>NC_088100.1:24132562-25382562 GCF_036370855.1 Dromaius novaehollandiae
AGCATGAAATCTTACAGTACCCCTACAGTTCATCCAATTAGTATTTTCTTGAGGGCATGTTGTGATCCTGACCCTGACATACATGTTCAGTTTACAATAAATGCCTGGAAAACTTGGACTGTTCTTGTGACATGTACAACAACAATGTAAAAATTACTGTGCCAAAGCTGTTAGTCTGACCCTCTTCCTGGTGTGTCATATTTATTGTGTATACCAGAACCAAAGCTAAGTCAGACATTTTTTGGCATGGGCCTCATTCTCAGAGCAGGGTAAAATGTCCATTCATTTTTTTTTTCAGTTATGTTCTCTGTATTTAAAAGTGTATACGTTTACCACAAAATACTTTCTTCACTTTCAATATTTATTCAAGCAACAGAAAAGCAGTCCTTGAAGTGAACTGGAATCCATCACAGCTTCTCCTGAGCTGTTTAGTTAGCAATACTTTTCTTTAGGAAAATGCTTGTCTATGCCAATTTGGGAAGGCTTCAGAAATGGGCACAGACTAAATGCTTTCGTTACATAATAAACTGCAAAATTTCAGTAAATAAATGTAATTTCAAAATGTAATTTAAAAAATCAGTGAAAAAATAACAAATTAATTTGGGCTTACAAAAATTAATTCCAATTTAGACTTTTGCCTGCTTTATATTTTTCAATATTGTATACACAGTGATTAATGGAGGAAAAAAAAAAAAACAAAGCTCTGGTTTCAACTTCTTTTAAAATTTCTTTTAAATTGATATATTTCCACAAAACACTTCCAATGATTCAACATTTTTTGACAGGAAAATCATCTCCTAAATAGTCTCTGGCAAACACTGCAATACAGTGAATTACCTTCTGTCTAGACCAGACGAGCTTCCTAAAGGAGGGGTTAAAACTACCCTCAGACTTGATGAAAATTTAAGGAAGATTTAGTTAGTGCAGGAACAGGTCTTTTTTCTGCTTAGTCACCTAAATTTTCTGTGGCAGTCTTAGAGTATCCAGATTTTTACTTTCCATTGTGCACCTTTGCATAGATTTCTTTCTTGAATATACCAGAATGTACTGCAACTGGGGTCCAGAAATTACAGGGAAATAATGTTCATAACAGAAATAGAAATTGTTTAGTTCACTGAAACACCCAGTCCCCAAAGACAGTTATTTTTAAATGAGTTTTAATTATTCATTCTAAAGCATCCATCCCACTTCTGAATGTAGCCATAAAATATTCAAAACTTGGTATGAGGAATGACAAATGAAAGTCTTGCACTGTACTTTTAAAAGTGCATGTCTAACTTCAGAGTTGTTGCCAAGAGTGGTTCTCACTAAACACTCTGAGGTATAAGAAATAATATATGTCAGCTATAATGGCATTATAATAGGAGCCTTAAGTCTTCATAATTTAAATATGAAGTTACTAATTCAATTTCTACCTGAAAGTAGTTCTCCATTCTGCACAGAACACAGTAAATATGTATGCAGCACTCTGAGCATATGTAGTTTCATTTTCTTGCCTATGACATAATTAAATCAGCCCCCTGCATCCTCTAAAATTTCTTTTTCTGATTCTGTTATTTTTTTCCTATCCAGTTTTCTCCTATCTGTTGACTTTCCAACAGATTATTTCACTCTGCTGGTCTCATAGCTCTTTTCAGATGGCGCATGGAGTGCAACCATGCAATCGTTCTGTCCACCAGAAATTTGTCATTTTCGAGCATGAATATGGATGGGTGCTGAAGTCCAAATAAATACCTTATTTTAAACTTGGAAGCTGGAACCTGGCTTCAAAGGTATCTTGCTTCTGTTTTCTGTCTAATCACCAAACTGTCAAGATATTTAACTGTTTTTGATTTAAGCACAGAAACTAAACAAATCTTTTCATTTTATTTTTTGTAAAAGATAGAAGCTACCCTTTATAAAATAGGAAGGAACAATACTTCAAGACAGTCAATACAAGCCACTTGTATTAAGCATAGTTAGGTTAGAGCTACAGGATATTTGATTATCTCTGAAAGAAAACGTTGTAACTATGCATTAACATGAAAATGGAAATCTTTGTTTAATCTAGGTTGATGCTGATACAGGGAGAAGACCAGAGAAATGACAGTGTTACAAGTCCAGCCATTCCTATTTTTATTTGCTTCCAGAGATCTATAGACCACTAAACTATACTGAATGCTGTAATTTCTAAGTTCCAAGAAAATATCAAATAAATACATGTATATATACATGGTATGCTTTAATACATGTTGTATATACTTATACATATCATACATATAAAGATAGCACATGCGCTGAAAACAAGGACTTGCTGAGACAATCTACTGCCTCTGCCTGTGTTGTTGAGTGCATGGAATGAGAATAGAAAATGCCTCTTAATTCCTGTGTTGAACTTTACTGGGTTTTGGTAAAAGATTAATGATAGTGTTCAGAAAAACTCAGCTGTTACTATTGGGGTGGGGTGGGGGGACAGAACATTTTAGAAACACAATAATGGAAGAAATACGGGGAAGGTATGACTTTGCATCCCAGTAAAGCCTTTCAAATATATTTTTAAGCAAATTAATATAGGCAAAAAAGCATAATGGGTGTTCACTATGTCTCATAAATTTTTTATTCAGTTAAACTAATTGAAATTGTAGCCAAGGAAAGCTGGATAATACTTTTCCACCTAATACAGAAAATGTAAGAGGATTTTTTATATAGAAATATACCCTGATGTTGATTTCTGGATCCCATTGTGTAGAACTGAAGTTTTAATACATAATATGTTGCCAAAAGAAATTTTAATACTGAGATTCAATATGGTTTCACTTGACTTAGAGAATCATTTTTAGGAAAATATTGGAATACAAACTATTACATTGCATAGCTTTTATCAGCAACGTACCATCATTTATACAAGGTGAGTTAACCACCATGTACAAATGCTCTCAGCCCTCTGGAATGCATTGTTTGGCCCAGCATTTTCTAAGGATTGATTGACACTTTGCATCATTCCATGTTGCTTTCCCAATACATAGTTATGTAGCTCTTAATTTCCCATTACAGTCTAGCACTTTGAGGCATCCTCTTTTTTTGCCCAGAGGAAGCTTCAGAGGAAGCTTTGTTCACCAGCCCTACCCTGATATTTCCAAGGTTCTTTTTTAAAAACTTTCTATTTTAGCTTTTCCTCAAGAAATCTGCTTTCCCTCTGAGATCTGTTTCTCATTTCTCCATGATTTTAGGGCAAATATATACTATTTGATAAAATATTCCTCCTTTCCTTTTTCTTCACCTATGCTTGTGAGAAAGACAGAAGTTTGGATAACAATATCCCATTACTCTTTTATGCTACAAAAATGATTGTGGTAACAATTTTATAAGCTTGGTTATGTACTAAGGGTTTTAGCTTTTTTGTTTGTTTGTTTATTTCCCCTATTCTTATTTTTTTTACATTTGGGCTTTTCAGATATTTAGCAGGTTGTCACATTAATTTCCTGCTTGTCTTATTAATGGCTCTATTGCAATTTTCCTGGTCAAGGACCCACAGAGGTCATCTCTTTGACCACCACCCTACTTTATCTTATTCACTGTGAATAGCTTGCCTTCACACCTAAACTAAAGGTTGAGAGGTGATGTCCTAACATCTATAAGAATGTCCTCTTTGTCTATAAGAAGGATCCCCCCCTTTTTTTTCTTCAGCATTAATACGCTGGATACACTTTTGTTGATCCTTGTAAAAAGTGATATCTATTCTGTTGTCTGAGGAGACAACCTAAAGGAGTACAGCTATGCATCCATAAACTGTGCCATTTATACATTTATACCTCTGATTTTGCTTGTGGAAATCTCAGCTGATATTTCATATCTCAGAAAGCTGTACACTTTTTAGAGAGTCTTCTAAAATGAGCCCATCTTTTCTTCCCATTTTTGCATGAGTGAAAGAATGCTAATTATATTGGTAAGTTAGAAATCACTATTGTCAGCAGGCACTTTGGTTAATCTAACAGATCAATGTGCAAGTTACCTTCCTAGGCAGAAAAGAACCTAGCAAATAAAAAAAAAATTTTAGTTCAAATATTAATCTAGATTAGTTAGATTACAAATAATCACTGCTTCCCTTATACCCAAGACCTTCTCCTCTTCTTTCAGATCTTTTCTGGTAGTCTGTGATAGGTGTATTACCAGCATTCAGGAAATGTCATACTGGAACAAGTCCTTATCTTCTGCTTGTTAGACATAGCAACAATTAATTCTTAGGTATTCAGGGTGAATTACCTCATGTAACTACGTAAAATGCATATAATTATTTTGGGCTGCTGCTCAAGTCATTCCCATCAGGGATTTCATCTCATCTCGAGATGCCTCTTTATCTATTGGTAGTGAAGAGAATTTATGTGGTTGTCTTAAACTAAACATTTGGCTTTTAGATAGCTAAAATTGCTCAGATAAATCCTATATCTGCTGCCTTGAGGAGAGTTAACTATTACATTCAAATCTCAGTAGAAGAAATGCCATTATCACAGCTTCAATTATTTGTTGTTGTTCAGCCTCTATCTATATCCACATCCTGAATAGCATCTAGACTTCTGGTTGTCAGACAAATACCTATACGTCTTCAAAGCACCTGTGTTTTAAGAGATTCTAGATTGCCTCTAGCTCTGGGCCTTTTCAGCATACTGGTAGGTGAAAAACCAGTATCTGAAACTCTTTCCTTACCACTGATCCTCTTTAAAATTAAGCTCTTCCTTCCACAGAATTCTTGATCTAGGATCAATGCACCTTTCTATATTTTTCACATAATCACGGAAAAATCTAGGCTGGAAGTGACCTCTGGAGGTCAGCTAATCAGCCCCCCTGCTTCAGATTCAACCAGGTCACAAAAAAGCCTTCATATTCTCAATTTATTATGATTTTTATGGCTCACAGTTTAATACTTTAAAGAGAAACCTAATCCAAAACCAAGCTTTTTGAGCTCATACACTTTATGTTTGCTACAAAGCAGTTACACTGCAGTACAGAATGATCGATGTGTGAGCAAATTCCTCTCAGTCTCCTTGCTGCGCATGAGGGAGGTCAGGTTTGATCAGAATCCTTATAATAGAAAAGTCTCTTTTGACCTCATTTCTCTAGCTGAGTCTCCTGCTTCTTAGGGCAAACAGCCTCCTTTGGTGACAAAAGCTGTTATTGAAAGCACCTGTGACCCTCTTACTTGCTCTTACACTGAAGATATTTAATCTTCCAATATACCCAATGCTGGAGATAATCAGCAGCTGCTGGTCAGTCATTAAAAGTCAGTGGCTTTCCTAGTACTAACCACATGAGCAAAGCAGGACTCTTCAGTTTTGATGGTTCCTGGATGACTTTGTTTCATTTTACGAGACATCATCTGCTCTTGCTGCAAAGTGGAGATCCTAATGTGTACTGAAGGTTACCATCATAAAGGATAGTTCATAAAACAAAAAAAGGAACCCATGAGCTGACACATATTCCCCAAACTACCATAACTTTGTTGTCCTTTTTGTAAATCACAG
Organism: Dromaius novaehollandiae; assembly: GCF_036370855.1. Taxonomy (NCBI): domain Eukaryota; kingdom Metazoa; phylum Chordata; class Aves; order Casuariiformes; family Dromaiidae; genus Dromaius; species Dromaius novaehollandiae. The sequence goes on from NC_088100.1 coordinate 24,138,061, forward strand.
CTCACAGCAAATATTGGAAAGTTTTAGTCTGCTAAATAAATCAGACCTTTCCAACTGAAACTATGGATTAATGACAGTATTTCAAAACAGTAGGATATGGTCTCTAAGAATATTGATTTTTTTTCTTCTGAAGATTCATTTTGTTCAATAACTTGGGACATAGCACCTTGTAGAACTAAATACATTAGTGTTTAATGTGCTTTCTACAGCAGGTTTCTGGAGTAAATTATTAAAGCCTCTCAAATTTTCTTATCTTATGGATGAAACAAAATTAGTGGCAAAGTAGAAAACTTTAGCAACCACACACCCTGAGGAAAAGTCCCGAGGGAGTGAAATATGCTAAGAATACTGGCTGAACTAGTCATCACTGAAGTGAGTGCACTTACTTAATCCAGAAACAAACTGTTTTCCTCGTACATCCGATGGACTAAATAAACTCATTATAACTTTATTATATGTGGCATCATAGATTTTAAAGTCATAGTTACACGACAGTAGCTCCTACTGGAGCAGTAGATTTCAAGAGTATAGCAAACTCAGTAAAATAATGAGGCCTTAGCCTTTTTTCTGACATACTTCTTTTTTTCTCACAGTCTCCTTATAAAGACTTTTTTTTTTTTTAATTAAACAGTCATTCCCACCATCAACTCACAAGGTGGTGGAAATCAGCCTAGTTATCAATTATTAAGGAAGTGCAAAAGTGTGTACCAGATCAGGATCTGGTGGCTTTGGTCTAAAAGCAAGGCTATAAGAAAAGGGGGATCCAGGCACATTTCAGAATTCTAAAAGTCTGATTTGTTGGTTTGAAAAGATGTCTTTTTCATTCCATATGTGTAAAGCACTGTAGCTTATTCACGAGTAAATAAAACTGTGGATAGCTATGTTTTTCACTTAATTTCTGTACACAGCCTTTGGATAGGCACCCCTGATATTGTATGTACAAAATTTTGATACACAGTTTGCTGATGTTTGCTTCAAATTGAAGACCTCAACCTCCTGAAAAGTAAGATTGTATACGTAAAAGTCTCTGGAAACAAACTTGACCAGATTTTTTTTTTTTTTAATTCCAGCTTGAGTGATCTTTTCTTTTGAAAAATACTTCCTCTTTTGCCAAAAGAATATTTACTCTCATTCTGTATTTTCTTTAAAGAAATCTAAGTTTTATTTTATCTATGTTTCTGACTGCTCTTAAAACCTTTCTTTTTTTCAAAGCTATTATAATTTTAATTTTTGCCATTAATGTTTGAAAGATTTGAAAAGATAAATAATTCCACCTAAATAAAGTTAATCATGGATAGTGTCTTGATTTTGACTACAACAGAAGCAGGATGTTCTGTTTCGAACTATTTTATAAAAGCTATTACATTTACTGCATAGACTCTAGAAAAACTAATCAACCTTTACTGAAATATTTTTCCCTGAAGGGTGCTCACCTGTCTCTTAACCTCCATTTATGTGGGTATGGGTAAGTCATTCATGGACATGCAGACAGTAAGCTTCTGATCAAATGTGTTATTGATTTCACCATTGCTTTACAGCTACATTCACCTGAAATCTATTAATATTATTTCAACTTTTTATGTCAATATGCAGTGAAAAATTGAAACAACTGTCTCATTAGAATCCAGATGTTCAGATATTTTATATAAGAAAGGGATTATGGAATAATAATAAGCTTGTATATTTCCAAGATTTTTTTTCTGATTTGATAGAAACATGTAGCAAAATTTCCTTATTTTGTTCCCATATGATCTCTTATGAAATTCTCTTCCAACTTAGAGATAAATTTTACAGCAGGGCATTTTTCACAAAGAAAAGTTTTACGCCATTCTTTGAGACTTCACATTTAACTTCTTTGGCAATATACTGTCATCCTGTGGTAAAGACGAGAAAAAAACCTTTTCCTTTCTCTTTCTTTCTGTCATTTATCTTCTATTGCCTAAGCTTTCTCCATCCAAAGCATACATTTATGTTTTATTACTCTTATCTGTTCTTTCCAAAGAGGAACCATCGTCCTTGTTAAAAACTTCCTTCTTTTGGTACATTATTCTCATGTCAGTATAAATAAATAAATAAAACCTTTTCTATACCTCTCAGTTTTGGGAGTGTCTAATGTTCTTAATCCCAACTCTAGCTGTATATAGTTGAAGTAAAGAAGGAGTAATGAAAACAAATTTTGTCCATGTTACGAATGTGTTGCTTGTTAATTACTTTTCTCCTTCTGCTCACAATTGTTATTGCTGCTGTTGTTCAAAGACGGCAGAAGTATTACCAGTCTATTATTTCATTAAATAAGGAGAAATCTAAACTCCATTTGTAAATATTTGACCAGATTTCTGTGTGCAAATAGATTTCCTTCCTTCGTATGCATATTTGATTTCATCATTACAATACATCTTTTTCTAAATTCAAGCTACATGCCATTCCTTAGAAACCATCAGTTTTACTTTACTTAACCTTTTTTGAAAATTGGCTGCATATTTTCATTCTGATTTCTGCATAAAAGAGCCTTGGCAAAATCATGTAACACCTCTGTAATTGGTTATTATGCCTCAGTCCCTAAGAGTGACTGTCTTTAAGCTCCGTTAAAGCCTTACAGAGTGGAAAGAACTTCCAGGGAATCTGTTTCCTTGCCTACACCACAGGCAATAAGAAGTGTAAATGGGGCACTCGGTAAATCATCTAGTGAGCATTTAAACTAATTAAAATGTGATGAAGACTGTTCTGAAGATCTCAATTTATAATTTATATTGCAGTGTAAGTGAAAAATCTTAAAGCTGGCTTTTGTGAGGCTAGCCACCAACTGTCTTGGACTCTTAGAGGTGCTGTTATATAGAATGTAACCCCCACCAGCACCAAAATACATCCGGAGAGGAATGAAGGCTTTTATGTGTTCTCTTGCCCTTGATTTCTCCATTTTTTGTAGGGAACGGCGATCGGAAGATCTCGCGATGGCACGGAAAGAGGAAGGAAGAGGAAGGATATGACGTAGAGATAGCAGTATGCTTGTAGGTATATAAGCGAATACATGCGTACAATAAACGCCATTTGCAGCATCCTCATATTGGTGTCAGTGCTCATTGGCCCGGAGGCTGGGGGAGCCTCCGTGCCGTCTCAGGCGAACGGGAGATTGTCGCATCAGAAGGCGACAAGTGGTGACCCCGACGTGATAGCTGAGACGGCGGACCGCAGGCGGTCGAGAGGATCCGGATCATGGACGCGGTAGTTAAGGTTGTACGCGTGGGTGCCCGGGAATGGGTGCTCTCTATGAGAGCAAATGCAGTTGCGAACTGCGTCGGGCGGCTCCTGAAAGATGGAGCGATAGTTAGAACAGGGGACATTTTTTCCCCTTCTAACTGGGAGAAGTGCACTCGAGCACTTGCTCAGAGAGCTATGGCCACTAAGAAGGCCGCAGAGCTTAAGACGTGGGGAGACATAACGATCATTTTAGAAAGGACTAGGGAGGAGCTTGAGACCTGGCAGGCTGCCCGCGCGGCGCTACACATGTCCGCGGAAATGGCGACACAGACAGCAGCGAACGCAGAGGAGCGAACGGAGGCGATAGAGGAAGAGGCGATAGTAGGGGATGAAGTGAAAACGGAGAGTGTGGAAACAGACATAAAGGAGGAGGCGGTTAATCAAGAACCAGAGCGGGGAGAGGGGGAGGCAAAAACTCCAGAGGCTTACCCAATAACGCCCTCTTCTCCGCCTCCGCTGCGGTATCCGTGGAAAGAGATGAGGGCGATGGAAGGGGGAGAACCAGGAGACCTTTGTGGAGACCGAGATATGAAAAAGCCAGTGGCAGGTAGAGGAAAAGAAAGTAAGGTGAAAGTGGAGGAGGCAGAAGAAAAGGAAAGACCGATTATAGTGGATGATCCCCGAGACTGGCTACCGGGGGCCATGATTCGGGTGCAGTGGGAGGACGAAAGAAGAGAAGAAGCAGGGGAAAGACCAGAAGCAGGGGAAAGACCGAGGGTGCCACACCTGGGGAAAGATGGCGCTGGCCGAGAGAGGAGTGGGCGTCGACCAGCATTGCGGAAGGAGGAGACTGAAGACTCAGGTGCAGCAACTAGGGCGGAGTTCCCCCGCCGCAGTCAGAGGCGAAGGAAAAAAAAAAAAAAGAGAGAGAGGAAAGTCACAAGAGATGTGGAGCAGATGTTTATGCTGCTTACAGCTCTGGAAGAAGAAACAGCTAAACAAAGAGGGCTATCAGAAGAAATAGCTAAACAAAGAGGGCTATTAGAGGCAACAGCTAAACAAAGAGGGCTATCAGAGGCAGCAGCTAAACAAAGAGGGCTATCAGAGACAGCAGGTTCCACCCAAGCGGGAGGGGGAAAAGAAATTCCCCTAACAGACTGGAAACTGATAGCGACGGAATGTGCCCTGAGTGGCCTCAAGTTTCGTGCGCCAATAGGGGCCTTCCCAGTACGAGTTGCCCCGGGGGGGGGGGGGGGGGGCAGTGGAATGGATGCCCCTCGACCCAAAGACGGTACAACAGCTATTGAAAGCAGTGCAAGAACAGGGCCTGCGACACCCGGTGACACAGACGTTGCTGGATGCGGCGCACGCGGGAGGCCTAATACCGTGGGATTGTCACGCCCTCGCGCGACTGGTTTTATCGCCCACGATGGTCCTTATGTGGAAAGAAGCGTGGACCTCGCGCTTGCAGCAGGCGTTGATGGCCGCGCAGGCAGACCCGCAGAACCCACTGGGCCAATCCACCCTAACGCGGTTAAGAGGAAATGATGCGGCCATGACTACACCCCAGCAGCAGGCAGCGGGCCTGAGACCTCGGGAGATACTGGTGGCAACAGAAGCATCTCGAAAGGCCTTTGATGATATTGGGCCACTGGTGCAGCAGGCAGACCCATGGACGACTGTGAAGCAGAGAGTGGGAGAGCCGTTTGACAAGTTTTGTGACAGGCTACAGGCAGCAGTAGAACTTGCATCTTTACCAGACGCTGCAAAAGGAGCGGTGATGTTGGAATGTATCAAACAACAGGGCAACGAGTTGACAAAAGAAATCCTAAGAACAGCGCCTAAGGGAGCAAGTTTAGGGCAGACGATCAAGTACGTATTAGAACACCGGGACAAGACCACAGCCCTACAGATTGCTGCAGCAGTTATGGCAATGCCGGAGGTTAGAGCTAGAGGAGGTCCAAAAGGAGGCCCATGCTTTGGCTGCGGGCAAATGGGCCATTTGAGAGCACAGTGCACGAATAAGGGAAGTTACGCGCGCCCAACAAGGGGTATGGGGAGCCTTACATGCTGGGCCTGTGGAAAACCAGGACACAGAGCACGAGATTGTCGGCGGTCGGGAAACGAGAAGCGGGGAGGGCAACTAGGGGGCCACCCCTCCCCGGTGAGCCGGCCTCAAGTAGCTCCCGTCAACAACAACACACCGCTGATGGACAGCTCCAGCGACCAAACTCCGAAGGGAAACCCCGTGTGGCCCTGGTCTTAGGGTGTGAGAAGAGACCCCGAGTGAAAGCGCATCTGATAGGCCCACCAGGGGCGGGTCCTCCTAGCATCCCCTTAATAATGATGCTAGATACGGGGGCAGATGTTACATGTGTGCCCTCGTGGTTGTGGCCATCGAGTTGGCCAGCAAAAGTGGCAAGCTCGTTAGATGGAGTGGGAGGCAGGGCGGAGGCTATGATTTCTGAAACCGATATCACAATTGTATTGGAGGACCCGGATAGGCCTGCTCAGATCATCCGTGTGCGGCCGTACATAACTGCCATAGGGGAACCATTGTTAGGGCGAGATGCCTTATTGCAAAGCGGCTTTCACCTGACAAATTTAGGGTAAGGGCCACTGCCTACCTCCTCGGGGCTCATTTCGCTGTCCCGCTGACATGGTGCTCCAATGAGCCTGTGTGGGTAGAGCAGTGGCCATTGACAGGGGACAAATTGGCGGCTGCCCGACAAATAGTAAGTAGAGAATTAGAGCAGGGACACCTGGAGGAAAGCCACAGTCCCTGGAACACTCCTATATTTGTGATACACAAAAAAGATAAGTCTAAATTTCGATTACTGCACGACCTACGAGCGGTAAATCAGCAGATGGAAGCGATGGGTGCCCTCCAGCCAGGGTTGCCACTACCATCAGCAATACCAAAGAATTGGCCAGTGGTGGTGATGGATATCCAAGATTGCTTTTTCTCTATACCATTAGCCCCTCAGGACAAAGCTCGATTTGCCTTCACACTGCCCTCAGAGAATCTGCAGGAGCCAGCAGTGCGATATCAATGGACAGTCCTCCCGCAGGGCATAAAAAATTCACCTACGATTTGTCAGGCAGCAGTAGCTAAGGTATTGCAGCCGGTAAGGGTGCAGCTCCCGCGCGCGCTTATCATCCATTACATGGACGACCTCCTAATAGCTGCAGAGACCCAGCAAGAAACTGATCAGGCAGAACAGGCAGTAATTAACTGCCTAAATGAAGCGGGATTGTACGTCCAGAAAGCGAAGACGCAAAGGGGAGAATCTGTCGACTATCTGGGAACCACCATCCTCCCCAGAGCTGTGGTCCCACAGCCGATAAAGCTCAATAGAGAGATACGGACGTTGCATGATGTACAGCAATTGGTTGGAGCTCTCCAATGGCTGTGAGGGCTGATAGGTATTCCCAAGGAGTGGATGGAGCCACTGTTCGAGTTGCTCAAGGGCCACAAACCATGGGAACCGAGGCAGATGACACCGAACGCGTTAGAAGCCCTCCGAAAAATAGAAGATCTCATGGCAAAGGGCGGAGTAACGAGATACGACCCGGCCAGACCTATCAATCTGTACGTGGCAGTTACAAGAACAGGAGCCATAGGCGTTCTAGGACAAGGGACGCCGGAGCGTCCGGAAGTCGTATGGTGGATAGTGTCGAACCAAATAAGTACGGCATACGTCACAATCGTAACAGCGTTGGCACAGATGATACAGAAGGGATGAACCGCCACCGTTCGGCACTTCGCGAAGGAGCCTGAGTCCATTTACCTGCCGGTAAAAAGGAGTCAATGGGACAGCGTGGTCCAGAAACAAGATAGTATAGCAATAGCTTTAGAAGGATTCCCAGGAACAATCAGATTATCGCCTGTGCTGGAGATGTATACACACCTCTCCGTCCTTCGGCCCCATCTGAAAGCCCGAGTGCTACAGCGACCTGCACCAGGGCGCACAGTGTTCACCGACGCGTCATCGGTGACCAGGGCAGCGGTCGTTGTGTGGCAAGATCAAAAGGCCCAATGGCACCGAGTGAAGATCAGCGAGCCGGACAGTAGCGTACAGCATCTAGAGGCCCGAGCTGTGGCGCAGGCATTGCAAATGTGGCCAGAAGAGCATTTGAATGTAGTGACAGACTCCATGTTCGTCTTTAAATTGTTACACAACATGTCATATCCCGGATGGGCCGGATCGCCCATTGCGCTAATGCTAGAAGAAGCCCTACAACAACGGCGGGCCACTGCCTCCATTATTCATGTTCGGAGTCATGAGGCAATCCAAGGAGTGTACCAAGAAGGCAACAATAAAGCCGATCAAGCGGCCAAAGGTGTGTGGACAGTCGCAGAAGCAAGGCAGGTGCACGACCTTCTCCATGTTGGTGCAAAAGCACTGGCAAAAAGCTGCAACATCCCCCTCACCACGGCTCGTGAAGTGGTTGCGGCTTGCCTGTATTGCCAAAAAACCCCCCTGTGGGGCGCCGGCATCAACCCCAGGGGGCTGAAAGGAAACCAAATATGGCAAACGGACTTCACAATGTGCCAGCGACTTCGACCACGGCCCTGGCTGGCTGTCACAGTGGACACACACAGCGGTATCATCGTTGCGACCCAACATAAACGAGTCACAGTGTGGGCGGCACAGTTGCATTGGCACACGGCAATGGCCTGGCTGGGTGCCCCAGAAACTATTAAAACAGACAACGGCACGTGTTTCACAGCGCAAAGCACGAGAGAATGGGCCGTACGGTGGGGAATTAAGCTAGTGCACGGTATTGCCTATAATAGCACAGGTCAAGCCATTGTCGAGCGAGCAAACTGCACTTTAAAGCAAAGGATCGAGATTCTTGGGGAGGGGGAAGGATATACACAAAGAATCCCCGCGCACAAACAATCAGAAATAATTATGCGCGCCTTATTCAGTCTGAATCAGTTCATCAGGGGGGAGGAGAACAAGACGCCAGCGGAAAAGCATTGGGCGGTCCGAGCGATGCACGAGGGACCAGACGTAAAGGTCCAAATCCCGGAAAAAGGGGAATGGGAAGAGGGGTGGCAGCTGGTAACCCAAGGACGAGGGTATGCAGCGGTCAGGCAGGGAGAAATGGTAAGATGGGTCCCTATGAAGTGGGTGCGCCCAGACCTCAGGGCAAGGACAAGACAGGAAGCAGAGAGTCAGGTGAATTAATGAATGTCTGAGTTTTATTGCAGGGGAGGACCACCCTGAAAAGCCGATGATCCCTTCTAGCAGCAAAGACAGCAGACAGGAGAAGAAGAACAGATGAGAAAAGGCGCGTGAAACCACAAGAAGAACGCGTAACCAGAAAACCCGAGAAGATGGCAGGGGGAGCAACCCAAGTAGCTCTCCTCGTAGCGATGCTGGGACTGGGACTCCAAGGGGTGAAAGGCGAACCAATGTTAGCGAAATGGGGTAGTAACAATCTATGGCTCACCTGGCAAACCGGACAGGAAATAAGCAATTTTGCCTGACGTTGGTGGGTGCGGGGCAGCCCTTTTAAGACATGCTTAATAGGGGTCCCATTGAATTTGACCGTAGACCTACCAAAGCTGAGAGAGCATTGACACGCTGAATGCGTCATTGCCCTGGGACCCGCAAGAGCTTGACCTTCTGGGTTCAGTAGTGGTAATTGACTTGGGCTAGGACCATGGGCCAGGCAATTACTAATAGAAGAGTTGCACCTGCTGCTGATGCTCGTGCTAGGCATATTAGTATGTAGACTAGTGTTTAGATGCTTGGTAAGACAACTGCTAGAAAAGGGGTGGTCCCACCCACACCCACACTATGAACGCTTAACCCGCGACACGGCAATTTAAAGCAAATAGCATAGTCAAAGCATGGGGAGGGGGAGATGTAGGGAACGGTGATCGGAAGATCTCGCGATGGCACGGAAAGAGGAAGGAAGAGGAAGGATATGACGTAGAGATAGCAGTATGCTTGTAGGTATATAAGCGAATACATGCGTACAATAAACGCCATTTGCAGCATCCTCATATTGGTGTCAGTGCTCATTGGCCCGGAGGCTGGGGGAGCCTCCGTGCCGTCTCAGGCGAACGGGAGATTGTCGCATCAGAAGGCGACAATTTTTCCACTTCCACTTTCTGTAAGTCTTTATTTCTCTTTGTTAAGGTAACAAACCATGCCACTTTCTGGCAAAACCTTGAGAGTAATGGCTAATCCGCTTAGGCCAAGGTGCTAAAAGTATCCTCTGGCCTGAAAACTCTTGGCAGTTTGCCGATGAGTGTCCGTTGGAGTCACGCCATCTAAGTGTCACACTTCAGGAAACATGAATCTCTACAGTAGAGCAGAGCTAAGTGTCTTCCAGCTGAAGCCCACAAGTTTTTTAAGATAGTCCTGTTACTTGTTTTGCAGAAGAAAGGAAAAATATTCTTCAAAAGAATGTGTGAGAAAGTCATCAGAAATGTCTCTTTACGATTTCATTTGGTCATGGGATAGATACAAGGCAAAGAGGCATTCTAATTCACCCATTTCATAGAAAAGAGTCTTCTTTTTTTTGGTTGATGTAAATGATATAAGGAATACCATCTGGGGCACTTCATGGTCTCTTTTGCAGTGTTCCACCATTTTTCTGGAGTTAGGGGAAATAGTAATTTTAGTTTCTTCTGTGTGTCAATTGCACAATTTACCTGACCTAAGCAGTTGTTATCAGGTAGCTTATTCATTTAGATTTGGATTCTCTTAGATCTGTTGGCTTCTATTCAGTTCCTACACCAGGATGAGTATGCGTGCTGGCATGTGTATGCGTTGCTTCGTTTGGTCTTGTGGTCTGTTTTTTAAGATCCAGGTCCAGAATTTTATCCATGACTAGTATGACATCTTTCCTTTTTTTCCTGTTAAATTGCAATATTTATTATTTCTTCTATTGACAAAGAAAGCGGAACAAAGGCAGTAAGGACAACTTTCATTTCACTCGTTGGTTACTTATAGGGATCTGAACACGTAATTATTCTAGTGTAAAAACAGAGCCAGATTTAGCTGTTGCTTTTTCTTTTTGTGTCTGCAAAAAAACAATACCATAACATGAAATTTTTCATTTGCTTTAATCATCCATAGAGTTTTCAAATGACAAACTGGGAATTATCTAGAACCCTCCAGGATCAATCTTCCTAGACTGGTGCATGGACAATCTAGCTTCGCTTATTCTGAGAAATAAGCTGTTTATAAAATAGTAAGTTCAAGTAAACTCAAAATATCTGCACTGAAAATTGACTCAGGAAATCTGTGTATTTTGGGTATATTTGGCTTTAGTATAAAATAATCTCACTCTTAGTGTTGCAGTATAGTCAGTATTGCTGAGAATTAGAGCTGGGATGACACAACAAGAAGGCGGTTTCAAATATTTTCTGTCAGATTCAAATGAATGCTGTGGTTATTTTTTTTCCCCTCATCATATGTTCAGTTGTCCATATTTGATCAAAGAAAGATAGATCACATTGAAATCAAAATGCAGTCTTTCTTTCCCCCCCGTTAAGTCAACATTCCAGTCACTTTCCTGACTTCTCATTCCCTTGTTTACCTTTTTAACTCTCTCACTTTAATTAAAATAGCTGCTTCAGTAGCTATTTGCTCTCATTCACAGTGTTAAATCATATTAATCCTTTTGCATACAGCTTCATATTGTGCCATTCCACCTTTTTCAGATTATTCAAGTCCTCTAATTCTCCTATTTTATGAAAGCTGTGCCATCAAACTCACAAAGCATTGAAGGTACTTTAAGTTTGGTTGCTACTTAGCTGTCAAGGCATTCATTTCTGCAGAGAGCTAGATTAGACAAGCATTCAATTTTAAATACTTTTCTATCCTAAGGTTATTATAAAATACTTGTATTTAAAGAATTGTGAAAATGTTGATTGTCTCCAGATATCTGTCTTGTTGCAGATGTCTGTCTCTAATTAATTTGGGTAGATTTATTGGGACTTTTTTCCATAAGTCAAAAAAACTACTTTGAAAAATCTATCTGTTGACTTTTGGCCTAATGTTATACTTCAATTTTCTGTGCTGCAAAGATTTTTTCTGTTGTCTAAAATATTATTTTTATTGTGTTTTTCTATAGATTCATTGCTCTTTCATTTTCCTGTTCCTAAGTATTTTTTTCTTCTAAATGAGTTTTAAACAAATTTTCCCTATGATATTATTTAATCATAATGAGACTTTACAAAATTAAAAATAAAAATAAAATGATATTTTGCTCCAAAATCTGTACCTAAAGCCCCGAACTTTGGAAGTATGCTTGGTCTCCCAAGACTCTGATGTATTCCACTCATTAAAAAAAAAAAAAAAAAACGAGCAGCAACTTCATTGATTTCCAGTCACCATCCCCACTGTGCATGCTGTTATTACTACAGATGTCGAACTGGGGCTTCCCAGAAAAAAATTTTCTTCCTCCCAGTGCAGACATTGCTTGATTTTCTGAATGTAACAAACCCCTTACTGTGAGTGTAAGGTGAGGAGGGCATTAATTTGCTACCTGGCCTGGGGAAATAGATAATCTTATCTAAGTCAGGGGAGTGGAATCTAGGCTGGACTTTCTGGTGAGAACTGAGGGCATTGATGTGAAATTCCTACTTATAGAAACAACTATCAGTTATCTAATTAGTTAAAGATCATCATAATCAGTACTGTTTGTATGTGTGTACGTTGCTACACTGGGCTCTAAACTATTTTAACATTTTAAAAAATGGATCCTTACCTAACTAAACAGATACAACTGCCCTAGTGATTAGGTTGTAAATCATAAAAGTTTAGGTTGGAAGGCAGCTGTGGAGCTCCTGTGTCCCACCCCTCCCTCTGCTCAAAGCAGAGACCAACTTTGAAGTTATATCCAACTTCAGAGTCAGATAATGTTGCTCAGGATCATATCATGTCATATAAAGCTAGCTGTTAATATCTCCAAGGATGGAGATCCCACAGACCTTCCGGACAACCTGTTCAAGGATTTGACCATCCTTATGGGCACCCTCATGGGGAGTGCCCGTTCCTAACATCTAATAGGAGCTCCCGTTGTTCCGACTTGCATCCCTTGCCTCTCATTCTATCACTGTGAGCTTCCAGGAAGAATCTGGCTCCATCTTCTCTGTGTCTTCCTATTAGGTAATTCTAGTTTGCCTTGTTATAGCTGTGTATCTACTTCTGATGTGCCTGTGATCTTCTTTGGCATAGTCTTCATTGGTGCCCACACAGATGATAAATACATGATAATAATTTGAAAGCCAGATAAACCTTTGCAATCCCTCTACAAACATCCTGTATCCGAACTTTTAGGAGGCGAGAAACCTCCTGGGAGAGGGAATAGGGTTGACAGATGGATGTCTCCATCCACTGTCTTCCGTTGTTTCCTGTTGATCCTGACAGGTGGATCAGAATCAAGCATCTCTGATGCTACCCTGAGGAGACTTGTTCCTCTTTAGCTGTTACCAGGACCCTATACCTATTCTCTAAATGCACATCTTCAAGGAGAGAAGTAGACTTCCTCCTCTTGCCAGAAGTCACAAAGCTTCAAATTCCCTTATTTTGGGAGTCTCCATCCTCTCAAAAAAGTGTTTGAGGTCAGCCTCTAAATGTCCCTTCTTGTATGCAATGTGGGGTTCAGGTTTGTCCCTCTCCAAGATAGTGATCTTTCCACCTCCTGTTTGCTCTCCCTGCTCTCAGTGGTCTCTCCATGCCTGATCATTTACACCCATCCCTCCTTCACTTGATGGCTTGGACAGTCGCATCCTCCCCTGAGAGCTCCATCTGTTTCAAGGCCTCCAACACGCCAGGGGTGGTTACTCCAGCTGGTGCCTGGGAGTGTGCTCTGTGGCATCTTGTGACATTGGTCACATTGACTCCAGGAGTCCCATGAACTTTCAGACAGAGCTTTTGGGCACCTTCACATCCCCCTCTCACGCTTACTGCCAAATCCCTGTCTGTCACACAGTTATAGTTGCTGTTGCTCCTCACAAATGGACATGCAGGCATTCCTCAGCAACTGCTGCAGAGGAACCCTGCTCTCCTTACTCAGGAAACAGCCGAAATCAGTCAAAGGTATAGGCACTTCCTAATCAGGAAATAGCAGAGGCACTTCTTCCTTCTTGTCTTCACCAAATACAAATGGCTATTTCTCAGTTCCTGTTACAGAAACATGCTAGTCAACTCAATGTTTTCCATTTTCAATCCTTTTAAAGTAATATTTTTTGTTCAAATGACATCTGCAGTAAAGCTTTATGACCTTAAAGAATGTATGTATGTGGTCCAACCAAACAATGTGGCTGAAGTTCCATTTTGATTCCCCGTATTATTTCAAAATTAACTCAATACTAGCTAGTCTAAGTTCCCAAGCAATTATTGTATTATTCCATAGAACATTTAGAAAGGATTTTGACTGATTTCTTGCAGCCACAGCATGGCACAATCCTCTTTGTACTAATCTTGAATGTTTCACTTACACATCAGACAATTATTTTCTTTCTTATGCCCTCCAGAGTATCAGAAGTTTGCTAGTAGTCCCCAACAAAGGGTTACATTTTTGACATAGATTTTCAGATCTTTTTCATCCTATTTATATGAATACCATATTTTAAATGAATTTACTAGTTATACTATCTTGTTTAGGGTGAGGAGTCTGTCTTGTGCTGAGATCCACACAGTAGTAAGAGAAAAATAGCATGTCAGAGATCAGTTCTCACCTCTTTGAATATCTTCCCTGATTCATCATGCTCATGACTGGCAGCTCTCAACCGTGGGACCACCCTACAGGAAGCTACTGCTAGGTCGTCCTCTTATGTGGCTGCACTTTCCTCACTCAGAACATGCAATGACAAAGACACCTTTCTCTAGTGTTTAGGAAAGTTCTTGTCAGAGAAGATTCAAAAGACAGATTCTTTTACATAAATTCATTAGATTTTAATAATATCTGTTCACACAGGCGTACATGGAGACACAGGTACATGGAGACACAGAGAGGAATTCTCACATCTCCTTGAAGTGGTAGGTTAGCTTAAGAACTCTTAACTGATACTCTCGATTTTAAATCAAAACTAGAAATAAGCAAAATTACGTTCATTATCAAATACATATATATAAGACCAGATACAAAGCGTGTACTCAGTAAAGGACTCACGGTTTTAATAAAATTAGGCATGCTAAAAAAGCACTTTCAAAAACTTTTATTTCAATTCACTCATTATTTCTCTATGATATAGTCTTTTTTATTTAGAAAAGTCATATAACTGTATGTTCTCATGCTGCTATGGACATGCTGCTCAAAGCATTTGTTTTAATTATATTTTGCATATCATTTTGAACAACAATTACATAGTGTTCCTCATTGTCAGAAGGTATATCAAGAATGCTGCAGCTTTTAGATGAGTGTTAACATTTTCTTTACATATCTCAACTGCTCTATGTATTTGGTTCAGATTTTGGCAGTAATTCCATTGCTGCTGCTTTTCATTGTAGATCAGAAGACATATCTACATATCTGATGGGAGTTCAGGCAAATGCTATTTGCATCTCAGAAACCAGCATTCAGTGTATTCCAGTAGTTATTTTACTGGACATAGAATAAGTAGAACATTGTAAAGATTAAGTGCCATTTGGAACACTAACTTTCTCATCATAAAGATATATTTTCAAAATCAAGAAGAGTTAATGTAGGAACCTAATGGCACTAATGGAAAATGTATGACTTTGAAAGGACCCCTCCTAGCTTTTAGCTGGACCTGTATCTTCCAAAACATGTGATGAAGGATTATTGCAATATAAATTATGAAAAAAACAGAATGTAAAAATGTGTGCTTATGAGATTTTACTTCAAGTTTCAGAGTTCTTTCTTTGTCTAACAAGCATGTATGCAAACCAGCTCTCCTCAAGACTTCACAGAGTATTTTCATCACTTTTCTTTCCCATTTATATTTGTTTGTTTGACTTTAGTAGACATGAGTGGTGTTTAGCATTCTTGTCTAGATACAAGTGATTGGTTTCAGGCAGATACTATTAGATTACATACAGATTATAACAGATTACAACAGTATATATTATAAGAGATTACTGTTATAATACACACATTTTTCATATTCAACAGCTGGAAAAGTGTTACCTGGATGAAAGTTTTGTTTTACTCAAGGTTGACCAAAGGATAAAGAAATATCTCTTTCATCTACAGTTGGGCTGATCATTTAGGCCAACAGGTTAAACCAAATACTTTGTACTCAGGAAGCAGAGGGAAAATCTCTCTCAATAGTTTGCTTTATAACATCTTTTTAATTGGGATGTGAATGTAAAAGGTATTATTCATTTCTTATTATTTTTAAAAGAAGATATGTCTGTGCTTTATGTTGGATATTTGCTTTACCGGGAGCAGTTCCTACAAAATGGTGGTCTCATTTGCTAGCATTGGGCAAGGCATATGCAGCACCCTGGGACTGTCTGATGTATACCAACTATCCTGAAGTTCTAGGCAGTTCATCTGACACTCATCTGTTATCCAGTGAATAGCATTTTCGTCTTCTTCATAAAACTGAAAGTTAAATTTGCAGATTTTTCCCTACTAGACTTTTTCCATTGTTTTTATTTGTTCATTTAAATTTCCAAGTGGCATACTATATTATGGCAAGCCAGTCACATCATAGTTTGTCACATCACATTACAATAGTTAATGCATTTTGACAGGTGTAACCCTTTGGGCCCATCAGTCACAGAATTATGTTCTGTTAGACTTCTTTATCATTCTGTACGTGGTATACCTGTCCTTGTAATGAATGCAAAATGGCATGTGACAAAAAAATATGCACATTGAAAACAGGACAAACACAGAAGGGACTGAAAAACTTCTGGAATAATTGAAGAGGTTAGTCATTGAAGCAGAATGCATTTTCATAATAACTTTTTGAAATTTGGATGGTTCATGTAGTTCCAGTTCTCTATTACATTTCAAAAACACATTTGAGGACCAAATTATATTCTGAATTAATTCATATTTAACATATTATAAATGAATATTGGGGTGAAATTTTAAAATCAGACCTTGGCTTCTGAAGCAAAAAGTATCAAAGTCAGAGCCATTGTATTCCTTTATTTAGAGTTAAAAGTATGGGAAAATCAACAGTCTGCCCTTACACCTTTTCTAAGAGTGTACAGTTGTCAATAAATGGTAGCCATTAAGATCAGGGATTTTAACAGTCACCTGCCACCCAAAGCAGATAATGAAGTAGCTCCTGAGAATACTAATGACAATTTTCAAAAAGTTTTGTTGTATTTTAGAAGTTCTAAGGAATAGAAAGAAAGTTAACATTATATCAGCACTTTAAAGATGGATAGCAGTTATCAGAGCCAGATTATCAGAACTATTGATACAGCATTCAGTCAAGAATTTACATGAAAAAGTGAAACATATGCCAGTCAATGTAATCTTATCAAACATTTTAGCAAAAATTCGAGAAATTGCCTTGAAAGACAACCCACTCCTTTCTCATAAAGATATCAGGTACCCTCAGATGAATCACAGGTACCCTGAAAAAGACATATACAGCAAGCAAACAGCACTTTTTAATATAGCCAGCTAGGTATAAAGTCACATATTGGGGCACAGAGAATAGTAATGAGTAATCCACTGGCAATTAATTGGACAAAAGTGTTCAATCAACATGACCAAATATCAGAAAGACTTATGTAATCCTTGTATATATAAGCAGGTAAATATAAACAAAGCATTTGTATTATTTTGTACAGTCTTTGATGTCTAATACGAATGTCCATAATGTGGGAAAGGGATAGATATACTGGAATACATTCAAAGAGCAGACACAGGACACTTTAAAGTTGTAAAATGTGTTCTAAACTGGACTTCATCCTTTTTGGCTTATTATAAAGAACGTAAAGGAAAGTTCTAATTGTGGATTATAGCTGCCCACCATCTTCCAGATACCTGTGCAGACATAAAAGAGGATAGAAGGTTAGAATTTGGAATAAATGTCAGAGTTCAAATTTTTGTTTATTAACATCTTGACATTTTTAGTGAGTCTCAATTCTGAAATGGTCTTCTACATGGAAATGCCAAGTGGACAACATTTTGCCCAAGTCAGCCTTGTTCTGGGTCTAAAATGCTGACTGAACAATTCTACTGTGGGATATGCAAGACTGCAAGCAAATATTTGTGTTCAATATGGCATACTCACACAGGCAGAATAGTTTGGAGGCTATGCTGCTATGATGGTTGCAGGCAGTCCAGGACTATATACTACAGCAGAAGATCTTCTAAATTATGTATGTGTTTGGGGAGCAAATATTTGGTTCTCACTGTGTTCTACAGTAGGAAGAAATGACTATGATTTCCAGACCACATTGTTTTTCCAGATCCTGTAACTTATGTCTCCTATTTTGAAGACTTAGACTTTCACAATAAAGGATGCAGTGAGTGTAACTGACACAGGCTGACACAATACATTACTTTGTAATCTGTCAGCTGAAAAATATATAAAAAAAGTATTTTCATAAAAAAATCAGGTCGTGAATGATAAAATCTGGAAATGAATAAAGAGGACAAAAACACTTCTGTTTCCTGAACAAAGTTTCAGAGCTTTATTTTCTGCACACAGTACTTTGCTGTTCAGAAAAAAAAAAAATCATATTTTAAAATGATCCCTCATTCCACTCCATGAACTTCTTTTTCCATGCATCTCTAATCTTTTGACATTTATGTTGGTACTTATTAAAGTGTACACATACTACAGGTTTCATAAAACTAGTAAATTATTGTTCACAAATAAGGAACAAATTGTTAATTTGCAGCTGACTGGATGAAGATGAGCTTCCCTTAAGCAGGATTGAGTGAAAGATATTGGTTGAGAGAACTTGAATGCAATGGGAGGGGACAAACTGCACATCATCATTAATCCTTTACGTGTCACTGGGTTACCCTTTCCAAGCAGTTTGTTAGTATAAACTCATATTACTACATACTTAATCAAAAATTTTGCAGTAACTTCCCTGTCAATGGCCCAACAAGTGTCCTCACCATTGTAATTGCACCATTCTGGACCAAAAATTTCACAGGTCTGAGATTTAAAACTTGATGTAGCAAGATGCTTCTGCTAGTAAAGGAAGTTCAGTGTCAAAGAGCTTTCAAAGGTCTTTTTCTGAATTTAACCCTCAGAATCAGCTGAACAAATTTTATCTGTTATGATCATTAAATGATCCTGCTAATTTACTTCAATCCTCTAGGCAGGCATCTAAATAAGTAACTTGATTTTCTGTCCAATGAGATTTTTTTCTTTCTCTTATTTTTTTGTATCTATGCATGTATAACATTCAAAAAATTGATCATTTCTCTTATTATCTCACTTTTCTTTTCTTCTTATCTTTCTAGTTTGGTATCATTATAGAGACTTTTTCAGAAGTTCTTAAGTTCATATAAAGGGTAAAAAGTGGAGAAAAGCAAAGTCATTATGCTTTGTTTGAATAAAACTTTGAGCAAACTACTTGAAATAGAAACCTTCCTTGTTCATCTGAGTTATTCCAATATTCACATCGCTTAGTGCAAGTGACTCAAAAGGAGCATAGCTGGTATAGTTACTCTAATGCTGGTATACTACTTTTTTGCTTTTTGACTTTAGCCTGGATGAAAAACTATTCCACTGAATTTCTCAAAAATTCTCCTTAATCTTCAACTGTTCTCCGCTTTCCTTGCAGAGTATCCTGTCCATACCACACTCATGAAGAAATAATAGACTGCCACATTTGATTCATTGCCTTCTTAAAGACACAGAAATCAGTTTATTTGTTCGCATCTACATCTGTAGGTGCTACCTGAGCTCAAGAAAGAAAAACTAGATATCTAAATCTAGACAAGGACTCCAGCACTATCACAGTTAAGTAGTGTGGTAAATGTAATAGATGTGCAGGTCAGGTAGTTTAAGTTTCACAACTGAAAATCTGGCGATGTTTCAGTGACTCCCATGCAATTTCTTTAACTTTACATCAGATGTCAGATTAAAACAATTTTAGCTGAATATTCAAATAACAACTATCATCACAACAGTTATATCATATATAGTCATATATATATATATTTAATCTAAATCAGTTCTTAGAGATGTATATAAGTGAAAAGAGAAACCAAAGTATAATTTGAAATGAATGCAAAGATGGTATCTCTGAATATAGTACTACTTTAACTTTTCTAAATAAAATTATCAGCTCAAGCAGTTTCAGTATTTATTTTCTCTCAAGCATTGGGAGTTGTTTCATGTAGCTGAAAGGGGCAAATAATAAAATATACCAATTTCTCATACTATTTCTCTCAGACTTTGAAAGCTACTTTGAACTGTCATGATGTTACAAATAGCATCAGTTAGATTTTCTTGACAACAAGTACTATGAAAAAGATTAAAATTTGCTGTATGGTCACAGATATCTTAGACATCATAATCTCAAAGCAATGATGTAATGTGAAACAAAGACTCAGAAATCTAATTTGTTAGCTCATCTTGATCCTAAGCATATAATACTGTGTTTGCAAAATACACAGTCGTCTGGGTAGAACTTGAACATTTAACCATACAAAGAAAAAGGAGCAAAAAGAAACTTAGAACTAAAAATAAATGGGAACTGCACCTATAGACATTTATTTGAATCTACTGTTACCTCACAGGAAGATGATATTTTGATTCCCCAGTTCACTGTAATATGCCATTTTGTTCTTTTATCTCCCTTTCTATTTCTTTTAATTGTATGGCTTTGCCTGCTCTATTTTCTCAACTCTGCCAAAAGCATAGCTTATTTCCATTTCAAATAGGGGTTTGTTGCAGGTTTTTCCTTAAAGTATGCCATCTTGCCATTTAGTATGTCCTATTCCTCAGAATTCACCATCCTTATACTAATATGAGCTATTACTGCCTGACTTCTTGCTCATTGGATTTTAGATTGCATCTACTTCTGCCTGCATTAAAAGAGATACTTCATTTACACCAAAAGCGTACCTCAGCCGTTAGAAACGCTGAACTCATAATGCCACCTTGCTGGTGGTTCCTCTTCTCTCAATAACTGTCCAGTTCTCTGTACCGACCCCTTTCACTGTGTTAGCAGCAACTTGGTGAAAGAAAGACTAAGTTAACTTAAACAGACATCAGCACACAGGTGCTGAGTCTATTAACCCCAAGTATATTTATCATCTTGTGAATGTAAAGAAATCATAGGGTTATGGAAATTAAATAGTCATTAAAATCTCTCTGAGACCATTAAATTTTGCTATTTGTAAGAAAAAAAGTAGCATATGATGCCCAGAATTTTTTCTCATGTTTAATATATTTAATATGTTTAGCTGTGTAAAATAAACCTAGCAGTAATTTTCCAATTTAAGATAACTCCTAAACACAGGCTTCTAGTCTATATTTGTGATCCTGTATAGGATCATAACCACAATATTGGTTTTGGCAATGCTTATTTGCAGCACCTCCAGCTGTATTCTCTTCTACTAGCCTGGTTTTTTTTCTGTAGTGAAAAGAGCACCCATGTAGCCTTCAAAGCTCAAGAATGTTATGGAAAAGTCCATGATACCTCTTCAAGTTGAAACATCTGTTACAACCGATCTTCACAGAGGTACAAACTGAGGATTAAAAAGAAAAGTATTTAGAGATTTGGATTTCTTTTTTTATTAATCTACTAGGTTTGGTGGGTTAAAAGTAGTTTTAGGACAATCTACAAGTACTTCAAATGTAAAATAAAAGCAAACCTTAGGTTAGTCTGTAACCAGGAACCTGGTGTCTGTTCTTATTGTAATGAGAAGCTCTTGTAATTTCAAAAGTTTCATTGCTTCCAAATTCACACTAATGTATTCAGATATAATTTTGCTCAATAATTGGGTTAAAATAGAATACTTGCCACTTATATCCTGTAGTATTTAATTAAAAACACCTAACCATTTCTTATTTTGTACCCATAAAAGTCCCAATGACATATAATATAAAGACATATGATCCATATTCTTTTTCCAAATATAAACTCTTCCCCTCTAAAGGATTCAAAGAACATTAAACAGGACACTCAGATTCAGACACAAGATGCATATGATACAGGTAAAAAACCCCAGCTACCTCTACAGCAAGAGTTTTAGAAAGGAAACTTTGGTCAAGGATTTTAGGGCAAATCTCACCAGTTTAGAAAGCTGTCCTGATATTACAGTTACAGACATACTCTTTTTAGAATCACACATACAAAACTATCCCTTTCTCTAAGCCTTACATTTAGTACAAGTAGTATTCAACAGCCTTGTAAAAATATTAAAAAGAAAAATTCACCATTATGCAGATTTCGTTTTGAAGATCTAATTTAAACACAAAAAGGAAATATTTGTCCTACTGTTTTGAGCACTTGACCTACCCTGCTACAATTTTAACTCAGCTGTTATAAAAGCTGTAGTTAAACAATGGGATTATCTCTACTAACCTTACACATGTAATCTTCATTAAAAACGCTGTGGGTATGGAAACTGCATTGAGCTGGAGCTGGTCATTTATCTTTGCGTTTTTAGGATATCAGAATAATGCTTCTGGGATAACCTAGCGTTTTCATTGCAGTGCCCCTACTGGAGGACAGCCACTATTCATAGCACTGCACATTCTGTTGAGAGTAGACAAAAAGAGGAAATGTTTATGTTGTAAAACTATTAGGTGGAAATAGCTAGTAATGCTTACGTTGTCCTGTCCAGTGATAATACACATAAAGAGAAAATATGTCTGAGTGATAAGATTGAGAAGTAGAGCACAAAAAAGATGTGAACTTTCCTGCTTTTCATTTTTATTTTGATATTGTTGGAGTTACCTTCTTGAACACATTGTTATTAAACACAAGGAACATTAACATAACCACATAATCAAATCATATAGCATCCAAAACAGAAAAAGGACTAATTTCCTCAGAAATCATCATGCCCTTGACCTATTCTACAGATATGTTAGTTTTTAATATTGTCTGGATTTCAAACTGAGAATTTAACTTAGGGTAACTTACTTAGAGGGTTATCTACATGTTCAGTGAAAGCACTAATCTTTAAGCATAAGCTCCTTTGTCCATAATTTCTCTGTTCTCCTTTCACTTTAATTTTTTGTCATAATTCTGAATGTTCTGTGGATAAAAGATCCTTTATTGCTAACGTTTTTATAATGCATTTTTCAACAGAGTCCAGGTCCCGGACTGAACTCTCCAGACATTATTATTGTAATATAAATAATAATAACAGAAAAAAATGAAAGAATAAAGAAACATTAGCACCTCTTGCTTATACGTAATTACTCTGTAAATTGTTGGTCATTACGTATCTTAAATTGCCTTACTAGTCAGAAAGACATAATATGTTCACATAATTTTAAGACCTTTATTTTGTGGATTTTTACTCAGGACTCAGCAATATGTGAATGATAAATAAGACCCTAAAACTAAACTAGCATTTTATTTTCAGAAATTCCCAAACTTTGTAGAATGCGTTTGGATCAAAAATTTACAGCTCAAGTCCATCTCTAATTAGAACACAGAGATGAGCCAAAATAAATATTTGATAGATCAGACTTCCTCTGTATATTTAAATTATTTAAATAGCCCTTGAAAACTGTAGTTCTAAATTTGTGGATGGCTGAAATCTTTTTTTAGGATGGATGTATGGCTTATCAATGTGCAGAAGTGCCAATATGTCAAACATTTCTCTTTAAAGCAAATTATGACAGTTTGTTTCAAGGTGTATCATACTTCCTAAAGAGCATGAATGAGCCATTCAACATCTATATTTGATAGATCCAGAATAAGGGGTCTCTCAGGAGAGAAAAATAAACCATCATATCTTAATTTGATTTTGGAAATGTTAACATTTCACTGAAGTTTATATCAAATCACATCAGGAAGATTTAAGTAATGGGAGTTAATTTGGGGGCTAATATTATACTATAAACTAATATTTAATTTTATTGAGGCTTTTAAAACTTAATTATCCTTAAAATGTAAGTAAGAATATCCTGAAATTATTTAAGGGTTTGGGGAACTTGTTTCTGTCCATTTTGTAGGAAGCATTCACACAACTTCTTTTGTACTGAAAGTTTTGTGTGCTGAATGTCAAATCTCAAATACAGGGTATCTGTAAAATATGTTCTTAAGTAAGCATATGAAAGATTCATTCTGTAAGTAGCCTAACTTTTAAACAGTGTTTCTGTGGTTTGCAAACTTTTCATGGTATATGTTAAACTGTTGAAAATGGCTACATTCATTTCTAGAATGGCATCAATGAATGGGTTGAATAACATTAAACTTGACTAAAAATCTGACTTTGGTTAAGTGTTTTCTATAGCAAATATGTGGCTGTTTTTTCCCCAGAAATACCAATCAACAGTTTTGCATCCGAATTCTCATGAAAATAAAATATTGCTTTATTACTGGCTTTATACATTCATGTCCTACATGTTTCATTAAACAAATCAATGAAATTTCTTTCCCAAAGAAGTTGCTTCCATGCTAATATAAAGTTAACAGATTTTGTGGTCTCAAAACACAGTAGCATTCAATCTATGTATTTTATCTTTTACTCCCTGAGTGTCAAGTATACAAGACTTTCTTGTGATGATTCATTATATGTTTCTGTTTATTTCAAGTATGCTTCTGTTACACTGGAGATGATAGAAAGTTTGAAAAGAATAAAAATACATAAAACTGAAATAACATAATTGAAAACTCTCTACCTAAACTTTGGTCATGTTGCCTTTTAGCTCTGGAACGCGTTTTCTCTTCCGAAACTGATGTTTCAGCAGTAGTCTCCCCAGGTACCCACCATCCTAATTTCTGTTGATTTTTTTTCTTGGCACAAACTGCACCTGACATACATATTTGTGGATCAACGTAAAATGCTGTGAAGCTGATGACTTTGCTGAATTTTTCCACTATGGCTCCAATTGAGTGGGTAATGAGAATGGCAGGTCAAGAAAGTGAAAATAACTGAGACTGGATTTTTCAGAGCAGCTTTGCAGCAGGCCAGCATTACAAAAGAGGTGGTTTCAGACGAGTAATTTCCCATCCACTGTGGGCAAACAAGTGACCAGAAGAGCAGCTTTTCTCTCAAACTCCTTCTATTTCCCTGTCTTCCAGATCTCCTTCTTCCTCTTTTTTTTCTTTTGCAACTGTGTTATAATCCTTTTTTTCCTCTCTCCCATTAATTTCTTTTGCTTCTATTTAAAAAATTGTTATTCTCTAACGACCTTTGCTCCAGACACATCTGTTCTTTGCAGGCTTCTTCTAGTCCCTTTATTTAATCAGTTTTTTCCCCTTTTATCTCTTCAGTCTCACGGCTGCCTGGTTCTTTCCATCTTTCTCTACTCTGTCCATCTTCTGGAAGATATATACACTGCTACTCCCTTTCCATACTGTCGTGGTGGTTTCATCATTCGGGCTCTGTCCAGCTGCAATAAAGACTCAAGCTATGGAAGAGGTAGAAAGGGCACCTCTCTGATTACTCAAAAAACAGGGAAGAAACCTTCTCATGCTGTCATAGCACAAAGTACGCAGCTGAAAAGCTTGCTGCTACCTCACTTCTCACTGAGCTATTAGAAGAAAGACCCAGTTCATACCTCTTACAGGCTTTGTCCGTCTCTTCTCTGCCATACCTGTTCCAATACTCTTTAATGCCTTTTCGAGGTAGCAGCTCAAAACAAGTACTTTGTCACAGTAGTAGACGATGTATATTATGAATTGATTAGATGTGTATGCTCTTATTCAGGTCAGAGTAAAGTGGTCACCTAATTTAATGCATTGCATTATTGAAGAAAACTGAACATTACTAGAAATATATTTACAGTTATTTTGCACTCATCATATATCTGTCATGCTGCATGCAGCTGTATTGTAAGCATAATATTAGAAAGCACTGAGATTACATTTGGTCTAATGGAACCTGAATAGATACTGAAAAGGTTGACATTCAGTAGTTTTTCTTAAAATGTTCACATTTGGAGACTATAATATAATTCTAAAAAGGACACATGAAATTTGTAGAAATTCAGCTGCTATGTTTTCAATATATTGATAATCTCTATTATGTGCAGTAGCATATGCTTGATTAATTATTTTATAATCTAATCAAATGAAAGTAGTTTAGAAAGTGTCTTCTGATGTTGAAAAGGGGAAAATCTCGTGATGAATAGCTATTAAATGTCACAGCAAAAACAGACTATAGGCTACACACGTGTATAGCAACAACAAAGATAACTGGAATGATGATGTGCTGCTTAGTTAAAAATAACCCAGTATTTTAAAATCTAGCTGTTCTTTGAAGGTGTTCATATTTCCATGGATATGACAATAGCTCCTGAACTTCTTTCATGCAATATCAATACCTGACAAACTTTCCTCCTTTTTTTTGAACATGCTAAACAAGGGCTACATAGCAATAATTAAATATGCAACTTTTTTTTAATTGAAAATATACAAATTGGACTTTTTAAATAAAACATATTTTTGTAATCATTTGCCAATTGCCATGCTTATACAGCTTGCTACAATATACACTCATACTGGCTCAAACCAAAGGCCTCTCTCTCCAGTGCTTGCCTCTAATGCTGGGCAGCAGAAGGGCAACACTACCTACTTCCTTCTTATGTGTGTGGTGTGTTGGCTGCAGAGGAGAGACTAGTCATGTTTCTGGACCTTTTTTTCATGTATCTCTGCATCCTTTCACCCAAGGAGAAAGAAAAGCCAAAAACCTCCCCTAGTCCTGTCACTGCATCACCATCACCTCTCCATGACTTTTGCTGCTGTTTTTGGATCCTCAACACCACCATCACCAGCCCCACTCCCCACCACCACTTCTGCTGCTGCAGACACCACAATCAGCATCTGTCACGTGAAGACAGAAGTACCACACACGCAGGAGATAATGGCACTGTCCAGGCCCCACTGGTGAAACAAGAGCATCCACCACTTGACGAGATGGCTCCTGCCATCCCCAGGTGCACCAGCATGTTCCACTTCACCTCCAAAGATGAGAGAGAGTCATCCCTACAGCATCTTTCAAGGTTTTGCTTTCTCTTTTCTTTCATCTTCCATCTGCTGTTTTCTTTTTAGTTAAAAAGCATACAAGTGTTAACTCTCTCCTTTTTTCCACAAGTTTCCGTTGCAAACAGTTTCTTCTTGCAGACTCTGCTTCTCCTCTGAACTTGTTTGAACTTTTCCAAGTCCTTCTTTCCCTCTTCTCCTACCTGCCCAGACATCAGCTTGAGGAGACAGTTTCTTTCTCTTATTCAGTCTCCTCCCTCTCCTCTTGAAATTAACACCTCCCCGCCCAATCTTTCAAGCCCCTCTCTCCCTCATACTATGTCACACATCACCCTTTTGCAAAGCAGGGCAGTTTACCACTGCTGCCTTACCTGGGAGGAGAAAATTGGGGAGTTTGTGGCCCTCCATCCTTTTAACCGAACATTTGGTTAGCAATATTCATTAGTAGTTGAAAGGCCTCCTTCCCAAGCAAACATTTCTATGGTCCATAACTTTTCAAAGGTTATTTTTAAGGCATGTTTTGTTTATGTGTGAAAAAATGTATGGTGTTCGGAGAAGTGAGAGAAATAATGGTGACATCTGCTAAATAAATGATGAGTTCTTATTCTAAACATATGGTTATTAAACAGCAGAAATGTGCACCTATATATAATCTTGCTACAAGAATTCTTTCTCTATTCCAAATTCTTAAGGTAAAAAGACAAATGGTGTCATTCTTCTAATCCAGTGTTCAGTTTGTAAGATGTTGCCCAGTGCCTGGCCAGTACTGCTTGATTTGCCAGATAACTACCTACACACACAGAGCATCAAGAATGTCAAGAATATAGCAAAAATTACTGACAGCATGATTCTCAAAATGGAAATTATTTGTACTTTCAAATTCCTATGAGCTAACATAATTGAGATAGACAAGACGGTCAAGCAAGCAGACAGCAGATTTAAATGTCTGAAATAGGACAGCTAGTAAGTCTGATATTTTCTTCCCCTCCTGTACAACAAATTCCTTGAGTATAGTACATCATCTTTTTTCAGGCACTCAAAGTTAATGAGATAGTGCCTAAAGCCTTTGGATAGATTAGAGGAGAACCTTTAGCTCAAAAAATTCGGATTCATATTATTAGAGTGAACTTCTTGTTCTCAGACATGCTGATAAATCTAAAACAAAATACAGCATTCAGAATGTTGTCCTTTTATGATACTAACCCCTGATTTGTTGAAGGAAAGTTGCATCATTACGTTGTGTCTGCTACTTGTATAAAAAGGCATACAGATGTATTATAACAGTAGTAGTTCAAGATATTAAATCTTAAATGCATCTCTCATTCTTTGAAAAAGCTTTTTTTTCCTTTCAATATTTTATTTCAGAAGGTTAGATCAATGTAATTTTCCATCCTTTAGGACAGCAATTATGATACTTAGTCAATTTATATCATTTTTCATCTTCAGGCATTTACATCAGTAATTAATCCTCCCAGCATTCTGTGACACAGTTTTTAGTAGTATTATCAGCATTTTATCAGTGGAGATAACAATTAGGATATTCAGATAAAGCTTTACTTTACTTTTTATCAATCTTCTGTTCTATACTGGTGCTTTTACATAGTTTGTAGTGCCCTCGTTGTTCCACATCACTTTCAACAAATGGCTCTCTCTATCCTTCATTCTACTGGAAAATGCTTATATTGCCTGCAGCACGATGAAAAATAACCCAGGATAAATGTGTGTGGTACCTTGCATGTATTATGTACATTGCAAATGTTCTATAAAAGAATGATATTTTTTAAAACTACAAATAAGATAATGAATAGAAAATTAATCCTTCTTCTTTCTCAGAAGTCTCTAATTTTGAAATGCTTTGATATTATATTGTGAGATGCTACTAAATGTGGTTGTATTCCAGAGAAAATAAAGATACATGAACTTTATTTTAGTGATCAATTCAGGAGGAACTGAAAATACACAGTATGCTGTTGAGTTATATTGAAGATTGAACTGCTTTTGGTGTGTGGTAATCTACTAAATCGAATAAAGGGCTTAGCAAGAGTGATTTTCTTTCACTTTTAGTTAGTTATGTCGTATTTACAGTTGCAGATTGATTAAGTAATTCTTAAATGCACATTCTTTGTATGAGTTGGCAGAAAAAAAATTCATTTTTTTAAAAAAACCCTCCTGTTTTTCCTAGTTTGGATTTGGTATTTCCTAGCATGAAAAAAAATCTGAAGTGTGATTTGGTCTCACAAATAGAGTTTCTTTGGACTTAAGTTTTCTGGAAAATACTGAGTTGTTGAAAAGAGAATGGCAGACTTCTAAGATACGAAGTATTCAGACTGAAATTTGAAGATTGAATGATCTGCATGTCACACTCTTTATTATTTAAAATACTTACAGCTAATCGTTTTAAATTGGGAACTGATTTATCTTAGGGGTCTATAATGTATGCCTGCATCCTTTGAGGGCAAAACAGATCTTTGATATTGAAAAATGAATTCTTAAAATTCTTGAGCACTTTTGGTCTTCCTTCTATTCACCTGTCTGCATCAGTAACACAGTTTCAGTCAACATCATATTTCCTCATAGGGATCTCAATTTTTAAGCACGTAGCAAACAGAATTAAATTAAAATTTCCTAAGCACTCTTTTTTTTAAAAAAAAAGGACCATAGAAAATTCCAAGAGGAAAATGTAGTGCACAACAAGGTTGGTTTTTGTCTGTATTAAGAATTATTTTTCATTCAAAGGTTTCTTATGGATGACCCAATGATTGTTTGGATTGTCCTGAAATTCACTTTTAGGTCCAGAGCAGTCCCAGTGTATTCTTTTGGCCCAGACCAGTACCACAAGTACACATTTTTGCCCTAAACACAATGTATTTTTCCAAGCCTATAATTCTTTCCTGCCACTAATTTTATCTGTGCACAGAGTTGGCCCATGTCTCTGCTCTTCCTCCCACTGATATCAGGTTTTACTACAAGGAGTGTTTAGTGCTTTGTTGGTTATTCAGTGTTAAATTTGAAAAAGTAGATGGTGCTAGATCCCATGGAATGTGTGTCCCATGATAGGTACAATAGATAATCTCGGCTTATTCAAGAACACCTAAGAAGTCTGCAGAAAGATATGAAATTGAATTTAGGATCATGAGCTGTGTCCTAATCATGGGATCATTCTTTCCCTCCAATCTGGTCCTTGGGTGACTTCCTCTGCAGGAAAGGGCAGCTGTGTTGCCCATTAGATATTGTCCAAATGTGACTACAGTGTACTCACATAGGACTGGGTATATAGATTCTTTGCACAATTGTATCTTTCATCACATCTTTGTAGCCATGATGATCTGAAGACATGTTTCCAAGAAGAGGAAATACCATTTTTTTAAGCCAAAGTGCCTTAGGTAGAAAAAGTAGGCAAAGCACTTTGATGCATGAGCTTTTCTTCACGTTTGCAATAAAGGTAAGAACTTGTATTAGACCAACTGGTATAGTTATATCTAAGAAACAGAGTTGATTAAAAAAAACTATTGCTATAATTGAATAAGGACACAGAAGTCAACTGAATCAGGTGTTCTAGAAAAAAAAGAAAAGGCTAAAATGACAATATTTCCTCAACATATCTCCACAGCTGTTCCTGTTTTTCTTCCACCTGAGCAAGCCAAGTGTTTTCATCAAGCTTTTCCTCTCCTTACAAGTTGCATTTATTCAAAAAGCAAACAGATATAATGTCATGTGACAAAGGTGACTAATCTCACAGGGAATAAGAAGTATCCAAACCAGTATTATTGATAGAAATGTTTTAATTGAACCTTCATTGTATAATTTAGGCACATAAGCATATTAATAAAAATCAGCATGGTTGCAAACAATTCACATGTTTAAGACCTGCAAAATTAATCACATTAGAGGAGGTTGAAATAGATTGATTAGTCTCACAAGTTCATCTTGGGTTACTCATACCTTTGGACCTGACAAGCATTAAGAAAGATACAAACTGTCTATCTTTGCATGTCTGTGGGGATCAAAATTCAAAAGTTTCTGTCCCATTTGTCCTAGCTTAAATTAACATATTCTCTCTGTTATTCAGGAAAGGTACTGTAGACTCTGAAGATTTATTTTTTCTAGTCAATATGAAAAATACATTATGCTTCATAATGCCCTAGATGGGGATTTGTTCAGATTGCTCTGTTCTAATTCTTAATCAACTAACCTGAAGAAACCTGGAGGAAATCCGAGCTGGGTTAATTAATTTTAGATGCAGTTCCACAACATATATAAAAGCACACATTAAAAGTCATTTCTGTAAAAGTGAATCCCCATTGTTATCACATTTAAAATAGAGTGTGTAACACCAGGGATTGAACAGAAACAATATTTATCATACCATCTCTCCAAAGATGCATCCCTCCTTGCAATTTAAGTAACACTATGGGAATTCCTACCCCTCTTAGTATCTTGATGAATAGAATACATGATTAACTTGTGTGTTCATTAATATTTCTGTCTTCTGGAGCTAGTTCTTATTTCGCCTCAATTTCATATGTCAGAAATGAATTTAGTGCTGGCCTTGAATATTATCTTAATTACATGATTGAAATAACTTAAACTAACCTCATGAATGTCAGAGTTTTAGGCACAGGAATTTTCATGACAATTAATGTGGGAACACTGCAACAGACTGTAGTGCTGCTAAGATACTGCTTTAATTTTCAGTACTAACTGCTTGATAGAAAATTTTATTAAAATATATAATTACTCCAATCACATAAGCAGAGTTAGTGTCCAATGGCTACTTTTGTATATTCTCTTGTTCCCTTCATTGGAAAATCAAATAAGTATAAAATATACCTGACTAAAGTAGTTAAACTGTTAGGATAATTACATTCAAGCAAGCGCAAGTTATGGAAAGACTATATATCACAGAAATAGAGGCTGATTATTCACTTTTTACCATAATTAATTTTTGAGCATTGTATGAAATTATAACGTCATGTTCAAACCAAACCAAATCAACCACCTCCCAACTTTTTTAAACAAAGAGTAAAAAGGGGAACTCATTGCCACAGTACATTGTGGAATGTGCTTATAAGAACTGTAAAAGCAATTTATCATAGTCATTCACAGCGAACTATTTTGGATTAAATCTAACTTGCATAATTTCCTTGATATATTTTATTGAGCAGCTCTGTGAATATGTGTACGGGTACAAGGGTGGCTGGGACCAAAAAGGCAGAATAAGCAGAAAAAGATACAGAGGGCAGGACAGTAGCAATAGATGCAGAGGGCAGGATACACTCTTTCAGTGTTTATTTCAGTGTTATACACTTACCTACTCCCCCAATATTAGCTGCATTCTGAGGTAGGATAATGGGTGAAAATAACCTTTGTTTTCATCCATTATGGTCCATTCTTGCATTCCAATGTGATGCGTAAGACCGTGGTTAGACGAGCAACCTGAACCCTTCAAAAAATTAGAAAACTATCAAAGGCACGCTCAATGACACTTTAATCTGACTGATATTTTTTGCGACCACTGCTACTCACCTCATACCTTTCGGTATGCTAATTTCAGTGCCATTATATATCTAATGCAAGAATCGTGTCCAATATAGTTTTAAATTAATTGAGATCTCTGATTTTTACTGGGTTTAAGTTTATAAAGTGACATGTTTTAGAAATGGTTCACAACCTTTTATGGACCCTTCTATCTATGTTTCTTTAACATTAATGGAAGCAGGAATAAGTAAAATCTGTATGCTCCTATTTCAGCATTTAGGTCACCATGGAAAATGACTGGTATTAAACAAAATCCCATGGATTCCTCCTTCTTCTGGAGGCTTTAAACCATAATTTTTCTGTTTCAGAACACCCATTTAGCAAGACCTGCATGTATAGAATGACTGCAATCATGTCATACTTTCACACTACAGGTTTACTTAGCTTTGTTTTAAGTGAAATGTCTCCAATGTATTTCACATAAATCTCTGTAAAAATCCAATAAAATCCAGTGGACTTGATTCATTTTTTTACTAAAGGTATTTCTGAATTTTCCATTGCCATGCCCTAAGCACATTTCAGTTTGTTATGTCTTCAAAAGAAAAACTGGAAGTGTCTGTTCATAAGATATTTTCCTGCCAAACTGATTGATAGAACATACTGCCAAATATTTTAGTAGCTTTCCCCAGCTTAGTTTGTATAGCATACGGCTGTGTCTTTGAACTCAGGATAAGCAAGCCAACATCCTGAAACACTGGGGAATAGCATAGTTAAGACTGAATAAAAGCAATTCAGGAAAACAGGGGAATGATAAACATAAAATGTTAGTGTTAAAATATGAAAATATCAGTAGAGAACTATAGGTTTGAATGGGTTTCAAAGGTACCCGATACATTTTTTGTTCCTGTTTTTGAAGAGAAGTCTTGTCTCTGCTTCTACAACTATTCTGTTTGAAAAAATAGGTTTGATATTTTTGAAATACCTTTCAGAATGTGCTAACATTATGAAGGGTAACTCAATTTAACAGCAAATATATTTGCCCTCTACTTTCAGGAAACAAGCATTGACACACAAGAAGAATGCTGGCGGAACATCTGCAGTAATTTTTAACATTTAACATCACATCAATTTAGACTAGCCACTTTCAGGATTCAGAAGTTGCTACAAGGCATCTAAATTCAAAGTGTTGCAGCTGAAACAGCTGCACCACGATGACCAACATAAAGAAGAGCTAAGTACATCTGCTCTAGTTATTGAAATAGTTTTCAGCTTCACTCTTGAATTCTTTTATCTGACGTATATATTTCATGCATTTCTTATCTTCGAAGCTGACACGATTGTTGACAAGCTCCTATAGTGACAGGCTCCTATGTTTATTAACTGAAAGAAGGAAGAAACTATCCATAGCATCTCTGTTCATTCAAGGGGGGGCACAACACAGAACTTCAAACTAGATCATAACGCTGAACCAGCAAGCTTTGGAACTGGAAGCTATACAGCTGCATTACATACTCCATTGATCCAGCTAATTACACTGCATATGGTGCCACACTAATGTATTAGAGAGGTAAACTGCTATCAGAAACAGAACTATCTTTCCATGGAGCACAGCTGGTTCAGCATACTCTAGTGTCGTGCACACCTGACTTTAGAAAAGTGTGGATGGTAAGATCATGTCTGCTCTGTAAGTAAGAGCAGAAAGTCTAACTCAACAGCTCTTCACTTCTGACTATAGTTTTACCAAGGAGCCACCAACCTATTATGAAAAAGCCTGTTCTATGCATGAAGGAGGCCTCTGCCCCATCGTAGATGGGGCCTGAGATCTCGAGAAGATGGAGATGCTTTCCTGCACCCTGAAGTAAGGCATCTAAGTCAAGGAGAAAATACAGTAGTCCTCTGGCAGAGGTTCAACAGTCTTGACATACTGGGCCTGTGGATCTCATCCTTTCTTCCAAGCTAACACCTAAAGATGATTGGTACCGCTATATTCATACAGTTTGGTCCAGTTGAGTATGTCAGTTGTTCTTTGAGAAACCTTTCCAGATGAATCCTTTTAGGGCATTTGTCAGAGTAATGCCAGGTTTCTAGATCTCCTCAAATTTGGAAAAACAAACACCTCGCTGGTAGCCCTATTAGGAGTGTTTTGGAGATCAGTGTGTGAGGGAGAATGGACCTGGTTTTCTCAAAGTCAGAAACCTGTAACCAGGACCCAAAAGCAGAAAATTGCGTCTGTGTGTTGGTGGGTGGGGGCAGAGCTGATTTCTGTCTGGCTTCCTACTTAACTAGCACTAACGGAGAGCCAGCAATCAGGACAAGAAAACAAAAACTAGAAATTTAATACAGTAGTTGGTGAGGAGGAGAGCACACAACCTGGAGGTGCTGTTTGAGCTATGCAGTTTCTGGAGTCAGTGCAACAATGGTGGTGACATGCTTCAGAAAGCAGTCACCTGAACTGGTTGGGATGGCCAGCCCTGGTGTGTCAAAGACCCCAACCAAGATGAAACTCCTGAGGGCAGGAGAGGGATATCCAGGATTATAATGTCATAGGAGTGACATCATGATGGGAAAGCTGTGAGTGTGAGGAGGGATGGAATCCAACTATTAAGGAGGGAGAGGAAGGGATTGTGCTTTCTGCAAGGAAGCAGCTTGAATGCACAGAGCTTTGCAGGCAGGCCTGCTGAGACCTTATAAATACAGATCAGAGGCAGGACAACAAGGAGGGTGCTGTAGTGGGCATCTGCTACCGACAGCCTAATCAAAAAGAGGAAGTGGACAAAGCTTCTTTAAAAAAGAAAAAGAAAAAGAAAAAAGAGGAAGCCTTCTGATTGCAGCCCCTGGTTCTCATGAGGAACATCAACTACCCAACATCTACTAGAAGAGCAGTACAGTGAGGCATAAGCAGTTCAGGAGATTTCTAGAGTCCATCACGAACAATTTACTAAAGACAGGAACAAGGCAAATGTTATGCCCATCTTCAAGGAGGGTAAGATGAAGGATCTTGGAAACTATAGGATAGCCAGTTTTGTTTCAGTCCATTAGAAGACTGTGGAGCAAATTCTACTGAAATCAGTTTCCCACTGTATGAAGGACAAGCAAGTGTCTGGGGACAACTTGTATGCATTTACCAATGGAAAATCTTGCCTGACCAACCTGTTTGCTTTCTATACAGGAAGAGCAGTGGATGTTATTCACCCTGACTTTAGCAAGCTTTCAACACAGTCTCATATAGCATCTCTGTATGGTCACAGGTGAAGCAAGGGGCATTCTAACTAGATATAAGACAAAAAAAATCTTAATGAGAGTAATAAGTATTAGAACAGGTTTCACAAAGATATTATGGAATCTCCACCATTGAGGATTTTCAAAATTTGTTTGGAATAGGCCCTAAGCAATCTGATCTGACTTTGAAGTTAGCTTTGCTTTGAACAGAGAATTGTGCTAGATAACACCCATAGGTCCTTTACAACCTATTTTTTTTCTGTAATTCTATGACTGAAGTTTAAAATTCACAAAATGCATGTTCTTATCTAGTCTAAAAGTTGGGGCTAGATGACAGAAGAGAGGAAAAAATTTATAGTGAAAAAATATCAGAAGTCTGGTTTCTAACTAAAATATGTGTGGTGTCTGAGTACTTCTTTTGGATCTGTTCTTTAGACTTTGCAGGTTCCCAAAATCCAGATAGATATTTCTAATTTGCTTAAGATCGCAATCAGGACCTGAAATGTTGGTCTGATCTCTTTTATTTCATCACATGTATAGGTTTATAAGTTGGCATCTGCCACAAGGGTTAAAGTGGATTGATAGTTGTTTGAACTTTATACACATATTGCACATTTTTTTGGTGCTCCTGCTGGATACCAGAAAAGGCCTTAGTGGAGACCAGAGAGGATACTTGCTATAAGCAAGATCAGGAAGAAAGAAGAGGGTTTTCTTACCTTTGAAGGATGGAAGATTGCTACAGTTTGAGAGGATGTAGGGGGTAGTGCACTGTTAAGCCTAGGAAGAGTAAAATTTCACATGTATCTCACTAGTATCTTTTGTTCATGTGCTCAGGGTTAAAACTGAGTGCCAGATCTGGAGAGAGAATAAATAGTTTTTCACAAGTCAAGTTACTATCAGAGGGTTTATACTGGGGAGCAGGGGAAGTTAGTTCTCCTTTCGTGGAGTGGGATGCAGTCTACTTCATCATAGCACCTTGACAGTCCAGTTTAACAAATTCCTATACAAGTGATATAAGATGTATAAGAGGTATTTTGTCTTCTCTTCTTCTGGCATATTATAGGGTTTTTTTCTTACTTATATTTCGTGGAAAGAGCTGGGGAGCATTTTTTCTTCATGCTAGTGTGAGCAGCAGACATTCAGAAACCCTTTCTGAGCAGGACACTCATTCCATGAATGTCTGGTTAGAAGGATTGGACTGGACTCAGATGATCCCTTCTGTCTCTATGTTCCAGTAAATAGCAATTTGCCATAAATTCAGATCCACATCTGGAGAGAGCCATAAAGAGTCACTTTTTTACTTTATATTTTTTTATACCTTATACTTTTTTACTTTTACTACAAGTCATTTATTTGTAGACGAAATGGTCAATTTTTACAAGTAATTTCTGGCAAAAATCTGGACTACACATATTACAACTTTTAAACCATTTGATAAGTGTATTGTTTTGCCAGTTTTAGATTCTGATCTTATCAGATCCCTAGGCAGATGGGCAGATCTCTAGTCTTTTATATCAGCCTACGGATTATTTTGGGTAAGGGAAGTCCTTTTTGTTCTGCATTTATCCAGGCAATAGGATCTTCATATAAGACTAGATCTGTCAGAGTCTAAGAGAATAAAAATACATGACATGGGATCCAATTGGTAGACAATATAATTTAGCCTTGTCTCAGGCAGCAAGATAAAAGCTTATTACATTCCTGAGAAAAGCTTAGGAAAGCATACATTTAAAATGCCTGCGTGAGTGCAACATCAGGGTGCTTCCTAATAATTATAAGATACAGAAATATCACCAAATTCAGAAATTCCTCCTTAGTTGTATTGTTCAGACATGTTTAAGAATCTGTTCAGTCTCCAACAACTACAGTGTGCTGATTTCATTTATGGTACTAAACTGGATTATAAATATTCTAAGAGAAGGCTTCTAAAGTTTTACCAAATTTCCGTAAGGGTGGCCTGAGAATAAACAACTTTGTAGACTACAGTCAGCCAAGAACACGTAACTTCAAGTAGGCAAGGGTAGTCAAAAGCCTTAAGTTTTATCACTAAGAATGAAAAATTTCAGCTTGCAAAATTTTCCTATTCTAATCTAGCAAGGTGCTTTATAGATCAAGTTGACTTCGGTTCTGGAAGCAACAGAATTTATTCTCATTTAGACAGAAAATAATTTTTTTTTTTGGACTGTTAGTTTCTATGATGAACTAGTTTTGCTCTGAAAAAGCTTCTGAAGGTTGTGTGTTTTAGCTCTTCAGCCGGCTTATCTATTCAGAAAAAAAGCTAGGAAAGCTGTTTGAAGCCTGCATAATTCATGCAGGTCAAAACTAGACAGGATGGGAAAGGAGAGTTTTAACTAATGAGATTATTATTAATGAACTCATTATACAGATCTCTCCCTTTACAGAACATTACTTCCAATCCTTTAAATTCTCAGTTACACACACATGCATGCATGTGTACACACACACACACACACACACACACACACACACACACACACACACACACATGCAGATATCTTCTTTATAGCAGAAAATGTCTTTAATTCATGTTTGCTTCTATTGTTGCCAGTTATGTGTCTGATTCTCCTTGGTCAAGTGTCTACAACTATTTACATACCTTAATTTCTTCACACTGAAATACTGTTTTATTATTTATTTACTTTTCTTATTTTTTATTCATTTTGACCAAAAGAGAGGAAAAAGAATCCCATTTTTATTTTAGTAGGGACAGTGTAAACCCCCTGTTACGTATGCCAGGCTCTTGGAGTCTCCATTAAGCCTGGCTATATATCTATAAGAGGAGCATGCTAGAAACTGATCTGATACCTGTGGGGAAAATAGTTTTACCAAAGTTAATAAAACCCCCAAATTCTTTGTCTTTTACATAAAAATATATCCTTTCTGCAACATTCTATATGAGAGCTAAAAGTCAGAAGGGACAAATTTTCCCTCTAAGGTCTTCACGAGAATGTGTCTCCCTTGGGTACACTGGGAAGATAGGCATTTACTGTAGGAGTAATGATTCAGTAAGTGAAACAGGCTAGATCCCAGCCTCCCCGTGGCTGCCTGAAATGCCTCTTCAGCCAGCAGGTGACTTGCAGCAGCAGTGGTTTCTTACTCTCCTGGTTACACTGAGCGGTTCCAATTACGGAGGAGGATTATCCCCTGCATGGGAGCTGGCAATTGCTCCAATGTCAGGACTGTCAGGCTGGTCACACAAAAAACTAAATTGTGAAGATGAAAAGTATGGACTTGATAATACCCCAGCCAAGAAAAAGTAAATTGTTACCTAAGGTAACTGTAGCAAAAGTAGCTCTGATGCCTGAAGATTGGCATGGAAGATGGTTGGGATATCTTTTAAATGTGTACCTGGGTATGCTCCTTCACATGATGAGGCTGCAGTTTGTGCTTAGAAGAATGTAAGAAGCGCCACTAGTGCAGCCTCTGCAGAAGAGGGAGGAAGACTCCTTGTCCATTGCATCCAACCTCATTGTTTGCTTGTCTGGATCTAACCATGGTAAAACATACAGCAGTCATTCCACCTGATTTTAGAGGTTTGCCCATTCTTAGATATCTGTGTATATCTATGTATCTATGATAAGAAAAAGAGAGGCCCTTCGGAGGGCAATTCAACCTTCTTATAAGTGAAATCACTTATAATTTGAATCATCATCTGAAGATGTCTATCTTTACCGACTATTGAAAGACTTACGGCAATGTCCCGATCCAATATCGGGGGGTTTCGTTACGATCCCAAGGACGAGATTGAGACGCTAAAACCGGTCAAATATCGTACAACCGTTTAACTTTATTTTCCACAAAGTGGGGAGAAAAGGTGGGGAAAGGCAAAGGGGAGACGAAGGGAAGAGGGGAACAAGGGTAAGGGGAAAAATAAAGTTGGAAAAGGAGAGGAGAAGCTAGCTACCACCACTCCGAGTCAGATGATGTTCTGCCGACTCCATTTGAATTACAGCTCAGGCTGGGTGCCTCCGAAGAGGGACCCCGAACAAAGAAATCCCTGGGCAATTATACTTTCCAATCTAAGCTCTCCGCCTTTCACGCAGTAGTTTGGACCAATAGTAATATTTAGGTCTGGGGTCTCCTGCTCCTTATTGGGTCCCTAGGTAGGTTGTTTACCGTTGTGGTTTCTGCTGACAGATGCGTTTTCATTCTTCAGGTCTTGCCCTTATCTCTCAAAGCCCTGACAATTTATTACTTCCCCAGCAGTGACGGTAGGTGTTATTTCCCAAGGTCCAGACAAAGGGAATATGATCTGGACCCCAAGATAGCCCAGACCCCCCAATCAGCATTTTTTCAGCAGCGAGAGGAGGCCCTGCTCCCCAGGGTCCCGGCACCCAAGCAGGCCTCACTTCAATGCCTTGACATCCTCCCTCCCGGAGTGTGAAGCATGGGAATGCAGACTGCTTGTAACTCCCTTGTCTTTCCTGCCTGCACCAGCTCTGGGGCCCTTTCTCACTGAACTAGGGAGTGCGGCCTAAGGCTTCAGCAAATTTAGCTACTCATGCTAAGCAAGCTTTATAGAAGTTGTGCTAAGCAGCAGTAATTTACAGTCCAGGTCCCAAAGTCTCTGCCCAATCGTGGTCTGGTTCAGCACAGGCTTGGTGTGTCCTGAATGGTTGCAGGGAGACCATTTCGGGGGTCGCAGCAGCTCAGTCCTGTTCCCGCTGGGAACAGATGGCTTGTTCGGGGTTATGGTTTGCTTGCACCTTATGTACCAAGAAATGTTTAAGGCAAAAGCTCACTCATCTGTCCACTACAGGCAACTGTGAGCCTAAGTTAGATGCCTTAGTGACTAAAACTGGTAGGATGAATACAGGTCTTACTCGATCCTGTTGCTAAAATAGCTATTGATCTGCTACATCATTAACTTGGCCCTGCAGAAATCATATGACAATACAACAAATATATGCATTACAGGCAAAACACAATTTATTACACCTACAAGCTATCTTTCTAATTTTTCTGTTCTTATTTAGCTATACTGGGGATGCAAAACCAACTGGAAGTGCCCTGTGCCTTGCAGTGTCATCCTATGTTACATTTTTTTGCATATTGCCTCAATACCTCAAAGAAACAACACTACTCACATTGAAATCAATGGGAGTTCATGTCCTTATAAAGCAAAATTTAATACATGTCATATAAAATCTGCAGCGTCTGCTGACATTACAGATTCACTTCTTTACAGTGTCTAATTCAAATCTGGATGGGTTAGACAATTTTTTGATTTAATAAAAGCAATAATTTTAGCTTTTTCATTCTGTTCAATATACATTACTTCCCTTATTTATCAAGGACTTTGTTTCCATAACGTCTGCCAGAAATCATTTACTCATCTTCTACTGTCGAGTACTTTATGTTTATGGAGTGATGATAAACATATAGTATTTGCCTTTTGGGCAAATTAATCTGACGCAGTTTCGCTGTAGGAGGGCTCCTTTATTTCTGTCCTGTATTTCCTGGACAAAAACACATGCATGTGATGTGCAGCACATAGTGAATCTCACAGAACATAAAAGATCAACAGTTCTGAAAAGACACGTGTATGTCTGATGTGTCCTAAATATGTCATATATGTTGCACATTGACTGACCAACCATTGCTGCAAGAGCTGGGAAAAATATTTTGCACTTTGCATAGGCTCTACTAGACATGTTTCATACTGCAAGATCTTTTAGCCTGGTCCAAACTAGATCTATTAAGTCTATCAAGTTGAGCCCTATCCAGGTCATTTGAAGAATACAGCTTTCTAATCCGCTGGGGTCCTACAGCTTACCCACAGACTAAACTTAGCCTAAAATACCTTTACATCCATTGTTCTGCTATCCTGTTCTCCTGATTTAGGATGGGATTCAATTGCTTAGCCACAAGCATCCAATTTCTTCTGAGATGCTCAAAAATATCTGAGAAATTCATATGAACTGGAAAGTTTGGAAAGGATTTTTGGAAGACTTACGCTCTTCGGGAAAAACAGCTGGAAGTCAAGCATCTAAAATGACACTGGACACTCATGTTTAAGCAATTGAATCCTATTGCTGATGCCTGTGGATATTCCTAAGGGTAAACACCTAAATGTCTGATGTCCTAATATCAAACAGAATCCAATCCTAGCATAACTTCAGTATTCAAATATCAGCTAATAATTTAAAGTCCTATTTGAAAATACATTCTGGGCCAATTTTTTTGTAGCCATGAACTCTTATATATAAAAAGCTGGAGTTTATTCTCTCAGGACTCTCCTTGCTGAAATTCTCCTCTTGTGGTTGAAAGTGGGTTTTTCAGATCTTTAGCAAGAAGTCCTTTCTGTTTTGCACAGAATTACGAAGACCTCTTGCCTTTCAAGATAACACCTCGTGTACCCCAAAGCAATATAACTGACTAAATCAACTAGTAAAATTCTTGTTCTCTGGTCAGTTCCCAAACTGCCACAGATCAGGCATCTTGTTATATAAATTGAATTTTCAAGGTCTACAGCTGTCAGAGTATCACTTCCTAGGACAGGCAGAGCTCACATTTCTGAGACAATTCAAAGCAAGTCTTTCTTTTTATATGGAAAGGATCTGGTCCTACCTATAAGATTCTACAATTCGGTCTCCAAAT
Source organism: Dromaius novaehollandiae (assembly GCF_036370855.1). Taxonomy (NCBI): domain Eukaryota; kingdom Metazoa; phylum Chordata; class Aves; order Casuariiformes; family Dromaiidae; genus Dromaius; species Dromaius novaehollandiae. The sequence goes on from NC_088100.1 coordinate 24,179,628, forward strand.
GGTGCTTTGCTTCCTAATTATGACCCTGAACCTCTCTGGGGATTCTGTCAATAAATGTGTGCAAAAGATGAGACAGTCATACATAGATACCACAGTCTTGCTGAAAAAAAAAAGAAAAGGAAAAAGAAAAGAAAAAGAAAAGGGAAGAGAAAAAGGAAAAGGAACAGGAACAGGAAAAGGAAAAGGAAAAGAAAAAGAAAAAGGAAAAGAAAAAGAAAAAGGAAAAGGAAAAGAAAAAGAAAAAGAAAAAGGAAAAGGAAAAGGAAAAGGAAAAAGAAAACAAAAAGAAAAAGAAAAACAAAAAGAAAAAGAAAAACAAAAAGAAAAAGAAAAAGAAAAAGAAAAAATCCATACGGATGGATTCATGTGCCTTTGTCTGACTCATTGCTGATCTAGTCGTGGCTGAAATTCTTGTCTGCTCTGTGCTTTTCTTAGCAAAATGGATACACCAAAGGTTTTTGGGGTGGGGGGGAAAAAGAGGGCACATCTCTTTGCCTTTACAGAAGGCTCACACTTACACCACCTTGAGGAGGATTGGTAAAGTTTACTTATTGGAAAGTTTTGTTCAAATAGTTGTATTAAAGTTCTCTTTTTGAAAATTTCCTCATCTCTTCAGTGACAGCTGGCTTCAGAGCTCACACAATGATCTGATAGCCAAGACTGATTGCTGCTACAGACCTGGGCTTGAATGATGTTCAGGTGAACAGCAAGTTTCTGTATTTATGTTGTTAACAGGCAGAATCACTAAGGGAGTTTTCAGAGCAGACTGGGAAGAAAAATTAGCCTTGCTTTACTGCACGATGACTATAAGACCCAAAGCACAGAATTATATAGGAGGAAAGAACAATTATAGATAAGTAAAGGAAATCAATATGTACTTTTTGTTTGCTTTTCGCAGGATGACACTGTCCACTGTGGGAGAATGGACCATGCAATTGCTAGCATAGTCTACAGATAACTTTTTTCGATGTGGAAGAAGGCTATTCCGATGCCAAGTTGAAAGATTTAAAAGTTATTGTAGAATTGCTCAAATAAGATTCCTCTGAAAGTGGGCAATGAGAAGCTGTACTACATGAGGAGCAGCAGTGGTATCAAAAGAACCATCTTTCATCCTTTAAAATGCTTTAAAAATTTTCTTCATTTTTCCACTTTTAGCAGGCAGTAGCTGGTCAGAACTGGCAACAGATTACCAGCCACAGAAGCTGTGAAGCTGTTGCAGTGATTACATGGGAGCGAGCACCAGAAAAACAAAACAAACAAAAAGCCTCCAATGGCTTCTTATAAATTGCCCAGCTCAGAAGTGTCCAAGTGACACACACTATAAAATTCCAATCAGAATTATGTACAAACTGGCTGAAAGCACTTCAGGCAAAGAGGCTACTTTAAATTTTGCACTGACTATGCATAAACTTGGACCAGATTTTGTAACTTTAACCAGTACCATATGAATAGTAAGTAATTCAGTCCTAAAGTGAACAAAACTAGGTAAATCTTTCACAAACATATTTTGGTTTCAAATGTTGATATTTCAGGTGTTTGGTTATATTAAAATTGGATGTGGTCAGTTATATCAAAAGATACTCAAAACAGCTTACAGATACACTAGTGCTTTTCTTTCAGATGAGCAAAAATATTTTTTAAAAAGTACAGAGATTTGTGTTTTTTTAACCGAAACAGCAACCTAACCCCAAAGTGTTAATATACATATGTCCTATAAGTGTATGTATGGCTACCAAATTAATTAATTCATTGTAGCCTATAATTTCTACATAAAATGTTGGCCCTAGATATTCTGCTTGAATCCTTTCAGTGGTCTTAACTAAAGAGCAGGGTACAACGTAAGCAACAGATAATATAAACACTTGCAGGTAGCTTTCACTTTGTGAGTAGCTCTTTTAAACTTCATAGCACTACCGGTCATACTTAATTATGCAAGTGTGTTTGCACTTGCTAATTCATGTCATTAGACATGCGAGAAATATCATCATAGTTAGCTTGGCACTAGAAAATGTTTCATGTCTCTAATTAAACAAACCTCCCCAGCAGTTTTTAAAGGGTGGAGTTTTGAAGGGCTGGGGGAGGGAGGGGAAGAAGAGGTGGGCTAGCGGAGTTCCCTTTTGCAAAGCATGGTGCGCCTGTGGATAGTGATGCTGGTCTGATCTGATAGTTTGTAACCATAGCAACCGCTGCAGAAAAGCCAGAGGTGAAACAGGATATTAGGGGTCTCCTTTCTCCAGATCACTGCAGTGGAAAATGAGCAAAATAGAGACAGAAAGGCTGCAGAGACTTTTCCTGTCCCGGAAGGCTCACAGTGTACATTTCAAGAGTTATCCTTTTCCAGCCTCCCCTGTTGAGTCTTTAAAAAGTTATTTAATATTTTTTTTTACACTGTATTCCAAAGTAATATAATTAAAATATCTAGGTGGAAGACAGAAGGTTAGAAGGGTAGGAGAACCCTCATTAAAGCATTTAATTTCATACAGCATTTATGCATAAGGAATATTTTCTTCCTTTTTAAAATATATGTAGTCAATTAAATAGTAAGGGGAACCAACTCGTTTTCAGCCATGAGCAGCAAACAATATTAATGATTTTTTTTTTTTCTGTAGATCAGGCATCCTTCAGAATTAAAATAAGTACTGCAGTTTGCTGTCTTCCACTTTTGTATCTGTGGTCCTTCAAACATGTTGGAGAATCTATCTTTTAGGGGGAATTGCTTTTAATAAGCTAAAGAAAACAGGTTTTGTGAGTAGTTATTCCTCCAGTCAATTTTCTAGCAAGCCTTGAAGCTTTGCTCTTGAGGTCCTGCAGCTCAAAACTTCCGAAGGGAATGGGAAAAAGAAGTTTCACTTATTGAAACCTCTTTGCAGTTTTTGTAGAAATCGTGAAGTCCAGCTTCCCAAGCAGCTCAGTGCCACACTATCTGGTTCATTGTCTATCCAGCCAAAGCGCTTGGTGGATATCTCTATTCACAGAGTTAATTACAATGCTAAGAGGACTATTGATGATTACAGAGGCTTTATAGCATAATAGTTGCCTAAAAGCAACTATTATAAGATAGTAGCACATAGATGATGGACTCAGGGCAGGATAGACATGAAATCCCTGCATCAAGGCCACTCTGGTACAACTTCAGTGTCACAGAGCCACATTCACACACACTGAGACCCATAAATAGGAAAACGAAAACAAAACAAAACAAAAAAAAACACCCACAGTTTACAGTGCTGTCATTGTTGGCTTAAATAAGTAAGTTCTTCACTGAGATATTATTACAAATACTCTTGTGCCAACAGGAGTTTGGGTATCAGTCATTCCAAACCCTGCATTGTTCCCTAATGTCTAATTACTGCCACGTTTGGTTTCAATCAAGAACCAGTAGTGAGCTACCTACTCTTACCCTGTTTAGATATTTGTACCATGGATGCTTTTAGTCTTCAAACTAATGTACAGTCCAGAGAAAGACATTTTGCATTGAAATACATTGAAAAATCACCAAAGGGAAGTGACAGTTTTACCCCTCAGTGAATTGATGAGTTGTTTACATTTACGCCAATGGAAAATATTAATGTAGAAGACATTTAGTTTAACTAGAAGAGATACTTATTTATCCGAAGAGAGGAAACAAACTCTATTTTAATTGTGAGAGTGATGAAAATCACTTTCTGGATAAAGAAAACATTGAATGAGTTTCAGAATGAAAGATTAAATGTGTCTGGACCCCTAGAAGATTTTGAAAGGAAGATTGATACAACAACTAACATACACCACCAGGAGGGGACTCAAAAAGGGTAGTCAAAGATCTAAATCTATCTGAAATGCACTCTGGGAGGTGCTCTGAAAAGTGTTTTCAGAGAGGAAGTTTCTAAGGAGAAATTCTGCTGATAGGTGAGCTTTCTAAGAGAAGCCTCTAAATAGTTGCAATCTGAGCATATAGTTTTCACACTGAAACCTGACTGTGTCCTTGTCAGGATGGAGAAGGAAGGTCAGTGTAATGAGGAAAGGAGGGATCTTCTTGATATAACATTAGTGTGAATCGTTTAAACAGTTTTTTTCATTTGCTTCTCACTTACATTTTTGATAAACTTTTGTAAATCTGATGTTTATTTTGGATGTTAGGACAAAATATTTGTATTTTCATCTTTAATTGCTTTGAGGTAAGCATGAGTTGATGTAACTAGAATGCGACACAGTTTTCTTCACCTAACTACTCCTTATGAAGTCTCCTAGCTACCTATCACATCCTCCTTTGGATCCAATCAGTAGCAAAGTGGCACCCTGTTTTTCAGCTGCATGGGCCAGGGAAAAAGTAGTATTATTAGACAAGCAGAGCAACCCAAAATCTAGACAACTATAATATAACATACCCCACATCATACACTTGCTGATATTGGGGCTATTTACAGGCTGAAACTTCAAATAAAGCCCATTAAGAAATCTGAAATCCTTTTGGGAGGAATGTGGCTTTCTTCTGTGCAGGCTAGCTATGTACTAAAGTCAATAAAAATTCATCACTGTTCAAACTTCAATACTTCCAGTCATTTTTTGACAAATTTTTCTCTGGGTTTTCAGATGAGTCTAATTCAGGCAAAAATATGAAGTTTGGGTTATGTCTACATAGCACAATGAACAAGAAAATTTTCTGCCGAGTGCAGAAATTGGCTTAGCTTCCCAGGCTTAGCTTACACAGATATACTGCTGTCAGGACACAAGCATGTGCTGGACTCTGCAATGCAGATTAATCCCTAAAGACTGATGGAAGCAGAAGGAAACATTTGCAGAAAAATGGGAAATGACACCACAGTGAATTTTTCAGCTCTCAATATGAGAGAAGAATTGTTATGATTGTATCTGCACTAGAAAGTGGCAAGAGAGATAATGGGGACTTTGTTGCATTTGCTGTATACATTTCAGGGTGTTTTGTTTACATTCACACTTGTATTTTCCTTTGTCATTTCTTTTAATGAAAACAATACAAAAAAATGAACATTTAATATCTGAAAAATTACTACCTCTGTGTGAGATAAAAGACTCCTACATTTCTCATTTAAAATCATAAAGAAGTACACCTGGGGTCTATTACACAGCAGTCTAATCATGGGTATTTAGAAAGATCTAATTACACTGGCATTACAGACAGCATAAAACTTTAATTTGAATGCCCACAAAAAAAGTTGACAGGACCGTAAACATTTCTGCTAAGTGGCCAGCCCTATTTCTTTGTTTGAATCTGAACCTAGACAGATTTTTATAAGATCTGGGGTTCCACTGAGAGGTAATCACATAGTTCCAGTTTCCTCAAGAAATTTGCATTTTCTCAACAGCAGATAGAAATCTGAATCTATCTAAAGGAAGAAGATGAAGTCATTGGTATGTCCATAGCTCTGAATGGAGCAACTAAGGTATCAGGAGAGTATGTGCCAGCACCATACCCTAACTTACTCCAGTGCCAAGAACTATTCTTTAAACTCACAGTGCCTGACACATTAGAGATGCACCCTGCCCCTGCCTCCTGCACTGCAGAAGGGCTGACAACAACTGAAGTCCCTGGCAATGGGCACACACACACAGTACAGGAGCAGTGGGGGTGGCAGAAGGGGTTTGTGGGGGAGCGAACTAATGCCATGCCATGGCAAAGCTCCTGATTTTATTACCTTAATCATTCAGGAGTGGTTAATTGCCATACATTGCCATTCCATAGTAATGCTTAGTGGCAAGAACATCAGTAGTCTTAACCTGAATGGTGTTAATTGGTTTGTTTACATCCTGATTTTTATCCCCATAGCCTTCAGGCACAAGCAGTCTCATTCTCTCCTGATGCCCTCCCCCCCTCCTTCCCCCACCCCAACCAGCCCCCTCTTATAATTTACTCTCAAAATTGCACATGCGATACTGACAATGTCTTTATCAATACCTAGGTTTCTCCTAGGAGCTTGCGAGAAGCAGAGCCATACCATCTGTTCCACTTGTCTAAATATAGTAGCTCAAGGGAAATGTACAGCTGCTCGTTTATCAAATTTTATGAGTACCTGTAAAACAAAATGTTTTGTCTGGCTGGATTCCCTGTCTTCAGCTCTAGAGTTTTTCCCTAATAGCATTGAATAGCGCAAATAGCTGATCTCAGAGAGTAACACCTCCAGCCACTGATAGTTTAGGAACTTATTAAAGAAGGTAGGATTAGACAACTAACAACCTCCTAGCGTGCATGTTCAAGCCAAGAACAGTACTACCTGTCCCCACTACATATTTATTTTTCATCTGGAAAATGTACTCAGCAGTAACTCCCCATCCTGAAAGAAATGTTTACAATTTTCTTTTTTGACAGGAAGCAGTATTTTTCTCATTTTGTTTCATCGTATCCCTCACACTGCAAATGACGTGATGATAATGAATCACATTATTTGCACTGCAATGACTTGACTTGACTAAGTAATGGAAACACAGCTACCCTGAAGAAAGCTGAAGGTAGTGAGCTTCAGATGCTACTAGGGAAAAAAAAAAAAAAAAGAAAAAAAGAAAGAAAAAAACCCAGGTAATTTACTGTCATTTGGCAGCTGAACTCAGTTGAAAGGGAAATGCTCAAAACCAAAGGTGAAAACCTTTACTTAAATAAATACAGTAACTAAAAATTTAAACTTACGATAAAGGAGGAGAAAACAGAGAAAGCAAAAGAGTAAAGCTAAACTAGACTCATCTGGAAATATTGTGAGCACTGAGAACCCACACTGACTTCACTGAATCCAGTGAAAAAAATCAGGCTAATTCATCTTCATGTGGCAGAAGCTGAGAGGAGAGAATGTGTTCTTTTCATGAGAAAATGTACTGGTGTAGACCTAGCTGGAATGAAAGCATAGCACTGGAAGATTGAATTATTCAAGTATACAAAAATTCTTGGGAAGGAGGGACAAATCAAAGTACACAAAAAAGAAAACAACAACAAAAAAATAGTTTCAATATGACTGAAAAATGCTGTTGCTGAGAAAGCATAAGCATTTATCAGAATCCAGGTAATGTGCAGTATTTGTTGCATGCAATGAGTTATGTATGAATTCTTTATTTCATGATTAATCTACGAGGAAACTTGCTGAAGAATGAACAGTAGTAGGAAACTTCTGAGTTGCCAGGCATAGACATAAGCCAAATGGGAAAGAGAAGACATTCCCCTTACTCAGAGCATGCCATGTTCCTCAAAGCCCCGATCCCAGCAGAGGATAGTACCACTTGGAGCACAGTAAAGAGAAGCCTAGACCCTCGTGAGTCTACCAACACTTCATTTGCCAAAAGGCAGCTCATGTCTTCTCAGGCAAGCTACTGGGAACATGAATGGTAGCAACACTATTGTACATGAGCTGAAGAAGAGACAAGAGGGAGTTAAAATATCATAAAATCATAAAATTACAGAATAAGATAGGTTGAAGGGAGCTCGGGGGGCTCTAGACCACGCTGTTGCTCAAAGTAGGGTCAGTTCTGAGATCAGACCACGCTGCTCAGGGCTTTACCCAGTCTGGTCTTCCAAACCTCAAAGGATGGACACTGTGCAATCTCACTGGTCAGTCCACTCCAGTGCTTGGCAAGCTTTTATTTATATCTAGCCTGAACATCTCTTTTTTTCCCTTTATGTCTGTTGTCTCTTGTTTTCCCGTCATGCACCACTGTGAAGAGTCTGGCTCTGTCTCCTTGATACACTCCCTGTAGGCACTGGTAGGCTGCTATTAGGTCCCCCCCAAAGCCATCTCTTCTTCAGGCTGAACAAGCCCAGCTCCCTCAGCCTCTCTTCACGGGTCAAGTGCTTCAGCCCCCAACCATCCTAGTGGCTTTCACTGTACTCCTTCCAGTTTACCCACATCCATATCCTCTTGGTACTGGGAGGCCTGAAACTGGGTACAATATTCCAGAGGTGACCTAACAAGTGCCATGTAAAGAAGAATAAGAAGAATAATGCCTTCCTATGATCTACTGGCTGTGCTTCTTTTAACATGGCCCAGGATACTGTTGTCCTTCTCTGCTGCCAGGGCACACTGCTGGCTTATATTCAGCTTGCTCTCTACTGAAACCCCCATATCCTCTACAGCAGAGCTGATCCAGCCAGTCAGGCGCCAGCCTATGTCACTGCAAGTTGTTTTTCCTTCTCAGGAGCAGGACATTGCATTTATCCTTGTGGAATTTCATAAGGTTCCTGCTGGCCCATTCCTCCCGCTTGTCTTGCTTCTTCTGAATAGCTGAGCTGTGCTAGACCATATCAACTTTTCCTCCCAATTTTGTACTATCTGCAAACCTGATGAAAGTGCACTCCATCACCTCCTCCAGGTCAGTGACGAAGATGTTGGGCAGGACAGGTCCCAGGACAGACCCCTGCAGTACTCCACTTGTTACTGGCCTCCAGGTGAAGTACAACCTGTTAACCATTACTTGCTGAGAAATTTTTTTAGCCAGCTATTTGTTCACACATCCAAATCCATAACATCATAACTTGTGTACAAGCTTAGTGTGGGAAAAGTGTTAAGAAAAACTGAATCCAGTAGGTTTTGGGAGTTGGGGGAATCATCCCATGCCTGCCCAGTAGATGCGGGCTGCTGCAGTTCCTGCTGGGGGGCTCCAGCCATTAGCGAGACTGAGTATGTATTCCCAATACTCCCCCCATAAAGACCCTCGTCCCTCCCACAGCCAGCCACACAGACCAACACAGACAGACAGCACTGCCTTTACTAGCATCCACGGAAACCAAACAGCACTCACGTAAACATGAACACAGCCAGCCTCAGCCTGTTCCTCCTCTCTGGCTCCTCTCCATAGCCGAAGACAAAGGCAGCTGATGATCTTCATGGCTCTCATGATAGCTGAGACGAAAGCAGCACTGAGTACCTTAGCCTTGTCTGTGTGGTCTGTCACTGAATCACTCCCCTCATTCAGCAATGGGCCCATATTTTTGTTGTTCAGCCTTTTCCCAATAATGTAGCGGGAGAAGCTTATCTTATTCTCCTTAGCAAGCAAACACTGGAGCTGAGTTTCGTTTTCTGAACACCAACCCTACGCATCTGGCTAACATTTCTAAATTTCTCATTTTGTTACCCACTCCTACTTCCACCTCCTGTATATTACAGATATAAGTGGAGCACTTTCATAGCTTCTGGAATTCGGAAAAGTAAGCTTAATCAGCTGTGAAGATGAGAAGACAGAGAGTTTTAAAGGGGGCTTCAGGGATTGCTGCAGTATTCCCTAACTGGTCTGTTACAAACTGAATTTATTGACACTGAGGTCACATTACAAAGCTTATTTCCCATGTTTTTTCCCATGGCTAATCATAGATGGTAGAAAAGCTGATGAGAATATTTGCATGGGGTTAGGATGACATTAGATTCAGATATGCATTCCAGATCGTATGGATTCATCATATCCACTATTAATCACATTAAGCATTTTCTCTTTGTGGAAACTGAGACAGGAAAAATTATGTTCTGTAAAGTTTATTTTTGGAGGCAATTAAGAGAAGTTAATGAATGTTGTGTATGTTTATACTAAAAAGTTAATTATTGATTAGAAATGTTATAATGATTTATGGTAATATAACATTTGTGTTTGGAAAAGAGAAAGTTATGTTTTTAAGTTAGAAATCCTTAGGATATTTTTTATAATTGTTTATTAGCCATTTGCAAATAGAAATTGTAATAGTCATATGGTTTTTCTGGTGATGCTATCATACACTATAGATGTAATATAAATTTCCCATTAATATAAATGACAGATATTGGTAGCTTATCAGAATTAGATTAGATTAGAATAATGCTTTAATCAAATATGCATGAAGAAATGCTTAGTGAATGAATGCATGGAGTAGGTAAAGTAAAAGGTCATATCTACTATGTTGATTTCTTGGAGAGGTTCCAGGACAATGTTTATTAACATCTCAGTGTCCTGTTCCGTAAGAGGGTAAAAAAAAAAAATTCTGAATATGGATAGGGGGCTTAAATTAGCCTGGTTCTAGTTTTATGTTCTTTACCTGAAAACACAACATTAATTTCAACAGTAAAGAACTTAAATGTATGCCTCAGTTTCTGCTGAAATAAACTTGTGAATTCCTGCAACAATTTCTGAGTGTCTGTTCATCTGGACAAACTCAGCAAAGTATCTATTGTTTCATTGGTCCTTTCTAATCAGACTGTCAACAGCATGGACCCAGAATTGACAATATTGAATTTTAAATAGGCTTAATGATGTAAATAAGCAAAATTGGAGGTCATTTTCCAAAAACTTTTCCATATCAATCCACTCAGCTCTTATTAAGGTCAATGCAGCAGGAGCTCTTATAAAGTCTACAAGGTTTCCACTTGTCATTGATTTACTAGACAAAGGGCCTCCTTCACAGAAAAAAAATAGAAAGAGAGAGAGGGAGAGAAAGAAATGATTATAACCTTCATAAACAAAAAAAGCAAATCACCTGTCAAACATTTCATATGCCTATATATTAAAGGATTCCCAAGATGAGTGTATGAAAGTGCCTAGGTAGGAAGATATACTTCCCATTCAAAATTTTTATTCTGATTTGTGGATGACAGGCCTATATGCAAGATAAAGCAGACAGCAAAGGTAACAGTTTATGAAATGTTGCTCATACATTGCTATGTGATAAATAGTCTGACAGATGTTGAAACTGGAAGTCACAAGTCTTTTATCTGTCTTTCTTTCTTTCTAGCTATCTGTCTATCTATCTATCTGCAGCACTTACTGAAGTGCAAAGTTTCCAAAGCAAGTATATACAAAAAACTTTTTTTTTTTTTTTTGTTTCCCAGTCTTACCATAGTATTTGGAGTGACAAAGGCAGCAGCTGTATCAGACAAAGGAGAACACAGGCTGACTCCCAGCTTTGGAGGTAACACTCCACATATCTGCTTCTGAAAAGAACTAAGGTAAAAAAGGGAGTTTGACAGACAGCGAGCAATCAAAGGTTTAATGTTTAAGAACATTTACAAGGTGTAAAGTTTTAGAACATCTACAAAAAGCAAATCCTTACAGCAGTTCCCCAATCCAGTTATGCATGTCCCTAGTCATACTAAATGAGGTAATTAGGCTCTCACGAATTATGGCTTCTAGCAAAGAGCCTGTTCTAAACTGTGGCAGCCTTAAAAAGACTTAATGGCATCAGATCAGGCCCTGATGCTGCAGAAGTTGTATTCCACTGGCATCTGTATTTATAAATACAACTGGCTTACCTATAATATCATCACTAATAAAGCTCAGAAAAGAAAATACCCATGTATGCATATTTTAATAGTTATATTTATACCCTCTGAAAAATCCCATATTATTATAAATTCCCACTGTCTGCACTGTTTCTGATCACTTGTACTTTGAGTGGAAATAATGGCTTCTGGTCTCCACAGACTACAGCACTCAGTATACCTCTGCCACTCACAATGCTCTGAGAAAGAGAAACTGCTGGTTTGTTTAAACCTCTGTTTTGCATGATCCTTATTTCACATTATGTAGGTTTGCATCTGCTTATACTGCACTATGTGAGGTGTTGAAAACAAATTTAACATAACACCAGCTCACATTTGAAATATACATTTTTTCTAGTGGAAATAGAAGAGAAAAGAGCTAAAAAGAAAAATGAGAAAGTGTAAGCAATTTGAAACTGTTAATTACAAGGACCTGATCATTACCACCAAACCTACTTTGCAGAAAGCTATGTAACCTGGATTAACCAGGCTGGGAATTCCTTTTGGGCAGATGGTGAGCCACATAAGAGTCTGTTCTATACTATTTACTATCCTGACACTCAGAACAAAAATAATGCTGATTCCAAACAATTTGGGGATTAGGCTAATGCAGAAAATTGTATGAGTCAAAATCTGTGGTGGAAGTGTCTTTCTAGATAAACAAATGGCCTTCCACATGGGCACTAGCTTTGTCTAGTTTAATGGGAAGTACTATAACCAATATGGAGAAGCAATATTTTTGTGAACTGTGAAAACTGATATAACTGGTAACATTAATTTGTTCACACCATATTGAGAAGACCATGGATGGTGTGTATTTTTGAGGAGGATGCAGCTGGGTAGCAGGAGAGGCTGCTACCCGTTTACATTTCCACAGCAGCTGCACCGTGGATCCGACGGACTCTTCTGCAAAAAGGGGCAGGTTGCACAGTTATTCACCAAGGTGCAGCAGAGAGGAGATGCAAAGCTAGACCTCAGAGGTGGTGGAAAGTGGAAGACAGAATCAGAAGAAGGGCAGTAGAGCTTTTTTACTTGAGGAACCACTGAAAACTGCTTGTTTGGAATGCAGGTCTGGAAAAGGATCCACCCTGAGGAGGCATAGTAGATTTATTTTTAAACATTTAATTTAAACTTTAATAAAAAAAGATTTCAGATTTCAGTATTTAAAGGTGTACCATGCTCTAAAGCATCCTTTTTAGTCTAATAAAATCTGACTTTAAAGATTGCAAGCCTTCAGTGTTTCATTCAAGTTTATTCTGGCCCAGCGCTGCACCATCAATCACCTTGTCATGCAGGAAGGTTAGAGCAGAAAAACACATATAAACACACACATCCACCACTCACCTACCCAAACTCACACACTGCTCTTTAAAACTCTAATTTACTTAACCCAGTGATATACCGAAAGAGCGCATTTAACACCTAACGGCTGAGTTGCAGCAGCAAAGTGCAGTGAATGGCAAATAAAAAACCAGCACACCGTCCTCTAGCAGTGATAATAGGAGACCTCCTGGCATTAAATAACAACTTTGATCAGGCTTACTATCCTTAACTCAGAGAGGCAATGATGAAGGAATTGCTTTCTCTCTGTTTTTCCTTTGGTCCCATCCTTGTAGGATCTATAAACACCTTTTATGCTTTCTTGTTATCCTTTTGCTACATATTTTTTGCTGTGTACATATTTTGGGCACATGTTCTTTGTTCTTGCGCACTAAACTTGGTTCAGCCCAGCTCTCAAGGCTCTACTCCTATAGTAGCCAGCAACAAACTATTTACAGCTTGTACTTACACCTTCAGGGGCCTCTGGTACCATCCATGTGTTTGTATAAAGGTGTCTGCTATCATACTACTGGGAGTCTGCTACACCAGAATCTGTTTTGCTTTACCCAGGAAGATTCAAGAAAACTGGACCAAGAAAACTATTTTCCTCTCATACTGGCTTTGGCCAGCATCCTCTCACAGCAGCTTGTCAGTATATCAACATGCCACCTTGCTATATTTTGATGTAATATGCATTATTTTTCTGATCAGATCACCAGAATCCATATTGAATTATTTGTTCCTCTACCAGCACACCCCTGCCAAGTATTTCCCCTTACTTTGTACGTAAACACGATGGAGTCCATGAGGATACAGTTTAAGCTTTGTCCTCTATAGGGATCACAGGTGCAAAATAAACTACAGAGAATAAAAAATTCATTAACTCAATACTGAGGTGATGTGGAATTCAAAATACTTTCTTAGGCAATATCAAAATTAAATTGCCCTTTATCATTTGTCAGAAAGCTGCTTGAGAATTAAGATTAATCCAGATGTGCTGTACCTGCGGGCTAGCATGCTAGACCCAGTTACTTGTTTATTCCTGGATCTTTTTGTAACTTAATCAAGGGCATGGACCCAAGCACCTGCACACAACTGTATGTGCTACAAACTATTTGCATGGCACCAAAGTTTGGCATGGGCCAGGAACTATTGGATGCAGCTTTCCTTCGCAGGGCGAACACAAACCATGCCATCTCTGCTGGTTTCTGGGCTAAAGAATGGCGTACAGTCCATTTTATTTACTAATGTAGGCATAGTTGTGACCGACCAATAACCCCTGCGATGCTAGAAGGCTCAGAGGGTGAGGTGACACATGAAGATCAGCAATAGTGTAGGATGTGGCTCACTAATCACAGCTGCTGCACAGAGAACTGACTCTATCTCAACACAAAGGGGATTGGAGGGTGACCTGGCTTCAACCCACATATTCCTTCCCGGTGGCCGGGGATGCCCAGCATCGTGATGGTGAACATATTATAGAGACCGGTAATGGCAATCACATTGGTGTTGGGATTGAGCTGTATATTGTAATTGCTATATTTTGCTAAGTGTGTACACTTGTATTGTGATTTCAGTATATTGCTGTATCACTTTGTTAAATCAAAAATCCTGTGTAACATCAAATATCTTCAAAGTAAACTTTTTAATTAAATATTACACTCTCCGTGTGTGGAATATCTAAAGGAAGCTGGTCAGAGAGTACTGGACTCTGACAATAGTTGATGATACACATCTGTATTCAAATAATAATTCCCCAGAGACTGCTGCTGCTACAATTCTGGTCTTCTGTATTGCCTTATCTTTACTCAGAAAAACAATTTAGTATTGTTCCCTCCTCTGTTTAAAAGTTGTTTGTTATCTTGAAACCCTGATATTGTTCTATCTCTTATTTATTCCTATTTATTTTGATTTTCTGGTATATTTTAGCAAACACCTCATTGTTTATATTTTCTGTAGTTTTATTTTTTGTAACAGCTTTGTTTGAATGTTATATTTCTTGCCTGGTTTAGTTTAGTTTCATCTGGTTTGGTACATTCTGGCTTTGGGTTTAGTTTGTTTTGGCCAGTTGGATCTCTTCCAAGATGTCTAGATTAATTCTTTTAATTATCACTTGCTTCTTTTTTTCCCCCCCCTTCCCTCTCTTTCCTTCAAATAAATTTAGATGATTTGAGAATTGCCAGACTGTGGCAACACTTAGCAAGTAAATGCTCTACTTTTCAAAGACTGTCTAATATTCTAGATCAGCACTTCCTATTTAAACAATGAGTTGCTTTTGCTATTAGATCAGTGTTAATACAAACACCTTATTCAGGATTTCAACTGCAAATGCATCAGACTTGCAGTTCTCTAGTACAATGTAGGCAGCTGATAAATTTTCCTCTCCATCGAGCCTAGGAGATGCATTCACATTTGTATTCATGGCCTTGGAAAGTTTGGATCTTGCTTTCACCTCACACATACTCAGCATTACAATTGTTTGAAAAAGGAAAAGTTTCTAAAACCCTATTTCACAGACTAAACAAAAGTATTCTCTATACTGGCCTGACCTAATAGCCATGTTGACGTGTTTATTGTTCTGTCTGGAAGTGTCAGCGCATTCAGTTCATGATCTTCATTTCTTTCTGCACATAGATTTTTGGTCAGAAAGTGACATTTATAATCATCCACGACATCTTGTAGAGCATACACCGTAGCTTTTTATCACCTATGTCCAGCACCAACTCTGTAGTCCTTTCTTAACTTCACTGAATGTGTGAAACTAGGATTTACTGAGAAATTAGGGAAGTCATATTGCCTCTGATTTTTTTTCTTTCTTTTAAATCAATCTTTTTTTTTATCCTTTGGTTTATTACTTTTTGTCTCTTTTTCAAAATATTCAATATTTAGGGTCTTCCCTCACCCCAACTTTTGTTTAAATTAGCAAAATATTTTGCATGTGAGCAACATCTTAATCTGAACAACCAGAATACTTTCAACTTCTACACCAAGAGATACAGTGTTCTAGTAGTCAAAATGCAACTAAGAACACTTTCAAAAATTGTAAATAATTTTTAAAAGCTTTTTAAATACATCATTTCAAATTCTGTCAGGACTGTAAATCTGGGCAGTTACACTAACCCATTTAAATATTAACGATATATTAACATTACAGCCTTTTTTTATAACTCCGCAGGAGAAGGCTGTGGACTACTTCCAAACATAGTAGATTGGAAGCTTTTCGGAGCCACTCCAAAAAGCTGAACTTATAAGATTCACTAAATAATTCAGAACTTATTAATTAGCACAGATTGACCTTAAACTGCATCATGTACTGTAGTGGAAGTCAGTGAAGGATATAGTGTCCTGAAATACTTTATTTGCATTCTAAAATTTGCACAGAATTTGAAAGATTCTGTGCAAATGATGTTTTGAAAAAAATCTGCAGGATAAAAATAGGGAATAATAAACAGAGACACATTATTCACCTAATTGACATTTTGCTTTCCCTTTCTTCAAAGCAAATGACAATGAAATGGGTATTTACTTCTATCTTCTATGAGACTGAACAAAAAATGCAGTTACTTTGCCTCTTGTATTCCCTATGCTGCTACCAAACTGAAGAACTGCCCCTCAACTCTTTGTTAATTCTTTTTTAGTCCAGAGTAATAAGCTCTGATTTATACCCTTCTCTCACTATGAAATTCTGAATGACAAATTGGAACAAAGTTGTAGTTTGGAAAAAAATATGCTATCCTCTTTATAATACTCTCTTCTTGTGTTGCTGCTGCTGCTTCATTTCTTCTTCTTCTTCTCCCCCCCCCCCCCCCCCCCCCCTTTTTTCTGTGCTTCCTCCTCATTCTTCATTTTCATTGTGCTATTCTGGACTGAATGCATGCTTAAATAGTGAGAACTTTAATCGAGTCTTTATTCTGAGATAAATACAGACCCCATTCTCAGCTAACAGAAAGATATACACTGAGTCTGTCTGAACACTGTGTCTAAACCGTTGACTGCTGCACACAGTAATGCTCCTTGGGCTCAGTATTATGTGAGTTGCCAGGTTAGTAAAGTAACAGGAGCCTCATGTTTCCCCCGATTCCCCAGGCATTTTATGTTCCAGCAGCTATGTGGCAACAAACACTGGGGAAGTGCAAGCTGCTCTTTGAAAACAGGCTTAAATGACTTTACATAGCAAACCTGCTGAGGTGCTTCACTCGTGCCTGCTCTGCCCAGACAGAGTGTCCCAGGACATCTCAGCTCCACTGCTACAGCCAGGCACCCGAATCATCATGCTCCAGAGAAAAGTCCTTCAGCCTACAGCATTTTAAAGGAATTAAGTCTCTAGGTTACATAAAAGCAGAAAGGTACATAGACATTTACATAGCCAGACAGCTGGCATTTCACAGAGAGAGCTCTTATACATCTAGAAATTGGGGATAAAGAGTTTGAAGTGCCTATAACAGTCAAAAAATATTGGGCTGTTCTATCCTGGGAAAAGGACGAATATATCAGTATTGCAGACGTTACTCTATAAGCTCTACTTGACACTGCAGAATGGCTGACCCCCAGCCTCCTGTGACTTTATGAATTTCTTCTGATTGTAATTAGCATATAGCTTGTACAAATATTTTCTCTTTCTTCTATTGCCACAAAATTACTTTGATTTCCAGACACATATGAAGAGGCTGAGACATCACATTTTCTTCCCTCAGTGGATATGGCTGCAAGCATAAGATTTATTTTATTTATTCATTCATTAATAATATAATAGCATGATAGGTAGAAGATACTAAAACATTTGTATTAATCAGTTTTCTGAACAGATTTTAGGTTCTTCAACAGCACATTATAAATTATAAAATGCCAAACATTAATTTAACATTTGTTCATTCAAAAAATAATGCTGTACACTGACATTTTATCTCTGGGGGTAGGTCATTATTTTATCCTTTCTCTATTGCTGAGCACATTTCTGATCTTCTTATCATCAGACTTAGTCATTTAACCACAGCTAGTTTGAGGTGACATAGTGACTTGCGACAAGTATTCTTTTGAATTTATTCTAATACCTTACAAATGAACTATTCTCTCATCATGTTTGTATAGCAAAATATATAGTTTGCATATACAGCATTGCAAGGGTATTAGTACTGGATTACCTATGATAAACTGAAACAATATATCTCCTTTCTCCTTCAGAAAACATTAGGCTTTCTACCTCTTAGTCTAACTCATACTGCAAGAATCTAATCAAAGGAATCACCAGACAGAATCTGTTTCTCTAAACTTTTAGGAATTGTCTGCTTATTATTATTAGACTTAATGTCAGTGATGTAGTTAGGACATAATGAGCAGCAAGATGTCAAATGAAACATTAGAGCTTATCATCAAAAAGAGAAAATAATGACAAGTGCTGAATTTAATACAAACATTATTGAAAACATTTAGAAAGAAAAATTGTGTGGAGACAGTTGCAGTCTATAACAAACTCATAGCCACTCATATGGTCATACCTAAGGTATTAGAAACAGCATGTCAGTGGGAGCACAGACCTCTACCTGGCATCATCTCTTGGTTATTTACGCACATACACACGTGACATTTGCAGCACACTGACTTCCATAACCATGCAACCACACTGCACAGCAGCCTGGACTACTCACGTAGATCATCTGAGATCAGAAATGTCCAAACATATTGCAAGCAGCACAATGCAAGCATACTTATGGATGGTGTTTTGTTTCATCCCTTAGAAAATTGCAGTGGTGCTGTGGTTTCAAGGCTTTTCTGAACCCTGTTTGATATTTCAGCAACTAAAATTAATGACACCAGAACTGCATGTGGTATTTTAGTATCAGTATTTCAATATCAGTTTCACCAGAACTGTGTGAAGAGAGACATCACTTCAAAATCCCTACTTGCTAAGGATCCCTTTCGCAAACCCAGTGACAGCATTAGATGTTTTGCAGCCTCAGCACACTGAGGGCTTACAACAATTTCTCTGTCCCCCCATGACCCTGGTTACTGTTTTCCCATGGATCACCATTCATTTCTCCCACAAAAAATATCATTTTGCATTTGACTGTATTTTTAAAGACATGTAATTCCCTGTGTGAGAGCTTGGGAGAGATATCCGTATAAAGCTTAGGAATACTGTTCAATGCTGAGGACTCTTTCTACCTCCTTCTTTATTTAGGAAGTGTTAATTCATTAAGAATTTGCGAAGTTTACTGTAGATACAGAATGTAGAGCTGAGCTACTGAAGAAGCAGGGCAGGCAGCAGATTCTTCTGGTCTCTCTGATGCAGGATCTCTTTTGGTTATCCTTTGTCATTATTTATGTTTCTATTATACTTGCATTATCTGAAAGCACCATCAGACATGAGTTTATACTTGCATCTAGATAATTAATACTGCTGTTGAACAATATCACCCATAATGTCAATCTCAGTGAGAGGCTATCAGAAATGGTAGGGAGTTGTGTGAACTGTTTGTCAACCATTTTGCAAACCATTAGAGGGTGTTCTTCATCAATATTTACAATAATTTTTAATCAATAAAATATAAAAGTAAAACTGAATATTTTCCAAAATCTTTGATATACTATATCTTTTCTGTTGCCAGTTTTTGATTCTGTCATATAATGAAATCAGATGTGTTTGGCAAGATTCATAAAGCTACATTCAAATGACATTTTTCCTTTCATTGTTTATTAATTTAATCATCTATGATTTTTTCCTTTATTTCCCTGGATTTATGTCAGACTAGTCAACTTTTACCTAGTGGGTCAGACTCCTTTACCTTTTTGGGTGTTTCGACACAATAGCTTCCTGTCTTCTGGCACCATGACTGGGCCAGAGGTCTCCTAGGGATTTTGCCATTGAAGTTTTTTGGAGACAGCTAGTTAAAAATTACTATTAGTGAATCTTTTCAGCATTTTCATTGGCTGAGTGAACAGACAGGGAACTGGTGGGGACATCTTAAACAAAATGGGACATTGATTTATGCCTCTGATCACATTACCCTACACAGGAGAGAAATCTTTTGCTTCAGATTACATGATGGATAAGTGCAGGAGTCCAACCTGGTATATGTGTATCCTTCTGTGGCACTCTGGTTGGGTAAGTTCTCAGATCCGAATCTTGACAAGGCAAGATGTGTAACCATATAAACTCTAAAAGGGGTAGGAGGGACAATAATTTGTTTCTAGGGCTGTCCCAAGCAGTCTAAGGCATCTAGTCACTTCCATTAAGGGTTTTCCATTCCTTTACAGCTCTGAGTTCCTACCATTGTTTGCATTGGGGTTTTTTTGATTATTTTCTTCTTCGTTTTGGAAGACAAGGAAAATGGTAGAAATAGCACGCTACTAATATTAGTAGAATAGTGAATATATATTGTTACTAAACAGCTTATACATTTTTCTGCCTTTCAGCACGCTTGTTTTATAACTGATTGCTATTTGTTTACCTTTTCTCCATTTGTTTTGTATTTTTAATTGTTGGTTTTCACAATAAGCCAGGTTGAATGTTTAGATGAACTTCATTCCTTCTGGATTCTACAATCCTTGCTTTCTTCTCCTGAAGTGTTCCCAGTTCCTATTCACATTTTTCTGTCCACAGTTTCCCTAAAGTCAATTTTGTCTGTAACTTTTCTCAGCTCTGGGAAATAAGCCCTTCTGCAGCACCACATATAAATTGTTAGTTTGCATAGTATTTTCCTGTAACAAATATTACCAAGTCATGATTATTGTTACCAAGGTAGCTCCAGTAAAATGAAAAATTAATCTTTCTCTTTTGAAGCTCTTTTGTCTGCTACATGGTCTTTGCTTTTTCATTACTCACAAGAAAAGCAGTGCAAGAGGATGCAACAACATATCATTTTTGAATATCAGGGAAACATATGACACATTACAAATAATAAATACATGTGGACATACCAGAAGGCACTAGAAAAAGTTTCCATTATTCACAATAAACAGATACTGGCTTTGACAAGTGCCACTACAACAGGAAAAAGGAATGCTGTGAGAAACGATAATCTGTTGCACATTTCAGAAGAGGAGCTGCTTGCAGGTAGGGATGTAGCTCTGTGGGATCCTAAGGTCTGTTTGAAGCACAGTATCGCAGTATGATGCAAATTACAAGGACTGTTCAGCATTTATTTTATAAATGGAACCCTAAAGACCAAAAGCCAGCCTTTCTTTGAAAGAAGTGTCTTGAAAATGGCCCTGCCAACCTGTGGTTTTGTCTCTCTGAACCTCATGTTCAGCAAATGCTGTCTGGACCTGGGATTTAATATTACTGCCATTCAATATGTACAGCAGAATCAGTAATTCTAGCAATAAAATATTTTATTGCATTTGCAAATAATGAACAGATTTTGCAAGACCACTAATCAGTTCTGTATGATTTTCTTCTTGCTTTTTCTCTGGATACTGCTGCTTAAACATTACACATTGAACATTTCTGCAGCAGTGGCACCTAAATACCATCATCAGTTCTCTCCTCATTGACTGAGCTCTCCCAGACCAATCAGTGGTGAGTTTAAAATGTCCTAAGATAGCTTGGTGCAGAATGACTGACAGTGACCTGCGTGATGGCTTTATTGCACTGTTTTAAGAAGAGCAGGTGAGAGATGTCAACATCTGTCAGGGCTGTACAGTAATATGATTACTGACACTCTGGACATATTTATGAGATACTACATCTACTGCTTTCACCTAACTCAAAGACTGCAGTAAGGTTCAACAAAAAGCAAGTAATGAAACATTTAGAGAATCAAGATAGTGAAGAAGACTATTATTAGTCTTATGATTTGTCAATGATATTTATTTTTTTAAGTATTATCTTAATGCTTCTGTACATATTCATGAGAATGTGTAAAGACAGTGTTTTTCCTCAATCACCTGAAGATTTTGCAGCAAGCGCTCATTTTCTGAACTTTAACTCTAGGAGAAGCTTTCAGATACTATACGACAATCTCTATGTACTGCTTCACAGAATTTGCTGATTACATTTAGCATTTATCCATATTTCTAGCTTACATTAATTTGTCACTTTGCATTCTAAATCTTAAGCCTAGTCACTCTATCCTTTGTTTCAGTTTTTCTACAACACCAAAAATTAAAAAATATATTTACTTTTACCGCAGTTGTGAATATTCCTATTTGAATACTTATAAAGGTAACTTGAAGATGAAAAGTACAAAGGTCACAGTAACAAAATTAAACTTTGCCTATTACAAGAAATTTCAAAAGTTAAAGAAGGCTGCTGAATTAATGTGAATGAGAATTAAAAAAAAATCTACTGAAATAAAAAAAGACTAAACTGAAACCACGTGTCGTAAATCTGAGAAATAGGGGACCAAAAATCAATGCACCTAAAATGATGTGTTAAAAATGTCCTCAGAATGTACTCTCAATAAAATACTGAGCGGTTCAGCTTTTTCATCTATTGCTCTTTTATGAAGTCTTTAAAAAGTATCTTCACAGGGAAATCTAGCAATAAAGCTCAGTCCTTTCAAATCTCCACTCACTCAACCATCTCTGTTGTTTGATCTTAACATCCTTGGTCTCACAAACATCCTGACTAAAAACAAAGGATACTATTCATATCACATTGCTATCTTCACTGGCTTTGGCAAGATCCTGAACATAATTTAGAGCACAAAAATTGGCTCCATAGTGTTACAAACATTTTTTTGTGCTTTCTTTCCCTACCTCATTGTTTTCTTCTTTCCTATCTCTGTCTTTTTTGCCTTCGATAAAGAAAGTCAGTGTAGTGAACCAAGACTATCTTTATCGCAGTGCTGCTGTGAGCCACAGGGAAAGAGCAGGTAAAAAGCAGTCTCTTAAATATTCTGATGTTTCTACAAGTTTGGAGGGTCTTAGAGTAGCAGATCAGACTGCCTGGTGTGCATGCTGTTCTCTTTTCCAGCCTTTTGTGTAATTCGTCTTGTTTCATCTTGAATGAAGGAAGATCTGAATTCAGCAAGGACAGCAATAAAAACAGCTTTTGACCTCCTCAGCTAACCATTGGGTAGAGCGGATTCTGCCTCAGGGCAGCAACTAGATGACCTTTCCAGACCTATATTCTAAGATTTTCTACTATAGCATTTTCTCATTTTCACAAAAAGGGAAGTTTTTACCATCTTTATTACCACCTAAAAGACTATCAGACTGGAAGCTTTCTTTAGAAAAAATCTTTATGGCTAAAGGAAAAATGAAATAAGGGATATTGTTCAAATGAAAGCCTTACTGAATACTGTACATTTTAAATACTTATTTTATTCTTATTTTGTGTCTCTAAGAAAAATAAAAAGGTTTTTAATAGTGACTGTTACTAGGAAACCAAGTAGAGCAGTATTTTACTACCTCAAACACTAAACAATGCTTAATTCCATGATGTTCTACAATGACCTTCCAAAGACTTGCAAACCTGTTTTGGATGGCTCATGTAGGAATAAAGTTCCCTACTCCTATCCTACTGAACTGGTAGAAGAAACAAAATGAGCAGATACTGATTTCACGAGCAACAGCTGAATTTAGGGCATTTTTTATCATTTTGTTTAAAATTAATGTGGAGTTTGGGGTAATACATTTTTTGTGTAACTGTGAACCAAAAAAAAATATAATTATTGTCCCCTGAGTGTTCAGAAAATCCAGCAGGGTTTGTATGGAAATAATGCTGGATGAAAAAGTATGTGCATATTTTAGAAAGAATATCTGTTTCTCCTGTGTATTACAGAAAATGATCAAGGTAAAATTCCAGATCTGGATTGTTTGACAGAACTGATGGAAGTTTTCTGCTGAAGATGCAGAATATCACAGAAACTGCATGAACTTTAATGAAGGTTTTACATGGCACAATGGAAAAATCTTTGCAACTGGAGAGACTAGAGGTGGCAACAGTCATTAAAAGCAACAATGGTCCAATTAATCTAGACAGTGTGGATGCCAACCGTCTACTGAGCTGAAAATAAAGGCTGCCCTTACACCAAATTGGTCCTTGTGTAAAGGCAGAATCTCAGCAGTAAATTATAATTTGGAGGTTGGAGGTATGGAGATGTCCAGGAGCTGGACATCCTTTGTGGTTCTGAAAAAATCTTAACTTCAGAATGTAAACTTGGAACATGACTCAGTAATTCAAATTCACTTGAACTTTCATTGTCAGGTCGCACAGATTAATGTTTAAATTCAAAAATTTGTATAAACTCAAGCTGTTGTACACAGATTTAGAACAAACATTATTCATGACACCAGTTAAATTTTAATTTTTTTCTGTCAAATACATGCTACATTTTTTGAATGATCAATATACAACTATATGGGATACTTCAGAAAGTTTTCTGTTTTCATATTTACTCTCATATTCCCTATTCTCAATATTTCTTTTTAGTCATACCTGATTTTTTAGTGAACGTTTTGATTTTCTATCTCTACTTCTTAGAAGAGCTCCTTGTTTTTTTCTGAAACTGGAATACCTTAAACTCAAAAAATTAAAAATATGGTTACTTTTCAAACTGAATGAGCTCTCTGCAGCATCTGAAAGAAGGAAAAGGATATTTTATATCTAAATGCAGAGAATTCACTATAAGTGATTTGGATGAGTGAATCATATCATATGGCTCCACTTGTTAGACTACATTTGGAATACGGCATCCATTTTTGGGCCTCCCAGTACCAGAAGGATGTGGATGTGGATCAACTGGAGTGAGTACAGTGAAGTGCCACCAAGATGGTCAAGGGTGGGAGCACTGGCCCTGTGGGGAGAGGCTGAGGGAGTTGGGCTTGTTCACCCTGGAGGAGAGACGGCTTTGAGGACACCTAAGAGCAGTCCCCTAGCATCTATGAGGAGGGTATCAAGAAGACAGAGACAGGCTCTACACACTGGTGACTGGTGGGAGGATGAAGGACCATGGACGCATGTTGAAATAAAAGAGGCTCGGACTGGATATAAGGAATCACTTTTTCACTGAGAGTATGGCCAAGCATTGGAGCAGGTTGCCCAGAAATGTTGTGTAAGAGAGGTTGTGCATCCTTGGAGGTTTTCAAGACCCTCTGTGCCAAAGCACTGAGCAAACTGATCTGACCTCATACCTACTGCTGTGAACAGGAGGCTATATTAAAGCCCTCCAAAAGGTCCTTTCCTACCTCAGTAATACTATGATTCTGTGACTGTAATTCTCAAATCACTTTTGTGACTGCACCTCAATATTTTTATGTAGAGAAGTATTTCTTACTGGAGGTCTTCAGTGACTGGGGCTTTGGTTTTAGTTTCCATACTGTTTTAATCTATCAAGGATAAAAATGTTCTTTTTAAATTTATGTATTAAATATTTTCTGTGAGTTACTTAACTGGTTAAATGAAAGTCTATTCTGAGACTGTTCCTTTTTACTAAAAAGAGAATTAATTGTTTTCTCAACATTTTTGTTTAAGGCAAAAATTTAATGGAATGAATCCAAGAGTGCATCTGTATTAGCCCAGAGACTGTCTTCCCCTTCTTAAGACAAGCTCCCTCTAGAAAAAAAATTGGCTACCCATGAGTATGCTGTGTTTCTAGTATGAAACTGAGCTGAGAGTATGAGTTACATGTGGGGGGCAAGGAACTTGAGTTGCTTGAGAGTGGAAAACATGTGCATTGCTTAAGAACAGGCTGTGTGTTAAAGCACTGAGCAGAATAGAAGTCAAATGTGGCACAGTGCCTTTGGGGAATCACCTGGGTTCCTCTGAAATGTCTTGGAGGTGCTGTCCTAGACACAGCTTTCAGGAACGGTTCAGAGCTGGCATGCTATAGAGCAAGCTAAAAATTAAGTGCCATGGAAGATCAATGGTCCAATACTAAAAAAAATAGAGTTCTGTCACTTCGTTTCAGCTACATTCAGAGAAACAGCCTGTACAGCTGAACAAATGATACAGCTAAGAAGAAAGTGAGGAATTCGGTTAACAATGTAATATTAAGCTGTAGCTGGACAATCATAGCATCTTTAGGAAGCTCTTAAGAATAACAGCAGCCTTGCAGTAAGTAAAATATGATTCAGCAATCATGAGCTGATTCAGTTGATGTTAAATTGCAAGATAGAAGTTAAGTCCATTACTAATGTTTGGGATTTTAGAAAGGCAATTTTTGTGGCAGTAGGGAAATCAATTTGTTATGTTGATTGGTTTGGGTAAATTAAAGATTTGCGTTCAGCAAAGAGCTGAAATAACTCTTAAGTAAAATGTGCCAGAACAATTAGAGTATACATTACTGGAGAAAAGTAAACACTTATATGAAATGGCTTTTCAATATGAATGTTAAAAAGGATTTGAAAAAGAGACAAAAAGAATGGGGAAAAGAGTTAGGAGAAAGACAATGTTTCAGAAGTCAAAGAGTGTAAAGACTAATTACCTTATAGAGCTGATCTTGGCATTAGAAACTAAAACCTCAAAATGTTCTGTTACACATTACATTCTGTTACACATTCTTTACACATTACTCTTCACACATGTAAAGAGGGGAAGCTAGAAAAGGAGATTTCTATATGCTCAGAATAAGAAGATAGCAAAGATGAACTAGAAAGACAAAATTTTTAATTAATCCTATTCTCAGTGGGTTTGTTTTTTTGTTTTTGTTTTTGTTTTTGTTTTCTGACGCACATGTGAAGGTAATATTATGTTATCTGCTGCAAATGAAAAGACCACAGTACAAATTACGGTATCTGATTTAGAAACAAAATTATGATCTCCAAGTGTGACGATTAAAGGGGCTTGATAGTATCTATCCTAAGACAATTGAAAGAATTAGCACATGGTATTGCAAATCTAGTAGACACCATTTAAAACTGATCTGTAAATCTGGGAATGGTAAATTTTGGGAGGAACAAATGTAATATCAAGATAAAAAGCAATAGGGTAAGAACATGATCCAGGCAGCTAGTTTGATTGTAATGCTATGCAAAGCATTAGAGCAGATTATAAACAAAGACTAATTAGGGACATGGAGGTGAATGGAACTTATATTACAACACCATTTTATCTCATGCAGACTGTGTCAGACTAACTTCATATATTTTTAGATAACTGATTTCCTAGAGAGGCTAATAAAATAAAGCTAATGTATTCAGATTTAAGCTAAACATTTGATAAGGTTTCTCAAAGGAAAATTAGTATTGAACATAGTGATGTCAGAAATTGCCACAAGATGTGGAAGAAGCTTTTTAAAAGGGAGACTATCTCTGGTTGCACTCAAACAGCTAGAGAGGATGGAGGAAAATCAGTATGAGTGTGCCTCAAGCATCAGCCTTGGGACTAATCATACATACTGCATTTGCTAATGACGTAGAGGCAAAAGCTATATGTATTCTTGGGACGTATAGGGGTAAAAGGTCTGTGAGACTGAATCAAGAGGATTTGAACATCCTAAGGAGATGAATCACAGAAGTGGAATGAAATTTAATAGTGCAGAGTTCAGAGGCATGTAGTTAAGGATTAATAAGAAGAATTTTTCTACAAAAGGAAATTTGTCAATTTGATATGGTGAAATGGGAAAAAATATCTGAGTATATTTGTTGGAGTTTAAGCATGAGCTGCCAGCGTGATGTAGCTATAAAATAAGGCTAAATCTTCCTTTGCATTGAGTGAAGCACTCTTAGTAGAGAAAGAAGAATGTAAATACCACTACAGAAGGCACCAGCAAGGCCTCATAAGGAATACTGTGTACCTCTCTGATCACTTCTATATAGGAATGATTAACTTAAATTGGACCAGATTCAAAGAAGCAATATGATTAAAGGAATAGAGTATTCACCTTACAAAAAGAAATTAAGGAGAGCTCTGTTTGTCTAGCCTACCCAATGAAGGTTAAGAGGGGATATAATGCCTTTTTGTAACTACATTGAGGGGGGATATATCAGGGCAGGAAAAATCCTTTAATTTTAAGAAAAATATTAGCACATGATAAATGGCTATGAATGAGTTTAGACTAGAAATTATAAAAGGCTTCAGATCATCTGAGGAGTGATGTTCTGAAATAACCATCTGAATATCTTTGTGAGGCAAAGAATCAAAATTACTTTAAAATGCACTTTGCTATGCCTATAAAGGGGTGTGCAAAGAAATTCCTAGATACAAGAATCCTTTATGAAATTGTGTTTTAGTGCCTCTGAGCAGTTTGAAAAGATAGTGCATTGTTCTTTCCTGCAAGCCACATGAATTTTATTGGATTATGTGTAGTTAACTGTGCCCAGATGGTTTATCCTACTCACAGTCAGGATTAAATTGATCATCCAGTCTGGGGTCAGAATGAAATTTTTTCCAAGATAAAATAGTCAAGTACTGATAGACATTTTTTTTGTTCATTATAGAGTGTGGAGAAACATCTTTCCATAGGACCATTAAGAATTGTATTTCAAAAATACCTTAGGGGGCTCAGGTCAGCAAAAGCCTTGACCTTTCTTCTTCCTGTAATTGATTAGAGATGTAGGGTTTTTTGGTCTTATACTGTCTGTTTTAAGATTGTTGTAAGGTTCTAATATTTTGGGGGCTTTCACCATGTGGTGCAAATATTCTGTGGGCTCTTCCACATTTATGATCTAAGGTCTATTCATCTTTCCTTAATTTTAGGTATCTTAAACACCTAGCTGAGCAACTCACTCTTGACCCCTCTGAGGTCAATAGATACAAGGAGAGACCTCCAGAAAGCATTTTATGTGATTTAATTTATCCATATAGCCACCTTCAAGACACTCAGGGCAAGAAGCTCCTGCCTTTACTACTTTGTGGCTTGAAATTTCAGAAGACTGGATTCAAAACCTAGGCATTCCTTTCCAGGCATGTTGTGCTATGTTCATATGTGATGAAGCATTTAAATTGTTCTTTCAGAACAATTTCAGAAGAGCAGAAAGAAATTGAGAATTAGCTAACATAGCATGGTATCAGAAGTTATAGGGGTGGACAATTTTGAGCAGGTCTCATATGTTCTAATAAAAGGAGAAAAGCAGAGAATTTAGAATACCTGCAGCACTCTCTTTTGTACTGTGTATTGCTGGTTTTTTTTTTCATTTTGTACTACCAGCAAACTTAATCACATAGCTGTTTACTTCTTTCTCCACAGTCCTTTTAATAGATCATGTAGTATAACATTGAAAAAGTTAGCAGAGAAAGGAGAATTGCCTAGAATCCTAAAAAGCAAGACTCATCTGGTTGAGCTGCATATTTGACTTTCATTTTACCTTATCCTAATAAATTTTATGCCTATTCATTAATTTCAGCCAAAGAGCACAGGGTTCAAAGGTCTGAAATTCCTAAGAGTATTATGAAAATCAGGAGCTGGGCACAAAAGATCCAAATCAGTGTCTCTATTCAGGAAAAGCCAATTGTAACTCAACCTCTTACCTCTTAGATGAGATAGCAACCAGCTGCCAATATACTTTCTTATCAAGCTATTTATCAATATCAACATAAATTTATTGATGTAGATTGCTCATCATTTTCCTGAGAGCAAATGCATTCCTCTGAATCAACCATGACTACCACTTGATCAGCTGACATGATGTGTGAGCAGGAGGCATAGAGGGAAGAGAGAACTGTGGAAAAGGAAGGGAGCTGAAAAGAGGAGAGTATCAAGGATGAAGGATACACTTCCCTTAGGTGTACACTCACCTGTCATTGCTATTTAAGTAATTTGCCACAGAAAGCTCTAGAAGAATATTTGGAAATGTGAAGAAAGAAAATGTCTTTTGCTATTTAGTTCTTTTCATGTCCAACATATTCATATTCTCATAAACATTCCCTGTCAATAAACAGAACTGCCTGAAATACTCAACTGTTATTGTTTTTCTCTTCCTCGTAGAAACTGCATTTTAGCTAACAGCTTCAGTCAAATAGGTTAACTTTAATATAAGCAAGTGGGGAAAACCAGATCCTAATTGCTGTTACATGTTTAGTTATTGAGTAATGAGACTTTTCTTAACTGATATAAGAATCTGATCCAAAATCTTTTCATTAATTGAGATTCAGTCTCCAAAATTTTAGAAAAAAAAGTGTTTTCCAGTCCTTTTAAAAAGCACCTATATTTGAAAAACTAGGTGTCAGGTATATCGAAATACTTCTAAACAGCAAAGATGTTTTCATAAATCATAGTCCTTTATTTTTCTACAGAAAAAATGTAGTTCTGTAAAAGAAATGCCTACCAAAACCATTAATTCAATAGGATATTTTTTTCTGTGTTCTCTGAAAGCAGAGAGAAGATGATATTCTGAAACTTAGCTAAAATAGATCTGCCAAGAACTCAGGAAAAAGTGGATACATGATGTCAGAAATCAAAGAGAACCTTAAAAAAACCAAACATCACCAAGAAAGATGATTCTACCATATCTTGCAGGGAAGTGATGTTAGCACAAGTACTTACACCCTTATATACATTAGTAATTTCACTCTAAGATAGTAAGATATAACCACAGATGAAAATGTAGCTTTAAAATACCCTACATAGGACACTGTTAGGCACTTCAAAATTACAGTACTCGCCTATGTTTGGAAGAATTAAACCTTATTTCCCAATGTCTTGTCTTTGGAGGTTGCTCAAACTATTTTTATTCTTCAAAATAGTTTGAGTTGTGTAAATTATCATTTGGCTTGTAGCTAATTCATTCATCTGTATTAATATGAAACAATGCAGTTTAATAGAACTGAAGTGAATATCTGTGATGATCAGTAACCAAGGATTTATGAACATGGATACAAGAAGAATCAAAAGAATGCTGTAAAGACATCCATTAATTTTCTGGAGTTGCACTTATTTGAACAGCAATCTGAATATTATATGACAACAGTAAATTATTGTCAACTCTTTTGTTAATCTTCCAATTAAAGAAAGTGATCCTTATCATATACTGCAAATTAAATGTTTGCAAAATATGTTAAGTCTCTCTATAATTTTCGGTTTCTACTTGCGCAGAATAGCTGGTTCACACACTCGTTTACAGCACCAGAGCAATCCAAACCTCTCACATTATTTTACCATCCTCTCCAGCTAAGCTTGATTTCAGCCCTTTCTTTGTTCTAGGTTCAAATGGTAGGCCAAAGTGAACAGATAAATTCTGGGTAAAACCTTAAAACCTGTTTATGCAATTGATGACACTTGCTCTTGGTATCTCTTTAAACCTAGTGAAATCTTCCTTTCCCAGTGAGGTAAAGGAGGAGTGGAAGATACTTCAGTAGTCCGAGGGCTAGGGTGGGGGTGGGGGGTCAAGGCTGAATTGGGCCTCATCAGGCTCCACTTTTGGCTCACTTTGATCTTCTCATGAAAAGGACTTCTAAAGACAAGGTGAGCAGAATGGGGAGGGAGAGGAAAAGAAAGATAGGATATTTACAAACATTTATGTACCACCTCAAAATTGCAATCTACCTTTTGACAAAAATGCTATGTCTTTCACTCATTTATGTATCAAAATAAATTCATTATACATGGGATATAGAAACAGGAGATATAAAGTCAAATTTGCAGATTATCCTGCTATGGCATAGTATTATTCATTTTTGTTCAATATTTTAAAGCATTATTGGATATAGCTTGCCCAAAAGGGAAGTAAATCATTATTACAAAATAAATCAGAGAAATAATGTAGTTACGAGGTTATAGTGTAAGAAAATAACTGAACAGATATCGACAAGGAAATACGCTTTCAGCGGAGAGTTGGAATCATATTGCACAGAGACTCATGGACAGAGTGTTAGTCAAAAAAGATCTAAATACTGTGATCTTTTGCATAGAGTAACACTCACATGAGAATGAGATTTGTCAAACAGGATGGCCAGTCACTGTCCAGATGGTGACAGGAGTCTCTGCTGCAAGGATTCTTGCAACAGCATTTTCAGTTGGGCTGGGTGAGATTCCTTGAACTGTCTTTTGGTTCTTATAATTACCTCGGCCCATGACCCTATGTGACCGCTGCAGATCATGCATGATCCATTTCTGTTGATTATGTTAAACTGTGTAGAAAACATCTTCTAACAGTCATAACTATGTACAAAAGACTGCCCTACATGTACTACATGACCTGCCTATTGAAATTGACTTGCCTATTAAAATTATCGATGTGCAGTTTGGTCAATTCTTTTGTCTGCAGCAGGAACTGCCTGGGGCAGTCCATGGAACTTCCTGCAGTTCTCCAGGAAGATATTAATCAACCATCTAAACTGACAAACAGTTTCTAAAAATTGATCTAAGCAGAGCAGGGGCTGCCTGGGGGACTTTCTTGTTGTGGCTGGGGTTCTGCCAAGAGCTCTTGTGACGATCAGCTAGCTATGTTGTGAAGCTGACCAGGAGTTCAGGCAGTCACCTTGTTGTGACTCTACCTAGAAGTTCAGGCAATTGCTGCTCTGTCATAGTCTCAATGGGCAGAGACTGGCTGGGGCATGCCTATGCCGTGCAGGGAATTGGCGACTGAGTGCCCTGGACATGCACACAGGCATGGCCCTTACGCTCAGCTACAGCACAGTTGTAACTATCAGGCAATCCTCTATAGAGCAAACCTCTCTCACCTTCAACTATACAAACAGAGCAAAAATCCTATGTCCATATATATATATACACCTATATTTCCTAAATATATTTATTAAAGGTGTCTTGTGAATGTTTGAAGTCCCATCTCTCCTCTTCCAAACTGCTTGTTTGTAGGAAACGTGCAGGAAATTGGTGGTCTTTAAGACTACTATCCTCCTCTCATGCTTGGTTGAATGAACCACCAGGTTCACAAGTTACTAAGACGAAGGCAGACAGAAAGACCTCATACAGCTTAAAATGAGTGCTTTCATGTTTAGATATTGGTTTAGAATCCAGGTTATTTGGGTTCTGTTCCTTTTGCTCAAAATTACTTGTCAGACATACATTCAATTGTTTGGTTTTCTTTTGTCTGACCTCCATGCCTGTAACACCATTCTTCATAAATACTTACCACAACTGTTGATATGTAGGTATGCAAACGTTACTTTGATGGTCAGGTGACTTTTTTAGTCATTTAACAAGTTGGAAGATAGGGAGCACATAATAAATTCTGTCCAAATGTATATGGATATACACCTCGCTATGCTTAATTTGCTCTGGTCATACTGTGCCTCTGGTCATGACAAAATAAAAAACTTTGCCGTTTCTTCTAAGCAATCCAGATGGCTCCTCAGGAGGTTTTTATTTCTATTTAGTCTTAGTTTAAGTATAATAGGATACATTCTGCTTTTACTTACTCTAGTATATATCACAGTATCGTCATAAAACTTAATTTATCTGAGATTTGAAGTATGAGAGAAAAAAATTGTCTTTTTAACAGTGATTTACAGAAACATTACATTTATACCTAGGTAGCTGTGAGTAGAATTTAGCTTTTCATTTTAAACCCAGGTTCAAAGCTTCTCACTTCAACCTCCCAATCTATTATGAAGTATGATTACATCTGAATATTTTATGCATATACTTTTGTACAGGCTGAAAGTATCACTTTTACCTTGTTCTATAAACATGTCTATATTTATTCATGATATTCCCCAAATATTATTTTTCACCTGGTAGGTATATTAAAGTTTTGTTATACTCTATAGCTACCCTACACTTTCATCTGGTTAGAAACCAGTTTTAATGAGCGAAAGTAAGTCCTATTTGTAGTGTAATGATAGCAAGTTTTGTCATATTAAGGCCTTTGCACCTATTATTCATTATAATGAGGTGATCCCTAAATGTGGAGAAAAGTGTTTTCATTTCCTTCAACTGTTGAGAATGATTTTTTCTGAAAATCAAAGCTAGCCTTGTATAAATTCATAAGTTTATGAAGTAAGCTTTGTATATGATTATATGTATACATATGTGTGTCTAATAATGCTTTTCTGCTTGTTACTTAGGGTTTTTTCCAGTCACTTGAAAAAAATATTTGAGATAAATGTTTTTGTTACATATTAAAATGCTCAGAGTATTATTTCTGTGAATAATTAAACAGATTACTGAAAAATGATCCTCTTATCACTAATAACAAATTTCCCTTTTGTGAATCATTAGTAATTCTGATCTGTCAGTTAGCATAACGTAGGTATTGAAATAGATGCAAATAATTTAATTTATTCTCATTTCATAAACATCTAACTTATTAAAGTTGAAACAGCTTGATAAATTTCAGTAAAATCTTTCTGAAACAAATTTCATTTGTTAGAAATGCTTTGCAATGCCCTGAATAACAGCTATGCAGAAGGTAGCTGTCAAGCCACATAAAACTTGCTCTGGCACCTATCCTTGAAAACAAAAATGAATATTACAATTATTTAAAGATGTAGCGTACCTGACATTGAAGAGGAATATACAAACAGCTTGCTCTATAATTTCATTCGCTAAAATGCTACACAGTTAGGGAGATAGAAAAAAAATGATAAAAAACATAATGTTCAAACCCCATTTCTAAGAATATACAGAGACTGGCAGAGTTTTTGTGCCACAGGCTCCAATTAAATTAGTTGCCTGGGCCCACAGGACCATTTGGAAATGGGGTTACTGCATATGCTTCTGCTCAAAATTTGTTCTCCTTTTTATCTCTCTGCCTCTTTCAACTTTCCAAGTATATTTATAAGATACTCTTTCATTTTGATGTTATAAATGAATTGCCTAACTTCTCTTTTTCTTTTCTGACTACCAAGGTTAGGCATCTCATTTTTATAAAAACACCATGTCCAAAAGCTGTCCTTATTCAGAACTAAAGATATACCAGGACTATTTATGGAAAATTGTGCTTCTGAAAAAAGTGTAGGATTGGCCAGCTTTCAAACATCTGTAGAGTTGCAGAAATCTATTTGTAGCTCACTACTGCCTATTAACCTCAACAGGAGAAAGGTTAACAGCTACAGACCTGGTTCGTATAAAGTTGTAGTGATGCAAACTCATGCCTGTGTATGCACACTGGAGCTTGCTCAGAATAAGGCTGATAGTAGTGATTTCCAATAGTGTCTAGATGTGAAAATTCCTGCAAGGATTTTATGGGTTTAGGTTCGTAGGATTGCTAGGTTTTTAGTTTTTTCCTTTTCCAGTCCTCCTAGCAATAGGCTAAGTATCTTTTTCCAGTGCTATAAAAATTAACTTTACGTAATAGTGGATACACTCATTTTAAAAGCATGGCTAGATCTAGTCTGCAGATTCCCAAAGCTCAAATCCCATAAGTGATAAGAGGTGGCAGAATCTCCTCTTTAAGAAGTGATGCTCAACCTTGGAGAAAACCATAAGTGCATGCTCAAAATCCATTTAAGTAAATGATACATTCAGGGGCCATCAGTGGCTTTGTACACAGCAGGTAAGGCAAGGATCTTGATGGATGTAAAACTTTTGGCTTGAGCAAAGCTCTGACATTTCGTAGCTATTGAAAATTTGTACAATAATGTTTAAAGTAATGTAAAACTTAGGGAGTAGCCATTGGTAAAGGTAAGTTATTCAGCTACTGCATATATTATTCAACTACTACAATCACGAGTATTATAACTTTCCTTCAATTTAAAATGGGTAAGGTAAGGTCTTCATTATCCTTTAGCTCTTTCTGGGTATCTTATGTATTTTATATGTCAGGTGTCTTTTTTTCCTGATTTTGTCCTAATTTTAGAAATAATGCAGACATGATGAAAGACTATTTCTGAAAGTAAATAGGTTTTTAAACTTTAACTGATGAATTTACAAATACATCCTACAAATATTCCCTCCTGCACTGCTGAGAAATGCATTTAAAATAAGACAAGCAGAGTAGAAACATTCACAACTCTATGTAGCATGGAGAAGATGGAAATAATACACACGTTTCTCCAAACACTGTTGGAAGGGTGAAAGCCAAAGCAACAGCTCCCTCTCTACAGGAATATCAATGCCATTTCTGTGCTGTCAAATAGCTCTTTAATGCCAAATCTATACGGAATCCCTGAAGTCTGGATAAAGCCTTAAGTGATTGTGATCACCAGTGATTAGAGACCCTGGAAGATGGAGGGGAAAAATGACCATATGACAGGAACAAAGAGCAACAACAGCAATAAAAAAATGAAGAGGTTGGACTGTTAAATTCCTTCAGGAAAAATTCCCAGGAGAGTAGCAGAGCTAAAAAAGAAGGCGAGAAGAAGGGGAAGCCCAGAAAGCAAGGATGCAATCAATCCTTCTGTGGGCTGCTGAGCAAAGGACTGGACACAGTTCATTTCAGAGCCTATAGAGGTCATCTGCCAAATACTCCAAGACAAGAGAGGGACAGGAAAAGAAATTAATTTCCTAGAGGAATGACACTGGGTTTGAGAACAACATTGGTAAGGTCTTTTTTCTTACTTATCTTCCATTTTGTTTGAGAAGTAAGATATTTTATAGAGAAAAATAATAAAAGGACCAAAGGCGTATTGAATGACAAGCTAAACACTGGTACAAATGGTTCTTGAAAACTTTGCAATGTCTATAACTTTACTGTCTTTCTTCCTTCATCTTTTCTTCTCTCTTCTTCAATCCCTCCTCTCCTGGATGATATTTATATCATACTGACAATGCTTAGTGCAATAAACTGACTGAAAGACATGTGTAGAAGGGAATGCCAAACTATATCCCTGATACCGAGTTTTTTTAATGATTGCAAGGTCCAACAGAAAGTTCCAGATCAGTAGTGGGTAAACTTTTAGAAACGCAAGTGTTTGTTAAATGTTTACATTTTACATTCCACTGCTTCACAAAACAGAAATTGTATTATGGAGCAAAACAAATGTGGAGGGAACACACCTTAGCTGTGAAGCCCAGGTATTTATTGTTTAATTAAAAACTTAATAGACTAACCAAAATATAACAGAGAGTTGTTATCAGTCCAGTTACAATGACACTAACACTCACAGTCCAGATTATCTAACAAATCTCATAAATAATAATGTTAAAAATTGTTGTACAAAGAAACCCTCCTAGTATCTACCCCCTTCTCTTTGATGTCATGCTCACTTCTCCACTGCCCTTATGAGTCTTGAAATTTCGGCTTCAATCCTGGTGAAGGGAAAAGGGTGTTACAACGCATTATCAGCATCATGAATGCTTCACCAGCAGGAGAATGAAACTGATGTTGATATTTTCTTCCTCCTTACTTTAGGGTTCATATAAGGTTATTTTTATAATATGCTTTTACACCTTGCTCTTTCTCCAAGGGTCTGCAACTGCTGATTATATGTGAATCTACCATACATGTTGCATTTTACATATTTTGAAAATTAATTCTTTGTTCTATCTGTTACTCCTGAAACCAGTTTTGCCCAGCTCCAAGTTTTCATTCCTTTAACTATCAGTAATTGGGCTTTGATGTTTTGTTCATGACCCTAGAGTCATCTTGTGTCCCAACTTTCAAGGCCTTTGCTAACACACCATGTCTGAATTCCTCTATGTTAAATCAGCATGCTAGGCAATAAATAGTTCATTCTGCACAGAATAAATACTTCTTACTACTGTCTATATAAAATAAATTATTGCTTTACCACATAATTATACAAAGCTATCTTCATAGTTGTCTATTGGACTTGTTCCAGCCTGTTAATCTTGCCCTTGTACTGGGGACCCCAAACTGGACACTGTATTCCAGTTGCAACTTCACAAGTGACAGCTGGAGAGGTCTAATCATTTCCTCAACCCGTGGTTACACTCTTGCTAGTGCAGCCCACTAAGTAGCTGGCTGATATTACCACAGCAGGGTATTTCTGAATTGTGTCAGCTCACAGGAGAAACAACACACAAAAGTGTCAGCACAAAGATGTGTGGGAGGAACTACAAAGCTAGCAGGAAGCGAGAGAGGGGCTGAAACCATCCCTTTTGGTTTCACCATTAGAGTAACTCAGCTTTTCCATGAAAACACACCCTAAAAAAAAGTGTTTAACGAAAACTGATTATGACCACTGTCTTATTTCCCATTTAATGGGAAAGGAAGAAGACTCTGCAAGAGGAAGAGTCTTATTTAATGGTGTCTGTGTGCTAGGTTCCTCACAATTTTCCCACAGTATGTGTAATATAAATAACTATTTAGTTTATCAGTAGTATAGCAGTAGCAGTAACAGGATGTTAATAAAATTATTATGCATATGTGGGCCACCTACTAAATCCCCTTCTCTCCCTCCTTGTGGTATTTGCAAATGCAGAAAGCTGACCACTTATTTCCTGTCCTGTATTCTGAACTTTCTGTTTTTTATTTGCAAAAATATTCTGAATCTGTCTTAATTTTTAATAGCCTTTTAAAAAAGCTGTGGAAGATAGCTAGAAAGACAAATCAATTTCAGATTATTTTCTACTATCCATCCATTGTCTGACATGCTCCAAGGAATCTAATATTTTAGTGGGGTACAACTATTCTAGGACTTTATGTAATTCTGTCCTTAAATATTGTGTCACCTATAAATACCTAGATGACAAGACTACATGGATTTTCTACAACATATTTTTTAGAAAATGTCTCTAGTGATGAATAGATTATAATTTTCATTAACATTTATGAATTTTCATTAAAAGCTAATGGCATTCATCTGTGGAATGTAGAGACTGGACACTTTTTACAAGATACCATTTTCCTTCAGCAACTTTGCTTACTTGCTGGAACATTTAATATCATCACCAGTACAGCCTTAGAATGCATGAGATAAAAATGAAACCAGAGGTTGTCAAGCTGTGTGGCGGACAGATGAGTGAACTTTTGCCTTAAACATTTCTTGGTATATAAGGTGCAAGCAAACCATAACCCCGAACAAGCCATCTGTTCCCAGCGGGAACAGGAGTGAACTGCTGCGACCCCCAAAATGGTCTCCCTGCAACCATTCAGGACACACCAAGCCTGTGCTGAACCAGACCACGATCGGGCAGAGACTTTGGGACCTGGACTGTAAATTACTGCTGCTTAGCACAACTTCTATAAAGCTTGCTTAGCATGAGTAGCTAAATTTGCTGAAGCCTTAGGCCGCACTCCCTAGTTCAGTGAGAAAGGGCCCCAGAGCTGGTGCAGGCAGGAAAGACAAGGGAGTTACAAGCAGTCTGCATTCCCATGCTTCACACTCCGGGAGGGAGGATGTCAAGGCATTGAAGTGAGGCCTGCTTGGGTGCCGGGACCCTGGGGAGCAGGGCCTCCTCTCGCTGCTGAAAAAATGCTGATTGGGGGGGGGGGTCTGGACTATCTCGGGGTCCAGATCATATTCCCTTTGTCTGGACCTTGGGAAATAACACCTACCGTCACTGCTGGGGAAGTAATAAATTGTCAGGGCTTTGAGAGATAAGGGCAAGACCTGAAGAATGAAAACGCATCTGTCAGCAGAAACCACAATGGTAAACAACCTACCTAGGGACCCAATAAGGAGCAGGAGACCCCAGACCTAAATATTACTATTGGTCCAAACTACTGCGTGAAAGGCAGAGAGCTTAGATTGGAAAGCATAATTGCCCAGGGATTTCTTTGTTCGGGGTCCCTCTTCGGAGGCACCCAACTCGAGCTGTAACTACTGCACGCGTGTCATTACAATTTATTTATTTAATTTGCCTTGATTTGGCTCCGAACTTTTCAGCGGGAACCTAGGGTCGGACCCTGCTCGAGTTGTAATTACTGCACGCGCTTCACCAAAATTTACACCCAGGGTGAAGAGGACCAACAGGACGCCGCTGGATCCACGGGTGGTGATATCCCTTTCTCTCTCCCTTTCTCTCTCCCCCTCTTTTTCTCTCTCTCCTCCCCTTCACCTTTCCCCACCTTTTCTCCCCACTCCGTGGAAAATAAAGTTAAAAGGTTGTATGATATTTGACTGGTTTTAGTGTCTTAATCTCATCCTTGGGATCGTAACGAACCCCCCCCCGATATTGGATCGGGACATCTAATTGGCGTCACAGACAGGATCCCTTGAGATGAGAGTATCGTACAACCTTATGGTATGCTGAGCAATTGTGTGTGAACGAGACGTACGAACAAGTACGAAGCGAGTGCGGAGTTCCGATCCGCGGTTCCGCTCTCCCGCGAGAGAAGCGGCCGGAGAAGAACGAAGCGTGAGGAAGGAGTGAATGGTGAGATCTTTAGTATACTAGTTTACGGTTTGGCCTCCTGAGGGTGTATAGGGGAAACTTGGATTTTAAGGTGTGACCCCTCAGGATGAAATCCCCTTTGTAGGACACTTTTTGTAATAGTTTACGGTTTGGCCTCCTGGGAACGTATAGGGGAAACTTGGACTCCTTTAAGGTTTGGCCCTCCCAGGACAAAATCCCCTTTGTAGGATATGGCTGCTCAGAAGGCAGGCGATTTTTGTGAGGAAATCGAGAAATTATATGACCTTTTGGAAGGAGGGCAATGATATAAAGAATATGATCTTGGCATTTAAGTATGTACATAATCACCTTTGGCTTCTGTTGCTCTTTCTGTCATGACTTGTTTGAGACACTGGGGAAAATCATATAGCGCCAGATTTTGAAAGATATCAAAATGCCTAAAGATACATGTTACTATGTAGTTAGCATAAGCAATTACAGCTCAGGGACAACAGTGAAGAGCTAGTGCTAAACAAGAACATAAGGACTTCTTCCACATTTTAGGTGGATCTTTCCCCTCTTTTCCACCCCTCCAGTGCAAAAAATCTTGGTTTTATTCCAAAGTGAAATGAAAATAAATTTTGAAATACCATGAAACGGTATTCTTTTTTTGCTTGCTCTAATGATAATTCATTTAACAGTGTGTGTAAGCTCAGAGTGCTTTACAAGCAGTTACATAGAGTAGTAGATGAAATGCCACAGTTCCTCCATGTGTAGACACCTCTGATATATTTGACCTTTTAGCAGAGGTTCATTTTTGGAATTTTAGTCATCTTAGCAACATTTTTTCATAAGAAATTACAATGGCATATTATAGCTATCTTTTGGAAATTTGTATTCCTCTTAAAATGTTAATTGAATAACTGTGTTCTGAATTATCACAATGTCATTGGACACTGTATTTGTAGCTGAAATAACTGACCAAAACTGATTTATCAACTAGTGATTCTTAGACAGCTTTCTTTTTCATTACAGAACTGAATGATCTGAAATGAGCATTTTTGTTCAGACAACAGATTTCTGAGAATCTGTGTCCTTTTGAGAATCAAATCTGACTTCTCTACTTGGCCTTCTTTTCACATTCATTAAAGAGACCTGAAAAGAGTGAATGTCTTAGTTTGTTCAATGTATATTGAAAGACACTTCAACATATTCAGTTATTTATAAATAAAAGTTTTCAAAATGAAAGTTTGGAAGTAGTAATGGAAAACTGCACTAAGATATGCTTCAAAAGGGCAGAAATCATGACAGAAAGAAAGGAAAAAGCTATAAATTTTATCTTGTCCTTTAGGGCAGCTTCTAATCCTCTTCTGAACATGTATTTTTCCTCGGTATCTCCTTCAAATTCTGAAAGGAATCTCTGGAATAAAAACTGCAAACAGACTTGAATTAGCAGCCTTATTCCTGAGATGTCTATGAGTGATGTCCTTATGTTCATGGTTCAAACCATGATTTTCATGCTTGCAAACTTTGAATTTGTCTGAATAAAGGACTTGCAACCTGGCCCTTTTAGAAGTTAGTGAACATAAGAGCAATGCACATCATCGTATATAGTATGCATTTGCTAGATGAAAGCAAACAGTACATATTATTATAAAAAGGACATCTGGCTGAAACTAAATGTTCATAAATGAATTTGCTTTATTTTTATGTCTCAGTGGCATTGTATCTACTTGCTGAATATCATCAGGGAAAATTGGAAGAAAAGAGGAGAAGAAAGGGTAAAAAACAAGAGAAAGTTAAAATCTTTCAACTATTTTGCACCTGCTCTAATTGGTAGTATCGTTACACAGATCACTCCTACTAAATTACATGTATATTGCTTATCAGTTACTATCCATGAATAATTAGTACTCCTTAGAAATCATGTCTGTAATTATAAAGAACACTTGTTTAAATTTTAAAACTTGTACTGGCTGGATGCCAGTCTTAAACTCTGTACATTACTGTGGCCCTGGACTCTTCACAATCCCCAAGAGACCAGGCAAGATCCCTCTTCATAGACTTGTGCTGATTAAGACAGGTCCTGTAAGGTCATCTTTGCCTAGGCTGAAATCAATATTGACAGTGTGTATGGCTCTGGTGAGAGCAGGGAAATATATGAGGCCACCTTACTGATGCCTTTGCTACTCACTGCAAGAAACACCATGCCCATAAGCGTAATGAGTCCTTAACTTGTCTGCAGTCCTGTAGCCTGTTTGTTACATGGCTGAAAAAGAAACACTAGCAGATACTTGGTCAAGAAGAGGAGATGCTCTGTTTCTTGCTTTGTAGGAAGCAGCTAGTCTATACTCTAAGCCTACTCTGCCCATTTTTAGCCCAATCTGAGTTACAGATCGATTGAGAAGCCTTCATTTTACCCTGGAAATTGAAGACGGCATTTGTGATCATCAATGATTTGCTAACTGTTTGAAGTTAATCTATTCTGCAGATCCCTGAATTTATCCCAGATGTCTGAAATTATGCTTTAAGTGTCTATCTACTACTCCTCTTCCATAAAAAGCTTGCCAATAACATATAACTTCTGCAGATGTAAGCAGTTAACAGACTCTTTCAGTTGGCAACAAGGATGCTGGTAAGAACATGTAGCAAAATGATACCTGAGCCCTACCATGTTCTGCTGCTACTGTTCTAGTGTCCAGGGCCTGCTTTGTTTAAGCTGTCGATTTATGATTTACTATTTATCCTGCTGTCTGGAGGCATCCAGAAGTTTCTTCAGGCCAAAGACCAGAGAGGCCATCTAGTCACTGACAGCAAAACTCCTTTTGGGATGACCTGCCTGTAAATTAAGAGAAACATGGCCTTACCGCCCAGAGAAGG
Source organism: Dromaius novaehollandiae (assembly GCF_036370855.1). Classification (NCBI taxonomy): domain Eukaryota; kingdom Metazoa; phylum Chordata; class Aves; order Casuariiformes; family Dromaiidae; genus Dromaius; species Dromaius novaehollandiae. The sequence goes on from NC_088100.1 coordinate 24,222,010, forward strand.
AGAATTTACAATCAGTGGTGAACCTGGAATTGCTCTGGGGGAGGATGAGAGAGATCGGTGGGCTCTGCCGTGTTATGATGAAGAAAAAGAGGAATCCTGGAGTGGCATGTGCGAAGGCAGCAGAGAGCATGGTACAGTTACTAATATTGTTCCTGAGGGAGGTTCTGTTTGCACAACAAGCTGCACCACCATGCCAAAGCTGGTGTGTTTTAGGTAGGAGAAATCATAAAGCAATGCATTTTGCACCAGATTTCTGATGTCCTTTGGGGAGAGGGAGGGAACCACACAGAAAAGAGAGGATTCCAGGTTGCTGAAAGAATGTTGGGGTCATGCTGTGTCGTGTTCTGATCTTCATTTTCCATTGGCCATGGTTGCCAGACATGAACAGCAAAATCTGTCTTTTCTTGTAGTATAGCCTGAAAGAAGCATATACATAGATTTGCACAGCAGAGTTTGGCCTCTGGGCTGTAGCAGAAACATGGCAAGTCCCTGAGGAGATATGGAAAGACCGTGTGCTCTAGACATAGAACACTGTACTCATTAAGTTGTGGGGTAGCCTTTGAACAAGTCAGGTGAAAGATTCTTGGTACTCCCAAACTGCAAAGTGGCATATCTGATCTTATGGTTGCTGTAGCCAAATGGTTAGATCTTTACTCCAGCAGAGAAGTGGTCATGAGCCACATAGGTCATTCTGCTAGGCAGTGGCACAAGAAATTTTTGATAGACCTTACACAATGGACAAGGTTGCCCTGTTGTATATAGCTCTCTAAAGAGCTAGCTCAGCTCTTCAGAGAGAACCTTATCAGGTGTTTTTTGCTCAGTCTGGTTTATTAGTGCCAGTTATGGCCAGATACCATGATACTAGCAATGTCAATACTTACAAGAGTAAGTTAACACAAAATTGTGTACTCTCACAAGCTCATTGCAAATTTTCATAAACTTCCACTTCACTTCCAGAGCGTCAATAGCCCTATTCTCTGAACCAGTTATAGCAGGATTATATTGCCCTAGAAACCCTTACTTCAGATGAACTTCACAAAAGCTTTTGTAAAGCCCATAACCTTTTATGAAGGTCTGTCAAAGATAAGGCTACATGGAGGTGTTTATTATGTGTTTATTAGGAAGAGCCATAAAAGACCGTGAGACGAGCTAGGATAGTTTTGGCTTGCCTGCACTATCCCAGTCTTCCAATTACATAGTAGTCACACTCAAACTATTTACAAATGTGGGCTTTAATTCAAGTTATTCTAAGGCTTGTGTCTGATTTTCTCCACCACAAACTTTTCCAGTCAGATTCCTCAAAGAAGCATGCAAGCTAAGGGGAAAGCAAAATGGATAATCAAGCGGCAGACCTAAGCTTAAGCCTAGCTAATACGGAAGGCAGAAAAGGTAGGAAAACCCAGACATAAATCTCTTATTATGACTCTCAAGAGCTTTGCATCACTAGGAATTGGAACAGTCTCAACACCTTTGAAATGGAAGTAACTGGTGTAAGAAGGAACTACAAGAAAAATAAAATTGCCCATACGAATGTGTAGAATAACTCTGGCATTGACATCATGCCAGTGTAAGCAACTAGCACACACTAGAAATGATATTAATATATGTCATTGTAAACCAGAGAAATGAATGAATCACATAAAAAATGATAGGTCTGTATTTCTGTATTGTTTGTTGAAATTGTGATATAACACAGTACTCAGTGACAACAACAGATGCAAAAAAAAGGACTATGAAAGCATTAGCATTATAATAAAAATATACTCTCATGTGACTTTTAACTTGCTTCTTTTATAAAATTCTAACACACAATTTGAAGGCAAAGGAATAAAGGTTGAGCTAGAAATCAGTAGTTCCTAAAGGCAGTCAGTACTCAGATATGAGGAATCAAGACAAAAATGTTCATAAAAAGATGAATAAAAAAACTGAATTTGTCTGGACATATAATCCTGATCTGGTTAAACCTATATATAGTTAGTCTATAAATAGTTCTTTTAGTATCTGAAAGAGATTGCCTTTTTTTAACTAATGATTTAATACATGACTGTGAAATCAGGTATTATGCATTTATATATGTTTATAACCGTACTACTTTCTATATTTAATTATGATTTTTTTTTAATTTTGAATGTAATAGAGATTCTTGGTATGCTGTAAAACACATTTGACTATGATTTTTGGGGAGTAAGATCAAACACATATTACAGTTTTATGAAAGCAACATAGCTAACAGAATTTAGTGTTCATCCTAGGGCCATAAGATATCGTTGTTCAAGAGCTAAAATCTTCCTCCAAAATACTTCTTTTTTGGAGGAATCGTGCTGAAGGGCTAATTCTGTTTTTACTTTCTAACTAATCAATATTACTTTGTACCATTTCTTTCCCGAAAGAAAAAAAAAACACAAAAATGCTGGGTTGTGGGTAATTACAATGGGCAAGGCAACAGTGAGCTGGTTTATTTCTCAAATAAGAATCAAGAAATAAAGAAGCAAAGCAAGGTAGAGATAAATATCAGCAGATATCATTAGATGTGCTTTGCACAGTAACAATGGCCCCAGAGAAAAGTTGATAGAAGGTTTGAAAACTTAAAACTGATCTGAATAGTCTTTGAGGAGAAGTCAGCTATTATAAGCTCACAGAATAATTTCTGTTGAAAGGGACTTTAGGAGGTCATCTGGTCCAACTCACGGCTAAAAAGCAGGGCCCTGTTGTTTGCCCAGGATCACATCCAATATATTTGTGAAAACCCCCAAGGTTGGAAATTCCACAGTTTCCCTGGGCAAACTATTCCAGTATTTGACCACCCACATTGTGATTTCTTTTTTTCTAATATTGAATTGGAATTTTCTTTGACAGAATTTGTGTCTACTGCCTATTTGCCTTTCACTGTGGACCTCCAGATGGAGTCTAGTTCTATCTTTTCTATAACCACCCATTTGGCTGTTGAAGACAGCAGTAAGAACCCCCACTGGTCCTTTTTTTTTCTCAAGGCTGAATTAATCCAGCTCTCTTGGCAGCCCTTTGTATGTCATGTGCTCCACCCTCATTACCATCTTCATAGCCCTCTGCTGAACTCACTCCAGTTTATCATTGATTTTCTTATACTGGGGAGCTCAAAACTGTACTTTAATTCTGTGCTTAAACCCACTGAAATGAATGAGTATGGACTCTGTGGACTCTGTGTCTTGCACCACCTCATAATCATGCACATTTTGCTCTGAGAGTTAAAACAGCCAGAGTAGTATTCTTCCTTTAGTGTGTATCAGCTATTTCTACAGTAAATAGAACTGGCCGTTAAAACTTCTGAAGATGATATTAAGTTGTGTGAATATATAATGCATGTATAAATAATGCCTATCAGGATTATCTGTTTAACCATTTGTTCATGTTTGCTAACTGCATTTAACACAAGATCTAAATGCAATACGAATTACTTTAAAAGCATAAACCAATAGTGTTGTAGCCAGAATCTGCTAGATTCTCTACTCGCCTTAAAATATGACTATTTTCTGGGGTATCTGAATAGAGTTAAAAAGCTAAATACCTGCTCATAAAACTTTTATCAAGTCAGATGCATCCAAAATGAATACAGCTTTTGGATAGTTCCAAGAATCTTTTTGAGACAAAGATTAGTCTCTGTATTGCCTTCTTTTAAATCAGGCGAATCCTGGGAAAATTAATATGAAGGGTAACTAATCCGGTCTCAAATAATACAGAAAAAAAAGTGAATTTAAAGCATCTCCATGACTGCTGACTGCCAGCATTTACTTCATGAGCTCTGTGAACTGATCATGCAATTCCCCCCTCCCCCCAATAAATGAAGGAAAAGAGATTGTTAGACACATTGAATCTCAAAGATTAGAACTTTAAGAGCTTGTAAACATCACTATGAACTTCACCTGGAAGCCCTTTCGTATCTTGTGTGAATTGGGAAACAGCTTGCATAAGCCAGCATTTGATGGATGAGTATCAATATTATAAGGTCTGAAGTAGCTCTTTGGAACCTGCAGCCAGTGATGCAAACTCTAAGTGGTAAAGTGCAGATCAAAGGGTTAAGTCTGTATTTCAAATAACTTACTCTGATGCACTCAAAGAAGGCATTGATATGTTTAGGTCTACATTAACCTGCTTAGCAACAACCATGTATTCAGTTGCAAATGTTGTATAAAACAGAGGAAAAATTAACACAACCTGGTTAAAATCAAAATAGCCTAGGGGTAGGGAGAAGCATAAGAGTTCAGTGTTGATTCCACTTTACACAGCTTGGGGAAAACCACTTTTCATGTTTAAGAAACTTTCATTTTTTAACCATCTTCCTTTCTTTCACTGAGTCTACTGAAAATGAATTTCTTCAAAAACATTTTTTTACCACTCACTTTGGCTTTCTAGTATGAAATTTTCTTGGTAGACTTTCCAAGTTTTCATAACCTACACTATTCATAATCTTGTCTGATCTTGATTTGGGTGATAGATCTGTAAGTGATGAACAATGGCTTTATGAGCCTCAAGCCCGCACACAGAAAAAGAAAGGGAGTGGGAGGTGGGCGGATGGGGGACAGCATTTTGGGCAGTCCCTTCATTGCATACCAAACTGTTCAGATTCAAAAAACAGATCATGCTCAATGTTACTAGCAACAGCTATAAATCTAAGAGAAGTAATATGTAGTCTTCATCCATAATGAGTAACAAATCAATTCTCAGCAAAGTCAGTGCTGTCTCCTTACTGTACCTTGATCTAACGCCACATCGCTTAAGGTCAAGGAAATCTGAAGGTTGTCCTAAAACTGACTGTTTACTGTCTCCAGAATTTCTGAAATGGAAAACTTGAGACAGTTGCTGTAGTAACTACCCCGTATTTCCTTTTCTAAATATTTAGAAAATACCTGACCTCAACCAAAATGTTACCGTCTTCACTCATATTGATATACACTCTTTCCCAAGTACAGCATATTTTACTATGCTTTTTGATGTAATATATTTACTTATAATGTATTCCTGGAATATTAAAGATCTAATCAGAGGCAGCTCTCAGATGATCTTTGAGCATGTTAGTTAAAATAAATTGTTACTATGCTTACTTAGCATCTTACTTAAGCAGATTTGGCTCTATTTTACTCCCAGGGTTTTCTAAATCCTATTTGATAAGGACCTAGGGTTCAAACAGGCATTAAAAACTACAGTACAACCACTTGAGAAGTCTGAAAATATTTTATCCAAATTTCAGGGTTAAAAAAAAGAATTATTTTTTTTCAGTCATATATTTATTGTATAGGTTCATTTACTGCCATAATCTCTCTTCAGAATCAACTCTTTTCATCAAATTTAAAATCTTCATAGGAATCTAGTTCTGAAAAGGAAAAAAATATACATTGTTTCCAAGTACTGAATTATATAACACATGTATTTAATGATATTTTTCCTTTACTTCATCTGCAAAATAATTTTTGATAACATAGTACCTTTATTGTTATTATTTACTACATTACTTCCTATCACTGTGCTGAAGCTTGCAGTTGCCTGAGACACTGTAACTAGAGAAGAGTTTCTTACTGATTGCGCTGAGTCCCATGTCCTTTTCCTGACTCTCAAACTCAGGTAGCTGCACATTCTTCAACATGCTTACAATGCAAGGAAAGCTGTTCTCAGTCCAGTTCATTGAAATCCTATTATTTCCTTAATGCTAATCCTTCAGGAAGCAGAATTAAAGCAAATTTCTACTTATATATACAATATCTGTTTCCTTGCTTTTGGAAGTTGCACTGAACTGGCATGAATAGATTCCTATGTGATGCAGAGTTAGGAAAAAAGAACATCGGAGGTACATTCACCATTTTCAGAGTCTGACAAGCATCAATGCAGTATGTGTCTCTTTATGTCTTTACCATTAGTAATTGAGCTATATTTCCCACACCAAAATGACTCCTTAATCAAACTTCTGAGAACACAACTCGTTTTCTCCCATACTTATAAATGCAGTTATACTCCCTAAATACTTATGCTCTCCTTGAATCTCCATGACATTCGCTTTCTTGACATCATGATCCAAAACTCTTGCAGTACTCTTTAGAGGAGGAGCAATTAGAGAGAAAAATGGAGGTGTGAGAAGGATCATTGAATACATGCATACTTATGTTTCTCTGTAAGAGTACATGTTCCTGTCTAGTCTGAGAATGACAATTGCAGGTTTGGTCGTTTAAGGAAGAGATCAGAAATGGAACAATGTTGAGCTGGTTGATCAGGTTTAGATAAGATTATTTACGAACTCAATTACCAGTGTAGTGGAGCTCTGTGTGTAAGAGAGTTGGAGTACCTGATGACAGTATGTCATGAATAAAAATAATGATGTGTATTGGAAGGACGTTAAAAAGAGAACATTAGAGTGCCTTCTGATTAATTCCTAGACTTTGTAGTATCCCAGTAGATGCTATGCCATGATGGAACCATACTTCAAACATAGTAAATGAATTGATCTCTCTCTCCATTACCAGCATTCTATTCAAATTGCTGAGGAACCTGTTTGCCTCACAGTTTGGCTAAATCTTTAATTAATAAAGATGCTAAATATCCTCATGTACCACCATGTTTCTAAATGTAAATTGGAACTGTGGGAGTGCTGTAGAAGCAGCACAGCTAGATTCTTTATCAAGGATGACTCCAGCTGATTTAAAACTGATTTAAAGCTCAGTTTGTAGCTCCAGCTTGGAATTAATTTTAACACAATGTTTTAGTATTTGTTTAGTTAAACCAGTTGAACTCTCAGCTTCTTTGGTGTACTGTGTCACTTTGAACAAAGACATGACCTTGTTGTGCAGATAAAGGGTTGTCTGAAGGTCATTTCCTACAATGCTTCTCATCTCACTAATATGCTCTGCAGTCTCCACAGGCTGTAAGGAATACAACTTTCAGTGTCAGTTTTATAAGGTGAAGCCTACTTGAAAGCGCTACCCAAACAAATGAGACTTTGACTACATCTTCCCAGCTCTAACTGGCTAGATTAACATGGTCTGAGCTGGAAAAGAGAGTAATAAACAAACAGGCAGCACACTATCACATTTGAGGCATTTGAGGCAGAAGACCAGAGGGTGATAGAAACCTTGGTGGCAATCATTAACTGGCCTTAGATATTAAGAAAGTCAAAGACATTGGCCCACGGCTACATGATTGATGAGGTCAGTTGTGGCTTATGCCAACAATATAGTATCAAAAGGAATTAATATTTGAAAGAATAGCCCAGTGGGACAGGAGGGCAGGGGAAACAGCACGTATGTCTGGCACCAGAAGGACAGCTCAGCGCAAGGCAGAACCACCAGGAGCAGGAGCCCAGGCTCAGCCAGGGCTTGACACATTGATCGCTCAGAGTGACAGTCCTGCTCCTCTGGGTCCATGGTGCGGTGCCTACTGGACTGGAGGGGCTGGGCCTTGATCTGTGTGAACTGCAGAACAGAAATCTTGAAACAAACATCATTATCTACCTGCTATGCCCATCCTGCTTAGTAAATAAATTTTAGATTACAGGTCAATGATTGATGTGGTCTGCTCTTGCAGTCACCCCACCTGAATACTACTGTGATAACTGGAATTGCTTTTGAGATATGGAGGAAAGGAAAGAAACAAAAAGGCTTCTTGCAATTACAGTATAAAATAAAAACTATCAAAATAATATGAATAAAAATGCAGTACATGAAATTTTACACCAGAATGTTACATTTATTATGATAAAAGTACACAGATCACTAAACAGAAATCCAGACTATCTTGTTTTAAAACTGTAGCTATCATTGCTGATGTGAATAATTCACTTTGATTAAAATAAAAATGAACATTTATTTAAACTTGTTCTTTTTCAATGTCTTTAAAAATAGTGCTTATTGGGAAAAAACAGCAAAAGATTCTACTTTTAATTTTTTATTGGGGCATATGAATAATCTCAGCTGGAATTTACTGGCTTGCTAGTAACTTTTTTTTCTACCTATTCTGCACATTTAACTCAGCATGTACTCTATCCGTTTTTTTCTCTTTTTTTCTTCTTCTTTTTTCTAAGTTAGATGCTTAGCCCTTAGGTAAAGTAAAGAAAATAATAACTTTTTGTCAAAATGCTGCAAAACCATAGTTCTGAGTTTATGAAATGGACTTCATTAGTAGGCGCCATAGTAGTGCCTGCCTTCAATTTTTGCCATTATTTTAGCTGCCCTGAGAGACCTTGAAAAATGAAACTTAGCACTAATGGATCCAAAATAATACTTCTAACTGTAGCATAGAATCCTGTATGCATTATGTTATAAATAAGAACTATTTTGTTTCACATAAGAAAAAGCCAAAAATTTTATAAATGAAGTACATTTGTTTTGGTGCTCTTTAACTATGATTTTGTTTAATGGCAGAAAAAAACATCCACACACTGCCATCATTAGTAGCAGTTTCCAAAGAAACACTACAAAGAAGCTTTTTACATTTAATGTGGAATAATTTTCAACCTTTCTAAAGAGGGAAGAAAAGATTTCATCCAATTGATATAGTTCTAAACAGTTAGAAAGTCTGAGTATTTCATTTCTGTCCACAGTCCTCTCCCTGCTGATAGAAGATAGAAAATGTGGCAGCTAGCACATTATATTCAAATTATATTATAATAATGTATTATATTACAGTATATTAAAACAAAACAAAACTTCACCTTATTGAAATAGATAACCAATGTTGCTCATTATTTTTTGTCATGTATCATGTTTCTACTGAGTTATAAAACTGAGGGCTTTTTAGAGTAATGGAAGATTAAAAACTGAAAGCATCTCACTGCACACCCACTCAAATCTTCCTACTTTCTAACCAAATTTATCAATCAGCATCATTATTTAAAATTTAATGCAAATATATGAGTTCATTGTTAGAATGTCTACCTGAGTAGAGTAGTCTGCAAATAGCTTCAAACACACTTTTTAAATAGTGCAACCAATTACATAAATGTAAGTTCAGAATTTTTGAACCTGGATTATTGAATAACTGTGAACAGAGGCCATGTTCTGAAACTTTTTTGCCATTGATGCGAAAGCATGAAGAACAATAGGATTTCTCTTCTCCATCCAAATTCCCTTTCAGGAACGATACATTTGATCTCTCTCAAAGATACTATATTGCCATCAGTATGAGGCAACAGCAGCAATGTCATCATCATCTGAAGCTAGCTTTCTATCTGGTATTCAGTTTCATGTAATTTGATTAGCAGATGCAAAAGACTATCTTATTACATTTTGAAGATTTTTAACATTTTTATCTATGTTCTACAAGCACTTATTTCCAAATTAAAACTGACAAAGAAATAATAATGCCAAAACACTATGCATTTCATGTTTATATTACTATAACCCTACTAAGTTATTCTGTCACAAGATGCTGGTCTCTCAGATAAGTCTGAAGACATATCTAGCTGAAAATGTAGCTTCTCAGATGTTGAGTTTCAAGTGAAAAGCAAGCAGCTCCTCTGCTTTTGAGCTGCAGACTGATTTCTGACTGGACTTCAAATTGTAGGCTTTGGCCATTTTTAAACCTAAATGACTTAAGTCCTGAACATCTATAACTAGATTCTCCAATTTCTTAATTTATCAGAAGGGAAAAGGAAAGCAATGATGTCCCCAGTGAGATATCTTTGGCTCTAGAATTAGCTTGATTGGTTTATACACCCCAGACAAAGAACAAGATATATATTCTCATAAGATTTTTCTGTGGCAGTGTGCCCATGACAGACAAAAATAGTATTTGGTGGGCTTGAGATTTAATGCTATAATATTCAGTTAGTCTCTTAATGGAATAAAACAAGCAATCAAACAAAAAACAGGTGGTCTTTCTGTTGCCACATTCCTGCCTACAAACTTCTAATCCATTAAGAAAACTCAGGTAGGTTTTGAAAGGTGTCTCAATGGGATATAATACCAGAAAGTTTTGTGGCTGTCGGTGTCCGTGAACAGAACTGTCTGTGTACATCCCCCAGCGAGGGGGGCCGGTGTGGCTGAACTGTTTTGCTGGCGTCAGGCAGACACACGTTCTGCCCAGCCAGCCTGTGCTCACACAGGAAAAAATAACTACTCACTTACTAAACTATTTTGAAACTTAGATACAACTTGAACAAGTGTCTAAATTCTTGAAAATGTTACTAGTGTAAGTATGACTGAAATCGAATTTATGCAGTTACATGTTCTAGGAAGAGCAGAACCTATCTCCCAATTAAAATTTAAGACATCTTTGTGGCAACTTTTGCCATGCTTATTTGCACATTTTATTTAATAATAAATAATTCAGAAATTTTTCAGATAATGATGTTTCTTTATGAGGATAACCTTCTTACATATATATATACACACATATATATGTATATGCATATATATGCATATATACATGTTAATTTCTCTATATAAAAGGAATTAGATTACTAACTTTATTAATGATTGTATAGATGTTAATTAATAATCATAAACATTATACATGCACTATATAAAATGTAGATAGAAACAATTTTATCCATAAAAATGATCATACTGGAATAAATGTTCAAAATTATTAGTTCAGGAACACTCTCACAGATAATGGTAATAAAAAGGTAATGTGAACTAATTTATTCAGTCAAGAAAAATAAACCCCTTTGAGAAGTAAGCCATATACAGAAAAGAGGAATCTATTGCTGTCTTGTCTGGCAAGATATAGAATTGAGGAAATGAGATTAAAAAAAAAAGATGAATTAAGAAATTAGCTGTAGAGAAGTGTATTAGACAGGTTTTATCTTTCTAGAGCTCCAACATGTATAAAAACAGCTAACATTTCTCTTAAATGCTAGCTGTTTATTTGGAGTTTATTCTTGCTCTTCATTAATTTGTTTTTCTTTGTTTGTTTAATAACATTAAAAATGTCACTGTTCTTTTTTAAAGTCCTTGTCTTTCTTCTTACCAGTGATTTGCAACTCAATTTCACTGAGTTATTAATTACAATAATTAAACACTGTTGGCTTGATACTGGAAATGCTTCTATTAATTATGTTAATTCAGATATATCAGTTTACAGTTGAAAGTAGATTTTAAGTCTTTTATTACAACTTAGATTTCAGCTTTGTGACCTTAGTATCACAGAAATATGATGAGGCAGGATTAGCCATAACTGCTAGACATGTGACAGGGAACACTGTGCCTGGATTGCACAACTTCTTTCAGTTTTCATTAAACTGTGAATGCATGCTTGCCTTGCTGTGAACTGTGGGATCTTCTATGCTTGAATATATCCATATGTAATTGGTAATTATTTTTTTTTATTCTAATGCTTAATTTTTTTTTGCTGCATTCAGCTGGTCATAGGAGAATTCTCCTGTGGATGATTTAATACCAGTTAATTCACAAAGAGACTAAAGTCTTTGTAACCTAGTAGTAGGTACATGTTCCCGAGTCTTGTTTCGGACACAGTGAGGTAAAGCACTTTCAATCACATTTTATTATCAGGGCTTTTAAATAAAATGTTTGTTTTACTTTTTTCAATTCTCCCTCATAAGAGTTCATCTAAATCCCTTACTCTGTTTCTGACATATCTGTAGCTAACCTAAAAGCCAAATACAAAAATCCAAAGTAGTTTTATGAGAAGCAGAGCTAAATGAAGCCTGGTATTTTATGGATAGTGGTTGAACCACAATAATCCCAGCTAATCACTCTTTTTCTAAATCTTTTCCACATTGATACCTGCAGTACCCTGTCATACCCCCTTGCATTATTTACCTCAACACTTTCAGTTCTCCTTACTTTGTAAGGACTTGCAAGCTGGGAGCTTATTGGCAAGACAGCTGTCACCATTTGGCTAGTTTGTGAGCCCAAAGAGCTCACACACCTTCGCCTGTTGGAGATCAAACAATTGCCTTCAGGAAAGCTCCATGAAGACCTTCCATATCCCTCATATCGGATTATATATTTTGCAGACCCCTTGTTATTATCTCTCTGTGAAGTTTAATAGAAACTGGCCAACAATTTAAAGTAGTTAAAACAGAGATTTAAAAGATGATAGAAATAGAGACTGCATGAGCACATAATTTGTTTCCATAGCAACCCAGGTAAAAATTAGAAGCTCCAAAATATTTCGTATTTAATAAAGCCAAATAAGAGCTGTTTATCCAAATAACTACACCTATATAGATAAAAAATATCAGGGAGTTTGCTTGGCTATTAATAATGAAACCTGTCTGCAATGAAATCATGGTATCATATCAGAAATGCTTCTCACAATAACCCTTAAGCTCTTGATGATACCAATGAGGAGAAAATTATGTCGTGATTAAAAAGAAAAAATAGTGAACTTTACTATTAATGCATTAAATAGTTAAAATATAAACACAATTGACAACTTCATAATACTATTTACTTATTTGTTCAACAGACCAATCTCTGCTACAAATTCAGCTTGCAGGCCAAAACACTGGACAATACTGGCCAGCACATTTCTTTTTTTTTTCCTCTCTTTTCATTCAGGAAGATCGGTTTATAAATAAGTATAAGGAGTTCTTAAAAACAGATGATTGATTATATTTTCATTTTCATTTATGGTTGCCAGAAATAATATATAAGTAATCTTACATAAAAACAATGAAGTTATCAATTTCTTCTCTACTAACAAGTTCTTCAAAAGATATGCCAATGTGTCTATAGCAATAGAGTAAAATCTATTGCTTGACTGATCACCTTCCTGGCTAATTCTAATATTAAAATTTCCTTAGTCATCCAAATAGTTTTCTAGAAGTAGAGGACAAGTATTCAAAGCAGCTTAAACTGGAGATACTCATCCACTGCAATTTGATCAAATTGATGCTGCAATCAAACCTCACCAGTATCTATCAAAACATATTTCATTGTACTTGCTCTTATTGCCAAGTGTATGCTCATCTATTAATATAGTGATTTAAGTTAACATTTTTCTAGTTTACTCTAAGAATGGGGGGAAAACCCCATTACACAGATGCTGACACCATGTGGGAGCAGAAGATCAACATCGGGGCCGAGCTGCCAGCTGGGGCCCGACATTGGGCCCAGCCAAGGTAAGCGCCGCATCCCTCCGGCTATACTGCCCTGACCTGCCGCAGCGGTACCTGGGGGGGTGTGGTGAGCTGTAACGCAAGTGTGTGTGCATGTGTGTGTATGCACGTGCATATATGCAAAGCTTTTCCTGACACAGCCTATTCCTCGCTTGGTAAATTAAGCTTAGCAGTGTCCCATTGTCTGGTGTTCCTTTTTGCTGCGTGACAATATTTGCAGGATATTTCAAACTAGATTGCCAGTGTAGGATGTAGCATCCTGACAGCTAGGGTTTCAGAAGTGATGAGATGAAAAGCTTCTGTATGTCTATGTAATTTCAGCAAGTTGTCCTATAGTAACAGACTTTCAGTTTACTGCACTTGAGATATACTGAAGAGACTGGAAGAGACGTGTCAGATTCTTTCATATTTTTTTTTTCTTTTTATACTCCATAATTCAGAGTTTTCATGCAACTTTGGCTAGAATTTCCTTGATGGGTTGTTTGATTGGTCGGTTGTTTCTTAAGTAGTGACATAACAGCCAGAACTGGGAATTAAGGAAAACACAGATCACCAGAATCAAAACTTGGTACCATTGCATACTTTTAGTTAGAATGACTGTCCTGAAGAGTTTCCTTTCAAAGCAAATATGATGGACAAACAAAGTATCTGACATTAACAGGAAGAGAGGTGGCGTTCAGAGAAATAAAATGGCTTGCTGCATGCCAAGTAGGACATCTATTAAAGAGGCAGGAGCTGAGCAGAGATTGCTTGATCTCCAGCCCAATACTTCAGTTTCTGCATTCATGCTTTTCAGTACCTGTATATCTGGATGCTTTTAGATAAGGTGACAAGAATGCCTGCTCCTGATAAGATTCCCAAATAGTATATAAGCCACAGTTAACTATTCCACACATTCTCTCACATATTACTCAGAATACTAAAGTAGCTATATTTACTTGCATTTTTACTGCCAGTATATGTAGACAGGACAAGCTGTCACTTTTTAGAGAAGGAATAGAAGGAATCTCCTACCTTTAGTAGCTGCAGCAAAGGTCAAGTTCCTGTTACTGCCTTTCTATCTTCAGGGAGCCATTCTGGATCTGTTCCAGAATCCAAACACCGGAGAATTTCTCCACACAGTAGATTTTCTCTCATGCCTTTTTGTCTGGATTTGAAAGCAGAATTTCCCTTTCAGTTCCATCCCTTTTCCCAGCAAACTTTAGTCCTTGTCATAGTTTGGAGTATATTTTCTATGACCTAAGAGGAAACCTAAGCACAAATATAGGTTGAAGATTATGTTCACAGCACTTCAAAGATCCATGTGTATCTAATACACCATGCTCCATGAAGTGACACTGAAGATGAGGTCACAACTTGGGATGAAGACGCTCTCCCTGGCTTTTCCTGCCTTGATGATTGAAACATGAATGGATGTGTCAATGATACACATAAAGCTTACAAAAATATTGGGAAACAGTTTCTTTAAGTTCTTAGTTTCTTTTAGTGCTAAGGGTAATGGCAGAAATTATATTCAGAAATATTTCATAAGTATAGTTTTACATCACAAATTTGTGTAATTATAATGGAAAGAACTTTTATTATACCTCTTGTCTCTTGACATATGACTTATGTTTCTAATGTCTATCCTTCCATGAAGTTTTAAACGAGTGAGTGTGTGTTCACAAATCCACAATGCCACTTATGATAAAATGTTACTTGCATAATTGTTCTGTATTGACTATGATTATTGTACCAGCAGTTCCATAAAACCCAAAGTGAGCAAATCACTGTGTTTTTAGATAGATGACCTGAGACACTGGGTATAAAAACCTACAAATATCAAACCTTTATTATTTTCCTACAGAATATCCTATTTTAAAGTGAAATCATTCCAGTAGTTTTCCTATTTCTTTTTCTTCCTATTTCTTTTTCACTTTGATTTATTTACAGTTTCAAAATATCCCTTTTTTTACAGGTATAGCTTTATTATGAAGTTTAGGTGTTTTTGATCAATACAAGGCTTAAATATTACAGAGCAGTAACCAGAGGTGCAGAGAAGACACTCACCTAGAAGTCTGAAAAGATACATTCATTTCATTATTTATAGAAAATGCTTTAGCAGTTCAGCAGCCCAAATGGATGGGAAAAGAAAAGTGGATTTCAAACTGAAATCATCTTCACAGAAATACCTTTGAGCATTCTGATTTAAAATTCATTTCTCCAGTCCAATGGCTCTGTCTCCACAGGTACATCTGGAACTATAGGCAGCCACCAGTGTTGCAGTGATGACTTTGTTACATATCAGAAAGTGAACAAAAGGTTCTAATGGCCTATAAATAGTTTCACTTACTAAGGACAGATAAAGTATGTGTTCTCCTGTGCATTTTACAAAGATTACATAATATCAGAAAATGAGGAATCAAGGCTCTAATATTCAGCTGAGCCCCCAAGCTTTTACATGGAAGAGATGATCAGCAATCAACCTTGACTCACCTTTTCTATGCTACTCCTGGTTTAATAGACAGAAATCATGCCACCTGTTAATTGTTTCTTTTCCATACCAAAAAGTCCTAGTTTACTTAGTCATTTTTCATTTGGGAGCCTTGTTGCACTGTCTTGTACCTCTTCCAGTACTACTGTTTTTGAGATGAGGGGCCAGAACTACTCACATCATTCAAGATGTGAGTGCACCCTGTATTTATTACCTTTGCATAGGGATGTATTTAGTTTTTTACTTCCTTCCTTTCCTAATATTCCAAACTTAGTATGCCTTTTTTTATCACTAGTGAGTACTGAGCTAATACATGTATAGAGACACACAACACATTCCCAATAATACCTGAATCTTCCTCCTGGGCAGGAGGCATGTTCATCTTTCCTTAGGCTGTACATGGTCAAATGGTGCAGTGTAAAATAGACAACTATATTAAAACAAGGGAAATGATCAGGAATATGCTACAAAGCATCATGTTTGAGCACCGAGAATGTGGGAAGCTGAACTGTGGGCAGAACCTGTTGGAAAAAAAATGAAAAAGAAAAGTTCTTTATATGCTGAGTGCAAAATAAGCTGGTAGTATTTCTTTAAATGATTTTACTTTGAAATTCTTTTGCTATGCTCACTGCATCGTCTCTTAGAGCATCTAGAATGCTGTCAGCTGATCTGCGTATATTTCTAGTTAAAAGTTACATATGTCATATACTCGATAAAGCTGGTTACATTTCTTCTTAATACTATTGTTAAGCAAAGGGCAAAAAACATAGCACTGGTGATAAAATGGGCTCCTACAAAATATTGTAAAATAGAGAGTGATCAAAGCCTAGCAAAATAGGTAAGGAAAAAGCATCTTATATCTACTGGGACTATGAGTAAATTGCTTTTATAAAACAAAAAAGGGTTAATGTCTGATTTGGGGAAAATGGAATTGCCAGATAGCTCAGCAGAGAACTGACCCAGCTATAGCTCAGGCCTGAAACAATAAGAACTAACTAATTGCATAAATTATGAGAAAAGGTTTGTGGGTTTAGTGAGTGTAATGGGGGTTAACCTTTTAAAGCTGTTGCGTAAGCTACAAGCTTCTGCTAAATCAGTGGAGAAAACATTTGCATAGGTTGTGGAAACTGCACAAAATCAGCTAGTCCTTAAACTGCTGGTGACTTCAGACTATTTCCACTTTTATAAATTTTTTTAAAGTGCCTGAATTAAGAAAATTAATAGAGCATTGCCGGTTTGGAGAGTTTAAATGATGCATTAAGGGACCAGTTAGTGTGTGTATGTACAAAAAGAAACAACCCAAAAGTGGTTATTAACTGAGAGTAATTTGACCCTACCACATGCCCTAGAATTTCTGTATCAATCAAGACAGCTACTAATGATGCCAGGGAGATGCATCTGTATTATGGAATCTGTGCTACCGGCAGGAAGCAGTACATGGGCAATATACTCAGATGCTATGAGTTCTCTCCGCGGGCTCCGATGCAAGCAATTGTCAGTCTAAGGGCCAAGCACTATCAAAAGTACAGCAATGTGAGGCAGAAAAAGCAGGTTATTTCAGAAACATAAGCAACTTACAAAGCAATGCAGAGATTAATTCAGATTTTGTCCTGATAACTATAAGGTGCTACTTTTGGAGAAATTTTAGCATCTTCCAGACATAGTACATTAAGCATTTAATTTTAGAGTATTTTATTTAAAGTATTTATATTTAAAGTATTTATATTTCATATAAATTCTAATTGGTAAACCTTTCAATATCCTTTCATATAACACAAAGCATTAGTAACTCAAGAGTTGTCCTTTAAATACATTGTGAACCCTGAAACAGCATTTTCTGTTCTACGTTTGAGAAGCTAGCCAGTCACAGTGCACATATATAAATAAGAATTTACAAGCTGAGTATCTGATAGGATGGAGTATGTGATTGCAAACTGTAAATTCTTTTTTGTTTTTTTTTTGTTTTTTTTTTTGAACAACATTTATGTAGTTTGCTTCTCTCAGCATTAGGACTGCTTCAGTTGGCAAGAAGTTGACAACGACAGTGTTGAAAAGTGAATCTATCCTTGACTACTGGATCTGTTCGAAGTATCTAACCATAAAGCATCATCTGGACTATCTGAGATAGTTTGACTGCATCACAAACACAAGACCTCTCAGAAGGGTAAGGAACTCCCTCTGCAGAACTCTGAGAAACTTGGCTACACATTTTCTGGAAGAAGGAGGGTGGGGGGACACCCTTAAATACAATCTGTTGCTTCAACAGGAACATGACTGCTACATGCAATCAGACCAGACTTAGCAGGCAGGACTTTCCATCCATTGAACCTCAGCAAGCAAAACTGGAATATTAAGACTACATCTGATCAATGCATCCATAACAGTTATTTTCTAAAATGGTTTCAATGCCTTTTAGAAGTAAGCAGTCTATAATTATAAAGATATTTGCTATGCCTGGATTGCTTGCATTATTCCTGCTCTGTGCTGTAAAGCAGAAAGTTTAAATGAACTTAGAGCTTCCGTAACCAGTAAGAGAAGTCTTGGACAGGAAAGGCTTAGTAGCCTGCAATAACCTGTACATAGTGCTCCCAGAAAACACACCATATTTAGTGCTCCTGGTTATCTGAGCTTACAGTGACTGCATGATTTCTTTATGCTGCTGTAATTAGCTGGAAGAGAGGTTTTTTCTACCCTGTAAACAATTTCAGAACAAAGCAAAAAAAAAAAAAAAAAATTCTGAAGAAGTCCATATAAAAAAAGTATGAGAATGGGCAGAAGGGAGGTTTAAACCTATCTTGCTATCATAGGTTCCTATCTTCCTATCATATCAAACCTATCAGGAAAATATTCTAGCCTTTGAGTTATCAGTTATTTTTCCCTACTAAATTCTATCCTGAAACCTAGAAAAATGTCCTGCAGAAAGCTATATTAAAACATTAATGGATGTTGGAAATATTTGTTTTCCACTGAAATGTATTCCAAATCACTTCCACTTGGAAAGGGCAAAAAAGAGTCCAAAATGGGCATAAGGAATTTCAACCCTTTTAGATTAAAAGAGAACTTACTGACACCAGGGTATTTTGCTGCAAGTTTCAGTGCAAAACGCATCTTTGGCCATTAGAAGGCTTCCTGCTTACCCTACAAACTTATTTTCTTTGAGGAATGTAGATGTTCTAGGGTTCCCTTTGTGGATAAGACTTTTAGTTCCAGATACAAGAATTCTGCAGTTCCTAAGGCTTTCAGAAACAGGTTTTCATGAGTTTGGGTTTGGCCAAAGATGTGTTCTGGATTTTTTTTCCCTTTCTTTCTGAGAAAGGCTCGATCATTTTTCATAAAAAAATTAACATTGCAACAAAGAGATGGAAATTCCTGTGATACTACTATTGGTATAACACACTAAAGTGTGAAATCCAAAACCCGTAATTCCTAGTCCCATGAAAGGTACCTGTAAATAGCACTATGCAGCAAAGCAGGGTTTAGAACAGGACCAGGTTCTTTGATGGTGTAAACTTCAGCAAACCCAAGCTCAGCAAACAGATTTATATCGGTTGAGGATCTTGCTAAAGGTATGAGGATAGGCTCCAGGTGCTCAAGGCCTCAGGAAATAAGGCAATATATCAACAAAATGTGTCAATAAACATATACTAGACTATTAGAGCAATAAAGCAAGCAATTAACATTTCTCACATGCTTTTTCACTCTGGCAATTCAAGCTGTAAAAAGGTACCTAATATGGATTTTATTATTTGAGAAACTGTACGGTCTTATCTTCTCAAAACTATAAAAAGAAAACTTCTACTAGAAAAAAGATGTAACTGCACACACAACCAGTCATTTCCTAACTTCTACGTGTTTAATCATGTCTTGAAATGTCTTGTTTTATTTTTAAGCAAAAACAAATAAGGCAAACTAATCAAAAGTTTAAATTTGTCAACAAAACAGCCTTTTCTTTTCCCTTCTTTTCTATAAGCATATCTGCAGTTCTTTCCTGGAATGAACTTCTGGTATTTTGGGGAACCTCAATCACTGAATATATGATTTTAGTATCTATGTGTGCACCATGTATGTTCAGCCAGCTTAATTAGGCACTTTACACCGCAGGTCAACTTGCCCTTGGTTTACTTGAATTAAAAAGCTACAAGATGTTGTTTATGAACTTCTAGCATTTTCTGTTGATACATTGTGGCATTTGTAGATCTCAAAATCTGGCCACTAGATTCATAAATCTACCTGAAAAGGAAGCAACCCTACATACAGGTAAGTTGACGAAATAAATCAGATATACACATATGAAGATACGGAGTTACACATGTATAGTAGAAACAGTTATTTTAAGTGCTAACTAATCATCAGCACTGTGGAATACTTGGATTTCATGAAAGCAGTCTTTAATTTAGCATTGAATTGTATCTATCTCATTTCAAAGTGCAAAGACATTATTAATTTAACGTTTTATTTTATAATGAATAGTTCTACATTGAATTACTCTGTTATCTGTTAATCTGAATGTAATTAAAATAATATTTTTGAACAGCAGTTTTATTTTAACTGTTACATTTAGTAGATTACTTAGATAAACATTGAATTTGTGATGGTACTAACCTGTCAAAATCTACTTTCACACAGCTGGATGAGAAAGTTTGCTTTCTTTTTAATTACCCTTAAGAGTGGTGTTAGGAGTGTTTAACAAAAAGTCTGAGTCATCACTTAGCTGTATTGAATCTATAATGTAACATTAGCACATTAATAACCTGGAAAATAAAGTTTTGTGTGAAAAAGTGGAATCTATCCATCTCTTTAGCCATGTGGCTTGACAGTTTTACTAATATCCAGTCTGGGGCTAGAAATTTCTCAGCCTGTTGCTTCATGGATAGTTTGGCTGAAGCTATGCTAGGAAACCGAATAGGGGCAAGGCACGTGCCTGAGCATTGCCTTTAGTTCTGAGCTGTATTTAACTTCTAGCACAATGCATGGTTTTGGCCTGTGCCAGCTAGTGCTCATCCAGTCAATGCCCAGGCACACTTAGAGGACATCAAAGGCCAGGGACCATCCTCAGTAAGCAGTATGCATGAGCCTATCCTGTTTTGGGTGGAGAGAGAGATTAGCCATCTAGGTGCAATTTCTGCTGCACAGTTTGCCCTTCAGGTCAGAAAATAGTTCCTGACACTGCTTGTTAATACAGACAGAGCCCTTCCTGCTTCATATCCAATGGCTATCTGAATATAGCCAATATGAACTATCCAGGAAGAAAGACCTGCAGGATCGAAAGTACTATCCTTCATATGGCGTTTATAATGCTTGGTCAGAAGAGTTTGTTTCCCTTGCCATCCTTCATGGGATCTTTAATGTGTTTCATTTAGTGACAGAAATACACTTAATTATGATCCTACAGTTGAAGATAGAATCATGCAATATTCGCTGACTGAAAAATGAAGCTTAAGCTTTGTCCTTTCATCTCCAGCCTCATGAAATCATCAGACCTCTGCTTCTGCCTCCTGTTCACAGAAAGATGCCTCTGAAAGACAGGAGAAAAAAACAGATATTCTATTGTGGCCTCATAACTTTCTGTCTGTAGTAAGTTGTTTCTTGGGAAGCTGCCACAACTGTTCTTGTGAATGGTTCCAGCTGTACACGCCTTTGTTCAGTGAGGCATAACTACATATATGTATATTATATATATATGTATATATTTGGAAGTTGTGCTTGAGTTTACAGAGCCAAGAAGTTCAAACCTGCTAAGCAAGTATGTATTGTGCATAAGAAAAGAGTTCAGGTCTTGCACCCTCTTGACTTCATTGGATGGAGAATCCAAAGTAGTACTACAGTGCTAGCTGAATGGAGGGCATACTTGGGGGTCTGGTAGAAGTCTCAAACATATATAGATAATTAGAAAGGCTGGGTAGCCTTAAAGAGTGAGATCCATGCCCCCTAACTTAAATTTAATTTATTTCTAAGCAGGAATTTGAAGCAGTCTCCCTACCATATCTGAGTTTCCTCTCTTGTCAAAGAAAAGTGGTAGCAGTCTTTCCGGGTCTTGTGAGAGCGGTTCCTTTCCCCCAGCCGAGGCACAAAACTTATGCAAGCTGGACCTCATGCAGTATTATCAGTAATAGATGTAGGATGGAGCTGTCTGGCTGCTTTCATGACCTCTCTCTGAGCACTGTCTAACTTTTTATAAATATTTAAACATTAATCTTCACATCACTTCTGTGAGATAAGGAGATATCCTCCATTTATAGGGGCATAACTGAAAGGCAGGGAGATTAAGGAGACTGGTCTCAAAGCCTATTAAAGGCTGCTATTGATCTGAATGAGAATTAGATCAGGCCATTTGTGAATTGACTTTCTGAGTGAGTGTGAACATCTGTCTAAATCTATTTATAGTACTAATACTATAACCCAGGCATGTCCCTTAAATCTTCATTGCTATACCTTCCTGGGGGGGGGGGGGGGGAAACAAAACAAAACAAAACAAAAGAAAAGAGACTTTTTAAAATTCTAAAGCAAAATGCATTTATTTTTTAATAAAATATTAATTGGGAGGGGTGTTTTGATATCTGTTAATTTGGAATAAATTTTAAGCTATTCAAGAAAAAACTTATATTTTGTTAAACAGTAATGAAACTATAGTTGAAGCTGTCATTTAGTATTTAGACATTAGTTATATAATATGTAAACAAATTGACAAAATAAGAAGCTATGAAAAATCATGCAAGTCTGGGAAATTAAATTATACATGCAGAAGAAATGCTGAAATATATATCTTGATCTTTCCTGTGAGTAAGATTTTTTTAATATGATAACAATACTCCCTTTAAATTCTGAATGCTCTCTGAAACAGTGAAAGAGAGGAAAGGTATTTTATATTCATTTTACGGAAAATCTGTTGCATCTTCTTCATAAAAATTACAACAGCTTCAAGATCTAGGGATCATTGCAAAGCCCTATAGGCATTCCTGAGGGGAAAAGATGACAGAATTTGGTGTATATTTTTAAGCTACAATTATACAGAATGACAATATGAATTTCTAAGGAAGTATTTTTGAGGGATATGAGAACCAGCCTTGATGTTGTTAATATAACATGACCCAGTTTAATAGTACAGTTGACAAGTACTTCAGTGACTCGAGAGACACATGATTACTAGAAAGAATGCAGAACTGAGCACTGAAGATCACTTGTATATGACTGTGCTGGCTTGAAATACAGAAATAAATCATATTTCCTTATAGTTAAGAAAAAGCATTTCTGATGAAAAATAATTCTTATTATAGAAATATAGGAAAGATGGTGTAATAGAATAAGATGGATGTGAAAACAACATCAGAGCGAATGCATTCTTTCAAGTCAGAGTAAGGCTAAATAATTTATTATTTAGTATATGACTCAATAGATTAGAATTTCTTCATAGGGTGAAAAGACTATTGCCTCCAGACATGATATGCTTTTACTGATTTATTTATAAATATCATACCTAACTCTAATATCTCAGTGAAACTATCAAAAATATTGTTATCGTTTCATCAGTAAAGTTTTAATACAGTCAATGTCGATAAACAATTTTGTGCTTCACAGTGTTAGTGAGTTCTAAGAGATATTTATTTACAGCACTAACAAGATTCCAGATCTGCCAACATGAATAAGATGCTTTTTTAATGACAGAGATGGCCAACCTCAAGAGAACTGCTTATCTAAGAAACATGGTAAATTCTCCATCATATGTAATCAATAAGTCAGTATAGGTTGTATTTCGACAAGATACACTGTAACTTAATCAAATCAGAAGTTGCAAACCTGATAAAGGGATTATGAAAAGATGATGTCAAGAGGTCACAACAACAACGTTAAGGGCCAGTCCCTCCTCAAAAGCTGATTCTGATTTTACTGTCCTGGGGCTAAAATCCTTTGACCTTTTAAGTGCTGCCAGCAGCATAGTCAGAAGAAGGTACTGAGGGAATAGACCTGAGGCTGAGGAGGCCTTGCCATAACCGATATGCATTACTTATTAATTTTATATCCTCATTATAGTCAGTCCCTCATCTCAAAGACCGGAATTGTTCCTCACTGCTTCTATTACACAAAGACAGATCCACTATACTACAAAGGTTTTGATAGTTTTTATTTGAAATTTTAGAGCTGATATTACAATGGTTTCAAAATCAGCCACAGCAGTCCTTTCTGACCAGGTGAGCTCAATGGAAAGTTACCTGGAAAATCATACATGTGTGGAGGACTATCACTTGATTTCATCCAAACACATGAGTTTTATATTGAGAGCCTGAAGTAGGTATATAGCACAGTAAAGGTGATGAGATAAAATACAACTCTGGGAAAAAAAACTCTTTATGAAGGAGTAGTTTGGCAAAGTTATTCATAGAAATCCATTTTAATAAATCATTAGACTCTGCCATCAGGGAAAAAAATCGTGTGCAGTATCAGAAGAGTACAAATACAGTATATAGTCTACTAAGGAAAAAATGCTATAGACTGGTCATATGTGCAGTATTTAACATATAATTTACACTGCATTTGATCAATTTTATTCCATGTCATACCTAAGATCTTGTTAGGGGGTTGATCAGCTGAAAGACAACTATTCGCAGTTTCTTACTGCATTTTTTCAGCATTTGGAGAGGTTTCCGCACTCTTAACTAAAACCCTAGATACATAAATGGAATTTTGTTTCATTGGGAATTATCTGGCACCCAATGGGCTAGTAAGCAACTCTTCCCCTTCATATCCTAGGTTTATCGGTACTTTTGATGAGAAACATGTTTTTCATTATCACAGTTAATAAAACAAAACATTCTTTCATTTGTTTTTCATATTGTATCAGTCTATACTGTTGAAAATATATGAGATACAAACATGTATACAGACTAATTATATATAACTTATTGCTGGCTCTTAAGACCAATCAGAAGAACAAAGAAACACTTTTGATAAAAATGGATTTATGGTGACTAATCTTGAAGCTCTTCTGCTTCAACAGATAATGTTTAAACACCTGAAGTTGTTCTGAACAGGATTAGATGACATTATAGCATATTTTACTCTGCTTAGATTACAATTGCAAATACAATAACAAGTTATTACAATAGTAAGATTAATCTATTTTGTATGTAGCTTGGATGAAGCACTTGATCTCCATTTGTCATTGTTCTTTATCTCTAAATCAGGAATAACATTGCTCTGCTTTCTGAGCACGTCAAATAAATAAGTACTCAGGTACCCCATGGTTAAAGGTGTTATATATGCCTAAAATACCTTCTCTTTTTGCAGGAAAGCCATTGTGCATTTTTCATTCCAAGATATCCCTTTTTTATGAAATTCTTACTAGAATATTATTCTTTGTTAGCAAATGTACATCTAGGTGCCACAAGCACATTTTTGTGTTTTGTTTGTGATATGCATGATGGTAGCAATTTAGATTAGGCAGTCTATGACACTAGGGCACAGGAGAGCTAGGTTCTCATCCTGCTCTAGCTTTCCGAGCAATCACTGGGAAGCTATGCTCTTAAATCTTCATTTTCAAAATGTGTGAAATACTGATAATCACTTTGTTAACCAGTCTTTCAGATAAAGTAATTGTTTTAAAGAAGAAAATATATCAAGTGTTTGTTTTAGTTTGTTAGAAGATTTGGAAATGCCCTCTACTTTCTTCAAAGTCTCCTCTTGGAAGAATTATTCATTATTTAGAGAGTGTTATAATCTGAATACATCAATACTTAAAAGAAGGCAAGGAGAGATATTGCTAAATTTTCTAATTACTGCTTCCCAGAAATCCTTTCGACAGAGTATTGCTCATTTTACAGAGAGTATGTTTTAGTGATTAAAATATTTTTTAAATGTATGACTTTGGGTTTATATAATGAAAAAATTAAGCATATTTTTTATTAGAACAACTCCTCCTGAATGTTACAGATGGTTACAAAGCTGTAATATAAACTGTTCCTCAAAGTTTTAGGGGAAAGTTATGTACACATCAGGAATTTTGATGTTATTATTGCAGAGCACTGAAAAAACAGCAAACACTTGACTATTCTTCAGTACATAGACTTAAAGCAGCAGCAAAAGCCTCAGCTCACCTGAGAGTGGGCTTTCTGGGGACTTCACCCCTCCATTCTCAGAGCTGGCAGCTGTATCTTTGCTTTTTAGTCACTTTACCCTGCCCTGCACAGCTGGGCACAGCACTGTGGGTGCAACTGCTGCAGAGCATAGTGTTGCAGTTCTTCATGAGTTTACGTAACCTTAGAAAACGATCCTTCTCCACCTTGAGAAACTGCACTGTGCCAGTTCTGCCTCCATAAATTGCTAGTGGGTAGAGTGATAAGAAGGTAAAAATTGTTCCACGGTTTACCTTAAACTTCTAGAATGCACTAGATATATTTTTCATTATCAGGCCAGATGCATACTTCATGTTTTTAAGAACCTATTTCAGTTGTCAATTTTTGTAAATACAGTTGTGCACTCTTTAATGTAACAGAAAAGAATAGACAGGTGTATTCAAAAATCTGGTTATTTCACAATAGAACTGGGTCATAAATGTATTATGTGATCTTTATGATGGGTATATTTTATGATGTGATAGGCAGTCATAAAATGTTCCTTCAAATATAAATGTATAACTGAAGTGCTGATCCTATTGCTTTTGGACAAATTATGCTGAAGAAAATATGCTATTAGCAAATGAATGCTTTATGTTAAGTTTTCACAAACATTGTCATTGTCTGGACCACATTTTAATCCCAAACTCTTCTAATTGGGCTATCTCACCTCCTGCTTGCAGTTTCTCAAATTGTAAATGGGAAGGAGAGCAATCAAATTTTATCCTTGTAAGAAACACAGCAATTGCTTAAATGGAAAATGAAATTAAGAGAAAGTTAAGTACATTCTTAGCTGTCTTTTAAGGTCATCTTTGGAATGGAAATAAAGGATACCATCTGCGTGTCAGCTGCTCAGATTTTTGTAGACATCCACTCACAGCTGGTGTGGAATCTACAGCAGAGGTTCTATTTTTGTACTATTTTTCTCCATTGTGGGTAATACACAGGGCATATTTTGATTGCTTTTGATCTTGAGTCTAGGAGAATACAAGCAACCCTATGGTGGCTCCAGTTTGCTGGAACTGAATGAAGCAAAGCAAATTAAACTCAAAGACCTGCCAAGGATCAGAAGATTGTGAGAATGTACAAGACACATGTTTAGGGGGGAGGACTAAAGGCAGCAGGGTGAAGTCAAGGTGGATTAGGGAGAAATACATGTGAGAAAATAGAGGGAGAAGAGA
The DNA here is from genome assembly GCF_036370855.1 of Dromaius novaehollandiae. Lineage (NCBI taxonomy): Eukaryota > Metazoa > Chordata > Aves > Casuariiformes > Dromaiidae > Dromaius > Dromaius novaehollandiae. The sequence continues at coordinate 24,248,818 of NC_088100.1, forward strand.
GTAAAAGAGACTGGTTGCATGTAAACAGGTGGCTGATACACTGATGATGATGGCTGATATACTTGAGTCTGACAGAGCCTCGTGCTGGGTCTACTGCAGTCTATGTTTTATTCTTAATAAATCTTACTTCTGAATGTTTTCTGTGTGGGTGCGGTCTCTTTTCTGAGCCTGCATGTGAACACAAGCAAGCCCGAAGGCAGCCTAGCAGGCGAGTGGGGTGATGGCTGAGCAGCGGCTGCTGGAGTGAGGGGCCACCAGCCAGAGGAGCCTGGGAGCCGGTAACTGCATAGACTGAGGTCTGAAACCAGGTGCTAGAGAGGTCCATGGGGAGTGTTTGTGTGTGTGTGGGGGGGTGGTGGTGTATGAACACTAGTGATCTCAATCTTCATCAGCCAGCAAGGAGGAGGAGGATCAGGCCATCTGTGTTGCTCATGTTTTCTGTTCACGTGGGTGCTGGTAAAGGCATTGCTCTCTGTGTCACGATCTGTGTGGCAAGCCATGTCAATACTGTGTGTGCGTGTGTGTGTGTGTGTGTGCTCGTGTCTGCCTGTGTGCCTTGCTAGTGGCTGGACTGGAGACACAGTGAGGGAGCAGCCTCACGTCTGTGGGGCTGGACTACCTAGGTCCATGGGTGTCAGCTACTTCTAACATGGTTTATTTGACCATTTAATGTCCTATGAGGTTAGAGAGCCTCAACTAACTAGAAAAAGTAGATAATATGGCTAAGTTAGATAAGCCTTTGACAATGGCTTGGTTAGAGTGAACCTCGTATCATTAAGTCCTATAATTACTAATTTATAGGCAGTAAAGGCAACAATTTTTGCCCTAGTTGCCTTGGCACTTCTCTGCAACTTCTCTTCATCCTGGTGTCTCTGTGTAGGACCTTCTTTAGCCGAGGCAGTATCAGGTATGTTTTGACTGTGCTGCTGTGAGTGTTTCCATCTGTTAGTTTTAAGAAATCTTTGTACCCTAAACTGAAAAAAAACCCACTGCTTTTAATCTCATGGGTTAGTCTCAGGTAGGGTGAGATGCCTATGGCCAGCTTTATTAAATGAAGTCTTGCTTCTAATGGATTTAATTGAATGACTTTTCCACTGAGTTGTATGTGGGAATAAAACCCCCCCATTTGTAATTCATAGTATACACTTTTCTGTCACTGTATCTGTCTTTTGCATATAATAATGTATGAATTTGGATTTGAACTATTCCAGTGTGAGGGTATTTATGAGGTCTTTTCCTTCTTCCTTGGATGAGGCATTCTTTACATAAACGGGAGGAGTAATAGGGTCACATTCCTTCATCACACTGCATATTGTCATGAAACTTAGGAGCTTGATAATTTGCCATCAAAAATAAGGTTGAATTTGATTAATGACTTGAAAGCTACTTGAATATGCACAAATACACAGAGATACATGCTGACATAAGTCTCAGTTCCCAAAGAAATCAGGATAAAGTGGCTTGATGGGTCATTCTCACTTCTGCTTCATTCCAGTTATTCATAACATACCAACAGAACTAACTTTTAGGCATAAGGCCGGAATAGCCTTTGCAAAATAACTGCAAGATTGTTTTCTTTTCATGTTACCCTTTATAAGATGCATGTGTCTGCTTGTCTTGCTCCCTCTTGTCTACTACCTTGCATTTCCACAAGGAGCTCATTACACACTATACCGTGGAAGGATTTTAAGATTTGCTTTTAAATTTTTATTTATTCTTTTTTTTCTGAATTCATGGGTTGACTTTAAGCATTTCAAACTCTTTAAATTTGAGTGCTGAAATTCCAACACTTTGATGAAAGTGGCCTTACTTTCTGAGATAATGAGTTACCACTGAAGTCAGTGGAAACTCTTGCTGCTCACTACTTCTAAAAACCTACCACTTTAATACATGTGTTTAAATTAGGATCAGAAGCAGGATTCTTAAAAGGACCTAAGGGAAAAGCAGAAATCCCATTGAAAGTCACTGAACCTTGTGAGCTTAAGTAATTTAGCTTCCTTTGAAATTCCCACTGTCAGTATCTAAAATTAGAGCCATACTTTAAAAAGTGAGGCATCCACCATTTCAAGATTTCAATAATTTTTTTTTCCTCCTTCAGGAACATGATAAAATGGAGGCAGGAAAAGAATAAAATGAAAATAGGTATTACAATAATAAAGAAATATATAAACATTCAGACAGAAAAATAATACAAATTTAGCCTGTCTCATAGGTCCTGATATGAATGAAAAACTGAGCTCTCTTTGAAAAGATGCCGTGTGGAATTTCAATGTTCTAAACAACTTTTAACCCTTCTCAAACTGACGACAGAATTTAGTCTGTCTCTCTAAACTTCTGGGGGGATTTTTTAAGCACCCAGATGAAATATTTGGGATTGATGGCATCTCACCATTCTTAGAGAGAGTGCTCACAGCATTCTGTGTGATCACAGAGTGATCACAGCTTTATTTGGAAAGGAACCTGCTCCTATTGGAGGGAATCAGGGCAGGGGCATTCTGACAGTGCTTTTGACAGGGCATGCTCAGGGCGTTTAGGGGCTCCTCCTCCTCCACTTGGGCCTCCTATAGGCAGTAGATAGTCATAGCACTGCTTAAACACAGCAGCTCTGGGTCTGGGCTGCATAGTAGTACCTCAGGGAATTTTTACAGAGTTTGTTAGCAACGGTATTTGAATTTGTATCAGATTAAGCGATAGCTGAGTAGTAGAAGCACAGGCAAGGTTACATGGAGAGGGAAAGAGAAAGGACAGAAAGAACTGACTGGATCATAAATATGCTATTGGGAGCTTTGATTCTGCCCAACTTCTTATTTATTTATTTATATCTTAGCCCTATATCTCTTCAGTTTTTTTTCTTTAAAGATGGATTTGGTGGTCTTTCTTTGTTTCAGAGAACAAATGACTCAAAAGCTTGTTGATATTTAAAGAAAATTTTTGTCTCCAGGATAATAATTCTACTCTATCCCACCAACCATTAAAAGCTCTCTTCTTATAGGGCCTGTCTGAGTAAAAATTATTTGCAGTATTAGCTCATTTCCTATCCAGACTTATCAGAGTTTGCAAATTGTTAACAGCATTAACAAAGCAGCCAAGAAGTGAACAAGGATAGAATTTAAACAGCCCTTTCTCCTTCCTTGATTTGCTTAGGCACACAGTTATAGTGAGATGGGATGCTTGTGTTACTACCAGATATTCTGTGACAGAAGCTTCTTTTTCTAAGGTTGTTAAACAGGAGAATTTGCAAGTACAGCCAGTTCATATAATAAATCTTTTTATAAATGAAAATAAAAAAGAAAAAAATACTAAAAAATCTAGGACTCTTCGGCAAACAGGGTGGTTAGAGTAATTTACTATTCTATGAAGTTCAACAGCTGCCTCACATAAAGCATTCCTCTTTCCCACTGGCAGAGGAATAACCACAGGAAGTTGTTCAGTCAAGAAAAGGTCATTCTCACCTTGCAGGAATGTGTTCTGCTAAATTGGTAGTAGAAAACCTCTCTGTCTAACCTCTACCTTAAGACATTTCACATGCCTGGATTTTAATTTTAATAAAGTTTGGGATACTCTCAGTAATTATTCCTGTGCATGCAGCACTGATCTGAAAAACAAAAAATAGGATAAAAATAGTACTGTATTTATAATCCATAAAGAATAGTGCATGACTGGAGAAAAGCCACTCTTCTGCATGTATGTGTATGCAGACTTTGTGCAGTTCTCTGTATTCACAGACATTATCTATGCCTAATAAGTTAATATTAATGTGTTCATTCCCATTCACAATAAGTACTTTAGAAAATAATCTTCGTTTTGCCAGAGCCAGCTGACACTCTGGTGTGGCGAACTCAGACTGGGGGGAAACAGGCCATGCAATTGTGGCCTTATTGTCATGGGGAAGCTTAGGATGGGGTCTCTGAGATAACATATCCTGCCACTCTGATGTAGGGTCGAAGATTTATTCACAAGGAGGATGGGTATAGTGGATGGAAAGTGATTTCTATCCTAAGATTTCTATTTTATGACACAAACGCACTCTGTATAGCCAAGGCCCCAGCCTTTCCAGTTGTAACCAACACCATAAATTCAAGACGGCATGACCCACTGTGACTGGTCAACCTGTGCAAGTCCTGGCTGGCAGCCTGGCTTGTACGTGTAGGGGTTTCACCTGAGGCTCAGCCTTCAGCAAAGTGTTGGACCACTGTGGATGTGTTCCCACTGAGGGCCTGTTGTTTAACTAGTTGCTGCTTTTTAACTTAGATCGTCTTCTTAAATCACTAATGTCCTCACCAGTCATGTAAAATACTAGGCCAATCTCTTTGACTTTCTCCATATCTAAAGCCAATTAGCTGTTATCACATGGGTTGCAATCACCATCTGGCCTCCTGCTTCAAAGATGTTATAAGAATATAAAGTTATTAAAAGGCCATCCATGCTTTATTGTTTCTTTCCTGAGTATAAACAATTATAAACAAGTATAAACAATTAGAATGGGACAGATGAAGTCCAGAGCTTTCAGGCAAATATTTGCCATAACAATTACTTGCGCTTCTTTGCGTTTTCAGCATCAGATAAAGTTGGGCAGATATTGTCCTGGCCTCATTTAATATGAGTGGTATTTGGGGTAGGCTTCCCCCTGTGACACTATACATTAAAAGTTCCCTGGTTGGCTGTTCATGGTAGATGTGTCCCACTCTTATCCCCGAGGGCAGAGGTGCAGCCCTAACCTTACTAGAGGAGGTGTTGCACAACTGTATGTGTTTGAGAGTAGACACAAAGAGACTATAATTTCCTTATTTCCTTCTGTAAATCAGTACCTGTCTAAGCATTATCATGATTCAGAGATAAATTAACACTTTTCTAAGTCCCTGAAGGAGCCCAGTTGATTAAGGCTGTACCATTTTTAGAACATAGATGAGCACAGCATATATACTCATTTGAGCACATATCCCGTAATCATCTTTTGACTAAAACGTACATGAAAAAGAGGGTGATTTGACTTCAATTCCCTCTTTAGTTCAGGGTGCTTCATGCCTCACTTAGTCTTTGCATGGAAGTAGAAACAATCCAGAAAACAAGTGCCCTTCTCAGGGGGTAGTTTAATGTCCAATTAACCACTATCGGTCTCCTTTTCGTTTGTTTTATTTGGATCAATAATAATTACATGTGTGGCTGAAGAGTTATTCTCCACCTCTTCTCAAGACTGGTGGCTTCTCCAAATATTCTGTAGTCAGTGAGTAGATCACTCATCTGAGAAGCAAAGGGTATGTCTTTCAGCCTTCAAGGGTTAAGGTTGTGTTTCTCTGTTGGCTTTTTACTCTCTGGGTCAGTTAAATCTCTGGGCTATTTGCAAACTGTTGTGCCAGCAGCTCTTCCTACATCTGTTGTGGCTTAAGAGCATTAAGACCTGCTGAACATAGATTACTCTAGGTGTGTGCTCAGCATGTAATCTTTCTGAATCACTCTTCATAGTGATTAATCACTCTTCATCACCTAATCCTTCCCATACGTCATATAAGAGGCGTAGGTCTCTAAAGTCTGTGTTCTGAATCACCCTCCTGGGGCCAGATGTCTATTTTATTAGACATTCTGGTGCCTAAATGGTAAATGTCTAGGTGGGGTTCCTATATCTCATGTGGATACTTATATTTATATCAAACATTTAGTCACCGATTGCAGCCTTAAAATTTTACTCAGTAGCTGCTTAACTCCAAAGGCCCCTGTGAAATAAAATGCTTAGCAGAGGTCTGAATATGCAAGTTTCTGAGGACTTCAAAAGATCTCTGTATTATAAAGCAAACTGATTGGAGTAGTGGTTGTTTAGTATTTCACAAAGGCTTCCTAGCACCCACCTCAAAGGATTAAGTCCTGAAAGATTCTAAGAAAGGTCACAGCTATTTATGAATTATTATTTATTTGTTTCATTTCTTGAATTACTAATGGACATCCATCCAAAGCACCAGGCAGCTTTGCAACAAATTACAATTCATATGATCAGTCTATTAAATATAGGCAATAAAGTTATCCAAGCAGTTCACCCAAACTCAGCCTCCATAAACTAATCCCAAACACATGGCCCACAGTTATCAGTTTACCATTTTTACCGGTGAAAATAATGGCAGAAATTGCAGAACGTGCTAACAGCATTTCATTTCTGGGGGACACTGATGCTACAAATGCTCACTCACTACCCTGTACTTGTGCACATGGAGCTTCGATTTCATGGAATCTTTTGAGCATGTAATTGGTAGAGTTCAATGATTCACAGCTTTCTAATTCAGCTGATATTTTGGCAAGTTATTAGCCAGCTGCTATTCATTGAAGCAGATGTTATGAACCATCCATAAAATTGTTAAGGTTAGAGTTAGTACAAAGAAAACTCCATCCTTCTCCTGCCAGGGTTTATAACAAAACATGTACTGACGTCATCAGAGAAATCAGCTTCAGGAACTGGGTGATGCTCAAATTCATTTTCCATTATTTTGTTCTTCTCCTGTACCTCTTCCTTCACCACCCCATCCTGTTCGCAGCCAACTTTCTTTTCATCTTAGTGCAGCTTGCATTTTGCTTGTCTACTCCTAGCTTCTAGCCTTCTTTCAAGTTGATTTCTGCACTCGGAAGCATCCTTCAGTTATAAGCAATACCTAGATATTGCTACATGTTTGGGTCAGGAAATGGGTTTTGTGTCTAGTATTTTTTGGTCACTGTAAGTCACTGGTGTATGACTGCATATCTACCATGCAGAGGGTAAGTGGGATGGAAAAAATTATGCATTATTTTTTACTAGAAATCTGAGATGGTCACCTCAGTATTTGCATTATTGCTTGTATTTCCTAATACTTGCTGAAAATACTTATTGGAAAATGATAACATACAAGATACATAGCAAGAGCTGAGTTTGAGAACTGGAACATTAAAAGATGAAGCCAAGCACATTTTACCTTGTATTTTATTCTTTCAGCATCAGTCGCTATTCTTTCTATATTGTTATAACTTGCCAGTAGAGTGGTACAATACCAGTTTGGATGGCTAAGTGAAAAAGAAGATGCATTTTCTGTATCTAGGGTTTGCCTAGAGGACGTATGTTTATAGGATCTACAACTACTTACCTCCTTGCTACCCTAAGACTGAAAATGCTAACCCCTTATTACTGCTGTGTTAAGTTCAAGTATTACTACTGTGTTAATTTCAATTAAATAAGGCTTGAATTTGGCTCTGCAGTTTGTTTTACACGAAGAACTGCTTAAGAAATATGTGGCATACACCTATCATCAGTCTATTAAGTATCTTTACAACACAGTAATTTATTGATATGCTTTGTAATCCTGTTTTTTTTTTTTTAAACTTTTAAGTCATTTGACAAAACCAGGACAGTCTCCTTGCATAAAAAGCCTTCTTTGTTTTTTCCCTTTGCATGCTTATATTTTCAATAGGCAACTATTCACACACCTAACTGGTCATTTGCACATAACTAGACATGATCAGTGCATACAGTAATTTCATTGAAATGCCAGGTGTACTACGGTGATTACTCTTTTCCATAGTCAATTTAGAAAATCAGAAAATGAATATGTGCTGCTTGTTATGCCACAAAATGACCTTCTGCTAGGTATTCTTAGGGAGCTGCAGCATAAAAATGATCTAGCTTTTGAAGTCCAGGATGAATGAGAAAGAATAACCACAACCTCTTTGTAACTGATTATTTTGATATTCAGTATGCACGAGAAAGTGAATAATAATACATTTTAAATTAAACCTGTAAGAGTCATAAACTTTTGTTCTAGAATCTATATGATAATTTGGTATGAGATTTGATATAAGGTGAGATACTATTCTTAGATGAAATGAGTGCAAAAAATCAACAGCTAACGGGCCCTTGATTTCAAACTATATATAGAAATCCATGGTTCAAAAGAAAACAAATGTTTTGTAGTTGACTTGAACTCAGAAGAAGGGAGAACAGTATCTCTATATACAGAAAAGGTGATGACAGCTAAAATTTTCAGAAGCCATTTGAAATAATCAAGAACTGCAATATTTGTTTCTTGGAGTCAGAAACATTAATGTGCCTCTTACAGAACTTCTTGGAGAAACCTAAAGCACAATTGTTGCTAGTGAGCATATACTGAAAATTACCTGACAGCTACAAATTCTGAAGCCAAATATACTATTGCTCTTCCATATTCTACAACTAGTACTGAAAGAAAATCTCTACCAGTACATTCTCCCTAAGTAATGATTTTGCTTTCTATATATTAGGACTAATTTTATAGTTATGATCAATTTGAAATATCCTATTTATCTTTCATTTCCATAGATAAATTTGTAAGTGTCCATTTAAAAATGTGATTAGAAAACTTATTTTTGAATGCTTCTGGTTGCCAAAAAAATATTTTGGCAATTGTTATGAAATTTTAATTTGAATTGCTATGAAACAGAAACATCAAAAGTTTATTTAGATAAATTACCGCTTGCTATTTATCTTTTTGTAGCGTAAATAAAATCATATAACCAAGAATTATTTGTTGTTTAAAAGACATATGAGAAATGTCTAGATCTTAAATAAAGAATATAATAGAATAAATTCTTTAGAATAATTAAGATGAAAATGAGTGCTATTTTCTAGATTTTTAAACCATAACATCAATATATTGTTGTGGATCTCACTGACAAGTGTGTACAATAGAGAGCTAGCCATGTTCATTGTGAAATTTCCCTATTCTTTTCTTCCATATTGAAAGCAATAGAGGGCATACTATTCATGTTGCACCTTCAAAATTACAATAATGCTTCCTACTTCTTTGAACTGCACTGCAGTAAATCATTATATCCTTAATTTCTCTTTATTGCACAATTTTAAAAGGTTCTAAATACATTTTCCATACACACTGATCAAAATGAACTTCACAGAACATTTATTCTATTTGCCAGATGGCCAGTTTCATCCATCTATGAAAGACATGGACTCCTTTATCTGGAAAAGTTTTACTGACTAGTTTTAAACTCTCATAGCTCCATCTGTGTTGGTTTTGTTGTTATTGTTTGTTTTCAGTGTTGAACAAAAGGGGAAAGATGCACATGAGAGCTGAATTTGTAAAACTTGAATAAGCATTGATGACTACAGGTTTGAACAGACCCAGTTATATAGCTTACACTTATTTTGATTTATATGTAAAAGAAACCTGTAGGAGATAATTAACCACTATTCTATTCATTTATTTCACCAAATGCAACATATCCTGTTTCTGCATATCAATATACTACTATTAAGCACCACAAAACCAAATGTATATCGGTGGAGAGCAAGCCTATGCATAGCCACCTGTTCCACTTTTGTTTGCAATAATAAATAAAAAAGCTTGAGCTGAATAAACTTCAACAATTCAGGGAATGTACAAGAAGCCAAAAGAAGCCAAAGAAGGCTGTCCTAAAGTCTTGATATATCCACAGAAGAGCACAAATGTTTTGTCCACTACACATTATAAATAATAAAATGTAAAATATGACCATTGCAAAATTCGCTTTTGGCCATGATTAGCAAGTAAACTTGCTTTTCTCACTAAGGTCATAATTAATGTTCTGTCAGTTGAGTGCTTAATGAAAAAGGATATCCTAATTTTAAGAAAACATCCATTTCATAGATTTTCTATTACTAAGTACATTTTTGTTAATCTCTGTCACACACAGTATTACTATAATTAGCATATTTTAGGTGACATGGCTGGAATGTTCATTAACAACATTTGATAAAAAATCACCAGGAACGTTTTCAAGGTTTTATAGAACATTTTCTTTCATTTCTTTTTTCTCCTTTATCTGTGTATGAAAAGTTGATCCCATTAGATGAAGTATTCATAATTGTCAAGAAAGAATATTCAAGCAGTTGAATTATTTTTATTTAAATTAATGTGTACATTCATTCTCTGTTTGAATAGAAAGTAATTTTAGCCTACCTGAAACACTGACATGTAGGCCTTGAAACGGTATTTTATTTCCAGATGTTTCAACATAAATGCTGATAATTTATCAAATTTCCTGTAACCAGAGGCACTTTTGCCTTCCTTGAATTGTTGGAGTTTATTCAGCGCAAGTTTTTTTATTTATTGTTGCAAAACTTTTAATGCCATCACACCTAAGTTCCTAGTCTGCAACAGTGCTGCTAATTTATGTTACATGTCTCATCTTGATTTTAAATGAAGTTCTTCTGTTAGACGATATTAAAAAAAACAGATCCTGAGGATTCATCATTGTTAAAGATCCTATGGCCCCTTTCGATATTTTCCTGAATCTGTTCTGTCTCACAAGTCATAATTTTTAACAACTCACAATTTTTAAATAAATATTCAGATCTCCTTCAGTATCAGTATATCAGTATCTAATGACAATATCAGTAACTAATGACAGTTTTCACTGAAGGCTTTTTCCTGAACAAGGTCTAAATGATTCAAATTTACTGAGCAAGAGAGACTACTGCGTCTTATCCTAAGTTATGGCGTGAGGTTTGGCACTCCTCCATTGACAGGCAGCCCACAAAAGTCAAAAACTACTCAGGCTAATACATGTAAATGTTTCATGCCCTAAGTCCAGATCCTGTCCTGTGCTTTTAATTCACCGTTGCATTAGTTGGTGCACCTGACCTGAGGCTGAAAGTGGTAATTGGCCTCTTGTTTGAAGCTTTGATCAAGTAAACAGCTGAATAATGTGGAAGCAAGCATAGAAAGTTAATGCATCCTGGCCCAGCAGCTGACACTTTCTGTGGACATCTGTAAGTATCCAGTATTTCTTATGGGACAATGCATTTGCTAAGCATCAGCCTGGTGGAACTCTCCTGTTGCTTGGATCCAGATGGATATTGACACACAGCAGTAAAGTGAGGGAATTTCATGAACACAGGATGACTGTAGAACTGAAACAGACCCTCTGCCTGTTTAATCCAAACCTCTGCTATCACAGTCCTCAGGTAAGACAATCCCTTTATCCCTACTTATCAAGATTCATCTTAAAAACAATTTACCTATCAATCACCATTACTCTAAATAAGAATCTGTCCCAGAACCAGATTTCTCTAACAGCTAAAATTTTCATCTAGACATAATCCTTCTTTGTAAATGGTTTCATTAGCCTTTTCTTTAAATATTTTTTCTACCTGTTTTGTGTTTAAATGGATATGGTCATCAGGAATAGTCAGACCCACCTTTTCTTTTTGCCAGTCTACAAAATGTATATATATATATGTATATATGTATTATACAGGAGCATTATTTTCTTATTCATATTAATGGCTCTTTTATGCATCTATTCCTGTGTAAAGTATCTTTTTTTGAACACAAACAATTATGTAACATGAACATGGAACAGAATTTTATATGGGCTTCCAAAGTAAGGTCTCCTAAAGGCCATCACACAGTGGTTCTCATGTTTTCCTAACGGCCTTGAAAAACCTTTCATATTACGCTGCATTTTCCTTTTCACAGCTGTATCACAAAGCCATCCAATAGCCATTCTACAATGGATTAGTGCTTCCAGGTGCTTCTCACTTCAATAGCTTCCAAAGGTTTTATTACTAGTCTAAACGTAAATTACTTTTCACTTTGCTGACACTGGTAAACTCTCTTCTGAGTGCTACAGTTCTTTTTTAGACAAAACTGACAACTAGCAACAACCATCTTCCAAAAATATTAGACTTGCAAGGCTTCGGTCAGTTTACAGCATGCATAAAAAAGAGTAGCTTCTTCTAGGAAACAGAGTAGATGGTTGATTAACACTGAAATATCACCCACTGACAGTGGAGACCCAGTTGACACTGATTTATAATAATAATACTGAACAGCCAGAGTACAAGTTGTTTTTCTAATTATGTGGTGGACTTGCCATAGCACTGAAAATCAATGGTTGCCTCAAAACAGTAGGTATTTTTGTGACAATTGTTTAAGTACCTGGAAACCAAGCTGTTCTTCTGTTATTACCCAGATGGAAAGAAAAGGTGAGTTTATACAAAAATGCTACAATAGATGCATATTGTTGTATTGACTACCAGTTAGAATATCACAGAAGGGAACAGACTTTGGTTTTGCATGTAGCAGTACTAAACAATAAAATTCCATTAAACTCCAACTTCATTATGTGAAGTTAATAAGATGAAAATCAATAAAAGTGGTACTGGACCACAACCATGCACACAGAAATTCCAAGAGACAAGAAATAGTAAAAAATGGAGAGAAATTATATGTAGTAGCAGCAAAAGGAATCTTAAAGATGCTATTACTATGCTACTAGATGGAAATCCTCAAATCATGAATAACTATGCATCAAAGGCAGAATTGTTCAAAAAATACTTTTCTTCATTTAAAAAGAAATCAGATGATGTATTCATATAACACGATGAAGAAAGATATTTCTTTTCAACAGTAATCCTGGAGAATATTTAATAGTTCTAAAAGCAAACATTTGAAGTAGGACTTGATCTTTTTATCATGTTTTTGAAAGAACTAGACAAGGCAAACTCTCATCAGAAAAGTTAATTTTCAATAAGTCTTTTGAGCACTGAAGAAGTTAAAAAGAACTGAAAGAAAATGCAGGCCATAAAATATATAAGATGGTAGGGGATTATATCATGAGGAAGTGGACACTTGCCATCTGAGCAACAGTCCTAGGCACAATAATGTAAAGCTTGATGCAGAATTTACGCGCTTAAGATAGACAAGGAAAAGCTGAAATGTTAAAGCGTTAATCAAAATGTCTTTGTGAAAAACATATCTTGTCAAACTAAACTGATCTTGTTTTCTGTGAAATTCTATCACAGAATGCTAAATCTTGTAGTCAACTTTTAATTGGGAAAACTGCACACTGTCTGTACAGAGTATTCACATAGGTGCATGTATCCATATATATTCTCTCTTTAGCATATAGCTAGGTCAACAAATGAAAAGTATCCTTAGGAATATATGTATTTCTGATTTTCCTCATGAAGCACTCCCCCAACTAACTAGAGAAATGTTAACATCAGGCAAATAATTCAAAGTAGAAATCCGTCACATAAAAGAGACCTATAGGTCACAGCATAAGAGTTTACCCTTTTAATAGCAAAGTTTGACTTAAACATGTCAAGTCCAGTCTACATAAATTCACTGGTCCTCCTTCCACAATTAGTATATATTCAGAGAGTTTTTCCTGATCTATGAAGGATTTACTTTTGCACTGATCTTGCTCTCTCAGAGACTAAGAGTTTGTGCAGAAAAGAAAAGAATCCTATTCTCTTCCCAGGGAAAACTGGTACAGCAGAAAAAAATATATATGTATTAGCCATCTTCCTAGTATAAAGCTTCACTATCAGCAGTTGACTCTATAGCTCTGTATAAAAGGAAATCATTTGAACTATTAATGAGACAAATGCATCAATTAAAATGTAAGCACACTTTCTTGATAAAACTTTTTATAAAGACTTATATAAAGATTAGGAAAAAATTACAATACCGTAACCTTAAAATGAAGGAAAAAGTAATAAAAGAACTCTATTATGGTTGATGTTTATATATTACATTGATACATGTGCAGCAAAGGTGAGTTTATGCACAGCAAAGATGAGTTTATGCAATACATCATCTTACTGATAACCATGATTTTCAATTTAAAATGGTCAAGCCACGTGTTTCCATTTTTAATGTTAATATCTTACAATTGTAGTCAGCTGGATCGGCAAAGGCTATAAGCAACAAAACATTAACATTTTAAATATTAACATTTAAGGAAAACATGCCCTCCTGAATACCATTTACTATCACAAAGGATGTATAACAATTTCTACCACAAAAGATCCTCTGAATGCTTCTAAACTTCCATTTTCTCCCAAACAGACATAACAGAAAAAAGGGCATCAATCTGCAATAAATGGCTATTGTTGTAGTTAGAACAACAGCTGTGAATCACCAAACATTTAGAATGTAATATATTCTCACTGTATATTACATAACACATAAAGTTATAATGAAAGCCTGGTTTAGCACAGAGCATGTTAGCAACACTCACTACAATTGGTTATTGATCTAGCAACTCTGTATGTTAAAGGACTAAGCGATAAAGTATTTATTTAATGATTAAATTAAATATTTAGGAATGCAATATCTGTGTTGATGCATAGATAAATGTAGACACTATAAACAAGGGTGTCTTGTTGATAACCCTACGGTACTTTGCTACTACATGAAAACGAGATCTGCAACACAGTGGCTAATAAATGTAATGCTGCCCATCATAAGTGTGTTTTGGTATTAAAATGTGCTATCATTGTAATAAGACTATCCAGAGTTTGAAACTGAATGGATGGGGACCTGAGTTACAACTCTCACCTTAGTGTTTTAAAGTACCAGCAATCAAGCAATCAAGTCTTCTCCCTGCTTCTTCGATTGCTGTTTGCAGAAGAACCATGCAAAAATTATTCCTCTTTTTTTCATATGGGCATAAAGGACTGACCCCTTACACCTTCACTTGAACTGAATCGCAGTCAGGCTGAATTCTATGCTGGCCTTAAATTTGTCTTCTATATGTCTCTAATTCTACTCCTTTCTCCTTCACTTCAAGATGAGCTTCAATGTTTATGAAGCAATATGTTGCTTTCAATGTTTTGCAATGATATTCAGAACTATATCAAACCAAGCAGAATTGAGTATAATTCTGTTAAAATAGTAATAATAAGTGCCTTTGCTTCATTAGTTTCTTCTTAAATGATACCTGGCTTGATTAGCTACTAAAGGCACTTCTGGAGATATCTCCAGAACTGTATTTTGATATTCTTCATTTTCAGAAAGTAAAATAAAATAGTTTGATGGCAATTAGTGGGTTAGACCTTCCTAAAATTCATTTTTCATGTCTTTTATTTCTTAAGAAGAAAATAAAACAGATGCTTGTGCTTATGAATCATAGTGAAAGAAATAATCCTCTCAGTATGTTTTATTTTAATTTTAGATTAAAAAAAAATAGCTGGTTTCCTCAAGGAATTCTTGCAAACATTGTCCAACCCAGCCTAAACCATTTTACACTTACATGTTTGGGGTATTAATGGCAAGTTTCATTTTGCTGAACTCCAAATAATATAGAATTCCTTGAGGCAATTCATGGATAGAGCTCTAATTATTTTAAAAATATGGCTATGTTTTTTAGGACTCCAGTATTAAAAACTGGCAAAATAATTGTGGTTATTAATTGCAACTACTTTTTTATAGTATAAGAAGGAAAGGAAAAATACAAACACCAAAGAAACAGGACAGGAAGAGTAAGCAGTGGTTCTTTCTGTTAGAAGTTCTTGTTTTGCTGTCTATATGAAGAACTTTCTTGACAGTTACACCCTGAAGAATGCGGCTAACTTTGAGTAACTAAGTACTTTATTTAAAAACAAACAAAAAAAACTTGTACTTTTTATTAGATCAGTAAAAGAATTAAAGATTGGTTAAAAAAAAGTATTTAAGGTTATCTTGTAGAAAATAAACCCCAAACAATTAATAAAAACATCTTGAAAAACTTAACCCTGTTGTATGAAATCAAAGTATTTATATTAAAAGAAGGCATTCAAAGAGTTGTTTTGAGAAAAAACAATTAAATGAATCATCTTAAATCTAAATCAAATTCTGCTCTTTTTTCCTGTTAACTGAAAATTAACTCATTCCTACTCTTCAGGTGTATGCAACCTGAAAATTAACCTCATAATACATAACCTAAAAAAAATTAACAGAAGAAGATCCCGCTTATTGAATTGCAACAACATTTCAATGGCTCACTAACATTATTCTGAGAAAAAAAGTCTAAACTCTTCAGAGAAAAGTGGAGAAATCTGCAATTTCATTTCACCAGCAGATGCTGGCTTTCTGGTTATGTTATAATTTGCCCTATTGTCGTCTTATTGCTTTTCCTATGAACTATCATATTGATGCTTGCTTTCACAGCAAGTAGAATAAACTGTGATGAGTGATAGGAAGGTAAAGAAGACAGCAAAGAGAAAGCTACTTAATTCAGAGGGTCCCTAATGATAAAAATAGAAAGCCAATATATCACCTGTTTGATGGCAGTTATTCTTAAACGTGATTCAATATATTTCACATTATGAAAATGAATTATAAAATTATTGTTAAAGTTATCATGACTGAAAAAAGTCAAATGTCACACGCCTCTTCAAGAAGGTCTAGAAGGAGGATCTGGGGAGGTACAGTATAGTCAGCCTCCTGGAAGCCATTTATGGGCACATAAAGAACAAGAGGACAAGGAAAAGCTGACTGAGAATACCAGCATGGATTTACCAATGGAAAATTGTTCCTGACCAAACTGATTGGCCTATGTTATGAAATGATTGTGTCTGTGAGCAAGAGGAGAACAGGGAATGTTGTATACCTTGACAGCAAGTCTTTTGATTCTGTCTCCCACAGTGTCCTTGTAGCCAGCCTGGTGAGATACCAACTGGATAAGTGGCTGATAAGGTGGAAAACTGGCCTGATTATCAGACTCAAAAGGTTGTGACCAATGATACAAATTCCAATGGGTGACAGGTTACCAGTGGCATTCCTCATGGACCATTACTGGGGCCAACAATATTTAATGTCTTTACTAACAATCTTGATGATAAGACAGAGTGCATGCTCAGCTAGTTTGTAGGTAATACCAAACTGGGGGGAGAAATTAACATTTCAGGGCAGAGTGCTATTCAGAGGAATTTCAACAGGCTGGAGAAGCTGACTGGTAGAAAGCTCATAAAGATGAATAGAAGTAAATGCAGAGCCTTAAGTCTGGGATGAAATGACCCCATGCAACAGAACATTAGGTGCTGACTGGGTAGAAGGAAGTTTGTAGAAAGGAATCTGATGGTTCACGGTGAACAGCAAGTTGAACATTAGTCAGTAGTGTACCTTTGCAAAGAAGCAAGCCAATCACATATGCTATTAGCAGGAGAGTACCTAGCCAGCTGAGGGAAGGGATTCTCCTCCTCGGCTCAGCATCTGTGAGGCGCACCTGAAGCTGTGTCCAGTTTTGGGCTTCCCCTTACAAAAAAGATACAGGCATACTGGAATGAATCCAGCTGAGGTCCACCAAGATGATTAGGGATCTGGATCACATGCTTTATGAGGAGAGGCTGAGGAAACCCTGTTCACCCTTAAGAGAAAGAAATCTAAGGGAGACCTTACTGTTAACTACACTACTTAATGAGAGGGTATGGAGAAGATGAAGCCAGACTCTCTCAAAGGTGCACAGTGATAGCACAAGAAGCAACAGATCCAAGTTTCAGCATGGGAAATTTTGATTAGCTATTAGGAGAAATTTTTTTCACCATGACAGTGGTCAGAGTTTCCCAGGGAGGCTCCGGAATCTCCATCCTTGGAGATACTAAGAATTTAAGTGGACATGGCCCTGAGCAACCTGCTTTAGTTGACCCTGTTTTGTGAAGTTAGTTGTACTAGATGACATATTGAAGTTCCTTTCTGAAAAATCTTCAGAAATAAATTGATATACTGAGAAATGAGTATTTAGTTTATTCTTATGATCTTGCTAAGAAACAGGCAGTCAGGATTAACTTGCAAAGTAATTTCACTCTAAAAAGCTTATTTTCAATTCTGGAATTTTTAGACAATGGAAGGCAAAAGTACACACAATATTTTCTTATTTTTATGGAAAAAAAAATGTGGTCAAGACTTGAGTTAGTGAAGTTTTCTGTTAGCTACATTGTCCTTCCAAAGTGAGTAACTTAGGTTTTATTTACATTTTTTAGATAGCAGTAATAGCAATTCAGAGATAATGTTTAATTTTAAAAGACTCAAAAGCCAGGAAATTCATTATAAAGAATTGAGTAAATCATAGCACACTAGTCATAAATCTCAATTCTCCTTTGTGGGACTAATTATTACAAAGCAGAGAATTTTTTAGAGAAAACTTGAAAAGTTTTTTATCAATTATTGGAAACAGATGATTTTATACAAAAATATACTAAGTGATGTTAAAAGATCAGTCCTTCTCCATATTAATATGCCATTATTGGCCACACCATTAGATTTTTATTGATTTTTATAGACTTACAGTTTGAAATGCCCATGTGTTTCAGACTACTGTATTCAAATTTTGCAGGTGATGACTTTCTTGAAGGGCTGGTTTCCTAAAGGAAAGTTATACTTTATTCAACGTAGCTAGTTTGTTCACTTTAACCTTTGAAGCAATGAAAAAGCTTCAATCAAAGCTGTGAGAGGTACAATACCATTTTTATCGAATTGGTCATCTAAAGTGTTGTTACAATAATCTAAGATTCTGAGTTACTGAGATTGAAAGAAATAATAGAGTTTATGGTATAGTTGTGTGTAATTTGTCAATACAGCTTGTGTATTGTACATATGAAAAAGGCAAAGCTTGTCATAATTGTATATACAATATACTATACAGTTTTATTATGAATAGTAAATTCATGCAACAGTGTGAACTTTATACTGTTTGATTGTGAAGCAGGGTGGGAGCATTGCAAATGGTCAGATACATAAAAAATAAATCTGGTTCCACAGTAGTTTATTGTGGTCATTGTCATCTGGGATTTGACAGTGTGTTATTTATTTGTGTCTGCAGAATTTTAATCTTTGGCTGTGGGAGTTGTGATTTCCCATTGTAATATGTTAATGCTTTTTGTGTTAGTGATAATGACAGGACTGTAGATCTAGGAGTACTAAGTTAACTATCATCTGATACTGATCTGGGATTTAAGACCTACTATCTCTGTGTAGTACAAAATAACATTGGAGGGTATTGCATGGGCTTTAGCATTCAAGAAAGGTTTTGACTATGAAATTATTTCCTTCCACAGCGTGGGTGAAACTTAGCTCTGCAATAAAGAGCTAGTTTAAGGCCTTCTTTACCACATTAGCCTTATTTAGATTTTATTAACACTGATAAATTACTTTGTACCACAACACAAGTTGAATAAGGTCTGACAATGAACATTATGTTAAACGTGCCTTATCCTTCACTTAATCCTAAAACATCCGACAATACGTATGGTAGCCCTTGCTCATATCAAGAATCAAAACCTTAGTTTGTCTTGAGAGGTGTAATTTTATCAGAATGGCATCACTCTGGGTGATTAAACACAGTCAGCAATTACAGATAATGTCAACACAGTGTAATTTTCCATGTCAGAAAGCCTGTATGGCCATACCAATAACCAGTAGACGATGTAAAACTCATTTCCCCATTATCCCTCACTTCTGATGTGATCTGCACGAATCAGCATTTCTGTAAGTTTTACTTTCAGAAGTAAAATGGGATAAAAGAGCTTTCCTTTCCTTACTAATGCTTGAGTACATGGATGAAAATCAAGACGTAAGTGCAAAATATTGCTATTATCCCCATTATCAGTGGTAGTTCTGGCATCTGAATTGTTCTGGTCCATACCTAGAATAATTCCAAACAAAATACAAAGTTGGAAAAGATATGATGTCTGTTTTAACTAGTAATCTGTAAGCTGAAGGCAACAGAAAAGGTTTTTTGGTTTTTTTTCCCCCCATTCTCAGTGGTCGCATATAATGCTCTGTGACATTGGCAAAGAAAAATGAGCCTTTTCTACCTTTCTGAGGCTTTGGAAGTAGCTAACTGTCTACTTCCTTCTTTTTCTTTATGTGATTCGTAGTCTCTTTCTGTCTTGGAGAAGTAGGCCTCGTCTCTCTCAAATCATTCAGATTTGAGGGCTTAATTTCCATCTTATATTTTAAAGTACATTGCAGGCCATTTGTTAAAGAAGTCAGCTCCAACTCAAAAAATTTGGCATATACATAAATTCCACCAGCCTACAGTGTAGCACAAAACTATTACATGATGAAGGCTATTGTTCTGCTAAAATAGCAGCAGTCTACTCTCTTGGGTCTACTTTCACCTACCAATATCTACTGTAGGTATCAATGAGTAACTGTTCTGTGGTTTACACTCTGTCCTCTATTTTCTGCAAAATACAGGAATTCTTTAACTTTTTATTAATTTATTTTTATTTAATTGCCTCTGTACTTCAAGGAATCATGTGTGGCCATCTTTTTAATACGGAGATGTGTATATGAAGCAGCAGGACTAACCAGCTGAAGTCTCAAATAATGTTTAATGAGTACTTTCTTTAACAGGCTGTAATGTTTCTTTGACATGGATAATTTGTCAATGTATAATGCTACAAATGCCACTTCATACAGCAGTAGAATTTAGCAATCTCTGTCTCAATTTCCATCATAGTAATCCAAATTAGGCCTTTGTAGTAGCAGGAACAGTTAAATTAAGGTGAAGAAATCTCATCTGGGGACAGCTGAGACACTCCTATATATAATTTTTTCCTCTTTTCAATCTAGCTGCATTTTACATGTTGTTTGGCTACTTTTACTCCAAGGCCTTACAGGGTAAAATGGCACAGACGGCATCTGGACCTGAGATCTGTTCCCACCTTCTGACACTGGGAGATAGAAAAAAGGATAGAAAAAAGGTAATGCAGGGGCTGGATAACTCCTTTCTATTTTGAAAATCTGGAAGTATTTGATGGAGGTGTTGTTTAGGTGTGGCAACTATTTTACTTCTTTTACAGCTCTGCACTTCCTTTTCTCTAGATGTAGACTAGGCTGATTAGTGACTGGGTTCTAGAAAAGACAACATAATTGGCAAACCACAGGGTGGGGGACTTCACCTAGTCTAATTTAAGGGTTATGTACTGTGTTTGGGTTCCAGTTTTGCTGATGAAGCATCTGAGGGAAGCCTAGGTGGGGCCTACGAAGCTTTGGCATGGCACTGTGAGATGACAGGGTTGTTTTGACTTTTGTAGACTCTTTGATTGCCCTCATCTTCTTTTTCCTATCTGTGCTGTGGTAAAATAGAGCAGGTTAGGTCTCTGGCTTTTTATGAGTGACTCTAAAGTATCTAAAGAGGCAATGACCTGAAATTATGGAGCTAACTGAGATCTTCACTGGAACAACAGTGTTTGTTATCTATGAATATGCACCTAAGAGCATAGGTAGTTCTTTTCAAAATAAAGTTCCAGCTGATGTGTTTCCAGTATGACAGTACCAATGTCCATTCATATTTCTTGCTGATTCATTTTTGAAAGATTTTATTGTCTAGAAATGATAATCAGTGAATAGTCAGTTTTGAAAGCTTGGATCATTTTTGATGTAACCCTTGTGCTCATCAGCACATGTCTTCATTAGGCATCTTTGTCAGAAATTCATACAAAACTTTGTGCTGGTCTTCATTCACCTGCAGAGCAATCCATTGAAGAATTCTAATAAAAAATCCCAAACTCAGTTTTCTTCACCCTCCCATCCACATTTTTTTTCCTTTAATAGTTTTTATTGATTTGTATTTCACCATTGCACTCTCGATTAGGACTTACTATTTCTGTAAAATATTTATCTACAAAATCAGAACGCCTGCTTTGGATTAGTGCCAATATTCTTTTACTTAGTAAGAGACAGAGTTGTTTTTTTTTTTGTAAATGTTTATTGTTTATTATTAATCATAAAATATGTAAAGCTTCCAGAAAAAAATAGAAAACAGAATTCATCTTCTGTCTTTTAAAATAGGAGTACACTGTTTTTCTATTCCTATATTATTATCACAAACTGTGCAATTACTGTAACTTTTTTTGCCCCTAGATACACTGCAGCTTGTTCTTCACATCATATTTGTTTCTTCTAAATTAAATCTTTAAAGCAGACTTCCTTAAGTGAAGATGCAAGATGACACGGTTAGAATATATTGCAGACAGAGCCAAAACAGATTTTTTTCAATTGATGACCAAAGGTCTCATAGCAGGTGAAAGCTAAATCAATCTTACGAAGAATTTTTTCTGTCCTAATTTGGACTTTTGTTTTCTTTCTCATGTTTTGTCAACCACTTTCCACCACTTCTTTGATAATTTCAGACTCTCAGTTCCCTGTGGATGATTTTTTAATTTCCTTGTTCCTTTCTTATGAGATAAAATTAGAATATAAATTTTTCCAGGTTCTTCGCTTATTGCTTGGAGACTTGTTAGCTTATTTTACTGCACTTTATGTAAATATGAAATATCATGTAATGTGTTTTTATATGCTTTAGTGTATCTTATGCTATGTGAGAAATAATTCTGTCTTTGTTTTTTAGTCTGCACTCATAGCTCATTGGGGTTAATGGTTAGGCTCCCACTGGACTTCTTTAAAGTTTGTATCAGGAATATGCTAGCTAATAGTAATCTATTAGCATGGCAGCAAAAATTCTTCTACCATAGTGAAAAGATAAACTTTTCTTTACCTGTTCCCATTGGAGGATAGCAAAGATTTTTAATAAGATTATGGATTGATAGAGTGTTAGCTGAAGCTTCTGAAGAACATAGGTCTATTAATTTACAATTAATATGCAAAAGAGAAAAATATGCATACTGGTGGGCCCAAGGTCCTGCTGACTTATTAAATATACTAGTCCTATCCTTTTCCAAACTCTTGGCATTTCTGAGATTATTTTTGGCCCCTTCCACTAGCACCTAGCTACTTTTTCTAAATTAACCACCCCAATGATCATAATATATTGAAGCTCATAGTTCAGATGAAGAAGTCTATGAAAACTAATCCAGATTCCTGAATGCAATGCATATTATGAGCTGCATTTCAAATGACAAATTGTAGTCTTAGATCATTTCTTGCCACTGAGATATTCAGTGTAACTATTGTCTTTTATAAACTTCCAGAGGTTCAGATGAATAGCACTGCTGTTGCTTAATTGTTAAAAGAACCATAAACTTCTATGTTTTAACAGATCTTAAATTCCTGAGCTTTCTTTCTACATGTGTATTGATAATATCCTACTCACTATATATTTATCTGTGTCATATTCCATTTTCTTCTTTTCTCTAGTGTTACTGCCTTCTCCTGCCATGACATACTATCCTTCTGTGCATCTGAAAATAAAATATACAAATAGCTTTCAATATAATAATAATTATGATTACAATTCACAAACAAGATTTTCAGGTGCTATGAACAGCTATGGCTCATTTTGACAAATCATCTGTCGAGTGGCTTTACTGTCCTCAATTTCTGGTTGCTATTTTCATCTGAACAGCTTTGTGTTTTATGAAGGAAAATGCATATTTATCATTACTTGTATTCAAATTTCTTATGTTTATATCTGAACTTCTCTTTGGGGTTCAGTTCAGAAATTATTTACCAGTGGTGTATGTGATATCTGGAATCTCTCATCTTTCAGTATGATTTAGTAGTGCTATGTGGATAACACAGATTTATCCAGGACTTCCACCTAATTATACTACAGCTGTCTCAGTCTTGACTGATTGTTTGGGTGATATTAATATCTGAATACTGAAGAATTTTCATGGAGATAAATTCCACTAAGGCTTACATTTTATTAACTAGTTCTAAAAACTTGTTGCATATTACTTCTTCTATGGCAAAGTTAATTAACTTTGATAAATAATACAATGCTAACATGCTTGAGTGTAAACACTTTAGGCGTTACCATACATTATCTTTGAATTTATTGTTTGATAACCATTTACACCTGTTAACAAGTTCTATTTGTATTATCTGCCTAATTTCATCGTGCTAAATTCCATGATCAATAGGAAGCTATGAGATGTTAGAAAATGTTTTTATTATCCTAGATGTTAATTATAACAATTAAATGTTTTTCCAGTCTGTGCTGTTCTGAAATTATACTCAATACCGAATGCTGCTTTCAGAGTTCTAGTGACTGCAAGGTATTTTATCTTCTCATTCCACTTAACAGTTCTGTCCATTGATTACCAGTATAATTGTACTGGGGGGAAAGGGGAGATGAGGTTATTTGTAAGGCCATTAAAAGATGCTACCTCAAGTTATTTTTCTGTCTTGCTTCTATTTAAGTGTCTAATTATTTCCTATTTCAAGAAAATTCCAACTTCATGATTTGTTGTTGAGATCATATAAATTTGAAACAACTGGATTGGGTTTATGACCCCTGCTTTTGAAACTGGGTTCTTATTTATATCCAGAGAACTGCATCTATTTCAGTCCTTTATCCAACTTGATGAAGCATATGTTTGATACTGACTTTAATTACCTATGGATTATAAACTGGCTCTAATCATACAGTAAAAAGCACAGAGAAAAGTGTTAATGAACTGTGTGTTAAGTCTTGTGCCAACAGTATGCATTGTATAATTAAATACTCAAGATGGTAGGACCTACCTAACCAATAAAATGGGGAATGCAATAACCAGACCCAATCTTTTTCAGCAGGTACCCCACAAATAGAAACATTACTCTTCACCAAAGCTATATGGATGTTACTCCACTACCGGATGTTCACCTAGCTGAAGTACATAGGTCCTGTGGATTTGCCCAAGAATGTCATATTTCAGCATCAGCCAAAACTCACTTTCTAACTGATATAAAACCAACAATCTCTAAATAGTTTCCACAGTGTTATGAAAGCATGCCATGTTGGAAATTGTCAGTAATATATGGACCTCAATCTCTATATCAGTCTCCAATAATATGACAGAATAAATCTGGTTTGATTGATTAAAAAAAAGTAAGACTGAAGACATTATTCAGTCAAGTTTCTGTTTAACTCTAGTAAATCCTGTTTATTTTCCATTGTGGTTCAGGCTATCTTTCAGTGTCTCAGGTATTAAGACCGTTCTTGGAAACCTCATTGAGAATTTGAACCAATCCCTTAAAAAATTCAAATTTACTTTTGATTATTTTCAAAAAGTTATATTGCAATTCTCTCTAGTAAATCACGCTGTCCAAAATCTCACCTAATCTAATTTTACATAAGTGGAAAAGATTAGCACCATGCTAAACTGAGAGGAGCTTTAATACACTTCTTAAGAAAAATGGAAACCATTTTTTTCTGATAAAACCAAGCAGTTCTTATAAACATTAAGTCAACTACTGCAGTTCAGAATTATCACTTCCTACAGGCAAAGTTTAGCCAAAAATTTCATAATCAGACATAGCCACACTGTGCTTGTTAATAATATTGAATTAAAATCAGGCTTAAGGACTAGACCATCGGTCTGCATCTCTATTTGTTATTATACTAAAGTATAGAAAAACATGAAATGACATGTTTTCATTTGCTAAGAAATGCAGCATAAACTGTGTCTCAATAACAATTATAAGAATAAGATTTAAAATCAAATCTGTAAAATACAAAAAATATAGAAATTTGACCTAAACCTTGTGGTGAGTTCTTCTGTTGTATTTTGTAAATCATATACAGTCAATATCTCACAGGGAAGGAAAATAAAAAATATGGTTTATGGCTATTTGCTGCTAGTTACATATTAACTGATTTCAGACAAGCTAAAGAAACAAACCATGCAATACAAGTGAGCAAGTTGAAGTGAACAAAGTTTTGCTTTGATTCAGGACATGAGTCACATTTCACAAATTAAGTATTATCAGTTCTAGTATCTTACAAAATTTGTATTTTCCCTTTGTATTTACAGAAAAGATGATAATACCATAAGATTTTGAGAGCTTGCTACTAGTTTTCATAGTTTTAGTGTACTTTCCCCACTTCCAGTATGAACTGTAGTACATTTTTTCAGAAATTCAGCATTGTTCAACCAGTATTGTCTACTTTAATTTATCATTATACCTTGGATTTTCTAAAAATAGGTAAAATACAAGTGATGCCTGCATGATGTTACCCAGTAACTTCCTTTCTAAGGAAAAAATTTATCTTATAAAACTTCTCAAAATTTTGCTTTTTCAGCTGGAAATCAGCATCCCTATTGATGGTATATAAAGAAATGTGCATATATCCTAAGACAAAAATTTATTTCAATGGTTCCAATCCATTAAAAGCATGTATTTCCATTTTGAAATGTCTCAAGAATATACAGTATTTTTTCAGATGTAGAAACTTAAGTCTGAAATTTAAATAACAAATTAAACATTCAGAAGTCCTTAAAACAGAATGGAAGCTTACTGAACATGTTTTCCATTTTTTCCTTTCTTCCTTAGGTTCTAAATGTGCTTTTCACAAATCTGTTTTTAATCCTGTTTGACCTTATATTTTGTGCATTTTGTTAACTAATTAAACTAATAAACTTCCACTCTCCTATTGGCAGTTTGCATCTATGCATATGTAAATTAAAGACTTGGTGCCACCAAATAGAACATTTCACTTGACTTTCACCTGGGTAAGTAAGAAATTTGAAGAGAATTTTCATTTGAATATGTAAAGAGATTAGATATTTAGAAAAATAACTATTCCTTTCCATTAAATATGTCCAAAAACTTATGGGAAAAGGCAGGTTACTGTTTAATACTCTTTCATAGTAGTTAGAAAAAAGATAAGCAGTTACTATGCCCCTATCTTCTTCCAAGGAAATAATTAGGAAGAACTCCTGTCTATGTTTTTGCATGTGTTTAGATAGGATGCCAACAGAGAAATTTAATTTTTAAATTTACCTTAGCTTTGAGAAATGCACAGAAAATACAGTAAGCATGCAAAGTGAAGTATAGGAAAGCTAGGAAACAAAATTATGCTTTGCATATTCAGATCAGCTATTTTTCTTAACCATCTCTGCTATGGTGGATGGACACCTGTTCTGTATTTAGTGGCACAGTCTCATTCCTTAGCATAGTTTAATTTTTAGACTATACTTTATCCTTTAGTCCCGCACTATTTGAATGTATCTGTGACCAACCAATAAATGCCTATGATGGAAGAAGGCTCAGAGAAGAGGGTCCAGTCTTGTTCAACTTATTCATCAATGACCTGGATGAAGGGACAGAGTGCACCCTCAACAAGTTTGCTGATGACACAAAACTGGGAGGAGTGGCTGATACACCAGAGAGCTGTGCTGCCATTCAGAGGGACCCTGCTTGAGCAGGGGGTTGGACTAGATGATCTCCAGAGGTTCCTTCCAACCTCAACCATTCTGTGATTCTTTGATTCTGTAACATCAAACCCTCTACATGTGGAACATTTAAAAGAACCTGGTCAGAGAATATTGGACTCTGACAGCTTCACAAATATTATTTTCCTATTTGAAAGGGAAGAAACTGACCCACAAAAAGTTTTAGCAATGTATGCATAAACACCCACAGGAGGGATGCAAGACTGCAGTTCTGCCTCCCAGATTTTCACTTTAGCTGTTGGGAAAACTTCTTTGGCATTGCATCATCGTCATCATTCATCATCATCGTTATCATACTAGTAGCAGTAGTAGCAGTAGTAGCAGTAGTAGCAGTAGTAGCAGTAGTAATGCAGTCAAAACTTGAATGAGAATCTCCCTTTTGTAAATATGAATGATATTGTTACGACTTCTTTGCAAGGAGGTCAGTGAATCAGAGACTGTGTGATGAAGAGTAGCTACACCTCTGCAGAATTCCTAACCAAAATTCACTAATAAAAATATTAGTTAGGAATCTCAACACCAAAATCCATCCCATCAGCACTCAAGCTGTCCACAGAAACTTTGAAAGTTAGGAATTTTGGCATGATTAATGAGGCTATGAGCTATGACTTTGTCAAAGACAAATTATGAACATGATAGAACAGATGTAAATTAGAATTGATTCAATGAGGGACGAGAGCTGACATGGACTTGTGCTGGCAAAGGCCACGGTTTAGGCAAAATAATATTTTAATTACAAGGGCAAAGTCAAAAGCAATGTCTCAAAAAAAATGAAGAAATTTGTAAAAGTCATTGTCAAGTAGAAGCAAAACAAACAAATCTATGTCTTTTAATAATACGTTGCTTCCCTTGGTAATAGTTATAGGAAGCAATTCACTCTGTTCTTATGAAATTCCCTTTTAGACAACTGAATCATGTCTGACTTGGGCTTGCTTTCCCCTAGAATAGGCAAAAGAGTTCCTTAATGTTTACAGATTCTGTTGGATCTGAATGAAGGCAAGCCCCTAAGCCTGGGAACTCTTACTGTGCAGATTATTTACAAAATACCTCTAGGAATAAGCCCATAATTACAAAGCGAAAAGATCCAGAGACCCTGGAAGTAAGACCTTAAAGCCCTACTTCTAGAAACCCTTAATTTTACAAGGTCTATTAGAATCCTCAAATCTCACTGAGGAGGTAATACAATATGGACTCTTACAAAGGGTGTTAAGCAGAAATATCAGTGCAAATCTCAGCTCCTGAGTCAGTACAGCAACAATGATCAACAATTCTGCACATAGATATATGATACTTGGACAATGATTTCTGCTCATGTACTCTCCCTCCTTCTATACCTGTAGTAAGTAGTAGTAAGTAATTCATGTAAAATGAAATAGTTCTAACTAGAAAACCTCAAGATGCCACCCTTATATCCTGGTTATCTGCTAGGTAAGGCATTCACTGGGGAAATGTATCTTGAAATCTTCTGAGACCACCAGGGGAAATGAACTTGGATCTGCCATATCTCAAGAATGAATAACACGAGGAGTAAAACTACCCTTCCTTCCTAAGTATTACCAAAATATTTTTCAATTTCATTATCTTTACAAGCTCCCAAAACAAAACATTTGGTCTGAAATGAAACATTGCTTATAAGATGAGAATGATTTTTTTTTTGATTCATTTATGTGATAAATGAAACATTTCTTTTTATTTCACATAAAAATATATGTATTGGTCTGAATAAAAATCAAAAATGAATTTTAAGTTATTACTTTTGTTGTTCCTTGTTGGTAACAGAACTGAAAAAAATATTCACATACTTCTATTCATTTTACATATATTTCAGCACGTTTCATAATACCTCTAATTTCCCTGAGCACCTTTAAAGGCTTTTGTTTCTCGCTTTTATTTTTATTAACGCAATGCTAATTTTTAGCTCTGAAAAGAATTTCTAAAGTTTATACAACAGTATAAATAAATGTGTGCTATCATGTGATCCATTAATCAGCAGACATACCATAAATGATGAAAGGAGTTTAGAATGATCATATATTGGACTTCAAGCTTTTGTGAAGCTATTTGCAGCACATAAATACTTGAAACTGTGTCATGAAAAATACCTGTGTCATGAAACAGGTGTTATGAACAGTGTCATGAAAGAAAAATCACTATAAAATAAGCTAGCAGAAGTAGTTCTGTACTGCAGACCAGAACCACACATACAGAAAAATTTAAATTAAAGTTTTCCTTAAAGTGTCATCTCATCTCAGTTTTCAATCAAATGAGTCACCTAGCTTGACTCACAGAGATCCTTGTCTAAGGATCATTTTTTAAAATATGTTCAGATAATCCATATGACAGAGACTATGTTAAAATGCTCAAAAGATGGACAGCAGATGACATATCAAATCACTCAGAAAAAGTCCCAGTTAATGCAAGTGTTGCTCCTCTGTCATGGACTTTGCTACAGCCAACAGAACCAAGGAGAGCTGTGGTCCTAGTAATTTAGACATTTTTTCAGTGCCTCTAGCACCCATCCATTCTCATGCACCCACACTTCCCCAGTAGCGGAGCACTACAGACTCATTCATTTTTCTTTTATAATCATTTTTTCCCTAGAGCTTTTCCTTTGCAATTGTCCTTCCTGTGGTGATTTTTTTAATACTACATAGGAAAGTGTTGACTGATCAACTCGTCAAAAGTCACAGGCTGAACTCAAGCTAAAATTTCTAATTGCATCCTTCATAAATAAGCAAATCTACCAATGGTTAAGTTAGTATCATAAATGATGAAAGTTGGTTTTCTTCATTAATTTTGCAAAGCTGCAAACATGAACTCCATTTGAAATAATGTTGGGCTTGAATTTCAGTTCCATTCCAAGTATGTAACTTAGTTGCTGGACTTGCATCAGCTTTTCCAACAGAGAGAAAGATCAGACTCCTTTTTTGTAAGGCCCATAATTATGGGCTGTTTGCATCCATCCTCAAAGTCAATGAGTTATCACTTATGCCATTTTAATGATTTTTCTTTTATGCAGAAACAAATTTGAAAATTTGAAAGATTGCTAATATTTCATGTCACATTTTTTATCATGTTTATATTTGAATTGTTATTCATATTTTGAAAATATAAAACAAGTTTTGCACATTTTGATTTTTATTCAAAAGGATTTCCTTTCTAGTGAACTAAAATTTGGAATAGTTCCATCTTTTATCTTTGGAGAGTTATTAGGGGTTGTTTCCTTGTTTTTGTATCTTCGCCATTTAAATGCAGAGGCTTACAAATTCCCAACATAGTGCTCTTAAAATACATTCCTCAATTTTCTGCAGTTTTAAGAATGTGATAAATTTTTGTTTGCCTATGTTGAATCAGTTTGACCATTATAGTCCAGTTTCTTTTGGAGAGCTTTCACAACAGAAAATAATAAAAAATAAATAAATATTAAAAGAAAATCTCTCCACTTTCATTTTTTGTTCTTAGTCTCAGGAGAAAGGTTTAGGAACAAGCAATCATTTAAAGGCTCTCCCTGCAGGTCAGAATAGATGCATAATGGTGTTATGCTGCATGAGACACTTGCACTGCAACTGTTTCTGATGTATGTGCTATGTGCAGAAACAGCGATTTGCAGTTAGTATAGCTGTCAGGCTTTTCCAGGCTCAAGAGATCACACTTCACTGCAGCTGGAGCGGGAACACCTCAAAATCCCAAAGTAACGTTGTTCAAATGGAACGGTCTGCATGTGTAACAAAGGGCCCCAGGTACCATCTCAAACTGTGAATTCGGTGGTATGTTTGAAGCACATGGAACTGATATTTTGAAAGAACTTTTTTTTTTCTTTTTTTTAAATGAGCAGCCACTCATGCTTTTTAAGCTAATTTCTATCTTAGCATTTAAAATTTTCATTTTTAAGCCAATTTCACCTCCAATTTTTAAGCCACTTACTTAAAAAGGTGTATTTTATTAAAATTTGGAAGAACTGCTATGTATTCACAGTGGTCAGCATTATTAACAAGTATTGCATCATCATTGTGCCATTGCCCTGCTATTATAATAGATCACAAAAATTTTATTTCTAACGACGAAATAACGTAATGCATCATCAAAATGTCACTACCATGATGATATATTTATCTCAAACATAGCATCCACTGTCATAAACAAGTTCTGAGGATTCACATTTAAACAAAAATAAATGATAGAATAGCACAAACAATTTTTTTTCCATTTAAATGAGTTTGCATTTTATTCACTTAAGTATTTGGAAGAGAACAGATTTGTATGCAAGGGGATGTTGCCTTCATAATAACAGAGCGGAATAATGATTCAGATTTTAACAGCTGCACAAAAATGTATGCTTGTATTAAAGCACATGAAAGAAATTCTTTCAGTACAGCAGCTACAGAAAATAATTGAAATTGAAAGGAAAGCATCAATTGGCTTGATGGCTTCTCATTAGTGAAAGTTTTAGGAAGTCACATATCCTGAGATACAATAACTGTTCTTTATGCATATACATACATATTCATATACACAATTTCTGATAAAGGAAAACTCTGTATGTGTGTGTATATGTACGCACGCACACGTGCACATACGCATATGTGAGCATGTGTGTGTGACAATAGCATTTGTATTTTAAAATATATATAACCTTTCTTTTCATTTTTGTGGCTGTCAGTGTTTTAGCTTTTAAGATGCAGTTTGCTAGATTGATTCACAAGTCAGGAGAGAACATTTTGCAAAGATTCAGCAGACTAATCTAGTCTGTTTTCAAGAACAAACCCATCTTACTAGTTTATAACTTTTCTGAGTAGCACTAGAGCGAGCAGAAAGTGTTCGAGACAGGAAATGTGAGAGGAAAATATCTCATCGGTAACTAGAGGTCTGGTGGGAAGCAGATGAACGCAGTTACTGTCTTTATGGAAGTCATAGCTGCTTAAAGAGTATATACAGACTGCATTTTATAGTCTGCATTTTCTTTTAACATCCAGCATTCTGTTTAATATCTTCTAAATATATTTGTAATGTTAGGAAGGATAGAGAACTGTTTAATTAGGAGAGGCATTATTTAATGCTGATTACATTTACAAAATCCTAATTGATGCAGGACCTTGCAAAGTAGAAGTAGGTAGGAGATTATAATGATAGCATCCTTTTCTGTGTAACAATGGTTACCAATTGTCTAAGAATGGAAGATTTAATAAAGAGAGTCCCTTTAAAAGAATACATCTGTGTGATAAGATAAACTTATCTACATCCATTTGTCTAGCACGAATTAGAAAATTCCAATGGCCCAACTGTTTAACCCTTTGAACACAAACAAAACTTTTTTTTTTTTGGTGCAAGTCTATGCTCTATCATAAGGGTGTGATAGAAAATATCCTAGTAATTCATATATTCAAGTCAAAACTACAAAAAACTATTTATACTAATAAAATTGCAGTGATAGAAGAAGGAAGTGACCCCAAGAGTTAGTTAATCATTCCATCCCAAGGCAGGATGAGTCCAAAGAGACAGCTGATCAACTTCCCCTTAAAGAGCTCCAGATGCCACAGCTTTCCCAGGTAATTTGGTGCTTCTGAATACTCAATATTACAGAGATTTACAGCTCCCTGAATCTTCCTCACAGTGATTTAAACCTTTAGCTCTATTCATTGTGCAAAGACTATTATTATATCAGACTAAACAATTCTAGATTGAATTTATTGAAAAAAAAAGTTTATTCATTTTTTTCTCTTAGATCATATCTTTAGATCCCTTGTCATTCTCACAGCTGTCCGCAGTATCCTCTTTGATTTATGCACACTTTTCTTAACTACAGTACCCCAAACTGTCCACAATACCACAACTAAAACCTTACTAATGTTGGAAGATTCAAAGGATTATTCACATTCCATGTAAGTTATAGTGATATTTAAATATCTCAGAATGATATTTATCTTTTGCATGGTGCATGACAACATTAGCTCATGTTCAGCTGTCAATCTCTTCCCTCCAGGTCCATATTGGAAGAACAGCTGCCTAACCAGTTTTTCCCCATCATGTATTTGTGCAGTTGACCATTACTGTGTAAGAAAAATGTCTTGCACTTTTCACTTCTGAATTCCATCCCATTCTTTAAAAATATCTAAAAATGATGTAGAACATTTATATTTATAAGTCATGTGACATTCAGTTTCGTTGCCACACAAAATACGAGATTTAGCAATGTATTTATTCCTACAAAGCAAGAATGTGGGTCATAATAACATAAGCCACAAACACAATGTTAAAGTAATTGAGGAAATGGGAGATAAATGCTACAGAAATAATGAACATGTATAAGCGGTGTATCTGTACCACACTGAATATTATTTGGAAAATGTATCAATGATAAACTACCTTTGACATGTGTTCTGGAAAGAATTTAAGAATTAAAATTTAAGAATGAATTCTGATAGAATAATTGTCAAAACAAGTAATTTTGATTCTCTTGATTTCTTTAGATAATGCTGACTCATAGCATTTTAACTTTGTTAATTTCAGATAAACTTAACTGTTATTTTTATACACTTTTAAAGTAAGTCAAAATACCATATAATAGACATAAATATATTAGAATATTTCATTAAATGTTTATTGTAATACCTTTATTATTTCTTATGGTATATATTTATATTTTAATGTGTTTAAGTCAAAATGAGGTTATAAAAATAATGAAGTTAAAAATGAAATGTTTCAATATTTTTAAAGGATGTAATTCAATGGTTCTGGTTTTTTTTTCAGAATCTCTTTTAATGAAAAAATTAAAATTTCATTTTGTTTCCTGATTAACAGAAATGAATTTTTATCTCTAACAGTTAATATATTCCACAAATACATATCCTGTTGATGGGTATCTTCTGATAGATAGTGATTCTGATAGTGTTTAGAAGTGTATAGCAGGAGGAAGGGGAACGGGAAAGGGAACGGGAAAGGAGAAAAAAAAAAGAGGAAAGGGGAAAGGGAAAAAGCAGAAAGGAAAAAAGGGAGAAAGAGGAAAGGGGAAGGCAAGCAGGAAGGGGGGAAGGAAAGGAAGGGAAGGGAAGAGAAGGAAAGGGAAAAGGGAAGGGAATGGAATGGAAGGACAAGAGAATCAAAAAAGCAGACTCTGCCAGGGGTCAAAAAAAATTATTTTTAAGAAATAAAAGAAACAAGATTTACATCTTATTTCTTATTCTGCCCTTTAGTCTTTAGCTATTATGGTTATAACTGTGAGTACACTGCCATGAAATTTTGCCTGTCAAGATATATTTTTCTCTTTGCAGCGAATATTCGCTGTTTCATAATTTTTAAATAACAAACAAAATTTTTCTATCCCACTCAGGAATTTGTAATGTGAGATTAGTCAAAGAGCTCTGCTCTGCTTTTTTTCTTATGTCATTTAAAATACAGCCTGCCTCATAGCAAGTTGCAGTGTAAATACACAGAATATCATTGCTCTGATTAAACATAATTTATCTGTTAATACCAGTATATAGCACAATTTCAGCCTTGGAGTAACAGTTTAGCTTGCATCCAGTATCTGAGAATAGAAGCCTAGCTCTTATTTAGGGAGTCTAGAGGAGGTACTTTTTTAAGGAGTCTCTTTCTTCCTTCAGGCTTTCATTATTGGGTTTCAGTCTAAGCTGATGCACCTGTGATTTTTTTCTTTTTCTATGTATTACTTTAACTATATTCTTCAAATATAAATCCATGCAACAGCTTTCTTCATTATAGTCTTGAATTGCTTCAAGTAGTTGTGAAAGCACAGATTTTGTAAGGCATAGTACGCCCAGAAAAAGATTGTGCAACAGCATCATACGGTCTTAAGGACACAGGGTGTCATTAAGATGGGGTGTTCTTAATCACAGTGTGATTTCTTTTTAATTGTCTCTTTCAGAAGTAGTTTTAGCTCACTTGAAAATTGTGACTCTTCAACTGGGGGATAGGAACTTGTCTCTATAACTGTCTTCCTTTGAGACATGCAGTGACAGCTTTGAGATTGTTGGGACACAGACTTTGGCTAGTGGATGACTTCATTTCTTCTAAAATCCTTGTTTGCTTCTACAGAATTGTGAGTAATTAGAATGCTTGTTTGATATCTCAGAAATAATGTTCAAGATTATAGCGAGGAAAACACAGAAGGCTCTCATGCAGAAGAGCTTGCTGAGGTGGAAGATTGCAGAAATGCAGAACTATAACAGCTTTCCTTAGATCCACACAGGGGGCAATGGGAGTCCAGCACTGCCCAAACATGCCGTTCAGAAATGAGACACAACCAGGGAAGAATATACTGATAACAGTTCCCATAATAGGATTTCTGTGACCGGTGGTGGTGAAGCTAAGATGCTAAAATTGTGGTCAGAAATTTATGTTGCTGCAAGTAGCTCAAATAACCCACAATCAAAACTGTCAGATATATAGATTGCTCCTTTTCTTCAGCAGCTATGATGATTGTAACCTTTTCAAAAAGCATTTTTTAAAGTTTCTAGAGTCCCCTCCAGTTCTCACTCAATGTCTTTCACTCAAACTAGAAGAAAAATGGTATAATTCTCCACCATATGTGAAAATAGAAATCTTTCCTCTTCTAAAAATGAAATTAAACAAAAACAGATGGCCTTAAACAAATCTGTATGTGCTTAATTGCCTTGTATTCTGATTTTCGTTAAGCTTCCCCATTTTTCACTCCTCAGTATTGTGTCATTGTGCCAAATACCATAAGGTATTTGATTACTTTTCAAAAGGGTCCAAGAAAGTGACTCATCTCTCCCAAATTTAGCTATGCAAAAACTAAGCATCTCCGTTAGGATAATTCATTCCATCCTAAGAGATGCAACTTAGATAGGCAAGAGCAGATGTTGTCTAGAGGTCCATATTTCTCTCTGTTGCCTCAGTATCAAATAAGCAATATGGAACAGGCACCTAAATTTTAGAAGGCTGAAGTTCGATCATAGGATCATAGGATAATTCAGGGTGGAAAGAACTTCAGGACTTCTCTTGTGCAACCTGTTCAAAGCAAGGTCAGCTATGAGCTCAGACCAGCTGGTTCAGGCACTTACCCATTTGGGTCCAAGGACAGAGACTGCACGCACAAGATATCTAGGCAGCCTGCTCTACTGCTTGCCTGACCTCATTGTGAAGAAGCCTTTTTAAAATCTAGTCTGAACCTCCCTTGTTTCAGCTTACGCTCATTGTCTCTTGTCTTCCCACCATACACCATTTTGGAACAAGTTCAGTGGAGACCACCAGGATGGTTGGGGCTGAAGCACTCACCCTGAGAGGAGAGGCTGATGGAGCCTCACTCCGTCTTGTCTGTAACCTCCTCATAGGCACTGGCAAGCTGCTGTTAAATCCCCCAGAATCATCTGTTCTCCAGGCTGAACAAGCCCAGCTCCCTTAGCCTGTGTAGTTTTCTCTGAGTGGCAGCTCTGCCCTGAAGCATTTGGATTACTCCCCCCTCCCCCCCCCAAGTTTGGTGTCAACTGAAAACTTGTTCAGCATGCTCTGTCACCTCCTCCAGATAATTGATAAAGATGTTAAACAGGACAGGTCCCAGGACAGACCCCTGTGGTATTCCACTTGTACCAGCCTCCAGGTTAAGTACGACCCATTAACCATGACCCCTAAACATAAACCTCCCAACTTGGATACAATAATATTGTGACATAGTCAACAGACTTGCTAAAGTCAAGGTAAGTGACATCCACTGCTCATGCCCTCAGCCACAAATACAGTCCTTTTATCATAGAAGGAAATCGGGTTGTCCAGACATGATTTACCCTTGGTGAACCCTTGCTGGATATTCCCATTTACCTTCTTTAAGTGCCCAGAAATGTGTTCTAAGAGGTCTTGCTCTTTGATTTTCCTGGAGACTAAAGTGAGACTGACTGGCTGCAGTTCCCCAAATTGTCCTCATGGCCTTTTTTGAAGATGGATCAGTAACACCTCCAGCTGTCAGACATCTCCCCTGATCTCCACAACCTTTCTAGCTGATAGAGAGTGGCCTTTCAAGGACATCTGACAGCTCTCACAGCACACTTGGATGCAGTCCCATCTGGTCCCATGGATATGTATAGGTCAAGTTCTCTCGAGTCATCCCTGCCTTGACCCTCACCCACTGCCGGTTGTCCTTCTCCTCTTTGAACCCTGCAGCTAAGCACAGAGGCCTGGAAGACCTTCTTGGTAAACACCATGGCAAAGGTGGCATTGACTACCTCAGCATCTGCATCCAGTGTCACTAAAATTCCACCTCATTCACCAATGGGCTCAAATTTTCCTTGTCCAGACTTTTATTACTCATGTAGCAGAGAAGCTCCTCTTGTTGCTCTTGACACACCTTGCAAGCTTCAACTCCAGGTGAACTCTGGCTTTCTTAACACCATCCCTACATGCTCAGGCAATGTTTCTAAATTCCTTCTTTGTAGTCTGTCCCTACTTCCACATCCTGTGCACTGCCATTTTGCTTTGGATCTCCATATGAAGGGAATTCCATCTTACTGACCAGATATTTCAAATCATCTAACTCCCTTTTATTTTCTAGGACACAAGCTAAACCTATCTCAATATTTGTAGAAATCTGACCCTGATATATTTGTGGACAACAGTAAAAGTTTTTCAAATGACTAAACACACACTGAAAGAACATCTAAATAGATCAGACATTACCTTCAATTAATTGAATGTTCTGATCAACCATAACAAATGGATCAGAAAAACAAATCACCTACCTCAATATCAGCTATCAAACAG
Organism: Dromaius novaehollandiae; assembly: GCF_036370855.1. NCBI lineage: Eukaryota > Metazoa > Chordata > Aves > Casuariiformes > Dromaiidae > Dromaius > Dromaius novaehollandiae. The sequence continues at coordinate 24,286,433 of NC_088100.1, forward strand.
CATCTGAGAAAGTCTGCACAGCATAGGGAACAGTACAAGATCTGCTTTTTAACTATAGATTGTGTGAAGTTGCTCTTTCTTTGTTTTGCATCTGCAATCTGGTGGTTTCATTTGATACCTATTCATTTGATAGTTCTTTCAATTAATAAAGACAACAGTTCTCTGTTGACCTTCTTTTCTCCATCTAGGGTATTATAAATTTCTGTGATATCCCTCCCCGCCATGAAGCTCTCTCTGCGCTACTGATCCTGAGTCTATCTCAACACTCCTCATGAAAACCATTCCATATCTTTGATCACCTGTTTATTCTCTTGTTTGTTTTCAATCTCTATTATATCTCTTTTGAGCTGGAATTCCAGAACTGCACTGGGTATTCAAGATGCATTTGAACAATGAATTAATAGACATAATGATTCTTAGCATGCTTAGGTCCCCATCTGCAAGTGACGATGCCAACAAATTTTGCAAATCTTGTGTTGAAGCACCTAAGTGTTTCTGAAAGTTAGTTTCCATAGTGTCAAAATCAATTTTGAAAATGGAATGAAAAATCCTGGGCACTACTTAATGTGTTTGCCTACTGAGCCTAGATATCAGAAAGAAAGCATATCTTATGGCTTGCCTGTTTGAGGAAGATCATGCACAAAGTTTTATGGGTGTCAACTCACAGTGTGCTACAATATATTAGCTTTCTGTAAAGACAGTCTTCCAGCATGCCCTAAGTGTGAGACATTTCTCTTCATTTGCAGAGTGCAGTCAACCACTCCATATAGAAGCATTCTTAATTCACAGTGAAAGTGTCCACACAAGGAGTTATTGAGAAATAACTTGTATACTGTAAATGCACACTTCAGCTTACTGAGCATTTGTCTCCTGGTTTTGGCAGCTTTTGGCACCTTTGATATCTGAGCAATATGGTAGACTAAAGATAACAGCCTTTGCTCATTCTAAACAGAATATCTGATAAGCCACTGTGATCACAGGTCTCTGCTCTGACAGTCTGGCATTTTCACAAAGGCTATTTCTGTTCTTTCAATAATTTTCTTATGTTTGCCTTGTATTGAGACTCTTGAACCAGACGTGACATTTTTTAGCAAGTTCTGGACTCCCCATATAATTGTTTTTTGACTAACCCAGCATAAGGTTTTAAGTGTCTCTGGGCATCTCAATTCCTCCATAGTTAATCAGCAATTGGAAAGAAAAAAAAAAGAAATAAAAAAAAAGAATATCTAAGCTTTGTATTTAGATACATGAACTGATATTGGGCATGTGTAGTCCTCTTAATTCTTTTGGAGAAAAAAGCTTTGCTCTCAGAACTTGAATGTGAATTGTGGCCAATATTTTCATAGGATTGTTTTTCTTTTTTTTCTTTTTTTCCTTTAAAAAATTAAGACTGTGCCAACACAAAAGACATTAACTGGAATAACTTAAAATTATTCTTGAGTAATTTACAGAAAGCATTGCTTAAAATATTGAAAATATTTCATAGGCAAGTATAAGCAGACAAATTTTTGGAACTGTATATTAATAACTGAGCCAAAAACCCTAATAATTTTAGGCTTCCTTCCTTACATATTTCAAAAGTCAATGATAAATGCACTGTTTTAAAGTCTGTCCATTTTAATACAGTCTTTTTTTTTACCATATTTTTCTCTAAAATTTTAAAATTATTCAGAACCTCACTTTGTATGTCAAGGAATGCCTCCCAAATGAGATCGAATGCCATTATTTATGTTGACTTTGGGAAGTTTTCAAACCTTTCTAGAGTCAGATCCATGAATCACATTTTAAAAAGTGCAATTGGGGAAAAAAAAAAAAAAAGCTTAACAGCCAAAATAGCATTGTCACTAGAAACTTTCTGGCATTACGCAGATAATAATTTTGATGTACAGAATTTCTCTTTCATCACTTCTGTATAGCAGTTTCATTCTTTTTCTTATTTAGCACCCCAACAAACAACAAGGATGATATAAAATTGTTTGAAAAATGAAAGAGAACTTGTTCTTTTAGAACCTAAAATGAAACATTCCATTTAACGCAAAGTGAAGCATTTCCTTTTCATGCATTTTTAGGAAAAGCAAAGGACCACATTCATTACAGCACTGACAATGAGTTTTCCTTCTCTTCCACCTATCTGTCAGAATGGGACACTTGAGTTCAATTCACTCTTCTTGCTAAATGAATTTAAGCTATATAGTTCATGAAATAAATGTATTGTGGATGGTACTTTGTAACAACTGTTTTCTTTGTCTTCTACTGATCCTTTTCCACTTTGAAAGCTGATTAAACAATGACTAAAATGATGTCCAAAACATAGGTGTGCCATATCCTGGAAAGATTATTTACCCACCAAGCTAGAGAATCAGGCTGATGCACTAACTTTCAGCTTCAATTTCAAGGAAATATTCTATAAAAACTGAGGCAGATGTAGCAATGGGAGAGCTATCACTCAAACTCTCCCATAAGATATTAATTAAAATGCCCTTCTCAGAAATGGAAAAATGAGTTGAATCCCTTTGAGGCAGAAATACAAGGTCTTCCTTTCTTTTCATGAATGCCAATATTTTTGCTTCCAGTTGAAATATTTTGTTGAGTTCAGGATATATTTGCTTATAATTTGGGGGATAGCCAAAATAATTTTACCTACAAAAAAAAAGTTCTTTTTTTTTACAGCTGCCCTGTACTAGCAGTTAACCACAAAACTGCATAGGGTGTTTGAGCTCTCAAGAATTTTGCCAGAGTTGTTCACTCCCCTGCACCAACCAGTCATGCCAGATCATGCAAAATAAAACCTGTTCTTTAGCCCAATCTCAATTTTCCTTCATTTACTGTATTTTTTGCATTCTTATGAAATATTATACTCTTTAAGCAATCTGTTCTGGAGCAATAACCTAAATGGATGGAGTTGTCAAAGACTCTTAGTGTTGGGTATTATTTTTGAAGCTATTCTGTGACTTCTCTCAGCCCTCTACAGATGTTCAATATGCCTTTAAAAATGTAGACAGATACTTATACTCAGTATCAGTTCCATTACTGTTGAAAAGTTCTCTCTCTGTGCCTGTTCCTCACTTACGGATCAAATGTTTTTACTCACACTTTTGGACATCATATTCGGGATTCATGATTATTCTCCAAGTTACTCATCCCATTTTCTAGTTTGACTCAGTGACTTATAGCAGACCCAGACATAATCCCCTGGACCTGTGCTTTCTCACCCACTATATCGATCATGTATATAGTCAATTCCTGTTGTTTCAGTTTTCAATAAATTTAAAATATTATTTCAATATCTCAAAGATTTCCTTCCTTCCTGCTTGCCTGCCTGCCTCCCTCCCTTCCTCCCTTCCTTTCCCATGCTGTCTTTCCTCCTCCAGAACCTTGCCATTCCAGTCCATCACAGTGTAGCTTTCCCATTCCCTTGGTCCAAAAACCACCTTGTAAACAGTTCAGCCTTGGTTACAACTGAGTTACCCTACCACTAGCTCTCCCCTCCTCCTGCAAAATCTTCTTCCATGAATGAGCAGCCTAGGAACTGAGGGGGGATGAAGCACAATAAAAAGAAAGACTAGGTCTGCTCCTGCCACTCTTTTATATTTCTGTAATAGTAAGTTATAATATGTAATTAAAAAATGTACAAACTACAAAAACAGTGAAAATACTTTTAAAAATATTTTTATATCAAATTTGTATTCAAAACTATTAACAATGAAATAATATTCTTTCCGAAAAGGTAATACTATACTTTTTGGTATTGGTATTTTGCTGATAATATCAATACCTCTTTTCTCAATAAAAATTGTTTAAGTGGAAACTTTTTTTAACATTTTTTGGAGGAAATTCTCCATATGTTGGTGACTTCACATCAAAATCATCTACCTTTTAGAAGATGTATTTTGGGGTGGGTTGTTTGTTTTTTTGTCTTAACTGGACTCAATAGAGGTATAATTGGATGAAAATAAGTGTCTAATAACTAGGTGGTACCAAAGTTGTAAGTAGGAGAGATGCCACATGAAGATACACTAATGTAATTCTTCTGTGCTCCACTGCATTATGTTTATAGTTATACTAGTTGTATAGATGATCTTCCTTCTGTCACTTTCTTCCCATACACTTATAGACACATCTTAGCAGGTCTCACATTGTGCAGATACTTTATAGTTCAAGTTTGCTCCTAGAGCGAAATAAATCACACACAGAATGGTTGAGATTGGAAGGGACCTCTGGAGATCATCAAGTCCAACCCCCTGCTCAAGCAGGATCGCCTAAAGCACCAGGACCACGTCCAGACAGCTTTTGAACATATCCAAGGATGGAGACTCCACAACCTCTCTGGACAACCTGCTCCAGTGCTCTGTCACCCTCACAATAAAAAAAGTTTTTCCTCATGTTCAGATGGAACTGCCTGTGGTTCAGTTTGTGCCCTGTTACTGGTCACTAACGAAAAGAATCTGGCCCCATCCTCTCTAAACTCTCCCTTCAGATACTTATTGATAAGATCCCCCCTCAGTGCTCTCTTTTCCAGGATGAACAGGCCCAGCTCTCTCAGCCTTTCCTCATATGAGAGATGCTCCAGTGCCTTAATCATCTTGGTAGCCCTTCACTGGACTTGCTCCAGGAGCGCCATGTCTATCTTGTACTGGGGAGCCCAGAACTAGACACAGTACTCCAGATGTGGCCTCACCAGGGCTGAGTAGAGGGGGAGGATCACCTCCCTCAACCTGCTGGCAACACTGCCTAATGCAACCCAGGATGCCATTGGCCTTCCTGGCCACCAGGGCACATTGGTGGCTCATGGTCAGCTTGTTGTCCATAGGACTCCCAGGTCCTTCTCTGCAGAGCTGCTTTCCAGCAGGTCAGCCCCCAGCCTGTACTGGGGCATGGGGTTATTCCTCCCTAGGTGCAGGACCCTGCACTTACCTTTGTGGAATTTCATGAGGTTCTCTCTGCCCATCTCTCCGGCCTGTCCAGGTCCCTCTGAATGGCAGAAGAGCCTTGTGGTGTATTAGCCACTCCTCCCAGTTTTGTGTCATCAGCAAACTTGTTGAGAGTGCACTCTCCCTTCATCCATGGCATTGATGAATAGGTTGAACAATATTGGACCGAGTATTGACCCTTGGGGGACACCATTAGCTACAGGCCTTCAGGACTTTGTGCCACTGATCACGACCCTCTGAGCTCTGCCACTCAGCCAGTTCTCAATCCACCTCACTGTCTGCTCATCTAGCCCACATTTCCTGAGCTTGCCTATGAGGATGTTACGCGAGACAGTGTCAAAGATCTTTCTGAAGTCAAGGGAGACAACATCCACTGTTCTCTCTTCATCTATCTAGCCAGTCGTTCCATCATAGAAGACTATCAGGTTGGTTAAGCATGATTTCTCCTTGGTGAATCCATGCTGACTTCCTTCTTGTCCTTCCTGTGCTTGGAAATGGTGTCAAGAATGAGCTGTTCCACCTTTCCAGGGATCAAGGTGATGCTGACTGGTCTGTAGTTTCCTGGGTCCTCCTTCTTGCCTGTTTTGAAGCCCGGAGTGATATGGGCTTTCCTCCAGTCCTCAGGCACCTCTCCTGATCTCCATCGCCTTTCGAAGATGATGGAGAGTGGCCTAGCAATGACATCCACCAGCTTCCTCAGCACTTGTGCGTGCATGCCATCAGGGCCCATGGACTTGCAGATGTCAAGTTTTCTTAAATGAACTTTAACCCGATCCTCCTCCAATAAGGGAAAGTCTTCCTTTCTCCAGACTTTCTCCCTGGTCTTCAGGGTCTGGAATTCCTGAGTGCTGGCCTTAGCAGTAAAGACTGAAGCAAAGAAGGCATTCAGTATCTCTGCATGAATATCGTATGAATATTTCAAAGACTGGGGCTAAAATCTTAAGCTTACTAAACTGACAGCATTCTGCTAATTCAAAAGAAAGGGAAAAAAAAATGCACTGTTCTTCCTAGAAGTCTTGAAGTGGATTTCTTTTGGTAGTGAAACAACCTTATAACTTCATAATAGAGAAGTAATTTCATCTTTGTAATGTTATTTATCACATTTATTTACTTTCAGACACACAAGAGAACTCTTAGAAAGCTGTTTCTATTGCTTCCTAGGATGTGTTGTCATCTTTAAAAAGACTTGGAAAATATGTAAGAATAAAGGATTTGCACCTGGAGTATCCTTAGGGACTACTCAATTGCAATTAATTTAACTAGACACTGGATGTCAGTGTTGCTGTTTTATAAAAAAGAAAATAAAGAAAATAGAAAGTGTAGCCAGGAGTAGGAAATAGAAGTCTAATCAAATCATTCAGAACAGCTTAGAAGCTAATTAGCATTCTATATCTTCATGGTATGAAGAATATGTTGGCTTTAAAGAAGCAGCTCTCCATAAAGGTTTTGATTTCTATTAAAAACAAACAAACAGATGAACAAACACTTAAACTAAATGGACATTTTAGGAATCTGTCACAGGGCTTTTACATGGTAATTAACATTCAACAACTCATTTAATCAGAATGATGAGCAGTGCACAGTATGAGTGATGGTATTTGCTTTATGGATAATTTTGTACCTGGCTTTCCAAAAAAACCCTTGATTTAACTTACTCTTAAAATCAACAAAATTAATTTCATGACCTTAAAGGAGCTGTTTACTTCTAAGTCATGATTTTTTTTCAACAAGTTTGAAAAGGGATTTGGACCAGACTAATAATGAAATATTATTAATATAATTATATAAATAAAAGTCTATCCACTAGGCAGAACTGTCCATCCCCTATTGCCACTTTGAAACAAATTTTACTGGATTGAAGACCAGGAAATCCAGCCTGGATTTACTGTACTGGACTCCACAGTCCGGTACACATACTGTCTCCTTGGTGGTCTATCAGTCAGAAACATTAGTTCTCCTACAGCTTCATGCTGTCAAGCAGAATAAAACCCAGTCTTAATACAATGGAATCTCAAAGAAACAATGCCCTATTTCACCAGCAACACCTTTCAAGTTATTCTACTTAACAAACAAATACAATTTAAGACTTCACATGTTAAAAAATTAAATCCATAGAAATCTTCAGAAAGAATGAAAATTACTCACAGTACAAGGAAATACAACTCTACTGCCTTCATCATAAATGCATTCAACTGTCCTAGCAGTGGATCTATCCAAGCATCTAATTTGTACAGCTGAAAACAGACAGTATGAGAAATGAATCAGAACTTTTTAAAAATACTTACTTGGACCTGGAAAAAAAAAAAAAAAAGAAAGGCTGGTACCCAAAATTACTAGTATATTTTGAAGCTCTTGGCTTCATTTTTTTATGTTGAAATGAAAACCTGTTTCAGAAGGTGATGACCTGTAACCAACAGAAATCATATAGTCCCACTATAGGACCTATATGGATGGGATAGTGCAAATGATGTCCCAGAAACATCATAGGAATCATCGGGTATGTCAGAAGTGAAAAATTTTTGCCAAGAATAAGAGTTTATTAGAGTATCTCTAGAGAAAAAACTTTGGATGGAGAGCAGCAGTAATCACTCTAAAGCTTTTATCACCCCAGAAATGCTGATTACCATCATGCCTGGTCTCAGTCAAAAGCTAGTAATGAGCTACATGCATGTATCCCATTTAGAAGTTTAGATCAAGTATTTTGGTGACATAGAGATTTATATAAAATGTTTCAGACACTTCACATTGAACTGTGAACAGAAAGTTACCAAAATAAAGGAATGTTATTTGTCTTTGAGAAAACAAATAATGAATCTCTGTATCTAATACAAAAGATGATCTCTGATCTGATATTTAATCTCCAAAGAGATAAGACTGCTTAATTTGAGCATCTAACAGTATCACCTGAATAAATCGGAAATGTATAAATTTGAAGAACTGGGGAAGTAATGAGGGGTAGAAGAGAGATAAAATCACATTTGATTCCCTGAAGGGCCCCGAAAGGAGATTTTTTATAGAAGACATCACGCCACACAGACAAAGGGCTCTTTCTGATAGATTTAATCTAGAGTGGATGTAATCTAAGATGTAAGATATATAAGAGCTTTGTATATCAGGAACACTTCAAAACCAACTCAGATATATGCAGGAAAAAAAAGAGTGATGTTTCAAATTTAATGTTGGTGTAAATGAGTTTAGCTTTTCATTCTTTTCAGCCTTTATTAGCATTATCAATATTACTGTATATTTGGGATGTTGTAAATAATAATAATAAAAAAGTATATTTCTTTAACAAGAACTAAGACATTATAATCACAGGGTAAGTTCCCCACTCAACACCATGGGTAGTCTAGAAACTGGCATACTGGGACAACCTGTGTGGGATTCAAATGCCTAAACAGCCATCTAGTGCCATTTTAGATACTCCACAGTTTTCTGCCTGGCCTCCAGCTCCCACTCAAGAAGATACAGGCATCCCGTATGTCCTTGATTGTATCTGCCAACTCCCTATAGATATCTTGGATAGCTTTCTAAAATGGCACTAAATGCTGCCTGAATTGCTGAAAAGCTTAAATTGCTCTCCTTATCTCCCCTAAACAAACTCTTGAGTGCCCAGAAGATTAAAGGAATATAGCACTGTGTTGGCAACTGTGAGCTTGCTGCTAGCTAATTGGCTGCTGCTCAGTCTTCTACCTACCAGGTTAGGTAGAAGCTTCTTCAGGGAAGGAGGTGGTGGCACCTGTTTGGGGGTCCACTACATACAGTCAGGTGAGAAAAGCTTTCAACAGGCAGGATATGCAAGACGTGAGTCTCATCAGGAAGGGATATGTGATCAGATCCACAGCAAGCATAATCACATTGTGAAGCGAAGCAAAGCAAAGCAACGTGAGAGGAGAGGAGAGGGGAGGGGAGGGGAGGAGAGGAAAGAAAAAGTGTTCATACAGATCCTAATATGACTGTGTGGAGTGACTGTGTGGAGTTTCATGTAACCCCCCAAAAAAGCTGCTGAAAATTGCTACATTGAGAGCAAGATCCTTCTATTTTGTCTTACTCAGAAGACTGAGTTTTTCTATTTTAAGAAGTCCTTGTTTTAGTTTATAAAGGTATTTTGGTGGATTTTAAATTCACTCTAAGAACAGTAGGCAGCCAGGTCTACCTCAAAACTTTAACTCAGCACCCCATCCCGCCTCCACACAGCACTAGTTAGAGCACTGTTAGAGAAGAACCAGCAGAGTAGAACTGATCAGATAAAAGGTGTTAGTGTGAGCTACAGTTAAAATCCAAAGCACTAATTGTTTTTGTGCCTTAAAAATGTGTTTGTTTTTGTGATGTTTTTCCATTTAACGAAGTCCTAACCTCACACTTTCATTACTCTTACATTTAACCTCTATATCTCTGCCTGAATGAGAATGCAGGATCCTTGTATCTTGTGTTTTGCTGTGCTGGGGTGAATCAACCAAATATTGAATACCTATGTGTCTCTACCAGTTGAGTTTGTAATAAAACTGTCACAGTTACATTCACTACTAAAATTATTTGTTCTGCAGCTTATATGCCGTAACAGGGTATGATGATATTTTCACAAATGACCTGGGTGATAGACTTGAGGGTAGGACAGATGACGCCAGACCATGTGCAAGCATATTTAAAGCGCAAACGGAATTCTAAGCGATCTTGACAAATTGAAGGAGTGATCTGAAAAAACAGGAAGCAATCTGATAAGGGCAAGGGCAAGGTTCCTCACTCCAGGCAAAAGTTATTCTCTGCCCAGGTACAGGGTTAACTTCACCATATATCAAGTCTGACTAAAGGTTATAGGGGATTACAAGCTGAACTTAAGACAATAGTATTATACTATTGTGAATAAGGGTCAAATAATTACTAAAATGAATAAGTAAGAGCATAGTTGGCAAGTCCTTATACTTTTGGGGCACCATTTGGATGCCCCCATTTGGAACTCTGTGATTAGTTGCAGGTATTGCATTTCACTGAAGGTGTGAACCAGTTAAAGGTTGAACAGAAGTCTAAAGTCTCTCAATATCTGGTATTGATCAGAAGCTTAAAAACTATTATTTCAGAGAAGAGAAAGGCATAAAAAATAGAGATTAGCTAGCATAAAGGAGAAAAGACTGAGGAGAGATTACATTTCATGAAGGCTGTTGCAAAAAAGAAGTGAATAAATTGCAGCAAGAAGGTGTCGGATTACAAAATACTTCCAATGGTAAGGATTATAAAGAATAGAAATAGATATCCTGGGGAGGTCCATCACTGGAAGTCTTTATGAAAAGGCTAAACTTCTATCAGGAGGTGTACTAAAGTATTTCTGATACTGCCTTGGAACAGACTGAAGGACAAGACGATCTCACAAGATCAACGTCTTCTTTTGTCAGCCATGATAGCTCTCAGATCCTAGTCAAAATTACTTTTGCCATAATGACTTACTAATAAAGCAATTTCCAGCCCAAATAAACTGCAACTGAGAAATACACAGAAGGAAGAGGATAAAAAGGAATCAATGAAATTTTAAGTTTTTTTTTTAATAAATATATATTTATATAGACTACTAATAATGGTTTCCTTATCTTCCCAATTTAATATGTTCTCTCTTTCAGTTGCCCACTTTTTCCTACTTTAGCTGCTCTTAAGAGAAGTTCTTACAGTTTTTTAGTGAATTACAAGTTCAGATGAGAAAACTGAGGGATAATAAAGTCTGAATTTATAACAGAAGTGATTGCTGAAAATTTTGCATGCATAGGTTTTTTTTAAAGTTATTTCTTTCTCTTCTAACTCAAAATTACTGTGAGGTAGAATTAATTAAAGATGTAGTGGAAAGGGTGTCTAAAAGCTCCGTGTTAATATTGCAGCTATGAACACTGCCAAAATCATTGTAACACTACCAAAGCCTTGGAATAAGCTAGTGCGGGACCGCTCCTGAGCATGGGCCTGCATACAAACTTAATCATCACTCTCCTGTGCATGGTATAAACTTCCGTTTGGCTGATAATTGCAGCTGTGGAGAATCTTCCGATGATATACAGAATATTTAGGTGTAGTTTTTCTTTTTGAAATTAAATTGTTGTTGATATGAAAAACATTGATATGGCACCAGGAACAGTGGACCTAAACCAAGGATGATTTCATTGTCTTGCCAAATATACATATCACAATAATGCTTATCATGTGTTAGCTATGTTCATAAAGAAGCTAATGAGAGCTAAAGGAAAGGTAACACCATACTACTACTATAAAAGATGGTAGCCCCCTCAAGAAACAGAGAGCCTCAGCTTTCTTACCCGTGAGAACAGAAACTGTCTGGTGACTTATTCAATTTGGGCAAATCAGTAGAAGTATTAATCACCTGTGTAAGTTATCAACTCCCTTACAGCTTACCATGGCTAGCTATACTTTTATACAGTGTATGCTCTTAGCAAAAACTAGTGTCCTTGCCTTTGTCCTCCATAGTAGCCTTGGTCAAAAAAAGTCCCAACGTCCCAAAAAGTCCCCCAAAGTGCAACGATGTTAGGAAGGATAGCTGATAAAGGATATGACCACTGTTATTGACCTAGATTCTCTTAGAAGAAAATGTCTGTAGTTGCAGAAGATAATAAGAACTTAACTGAGACAGAATACCTCTGTTCAGGAAGGAAACTGGAAAGAAAGTTTCTGTTCACAGAAGAAAAAGGTGGAAAGACTGCTGTCTGGCATTTGCAGTATAGCTAAGCTGGTGCAATGTCTAGTTGTTGCTAAAAGTAGCCTGGTTTTGCTTCCTCCATGTGCTCTTTCTACACCCTCTGTGACAGTCCTGGTGCTCATCTGATCTCTGCATGCTCAGGCATGATGGTGGAGCTAACCCAGCAGAAAGCAGAGCCCTTCAGAAAAACAACTATTTAGTACTGGTTTGGCTCCCTGACCTATCTCTTTGAAATGACAGACAAGTAACAGTGCTAATACTAAGATAAGGATGAAAATGTGAAAGGGGGTAATTTCCTGAGCATCAGCCTAAATATTATGTGTTCTCAGAAGAAAAGAAGGATTAATTTTTAATGTAATAGACAAGTTTGTATTCAATTCTTAAATGCATATGTTCAATTCTTAAATTTGCCACAGATTATGAGAGATATCTAGACATACTTTTGACAGCAAACATGTAAATTTTGATATGTAAATCAATGTAATTCATTAGCAGGAAAGAGTTCCATTAAACAAGTCTAGTACAAAAAGAATAATTCAATTTTGTAAAAATCTCAAGATTTTTTTTTATTTTTTCTTTGGGGAGAAATCACATGCAAACTGTCAAATGAGGAAAACTGTGCAGAGAACTATCTTGCAATGAAGGGACTGAAGGATACAAAATTAATTATATTCTATTTAGAAGAAGAATGAGAATCTAATCCCTACACATCCATGACAAAAGCTCAAATCACAGGTCTATAGGTCTATATTCCATCTTTACCAGAAATTCTATGTTAGGTTCAAGAAACATTTTCAATGAAATTTTTATTGGAGCAAGTTCCATCACTAACTCTTAAAGAAGTGGTTTTTTAAAGATCAGGTTGTTGATCCCTTCAGTTCAATCTGTGAATCATATTCATTTGTTAATATGAATGTTTTGATTATTAATCAAACCTGTTCTTTTTAATTGACTTAATGAGTCTAGCTTTTGAGGGACAATGATTCTGTGTATGATAATCCCCTTGTATTTCTAAGAATTGTATCAACATTTGTTCTGTTATTTTCAATTTTATATTTAGAGCTGAATATTGAGATTTATGAGAAGACCAATAATAGCAATACATGCTCTGAAAACCTGAGATGACTGAGTCACTGTCAATTTGCTCTGATAGGAAGATTTACACAAGAAATAACAAACCAATAAAGCTTGGGTTTTTTTTCGTATTTACTGAATACTTATTTCTTTTCTAAGATTCTCATTGCTACTTATATATTTTAACTCAAGCACCATTACCAAAAACTTTTCTTGGAATAATTTTTCATTTTTTCCTCTACTATAGCCACTTGTGATAATTTTCTGCAGCCTGTTTTTTCTACATTCCTTATAATTGAAATTAAATGAAAAAATATCCTATTTTGTCCAGGTCTACATGGCTTCGCTACCTACCAAGTAGTTGTGTAAGAATGTCATGAAAACCACTGACACATCATAGTTCTTTTGAAACAAAGTTTGCAATATAATAATACTTCATAATGGATTGCAGTGGCTTAATAAAACATCAATAATTCTCTCAAAAGGAACTGAAAAGCTAAAATACATATTTTCCCATGTTGATTGTATAGCCAAAAGCTTTTGTACTTTCTATTTTCAGACCACCATAAAACTACTATATTTTCTCATATGCCCACTATTGATATTAAGGTGTTGTTGTCTTAAAATTATTGCAGCTTTGTTATGCATTTGTTCTAAAACTTCGGTGATCAAACAGTCACTGCTAGTCAGGCAAATCTTTTATTACTTGCATGTGCAACTATACATGGTTTTCATTTGTACCACAGGATCTGAATTCAACATTCTCCTGCAGCATTGGCTCTGAGGAATCAATCTTCTCTTCAATGTAAAAAGAGAAATAAATTATATCTTCAGAAAATCCATAAAAGACATGCAGATTTATTTACTGCTCAGCTAATTAAAAACTAATAATATTGTTACAATATGTGTGAAAAGCAAAGTGTGGTCCAGTGTTGAAAATTATACAGCTTTCTCCTCATATCTCAACTTGAAACAGTGAGGACCTTATATTTTACTTATTAACTAATAAGATACTATTTTTCACTGCAGAAATACTGTCTTCAATATAAAATAAATTCCAAAGGGTTGTTTTTTTGTTTTTTGTTTTTTTTAAAATAGAGAGCATATTAACAACCTGGGAATTTTAGTAACAAAAAATATAGAAAAGTAGATAAACTGACCAGTCAATCAATCACCATTAGCTAAGGCTTCTGCCCCAACAAGCAAGACAGCTTGGCATTGCTTCCCATCTTCCTCTCTGGAATGATGTCCATTCCTTTAACCATTCCTTTAACAGCAAGATCTTTTTTATAATCAAACTCTCACTTACTATTTTATATTGAAGCTTCACAGCAGCCAAAGTCAGACAGATTCCCTGAGGAATCCAGTTTGGTCTGCTTTAGAAGTTTAATCAACAGCACCGTGTAAAGTGAATATAGTTTTAACTACTAGTTAACGGAATCTTCAGTGGTGTGTCTCAGCTAAACTACCGGCCTCTGCGGCATTGGCAAATGGCTCCTCAGCACCACTGCTCTCCCCACCCTCATCCCCTAAATGGTCTAGCAACCTAAAGTTGCTCCTCACATCTTCTTACACAGATGCCTTAAAAAGAGAAAAAATGCCAATGGCTGATCACTGGTATTTAAGACATGACACATAATAAAGAAACACTTTCCTCATCTCAAAATGTATAGACTATTGTCAGGGCTCTGATTGCACAAAATGGCTCTAATTGCCCTGATTCTTATTTATATTTAGGATTTTTTAGTGTTTTTTTTTCAAGGTTCTACCATGCAATCATTCCAGATGGTGGTTTCATGAGTGAGGACCAAATCCTGACATATTTGGATGTAGTTCACTAGCACTTCAATTTTCCAACAAGTAAATATTATTTAACCGCTTCTAAGCTTATAAACTAACTGAATTTTGATCAGAGTGTGCAAAATGTAACTGATGCCAAAAAAGCCTGGCCTATTCACTTGTTTCTAAAGCACACTTGAAGAGCTCCTCTCTGCTGAAGCCTTAGTCACTCTGGATTTTTAAGTCATTCTGGCATGCTGAGACAATCAAGCAAATAGAGAGTTGGCTACTGGCCTACCTAACTCCAGTGCCTCACACCACAGAACTAGAGAAAACATGAAGGCAGGCAATCCATGTCTGCAGCTGAAAATGCTAATACTAGAGTACAGTTCACAGAGTGTGGTAATTCCAACGCTGCAATAGTTTCATGTGATGCTGGCAAGAGTATTGGCTGATTGCTACACAATTTCACACTTGCTTTGGCAATTCTGAAGTTGCTATTTTTTTCATTCATTTTCCAAGTTTGGGGCTAGCAAACTGCATGTTTATATGTGTTATGCATTAAAAAATCCCCCAATTTGGAAGGCTGCAGTGAAAACAGGGCATTATGATACGATGGTAATCTCCCCAAATGAAATCTGTGTTAAAGTATTGGCTTAATTCATTTATTTTCTATTTTTTATTAGCCAAGGATTTTCATGGGTTTTATGGCCATTCTGTGTATTGTTACTGGGAAATCTTAGTTATCTAGGTAAGGCAAGACTGGGATAAATGAAGTCTGTATTTTCTCAAGAACAAAACATAGAAAAATCATATCAGAAGATCATATAAAAAGCATGCTCAATGGAGAAACAAGCACAGTAACAACCCTGACTGTGAAGCACAAAGGTCTCCAAGGCAGCACTGGCCTGAATCAAAAAGGCCAGACAGTACAGCATCACATAAATGTTTTCTGCCAACCAATTTCTCTAGAGTCAATTATTTGGGTGTCTCAGCATCCAAAACAAGATTAATTTACTGCCTAGATTATCCACAGCAAATAACTGAAAATTTCACTACTCACTATACCACTTATTTCTAAAATCAAAAAAAGAAACTGTCTGAGCAAGAACAGGTATCATATTAATTTTTATCTTGGGAATGCTAGAAATGAAAAAGAGAAATGTAAAAAGCAAAAAAAAAAATTCAACACCCTTTCTGGTGCAAATTGAGAAGCAAGGCAAAATGCAGCCCAGTCCATTTCTAGTTGTACAGCAGACAAATGGGAAGATAAACAAAAGAAAGATATTTACAACTGAAATGTGTTCTAGATACAGCTGCCCCACCTCGCTGTAGATTCACAGCTCTAAGACAACAATGATTTCTTCTTTTACCCATCTTACACAAGCAGCACAAAGTAACATGTTGTACAGACTTCATTATCACTTTGACAAGCTACATTTCTAACAATTGTGGAATATAAACAGCGGATATGATTTTTCATGCCATTAAAAAAACATAATACGTTTTCTACTGTTTGACTCTATAAAAAAAATGCAGCATAGCCAACAAAATAAACGAAGGACTAGATTTCCAATTAACGCATGCTGGTCTTCACACCACTGGCCTCCAGATAAAAAGGGAAAAGAACTTATCCAGCTGCCAGTTAACTGCATTCTGACTAAGCAATAACTCGCTCTACTTAATGTGTCAAAACATAGGATGGATATCAAAGCTTTTCTAATTACAATTTTTAAAAATGCAGTTGTCAAATTGTTGCTCCACTTACAACCACTCCACAGTAAGGGCCAGATTCTCTTTTCATGGCTGTCATTTACTCTTGCTTCGCAAAAAGACATTTCTGTGCTATATGTTAAACTTTTGCTCAGTCTGAGTTCCCATAACATTCCTGAGGAATTTTAAAGAGGCTATAGAGAGACTGAAAATCATATATTTTCAGATTTTATGACCAAACTAACTTTTCCTTGCAGCTACAGATAGCAACAGATTCCAACAGAGAATTTTAAAGCATGTTTAATTCAGAAATATGAAGAAAAGGGTTTTCTAAGAGATGACTGCTTCAAAGCCTTTGATATTAGATTGCGGAGCAGCAAGAGGAAAGGAAACACACAGCTCATGTTCACCTTCATTATTTTTTGAAAGCAAATTAAGCCTCTCGGGGGTGCTCCTAAGATCACTTTAAGTAGCCTAAGTATGGGCTTTGTCTAACAGGTAGGTTCTGCATTCTCTGCCTCTCACACCTGCCATTCTTTCTCATGGGCCAGAACATGGACCAGATGATCTTCAGAGGTCTCTTCCAACGCCAACTATTCTGTGAATCTAAAAATATTCTGTGAATCTAAATTCTCTGAATCTAAATTAAATAGAATTTATATAGCTGTTCAATAAAATGGATATTTTCTCTGGTCAGTCTAACAATGAGTCAGTATCACTGGCACAAGGTAATAAATTGAGGTGCGAGCATTTGAGAAGGGACAGAAAAGGGATTTGAGCATTTGAGAAGGGACTGGATAGGACAGGAAGACTGAGTTTGGAGTTGGGGTGAGGTGATGGGGACTAGTTATTACGAGAAAGCTTGAATGTGGAAGCAAAGTTGCTGATAATGATGTTAAAAAAAGATGAAGGTTGCTTGAGGAGCTTTAGAAGACTGGATCTGAAGGGACAAGGAGACTGAGAGGTAACTGGAAGTGGGGCAGCACAGTGAGAAGACAGATCTGGCAGCAGACAGGTTTCAGGAGAAGAATTGGCACTGAGAAAAAACAGAGAGCAACTCCCATGGGAGTTCCCTGGTGTTACAAGACAACCCTGGGAAGCTTAGAAAGAATGTTTGAATGAGGTAGATTAGGATAACTTCTAACATTAAGTATAAAACTTGCTTAGCATGAGTAGCTGAAATAAATCCGCACACTTGCTTAGCATGAGTAGCTGAATTTGCTGAAGCCTTAGGCCGCACTCCTAGTTCAGTAAGAAAGGGCCCCAGAGCTGGTGCAGGCTGGAAAGATAAGGGAGTTACAAGCAGTCTGCATTCCTGTGCCCCACACTCCGAAAGGGAGAATGTCAAGGCTTTGAAATAAGGCCTGCTTGGGCGCCAGAACCTTGGGAAACAAAGCCTCCTCTCACTGCTGAAACAATGTTAATTAAGGGGTCTGAACTATCTCCCCCTTGTCAGGACCTTGGGAGATAACACCTACTGTTCCTGCTGGGGCAGTGTTAATTGCTGGAATTACTATCTCCCCCTCATCAGGACCTTGAGAGACAGGGGTGGGACCCAGGGAATGAAGAAATCACTAACCAATCAGTGTAAAAGGGAAAGTCGCAAACCTGGCAATTTGTTTGTATAAATGCTACTTGAAAAGTTGGAGGGGTGTGCTTGATTTGTGGGAAACCACCGAGCACCCAGGCTTGCGCAACTCTGAAATAAATAAACAGATGTCTCTCCTGAGTGTGTAATTATTGGCTTATTGCACACCGGGCAATGAATCCACTTTTCAGACAACACTGGTATTAGACAATGAACTCGGCAAGAAAGCCTAAGAATCCTATCCCCTGGGGATGCCTTCTATGAGTAGAGGTGCAATAGGAGACAAAAGAGAGAGAAATGACTAGGGAGCTGTGAAGAGGATAGTCGGGAACTGAAAAGACAAGTGGGAAAAGAAGAAAGGACCTGTGTGAAAGCCTGGGAATAAGAAAATGGGCAGATGATAGTAAGATGTAAGGGAAGAGAGACCAGGATGTAAAATCTGACTGCAGCTGGGCACACGTCTATCTAAACTAAACAGAGTCAAGACACACGAGCAGTGCTCCACAGTTACTCCTATTGTTTGTTAGAAGGCTTTCTGACAGAGTGTTGCTTGGTACTTGTGGCGGACAGATGAGTGAACTTTTGCCTTAAACATTTCTTGGTACATAAGGTGCAAGCAAACCAAAACCCCGAACAAGCCATCTGTTCCCAGCGGGAACAGGACTGAGCTGCTGCGACCCCTGAAATGGTCTCCCTGCGACCATGCGGGACACACCGAGCCTGCGCTGAACCGGACCACGATTGGACAGAGACTTTGGGACCTGGACTGCAAATTACTGCTGCTTAACACAACTTTTATAAAACTTGCTTAGCCGCACTCCCTAGTTCAGTGAGAAAGGGCCCCAGAGCTGGTGCAGACTGGAAAGATAAGGGAGTTACAAGCAGTTTGCATTCCTATGCGTCTCACTCCAGGAGGGAGGATGTCAAGGCTTTGAAATAAGGCCTGCTTGGGCGCCAGGACCCTGGGAAACAAAGCCTCCCCTCACTGCTGAAACAGTGTTAATTAGGGGGGGTCTGGATTATATCCTCCTCTCAGGACCTTGGAAGATAACACCTACTGTCACTGCTGGGGCAGTGCTAATTGCTGGAACAACACCTGTTTGTCAGGGCCCTGAGAAAGAAGGGCAGAACCCGAGGAAACAACACACTTGTCAACAGAAACCGCAACAGTAAAGATAAGGGAGAAAAGCAGCCTGCCTGGGAACAATGATGAGACCCAATAGGGAGCAGGAGACCCCAGACCCAAAAATTACTATTGGTCTGAACTACCGCGTGAGGGGTGGGAAACTTAATTTGAAAAAGCTGTAATTGCCCAGGGATTTCTTTGTTCAGGGTCCCTCTTTGGAGGCACCCAACTCGAGCTGTAACTACTGCACGCGTGTCATTCCAAACTTTTCAGCGGGAACCTAGGGTCGGACCCTGCTCGAGTTGTAATTACTGCACACGCATCGCTAAAATTTACACCCAGGGTGAAGAGGACCAACGGGACGCCGCTGGATCCACGGGTGGTGATATCTCTTTCTCTCTCCCCCTTTTCTCTCTCTCTCTTTCTCTCTCTCCTCCCCTTCGCCTTCTCCCCCCACCTTTTCTCCCCACTCTGTGGAAAATAAAGTTAAAAGGTTGTACGATATTTGACTGGTTTTAGCGTCTTAATCTCGTCCTTGGGATCGTAACGAACCCCCCCCCCCCCCCCCGATATTGGATCGGGACAGTACTCTCCTAGGAAAGTTTGGGAGAGTAGCTCAGATTTTTGACTGTTTTCAGCAAGCAGAATGGACAAAACCTTTCTGTCTGCCTGTGACAGAGTTTAGCCATTTAGACACAAGATATGCCATACCATTTGCCCTGAAAGGCAGAAAATGGCTGTTTAGCCATACTCAAGGGGACTGACCAGTTGAGAGAAAGACAACCAGGACAAGGTTCAGAAGGAAATGAGAAGAAAACTGCAGAGAAAAATATCTGAGACAAAAACAGGTTAAAACAGATGGGCAGAGGTGCTTGTAAAGAACTGGTACTAAATGCAGTTTTGTCTTGACATTGCTGCTGCTGTCTGCGGCTGCAGAGCTGCCACTGCCAAGGTGCGTCAGGCAATGCCGCGCCGGCGCGGCCGTGAGCCATCCATGAGGTAAACAATCTTGTGCACTTGCACAGGGTGGGAAGGGCGCGAAAAGGGCAGAAGGTCGCCTCTAGGGGAACAGCACGTCTGGCACGAACTGCACGTACACATTTACCATCTGCGCAAGAGCAGGAGACCCCCAGATGTTACAAGGCAACCCTGAGAAGCTCAGAAAGAATGTTTGAAGTAGGTAGATTTGGATAATTTCTATCTTAGATAGAATTTGCTTAGCATGAGTAGCCGCACACTTGCTTAGCATAAGTAGCTGAATTTGCTGAAGCCTTAGGCCGCGCTCCTAGTTCGTTAAGAAAAGGCCTCAGAGCTGGTGCAGGCTGGAAAGATAAGGGAGTTACAAGCAGTCTGCATTCCTGTGCCCCACTCTCCAGAAGGGAGGATGCCAAGGCTGAGAAATAAGGCCTGTTTGGGTGCCAGGACCTTGGGAAGCAAAGCCTCCTCTCACTGTTGAAACAGTGTTAATTAAGGGGTCTGGATTATGTCCTCTTCGTCAGGACCTTGGGAGATAATGTCTACTGACCTAGCTGGGGCAGTGTTAATTGATCAGGACCTTGAGAAGCAGGGGTGGGACCCAGGGAATGAAGAAATCACTAACCAATCAGTGTACAAGGGAAAGTCGCAAATCTGGCAATTTGTTTGTATAAATGCTACCTGAAAAGTTGGGGGGGTGTGCTCGATTTGTGGGAGACCACCGAGCACCCAGGCTTGCGCAACTCTGAAATAAATAAATAAATGTCTCTCCTGAGTGTGTAATTATTGGCTCATTGCACACCGGGCAACGAATCCACTTTTCGGACAACACAGATGCCCCCAGCCTGTTTCCGGAAGGTTCCGAGAGGGCGGACTGCGCATGACAGCTAATCTGCATGGGACGTGCGGAAGCACCTCCCAGAGGCGGGGCAGGAACCTATAAAAACTGCAGACTGTGTGATTGGGGGGGCTTGCTTGCGACGACGGAAAGGTTGGAGTGCAGTCAGTGGAACATTATCGGACTCGGAAGTGGCTGTACCTAGTTTCTTTTCTCCTTTTCCAACTTTCTCTATCTTTTCGCCTTACCCATGTTTCCCTCTCCCCTTCACCTTTCCCCACCTTTTCTCCCCACTCCGTTGAAAATAAAGGTAAAAGGTTGTACGATAGTGGATCAGGACAGCGGTCTACAAGTAAAAGAAGACACTGGAAGGCATATTTGCCTGTAGGACTCAGGTTCCTTGTAGCCACGAGAATGTGGATCTGAATGAGGCAAAAACCTTCAGAAAGAGAAAAGGGTACCCAATGTTTACCTCTGTGGAAGGTGGCCTGTGGCATTTACAGTCTTTGTCTTTTCCCCAGAGCTCATATCTGCTATCAATAAACTAAAACTTTTTGCAGCTGGTCACTAATTATGTGTTCTTCATTTTTGAGATATCTGATTTTATACTTTGGAGTCTGATCAGCAGAAATGTTGAGCACTCAAGAGCTGCAAGTGAAATCAGTGAAGGATGTGCTTTGAATTTATAATACACTTGTATAATACAAACTCCTTTAAGAATCAGGTCCCTGCGTGTCTCTATTTGTGCACACAAAATTAGCAGAGACTTTTGACAAGAATCTCAATGTGCTTTCATTGCCTATCTCAAAATTATGTTTTGGTGTTAAATACATTACTCTTTGTGAAGCGCTCACATACTATACTGATAAGAACCAAGAAAAAAAAAAAGAGGAAATTAGTAATTCCATTTTCAAAGTAGGTCTTATACTGCGTTCTAAATATGGAACAGAAAACAACAAAGCATTGTATTTCTATGCATTATCTATCCAACCTATTGAACAGAGCATGGGTCCTATGGAAAAATATATTGCTGTGTGATTAAAATCTCTGCATAAAACATACAGACAGTGGAGTTAAATTAAGGATTTACAGATGCAAAAAGTACCCCTCCTCCTTGCATTTCCTGAACCCTGAAGTTTTTGCTTTTAAAGCTTAAAATTATATTCACAACATGTGACTGTACACGCGCCCACACACACATTTGCACATATATAATGAAAAAAATCAAACTACGTGATCAGATAATGGCTGTTTTTACTTCCCCTGTTAGTTCCTCTCTCCTGGTATTTCAAAAAATCCATTTCAGAAGACCAGTTTCTGCTAGAGTGGATTAAATGTCCCTAACTGTATTATTTTCCCACAGCCAGAACAGAAGCCAAAGAGAGAAATTTTCATGCCGAGCAGGTCACTACACAGATGAGTTTTCAATAAAATACCTAGCCATAATGCTTCAACCTTTAGGCATTTATGTCTCTGAACAGTTGAGAATCTTTGAATTTGAACAGGAAGAGAACATTTGGTATCCCTGAGGTGTTACAAAACTGGTTGGAAGCCAAAAAACTATTAACATTGAAATAAACTTGCTTTCTGAAACTATAGACATAGATACATAATTCTTTACAACTAATTACAGATGCAGAATCATGTGGAGCACCAAATACATTCTGAATCAGTAGTCACAGTCTCTTCGAAGAACATCATAGAGCTGAACATCAAACTCATCAATAAAAGTCGTTTTTAGGTAATTCTTTAGATAATGTTGTATGTTGTCAGTTTTTCTAACCTGAGACTGAATAAAGCAGTAATGACAAAATCATCTACAACAGAAAGACATACTTTGCTGCTCTAAAATTCATGAATGAGCACTTGATTTATATTTCAGTGATCACACTATTACAATGGTTAGGTACCATCTCTTGTGTTTCAGTGGTAGTGCATTGTAATACCTCATGATGCAAATCCAAGAGGCAGACAGTGCTTTGGTAAATCACAGCTGAGGTCAAGTAAAGCCCGAACTTGTAACAGAAATAATAAATCTGTTGACACTTGAATTTTAGCTAGAGGAAGTCCATTGTCCCACACTGGAATATGCCTACTAAATTGGCATTGGCATCAGACAGACCGCCCTAGCGGTGACAATATGTCATGTGTTGTGCAGTAGAAGGAAGTCATATGCTGGCAGGGAGAGGGCAATAGGGTTACAGACTAAATTGTTTAAAAATGTGAGGTAAAATGCGCAGTGTGAAATAGTTTTAGGGAATGATTAATTCTGATTTTAAGCATGATTGTAACTTGCTGCTTAGCTTGGAGAAAATCGTTTAACTTCTTGCTCAAATAAAACCTTCAATGAAAGGAGGCAAATAATATTACTAGGAATTCTTTGGAGAATAATGCATAAGTGTACGTTTAGCTGTAGCAAAAAGTGGTTTGTACTTAAAATATTATATTGCTAAAATACGGTATCATAAAAATATTACAGCAAGGACATGAACATAACAATAGCCTTTGGAGCAGCCAGATAATAAATTGGAAAAATTTGGAAAATGGCCAAGGAAAGAGGAAGAAGTACTAACTTATTCTTTGGGTGCAGGCATTTGGAAAGCATATATTTTGATTTTTTAAAAGAAAAGTCCAAGAAGCTGTGACTTTAGAAGGGCTGTCTGGGTTAATTTTTCTTCATTTTTGGTCTAATACCACATTCAGTTTTTCAGTACTTTGCTCCTGAATCATACCCATGCATGTTTTCTTCAGAGAGAATAAAGTACTCCTAAGGCTCACGTAACTACAGATGCTTGATTATTTGTTGGGTTTTTGTACTGTGGGATAGCAATGTGACCTGAACTCACTTCCATATAAGTAAGTACATCAAAATAACCTTCACTACCAGACAGTTGAAAAACAGTCTTTTTAATCTCTCTTTTTCAGTTTCCCTGTCTTAGTTCCTTTGTTTATCATCTATGTCTCATGTGAGCTAGCAAGCTTCATATATGCAGTAGTTTGCATCTGTTTTTAATTTCTCTCCTCTCCATTTTCATTTAGATCTGCTAAGTTTGTGCAATTTCCTTTTTGCATTGTTGGGCTCCTCTATTCTTTTCCTTCTGAAGTAATTAAATCCCGTGTTTTTGATATTTGATTGTTTCCAAATAGTAGAATCTGCTTCAAGAATTTTTAAAGGTCTTCTACAGTTGCAGTAGTCAAAAGAACCCCCCAAAAGCTATTCACTTAACCAGGAATTAAATTAGTCAACAATACAAGTAAAATTAAACTAAATCTAATTTTCAACCTTGGGAGTCAATATGGTGCTAAGAAAGTATTTAGTTTTATACGATTAATATGTTGGTAATAGTATCATTGCTTATAAAAATCTAATTTTTAAACCATTAAAGTTAATAATTTAAAACCAATATTCAGATATATACTACTACTAAATCTTCACAGAGTAATAAATACAGAATAGAAGTGGACCTTTCATCCTCCAAAAATAATATTTCAGATGTTGCACTGCATTATTATGTATTTATTCTCCTTTAATCATAGTAAAACAAACCAAAAAATAAATGTAGATTTTCATATTTTGTTGTTGTCATTTTTGCATTTTTTTCCTATTTCTAATGCTTCTGTCCCTGATTGTAAAGTATATCTACTACTAAGAAACTATTTCCCTCTTTGGATATTTCTATAAAATGTGTAGAATGCTATATGTTTTGAAATATTTTTAGATAAGTGCTTTGTCTATAAGCAAATAAAATGCATCTTTGCAAAGTCAGCAGTCAGTGCTCTTGGAAGAAATACTTGTTGCTATTTTCCCACATTGCTTTTACTGTTCAATGAAAGCAAAGATTATTCATATATCTGGTCTATTTAATGCATAGTTCTTGTACAAAATGCTCAATCTCAGTAAATACCATCCGTCATCTGAAAAAACACCTGTGCATTATCAAAAGCAAATGGTCCAGTTTGTCCAATCTGATTGCAAACTACTACAGTTAAGACTCAGAACCTTTTTAGCAGCCAGTCTCAAACAAAACTGTTTTACTTTTCAGCATTAGTCTTCTTTATATATACATATATATATACACACACACACATACATACACACACATATGTACATACATACATACATATATATATATATATATATATATTCTATCCACAAGGAAAGATCCACTTGAAACTTTCTTGTCTTTCACAATGTAATAAATACAAAAAAATTTAGACCAGAATCTATCTGGATTCGGCAATGGAAAAAAATGATGTTAAAAAAATGATAGAAGGAAGCCTCCACCTCTAATTCTGCACATCAGACAGATAATTACTGATTATTAATATCATCTAAGAACTATAAGATTTGGGGACTTGGAATCTCTGCTGAAAACCATAGCAAGCCTCTTTAAATTAAGGGAGGGGGAAAGAAACAATTCCATTTGGCCTATGGTTTCATTTTCCAGCCTCTGCAGACAGCCATCAGTGAAGTTTCCTCTGAGGAAACCATGATCATGAGGAAACCATGACCCGAGGAAACCTTAACTCCTCTAGAACAATGCTTCTTAATTGCTATAACACCAGCTGTTGGAGATGGAAATAAAAGGATTCTGATTCCAGCTGCCTTTTCCACCACTTGGAGAAAAGGAGATGATAGATATCAGAATTTTATGAGGAACAGTAGGAAAAACAACGAGCACTGGAGGAGTAAGGGATGTGGAGGGTTGGGAGCAGGACAGATTAAGAGAGAACATCTATGAAAATTAAGCAATGAAAGGATGTGAAAGTTATGGGACAGCTGACTGTAGAGGCAGAAATAATATGAAAATGGAAGATAAGGAAAAGATTTATGACTGAACTAAATTAATTGCAGCACATGGAAAGGAGCAGATACGGAAATGGAAATTAAGCGCAGTTTTGAAACTTGGGTTAATCATGTGTGCCTGAAAATTTTAGTTCTTTGTCTTCTCCAGCTGGTGATTGCACAGGGTACTAGGGTTTGCCCATGCTGTAAGATCTGCTTTCAAGGCTGTTGAAAGCAAAGGCCAAACCAGATCCTACCATGTCAAACTAGAGCCAACCCTGACAGTTTTGCTGCTCGCAAGCACCGAAAGCACACAACCATTCTGGACTTCCGGGTGACCTCCAGCATCCCACCTATTTCTGCAGGGTAGAAACATCAACGCTAGTGTAACTTGAAACAAGAAATGAGGGACAGCTTACTGAACTTGGTTCTCAAGAAAGCAATTGCCATACACTTACATTGGCTGAACCAGGAATCTTCAAAGCACAGACTTACAAAAGCAGTCTCTTAGGAGATCAGAATCCCATAACAGATATTTACACTCAATCTTTACAAGCAGGATACAAAAAAGGCAGAGCCTGGAGTATCCAGTACTTCCAGGTGAAATTGCCTTACTTTTCTCTTGGAAAAAGTGTGCCAAAGATATGTAAAGCCTACTAACACCTAAAGCTCCAGTGATTCTGAAACGTAAGAATAATTAATCAGAAGAAGTTGCCTTTACCTAAAGAAAAGTCAGATCTGCTCAATAATTCGGATTCAATAAAAAGGTTGAAAACACAGCTGTTCTAGCCCTGTAGCCCAGTGATGCAGTATTGCCATTGCTAGTAACAGGCCACATGCTTTGTATGGAGTTTGTAAGGCCTCACATCTGAGGTTTATCAGGCTTGTAGTCTTTGAACTTGTCTTGACCTGCCTGCTGCTTTACTTGGTTTATGTGTAATGGATTTTTTTCTAATGACCAGGTGGCTATGTTTACTTTGCTTTACTTTTGCTTATCTAGGTATGGCATAAGCTACTTCTATATAAAAGGTAGAATCTGTGTAGTATTAAATATTGGTAATGGTAGCACAGTGATGTAGCATGGAATAGGCCTGCTGTCTACAATGCCTGATCAGAAGCTACAGAGAAGATTGAGCCAGACTATACTCAAAGATGGACAGTAGGACAAGAGGCAATAGACACAGGTTGAAATAGTGAAGACTATGAAATACCTACAGGGAAAACAAAAATTCACCCTGAAGGTATTCAAATACTGGAAGGTGTTGCCCAGAGATGTTGTGGAAAATCCATCTCTGGAGATGTTCAAGACTCAACTGGACATGACCCTAAGGAACCTGATCCAATTATGTCTGGTGTGAGCTGCAGGTTTGATGAAATGATCTCCAGAGATCCCTTCCAACCTAAATTTTTCTCTGATTCTAATTACAATAGATAACATGGTTACTCTTCTTAATGCGCAGGCCATTTAAGAGAATTAGAGCAGACCTAGATAACAACAGCTATTTAAATAGTTCAAAATATATAGAATGCATTTGGTTATTTAACAGAAAATAGGCAGCTCGTGAAGATTTATGATGGTAAATCTCACTTTTTTCTGTCATAATGAATATATATGGATCAAACATAAACCCAGTCTTCTCCCAGATTTCTCTGCCAGACTGATGCTAATGGAGAATAACTGCCACCCTTCAAGGAGGGAGATTTGGCAGAAATCGTACCATCCTCTATAATTTTCTATTTAAATCACACTTTCCTCTCTGCAGACCCCCGAAAAACAGAGTTGCTTTACTATTCCAGATCCCAGACCTCTGTGAAGTAAAAACATGGAGATAATAAATCCGCTGAAACACTCACAGACAATGTGTAAACTTTAGAGAAAAATTTATTTACAAATGCAATGCAGACAGACTACCATCTAATATGAATAGCATATAAATTAAAGAGATTCTATCCAATGCATGTGTTCTAATACTTGTTTGCAAGGAAGTATGGAACAGAGTGAGGAATTCCTAGCCTATAGACAGAGCATAGCGGTGTGTGGGTTTTTGGATGTTTTGGATTTGGATTCCTGCCCTTGCATATCAGAGCCTTCCTGAATATCAAGTTGAAGGAGTTTACTAACAACGTTACAGATGCTTAAAAAACAATAAGAGCAAGATGTTCAAGTGATGTTATTGAAAATATGCAGGCGGATTCACTATCTTATAAAAATATTTAGAATGATGTCATAAATTTAGTTCTACTCTGTGGTGGACAGATGAGTGAACTTTTGCCTTAAACGTTTCTTGGTACATAAGGTGCAAGCAGGCCATAACCCCGAACAAGCCATCTGTCTCTGGCGGAAACAGGACTGGGCTGCTGCGACCCCCGAGATGGTCTCCCTGCGACCACCCAGGACACACCGAGCCTGCGCTGAGCCGGACCACGATCAGGCAGAGACTTTGGGACCTGGACTGTCCGTTTTTAGCACAACTTCTATAAAACTTGCTTGGCATGAGTGGCTAAATTTGCTGAAGCCTTAGGCCGCACTCCCTAGTTCAGTGAGAAAGGGCCCCAGAGCTGGTGCAGGCGGGAACATTAAGGGAGTTACCAGCAATTTGCATTCCTGTGCACTGCTGAAACAGTGCTAATTGCTGGAGTTACCACCTCTTTGTCAGGACCTTGAGAGATGATGGCGGGACCGGAGGAAGGAAGACACACCTGTTGGCAGAAACTGCAACAGAAAAGATAAGGGAGAAAAGAAACAGCCTGCCTAGGAACAACGATGAGATCCAATAAGGAGCAGGAGACCCCAGACCCGAAAAATTACTATTGGTCTGAACTACCACGTGGGGGTGGGAAACATTATTTGAAAAAAGCTATAATTGCCCGGGGATCTCTTTGTTCAGGGTCCCTCTTCAGAGGCACCCAACTCGAGCTGTAACCAATGCACGCGTGTCATTCCGAGCTTTTCAGCGGGAACCTAGGGTCGGACCCTGCTCAAGTTGTGAGTACTGCACGTGCATCGCCAAAACTTACACCCAGGGTGAAGAGGACCCACCTACCACCAGACGAGAACCTCCCCCCCGCCGAGACTCCCAAAGGAAGAGGACCAACGGGACGCCGCTGGATCCACGGGTGGTGATGTCTCTGTCTCTGTCTCTGTGTCTCTCTCTCTCTCTCTCTCTCTCTCTCTCCCCGACCCCCCTTTTCCTCTCCTTTTTCCTCTCTTTTGTTGAATGTTGGTAAGATCTGTTTGAAACGTGTGGCACGGGACTTGTCTAGCTAGTTGCAGTATTCGCCATTGAATTATCCTATTTGACCACATGTGTTAATAAATCTTAAAACTGGCTGGCTGGTGTCGTTTCACCTTAACTCAGTCCAAGGGCATCACGAACTTGGTCGTTGGTCCCAAGGGGAGGGAGGTCGTCCTGAACGACTCCTTTTGGGCCACGACATACTCTGCTCAGTATGAGTTGGAAGACTGTTCAGTCACCATTCCTAGCTACATCACTGATACAGAGCTTAATATAAAAACATAAGAGAAATAAAACTTCTTGAATGCATGATACCAGAAAAAAAATACATTTACCACATAAGGAGCCAATCCAATTCTTTTATTCAAAATTATAGAAAAGAATTTCCCTAACCTTCTTGGCAGCCTTAAATAAATTCCTTGGTGGGGATTTATTGTTAGGCATCTCAGAAGCTGGAAGGGACTCTTGGAGGCCTTGCTTAGCCTTGAGGAAATAGACCTGGCTGTGAAGGAAATGAAACACAGTAAATCTCTGTGCAGGGATGAATTTCCAATTGAGCTTTTTTATGTTTTTGAAATCTGAGGAAAATATCCCATAATCTTCTTGTTAAGACCAAAAGAATAGCTCCCTTTCTGCCATATATTTGAAGCACTTCTATGTTAGACCTAGCGCAAGAACAGATCATCCAACTGCAGAAGGTGAAATGCTGCTTCATGATAAACCATGATACCAAAGTCTTTAGTCGAAAAAAGGCTACAAAAAGGTCTTACTCAAATTATACATGTAAATCAAGTCACATTCATTAAATCTATGAACAGGATAGGTTGCCCCAGGTATGTGGCTGATACAACTGTGAAGTTACAGAGCTTGAAGGAGTATGTGAAGGAGTATCTGAGGAAATTACTACAGAAAGAGCTGTGAGAAAGTCTGCACCATACAGCCATGCAGAATAAGAAAAATAATATTACTGACAGAAGTAGGATTATTGAAATGGCAGCTCTTGGTAGCTCACAAATTCAAGAGGAGAAACATCAACATGGAAAGGTGTAAAATTATAAAGGATAAAACACACGTTCAGTAGAAGATGGCAGCTCAGTAGTGATGCCTACCTGGCTTGCAGTGACTCTTTTTATGTCTTATTGGGGGTGATGGTAATCTTAGCCTCATAACTTGTTAAATCCCTTGTCTACTGTATGTGTTTTAACAATAAATAACTGCTTTGCACTTCTTAGAAGAAAACTGCAAAGAATTTTTTTTCAAAATTTCTGCAAATCTTACCTTTAGCTTGATGACATTGTGGTGGTGATTGTTGTTTCTACAAAAGTAAGAAAATTATATAACTGCATTATTTGTAAAATGCATAATTTGGTAGTATACAGCTAAGTCACTTGAGAAGTGATACTTTAGATACAACAGTAAAAGGACATCTTCTCAAAGGATACATAGGTCTGGAGTCCAAGCTAGGGTTTGGCAGACACAGATGAAGAATGTAGGTACTTCTGCCATGGGAGAGACTTTTCTGCTAGAGGCCCTGGACAAGAGCTGTTGGACACGGGGTAAGCTGGTGGAAGAGAAGGCCAAACAAGGGCTCTCCAGAAGGCAGCCAATTGTATTTAAAAACATGCAAGGGTAATGTCAGTCTCTCCCATGCATCTTTGACTGGAAGAGAAGTCAGTCTGTGAAACATTCAGCGGACTAGCATAGTCAAGGTGGAGTCTTCCTGGCAGATCCAAGCTGCCAAAGCCACCAAGGTTTATCTTCGTCCCAGTACTGCAAGAGTAGAAGCAGGCTTGGGACCTGTATAATTGCAAATTTGGTAGCAGGTCTATTGCGAGTTTTGACAAGCTGGCTCCAGTTTGGCTAGAAAGACATAAGACATGAAACAGGCTAGACCTTGAACATGGGTAATAACCTGTCCAGAGAGGTAAGTATGCAGTTATGATAAACTGTGAGCTTTAATGAAGAGGGCAAAGACCCTTCAATCCACAGAAACAGCCTTCCTATTTTATTGCCTAACATGCTGACTAAATCAACCACAGAAATTAAGTATACCACAATGATTAAATATACAGCAAATGTACTACACAGACTTCTATGTTTATGCCTCAGCCAGAACTTACATATGGTTCTATGCATATATACATATACTTGCATAAGTTATAAAAAATGTTTGTTCAGCCACTTAATCCCCCATGGAATATTTGATGTTATTATTTTCCTGTGTATCCAAGCAATAAATGTAATTAAAAGGTACTGCCACTTGCCACTTGCCTCTGAGCTAACCTGTTTTCTCTGGTTTTTATCTTCCTATGCAACTTCCACTACCCCATGCATTCTGTTTGTTGTCATCTTGGAAAAATAATATAACTATAAAAGCAAATTCAATCAAACTGATTTCTATTACAGATAAAAATTATTAATGCAAATTTAATATATAACCTAATAAAATTAATAACTGTTACACATGAGAAAATGGATTGGAAAGACAGTGGAAGACTTTCCATTTTTATCAGTGTCACAGGTTAAGCAAATGTTGAGTCTGGACAGCCAGTTTCCATGTTATATCAGCTGAAGTAGAATTCCTGTATGTTAGTGTGTGCACATGCAGGCCTGGGGAAAGACCCAGTGGCTTAGGACTTCTGATGTCCTCGATTTTGTATTTAAAAACTACATACAATCCACTGACACTCTTTTCTACCTGTCTTCCCTTTCCCATACTTTTAACTGACAGAGAAATGAAGATACTCCGTGTTCATCTCTATCTGTTTTAAATCAGGTCTTTATTAGAAACTTGTGTCATCACCAGTTCTCTCCATTGCCTGTGCAAGGAGCTAATTCTAATAGGTGATCTGATTCTCTCATCTTGAACTAAACCTTGAACCTTGAACTAAAATGTTATAATGATTACAATGACTAAATTCAGCTCCTGTAGTAGACAGTTTGGACATAAAACTAAGGATCAGGAACTCTGAATGCCAGTCAGAAATATGACACTTTGTTGTTTTCACTAGGCCACTTAACTGCTATTAATTTTCTTATTTCTTAAGAGGGACTTTCTAACCTACTTACTGACCTTATGGGACAGTACTGATGTATTTTAGATACTGCATTTTTAATTTATTATAGCTTCTCATTGTGCCCATAATTTGTCATCTATGCAAACAGAAGGCATAGTATCTGCCTCAAAATTACATTCTGAGATGATCAGTCACTGTGCAACTGATATTACTGTGACCATCATCAATTTCTGTATGCTGACAACAACTCTGCTATTTTTCATTATCTTCAGGCACCAACCATAGTTGTGAAATGAATTAGCATATGTATAGTTTAAAGTGAATATTGCTTCTTTGCAGCAAACCTTTTTAAACCTAAATTTTCAGTGTACAACTATTCCTAGTTTGCTTTTGTCTTTTGAGTTTTTCAGGAAGATATTTTAAAATTGTATGAGCTTTTTTCATTCATTAACATAACAAAAATGTGTAAAACTGACAAGTGAAACCTATCAAAATCACAGAGTCAGAAAATACAAGAGTGAATGTGTATTGACTGTGGAACAGCAAAAATGATGTTGTTAAAATTCTGCAAGTCCTTGCAGAAAAATAATGGCATAGTCTGACTCAACTCACCCCCACTCCAGCCTTCTGTAGAAGCCATTATAAAATGCAAACAGCTATGAATCTTCCATGTCTCATTTTTTTAACCATAAGATCAACTTGGATATATTGCATTATATTATTACTTAATTCTGTATGTATAGCTTAAAAAATGAAACAATACCCAAGTCATCTGAGCTATGAGTTTGCTAGATCATTCACTGTTCTTATTATAAATGTATCCAAATGATAAATTAATCCAATTGCACACTGCTCTTGTATTGACACAGCCTCCATTTTGATTTCAAATCTGCAATTAAAGTAGCAATGGATAATGGAATAAGATATACACTTGGAGGAGACAGAGCAGCCTCTATGGAAAGCCCTTCCTATGCATGGGCTAAGGCATAGATCCAAAGATTGTTGAAGTCAATAGAAAAACAGCTGGAGATATCACTGAACTTTGGGTCAGTCCCTACAGAGAGTAAATGAACAATAGTGGCCTTTCCATAGAAGCTGGAATAAAAATATCGGAAATCACATCAACTGTTTTCTAAATATCTCCATAAATTCTTGGACTGGATTTCAGAAGTGGTGAATAATGGAAATATTTTGATAAAAAATGTATCATCTCTGTCATATACATTTTCAGTGAATATTATTCATAGATTATATTATTGGAAGGATTTTGCAAAATTATTTGAGTGAATAGTGGGCAAATACATACACAGATTATCTAACCAGCAGCATAAAATGCATGAATCACAGGCATATTTGTCAAATATTTCAGTGGAAAATATTGAGTAAATTGTTCAGAGAATATGACTGCATTTGATTCAAGCCCAAGCTATTACTCTCCAGAAAGTGTGAACAAGCAAACAGAAAGAAATGTGATTTATAAAATGTTTGAAATTTTAATTCTACAAGTATTATAATTGTTTTGCATATTTTAGCTATTTGAACCCCCCATTCACAGTGGCTAAAAGAATATATTTTATTTTAAGCATATGAGGATATGTGCACATCAATAGAGGCAAAATAGTTGTTCCTTTTTTCTGCCTGTACTGCTGAGTTGTCAGCCATGAGCCAGTTCTAGCCCAGAAGTCACATAGCTATGCTGTCATGCCTGAGCCAATTTTCCAGACTCCCTCTGCAAACAGGGCAGAGGGATTAAGGACATCTAGTACATGTTCTACATGATTTATCTTTGATTGCCATCTCAGGATGAGACAATAATGCCTTAAAAGTGCCCATTTCTTTTCACAGACTATAAACAAAGATGGCTTTGCTCAGCTGGAGATATCTGTACTATAGATGTTTGCCCAGAAGAATCTCCCTCATAATGTGAAATACAACCATTAATTAACATGACTGTTGTTCAGACAGTATCTACAGTCAATCTTCAACTGCCCAGATAATCCTGGATTGGTCTTCATCTCCAAGTTCACTCCTTACATCATTTTTTCTCCCCGTTCTCAGTCCTGATTTTTCATACCTTTCCTTAATATGCCTACCTGCTCCTTCTTTAATTTCTGTTGGAGCTGGGAAAGCTTTGCAATTGGCTATCCATCTCCTTCTCCCAAAACAGAGAAAGGGGCATTCCCACTGATTCTTTATCCTAGCTGCTCTCTAGACAAGTATTATTTTAAAAGATAAGAAAAAGAACAGAAAGTTTTGTTCCATTCTTCACAAGAAGGGAAGGACAGAGGAGGGACAAGAACTACCCTGAGCTTCTGGTGTCTGTTCATTTCTTCTTTCTTTTCTCCTCACTCCCATGCTGTTTTCTCACAAACAGAAGTGTGAGAACTTTATCTTTTCAGTTCCCTGATTAGACATGCCTTGAGTAGTGGGGCGGTAGAGTAGGAGTACAAAGGGTCTTTTACAGGTCTCCAGACAAGTGCATACCTCTTAAAGATCTGTTTCACAGTTTAAAGTTTATTCCTTCATCACATTCTAAGCAAGTATTTATTCTCAATGAGGGACACTGTTTATTGGTAGTCATGATCATTAAAATTACACATATAGGTAGAATTCTGTCCCTAGTACAGAATTTCAGAATTTATTCTCAAACAGGTTGGAAAGCTGATATAGTAGAAGTTCTGAAAATTTCAGATCTGGAAAGAATTTTTATCTTGGCACTTTTTGCTGAAATGAAACAGTCTGATAACAGCAATAATACTTCATTTTTATGCTGTTGAACTGGTCTTACAGATGCTTCAATAATCCATAATTGTTCCAAACTTGCAAAATGTTTCTTGGGAGTGAGATTTCAGATAACCAATGACCCAATTCCTTCTCTTAGGACTGACAAACAAGATCACCCAAGATGCACAGCAATACTTAATCAGAGGGCAGTGCCTAATATCCACTGTCTAATTGTACAAGATGATCTGATCAAGGAGCCCAATTCACAGAAGAGAATGGCAGCCTGAACCAGAACTCTAATAAATCGATGTGATTTCACAGGAAAATTAAGTTTATTTCTAAGCAAAGCTGAAGCTAGGTTAATTCTGGAAGAAAGATTCATCTCCAATAAAATCAAAATTTGTTGTGTATATTTTGTAAAAAAATAACATTGATAGAAAATTCTCACTGAAACCTACCTACTACTTTAATAGATTTTAAGACTGACCTCCTGTTTGGCACATCCCATAAAACTTTGCAAGTAGTTTTCCAATGGAGTTCATAATTTCTTGCTGAGGAGGAATAACTCTCTAAGAAAGTTATCTTGTCTTGATTTAAACATTTCAGTGGCAGAGAATCTACTACTGCCTTTGGTAAATTATTCCTAGTTAAAAAAAAAAAAAAAAAAAGTCATTTTACTATCAGTCTCCATTTCTCTAACTCCAAATTTCAGCTGCTGGCTGAAGAAGATAATGCTTTCACCAGAGTCGGATAACATCGCCTATTACTTCAAGTCAATATTCTCCTTTTATTAAAAAATTGTAACTAGCCATCTTGGCCACAGTATCATGATCCTAATAATTCATGCTTAACCATTAGTATTTGTTCTTAGAGTCATTGCTTTCCAGTATGTAGTTCCTGCTTTGTGTGATTTATTTTTTTTGTTTTTTTCACCTGTATCTATTTCCTCACATCTGTCTATATTTAAAAAAAACAAAAAACAAAAAACAAAAAATTGACCTTTACTCTAAGTTTGGCAGTCAGACAGTACTACAAGACCACTGACACAGTTATTATTCTTAATAATGACTAAAAGAAGACAAAAAGCTTGACATTTTTTGTATTGAATGTGAATAGTAGTATAGTTATTTCAACTTGCTTTATGACTGAGTTGAATGACAGAATAAAAATAGTATAGAAAAATCATAATAAAATTATATTAAAAATTCTATTCACATCTGAAGTTTGTTCTATTAAGTCAAGCAAATAATTATACTCGGTATTTCCTAAGAATATATCACAAAAGCAAACAACAACATACAAAAAACTCTCACTGCTTTATTGAGAAGCATAGAGATAGTGACGATGTACAGGAAATATTCACTGGTACTTCGTTATGCCAAAGGAAAAGTAAAGATCGATCTTATTTTGTATCTAAGAATAATGAACAAATGTATATGGAATTTCTTAACTGAGAATGCTAATATAATTTTATTTTCATATAATTTCTCCTTTCTGAAGCTCTACTTTGAATTATTCTTGGAGGCACTATCTGAACTTCAGAGCAATCTTTTTAGTCACCATCAGTTTTGCCAGAAAGACGAAATTATTTTTGTAAATACTTTAATAGAGATACAAATGATACTGAGAATTCATGTAAAATGTTTTGTCTTGTACCTATACTAGTTAGCCATCTTTTAATTTTCCTCCTGGAAATAAAAGCTCCACAAAAAGTGAGAGGAAGCCACACATTCTGGACTTCTCCAGAATCTTCCAGTAGTACAATGATAAGACCAAATTTTTCCAATTGTATCAGTATCTGCTTGTGAATTGTGGAGTTAGTTTCATGGCCCAGGTTCTTTCACTTTAAAGATGATCAAAATAATCCCTGTGCTGTATATCACTGCAGTACCAGCTGACAGCCTATCTTGCTACCAAAAATAAAGATTAATTCCACCAGTATTTAAGCAATATTCCTGGCCTGCTTCCAAAACATACTGCCATATGAAATCTATGTGGAAAAAAAAGTTATGCTTGTCAAGTATTGTATGCTGGACTTAGATGCTAAATCAGATGCCAAATTCAGGAGAGTACTAGTCCAAGCCCTCTTCATCTGGTGCAGCTGGCATTCTCATTCCCACCATCCTGAGGGGATACTATCTACCATACACCAGTAATATCACCCATATTTTAAATAAAGTTTGCTTCTGGGCTGAAACATAATACATTCCTGGAATATTCCTGTTTGACTTTTTTTAGTTCTTTAAATAACTTTCTGATAACACCATGTGAAGACACAGTGACATCCTTTTCTCAGATAGTCTCTTATCTGTGCTTTTATTTTATGTTGTTTATGTTTTATGTTATATCAGAGACTCATCACTGTTGGCATCTCCACTTCAGCCTTCTCACTAATTGCTGCCAGTGAACATTGTAACCTTGAAATATGCTCACTGAAAAGAAAATTTGTTTTCCTTCACTTACTCTTCTTTCTCTGTAGTACAGAGAGTTTGTGGATGATCCACCTGCTTTCTGTGCTTTCTCTGAAATTCATAGGGACAGAAAGTTTAAAGGAATTAAGAACTAAGACTACACTACAGCCCAGGGCATGGCCCTAATAGACAATGTTATTCTCCACCCCTCCACCCCCCCCCCCCCCAAAAAAAAAAAGAAAAAAGTACATGACTTCAACAAGAGGAGGAGCATACCTGGCGACATGGCTACAATGTGTATCATACGGATGATGATATTTTGAGAAACAAGGTAGAGAAGCACTCCTTTTATTCTATTTCTTTGCTGTCTGAGTTTTTGTGAGTATGTACATGCATGAACCTATGTATTTAAGTAACCAAAAAAGTGCACTGAAAGCACATCATGGTAGTAATTGCAAAGCCCTGTTAGCATTCTCCCTGTGCTCTCAACGGACATCAATGGACAGAACATTTTCATTTGAACTCTCATTTATGAAGTTACGAAGTCAGCTGGTGTTACAAAGTTAATATGAAAAGACAACTTTTTAAAATTAGTTTTCAATGTTCTGTATTGGCATGGGCTAGTTATATTGGGCAGCTGGGTACTGTTTGTCACTTACTTCATTTCTGTTAAAACACAGCAACAGCAAATCAGTGTATCTTGCAGTTAATAAATGTCTTTTTTTCCTTCAGAATGACTGGGTATGTTTATGAAGTGTTCATTTCATCCCATCATAATAAGCTTCCCCAATACATAACCAAGACAGAGCTACCTTAACAACCTTGTCATTTCAATTTTTCACACATTTCCATTGTGTGTGTCCTATATCTCACTGAAGTTTCAAGTCATTAGCTGACTGCCATAAGCTATTAGTCTGTAACATTGCTAAGTCTTAAAAATGTAAAACAGAATTAAAAAAAAAGGAAAAAGGAAAAATCACAAAAGAGAAATTGCCTACAGCCACTTTCAGACTCTATCTCTACAGGTTCTGTTGGTTCATTAAACCCAATGTACGTTGAAAAGGAACCACCATCTCAGACAAAAATTCATGAAGAGCCTATTTTCAGATTGCAAATCATAACAGCATCACTAAACTACACAAAAGACACTGTTCATCTCATTACCCTTCACTAAGCCAAGTAAAAGAACCTTTATGTATGCAGCATATACTGCCCATGCGTTTTTGTATCACAGACCTATGTCTAATCTAATCATAGCGGAAAGACAGCATATGCTAGTTGTTAAAAGTTAACATATTAAACCTACAAACTGGTAAGGAGTATACACAATATTAATTTTATAATCACTGTCTCTTGTAAAATATTGATTTAGGGAAAGTAGTGCACTACCAAAAATGTTTACTGTGAGTGACATCATTACACTTCATTGCATTTTACTGCATTTTACCTTTTTTTTTTCCTTCATGGTCAAACAGACACACTTCAGCTTGATTTTTATCTGGAACTATACTGATGATATATATTATCCTACAGTCATTACAAAAATCATGTATGAATAATACCATTGCATTTCGTATCATTACATTGCATTGGTATTATTTTTTTATTTTATAACTCTCTTTCATTTATCTCATTTCAGTGTTAATTAATTTACTGCAAAGCCTTGTAAATATGATTTTTCTATTGTATTAGAATCTTTTTTTGTAATTGTTACCATTATACCATTAAGAATAACAACAGCTCAAAGGATAAAGTAGCTTGATTTGCTACCCAGTTGCCAGTTCCCTCAATGCATATATACTTCTTTGCTCCCAGGCTACAGTCTGGAATGATGCCAACAGGTCTGTTAGCCGGGAAACCTGCACATGGAAGGAAGGATACTGTTCTCCAGAGTCTGTGCCCTACCGACTGTGTAAGCATGGATTGTGACAGATTTTGCCTCCTCTGCACAAGGCAGTCCTTACATGAAGCACACATGACAGGAGTTTCTTGCTGTTTGGGCTTGCTACCAAAATGTGAGCTAAGCAGAGGGACTGAAATTCCTGGGAAAGATCCACTTATGGCTGCAGGACCGGGAATTATCTGGCAATTAATGCCATGTGCATGCAATTTTCTTCTCCTAGTGAACTTGGTGGAATAGTGTCTTTAAAAAGTCACCATCTCTAGGCAACAAATCCTCCTCCTCCCAGAGAGGAAAAAACAGTGCAAGCTGACATCTCACTGCCAAGAAAGCACACTGTACATTTGCTTTTTCCAAACTGGCTTATCTTTCATGTTCAGATCAGAATGACTGATCCTTTAATTCATGCCCAGGTTGGCTTTTATTTGTTTTTTTCAGGCTGGGGAAGCACTTAATCTTTGTAAATAGTTGATATTAACTTTGTAATTTGAGGTTATGTGCATTTGTGGATCCCTTTGTATTTGTTTTCGTTCCCTAAGCTAAACAGTTGCATTCGCGGCTGTGCTTCCCCCTGGCAGAGAGAGGAAAGAAGTCTGGGCTGCAGCAGGCACATGGGTTAGGAGGGAAGAACATAAGAGCATCTGAATACCCAGAACATGTTTGACTAAAGGAAACTGCCTCTGAAGGAGGCCATCCTGAGATGGCTAGAGAAAAGTATGAGAACACAGCGTCTTTCCCCAAACACTCTCCCAGCCTTAAACAGTTCACAGTCTTGCTCTTGTAGGAGCAAGTATTGGGGGATACTTGCAGTGCTCTGTAGGAGAAAGAAAGATCTGTGCTTTAGAGGGAAGAATAATTTTTAACTATGAGAAGTCACAATCACAGGTAGTGGTAGATAACTGAATTCATCCAATACTAAAATATTTATCTGAGATATGTAAAACACTTAGCTTCCTCAAGGTATCTATCTCTGTCCACTGACAATGTGAGAGCTCCACATGATCAACCTACTCTGAAAGCTAGAACAATCTGACTTTTAAATGGTAAAAATGGGATGAGATGGCTCCCAATATAGCTGCCAAGTAAGTTGTCTAAGTTAGTTAAACGTGGATTCTAGCCAACATTTTCTTTACTATGTAGCCTGAGAATACGTGCTACATTTTCAGGGTCTGCAGGCAATACTTCAAAGTTCTATATTTAGAGATGCTGCTGAGATAGTTTCTTCCCTTTTGAAAAGATAATTTAAATACTTACCTTGAAGTCCCAACCTTCCTGTACCACAGTATTGCAGAGGACTGATGAAGAAAGAAGGTTTATATTAATGAGCTTATTGGCAAAAGAATGAGAAAGAGATTTTATGTTCCCTCCTTCTCTGCTACCACTGACACGAAGCAAAAATGATGATGTCTGCATACATTTATTTGATATGTATACTGTAGAAGTACCTAGAGACTCATTTTGATCATTAGAGTCAAATCCTAGTGAGTTAAGAACTCCACAAACACATATGGGGAGATGGCACATGTCCTTCAGTGATCCAAGCTTAAAAAAAAGAGCACAAAAATGTAGAAACAAAAGGACATAATCAAACTGTGCTATGTATAAGTACAGTTGCATGTTTTAACTTGTTCCATCATACTCCTGCCATTGGATAATTTATCTTTTTTTTATTTAAATATAACTTTTTAACCTTTTCAGGTCAAAAAACTTTAGCATGCTTTCAAGACCTACAAAATATAATAACACTAAATAATAAAAGT
The DNA here is from genome assembly GCF_036370855.1 of Dromaius novaehollandiae. NCBI lineage: Eukaryota > Metazoa > Chordata > Aves > Casuariiformes > Dromaiidae > Dromaius > Dromaius novaehollandiae. The sequence continues at coordinate 24,326,982 of NC_088100.1, forward strand.
AAAAACATATATATATTCACAGTTTTCCATACTTACATTGCTTTTACCTCCTGAATGACACAAAACAGGTGACTGATGGAACACCGGTTACGAAGGGGAACCTTTATTTCTTGTATTGAGCATAATCGTCAGGGTTTGGCAGTAGGGTGCTGCAGGGGTGCCCTTTGTGGGAGGAGGCCGTGAACTGCTCTGTGCTGGTCACAGCCAGGTCCAAATGGCTCTGAAATGGATGGAAACACCCCATCGCTTACCAAAATTTCAGCCACTTATGGGACACAGTGCCCCTGCTCACATGATATTTAAGAAAGAGTGGAAGCTGCCAGGGGCAGAAGGCACATGGGAAGATACAAGGCATACAGCATGGAGACATGGAAAGAAATGTTGAGGAGGTGTCTGGAGATGCACTCTTGGAAGGAGGCACTCCATGACGGAGGTGGCATGCTGCTGAGGGACTGTGGCCATGGGGGACCCACACTGGGGTAGGGACACTCCTGAGGCACTTTGGCCTGTGGAGGGCCCATGCTGGAGCAGGGACCACCTCTGAAGGGACTGCAGCCCGTGGGCAACCGCTACTGGAGCAGAGACACCCCAGAGGGACTGCAGCCTGTGGGCAATGCACGTTTGGGGCAGGGACACCTCTGAGGGTACTGTGGCCCATGGAAGATCCTTGCTGGAGCAGGCACACTCTGAAGAAACAAAGAGAAGTGGAGGAAAAACAGTTAGAAGCTCTCAGCAATCAAATGCTCTGGCAGCTCACAAAGTTTAAGGGGGTTTTTTTTGGTTGGTTGGTTTTTCTTTTTGGTTTAGTTTGCTTCTTTGCTTTTGAAAGCCACCACCATCTCGTGGGGACCTGGTATTTTAAGGTGAAACTCTTGTGAGTAGACGAATAGTACCATACAGGCTCCACATACATTGCAGAAGATGTACCAACTATTTTTTTAATCTTGTGAAACTCATGAAGAGAAGAATAATCACTTCCTACTTGGGGATAATGTAAGTCTCAATGCCTAACTCTGTATTGCTGTTGACTTTGAATGATCACTTAGGAGAAGAGAAGCTATTGTTGGATCAAGATTATCTTTCAAATTAAATTTTGTAATATTGATACCCTAGCATGTAAATTAAGTTTTGTTCTCCTGGTTTTGCTTTCTTAAACATATGAACAGTTTTAGCCCATATTTCTTGGAATTTAGATGCTTAGAAGCATTCTGTGTCTAGGAGTTACTTTTTCTAATGCTGTATTTGCATTTTATTAATCGCTGGATTTTCCTGATTCATTTATCGATTGCAGTGTGTTGTGCATATTGGCAATTCCTGTGTTTTAAAGCAGGTTTGGTGCAAGAATAGCCCTTCAGCTAATGCTCCTGCAGTTCTTCACTGAAGAACACCCATTATGGAATGAAATATGCTGAGAGGAGAGTTCTGTTTATATATTAAATTATGACAAATTTATGATTTCCACTAAGGTTAATGAAAGTCACATCTGTAAATTCCCATACTAAAGTTAGAATAGTGCTTCTCAAATTTTTGTTAGAGTTCTGTTTTTGAGCATCTTTTCTTTCACAAAAGATTACATTAAAAATAAAAGTTCTCATGCCAGAATAATAAATTAAAAATAACCTTACTCAGAAATCTATGTGAACTAACAGATGTAAAAGAACAGGTGTTCAAATATGGTAGATACTTTTACTACAGTGTGTGTTATCAGGCCTATCATTCTCTAAAAACTGTCAGATAAAGGTTTGTATCTTGACAAGCCTTTCTGTATAAGCACAAAAAATAAAATGTAAAAACCTGTTGATTTAGGATTAAACAGAAACATACTTTGAATAAGTACATTCATGTGAGAGATTCACACCTCTTCTAGCTTTTGTCAACAGACTTGCCCAGGATCCTGTCTTGCATTTGTTTGAAGATGATTAATGAATGCACATTAATGAATATTAATTAGTTAATTTAACAAATTCAGGGTTAGAAGAAATTTATTTTAATGTGATAGCCTGTTATGGAAGTGAATTAATGCTCTGCACAAAGAATATTCCTGTGTTTGCCACTTTCTGTTTAAAACCTTCTAAATGAAAAAAAGGATGTTAGAAAACAGACATGGATAAAAATAGGCATTCCTGTTTTCCCACAATTCAGGCACACAGCTTAAAAATCTTGGAGCATTTCCAAATGGTTCTTAAGCTAAAGCAACTGAATTCACCCGGCTTCTAACTTAGCAATAGCTTGTAAAACAAATGAGGGTTTAATAAATTATAAGTCTGTAAACTGTATCATAAAATGTTTCCTTTTTTAAGAGTATTTTGCGGAGTAATATATGTGTGAACATAATAAGAATCCAGCTTTATTGAGAGCATATTGGAAAGTGCAGTTGAAGACACCAAAGAGGTGGAATTTCAGAGCTGTTTCTGTTTTGACTCATGATGATATCGCTGCACAGGCAAAGTTCTGCTGTCCTGAACACAGAAGTAGTACACACCAGGAGGTTTCTTATTTTCACAGCTTGATTTCTCATCATTCTGGTGACCACACGCATCAATCTTTCTTGTCTTCTGCCTTTTGGGCCACTTCCACCCGTGTTTCTTAGACGTTGCTCATTTTTCCTTCGTTTTCTGTATCTTTTTGCTTCTTTCCGTTATCTTCCAGCTTCTCTTATTCACAAATATACAGTCTCACAGATCGATAACTCCGATCTCTGCACTCCCAGACAAATCCTGCTTATTTTTTCTGACATATTTTTTGTTCCAGTCTTTCCCTGTGATCCAGTACCTCAGAAAGGAGCCTCTGCTATTTCAACTGTTTTTTAACAAAGAGATTTTTAATTGCATTCTCATCTAAATGGAGTGAAAGCTGGCTAGCAGAACCGCCGAATTCAGTGGCCTCTGGAATTGCCTGCAAATTGATAGCACACCTGCTGGTAGCTGCAGAGAGCCTTCACATAACAAACAGAGATTATCTATATGCTCTCTACGATATATGCTGCCATGTCACTTTTACTAGCATTGTGCTTGTACCTCTCCCTTTCTTCCAGCATTTGTTTTTCCCTCCGGACTTCTTAACTTTTAAAGAGAAATACTCTATAAGAGAAAAAATAAAATAATTCCATCCTCTTTTGTTCAATATTTGGCTATTGAAATTCACTCCTATAAAAGACAGTGCTCTCATCTGGGAGTCAGGTTAGGAAAAGACAGAATTATAGGATCATAGCATGATTTGGTTGGAAGGGATTTCTGGAGGCTGTCTGATCCAAACTCCACTCCAGCAAAAAATACTTTGGGCCAAATTCTATTTTTACTTATGAAGACACTGAAGAATATTTGAGCTTCAGAAACTTTTCCATAAAGCTCAGGATAACCACAGCAAAGCTACATAGACCTTAAAATTGAATAACCCTCCTCCTGAAGCACCACTGTTCCTCAGTGGCTGTCTCCTAGTGAGGGCTAATTTCAGCCCTTTGAGAGTTGAGCTAATATGTGATATCCCTCACACTGTTTTTAATTAGTTTTAGTTGTCGTATCAGAAATGTTGACAGCATACCAAGAAACCTGCAGCTTGCTTTCTTCCTTAAAAGCTCTTCCTTCAGGGTACACTAGCCATATGTGTGAAGTCACAGCCCATTAAGAACTATGCACCTTGTTCTCCCACATTCATGAGCTCTTCCCCAGTGCTTATTAGCTTACCTGATGATATATATTTAAGACTCCTTTTGGTTATGAGTTCCAACATATATTTCTCTTTAACCAGCACTTAACTACTCTGCGCCCTACAGCCCTTTGTTAAAGCTCACCTATTACTCCTAGGAGAGCTTTGCTTCTAAAAGAGCTACGTGGCTGAACTTCAAATCACTGTGGTTGTTCCCTAACAACACTATTTTGAAATGTGGATAATATCTGTCTCATAACATTTTACATTGTTTTTGTTATCCATTGCTGGAAGATATTTTAGAAATATGGAGATGTTGAATTTACCAGCATTTGAATGATTCATACTGAGATTAGCAGAATTTATAAAAAGGTCTTTTTAGACTTTGCTTGTTTTTACCCATCTGCTGTCATTGTAAGTTACTGGGCTGTAGCTTGCGGAACGAGGTAGGTTTCATTCATTTTCAAATATTTCCTGGCAATAGGATGACAGAAGAGCCTTGCACAGAGAAGTAAATTGATATATCAATACTACAGTATTTAGCCTGAGTTATTGACTTAGTAAAACATGCATTAACAATCGTTAGTGATAATGCTGTAAATGTGGCAGCTTTATAATTATGTAGCTTTGGTACTACTTTCTCTCCATAAATATTTTATAGCATTTTCATTTGATTTTTTAGATTGCTCACTCACCCCATCACTCAGTCACATTTTTCTAGAATTTGCAAATAAATATTTGTTCATCTTTTGGTAGAAGATGAATTAATTTTACAAGTAGATGTGTGAAGTACTTTATTTAGGAACAAATTGTGACATGTTGGCAAGAGATTAGAACACTACTAAAAGAACTATTCATTTGAGTAAGTGATCTCTAATGTCTGCATATGTTATATATTCTGCTCCTATTTGAGGACTTTTATAGAATCCAAAGCTGCTAGTATGGTTACCCATCTACAATATTAAGAACTGTCATAGAAATTACACTGGGTAGACTGTTTTACAGTTTTCATATTGCTAAGAATATCCTAGTGAATACTGACCTTTCAATACAATGAATGTGATCTTAATGTTTCTTTAACATGTTATGACTTCATACTTTTTACAATATTCTGTATTTATACTTGTAAAAGTGTTTGTTACTTTAAATCTTTTAATAGAAACAATTTTCTGCTCAATTTTATTTGTGACAATAATTACTGTCACTGTAATAATTAATTGTTTTATCTTAAACAGTCTGAACTTTCTAAATCTCTATTATCCACCTGAAAATACTGTATTTTGAAAAAGAAAAGATTTTAATTACATTTTTGACTTTCCATTTACTCAAGGTTACTGTGACACCATAAAACTATAATTATACCTTGCATTGTTAATTATTGTTTGGCTAAAATAAGAGAGTGAGCAATACACACAGCAGCAGGTTTCTGCTGAAATCAGAAAAAACATCTTTTCCTTTCTGGGCTGAAAAAGCTATAGTTCCTCTACAGCTTTCCCTTCCTCAGATGACTCAGTGAGAACTCTCCTTCCTGCTCGCCATGTTAAACCTAATACAACCACTGTTAAGAATTAAGACTCCTCGAGCATTCTTTCGTCTGACTTTCAAATCACAGATGTATTGGCCCATCTGGGTTTTGTTTTTGTTGTTGAAGTAAACTAGTGGAGTGTCCCGGTATTGTAGAAAGCTGAATTTTTTAAACTTGCTGATGTTGTAATGTTTCACTGGGAGAAAAAAACTGTTTTAGTGTGATAATGAGAGACTTTCAAAACATTCCTTTGTCTCTTGTCTTTAATATTTTTATAATATTTCTAAATACCCATTAAATACAGAGAGTTATTTAAAGGGTCACAAAATTGAATGCAGAAGGAGACAAAGAAATCCCAATTTTACATGTTTATAGAAGAGTTTTACAGTATTTTGTGGATAAGCTTTTCAAGGTAGCCTAATAGATTTGGATTAACATTAAAATTAACAAGCATGGAATATTCAAATTACTGAGGTACTTTGAAAATTCCAGGATAGCTGCTGTTAGAAGTCATAAAGGAATTTATACATATATAGGAATTTGACATCAAAAGCATCACTTGTCTTTCTCACTGCAACGAGGCATCAAGCGCAAGACATGGACTGCATTCCATGCTATGGATTCTGTCTAAGTACATATGTGCAGTGTGGGTCTGTAACGATTTTCCTTATAATTATGCAATTACTTGTAATACAGGCAATGCTTTTAACTAACTCATGCTGTACAAATATTACTTGAACTGAAATCAGAAAGTCAGAAAAGTCATTAGTAATGTTGGCATCAATAATGCTGACAACTGTAATACACATTATTAAAATACTACAGTAGTAGACTATTACTTTAAGGACTCCATACAGAAATAAATAATTAACTCAGGCTTACCTAGTAAAATCAGTCAAAATTTGGCAACGTCAGGCTTTGTAGTATGAAGGAGCTATACTGTCTTCAATCCCTGAATAATCTCTGCAGCAAATTCTAATATCTTTTCTCACAAAGTGCTATATTATCAAAGGGACATGAAACACAAGTTTTTGAATTTTTATTTGGGATTTTTCACATAGACTCAACTTGCTTCACTCTGCCACTATCACAGAGCCAAAACTAGTTCTTCCCTTGCACTGGTTAGTAAAACTACATCCTTACTATGACTTGTCATAAAGTAGCATGTATATTATTGTATCTTCCATAATAACTGTCTTTTAGAGGGCTTTGGGGGGGCGAAGGGGGATTTCTTATGCAGGACTTCCCAGAATGAAGCTTTAGTCACTTCTGTAACTGCAATGCAAATAAATAAAAAGGCTGAGAATGCTGGTGCAGGAACATAGGACTGATTATTGTGGGGTAGGCTCAGCAGTTTAGCAGAATGGGAAGATTCAGGATGTACATTCACTGCTGATTTCCCAGTTCTGTGAATGAAGTCCTAGATCTGATTGAAAAATATCTGTAAGAAGTTAAACTTTCTTTCAAAGAATTTAGTTCAAAAGCAATTAAAAAAAAGAGTTGCATTTTGAAATACTACATCTTGGATAGAGATAAGTGTGTTTATCAAAGACCATGTTTTTGACAAGCAATCCATCAAAACTGACATGTTAATAAATATTGGCAATAAACAATGCCAAAAGAGTCAAAATGGTAAAACTTCCAAAACAGGATGTATTCTTCTTCCTTGGCACCCTGTGCAGGCATATGTAAGTGACTGACCCGAGCTAACCTATAGGAAGGCCAATACCTGGGAGGTCCTGACTGTAACAATCTCACTCTCCAAACAGTGGATGCTGTCATCCCTAGGACAGAGGAGAAGCATGCCTACAATTAAGTCTAAAGGCAAGCTGAGATACAGCAGTGCAACACAAATCAGGACCATCCCATCGCTGTCTCTGAGTCCCTGCTTCAAACAGGTTTCATGCTGCACAGCAGGCTGCAGTTGTTCTCATGCTAGTATCAAACAATCCCAAAGATAATGGGATTTAAATCACCAGAAGATACACTCAGCAGAGATCAGCAGAAGTCGAGGATTTGTCTGAATTTCCTGCAGACAGCAGAACAGACCCTTTGGGAAGGTGCTAGTTGGGACTGCATGCAGGGAATTATGCAACAGCCATGATTAACAAGAAAGCACATGACAGCCTTGGCAAGTGCGTGCCCTGCAGTGCTGGTGCTGATGTGAATAGGTGCTAACTTGATGGCCAGTATCGATCCAGCTAAGCTAAATGTATTGCCATTCTGACACTTGGGTTTCCTTCGCATGGCCATGCTGTTAGAGCAAGAAGCACTCCCAGGTCCTGACAAACAGTGGAGCGGCAGCCTTCGAACTGATACAATCAATAATAACCTTGGAAGAATAATTGCATATTGTGATGTTCTATAATTCTTTTAATTCACTCATTCTCAGACACAGTGATATAAAGCCAGCTGTTTGGGGAGTCTGGGGGAGATTAGGGGTGAGGGGAGGTTGAACAATTCAGGTGCTTAATGTGCCCTTGAATGTTGAGTATGTCTGCTCTAGTAAACAAAACTGGCCAGGTCCCACAGTCTTGCCTTGAGGCAAGTGACAAAGCAGGATTTGCACCCACATCCATGCAGCTGAGATCTCTGAGCTCTCTCCAGGTCCCCCCCATAGAGTCCTGGAGAACAAGGGCTGCCCTCCTCCCTGCCTTTCAGGAGCAGTCCCAGGCTCATGCTAAGCCCTGACCTGTACCCAGGCATTCAGTGCTCCTTGGCCAAAGCCAGCACTATTGCAGTAACAGTGCTCTCAGTTTAATGGTATAACAGATCACACACCAGTGTTCAAGTATTTGCCGTGGCACTGTTTAGTTTACCAATATAGACGAAGCCTCAGGATTTATTTCTGGGGTATATTTTAATTCTGGAGTGTGTTACACTTGTCTTATTTAATTGGAGCCCATGAACAGGGCTTCTTTTATGCTTTTCCCTCTTCCCTTTTTTCTTCCTTTTAGGATTAATTTTCTATATTCATTTTTCATTTTACCTACTCCTGTCTGGTTTTATTGGCATTTTGTCTTTCTGTTTTCCTGAATTCCACATTAATGAGAGGAAAAGTGCTTCTTTCTAGTAAGATACCTTGATAGACAACATTTTAATCTGGCAATCGAAGAGATGAAGAGAAAAAAATAGCTGAGTATCAATTTCAGAATGAAACAAGGTTTGTATTTCTAACACTAACAGCTAACATTTAAAGAAAGAAAAGGCAAATGCTTCTGCACAGCATATGGATAGGAATAAGACAGTAGCTTCATCTTGTTATGCTCCAAGAACATCCAGTGTGGATACAGCATTAGAATCTCTCAAGGAAAGTGGTGAAAGAAATATCTATTTTTCAGCAATAAACTATAAATTGTCATGACCATTAACCAGGAAAGAGAAGAGTCAATCCTAGCAATTAAGAACAGTTTTACAAGGAAAAGTATCAAATTTCCAAAGCATGAGAAAACATTAATCTCTGGAAAGCATGTGATTAGTTTATCCTCATGTCTGTTGTAGTGTCATCATTTTTAGTCACTGCTCTGTGCCTTGGTATTTTATTAACTCATTACTGAATATCTGGGTTGAGGAGTGAAGAGAGTTTTATTTTAACAAGGCTGTAGGCATTCTGTGGGTCTATATCTCTCTGGGCCTATAATGTTAATGCACTTCTAGTTCAGAATGTACTGAATAAGCTTAGATAAAAGTTTGCTTAAATCATGCATTAGAGTTGATCTCCCTAACTCTTAAAGACTCTGTCTGTATTTTGTGAAGCTTGGATATGAATGATTCTTATAAACATGAGTAGGAATGATACATAACACAGAGAGAAATATCTTAATGAAAATCTGGAAAGGATTGTTACAGTTAACAGGGATAAATACAGTATTTCATATTCATTTTGAACACCAGATCTCACATTCCCTCACAAAGAGTAAATATGAGTTCAAATCTCTGTCAGAAATTCTGCTGAACTTGCTGATTTTGTATTTAAAAGATATTTCAAATTTTGCAGTTCTTGTGTAGAAATTTTTACTAGAGAAAAGAATCCTTAATGATTGCATTTAGGAGCTGTTTGTGGATTTTGTGCATTCTAACCTTCATCCCATGGAAAGTAATACTGAGGATTTAACTGAAAATAGTGAGAAAGTGAGTTGATAGTAGAGCACTGTATATTAATCCATACGTTATTAATCCATATGTAATATGCTTGTATATTTATTACAATTATAATAAATTACTTTATAGAGTGAAGACATGGACATCTGCATTTAATCAGATACAAGCACCGAATGAGCACTGGAACAACAGACTCCTTGATCTCCTAGACCACTGAGTTTCAACATTTTTTGATTTGAAGACACCTAAAACATTTCCGGTAAGGTGCAGATCTCTGTATAGTGAATTAACAATAGTTTGGTTTGTTTATAGTTAAATTTCATAGGTATCTTATAAGTATGATCCATGAACCCCTAGAGGTTTGTTGACCATAGACTGAGAACTACTGTTTTAGAACAGCTACATTATAAAACATGCCTCATTCTGTACCCCAGGTATGTTATCAACTCTCTGAGAGAGTTTGCTGTATTTTGATATTTCCAGTGAACCCGTTTGAAAAGGATCCATTAGAATAAAAAAGACACAATGAATCAGTGATAGCAATGTAGCAAAATACTCCTCATCTATTAAAGATGACATGGGTTTTAGCATTTTGAGGGCTAGCATTAAAATCAGCTTCAGAGATGGCTATTTGTTCCATACTTGTAGCTAAGAAGAACACACTGCAACATTAAAGAGCTTCTTTGAACAGGGTCGCTAACAAAAATAGCAGAAATAAACATCAAAAAAAGAAGGAAGGGGAAAGAGAGACAGTGCTCTTCACAGAAACAATAAATGGTGCACAGGCCTAGTTTGGATGACTAAAAGGGAACGGATTTGGTGTCCTGAATTTCAAACAAAGGATTATGTCTCACCTTCTCAGTTAAATGTCAGGCCCATTATTGTAGCTTATTCACAGAAGCTAATAAGCATTAATTCATGTTGCTATGAGAATATAACCCTCTAGAGCACCCTTTCTTCTTTTTGGGCTACTTTATTTATCTGTTGTGGTTATACAATAGATTTGTTTTTAGTACATCCTTTCGAATGCCTCTAAGTGGTATTAGAATTAATTTTAAATATCACTGATCTGGTATAAAAAATATTTTGCCATCAACATCCATCTAAATATCTCCAGTTTTATTAATGTTAGGTTTTTTATATATATATATATACATATATATATATATATATATATATATTCATTCATTATGTCAAAAAATTAATAAAAAATCTATAAAATATAGGAATTTTAAATAAAATGTATTGATCCTTGACTTCTATGAAATCTTTTATGATATCCTGAACTATGCATAAATCACAGCTTATATGAAGAAATGTAGTCTGTAAAGGAAATGACAAAGTAGCTTTCTAGAGACCAGATTGCATATTAAGTTTTTATACATTCCTATAAAGATGCAATAAAAAATGCAGCTGCAATTTTTGCATTGATTCAATCATTGGTAGATACAACTTTTAAATGGGCACTGATTGTTTGAATTTTATTAACACTTGAAGGTCCAAATCCTAAATCCCTACACTCTTCTGTAAATTTTGTAGATGCAGAAGATAGGAGGTTCACTGTATGAATTAATATACAATCTAGGTTCTGCCAGTTTGTCAAAGAAGACATAACTCCACCTGCATTGTAAGAGAAGGAAAGAGGAGGCAGTGATATTTCCACCTTGGTCCTCTTGTCAACTCTGGGTCTCTTCGAGCTAATTTTCTGTTTTGTTTTCACAGTGTGTTTCTGGTATTTCTGTATGATAATGAGTTTACAAACACAATTTTAATAATGCCAAAGAATGATAAACTTTTCTTGAAGGAGATCTGTGGTACACTGCAACTTAATCCTTAATGGCTGAGAGTGTGAAAATGATTTTAGCCCTCCATTTTACACTGCTCATCTGCATAGGACTGCATGAGCAGATAGAGGACTGCACCTTAGATTTCTGGCCCCCACTGCCAGTGCCCACGTCAGGGTCAAGAGTCCTCTTGTTCAGTCTCTCTTCAGGAAATTAATTTGAATTCCTGGCTTCACAGTGGCCCACCATCGATAGATAAGATTCTCTGTGGAAGTTTTCCCTGTTGATGTGAAGTGACTATGGTCCAAAATGGTGTTCCTTGATTATATGGCCAAAGTTAGATGTTGATAATTCTGGCCTTAGGCAGCTAAATATCAAAATCAATCTAGAAGAGGCTGTGCCTAAGAGCTTAAGTGGCTAAGGAACCTTGTGTTCCAGAACGACAGACCTGAGGAGTTAAGGAGTAATAGTGAGTAGGCATTTTAACCAGTCTCTAGAATTTAAGTGCTTCAAGCTGGTGAACAGGGTTCAGTGTAGGTGATGTGGCTATTAGGAGTGTACCCTTTCCTTACAAGTTAGCCTGACTGATAACCAGAACTTCCACTTCACGAGAAATCTATATAGATCACCTCCCAAGAAAAAGAAGTCTAAGAAAGGGTTAATAAGCTACTGCACAGATCATATCTGATCAATCGTCCTTTGGACCATCCTTTCCCACCACATTTAACCTTAGATAATCCTCTTTTTCAGAAGAGGAAACACTTTTTAAAATCTCATACTTTACGCAAATGATTTTGCAAGACAGGAGAACTGTTTGGCTTGAAAACAGAGATTATAAAAATAAAACAAGACTAAAATGTTTAGTAGCAGTAATCCAAATTTCCTGGGAATCTTACCAGCAGTTGTCAGAATTATGGCAACAAGGCCAGAGAAAGGGGTAAGCTAGCACTTGGTTATCCTAGGTCACCCCTCTTCAGGGACTTCAGGAAGTGAAAGTAGAAGAAAAGATGTGAGGTAACTTACTGAACAAATATGCTCAAATGTATGGCAAGATGCAGATGGACAAATGAAACTAATGAGGAAGAGATAGATACCGTGTGTTGTAGGTGCTCCTCTTCGGCACATCGTGCTGTAAAAGTAGGTACCTAATCCCACAGAAAGATATGAAGTGGCATAGGAGCTGTAGCTCTGTATAATGAACAGAAAAAATAAAAATTTCTGATGGATGTTTGAAATCCCTATATACTGAGGAGGGAGCTGCCTAAACTGTAAGGAATGTTGAGGAATGTGGCATGTTTATATGTCCACCTCTGCAGGATTTAAGCATAGAGCTATGTTATAGCAAGCTCTATGGATTTTAGATCCAGATTCTAGAGTCCTCTCCCGAAGATAATCACTTAACCACCCTTTAAGAAAATGACATGGTTGTCCAGGACACATTGGCTAAGACTCCGGATGTGAATTCAAATGCATATTGGCTATTTATCTAAGGGATCTCTAAACTTAAGCCTCTCAAGAGTTAGAAAGTAATGACAGGGCTACCTAACTTTTCAGGAAAAAAAAAAAATCCAGGTGCTAAAATGTTAAGTGTTGCTATGTATTTTTTTTTAATTTTAAACCAAACAAAATTTTAGCAAAATTATGAACAATTTATTTTCCTTCATTTAGTTTCTTATATTTCCTAGTTCTTCTTACATTTCCTAGTTTCTTGCTACTCACATTAGTAGGACTGCATGCATATTTTGAGGAAAAAATAATTCTTCATTTATTTTACAGAGCATCTATCAGTGTGTTTTGATCGACATTGGTCTACCTGCTGCAAGTTGAGGAAAGAGTAGTGACGAATCCTGTTCTTCAAGCTAGGTCACAAAGCAAAAAGAATAACGTAAAAATTCTATAAGTTTACCCTATAGGAAAGTTTAATTAGGTAACACATGGAGGTTTTGTGTTCTGGTCCCTGTCTTGCAGGGTATACTTTTTGTCACATGAACACACCCTACTATTTGTTGGCTCTGCACAAAAAAAGAACCCACCAAAAAAAAATCAGACCTATCCAAGGTAGAGACCATCTTTCTGTCTATCCTGCAGAGTGCTTAGTCTACTCTGGATGCTGCAAAAATGCAATTTGTTGGTTCATTGATAGTGTATTCAGACTGAACCACACTGAAATACCAATCGAGACTGAAGAAAACTAATGCTTTCAAACCAGACCGGCACTTTGCAACCAGGATTGTCATTTCTGAGATCTCAGTGTGCCAAAGACCCTCCACTGAAATGTGCAGAAGACGAGCACTCCGTTAGACACATGTGCAAGTGAATTCTTGGCAGAAATGATAAGCTGCCACTGTCAGTGACCTCTGCAAAAGATAAGATTGAAATGATGTCTGCAGAAATAAGTAACATGACTGAGAGAATAGAACTGGAACAGGCAATATAAAGTAAAGGACAGAAGCTGTGTTTGTGAATAAAAAAAAAGAGAAAGAAGGAAAAAGAGAGAGAGAAAGAAAACAGATTCTTAACGTATAGATTAAAAAGTAATGTATCTTCTTATCAGAGGCTCAGAGGCATGTCTTATAAAATGTCATTTAGAAGTGTTGATACTCTTTGAAAAGAGGCATTGCTATATCTTTGGACATAGTCAAATCAGTGGATGAATAAATTAAACTAGAAAAGCAATAACAATTAATTGATAGGAGTTTGTGTAATATAGCAGTATTTTAGAAAAGAGAGACAGAGAGAGAGAAAGAGAGAAAGAGAGAGAGAGAGAGAGGAAGGAGACAATAAAGAGGACGGACCATCCCAAAGCAGACTCAGTAGTGCTAGCCCTCCAGTACTGCATATAAAAATGATTCCATTCACCAATGTCTTCCCCTGCACTTATGTCACATTTTCTGCATAGTTTCTGGAGTACTATATCTCTTTACACTAAATGTTCATTCTGTCCAATGCAAAGAGGAAGGAACATAAAACTAACCCTTGAGACTGACTTCCAGAAAATCCGAAATGTGATTTTATAAGTAATATTTTTTTCTAGAGTCCCTAAGAGTGTTAAACATCCAGACTATTTTAATATGGAACAACTTGAAAATCTACTTTTAAATCCTAGGGAAAAGGCAACTGTTTTCTTCAAGCATATATATTTCCTAGTTTTTGACCCTACGTACAAGGATAGACTGACAAAAGAATACACAGCTCCAGCTGTTTCTTTAATATAATGGGCTATCTTTTGTGTTTATTTTAAAATATTGGTGGCATTCATAAAAGGTATTCTTTCCAATCGGCTATTGAAAAGACATGGAAACCTTTCATGAATGCATTCTTTCTGCTTAAGTAAATTCATTAATTTAGTCATTAATTTAGTTGTTAATTTAGTCATTAATGTCATTAATTTAATATAACATTGTTACATATCAATATTTTTATCCTATGGCATGATGTCAAATAAAAATAGTGGACCAAAATGTCCCATCCTATGGAATACTGTATTGTAAGGAAAATAAAATTGAAAGCTATATGAAATTCTCCTAATGCAGTTCTTTTGTTACCCTCATAATTTCTGCTGTGACAACCCATCAAAGTTGATGTCCTGGCTGTGGTATAAGCTCTCCACACAGAACTCAGATATAGTACCTGATGCTAAGAACATAGAGCTGAAGTAAGAGATGAGTCAAGAAAGAGATATAGACAGAGAAACGAGATGATTCAGGAAGTCATGAGATGCCATTGGTTAGCTTGATAGCCAAGTGTATCTGAAAAAGCTGTTTCTCTGTCACACACAGTTGCTTTGAGGTAGCTTCTACAAGTTTAAAGTTCATGAAGGAAGAAAATTTACTTGAAGAAACAGCAGTAGATATCATAACTTTAACACATCACTATATGTTTGACATGAGTGAAGCTCTGCCTGCAAAGATCCAGTCCAGGTCATTTCTGGCTTCCATTGCTTCACTAGGAGCTGCATGTCCTTAGCTCTAGATCATATCCCCACCCACGGTTCATAAGAATTTTAACTCTCAACTATGTAGTGCGAAATTCCAGCTTAAATACAAATGCCTTTTATTTGCAGCTGAAATGTTTCATGAGTTAAGTACAAATCATGTTAAGGGTTTGAAATTTTTAAAATGTTAGCAGATTTATCCATCCCCTGCTTTCCAGGGGAGATGGAAAAGGTGAACTTTTGCCACCTCCTTTTCCTAGTTCCTTTCAGTACGTTTTTAACCATTCTCAGCACAAGTCTTGTCCATGTGCATATAAGAGAGTTCCATGCTTTCATTCGGCTGGTGGCAGTCTCTCTCTTTAGCTTCAGGGTGATATTTTTTCTATACAAAGTCTCTGACACATCCACTATGTATTCAGAAGTTTTTCTCAATATATTATTAAAGCTGCAGTAAAAAGACATATTCATTTAGTCATTGTAGTAATGTCAGCAAATCCTTCACAACTTTCTTTCTTAGAGTGCAATGCTTTAATTTGCATATAATAACCAGTTTGAAATAGAATTAATAATCATAAATAATACTCAGGCATAAAGTCAATGTCCCGATTAAATTTTACAAGCAGAATGAGACAGTTTGACAGAAGAACTTCTGAAGGGGGTGCAGGAAGTGAAAGATTGCTTCCACATCTCCCTGCCCTTCCCCTTCTGTCCTACTTTCCTTGCGCCCGGCAAGATCCATGATAGTTCCTTAAAGTATCAGGCAATGTGGGAATCTGGAAGGGGCAGGTTTTTCTCATTTACACTAAAGATGGGATTTTCTGGGGCGTTCAGCCTTGGTTAATCTCTGTTCTCCTGGATGTCAATGGTAAATTGAGGTCAGTGGGGTAATTATATTACAGCTGAATGATTTTGAAAATCCATCCCTAATGCCCACATGAGATGAGAGCAGTCTTTTTTTCTTCATGTTTTGTAGAATCCCGACAGTTGGAAAACTGTCCATCTTTTCTGTCTCTGAACCATACACCCCCAGAGGGGCAGTTATCTGTAAAATGTGCAAGGTCATCCACATGAAGGTTCCTCGCTTTCTGCTTTTTTTGCTAGTGTCTCTGAGGAAAGAGATGATATAAGCCAATGTAATTCACAGTGCTGTTCAGCAAAGCAACATTGAAAGACAGAGGAGGAACCAAAGAATTGTAACCTTGAAAATACACTTCACATTTCAAGCAAGAAATATTCCTTTTTTTGTGGATAAAATGTTAACAGATTCAGAGAAAAACACACATACACACACACGCTTTTCACCCATATTTAACAAAAGAAAAATTAAACAGATGATAGAGTGCATCATATAAGAAAGAAAAGGTGAAGGTCAAAGGGCAACTGTCTTGAACAGTAACTTGCTTGGTGAATTTCACTTTCCAGACAGGCTATAAATCATGCGTGATGGTCAAACAAATCAAAATCAACAACCTCATAAAATGAATTATTTCAGAGGAAAGTAGTTCAAATTGCATGAACTGCAGGACTGACCCATTTGAAATGTTTAACCTTCACAAGATCTAGCATCCTTTCTGCTGCCATAACGTTCAATCATCTTCATTAGTATATAATAAACTTGTAATGCTTGTCACCACAGTAACTACAGAAATATTTATGAACAAAAAAAAGGGAACTATCATTTGCTATTTGATCTTTTCATGTTCATATTGTTTTTAATGTGTTATACTTGAGGCACTAATGGGAGAAAACTCCTTCCATAGGATTATTCAAGGAAGAGCGGGTATTATACGAGTCACCGGACTAGGACCCAAGGATTTTCTTCCCGTTGAGCTGTCTCTTTATGACCTTGTGCAACTTATTTTAGCTGTCTGTTACTTTTTCATCATCTACAAAATTAGGATAGTAACAGCCACATATAAAGAAGAATTCACCATGATATCAAGACAGCTAGCATAATGCTAGCTATTCTGTGCACACTGTCCTGTTCTGCAGTGATGACTATTTAGCCCTAAAGCTCTCAATTAATTCATTCTCCAATTATTGTTTTCAAAAATGAAAATCAGTTAAAACTTGATCAAATTTCTTTTTTTGGGGGGCATGCCCCTTTTCTAAGAGTTTGGAAAGTGGAAAGTATCCTAGAGTATGTGAAAAAGCATCCTGGTTTGGGTGGTGGGGGAAGGTGGAGGGGCTACAGTAAGGGGTGTCATCTTTGCTTTGGGATGCTTTAGGTTTCCAGCCCAATTCTCTTCCTTCAGTCACGAACTACTAGAGCAATGCAATGCTAGTAAGATAAGTAAAAAGTCAAAATGGAGAGAATATTGTTGGATAAGAATGTTGAAAGCCTTTAGGGACAAACCATTGCTTGGGAGGCTTGGTGAGTCTGGACAGTAGTTTGAGAATCAGTGAAGAACAGTAACGTTAAGTGTTAGTAGAATGAGATGTTAAACGTTCAGAATGATAAGTACTTTTATTATGTTAAAAAAAAAATTGGATGCAGTTACACCATCAGAACACTCCTCTTCTGTGCAAGGATCCCAGTCTACATACCTATTTTGCAACCAGTTTCCTTTCTGAGCGAACCCTTTCATTTTCTGGACCTTTCTCCCCGTCTGTGAGTCAGGGCCACTGCCTGAAGCTGTAGAAAAGCAACATGATGGGCCACATCCATATTCGTATGGAAAAGTTCCTCCCAAGCACCCCTCTAGCTTCTATGATACTGATGTTGAATCAGTTGCAGAATGCCCTCCATCTTGCAATTAGTCAACCAGAGGAATATCTGTCCATGTCATGGAAGGAAAACAGGACCCATCTGAAATCCTAGGAATCCCACATGTGCATGGTTAGGGAAGGACTGTCAGTGCAGGCAAAACCAACCACAGTGTAGATGGACTGTTTCACACTACTGTTTTTGTTGTCTGGGAGAAAGAAGAGGCTGTTTTGCTGCAACAGAAGATAGTCTGGTCAAAAATACAGCCATCATCAACTTGGTTGATGTCCGTAGGTCATCTTACTCTGTCTCTTACCTGTATCTTTAATTGACACTGAAGAATCCAAATTGAATCCATATTTTTAAAACCGCAGAAACTGCAATAGGAACGTGGTTTATCTGTATGATATGATCAAACATCTGACTGTAACCCAAGCAGGCTTACTCCCCAGGACTGGTTCCTATTTAACCAATTAGGAATGACAGTCCTGCATAGCACAGCTATGTCTTGTCTACAGGCATAAGGGTCCTGAAGGTGGTGTTCTGGCACTGTGGGACAGGTGCTGGCAACTGGGCCTCTTCTCTGTTCTGGAGAACAACACTGAATAAATTAGCATGGTCACAAGGCAGACAAGACAGAAGAAAGCACTTATTAAAGGGTCCCATACTTCTGAGGTGTAACAGGATGGATCTCATCCCATTATTACAGTCTTCCTGATAAAATGTGTGGACACATTGTGTCTGACCCCAAAAAGTGAATAGACATGAGCACTGCTTAATCCAGTAACCATTAAGCATTATCCAGCATTATCCAGCATGACTACCTGGGTTTTTTCTCCATCTTGAGTGGAAAAATAGAGTAATTAAAAAGCTCAAAGAGCACAGAAATCTCTTAGCATAGAAAATAAATAGAGAAAGTTTAAACAGCAATTCATTCTATGTCTGATAGGAGTGTGTGTCACAAGAAAGGAAAACTCAGCAGGTAATATCATATCTGGCAATAGCTAGTCCTAAAGCACTTGATGTGGTTAATAGTTTCCCGTCAACTCAAGCACAGGAAGCTAAACTACAAAACCATGTTACAGAAATTAGAGCCCTACTGCACTCCATTAGAAAATGAAACATACACAGGAGGAATATTTTTTATCAGAGGATACAGAAGCAGAGTGAAACCATTAAAAAGTGGCTCTGACTGATCTAAAGCTGAAGAGTAACCAGGAAATGAGGAAAGGGAAGGAAAGAGGAAAGGAGACAGCTTGAGAGTCTGATAAGAGATGGAATCACTGCTGTGATGAGCGGAGGAAGTGAAACCTAAGAGAAACTAAAAAATGACAGAGAAAGATACTCAAACCCAACAATCAGTTAGATCTTATCAGGCAAGGAAATCACCAAGTCTCAGGTGAAGTTTTGCTATGTACAATAAATATATGAACAACATTAAGGATTATGAGGTTTTTACAACCTCTCGCAACCTTTTTAATGAAGATACTGAGCAGCACAACTCAATGAAGAATGTCTCAATATGAATTTACTCACCTTCATTTCTTATTTCCCCAAATGAGACTTTTTTATTCTATTTAGTTCTTTTTCTATGGTTGTTCGGTAGCATACAGTGAGGATATTTACTTTTTCTTATTTTTGAGTAAAACTTACTTTCCCTAGAAGAAAAATGGAAGATCAGGAATAATAATAATAAGAAAAAAAAAAAAAAAGAACTGAAGAAGTAGTTCTATATTAATCAGGATGTTTCTTTATAAAATTTAAGGCAATATCATCCTACATAAGGAAAGAACTTCTAGTATTTCCTAGTCTCATTAAAAATCAATGAAAATTCATTTCTTAAGTGAAACCAAGGCAGATCTGAAAATCTATTCTTGCACTGAAAGAAGCATTTACTGGACTTCTCAAAAAGTCATTTGCACCAAATTCTTGTGTTAGTGACAGTTAACTGTTTAGGTACTCTGGAATATCATGTAAGGCAACAATGTGTGTATTTAATTATATTTTAATTTAATTAATTATAATTTAAATATAATAAGAAGCTGATCCAAGTCCACACTGCCATGCTTGATTCAAGTAAGGTAGCTCAGGTATTTCTGAAAACTCATTTTAGGCTGCAAAACTAACAAAAATCTGCAAAAATATATAACGGCTATGAAATTTCATAAATGTGTACAAGAATCCAGTCAGTGTTCCTCTGTCAAATGACTTGGCTGAGATATCCATGGGTGGGTAGCAGTTCCCTGAGAACTTTTACTCAGGGTAGTTTCAGATTCTTCCCTGAGGTCTGTAATTTGTATAAAGTGCTCTCTTCATCTATATGTGTTTATTTTTCCACATAACATCATTCTTCAATTTTGCATTTTAAAAACTACTCTGCAAGGCAACCTGTGCCTCAAGTGAAATCTACATCTGCTGGGTGGAAGCATCATTCTCTAAGACATGATCTGAACACATTTATTCACTTGGGTACCACAGCTGAGGTGAATGGGTAAATGAACATTTTGTAAACTCCAAAGAAACTCAGCTGTGAAGTAGGTACCCATCTACTTAGATTTCCCAGAATTTCAAGTTTTATGCTTATGGCCAAAAAAAGAAAGATGGACATCTCAGTACTTTACTGCTGAAAAACTAATCATTGGGAGACCTCTATCCCTGCGGGGTAACTTACAGACTTCTGAATGTCCTAGATACCTGAACAGAGGATTTAGATATTTAAGTCCACTCATGAATCTAGTTACAGAGCAGTATCAAGACAACAATTAGAGAATGAAATGGGAAACAAACAAACTCTGGGTTGAGAAAATCTTAAGTAAATTTCTCTAATTAAAGTCCATATTCTCTGTAACTTGATCCACTGTTCACTGATGTAAATAGAAAGACTCCTACTGACTCTTCTGAGCACTGGATCTGGCAATTGCTTATACTTTCTTTTGTGAATGTAGGAATACTTATATTATACAGCTTAGTCTGCAGTTGTGCTCTGATGAGTTGCACCTTCTGGAGTATCTAGAACAGCCATCCACTACACAAAATAGTATATCAAATTAATCTTCTTGTGGAGAGAAAGGATGCCCCCTCAGGATATACATTTTCACTTTTAAGTATCTATATTGTATTCATCCGAGTGTTACTGCAATGGCAATCACATGCTAAGTTCAATTCCTGTTCAGAACAGACTGGTACTGAACAAAACACATAAACAATCATTATCACAATACCAAGCCTAGCATTTCACTATTCAAACCAAGCAAGATCTTGTAGGGGCAGACAGTGAGGGATTGGACAAGACAGAGTTAAGGAGCTGAAAGCCTTGGGAGGAATAAATAGCAGTATGTAGATAAGGTAGTAGCCGCACGGAATGAGAAGGAGTGATGATGGGAACATGACCTTCGAGAAAGTACCGATCCAGGCTAGAGCTGATCTAAAGGGCTTGCTTGCTTGAATAAAGTTGATTCTGATCCAGCACATCGGAGTCTGTGAATGAGACCACCACAGATCTGCCCTTGGTTCCCCAATTTTTAAATGTTATTTCGGCAGTATGCAATTTAAACATAGCAGCTGCAGTTGTACTTGTTCCATAGGTATCTAATGCAAAAGGTATAAGCACTCTGAAGGAAAGAAAACCCCCTGTTCCCCCACCTGGTAACTAACTTTTTGCTGTCTCCAGGCCCCACCCATCTTGTGTTTGCTGCAAGACAGCAGCCCATCTAAATGTACCCTTACCTAGGCATCAGCTTTTCAAAAATGTCAGGCATGTAGTCATAGAGCCATAAAGGCGTCTACCCCAAAAATATTTTCTGGGCTCTAAACGGTGAATCAAGCACGGACGAGGCAAAATGGGGATAAAGCTCAGAAATGTCACATGCCTAGGTCTTCTTAACCACTCGTTGCATCTTCACTCATCACTGGGCCTTTTAACTTATGCGATGTGATGGGTGGTGAGGTGCTTGACTTTGGGGCTAGAAGTTTGAGCTAGGCACACACAAACATTAAAATGCTGTTTGGGAGCCTGTCTAGTGGATCTGGCCCTGTATGCCAGGCTAAGAGATTAAAAAAGAATGGAGAACATGATTTAGTGAGGGCAGGTAAAACACAGAACTGGCTGATTAAAATTGTGTCTGTGAAATGAAAAGGTCTCAGCACAGCTGAGGGCAGCAGTCCTGTGGCTTCTGTATTTTTTCAGAGCCATTATATTAGGGCCAGTGAAGGCTCAGTGCAGGGATTTCTCCTTACTATTGTGACTATAAACTACAAGTGTTGTTTTCCAGTAGAATGTGGATGATAAAACTTTTTCACAAATAAACTAAAGAGAAAAAGTCCAAAAGTGTATTGCGGTGGGGAGGATAGTATAGTTCACTAAGTAACTTGTATAAAAGAATTTCTTTATACACTCAGAAATTCATTTTATCTCATTTAGATTTAGTTTCAGTATTAATTCAATCACACACAATCACAGAACACAGTGGAAAAGTCATGTAATTCATGCACAGTAAAAAGAAATAATATAGCATTTGAAGGAGCAGAAGGAACAGGCATATTGTAGAGGAAAATCAATTTGTTCATGCAGAGGCGTGTGCTTTTTTCTCCATTTAAACTGCGAGCAGCTTTTTATATATAGTTACACATGTCAGCTTTCTCTACCACACAAACAGAAAATGTCTCAACATGATTCTGTGCCCTCAATATAAAGCAAAAGAAAATAATGTAATTAATAGGTTTTGTTGTTATTTCCAATGCATCTATTTTTCTTACAACAAATGCTGTTATTCTGACTGCATTTAAATACAGGAAAGCCTTAGTGTAGGATGTCCACAGAGAAACGTCATGAACATTGACATCATTGTGTAGTTTAAACGAGAAATACATTGGCAGTTCCGTCACAGTCTGCATGACTAGGACCTGCTCACATTGTCTAGGAAGAATATTCAGTAGAAGGTTCAGAAAAGAGGAAAGTTTGCCTTTCATGCTTTTCCTTAAACCAATATTTAGATCTGTTAGATATACTGTAGACAGATTTATTGCATGCTACCAGAAGGTGCAATGAATATGATCTTAAAGCATTTCATACTGGATTAAAAATGTTCATATGTGCTCAAAAAGCCTTGACAAGTAAACTCCATATTATCAGGCTTCAATAAGATACTGTCTGTTGTCCTTCACAATAAATGACATACAACATGGCATTAGATGAGTAGAAAAGGAATGCTGACAGAGAGAACTTTGAGCATCACTCTGGTCTTCCTGTGGACTCTCCCCACAGCTCTGGCTTGCATTTATTATCATAAAGAACAGAATATTTGGTAGCATCACAGCAAAAAGAAATTTGCTTAGGAAGTAACAAGCCTTCTTTTCTTCTTGCACAATGGAGAATAGCTGTTCCCAGAGACCACGTGATTAAAACAGTTTTCTTCATCTTAAAATCACCAGCAGAGTACGAGTGAAATATCTCCCATTGTAAACAGATTTGTCTTCATCTTCTTATTTCCAAATTCTACTCCACTGAGCCTAAACGTATGGATGAAATGTAATTATATCTTCACTATAATTTGAAGTAGCAATCTAATATGCATAATAATAATCATGAGAGTCAATCTATAGTTTTGTTAGTCTTCTTTTAGTGACTACCTCATGGTCTTACAGACAAAGAAAGCCAATAAGAAAGAAAGATTCATTCCGTCTTTAGGTATATTAGATGAAATTTCATTTGAATTAGGTTGTCGAATCATCGACAGTTTATCACATATCTCGTATTCATTAGAATTTTTTATAATTTAGGATTCCAGACAATGCCAGCTAAGAAACATTTGAGTCTGGTCATAAGTATCCTTAATACACATACAAGATTTTAATAAATGAAAATTCAGCAGAACGTCAAAGAAGTGGGGTTTTTAATGAATTCAAGCAGGTATAATAATAGACTAGTGACTCCCAAAATGGAAAAAATGAATAATCTTCCTTGAGACTGGTCATACCATTCCATTTATTTGATTACAGCTGAAGAGGTCATCATGAGACTTTTGACAAGGGCTTTTTCACTACATCCATTTTCATTCCTCATTGTTATCTTCTAACACTCTTTTAAAAGATGTCATTTTAAAGAACATTTTTGGCTATTTGTTTTCAGGGGCTCTTTTTTGTTTGGATTATTCATAATTACTAATCAAAAAGAAAGAGAATCAAGAGTATAGAATACTTTAAAGAATGATATTGGAATAAACCCCTTTCTTTTTTTCTTTTTCTATAAAACTTTTTAAAAACTCACTGAATAACCAATTTAGTAAAGCTAAATGAGACTGATAGCATTGCTTTTTCAGATTCTTTCATATTCTAATGTTCATAAAACAGATGTTGGATTTTCTAGATACCTGTGATATTTGAAATAATGATTTAATATTCTGCAACTGAAAGGGATTGCTCCACAGTTTATAAAAATTGGTTGTTTTTTTCAGTAATACTGTAAGAGTAATACTGTTCTAAATAGCTTTGAGCTGTGCAACAGCCCATGGTCAGCAAAAGAAAGTACACCATGAAGGAAAGTAGCTCTCAGTGCCTCAAAACTTATTATGGAAGGTAGCAGTCCCCAACCAATCTGAAGTCCTATGGCCAAGTTGTAGGTTAAAATCACCATTTCCTGACATTCCAATGGCCTCTTCCTTCATGTGCTTGTACCTCTGAGGGTCATAGCCAATAAATGCAGTGAGAGTCTACAATATTGCTCACATAGCTTTATGGTCAATTAAGATGTTGCCACCGCAATTGTAAAATGGCCAGTTGTGTCAGCTCCTGTTGCAAGCTAATGTGTGAGATTGCTTTATGTTTTAGACCTAGTGAAGCATTTTTTTCCCAAAGGCTTTTCGTTCTTTGACAGACGGTATAGTTTAATCAAAGACACAAGAACATATTAAAAAAAAAAAAAAAGACTCACTGCTGCACAAATGTTTCTCTCTTTGCAGATTATGCAAGGCAAGAGCACTTGATTTGATCTGTGAAAACATGTACTTAGGTATTTTTTAAAGGTATCAAGTTTAAAGTCATATTGGAAGGAGATGTACACACTAATAATACACATGAACTAAGTACATAATGATGGCAACAACAGTCAAGGCTGTATTTAAATTGCAGAGAACAATGAGGTAAAGTTAGGGTATAAATGTAAATCGTTCCAGCACTGGCAAAGTATGGAAGATTGATCTGTTGATTAAGCTGAGAAAACCATTCAAGCAGCAATTCTTCCATTATGGACAATAGGAAGGGATAATATATGCTTCATTGAGCAGTCTAGACCCTGGTTAAACTTCAAAGTCATTTGTTGCTTCTGAAAACCAGACAAGTGTTCACCCTGCCAAGAACCTTACTTCGATGAAAAGTACTCAAGAGCTTCTGAATCCTGCTTTTCTCACCAGTGTTGCTAACATCCCTCAGAAGTTTTTTTGTGGACTTCCATTCCATGACGTCATATTCTTCAATTGGATTATAAATACTGGATCAAGTTCACCTCCAGGGTAGATATGTGGTAGCATTAGAACATCAGTGAAAAACTTTGCTTATATGTCAATTAATTAATAAAGGTAATTAATTTAATCAATTAATAACTGATAATGATATACACAATATATAATAATTGATGAAATAGGAACTCAGATTATTCTCAGATGTACTCAATATGAAATGCTGTGATCCTTAAAACATCTCTTTAATAATAAAATAATTATTTCATTTTATTCTTTCTGGAACTGACACAAAACCTGATAAATTCACAGTAATAGATACATTTTATTAAAAAACATTAAACTGATTATTGAACAGGACTTATCTATATGATACTCTGAGCAGCAAAATATGTTTGTTTCAAACATATGCACAAGTAAATCTAGACAAAGTCATTTGCATCTCTGGATATGTGCTAATGCAATGAAGAACAAATTTTTTTAACAGCTGCCACATGAACAATACTTAGAAACTGTTTATATCCAGAAATAGTAGCATATAGAAAAAAACTAAATGCCTGGCTCTAAAAGGCTTAGGAAAGTATGTTAAAAGAATTCAACTTTTTCTTATTGAATATCAAATTTCTTGATAGCTCCTGATAACACTTACATGACCCAAGTACTGTGTCCATCAATTTAGTTTTATAATGTTATTTATATACTACTTTAATTTCCTTTTCTTTATTTTGCTTTGTATCTATTTGTTAGTATACCTCAAGGTTTCCCTTTAAGGGTTTCTCTTTTACTAAACAATTATAGCCTATACTTCAAAAAACCATACTGTGTAAATAAACACAACAATAATATAGAGTGGCCGGAGTAATGTTTGAAAAGGTAAATTTCATTATATTATTAAAGAAACAGGGAGCTACCACAGAAATGATTAAAAAGGCAGAAACATATTAGGAACAAGTCGAGGCAATATGACACAGGTTTTATCCCTCCCTCATGGCATACAAGCAGCAGCCCAAAAAAAGAAACTCAGTCATAGTTTTTCCAGTCTTCCTCACTCATCAAAGAGATCACAAATCAAACTTGCTAACAAGAAACAAATTATCAGATAAGATGGTCATTTAGAGTAACTAGAGGAAGAGAAAAGAAAGGAAGGAGAGCAAGGACAGCAAGGAGAGCAAGAAAAGAGGGATCAAAACTATGTCTACAGAAACCTTCTTCCAGCTGTGATTTGTGAAGAAATATAAGCTCCAAGTGCTACTGTGGATGCAACACAAAATATTTTATTAAACCCCATAAAAAATTAAATCAGCCCAGGTTCTGGGTGTTCAAGGAATAAAAAAGGGACCTAGATGTTTTTTAAAGCTTCATATTTCAAGAGTATATCAATTATTGACAAGCAAACTTCACAAGAGCAGGAACATCAGCTCAGATAAGGGTACAAAAATGGAATGCTTCTGTGAGCATCTGAACCATTTGGTTCACAAAGCAAAGCAGGAATTTCTTAACAAGAGGCTTTCCTGCAAGGTTTTGATATTTATTTTTTCCATCCTGGATAGAAATACGAAGAAAATAGCATCTTTTAAGAAATTATATGCCATTTTATTTTTTTCTGCAATGGGGAAATCCATACAAATTGACTCATTGGATTTATATTTGGATAGGCCCTTAATTTATCTGAATGTGTCTGTTCATCCCCAAAAGAATGAATTTTCAAGGTTTTAAAACTTATTGGATGAGATTATATCAAAGTCACATATTCCTCAGTATCTTCCATTGTACTTTCACTCTGTGGTTTGGTGCCCCTGAATTATAAGCACGCTATATATTGAAGTTTGTTTGATAACAATTCAAATACAATTGAACACTGACAATTTAGGAATATCTGTCAGATGGATATTCATATTCTATGCCATACATTTTAAGAAGATTAGAGTATGGATTTCCAGATGAAAGACTTTGCTCAGAGCCTTCATAATATAAATAGCAGAAAAAGAAAGACTTGAGCTAATCCAATTTCTAATAAAGATAAAAAGTACCACAGGACTCAAAAGACTAGTTTCCATCAAAAGTGCCATTGCAATCTTTCTTTAACTTGTTAAAGGAGAAACAGCTATTTGGTGGTAAACAGTTTTTCAAAGCTTGCTTTCGTATTTCTTATTTTATATTTAATAAGAGAGAGAAAAAATGCTTTTCATTTCGATATACTCAGAAGTGATTTTTTATCTACTTCATAGCAAAATTCAAATAGAAATAAAAGTTTAATACAAGCAAAAATACATATTCTCTAATTTTGGTGATGCAGAGAGTAACAGCTGTGTTACAGTGAAAAATGGCTGCTTTATTAGGTCATCTGCCTAGGAATCAGATGAGTTTGTGAATGATAATCTGCACATAATAATGTGAATTACTGAATGAGAATGCATTCAGTCTGGGGCAAAGTTTCTAGTCATTTAACAAATTGTTATATAGATGTTCTAACTCTGAACTTTTACCTTGGGGTCTACTTTATATATGTGAAATAAGAAGTGAAGTAATGTAATGAAAATAATTATTTCTTTTCTTTCTATTTCTTGTTGTGTCTTGCGTATTACGGTGCTTTATTCTACTTTTGTTTCCCTTTTCCCTTGTTCTGGTAAAAATGTCTACTGCATATGTAACACAATGCTTAACACACTGGATTCAAAGACATGATTAGCTGCACTCAGTTTGCAGTGGTTTAAGAAACGACTGCTGGAAAATTGAGTATCCATAACTTTGAGTATGGAACCTATTATGGGATGTAGAAGAGGAGGATTTGGGGATCAAATAGAACTTATTATGGCATGTTCTAAATAGATTGTGGGAATGTGTAAGACTTATGCGGTGTTTGGGAAAGGACCAAATGCAAGGGGAAGGATCAGGATGGACTGGAGAAGAACAAAGTTGGAAAATAGTGGGATAAGGGTATAAAAGAGATTAGCCACGCGTAAACAGGCTGCTGGTCAGTGCGCTTGTCTGGTCATGCCCTGTGCCTTATCAGTACAGTCTGCCCTGTCTTCTCATTAAACTCCATTTGTAGCTGTTTTCCTGGCTGAGGGACTGTATTCTGCGCACATGTGTGTGTGCAGGTCTGAGTGCCACAACTGGAGGGGGACCCGGCTCAGAGGGACCCGTGCGCCTGGGGTGCCAGTGACGGGAGAGACCAGAGTGGGTGCGTCTGGTGTGGGTGCGTCAGTATCGGTGTGGGTAACAGCCAGCGAGCATCAGACCGGACCTGCTGGTGAGCAGGAGAAGAGGTTTGGGAGCCAGGTGTTGGCGTGACCATAAGTCTGGGCTGCATCCTGGAGAGACCAGTGGGTCTGAGAACTGGCTACTGGATGGGACAGGAGGTGCAATCCAGGTACTGGAAGTGCTGTGGGTCTGGGGTTTGGCTACTGGTAAGACCATAGTTCTGAAGCAGCTACCAGAGAGACACACTGAGCATTTGTGTCTGTGCTGAGGCAGCCGAGAGGCCTGGGGATCCGGGAGACGGCTACTGGATAGACTGGGTGTCTTAGCCCATCCATCGTGGGTGTGTGTGTATGTGGGGGGAGGGGTGTGCGCATATGCACGTGTCCCTGTGTGTGTGTGTATGCGTGTGTGTGTAGGTCTGCATAACAGCACCTGGAGCAGGGCTGCAGGCCTCGGGGGCTTGTATGCCCAGGTGCCAGCAACTGGGAGGACTGAGGACCCAGGGGCAGCTACTGGATAGACTGAGTGTTTAAGGCCAACTACTGGAGGCATCCGCATGGTACATACGTTTATATTTTCCATTACCAGGCTTTCATCCGGATCAGGCAGAGAAGGGAAGAAGATAAGGATGTTGACATTGTTTGTGTTTGTGAATGCTGTGTTTTATGTCCGTGTTCATCTGTGCGGCCGGCTGCATGTGTACGCATGTATGTGTGTACTGTGTTCATGCTCAGCCTCACTACTGGCTGGACATAGGAACACAGAGCTGTGGCAGCCTCGCCTCTGTAGAGCTACCAGATCCGGCAGCTCCTAATACAGTCCTTTCTTTCAAGTAAATAAAACAAACTACCCTTTCCCAAGCCCTTATAAACACTGCAAATAGCATAACCTCACTTACGTGCCAACCTACATAATACTTTTCCTTTGTAAGCTTTTATATTTAGTTTTTTTAATATAAATCTAAGTTCTGGGCTGGGAAGAAGACAGCTTTTTGTTGTTAGTGTCTTTTAACAGTAAGTTAGCTTTTAAGAACTCACACCCATACAGATGAAGTCTTATCCAATCTCTAGATATTCCTCAGTTAATAAAGATTCTATACTCCTATCCTTTAATAACCTTAATATACTAGACCATTATTTCTGTATGGCAGGATTATGTGGAAAGTTATCATCTATTAATTTCACAACTGTATTCCTTGAAAATGATTCAAGTTTGTCTTTGGTGAAGAAGGTCTATGTGTAACATTATTATGCAAAAGCAGTTGTTACCTGGCAAACTTCAGCTGTTGCCCAGCTGTATGATGAGACTATTTACACCTCATCTCAACTTACTTTTCCTTTAGATTGTCTGATATGATTAGCAGTTTTTTATCCTTGTTTTCCATGCTCTTGAATTTCCTGTAGTTCTGAACCTCGCCTAAGAGACACTGTGCTTAAGACATACTGCACTTAATCTCTGCATATTCTGGTCCTTTTGTTTTAAAATACTACTGTTCATAAATATGCCAATAGGTGTTACACAGTACAGACAGTAACTTCAAAATATTTTGTTAGGTATACAAAATAGCATTCAAATATAACAGACAATACTCTGGGGACAAAAATAGTCACTGATATTTAGTGCTTCGATAAACAGATACATGGTGATGCATAGATCATCTGAAAGTTAAGGGAAGACATTCAGATAAGTTTCCTAAATACAAGTCACTCAGATTTTAATCACACAGTGGTCATTTATTTGACCAAGTGAGCCTAACGAAAACATATGTAATTAAAGCAAGAGACTGCTGGGGTTGTGGGGAAGTAGTTAGGTAAAAAGGACCAGAACTTTTGCCACACAAACCAACTAAATGCAATTTTTTTTACAAGTAAAAAATCCAGGATACATGTTTTCCTCCTGAGTTTTGGTCTGAGGGAAAATCTTGAAAATGATTTTCTAGCTTTCAAATGACAAAACCAAAATTATTTTGTCTTGAATGCAAAAACTGGAGGAACGTTTCCCAGACACACTCCATTCACCTATGGTATTATTTAAATATTACCATCAGCAGCACTCTTTGTCCTCTAAGTATTTCTTTATTCTCCATATAAAATGGCATGGAAAAAGTCCATGGACTCAGCAGACCAAACTCTAGCACGGAAAATAAAAAAGGAACATGCATAATTATCAGAGCATACATAATAAGGTATTAAATTAGCATCCTTTGTGATAATAAGCACAGTCATATTGTATTTTATATAATATTATTATTGTACTATGGTATGATAATTTTTAGCAAAAAATTATATTAGAACTATTTTGCTCTTCATTATTGCAGCAAAAAATGTATTTGCTCTCCATCAAGATGTATTTCACACAGTCTTCCTGTCTGATAGGTATAGGGGAAAAACCTTTTGTTACCCTCTGGCAGTGCTTCATTCATATGCAGGGAGCAACACACATTGCTCTTGAAGTAGCTCTCTTCTGAATCCCAATGGAAAGGGCTCGGCAACGGTATAGCTCTGGCTTTACAGAAGTGTCTCCTCTTAGGTATAATTCAAGCTGCCTCTGAAGAAAGTCTGGAGTTCAGCCGGAGCCTATTGCCTACACTACTTGCTTGCATTTCGACACTGTGAGTGTTGGACAAATCTGCACTGAGAGATGGCTACGGACTTTAAAATATTGTAAGAGTTTAGGGCTCATGATCTTCAAAAATTGGGATATAACTTTGATTGCTGGAAAATTCTTTGCCAGGACCCTCAAGGCTGTGTCTCCGTTGTTCTGAAAGAGCAATACCTAAGGGCATGATAAACATTACATGCTCTGCATCCTGCCTGCTTTCCTCTGACAAGGCTACTGTGCTGATAATGTGGGAATAGGCAGAGACTGCCTGTGGAAGTGTATAAAAAATATTACAGCAAATGTATTTGTCAGAGTTTTTAAAATCTCTATCAAATTGAGACAATTTTAAAATATGTACAAATAAAATTAATATTTATATATAGTGGATCCTGTCATATATGTTTTATCCTAAAATATTGTACAGGCATATTTTTTTTTTGTTCCAGGAACGGTTAGAGAGACATCATCTAAAAAAGAATTAGAATAGAAAAGGGAAACATCGATGTCTAATTTTATCATACTGTTAAGTTATGGCAAGCATATAATAATTTCATATCTCTTTACTAAGTACAATATTTACTGAAGAGATTAATAATGTTTCTGCAGTCAGGTATATAGCACAAAGATGCAGTATTGTAATGGTTGACCTCAAAAGTCATTCTTACAAAACATCATTGGGTTTTTGCTGCTTTGCTGCATATATTCCGACCAGCTCTAAACAATCCATTTTAATATAAAGGAAACTTTGTTCCGGGTATGCTCTTTTGAGTGCAAGTGTCAGAACTTTTGACCTTTACTTACCTCACACTGGTGCTTACTCTTTGTGACTTTGCCATTGTTGCCTTTGCTTTCTTGAGAAACTGTCAGTGTTTCCTGCATGCTTCTCCCTCTCCCTAAAACCCTGAATGTTCTTTTCCAGAGAGTTATACCATAACTGTCTAGCCTGATTTGCTCTTCCTTTTAAATTTATTCTGAGTCAAGTTCTCTTTTTGTACAAGACTGTTAGGTTACAGAAAAAAATACGTTTTTCTATCCTTTTCAAAACCTGACTTGAATGATGCTTTCTGTAATTTGGCAGGCAGTACTAAAATAAAGATTGTTGGCTTTGCTTCCTCCTATTAAATGTATGCATGCCTGTGTTTTGCTCACACAGGCATTCCCAGTAAAGTTAAGGTTTTTTTGAAACATTTGCAGCAGACTTACCATGGAGAAAACCTCTTTTGTGTCAATCTTCCTTTGTAATTCTGAATGGAGTTCACACACAGGATTAGATTTCTCTCAGTCTCGTTCCATTCCTGCAAATATATTTTTACTGGTCTGAGGATGTACACAGCAAGGAGCAGAGAGCTCATAAGGCAAATAGTCAATCCAGAGTGTGATCTGGGACTACGTAATCTTCCTCAACATTTCTGTCTGAAGCCGGGATCATGGCCAAAAGCCTGGAACAATGGAAGTTGAAAGAAGCGTCAAGCTAATGCAGCCGGGATTATAAAACACCTTCCAACTCACATATTGATAGTCCTATCTTTTCATCATGACTATCCCACTGACAGTTGTTTACACAGAGCTGACCAGGTAACATTTGTTATGGTCCGCTGGGAGAATGAGCAGTGTGAGGTTGGTTCTGTTTGCAGTATACCTTACAAATATATCCTAAACTGTCCTTTGTTTAACAAAACAACAGAAGACACTGCCATGGAAACATGTGAGTAGAGCAAGGGCTGAATAGAAACCTGGACATTTGACCTTTAAGCCTTTCCTGGAGAACGACTGAGAAGAACAGAGGGAATGGGTCTAGTAAATGCTTATATGTCTGCAAATAGAGCTAGAAAGGAAGAAAATAAAGTGAAAACCTGGCTTTTCGTGGAAAGAGTGAGGAAAAATTGGTGTGATAGAGCCCTAAGTAGGAAGGAACTAGCAAGTGACAAAACTATTCTCTGTTGTATTGAGCTGTCTAAGCTAGGCACTTGAAGTCCTCTAATCTGATCTGTATGTATATCTTTGTATGTAAATGCAATCTTGTATAAGCAGTTTTCCTACTAATCCATATAACCTATCAAATTTTCAGGTTTAAGTGTAGGAGGTACAAATTAATTACATGCTTCCTTTCATACCCTTACATTTAAGTTCTTTGTTGAATCAGGTACTACAACAATGTGGTTAAGTTTCCTGCCAATCTCTGGGATCTAATTAGCTAATGTGATAGGTACCCCATATATCAGACACCATATTTCTAGGTGTCTTTGCACTTATTTACATAAACCACTGACAGCACAGATTTGCATGTCAATACAAATCTCACATCCAGCCCTGCTCGTGCCCAACACACACTGACAGCACAGATTTGCATGTCAATACAAATCTCACATCCAGCCCTGCTCGTGCCCAACACAACCCACTCAGCACAGAACAATCCAGATAAAGAAGATTTCAAATTGAAACTAGGATTTCATCTTCATTGCTTGAACTTGCACAATATTAGCATAGAGCTCTATGCATCAGGTAAAAAGCAATGAGCAAGAGAAGGAGCTCAAGGGTAGCTGATCCTGCATTAATGAGAGTGTTTGCTGTGAGGTTACTAAATTAGTACTGATTAATAGCAGAATTAAGGTCAGAGCTGAAAATGCATACTTAAGTGCTTCATTTGATTGATGAGTATCTCACCAATACAAGCTCCTTTTAGACAAAGTAGAATGGTGTTCACTTCTATATATTAAGGAATACATTATTTTGGTTATACTTTCTTTCAAAATCAACGAGAGAAAAGAAAAGGGAGGGGAGAAGGGAAGGGAGAAGGGAAGAGGGAAGGAAAGGGAAGGGAAGGGAAAGGAAAAAACTCTCTCCATTATCAGCTAATGCTTTTTTCAGATACAGAATAAAAGCTGGTATTACTCAAGTTTTCTATGGAGGCTACAAGCTTTGTCTAACTTTGAAATACTTTGGAGGTTATTCACAAATGTTGACATTTTATTCCTCTTATCTAAGTCTTCCTGTTCTGCAAATATATTTTGCCAGAATGCATCACATGCTTCAAAAGGTTATTTAATGTCTTCATGCATTTTGAACATTTTATTTTCATTACAACTCTGTCTGCCTATTTCTCCCTTAATTGGTAGCTGGGAGTCTTCTGCTTTACCATGTTCAGAATTTCTTTGCTTAGCATATCTGAATTGCTTAAATCTCCTACTCAGTAAGGTAGAAACTCATTTCTTGGGGGTCTGTAAGTCACAGCTGTGTAATTCTTTTGATGTAAGTGATGTTATTCCTAGTCAACAATGGTAAATTTACATTAGTAAATAGAACGAGAATCTCTTGCTTTTGTACCTTTTAACTGTTTCAGTTTTCTAATTCTTTTTTTCTTTTTTTTTTTGGTGTCTCTTTTTCTTTCTTTGTCCAAAGGCAGAACTATAATTTTTTTCTATTAGCAAATTTCGTGAGCTTATTTTTATTACATGATTTCTCTTGTTAATTTATATTTTGTCAGGTCCTTACTATTCAGAAGTGGGTTCTTTCTCAAAAATAGACCATTAATATACCCACAGTTACTTTAAAGTGTTCATACTTCATCAGCACAAAACTTAAAAATATTTATCAAGACTAATAGATGCTAAGATTTTGTATTGGAACAAGCTGATAAAAATATTCGAAGTATATTATTTCAAAAGAAAAAGCAAATTAATATCACTTGATACTGAAAAAATTTAGTAAGTTAGCTGCCCCAGCCCATGCAGCACCCTCACACTGATTATGAGTAAAAGGCCAGAATTAGGCACAACCCCACCCATTTGTTGATTAGGAGTCAGATGACCACAATCACTCAACAACATAAAACACATTTTCCACACCCTTGGTTCCTAAACTGTTGCAGCCTGGGGGCTGGTCAATGTGTGGGTTCACTCAGAGATATTATGTTCAATTCAAGCAGTTCAGGATTTAAGAGTTTTATACAATTTCCTTAGCAAAAGTATCAGTATACTAGAAAAACTGACCAAACTCCACTCCTATTTATGTGGAATTCCAAAGGGCATATAAAATAGTGAAATGCATACACATCCTTTGGCTGCAACAGAAGAGAAGCCTCCCTCTTCTCAATTAGGAAGTACAATGCTTGACAAGGTACTAGAACATGTAGAAGTTCAGATAGGCCTTTATAGAAAAAAAGAAACAACAACATGGGATAATTAAAGTTAGCATTACAATTCCCAGTCTATTAAATATACACACCAAAACAGCCAAAATAATAATGCTTGTCAAAATAGCAGATTAAAAGTTTATATGATAGTCTTGATACTTGACTGGGTTAGTCAGCATACTGTTAATACTCTCCATTCACTACTGATTAAAAAAAAGAAAAAAAAAAAACAAGACTCATGCTTGCTGTTTCATCAGGGACCCTCTGGCAGTCAAGTTTGAGAGAGTTTTTCAAAAGTATGGACAGTTGTAGAGAATGATTTTATGAAGGCAGTTTTTCTGTCTATTTTAAGCTACTCAAAAGTCAAACTCGGAACAACAACAAGGTGGAAAATAATTGATCTCTTCTCTTTTTCTCTTTTTAAGTCTTTCCCCATCAGCTCTACCAGTATCCGTTCTGTGTCAAAAGTAGCTCAGAAAGTCTATACCAGCTGAAGAGGCAGTTGCAGTTTGATAGGATGACAAGCAAGAGTCACAGGGATTTTCAAAGGAAGGGTGTTGCTATAGTAGGATACAGCCCACTGACAGTCTAAAATTGCTGTTAAATTGCAAAGGGAAAGATGACACCATAGGTCAGTGTCTCAATATCCTGGAGCTATTTGTGTAAGATGAGATGTTTTCTAGATAAAAATGGTGATTTAAAACTCTTTTGCTTATAAAAGAGAAATGACACAGAGTGTATAGAAGGCCAGAAGACAACACAAGAATTCACATATATAGGCTAGTTTAGTGAAATTAGCTTATTGTATTAGTCACAGGCTATCATAACAGAGCATTATTTTCTGTATTACATATCCTATGGAAAAGACAGGAGACATTATGTTTATTGTATACCTGGCAAGAAACTAATAACCACAATATCTGGAAAGAACTGTATCCTAGATACTGCTATTCTTAATATGCAGTTTGCATACAGCTCTGCTCTGGGTGATAGGAAAGTTCAATAGCATGGACATGTGCCCTTCTGCCTTTTAGCCTGAGTGCTAGAGAGTGGTAGTACTGGGTATTTTATATTTGGTACTATAGATATCTCATCCCCTCCATTTCCCACTTTTTGTTTTATATTTGAATACCTGACTGTCTCTATATCTTTTATGCACTGGTCTTATATTATAATTTATACTTTTATCATGTTGCCCCAAACCCTGTTGCTTTGGAAATTGCTGTGAACATATTTTAGTTGTTTTTGTAGTAAAACATTTAAAGTCTGTATTAAATATTATTAAAATACCTTGGAGATATTTGAGAGCCTGCGTAAACTTAACAAAACACAGCACGCACACACACACATGCACGCACACACGCATATCCAATGTGTTGTTCTGCGTTCTGCAAGCACACGAGCGACACTCTGGTAGCCAGGATGTGACATGAATCAGACATTACACTGATGACAATCAGAGCAAAGCTGGTGTCTGCGGCTGCAGTTGCGTGACAGTAGGAAGTCACAGTGTGTAATAAGTCAGACCGGGAGTTGCTGTACTATGGTGTGGATTAGGAGCCAGGTCTCTGGGATTTGAGAAAGGATGCGTGTTGCAGTGCAAATCACCAGCACAACATGAGGCTGCTCAAGTACACAGGTATCCAGGGTTAGGCTTCAGTGAAGCCTAAAAAATTACAGAGCATTACGCTTTTTTATTATGGCTCTTCGTTTGCAGTTCCTGGTTTGAATGCTCTCCTGAATTTGTTAGCTACACTTTTGGCTTTTTTAATCCCTTGAAACATAATGGCAGACATTTGCTAAAAGACTTTGGTTTTATTCTGGTATCTGCTGCACTGCACAAGGATTCTGTAGGTCCTGAAAGCAAACGATGTGACCAGATGATAAAACACATCTTATTTTCAAAGACATTTACCACATTTCTACTTGGGCACTGAATGAGTTTATTGGGCAAAAAATATCTTTTCATCAGGTATTCGAAGGAAATTTTAGGATGTCATGCTGCCAACAGAGGAGGATATAAACGTTCACTTGGATATAACAAAGACAAGACTCAAATATGGATTCTGAAGAACAATTTCTTGTTAGCAAGAGTTTTAAAGTGATAAGCTTAGCTGTGCTTCACAGCTGAAAGAAATAAGCATTTCTTTTAATTAGTATATGTTTTCATTATCAGATAACTGCCATGATGATCCTCAATAATGTTACAAAGGTATTTGTCATGATATTAAACAGACATTATGCAAATTTAATGAAATCTGTCAGCCAGGGCATTACCATCTCACTTGGTTCTGTCTTAACAGGATGCTTGTATATGATAACTTGGGAAAAACACTCTTCACCTTTCCCCCCCCCCCCCCCCCAGAGGCAACAAAAGGCAGCTAATCTCTGATTAATATGCCATCTATTCCTTAAAATGATTTTCCTTTAATCGTCTCTCTCTCTCTCTTTTTTATTTTCTTAAATTGAGGCACATGAGTATACCAAAGAAGTTTGTTCAAAAAAAGGCTCTTTTGGATATTTTGTTTCCAAAGTTACAAAGTCAATTTACTGCACACACTAGACATTTTTTAGTTAACAGCTTAAAGGGCCAATCATTTAACAATGATTTTTATTAAATGATCCTCAGCTCTAGTCAGAAGTTTTCTTTCAAACTTCCTTAAAACAATGTACATGATAGGAATTACTAGCAGAGCACTCATTAAAAATTGTTCAGAAGTGTATTAGCTCATTAGTTTAGTCATAAAATTGTTCATTTTTGTTACCCTTCCCTTTTTGTTGACAAGCTCTTTAGAGTAAGGACTACGATTTATTTAGTGCTGATAGAATCAGGCCCATCCCAATCAAGTTTTGTATATGTTACTGAAATAATAAAATAGAAAATAATAACAGATAGAAACAATCATCTAAGTCACTTACAACTGCTATCTAAGTACCAATTGCAAGACCAAACCGTTCACAGTTAAACCTGTACGGTCCACATTGCCTGCTTTTATTCACAACTGTGAAACCATATTGAAGAAAATAAGTAAAATATCACCCAGGGCATTACTAAAGGTAATGAGCCAGATACCTAAGCCAGAAAGAATACAGCCTGATTTCCAGACAACAAATGACTTGGCAAATATATCAAACAGACATATATAACAGATGTGACAGTTTTCAAGGAACCTCCATAACAGTCTCAATACAAAGAACTCTATTTGAATAACAAAAGCTCTACAAATGGTTCAAGTTGACTTGAATATTCATTTTTCCTTACTTTTGTCAAATGAATTTATGAAAAGCAATTGATTTCAGCAAACATGTATGAGTGTATTTTGGGATGGATTTTTTTTGTTCTATTTTTCACTCATGTCCTTTTGGCCAGATTTATTATCAAAGGTTATTTAAGGCAAAAGGAAACAGGGTAATACCCCTAGAAGTTCAACTGTAAGGTTTTAATGAATGATAATAAGAATCATGTATCTAGGTACAGTCACTTTTAGTAACAGATAGTATCTTTACATGTACCTCATGAAATGTCATTAACTCCCGAGTGCTTACATAAGAGCTAAGGACAAGATGAGAGATACCTTTACTTCTGACTTACATCCCAGTCTGGAACACAGGTAAATTTAACGTAGATCTTGTCAGTGCCCAAAGCATGAGATATGCAAGAGTTCATCATTTTCATTAGTCCCTCAGTCTCTGAGGGAGCAGTCGCTCTCCAGCATTCAACTATTGACCCATGCGGTATCTAGCACTAGAGAACGGGGCCACAGACTGCTTCCTCAGTGGATCTCAGTGGAAATTAATTTAGTGGCAATTTACCCCATGAAATTATCCAAAATTAATTGAATAGCTTTGAGCTAGACTGTTTCAGTATTGAATAGGTAGATATCTCCTGTAAAATGCCTGAGGAGAAAGTGGTATATAAAAATAGGATCTGAAAAAGCAAATAAATTAATAATGAAAAGAATCTGCCTAAGCTAATAACAAATTCTGAATACTGTCCCAAACTTAACTCCTCAGGTCCAGAGTACCTATTTTAGTTACACAGAGACACCTGTTTCTAATCATGATTTGTTAGTGCTAAGTTCTGGTGGAATTAATTGCTTATGCAATCCTTCTTTGTAAGTGTTTTCCCCACTTTTTACCTATTGTTCAGTGCTTCTAAGGGCAAATGCACTCTGGCTTTCTCTTCTGCCTGAGAAGACTTGAACCTACCCCATAAATTCCCCTTTTTGTCTTTCCTTTGTAGCTCAGCTTCAACAAATGGACTAGAAGGCTGTTCTGTTCAAGCTCCTTCTACTACCTAATGGTTGTAGATATGACAGCTTTGGATTAAAACCTCTCATGGCAAAGAGAGTTTAAATCCCTTCTCTCCTAGCTTCGGGTGTGCAGTCTACCACTAGGGTTAATTTGTATACATGCAAATGCATATACAAATACAGATGGCTAACATATATTTTGGTGACTATCTGCTCTTAGTCACATATATCTGGGGCAGGAAACAGAAGTTTTGTATAGGTACTTAAGTAGAAGTAGAATTTCAGAGAAAGTCTCTTCAGTATATTCTACCCCCTGGCTTAAGTAGCCCTTCTCTCCTACTTTCCTTCACCATGAGGTTAGGTGCCAACCTTAAGCTTTAAATACAATTTCTCAGTCCAGGCATTTAGGAATAATGGACCTGACTGTTATTGGTTTGAGAAGTTAAGCACCATTTCAGTTCGGTCACTTTTTCAGCACACCATGTTTTCAGTCTATCTTCATAGCCAAAACTTACTTACTCCTATCAGTTATACCTCTGCTTTCCATAATACTTTTCTAAAATACTTTTCTAAAAGAAAAAAATGGTACATGCTTTATTAGTATGAAAATTGTATGTTTGGGATTCAGGCAGTACCTCATGCATCACTACTTATACTATTTGTGGTTTATTTTGTGTTTTTTAAGCAAAGCAGCTTAGCGTCTCTTACATTTTTCTTGTTCTTTGCTGCAGTGGCATGGTGAAATGAAGACTTTAGCTGTTACTCTACCACTGCTCACAAATTTTCTCAAGGGCAGATTTTGTAGTACCTTTTCATTTAGGAGTCACTCATCCTTCAATTTCTTTTGCTGTCTTGGCATTCATTATTCTGCAGTTATGTGTATTGAATGGACATTTCTCATCTACTTTCCCAGGTCCTTTAAAGGTGTCTTCCTTACTGTTTACTGGTCCCTTACTTTGTGCCATTTGCAAACTAAGAAATATCGTTTTCAGTATCATTGGCTAAGTAATGTATAAAATACCCCCAAAGTTGCAAAATCTGAAAAAGTGATCCCTCTAATACATCTGTAAAATCTAGGACACCACAGACCCTTAATGATGCAAATTGTTTCACTAATTTTAAAGTGACTGTTAATGTGATTAAGAATCAGAATCTGAACTTTTAAAGATCTGAGAGACAATGAGAGGGTTATGTTTCAATAATTTCCACAGAGACTGCTGTTGGTGTGGGGTTTAAAATTCAACTTCTTTGGGGTTTTTACTGATCTGGCTAGTGTGACTGTTCTTTTAGATTAAAGAAACATAAACATTATTACAGCAGAGCACAAGTGAGAACCAATGTGGAATAATTACATTGACCCAGACGAAAAGTGAATGCCTACTGTAGGATTTATAGTAAGAGTAAACATTTAAGACCAAAACTGAGACATGGAAAGACCACCTCCAGCATGCACCTAACCATCAGGTCTTTAAGTGCTTCAGTGTCCTGATTTCCTCTGGCTTCTAAAGCTCCTCATCTGCACCTGTCCAGGGACAACTCAGTCTTGGCTGTGGAAGTTACAACTTTCCTTCAGTTATGGACACAGAAGACATTGTACATGTCATTTCCTTCAGCAGATATCCATTACTGTGTCTTTATTCTATGATATTTCAAGTGGCTGCAGGATCCCCTAGAATATTTCAACGAATTTTTAAACTACATTTCTAGAGGTATCTGTATTTATATGCTCGGAGAAGAGCACTGAACTCATGTCTCCTGTACCTTTAGTGTAGTAATAAGTGGGTTTCTCACCCTGAGGGAATTTTTAAAGCTATATATCCCAAATGCAATTAATCATGAAGAAGACAATGAAGTTTCCCAAAAAGGGCAAAGTTACATCCCACTCTTTTAGCTAATTTATTCTGCTTCCTAGTAGTCGAGCAGAATATATAGATTCCATTGAGAAACACCAAATTACTCCCAGAACACATAAAACTGAGGGTAGAAAATTTCCACTACAAAGAACACAGGAGCCTGAACATTGGAAATTACAGTGCTAACTATTAAAAAGCCAACAGCCCGTTTTGAAACCGAACCATTTTAGTTATCTTTTCTTGAGGCACAAAGCTTTTCCCAAGGACTTTGTCCACAGGACAAAGAACAGTCAAAAAAACCTCTGCTATCAGAAAATCCCACACTATTATTTAGGCACGATTATGTTTGCAATGGATGCATATGAAGAGACTCAGTTAATGGCTTTCTTCCTTTTGATGATGTTAAAATATAATTTTCCTTTATAACGTTTCCTTACCTCAGATGA
The DNA here is from genome assembly GCF_036370855.1 of Dromaius novaehollandiae. Lineage (NCBI taxonomy): Eukaryota > Metazoa > Chordata > Aves > Casuariiformes > Dromaiidae > Dromaius > Dromaius novaehollandiae. Next base: position 24,368,618 of record NC_088100.1, read on the forward strand.
ATCTAACATATTACTCTTTGCAATCAGCTTGACAATTGTCATCTGATGTCTGAAAATCCAAAAGAGTAATTCTGTTTTATATTTGGTCAATTAATAAAATGTTTCTGTCAGTACCTAGCTGTACTATTAGATAATCTCATTTATCAGTGACAATAAATTGTTCACCATCATACTGAGAAATGGGTTTCCTTTTTTTTCTAGACCAATAAAATTTTGATTAAAAAAATCAATCAGATAGATCTTGAGTTAAATAAGTTCTCCAATTTCTTATTGATTCAAAAATATCACAACAATAAATTATTTTCTTTCAGTAAAAGAAAATGTTCACATTTCACCATCTTAATTACATTTAGTGAGAAAAAGCCCTGTCTTTTTAAAAGTATTTCAAACTGAAATATTTAAATAGATCATTTCATAAAGTCTGTTTCACCTAAAAAACCACTTCGGCTGTGGTCAGTGGATAGAAAAAGAGAAAAACATTTTGAATTTTTAAGGTTTTTCTCTTTGTATCTCACTTTACTTTTTCCTTAGAAAAAATATGTGAAGGAAATGAAATGAAAAGGTAAGATTTACTTCACAAAAAAAAATTCTCAGGGGTGGCTATCAAGCCTCTGTGAACAAATCATGTACCTAAGTACAAGGAAAAGTGGTGTGCCTCAGAGTTGGACACAAAAGAGCTCGCACAAGAAGAAAAGAATTACATATAGATACCAAAAGGAAACGAACAGGAACTGATGAGGAGAGGGGCAGCTTTTTGTGGGTGAATGGAAGACTTTACTTCACCTGGGAGTTTGAGCCCACAGCTGTCTCCATAAAAGCATAAGATTTTTTTTTTCTTTTTGAAAACATGTATCAGAAGTTAGTCTCTGCTCCTAGAAGTTTAAGATCTAAAAATAAAATTTCTTAGGCCAAATCAGATAGCAAGAAGCTTCTGAAGTCTAACTTGGACTCCTCTTTCTTTGCAGCAAAATCGAGTCCCCACTTGCATCCCCCCAAATGAAAGGTTTTCTGAGAGGAGTAAAGTGAAAGAACCATTCTCCACGAGGGTTCTTTATTCTGGAACTCATTCGCTTTATAACTTGCTTCACCAAAGGCTGGAAATGTTAACCTCTGGAAATCCTATTAAACTCATTTTCTCTCTCTTCTACTGAGGAAACGTAGGTGGAGATTGGATGGCTTTACTAGCTGTTGAAATATATATATGTAATGGATGTATTTGTTTATTTTTATCTAGGGGCTTGGGTTCCAAAAATGACATAGTCTAAATATATGCAACACAGCCTGTCATCATTAAGGGGAATATCATTTCTTCTCATACTTTGTATTTTGGATATATTATCACAGTTTTAAAACTAGTGAGGAAGAAAAATGGGATCAAATATATTTTATTCTTTTTTTTCTAACCATGAACATATATTTTACATGTATTTATAGTCAATTTACAGTCTTGGTTTTTCTATGCTTCTATGCAAAGTGAGTAATTTAAAATAAAAGAAATCATAACCATCTGTTGTGGAATATGAACTATACTGTGTGCCGAATGTTAATTGTATGTTTGTTTACTCATCAGTCTATTTATATGCTAAATGATGATTCAGACATGGATTTAGGATTTATAAAAATATTCGGCTCAGTTTTCACATATGTAGTTTAAATTTAAATAATTCACCCAACTTATTTCTATATACTGATCATTCAGTCTAATAGATACTAACAGTGTGGTAAGACATTTGCTTTCTAAGTTTTAATTGGTAGCGCACTCTGAAGGACCCTCCTTTTGACTCAGGAATGCTATGGAAATCTTATGACAATTTGAACTGTCACCCATCACCTTGTTGTGAGCAGTAATATATATTCCAAATGGGAAAGAAGTGGACAACCATAAGCATTAGAGCTAACAAAGTCCACCTTTCAACAACTTTGTCATTTATATTCTCCTTGACATGATAGAATTGTCCATTCATAGTTCACTGTATGTATATTATTTCCTTAAAACCACATTATTGAGCAAAAGAAAAGACGACTGCCAGTTGTGCCAGTCAGGCCAAACCAAAGGGAAGTGTCTGTAGGAAGTGACACACAAAGTATTCCTCAAGATCAATGGAGTATGTGTAATTTGGAGAAACATATGATGCAGGGCAGAAGGAAAACAAGCAAGGAGCCAAGGCAGCCTGTGGGACTTCTCCAAGAGTCGGTCTGCAGCGATGATCCAACACAGAGCTGTGCCACAGGCGTGGAGCACAGGACCGAGGGAGGGAGCCCAGCCTGCAGCCACAGTCAGCCAGAGACAGACTGGTTTTCAGACATTTTTAACTAATCTGTAGCAGGCTTGCTAGCAGGTCTCTACTTAAGGAGTTACCATATTCCACTTTATTATTTTGTGCTTAAAATAACCCCACAGCTTTAGAGATGGGAACCCTTTAGGTGGATTTGGCATGCAAGTGAAAATAAGCCAACTGCATCTCAGGGCTCTGTCTGACCCAGCTTTCTACTGCTGACCCAGCATCCTCCTACCAGGATGACTGCAGCTCCCTTGCATCTTCCTAAACCCCCTGCCATTAAAATATCTTCTTTCTCTTTCCTTACCTTGTTTTGTCTTGCCCTGCCTTGCCTTTCCTGGCCTTGCCTTACCCATTTCCCCTTGCCTTGCCTTGCCTTGCTGTTCCCTGAATCTTCTTCCCTCTCTCCCACCACATTCCCTCAGTAAAAAGATCTTTGACTTTGATAATTTGAATGTTTCAGATATTGCTGATTAACCGGCTGTGTGGTTTCAACAGGAAAAAAAGGAGGGGAGGGAAGGGCTTAGTTCTCCCTGTGATAAGTTCACTTACAGTGCCTATGCCCTCAACCAGCTACGAATTTTCACAGAACTTGTAGAAATTTAAAAACTTTGAGATCTACTCCCCTGCCGGACCAATCTGAGAGTGAGGAAGTGGGGGAAGAGAGACTGACAGATCAAGGAAAAATTTTAGAAGATCTGTTTCCTTAGGAAATTGATCTAGACTAGGAACCGTAAATGAAAAACATTTAATTAAAATATTTTTTGCTTTAAAAAGATATGTTTTGATTCCTATGAGCTAAACTTTTAGTATAGAGCACTGCATACAAATAAAGTAACACGAAAGCTTGTAAATAATAGAAAAGTTTAGGAAATACTTAGAACTATGTAATAAGGAAAAGGAAATGATTAATTAATGGACACCTGTCATCAAAATCATTGTCATTGATTAATGAAATATGATGTATTATAAGCCAATTATATTTGTGGTGAATGAAACTACATTATGCTAGGAAACTTCTGCACAAGATAATCCATCTCATCTATTACCCTAGGAAATGCATTAGAACATAATAGAGATCCCATAAATCATTCAGGAAATAGCACATGTGTTATAGTACATTATGAATCAGAGACATTATATTAATGTCAGAAATGCAGCTCATTAACTGCATTATGCAATGAGTAAGCAGTCACCTGGTTGTGCAACCTTCATATCCCTATTATCATCAGAACAGAATGAAGGAAAAGCTATCACAGACATTTATCATACAGCTACGTGACCAACTTTTCCCTTGCTTGTTTTCTGTTATTGAGATAAGTGTCCTTGTACTTTAGGTTTTGCTCAGTTCTGACAGCTTTGCAGATCTTGGATATAAATTTTGGTTAGAAAGTCTGTTAAATGTCCTTTGAAAGTGACACATCATAATCAGAGGTGCTGCAGCCTATCATGAAAGCACAGAAGTAAGAATTACAGTGTTGCCTTTCAAATAATGACAGAAATCCTTCTAAACTCAATACCTTGACAAGAAACCAGGAAGAAAACATAATGAATCTAAAATTACATCATAAGTGTTTATTATATTCACAAATACAATAACCGAACTATATTATTTCTGTTGCATGCAGAAGCTATTTTAAAAACAGATTATCCTCAGATTTACAGAACAGATAATTATGTGTATTCAAGGAAAATAATGACATGTTATTTTCAGCCTTGGATAATAACCTGTCACTTTAATCCAGGTGTTATTTAAGGCACTCATGGACCGAATATGAATAGTGTTTGCTTTTCATGGGTATAACTAACATTCAGATCCTCAAATACATAGGTGTCTGGTTGTCTCTTTAGGGACTTACGTCCATAATTTAGGAATCACTAACACTATTGAAGTCAATGCTCAGTTCCTATCTAGTCCTATAGGAATCTGAGTCCTTTCAAAACTATGTAAATGTTGATACCACTCTCCAGTCATCAAGCTGATCAAGGGACCATCTCACATCAAATATAAGTAAGTCTCTCTGGGGTAGAGACTCTTATACCCAGAAAATAAGACTGCGTTCAGCCACAACATAGAGTGTGGTATGAAGGGAAAGTGAAGCTTCTTTCCTGCTACACAGGGTTATGCTGCGTCCCCATGTTAAATTCATGCCTGCATAATATAGTTCAGAAGGAAACTGAGTACCAGCCTTATGCTTTGAAGTACAAATCTAAAGTTCACTAATGCCATCTGAATTAGTCACATTTGCCCTTGTTTGTGCTTTTAGCAAGGTGTAAGTGGAACACATGACAGAGCAAGGATCTTATTCTGAGAAACTAATGCCTAAATCCAGCCTAAATTTTCTAAAACTCTCAAGCTGGAGAGGCAGCTGCCTCGCTTATGCACTAAAAGGCAAGTGAAAGAAAGGTGAAATGCAGAAAGGTGAAAACTAAAATTACAAAGGCTCCCATCACATTGTGCAGAATAACTGTGCAGAGACTGACCCAACAGAAAAAATATAACTGCATATTAAGCATACATTATATATATAAGTATACAACATATATTAAGTATATTAATTAATAATACTAACCAAAGCCTGTGAAGTATGAGGAATCTTTATCATCTTTCTTTCGCCCTGAGTTTTTTCTGAGAGAGGAAAATGATAAGAAAAAGGTATTTGGTTTCAGAGTATAGTTCTGCAAGCAAAATACATTCTTTACTGATGCAGAAAAACCTAAATAGCAACATTTTCAGATTGTAAGGTGAAAACTTTTCAAGTCACATGTTAAACAGGCAATTTATGTACTACGTAGGCATCCAAATTTATTTTCTCCTTCACAGCTCAAATGAGAGATTTATGTGAATGTGTGTATGTTTAGACATTAGTGAGGGAAGGCCACATCCAGTTGCTGTGCTTCATGCTTATTCAGGTCTCTCTGATCTTTTGAAAGAGAAACACCGAAGCTGAGCTCCAGCCTCTGCAATGGTCTTCACCCGACATTCACAGACCTTGCGCTGCTGATCGATAGCTTTTCATTTCTAGTGGAGGTCTGTGGGAATATAAAATCAATCCTATAAAGAACTTTAAATATAATAATTCAGAACGCTGTAGAAACTGTAGGCTAACAGCAGCATATATTCTGTAACTGATTTCTATTTTACAAACTGTTATCCACAACTGTTATCCAAAAAAACTCTGTTATCCAAAATTGGGGATTTTTTTCATAGATTTATAAGGTATATCATAAGAAAACATGCTAACATTCCCAATGAGTTAAATTAATATATAATTACTTGTATTTCACATAGTGGAAATGTATTTGTAATCTGTTCAGGTGATATAGGATGATGATGCACCTACTGCAGGTGTGAACAGGCTTTTGTTACTGTCATTTGCAATCTTCCTGGGCATGTTATTATCACACAGTAACACCTTATTCAATGCCTGTATTGAGCTTTTGCTAATGTTAATGGGGAAATTTGACCCCTAATACTTTGTAATTAGTCATCTGACAGTGACAGTTTTGTGCAATACGTTTCCTTAAATGTGTTTAACCACGATAAATAGAGAGTGTGACTTTGGAAACTTACCTTGTTTGATGCTACAATAAGCCTTGAACTTGAGTAGTGCAAAACTGACTGAATATTAAAGAAAAAATGGAGTCATGACTTCACACTCTGGAAAACTTCAATGTTTTCCTCCTTTTATTTACAGTTTTTTAAAGTACATCTCTGTTTTTAAATCAATATCTGTTGTACAGTTTTCTAAAGGTAACCTTACCTCTAGTAGCACGTATTTCAAAGTACGCTTTAAACTGGGTAGTCTGCCTTTAAAAATCTTATTTATCATTCTACTTGTAAGCTAGAACTGAGACAGGCAGTAGTAAGACTTATACGATGATAATTCTTTCTTTCTGTATGAGCAAGATACCAATTATAACCATACTGATAGAACTTTTTTTCCCCTCTGGGGCATATAAAATAAGATGAATTAAGCATATCTTTGACAAGTAAATCATAGACTGGCACTTTCATATTTTCTCTTCTTTGTCAAACATTATTCAAAGGAAAAAAACTGCAGTTTTATTGGTAAAGGTCAGCTATGGAATTTGTTTCTGCTTTCTTTGCTCTTCAAATAAATTATTTCATAGACAAACAAATTCAAAAATAAAATCTTTTTCCCATTCTCCTGTTTTGCTAATCTCACATATAAATATAAATGTTTAACAGCATATTAGTAATGATAAAAACGTTGTTTAATATACTGAAATACATATTATTTGGATACAGTCACTCTTCTTTACCCTTTCTTTATATTGTGTTTTGAAACAGGCTTAATAATGAAAATTAATAGATGATACTTGAGGAAAAACTGAAGACCCGTGAAAAGAAGAAATTCAGAAATTTTGTAATTTGCCTAGCCACAACACATTAAGCCACTGGGGACATTCCTTGTGCTGCTAGCTGATGTAAGAACTAATGACACTGTTACAGAAAACACTTCTATAAACATGTTCTTCAGCACTGTTTTCTGTAAGTGGGTGCATTTCAAAAAAAAAAAAAAAACCCAACAGAGCATGCAACTGTCTATATAGCAGACTAGTATAAAAATTCACCCCTTGCCAGAATGCTAGATCTCTTTCATTCATCTAACTACCATAATAGGTAGTTTTGTACTGGATGTTTAAAAGCAAATGTATTTCATCTCAAAACGTGGCTCCCTTTATCAAGGACCTGTGCTCTCCTTTGCCTATATGTGAAGAAAGGATAGAGAGTGGATACTAAGTGGATACAATGCTGCTGTATCTTACAGTTAATTTCTGAAAAAAGCATCTTCTGTTCAAACATACTTGATAGTGAAAGTCACTTGAAGCTTTACTATTTTTTTTTATTAAAAGAATGCTAGTAACACCAGTGGACAAACTATCAGTCACACTACATGTGATGAGACTGCATATGCATTCACGTAGTCCCTTCACATGGCCTTAGCCCCTCTCTCAAATGAATTGGATCAGCAGATGGGCAATAGAGCTTCTTCTCTTCATGCTATTACACTTGCAAGTGAGTATGAGGACAGCCCAAATCTACTGGGGAAATCTCCTGTATAAAAATATTTCAAGGGCGGGATGAAAAGAAAATGTGCGTTATTTCCATTTCTTACCCCACAGCTCCCTTATTACAGCTGGGCAGAAAGGGAGCATGCTTGGCAGATTGCACTTGGAAAGGAGTCATAGCACAAAAATGTGTGAGATGATTATTCAAATAAATGTAGCATTCATTCAGACAAATGGGCTGAGTTGGTATATCAAGGTTAGGATTGTTATAATCTTTTTCAACTTGAGTTATGATGCAGTCAATGCAGAGACAAATTTCATTGTAAAAATATGTTAATATAAACTATATGCAAAGGATATCTTGCATTAGATGTCATATCAATCTATTCTTTTGAAACACTATCTTTATTGACAATCTCCCTTTCATTTGTGTGTTAATTGGTTCAGGTAGCGGTATTAACTGGTATCAAATTTTGCTTTTAGTGAAATAAGTCGCACGTATCTGCTGTAATTTCCTCTAAACTTTATTGCATTGTATATTTAAAAAAAATTATAAGCAGCTTTTCGAAATATGATCTATGATGATATCTATAATACTTTGCAGGGAATTAAACAAACCACAGAATTACCTAGAAGTCACATAAGGTAAATGTAATTTACCATACAGTAAATATCATGAAAAGGTGCATTATTTCCAGGTAAACTAGTTAGAGAAAAGACATGACAATATTTTTAGGCATATCAATGAATGAAAATGAAATCATGATTGTTTAAAAAAATAATTTAAGAATCTGAAAAATGATAAAATTAAAATATTCTTTTCCTATAAACTGACATTTCTCCATTAAATTAAGTGAAATACTGATATTTTATTCCAATGGAAATTTGGGATGATGAATTTATATGAGTCATCACCAAAGTCATATGTTTTTCTGAATCTCTCTTGGTAAAATATTCATGGTTTTCCCTGCATTGGAATGGCTTTAGGGATGGGGAAAAAAACAAAACTAAATCAAGACAGAAATTTAATTCTTCCTAATTTTCCTTCTTCAGGTTTATATATGCCAGTCCATATTTTCCATTTAGTTCTTGTCTGCCAGGAGATGGAGACAGAGCATTTGAATCCTCAGTCACTTCTTTGAGGGGAAAAAAAAAAACTGCTACAGGAAGGATAAAACATAAATAATATATAAACCATTAATAAACACCTTTGAATATCATAAATGGACTGAAAGAGAGAGTTCTATAAGTCATTATTTCTTGGCCTTTTATTGCCCTCCTTAAACTTCTATCCTACCAGTTGCTGTGCTATAACCAAATACATGAAAACAAGAGGAATTAGATGAGTTTGTGCTAAAATTATTCTGTCTCTGAGTTTACTTTAAAACTATAAAAGTTGAGGAGATTCTATTGTCATTGCTCTTGTTTAGCTTTGGTTCTTGTCCACTGTTATTCTACCTCAGTGACTGATATGAGCATTTAAATCATAGTACCAACCAGACTTACAAACCCAGATACCAGTCTCCATAAAAAGGCACAGAATTGCTAAAAGTCAAAATGGGAAAACAAAATTTTTTGATGCCCTGCATATATCAGGAGTCTTAAGTTTTGTTTCAGCTTTATAAAATCTGATTTTTACTTCTTTTTAACTGTATTGATCTGAACACAGACATCTTGTTGTCCCTGACAAGACATGGTGATTATTGTATTCATATCAGGTCAAATTATGTTACCCTGCTGTTGAAATTAATATATATATATTGTTGACTACTGGCTTGTTCCAAATAAGATTTTAATGTAACAGTTTCAGATTTCTCAAGGAAAACTATTAAAAACTTCTATCTCCTTCAAGAGTAAGACTGGGTGCTGTTTAAGGAGCTGGACCACTGGTAACAGCTAGAAATGGTTACAACTCTTACCAAATTCCAGCAAAAATTGACCAAAGAAAAAATTACTTCATTTTCAAATACAGCTATACCAATAGATTTATTTTATAGTTCTGTGAGAGTATAGTTTTTTCTTATATAAGTATATAGCAGACATTTCAACAAAAAAGTTTTCCTTTCTGGTTACACTTTTTCTGAAATGAAGGTCATATTTTAAAATGTTTGACTACTCACAACTGTATTTTTCATGTAGTTAAAACACCCTCAGCAGATTGCAGCATCTGCAGATATTAGTAAACAATCTCCTCAATAACATTCTTTTGATATTAGTATATGTTCGGTGAGTGAATATTAGGTAGCCTGGCTTCTCTAGATAGCCAGAAGACAAAACTTCTGTTTACAGATGCATACAAGTCAATGAAAGTTCTGAAAAACTGCTGCCAGAAACGTCGAGGATGGATGAAAACTATGTACAATTTCTGCAGAGGTCCTGCAATTCCGGCAGGGCAGAGCCAGCCCCAAGGAAGGAAGGGAAGTATAATGAATGCCTCCTTTGCTCCCTGTTGCATTTCAGACCTTTCAGAATCTTTTTCTGGGGACTAGACAGGGGAACCACATTTTTTGGTTCTCTTTACTGTTTTGTGGGATTTTCTTTTTTCAGATTTAGGTTTCTCTACCAAGGACCAAGTGGGGATAAAGGAAAGCAGCTCACTCTTCTGACTAGCAGATACAATCTTTCTTAAAACATCTTTTATCATTTAAATTTAAATGTTTGTTATGCCTTTTTATAGGAATTTCTGAATTCCTCAGTCATTGAGTACTGAAATGTTGTAAATGTGAAGTGAGCACGGCAGGAGCAAAGTAAGGCACAGTCTTCCTTAACAAAACTTTTGGACTGAATTTCCAGTGAGAGATAGAAGATCAGATGAAAAACACACATGCATTCCCTTAAAAAAGCTCTAGCTTATATGTTCTGCTAGAGCGATAGTATAACTCACAGCATTTTACACATATATTTGTTAAAATAAGAGATGGGAGTTTATTTGTCCATGTTCACAACCCCTAGTTTTCTTAAAATCAAGGCAGCAACTAGAGACTGAAAATCCTAGTACCAAAGCAGTGGCACTGCTACAAAACTGCAGGCTACCCTTGCACCTGCACCAGCACAGCCTGACCCAGGACAGAGATCCAAAGATGACCTCTAAAGAAAACCAACAGCATATCTTAGGTATGTCAATGAAACATCAGTTGTGTGAATTGATTAGGAAAGCATTTCCCTAGGATTGTGCAATACAGAAGTAGATATATTATTTTTCCTCCTCACACTGCTTTTCTTCAGTATAACATCGGCAAGGCTGTAACAGGCACTTGCAAAGATCCAGATTCAAATTCAGAAAAGGATTTAAAACTGAACAAAGACATAAAATCAAGGCTGGGATTCTGAAAACACTGTAGAACCAAGAATCCCCAAAAGTTTGTAGGCACACATGGTTTCTCCATAACAGTTCTCCATGCCCCAGAATTCTTTTTGGGGTATTTCTCAAACTTCTGATTTTGGAAGCCCTATATTAATCAGAAATTATCTCAAACACCCACTAAAGATATCTATATTACACATAATCTCCCTGCCCTCCCAAAGAACTTTCCAATGTGCCTTCAGGACATATTTATTCTGGCAGCATTGAGCTCCACAAACTTAACAGTCATTTAAAGAAATGCCTGGAGGAAATCTATATCTTATACAGTAGCTCTATGCTTAGTAGAGTTTTCCAAGATAAAGAACTGAGTTTCAAGTCCTTTGTCCCTATTCTCCAAGAGATCTCTCAACGTTAGGTTATATACAGTTGGGTGGGTAGAAAGACCAATTTTATGCTTGTTCAACTTGTGTCATTTTGCATGAAGGAATTCAAGATACAGTACAGCATCGTCTATAGCTGAGTGGTTATTTGTCCAGCTGCCCTGCATAGTTTATTTCCCTGAGCTGACAATTTCTGCTCCTCAGCCTTCCAGAAAAGGAAGAGTTAACGGGACTGTCAGGTACATTTCCTACACAGTTGTGAGATCCCAAAAGTTATCTAAGCAAAGCTGTAATAAGACATTCTGAAGCTCTATGGGAGGAGAGAAAGGATATCAATTTGGAGCCCTTATAAAGACAATATTTTGCCAGAGGCAACTATCAAATGGAGGGAAATAAATGACAGAGGCAGTGGCTTTTAGCTACCAGCTCCTCCTTCAGAAAAGAGAAGTACTTTACAAAGGAATGAGAATCAGTCTTTGAGTAGTTTCCCATCTCATTCCACTACTTACAAGTCTTCCTCTGAATAATGAAATTAATGTGTAATTTGCTAGCACTTCATTTGACAGCTGCAATAGGTGGAAAGACATGTAACAATTGCATGACACGTCTACATTAAGTTTCAGATAGGAGAATGAACTTGGCACTTGCATGCAATGAAGCACATCTCAGTCATAATTGAAATTAAAAATAACAAATGTTATAGTGAGAAAAAAATCATGTAGGGATTTATATAACATTTATGTAAAATAATCTTATGTCAGCATGTGTTTAAATATAATGAGCTTGGTAGAACTATTCAAGTATTTAAAGTTAAGGCATATGTTTAACATATCATTTTGCATGTATTGTTCCTATATTAGTAAATTCTTCAATGGTTCTGTACAAAAATCAATTTAAAAAATTAAGATCACGCATAAAAAGACTATATGCATTAAAAATTACAGTATGTAATTCAATAAAATCATATTAGAAAGAAGAGAAAACCGTATGTTGTATAGAACCAGGTTTTTCATTGCTTTTCTCCTGTTTACAATGGCAAAACACGAGCTCAAAACATAACAGTCCAGGTCTTCATCTACTGTAGATTGATGTAGTCCCTTCAATTTATTACTCCTGCTATGCCAAGATACACCAGCTCTTACATCTGCTTTGCTTTGTAAATCTCTATGGGCGGTGAAAGGCACTGGTGATTAAGTCTCAGCAAGTGAAGAAACAGCATTGTTTGCATTTCTGATTTAAGTATGACATTATAGATGGCTTTGATCAAAGATAGCTGCACTGTAAGAACAGCACAAACACATTATTAGAGAGCCACTAGCTAAGAGCTGAGGCCTGTATAAATCACTTGGAAAACTGAGAAACATCATTGGCTATTCATGGTAAATGTCTTAGATTAATATAAAAGGATACTGAAAAATAAAATAATCGCATCATGAAGGAAATGATCCATCACAGTTTTGCCCTGTTTCTAGTAAATAAGTATAAACAACAAACACCAGCACCAGGCTTTGACCAGGGTCCCATGCTTCAATTTTAAATCATGGCAAACAGGACAGAGTAATAACAGTTCAGTTTTCTGAGAACAGGACTTCCTCAGGGATTTGCAAGGCTGACAAAGCAAGAAGCACATTTATCATCCTGATAAATGTCTCCCTGACGCGGGCCCCGCGCACACTCACGCGGAGGTGCTGGCAGGCTCTGGCACTGTCCCAGCGACGCCGCCGTGACCACGGCAGCCTGCCCCAGCCAGGGGTGCTGCCATCAGCCATCCCACCACCCTGCCCAGCTCAGTCTTCTGCTTGTGAGGCAAACGACGACAACTCAAAAACAACTTGCCAAATTAAGTATAGGCAATCAGCCTTCAGAGGGAGGTTTACTTGGGTGAGAATAAAAGTTTTGAGATTCCAGCTAGCAGTGTGCTTGGCAGAGGTTTCTGTCCACAGCAGAAGGATTTCTTGCAGATTTGTTTCTTATCCATAATTAGTCAACAAAACTTTTGTTATCATTCTATTAAAATTCAAATCTCAAATTCTTACTCTATTTGCATGACTGTTAATCTATTCCATTGTTTCTTTGGCCTTTATACATATAGAACGATCATGTTTCGTTTGTGTTTAATCTTTTCAGGTACACTTTCAGAGTGAAGAAAAGAGAGAGAGGGGTGCCACAGGACATTAGCTACAACTTCCTCTTTTTTTCCAGAAAAATATTCAATATTAATTTCAAATATTCCCAGTTTTAAAAATAAAATATATTCCTTGGGGGGGGGGGGGGGGGAATGTATGGACTATGCTTAAACTTCCAAAAAAAAAAAAAAAAGACAAGATCAACTCAGTCAATTTCGTCCCTAACATTTTAAATTTTTGCCAGTCCCTTTGCCATTTCACAGCCTCATAAGTAAAGTCTCTTATGTTACAAGATATAAATCTGGTTTTGTTTCTGTTCACATCTTCAAATTATTGATAAACTGCAGGGAAAAACACTGTAGAAGATTTTCTGCAAATAAAAAAATCATTTAAAATGTTTATAGGAAATTTTAATTTCTGTGGTGAGTCCCACTGTAGCCAATATTTCATACTGATTGTTTAGCTTATGGTCACTGTCCTCTCCAGTCCAAGAAAGCAATTTTCAATATCCACACAGATTTCTGTCATGGAGGACACAATACTGCACCATTGTATCCTTGATTGATTTTCTATCTCAGTTTTAGGTCATTGACAGAAAGGATTCTTGCAACCAGATCTGAATTTGAACATGTTAATTGCATTGCTATTTAAGAAATATTTACACACTTAGTCTTTGTGAGACAGGAATGATTTCATTTTCCTGGTCTGCCCAGCTGGATTGTTTTCGCTGATACTAAATTTCCAGTGGGGTAAGACTTAGGGTGAGATATAGGTTTCATAAGTAATATAGGTTTTTTATTAAGATATAAGGAGAACATTGCCAAGCAAAGTGAAAACTGTTACATAATGTACCATATGAACATTCAGGTAGAGGGGTCAGAATAATTTTACTCTATCTGGACTTGATGCAAAGACCACTGAAGTCAATAGAACTTTTAAGAAAACTGTCTGAAAATGAATTATTTTAATCTCAAAGATATTGATGAAGAAGGGAAATTTACTGTTCTTAGCAATCAAGAAAAATCAAAATGATTGATCAACAGTTATAATTCTTTGTTAGCAAAAAGGATTTTTTTTTCAGGTATGTAAATCCACTTAGATTAATGATTGCAATGAAAATAATTATGCTGAAATAAATGAGAACAGCATCATCAATAGTTTATGGAAAAATATTTTTATCAGTCTATGGCTAAAGATTAGAAAGTATTGTAACCCTCCCTCTCTGGATCACTCTGGGCAACTTCTACCACTTGCAAAGAGACTCTAAACAAGAAGGACATAGGCAGTTTAAGTGTACAAAGCAGTTACGTATTGGCTAATGTGTGCCAGACAGCTAAGGGTTTCTGTAGTACTACGATGCTCACCACCGATGGGACACGCAGTGAGTCTTGGCTGGCCAGCCACTGCAGTTTGCTCAGTAAGTGAGCAAACCTCACCTTGTTACCTGCCACAAATTGAAGTGTGAAGGTCATCTATCTCCAATATAGATTGAAATCAAAGTACCCAGCTTCCGAGGAATAAATTTTAAATAGGAATAATTCTGCTGTCTGCATAAGCAGAGTGCATTGATTACTTCCATGCTTACACTGATTTATCGCCATTCAGACAGAGGAATAAGGGCATTCAGAATGGCAGTATATGATGGCTTCAGCATTCACCTTGGTAAAAATTCTATTAAGTCACCACTTTAGCAAGATGACTGTCCCAGATTGATCTAGTCCCAAATGTAGTGGTTGGTCACAGGCTTTATTAATTGTTTTGAACAGGTCAACTAGTGAGGTTTATTCAGGCTATTGATCAGTCAGCTGCATAGGGAGCCTAACCTTCTCCGCCCTCATATCAGGATGGTGTCTCTAAAATACAACATGCTGTGACATGCAAGAGACATAAAGGATACCTGCAATTTTTTACTAGCTGTGCAACCAGTAGGTTGTTGACTCATCCTAGCTAGCTAGCCAAAATTCAGCCTGTGTGTTACAAGAATAAGTACTTCCTTACCATCTGTTGAGCAAAAGATATTTTTAAAAGTCTTTTATTTCTTCTTAATTGTCCAGACTTCTTGCCTTCATTATTTTTATTCGAGGCAAACTTTTATTGGAGCCCAACCCCTCTAGTTTTTTGGGGGTTTTTTTCCCCCCAGTGATTTCAGCCTTGCTTGTTTGACATTGGGCCAGCATTTTCTTCTACATTTATTTCCCTGAGATACATTTATAAAAGCTTGCCATATTTCCCATCACTTCTTGGACTAACATGTATTCATACTACCTTTTTTTTTGTCCTTATCTTTCCCTGCAAATCTCAGTCAACTCTGACTACACAGATCGTCTGTCTCCCTACTTTTTCATTTGCAATACAGGACATGGTTTTAATTTGCATACTGTGAAGTCATGTTGGTTTGTTCTTGCTTCTAGCTGTCTCCTTTCTCTGTATCTACTGTAGTCCTGCACTGTAATCATAATTAGTTTGGACTCCCCAGCCTCGTCTTAAAGTGGTCAATATTAACACATTTTGTTCCTCAGAAAAATCATTTCAAATCTATATATAGGCACCTAAATCAAAGGAGTCTGCTTTTCAGAGTTGGTGCTAAATACCTGCAGTTCTCACTGGTGGTGAGAGAGGCTGCAGCTGCTGGACACATCTGAAAACTGTGCCACTTTACTTTTATTTCTATTGTGAGGTAAATTGTACTTTTGCCTTACAAGGGCTTAGAGAATCTTTGCCTTCTCCATTGCCTTGCATTGCAGTATTTGGATGCTGGGGTGGGGGCACCTCTTCCAGGAGAAGCTTGATGGAGTGTGGCAGAAGAAGTAAAGGTTGACCAAATGATGGAGAGAATATTATGAGCAAAGGGGAATGTGCCAAGTTTTTTTCCTGTAGTGTAAAAGGAAGCACTGCTTTTGTCTGAAGCCCAAAGATTTAGGAATAGTCATTTCATAAATAACACGATCTTTCAACACCTCTAAGTATTTTGGACTTGTGATTCTTCTTAAAAATTTTGCATGGATTTCCACATATGCTGCCAATACTGCCACAGAAGGCAGACGTCTTATGGCAAGGAGGTTAGGGTATTCTCCAAGGAAGCAGGATCTAGGAGTTCAACATTGTTTAGTCTGTTGGAGAACAGGGAAAACTTGGTATCCCACTTCCTGGACAAATATTCTAAGCACTACAGAGTAAGTATTTGTGAAAGACAGATGTTGGTTCCTGTGTTCCCAAGACTGCTTCAGATTTTTACACAAAGATGGCCTCATAGAAAATGTATATGTATTTTGAAAAGTCCTACCTTTCTTAGGGAAGAATCATGTTTTTACCTTGCTTAATGTCCTGGTTCCAGCTTTGACCAGAAGGGATGGACAGTGCTCGCTTCACTCTCATCATGCCTTAGCGCAAGATGAAACAATGTTGTGTCATTATTGGAATATATTACTTGAATATTCATAACATGAAAATCAAAGGAAACCTAAATAGTAAGTGAAAATTGTACCACTATATTGTTTTCACCTGTAAGTTATATGTATATATATAAAAAAGAGAAATAAGCTGAAAATCTTAGCATGCTTAAAATTAAAATATCTAGTTCATTTTTTTATGCTCATGTAACAAAAGCACTGTTTAGATGTATAGAAGTAAATTTTGAGCTGTGAAAGTTTAAACCTATTGTGCATATATGTGTGCACTTGCATGCGTCTTCAATTTTGACAA
Organism: Dromaius novaehollandiae; assembly: GCF_036370855.1. Classification (NCBI taxonomy): domain Eukaryota; kingdom Metazoa; phylum Chordata; class Aves; order Casuariiformes; family Dromaiidae; genus Dromaius; species Dromaius novaehollandiae. Next base: position 24,385,446 of record NC_088100.1, read on the forward strand.
ATATAAGCAGGCATAGATATGCATATACATTTTGAAAATGAGTTACCACATGATAATTTTCCCATTAATTTCAACAGGATCAAGTTAAAGTTTCTAAGGAATATTTGTATTGACACAGAGAAACTTCACAGAGTAGTAGAATATTCTGGTATGAAACAAATGAAATTGAGTTCAGCATATGGACTGAGGTGTAGACTGTTTTACACTTTGGTGACTATCAGGAGAGAATAAGCTGCAAAAGAAGAAAAGTCAGTGACTGCTATTAGTCAACACTGATTGACAGGAACCTGCTGACCTAACCAGATGGAACAGACACTAACTAAATCTTTTTATTTTTGTAAAGAGAAATAGTTTATCTTTCAAGGTCTGGCAAGAACATAAAAATATGAAGAAAAAGGATTTGATTTTTGACCAGACAGAGGTCATTGCTTAGAGTCATATCAGTAAAATAGCTCAGGTCAGAATAATTTTTAAATAGGCAGTTATCACAGTTTAAAGAGAGGAGGGAAGTACTACTACTAAGAAATGACAGAAAGATGGTAGAAGAGCACTTGAACAGATGACGAAAGGCAACACTCAACACTAAGGAAAAAGCAAAGAAATAGCTACTCTGCACATCAAAATAATGACTGGATACATTATCATGAGATCAAACAGCAGAAAAAGAAAAACAGCTGGCAAAAATCATTAATCAGGTATTTCCTGAAAGTGAACAAACTTCTAAAAAAACTACCTAATGGGACAAGGAAAGGAAATGTTCGCTTATGAACAAATAAAGCATCTTGTCTTTCATTTTGAGTCCAACCACAAAGGACTATAATTTCTTCCATATTTAGAGCAGGAAAGCTTACTTTGCCAACATGGATAAATGACAGTGTTGCTTACATACTGATAATTCACAGCTTTTTGTGAGGTTCCAGTGGATGAAGTCTTGAAATAGCAAGAAGCCAGCAGCTTTGAGGGGAAGCATCTTCCAGTAGAGCTGCATCATTTGCGAAAGGCACGTGCTCTTCCTCATGTTGAGTAGAAGTAACCTGAAAATCACAAAGACAAATCTGCTTTCTTTTCCCTCTAACTATTCATAAAATATCAACAAGAGGCAATGGGAAGGAAGAGAAGGGACCTGCTGTAGCACTGTGGAGCTGAAAGAAAGTCTGCAAGGTGAGCTCTTATGTTACTGAGCACCAGACAGTCTGAAAGGCAAGAGACCTTAAAATTGTACCCACAGAGAAAATTAGAGCTTATAGCAAAATACAAGATTCATATGTGTAGGACAGCAGCCTTTTTCAGGCCCATTAAACACAAAGCTACTTATTTTAATAATATCCAGCTTATGTGGAAGACACTGTTCTGGCAAAATTTAACTTATTTTTTAATGCTGAGTCTGTGTGAAGGAACTTATGGAGGTGTGGATCATCTCTTTGCACATCTACACATATTTGCTAGCACACATACAGTAGCTAGCTTTCAATTATTCATAACCTCATTACTGTCTGATGAAGTCTTCTCCAGACATGCAGACACTCTTCAGTGATAACAAGTTGCACACAACATGGTTCTGAGGCCAGATGCTTTGGCTTATCAACATGACAAATCTCTGGAACAGCTTTCTTTTTAGTCAGGAAAATGAACTGTTTTTCTCCTGGCTGTATCCTTTTTCAGTAAAGATACTATGTTTAAACTAAAGAGAAAGCAATGGAAGACAAAGAGAAGATTAAGGTTAGTTATTTAGGAAAACACAAGGAATTACTGTTAAAACTTTGCCTGGACCCAGCTGCAGTACGATGCAGGTTTGGTTTTGTTATTTATTTGGCATCTGATTCTTTTTGTATGTGATTAGTATTGTAGCAGAATGATGGAGTCCACAGTGTGCAAGGCACTGAGCAAGCATCTTACAGCACTTGTGTTCATTCTTAGTGCCATGTCTGGTATGAACATAAAAGAATCACAGTTCAATTGAAAAGTTCCTTTTTCATGGCATTGCTGATATTGCATCTACGTAACTGCAGAACTAGCATTTCAACTGCCCTATCCTGGTCTTTTTAAGTCACTGATCTGTGTACTAACACACAACACATTAGCCCAGAAGGAACCACAAGGCTAGACTAAGCCCCTAGCTCTAAAGGTACATTAGGGTTATATGGTATGTCTTCCATCAAGAAGCTGTAGCCTAGTTTCTTCCATGAAGAAACTATATCCCTATAGAAAGAAAATAACTTTATACAGTTTCCTGGGATTTTCAAACATTCAGAGTTCCAGACTGAGCAGCTGCTACAAGCACGCAGCTAGATGTCCAGAAGCCCTAGGTAAACAGCTTTCACACAGAACAGCTGTACATAACATGCACAGTAAGTCCAAAGTTGACAGAATGCATTAGGCTGACTGCAAAATGTGCCATCCTCAACCTGTCAGATTTGTTGTGTATGTAGTGCAGCATCCAAAGACATTTCTGTTTAGAAAATCATAGAAAAAATATGAAAGATGTTTTGATATGTCAAAATATCAAATATGCTGACATGTCAAATATCAGTGTCTCTTTAAAAGAGCCAGTTTTTACTGCAATATGAACTAGTGAACATCCATTTAAATTGATATATTATGCATAGGCGTGGATTCATCTCACTTAACTTCAGCTGTATGAAAACTGGTCATCTAGTCTATGTTAGCCTCTCTATCTAAAGCACCTCTGGATAGGCACCTTCAGAGGGCACTTCATCCTACCTTTCTCTGGCACATATCTTACGGAATAAATTGTTTCCTCTCTTCCCACTGAATTTTAGAAGGTCTGAGGATGTAAGCTTAGACTAAATATCTAACTTTTCGGAGAATAAAATTAGATTACATGAATCTGGGTTTTGTGGAGTCTAATCAAGACTGTATATTGAACAGGGTATAGATATTTGCTAGATGGTATGTTTATTTATTATCTATTTATCATCTATTTAATCTCATGTGTTCATTTCTTAGTCAGTAACACAATAATCAAGAGCAGCTATTTTTTTCTAGGTGAAAGGACTTAGAGTTGCCTTTACTTGCTTAGAGCAGTGTTGCTAAAACTTCTGTGGCCATCTGATCTTTACAAGCACCTTTGGCATTCTCATACCTGTAGCAGTAAATACATTTTTACTGCTGGAAATTAAAAAAGTGTTGTATATTACAATATATCTACCTTATCAGAAATGAGCGAGCATCTTAGAATGTTTATTGGGTTAAAATTATTTAGAATCAAAAATAATTGTTACTATTTTTAGCATTTTTTCTCCAAAAAATGTTTTAAAGTTACTAAAGTTTATTTTTTGCTCAAAGTTTATTTGAGTGCAAAAAATTGCTCATTATGCTACTGTTTGAGGAGTGATTTCAGTCTTGCACCTGTTTTTCTGTTTCCCTGTTGGAACAGATTCATAGGACGCTGAAAGAAAAATGGAGACAAAACTTTTGTCTTCATATATAACACCTCCTGTAAGAGTATGATTTGATAACTGCCAGCTGATGTCCCACTTTTCATAAGCTGCTCACAATAAATATTAGCAATTCATGATTTCTCTGCATTGAGGTATTCTGTGACAGGTCTAGGAATACCAGGAAAGAAAAGAACATTCAACATACAGACAAGGTATATTCTGTTTAATTCTGTGTACTTCAATTATTTCCCAGCAAGCATAGTATCAATCATCTTTATTTAAAGCCTGTGCAATGCCCTCCCAAGCATCTCACCTTTGTCTAGGTAGACAACTTTTGTCCTAAACTTAGGCTCATTGAATCTCAGCTAAGCAACGCCTAAAGTAGGCTGTGTCAACAGTTCTGTGACACGTTTTGGGGAGCTCATATGAGAAACATTAGAGTTACACATGGAATTTGTAAGAAATCCATTTCTGTTATTAATTTTGAACAAATAATGCTCATTCTGCTTTTTGTGATTAAGCTATATGCAGTGTATTCTTTTCCATGTTTTTTGCACCTTTCTAGCAATACACATTGAAGACATTATATTGTGTGAATATTTATGATGTTATCCCATCTACATAGTTTCAATAAGTATGATTTTTTAAAGAAACATAAAATAATAAGATATAATATAATATAATAAGATAAAAGCAAGAAGGAAGATGGTATTAGATGTATATCCTGCTTGAAGTTGGCTTAATCTGTTCCTTTATAAAGACAAGCTTGTAATTTAAGGTCACTTTACATAAAGTTTCTTAGTGATTACAGAGAATTTGCTCGATATGTTTAGATCACATCAGAATTATGTTATACAGATTGGATTTGGATTTTTTGGGTAGAGAAATATGAAAAACAGAAATGCCCATCATATGCAGAATTGCAAAGCAGAAAAAAAACATGTTTTTGTTAGCTAGACCTCACATCTAAAGGTATTAGGTCGCAAAGCATTTAAGTCCAATGCTTTAGACTGCTTATGTTTCGAGGTTCTGAGCCTGAGGAGTATGCATGAATCAGAATGATGGGATTTAGAGACAGCACTCTCCCATCTCTAACCACAAGTGCAAATTGTACTCCTGCAACACAGGGCACAGGGAGAGTAAGGCATAACGGCTTCTGAAGCTGACATGTTGACAGATACAACCGCAGAAAGTTTTATATTTCCATCAGGTCTTAAATTACACTTTCAATAATGAAAGCAATGTGTCAGCACATTTAAGGGTTCACAAAGACATGCACCATTACCATTTTCCCTAACACAGTTGTGTCAAAAACTTTTTAAATCTTCCTCCCCACCAAGAATACAAGACTCTTTCCTTCAAAAAATTTGAGCAACGGTACCTAATAATAAACCCCAAGATAAATATAAGAAGTAAGCCTTTTTTGAGGATATGACAGAGGTGTTTTGTTGTCTATTGAGGCAGCAATAACATTTCTACATTTTTGGAGAATGAAATTTATATTTGAAAAACTGTGAAATCCTACACTGCAGCTAGCCCAAGATGCTGAGATGATTACACACAAAATAACAATTGATGTTGTTTTACATAAATTGCTGTCCTTCCATATGTCACTACTGGCATAAGTTATGCTTCCTGATGTGTGCACAGAATAAGCTTTACAGACCAACTCTTTATGTTAAAATAAGGAGAAACACAAATGAGTTTTTAATAGGGTTTACTTCTTTTATAACCATGTAGCATTTAATAGTCATGGAAACAGTTATACATTGTGAAAAAGGGAAAATTCTCCACCATATTTTAAAAATCTTCTAAACTGTATGGGAAACTAAAGACAGGGGAAAAAATCACCATATATTATGTTAGAAAACTTCATGAATCCTGAAGTTTAGTTTTAATGTGAGAATAGAATAAAGCATCACGAAAGGATTTAAGATGAAGGGGAAAAGGGAGGTTTTGGTGAAGACCTCTGGTTCTAAAAGGAAGATTAGGCCTTCTCTGCTAAAGTAAAAGTGTTAGTCCCAACATAGGCTGGGAAAAGGGGTCAACTGAATTTACATATTCCTATTTATAAAAATAAGTCCCCTAAAAGTGAATCTAATGTACAACTTTTCGGTAGGAGGCAAAGAGATATTATATTTGCACTGGTAAGTAAAATAAGGAATGAGCGTGGGCTTGGGAACTCTCCTCCTACCAGCCATGTTATTTTACTGTGCATGTGCTTTCTGGCACAGTTTTGTGTAGGGGCAGGCCGGGAATGCGTGGGAGTCGTGGCAAACAGAATCTCCCCGCAAGATAGGTCTATGCTAAACATAATGCAAAAGACTTTGAAACAGCATAGCAGAGATATATCCCCCCAAGATCTCAAAATGCTGTTAGTGTGGGCACCGTGCTTGAGACCCTGAAAGAGCATAGCAAGAAGAAAACACAGGGACCAGAGGCACCCGCAGCCCCCACAGCACCTCCATCAAGTGACACAGTGGTGGGGGCGGTGGGTGGAAGGGACTCCCCAGGAAACGACCCAGACAATCCATTTGACCCAGGGCCGATCGATCAGGAACAGGAGCCGGACCTCTATCTGCCTCTTAATACGCCTTGCCTCCATCTTACAGCCCCTCTGGAACCACTGCCCCCTCAAGAGACGGGACCGCCCACGAGTGCCGACTGCTCACAACCCCCTCTGACCCAGCCTTCTGGTAAGAATCCATGGCCCCAGGGCCGCTCGGCGGGGTGTGACTACACTGGCCGAGCGTGCCCACCGCCTGCCTTCTTCCCTCCCTCCTTTCCTTCCCGCCTTCCTTCCCCTCCCACCCAGCTCTTCCCCTCTCTGCCTGGTGCTGCCTCCAGCTGGTGCCGCCATCGCCGAGCAGCGGGAGGAGGAATATGGTGAAAGCGGAGCAGGCCTCAGCCTCGAACTGCAGCACAAGCTCAAATTCAAAGAGCCTTTCACGGATGTTGTCACCACAAACCTGAAGCTCAGCAATCCTACAGACAGAAATATGTGCTTCAAAGTTAAGACCACAGCACCACGTAGATACTGTGTAAGAACCAACAGTAGAGTTATCGATGCAGGAACATGAATTAATGTTTCTGTGATGCTACAGCCTTTTGACTATGATCCTAATGAGAAAAGTAAACACAAGTTTATGGTTAAAAAAAAAAGAAAAAAAAAAGAAAAAAGAAAAAAAAAGAAACAGTCTATGCTTGCTCCAGCCGATACTTCAGATATGGAAGCAGTATGGAAAGAGGCAAAACCAGAACTCATGCATTTGAAACTTAGGTGTGTGTTTGAGCTACCAGCGGAAAATGATATGCCTTATGACATAGAAATGAAATTGTACCTACAACTGCAACAAAGACAGATTCTTCTGTAATGTCTAAATCAATAAGTCCGTCTTCGGAGGCACCCAGCTCGAGCTGTAATTACTGCATGCGTCATTAAAATTTAATTATTTAATTTGCTTTGATTTGGCTCTGAACTTTTCTGCGGGAACCTAGGGTCAGGCCCTGTTATCGTGGCCAACAAGCCTAATTTCCATAACAGTTTGGCGACTCTGGTGGGACCCTAGGCGACCACTGTCAGGGCCTCTCGTCTCCAAACGATCATCTGGTGCCATCGGGTGAATTCACCTGGGATCTTTTGGCAATGAGAGGCACTGAAAAGGTGAGTCTTAAATTCCTGCCTAAATTCTAAATTCTGGTCTGCTAACAGTGCACTGGAAGGGGTACGCGGGCTGATCACTGTAAGGCGTACCAGGGGATGGGTGCGAGTCCCATCCCCAGGGTTTGAGTGGGTTTTAAGTCTCAGCTCAATCCAACCGGAGAAGGAGTGCGCAGCCTGATCAGCATAAGGCGCACTGCAAGACTGTAAGACAGAAGTCTAGAGTCACCGTGACTGGTGTGAGTGTGAGCAGTACTGTGTGTGAGAGTGTGTCTAGCCTGGGAACTGACCGGGGCGCCCGTCAGCTGATGAAGCCGCCCGCTGCGAAGGGACAGCAGTCCTAGCAGTTAAAGACGCGGATGGTGTGAGTGCGGTTCCCAGAGAGTGAGAGAAAGAGAGTGTGTGATTAAAAAAAAGAAAGAAAGAAAGAAAGAAAAGGTTGGTCCAACTATGTCAGGAGCATTGCCCATTCCTGACAAAGGAGGAAAACCCAGCGGAACCCAGCAAGGGACTTCTGATCAGCAGGCTAAATTGTCCCATGATTTTTTTTTTCACCAAAATGCAAAAGTGCTACAAAAAACTTATCACAAGAGACCAGGCCCAAGACATTATTTGAAGTTGCCCCCATTGCCAAAATGTATCCCCATTACCACCCTACTTAGGGACCAACCCTCGAGGCCTGCAATCCTGCAGTATTTGGCAGACAGACGTTACCCATTATCCCTTATTCAGAAGACTGAAATATGTCCATGTCTCTGCAGATACCTTTTCCCATTATGTTGTCACTACTGCCTATGCTGGGGGAAAAAAAAGCCGTGATGTGTATTGTCACTGGCTTGCCTGTTTCGCCACAATGGGGGTTCCCACTCTAATTAAAACTGACAATGGTCCCGCATACACTGCATAGGGAACGCGGGCTTTTCTCCAAACCTGGGGGGGGTCACTCATGTGACCCGAATTCCCTATTCCCCAGCTGGCCAGGCAGTAGTGGAACCTACCCATTGTACTCTAAAAAACATGCTTGAAAAATAAAAAAGGGGGAATAGCCCCGGTGCCTCCCCACAAGAGCAGCTGTGGAAAGCCTTATATGTTCTCAACCTCTTTAACTGTTATACGGACCAAAGTGCAGTTAATAAGCATTTCTCATGCCCTACATGGTGAGAACAGCCTCGGGTTCACTACAAGAACCTGGAAACAGGTCAATGGAGTGAACCAGTAGACTTAATAACGTGGGGGAAAGGTTATGCTTGTGTCTCCACAGGTAACGGGCCTCATTGGATGCCTGCACAGTTGATTTGACCTGTTGACGCATCCCTTGAAACACCAAACGAGGACTGAGAGCCGGTTAAGATAGTTGACGCATCCCTCGAAACACCAAACGAGGACTGAGAGTCAGTTAAGATGAGCCCATTTCGGGACATTTTCTGGCAATATCTGCCTGCCTCGTGCAGGGTCAATACCGATTCATAAAAGCTTACTGCGACTACGCAACCTTACTAATAAGTTGTAGATAGAATCAGAGTGGAACCCTTTTGAGGGATAGCACTGGATGTTAGGTTTGGGGTCGTGGGTTAAGAAGGTACTGGCGTGTGGATTGGTAATCTTGCTAAGATTTCTAGCCCTTGCTGTCCATCTCCCCTGCTTAATAAGCCTTATGTGGAGAATGACTCAAAGCGCTTTGCATCAAGTACTTGCTGTACAAATACACACTGCACTGGCAATATTTAGTTTAGAAAATAAAAAAGGGGGAGATGTAGGGGCAGACAGCGAGGGATTGGACAAGATAGAGTTAAGGAGCTGAAAGCCTTGGGAGGAATAAATAGCAGTATGTAGATAAGGTAGTAGCTGCATGGGATGAGAAGGAGTGATGATGGGAACTTGACCTTCAGGAAAGTACTGATCCGGGCTAGAGCTTATCTAAAGGGCTTGCTTGCTTGAATAAAGTTGATTCTGATCCAGCACATTGGAGTCCGTGAATCAGACCGCCACAGTTTTGTCGCCTGCCAAAGAGTGTTCTTCCAGATGATGCCTAAGCAAAATCAAAGCGAATAATATAGCACCATTCCTAACAGTTTATACATGGTGATCCTGCTTTTGATGAAAAGAGCATTAGACCAGATATAAACCAAAACAGACCATAACCTGTTTTATTAATGAGCATAGACAAAGCCAGAACGTTATACAAGCACTCTCAGGAACTCAGTTGTCTTTTACATAAAAGAAGGTCTAACCAGAAGAACTCATTTGGTTCCCTTCCACGTCATGTTATGAACATTTTTAATTGTACCAATCAATCACAAAAACATGGTGGCTAGTCTAATCTTGAACATTTCTGGTGATCAGAAATGTTTCTATAGCTTTCTATTGGAATCTCATCCCATTGTTAGGATTTTTTTTTTTTTTCATCTTAAAAGATACTTCCCTTCTATTTACTTCATCTAGCCTTCACTATTTTTCTTTCTACTGGTGACCCATAGTCTTTAATGCTGTGCTCTGCAGACACAATAGGAAAAAAACCATAGCCTCCCAAAAAATTTTATGATTTCCGAAATAAAGAAAAAACATGAACATTCTAATTCTGTTTCATTTATTAAGAGAATGTATTAATACATAACAACTTAATTCCTAGCTATTCTATGTTCTTTCTCTGTAAAGTCAGTATATATTTCCATTTTTCTCTTCTGCTATATACATTTCCTGTGATTTTCTGTTTGAGTTCTCTGAGAGATAGTTTCATAAATATTCCATATAAATTCTTTGACTTAATATAACTAGATATTTGCTCAAGGATCAGATATGTATAAAAGAGAAAAAGAAAAAAAATGCAGGAAAAAGTGTGATAGAGGAAATGGTTACATACATACTGGACAATAAAGAATATCTGCAACAAGAATATCTAGTGCAAATACTTGGTCCCATGTAAAAAACTGAGGTTTGATTCTTCTTTACCCTCTATTTTAGGAAGGCATATATTTTGCACAAAACAGGTACAAATATTGGATTGAGACTGCTGTGCACTTTATATATGCTGTAGACAAATACAGAGAATTTTAGATGCAGATTAATGTGATGAGGCCAACTGATACCACCTGCAGTCTGCAAAGGCACAGGCTCCACACTCATAGATTCTGATATAAAATACATGGGATCCAACAATCCTATCATTTTGCATACAAAGTCATTTCAACACCTACATCAAAAGCCAAGTAGGGCCTTGATATTATTTTTATAGGAAAAAAGTAATTACCTTGCTTGAAAAGTAAGTTCTAGCCTCCTGGTATGAATAAACCAGCTTTCAAACCACAGTACAGGAATTTTGTGTTAGGCTGTGTGGACAAAAAAAGTAGATGGGACTCATGTTTCAAAAAAAAAAAAAATGCTAGCTAGGCGTGTTCATTTTAAATAAGTTCTGAAAGAGTTCTGTCTAAATCTAGTTTTATCTCTCCTGAAAACAAGTTTCTACCATATCTTCAAAATGATGGTTGAATGTAAAGTTTACTCAGCTCCAAAATCATTCCTTTCATGGACAGTTCAGTAATGTTTTCTGACGATGAAAAGCAGTTTGTGGGTTATTCTCATGATATCAGTATATAAATCTTCTAAGCAGAGCAAGGAAGAAAAAATCTTGCTTTAGTCATAAACTGAGTAGAAGGCCTGTCAGCAGTAAATCAAGTTGCCCAAAATTTCTACTATGCAAGTCATGTCTCGAAATGCAATATAAAAACTAACTCGCATGTATTACAGAGAGAAAGAGGAAGGATGAACTTTAGATAAACATAGTCAAAATGTCTTCAGAATGAATTGCTTGAAGTGGTTGGAGAAGCTGACAGTCTAATCACCATGGATTAAAGACCATTTGTGTCTTGTCAGAGATGGCTGGCTTGGCTCAGAATATGTCAGCTGGGTGCAAAGCTGTTGCATAAAATAATCTGTTGGACTGAAAAGTGTAATACAAAGTAAATTTGTATTATGAGGACAAAAACTTAGAATTCTTAAAAATAGAAAGCAAGCATAAAATCTATGTGGCACAGCCAATTCATCTTAATTAAAAGGTGGAAGTACATAACAGATATTTGACAATAACCACTTTATTTTAAAATCCCTCCCCAAAAGAGTGAAAATTTATTCCTTATGACTGAAAGAAAGTTAGAATTAATCTGAAAGTGAAATATTTCTGCTACAAAAGTTTGTGACTTTAAACAGTCTACATAACAAAGCACAGACCACATGAAGAACTGAAAGAACCAGAGATTGAAACTTATGGAGTGTGAGTAAAAATAATTAAAAGTAAAGAGAGCATAGAGAGAGCTGTGCTCTAAAGATTTCTGCGACTGAAAGGGTTTTCTATACTGTCTATAGCTATTAGTATACATTGCAATATTTCATAGAGTACATTCAGTAGCTTCTCCCCAGTATTTCAAGAAAATATGATTCTGTGTAATACCAGTTTATCAATGTTGGTATTTATGGAAAAAAACTGAAAGCAAATAAAGCAGCTGATCTAAATATTTTTGGGTTTCTGTTGATTTATGGTTCAGTTTCATACGACCTTTAAAATCATCTTTGCTGGTGAGTATAAAAATAGTATAAAAATAGTACTTGCTAGCGATCTGTGAGAAAAGAAGCAGTGGATTCAACAGACTATCATTTAATGCAATTGAATAGGAATGACACTAAATAGAGACTTGAAATGTTTCTGAACAATGACAAGTCTTTTAAAGTCTTATTACTCCTGAATAACCCTTAGTTTACAGGTGGGTTAGTGTTAGCACTGAATTAACTTAATATTTCCCAAAGTACTTCTTGAAACCCTGCAATATATCTGTGTCTTTTCCCCTTTTTGGCTCAGATTTGTATTTTCCTATCTCATTTCTAGCCATATGGGTACAATCCTTGCTATATGAGCTTGCCCTCAGGACCAGGGAATGGTCCTCTTTGGCACTGTTTTATCTATGAGTATAGGTGAAGCCTTTCGGGTTTACTTTCAGAAACTGTCCGGTACACATTGTGTATAAGGAGAGGCTGAGAGAATTGGGTTGCTCAGCCTTAAGAGGAGAAGGCTAAAGGAGATCTCACTGCTGTCTAAAAACAGCTAATGGGAGGGTATAGATAAGACGGAGCCAGACTCTTCTCAGAGGTGCACAGTGGACAAGAGGCAGAAGGCACAAGCTGGAACATGGAAAATTCTGACTCAATATACAGAAAACATTTTTACCGTGAGAGTGGTCAAATGCCGCAACCAGTTTCCCGGAAAGTCTGTGAAATTTCCATCCTTAGAGATTGCCTCAAAACTGAACTGGACACAGCTCTGAGCAATCTGCTCTAACTGGCCCAACTGTGAGCCAGTTTGGAGTAGGTGGCCTCTGAGGGTCTCTTCCAACCTACATAAGCCTATAATTCTGTGGATATAACATACATACATCATGGGAGCCAGAAATATTATCCTCCACACATTTGGCATAGATAAGGTCATATTTTCGCTAGCCTCACATGAAAGTAGAACTGAGTAAATATAAAAGGAAATTAAATAAACACAAACACAATGATATCCCCCTCAGGAAAGGCTTGAATCTGTATGGAATTATATTCTTTTTGTAAGCCTTACATAAAACTTTTGCCATCAGTTGGTGTGTGAGCAACAGCAGTATCACAGAAATTTCCTGAAAAGAAATGATCCATTGAAGAAAATCATAACTTGAAGAAAAGTAAGCAAAAGTATATGGAAGTAGATTTTCTTTGCCTAAAATTTCTCATCCCATTCCTAGCATTAGGAATAGACTTTAACAAAATAGTTATATTTAAGATACTCAGAAAAGAGGTTACAGAAAGTGTAATTGGACAATAAGTTATTTAGTATGAAATATTTGATAGACCTACTCCGAGGTCAATTTAAGATTAATAAGCCTTTAGCACAAATTGAAGAATTGACGATTCAGTGCAATTTATTTAAAAAAAATTGTGGAGAGTAGCAAAAGTTTATTTGCTTTGTAGTGGATGGCTTTTAGAGCTGTAATTTTTTTTCTTTTTTTTTTAATTCTTCACTGCCAGCAAGGAAATGTCCCAGCTGCTAAGTGAGTGACTGTTCATGACAAGAAGGAACACTACTTGGATTTCCTCTATAAAGAAAAAGGAAAGTAAGTGTGTGCGTTTGTGTGTGTTCATGTGTGGGGGAAAAAGAGAGTCCAGGATTGCACACACAAGACAGAGCACTCACAAATACTTTACTTAACCGAAAGTGAATAGATGAATGTCATTTAACTTGGGCAGGTCACTGATGTGAAAATAATTGAGTAGAGAGGGTGAACCTTAATAAAATCCGGCTGAGAAGATACAGTACTGAGCTACTTAGAAAATGAAGGGCTGTCATTTTCCTATCACCTCTTAGACTTCAAAGCCATGAAAGCAGAAATAAGAAAGAAATTATTGTAAGTCCTTGAGAGGCCAAAGGTTCCTAGAACAGACTTTTCTAAGACAGCATTAAAACTCGTTGGCAAAATTTCAGTGTATTGTGTTCCATCATGAGGTCAGAATGGTAAATGTGCATCAAACAATCCTGAAACCAATAAAATCATACCTTATTTCCCCTAGTTTCAGTGTGTGGACTCCAGCAAAGTTGTGCTAACTCACAGAATGTGCATATGGTTGTAAATTGACACTGCTACTACAGTGGGCCATTAGAATTCTTTTGGTCCTAGTATGTGGCATCAGCAGGAAAGCTTCAGATATCCAGCTGAATATAAGGCTGGTTATTAGGGAAGACAGGCTTCCCAGAATTAACAAAGGCATTTGATTTAGAAATCATTGAGACTAATGAAATCACAATACCTATTGAACCTATGCAATGCCATTCCAGAGCACAACTGCATGTTACTAAATGAGAATGGAATTACACCTGTTTTATACATGGGAACATTTAAATATAAGAAGTTAAGCAACTCGGCCAAAGTCAAAAATTCCATAGATGGAAAACTATCATGATACTCAGGAAAGGTTCATCCAATCAGATGTAGGTATTTACGCTGTAGGTATGACCAGATCTTCGGCCATCAGGGGGAACAATTAATCCCATCCTGAAATTGATGACTAAAATCAATAGAAGAACAAATCACATGCTAAAAGTTCCACTTTTCTCTCTAATTTATAAAGGAGTGCATATGGTGACTAGCTCATAGGTAGTTATCTACATTTGGGATGAATATCAAGTGTAATAAATCCTACCCCCTCAAGTTCCATGCTTCAAACACATGTTTAAACCGAAGCTTGTGAGGTCAGGCTTCTCCAAATCTCTAGTCAGTGATCATGCAATTTAACTATTAAAATATAGTCATCAGAATAACTTAAATTTTGTTAAACAAAATATATTTATTTTTAATCTAAAAATAGATTGGGCATGGAATGGAATTACGTTGGAATGTAATCAACTTAATGAGGTGAAACTGGAAGAGCTAGATAAAACAGAATGTTAGCTAATATTGGAATTTAACTACTATGTAAGAGAAAGTCAAGCAGAGACTGAGAAGTGAAGTTAATCAAACTCTTATAGTACAAAGTTCCTATGGTTACAAAAGAAGTGCTCACGGAATAGTCGTATGAGAAAAGCAAACAAAAACCGTTGATTGATTCCTGCTATTCTCACATGTAGAACACCCAGAACCTTCCAATAATCACCTTTAAAACCCTTATTATTGTGAGATCTTGAAAGAAGTGCAAGAATCTAAATTGTATGGATATTTGCTGTTCTCTAACAACTAACTGGATGTCATTTCTAAAACAACATTTTCTCACTGAATGTATTTGCTACATCTGCAAGTGATAAACAGAGAAACAGCATGGAATGACAGCTTGACTACCATCTGATATTTCTCATATTTGGGGAGACAATGAGAGTCATTTCTAAAACAGGTCCTTGTGTAACAGAATAAGTGACTGAGTATGTATTTGTGGAAGGTAGAGAGAAATATACATATTTATCATTGCATTTGTATTAGTTCTGCATATTATCACACATGAAGTTCACCAGCCTCAATAGTTGCAGTTATTTACATTGTTTGGATCTGATGAGCATCAGGCATTATGATTATATCTAGTAGATTAAGCTTCTAGGACCATTCCTGGAATTGTATTGAAGTATTGAAGCTAGCTTACACAGAATGACCCATGTGTATACTCATAAATTCACCATCCTGACACCCCTTCCAAAAATGTCACCACTCTCCAACTGCAAAAATAACTGGAAAAAGCATTGAATTTATCCCACTGAGCTCATGAAATTCACATACTCTTCTAGCATGCTATATATGTCATTCACCTGTCTTTTCTATGCAGCACACAACATGTCACCGTGATATAAAGGATGTTTTGTGCTCCATGTTCCCCAAATAGCAGTATCTGTCATATTCTTATGCTATCTGTGGTATGCCCTGGGCACGTGAAACCCCTGTTTTTGCCGTTTTCAGGTATGCCAGACAGCCTTTGATACCTTCTCATGGCTGTTAAGAGTTGTTCACTTCTTTCAAGCTGGATGGTTTGGCAGACCCACCACTCACCAACATGCTGCACTCACTGCACAGAGAAGGCTCTGGAAATCAGACAGAAAGTACAGGAAGAAAAAAGGACCACTGCCAAATGCCAGCCCTCAGGTCAACCACACCAGGTGGATTCTCATCTGCCACCACTGGGTATTGACAGTAATGTTCAGTGCAGAACTTCTGTATAGATGAGGCAATTTGAATGCTCTCCTTAGGGAGCTTGGGCAGGCCATGCACTTCCAGAGCACTGCCCACAAGCAACCAGGTGCCATCAGGTTCTGCAGCTGTGCTGTCTCTAGCAGTAACTGGTCAGTGAGCAAGGAGATTGGAAATGGCAATCAGAACAGTAGTGAGGGTGCAGAAACCATTAACCACCTGGTCAATCCATATGCTGTGCAAGGCTGTGGTTCATGCAACTGCCCAGACAGTGCAGGCCCTGTGAGCGGGGAGGTAAGTCAGGTGGGAAAGCTGTTTGGTGGGATTCACGCTTTCATAGACTGGGATTCATTTTATTCGTTGTCCCCCAAAGGACTCTGAGCAATACATCCTCTGTAAGGACTACATTTCTTCAAACTTGCAGTTCTCTCTATAGCATTGGGGAGGATTCATGGACAAGATACCCTGCTATACTGACTACAGTCATTATGTAAGAGGCTCTGAGTGGTTAATTCTGCACAAAAAAGGACAGAGCAGCATCCTTTCCCCTACCAGAGGGAGCACTGACTGTCCACCAAGTGCCAGTGTCTAGCATGGAAGACTCTGCTTACCCTCTTCAGTCCCAGATTATACAACTAATACAGTTACAGTCCTCGCAAACACAATAGCTGTGGTCCATGAAGCCTGTGCACTATGGCAGTAGTAAAAAAACAAACAAAATCCAAAAATAGATCAAACTGCTCATCTTTCCTTTACTCTTCTCACACGCAGAGCCTTTGCAAACTACTTGACCCCCTCCTCCTGCTTATTCTTCACCCCTGCTCAACTACATCACGTTCTGAACCCCCTTCCCAGCCACTCAAATACATGTCCCATCTTCAACAGCCTTTGCTACTCCCTGAAATGAAAAGCTACAAACTAAATTCTTATGAATTACACTTTTTATTCATGAAGTCATATCAAATTGCAGGGTGAGTTACAGGCAAAGGATTAAAAAAAAGGGAAAAAAAGAAGGGGATTAGGGGCGTATGCATATTGATATCAGAAAAGTCCACTACTCAACAAAGCCAAAAGCCAAACATCAGGCACCAAAAGAGGTGAAGTGAACACCTATTCTTCTATTACATTTTCTCACCCATGTCAAGATGAGCATAGTGCTGACAGTATTGACGGGTCCTGAGCTATCTCTTTGGGGGAACCAGGATGTCCTGGACTTTCTGCACCAAGCCCTTCCAAGGGCTCCAAAGACTTCCTGAAGAAGCTCACTGCTCTTATATTTCTTGGTTCACTCCTCCACCTTGACTTCCATATGGCTCCTTCAAAAAAGGCCATCAGAACTGACAGTTGACCCCCTTGCCACTGCTCTCGAGCACAGCTCCACTCCCAGAGGGCTCTGAAAAGAGCCTAGTACTTGTCGCTCTTCATGAGCCATTTCAGTTAGTTGACTGGTGGCTGACAACCCATCCCTGTCTCTGCTTACCTCTTCAAGTTAGCCCCTTGTTGTGCCCAAGACCTCCTCTTCAGTTGGCTCTGTGAAAGAAGCATATCAGACAAAACATGTCAATCCTTGTTAGTGTATGGAGCCAGTGTATAGTGACAGGACCATTTCCAACACACTATTAGAAATGACGAGCTTTTCGGGGAGGGTGTGAAATTTAACTATACGGATGCAAGATACATTGTACCTCTTTGGCCTTCAGACTAGATCCTGAACATTCAGTTTAGATATATAAACATTATAGATGTAGTCAATATGAAGACACAACACAACACTCCATCACTCTTCTTCTGCTCACTTAGAGTACTTTAGAGTGTCTCAACCAGCCATGTTTGGTTTTTGTACTTAGATCTGTATTAGAATGACCAGCTTCTCATCCATCTTATGACTAAGCTTCATTAGCTTTCTAATATGAGGATGTGTTCCTCTGCTAAACGTTTGGAAAACTCCAGTCTGTTGGACACATTCTGCACATGCTTATTACACACTGACAGGAAAGGGTTCCTCATGAAATGTGTAGCATCTGTCCTCTTTTAACCACAGTTGCCAGGTGAGATGGTTATCAGCCTTTATAACAGGAAAGTACTAGAGCTATTTTTGAGAAGCATTCTGGACAAGCAATTCAGCATTTAGGGCCTCTCAAGTATTTAAGGATATATTTATACTAGAAAATCTAATAGTGACAGGGAACGTTCCTTAGCACTGGAGTTTGTTTATGCTGTTAAATAGTAAGAATGGTCTCCAGTACAGTTTGGCCCTGGTCAAATAGTAGTCCCAAATATTTCTCAGGCATGCATCAGTGATCCTTCCCAATCTTTAGTGTTGATGTGGTCGTGTTGTTTTGGAGTGCAAAAGAGCTTAATGCTGTAGATATAGGCTGGTCTGTGATAATGCTGGCAGACGTGGTCTGCCCTCAGGGCCAAGCTGTTTAATTTACTAGTATTGACATGGCTGAAAGGACTAGGTGGCAGACCAGGTGGTTAAATTCGTGGAATATTATTCTACTCATAGAGTAATAGTCTATGTTTTGTAGACCTCAGGCTGAGTTCCTTTTTCTTTCTTTTTCTTCTTTTTCTTCTTCTTTCTTTCTTTTTCTGTTTCTTTTTTTCTTTTTCTTTTTTTTCTTTTTCTTTTCCCTTTTCTTTTCCTTTTTTTTTCTTTTCCTTTTTTCTCTTTCTTTTATTAAGAGAGCTGAAACATGAAAGAACCCCTAGACCTAGTCTAATCTTTTTGGCCCTTATTCTTTCAGTAACATCTCTACTAAGACCAAAAAATAACAGGAAACTAATGCCTATCTCACATGAAAACATCCAGGGTTAAGTTGATGAAATGAAGAGATAGCAAACACATAATTACTTCTGGTAAAATAATTCAGATTATTTTTTCCATTGACAAAGGTGTGTGCCTAATTTTCCCTTTTAATTTGTCTGGCTACAATTTCAAGCCTCTAGTTTCTGTCATGCCTTTTGCCCCTGGATGAAATGGCATTTTAGTATCCCCACGGACGTATTGTAGCACACTGTAATCAGGTTCCACTATCTATCTTCTTTTTGATTAAACAGATTTAAAACTCTTACTGGAAGGTATTTATTCTATCCCTTAAATCATTTTTGTATGCTCTTGTACACCCACTCAAATTTTTCTGGCATCCTATTTCAAAAGTGAACTGCAGAAATATATGCAGAATCCAATACAGTTTCATATACAGTGAAGGTAAAAATCACTTTCCTATTCCTGCTCAGTACTAACATTTTATATTCAGTGATTCAATACCTCATATTTTGCCACAGCACCACAAGCAACATGTCTTTAAATCCTTTTCAGAGATGTTACTTTTTAGGACCTAATATCCCATTTTATAAGGATGGTCTGAATGTCCTTGTTTCTGGATGGTCAACTACTCTTGAGGTTATATTAAAAACATTTTGTTTAAATAGCTTCAGTTTATCAAGCAAACCAAATTGCTCCACATGGCTATCCTCTCCTGACTACTGTTTATCATCCTGCAGTAATTTATAACATCTATGTATTTTTTTCAGTAATGGTGTTATCCTTATTTTCACATCACTGTTGAGCAGCATCAGGCCTTGCAGCAGCCCCCATGGACATCTTCCAGCATCACACTTTTCAATCATAATTCCCCAATGTCTTTTTGAGAGCAATCTCTTAAACAACTTCTTGTGTAATTACTGATAGTCTCTATTTCTATTTATGAAGTATAGTGTGCTACTAAATCAGTTGTCTTTTTTGAAAAAAATTGACACATAAGTAGTTACTGTTATGAACCAAGCTTTCAAGAATTAAATGAGATTTGGATGACACGAGCTGTTCTCTCTAAAATCTGTTGACGAGATTTAACTTTATCCTGTCAATTTCTTCTCTCTCAAAAGGATCTCGTATCAGTTTTCCTATTTTTCTTTTCAAAATTTACTGTTAGGATAAATGGTCATTTGTTTGGTCTTTTTTATTTTTTACCAAAATAATAGCACTCCTCCAGGCTTCTGGCACTTCCATCATATTCCAAGATAGACTCAAAATTCTTTCATGGAATAAAAGGGCTACTAAGATAATTTCTTCCAAAAAACAAGGTATATGCATTGTTTCTGATTTTTGGAATGTTTATCTCCAACAGATATCACTTAAATCCTTCCTATTTACCAATGGTCCGGATAGTACTATGTAATCTGCATGTGAAGTACCTAATATTCCCTCTTTCTAACCACAGAATCAAAGGAAAAGAAATTCTAATAAATAACAAACACTTATGCTATTCTCATTTGCTAATTCTATCTCCATTCACTGTATTTAATATTTCCTTGCTCAAATTTTCTTCTGTTCCTCATCTTTTTAAAAATTTCCTTATCATCCCAAGAACTGGCAGCTATTTTTTCCTCTTTCACTTACTTTACCAAATTTTGTCCACTTTCTTGCTATCTATGTCCACTTCTTCAGCTGATACATATATTTTTCCAATCTTGAATTACTTTGATTATATTCTAATGTGATTTACAACCTCATGAATCTCTCCAAACAAGTTATACTTATGATTTTCCATGGCTTGGGTAAACTCAAATTTTGGTACACCAAGGGCAAGATAAAAAGAGGACTTTGGTTTCCCCCTGACATTAGTTTCTTGAGTTCAAAATTTATATCCTCAAAGTCCTCCTGCAGCTGCTGTTTGACATTCAAGCCAATTAAAGTACCAGTATTTCTTCCAGTCAAATCCACCAGGCACATAAGTTTCTTCTGCATGGCAAGTTTCCTTCATCATGGGTAGAAGAATTCACAAACTAGGAATGGCTCTTGTTTATTTTGTCTGCAAGGCCTGATCCAGAAGGCATTCTCAGAAATTTTTATGAGGTCAGACACAGCACTGCAAGGAGAAAGAAGTAAGGCTAATTGCTCAGGGTCTGCTTTCAACAGCTGACTGCTCTTAGCATTCTTGCTGATAAATATCCTGGTGCTTCTCCTTCATCTAAAGAAGCTATCTAAACCTTGGTCTTCCATCTCTGATTTGAGCACTCTAACCCTTACACTACTGGGTTTAAGAGGGAAAAGCAGTCATAACTCTCTGTTGTGTTCTGGGGACTTTCTTGCCAAGAAGGAGCTGATTTGACTAATGCACGCAACTACAAAATGATTTCCACTATAAGTCCTAGTGGAATTTATGTTCTTCAGAACAAAAGTGAGATCCTTCTTCTTGCTGTAGTATTTCTAACTGATTAGCATAGCTGGCTCCCCAATCAGCTTGCTGGCCTCTGCGAATCTTATATGCAAATTATTCTCTCTTCTACCATGACGCTGAAGCTCCTACTATGCTGCAGGACACACCTAAGAGGCAGGCACTGGAAAAGTGAGACCACGTTCCCCTATGATTAGGCTCCAAGCATATTTACTTATTATTATATATTTATGCATTTTAAGATATTTATATACCTATATATACAAATATAAGTGTTTAGGAGTATCCTCAATCCAACTTGCTTGGATCATATATAGTCAAGTCCTGATAACTAGGCTTAGGTCAGCCATTGTGTAAT
This sequence comes from Dromaius novaehollandiae, assembly GCF_036370855.1. NCBI lineage: Eukaryota > Metazoa > Chordata > Aves > Casuariiformes > Dromaiidae > Dromaius > Dromaius novaehollandiae. The sequence goes on from NC_088100.1 coordinate 24,406,730, forward strand.
TTTCTTTATCCAACATAGTGAGGACCAGACTACATTCCTGTGCATTTTGGTGGAATACAGTTTATGTTAGAAAAATCCATTGCCAAGTTTTTGAACCTCTAATACTGCTTTACTATTGACTCCACAAAAAGTTAAGCCTTCCAAAATGGATACTAAAACATTGCATTTTTTTTTACTTTCTGTGCATTACAGACACATGCTTAAAAGTAATTTATTTTCCTTGTTTTAAAGCAGTGTTCTGCAGAATATCTTTTTCTCCTCCTTCCTGCACCTGTTCTCTCAAGCATTGAGTCATATGCATTCGAGTTCCTGTGGCTTTGAGTCAGTAATCATGCTAAAGTAGGTAACAGCGTATTTAAGGTAGTTTACTGCAGTTTGAAATTCAAATCAGCTTTAAAAAGTTCATTTTCCATTTTGAGCAAATCATCCTGATAGTAGACCCACCCTTGTGAGAGTATTTATGACCTTACTACTGCTATAGAGCTAGCAGATACCAGCTGAAGAGCAAATACTTTTGTTGTTTGCAGACCTCGAGAGCCACCTCCTACATAACTTTGTGTCCTCAAGAAAAATATATTTTCTAGAAATGGTTTGTCTAGATTTTAAAATTAAATACATCATGTTACATTTTTATGAACAGATCATTAGGGGAAAAACAATTTTCAAAAGCTGACATTGCAGCTTAGCAATACTGAAAAGGAATATAGTTCACTTGTTTATTACATATTAGGCTGTGATTTGAGAAAAGAGGTAGAAATCACGACTCCCTGTCATAATGCCTCAACATCTCCATCAATAGTTTTAGTGATTATAGCTTATTTTAGTGTCAGAAGGGAAGTCATTCCGACTCATTCTGAGCAATGAGAACTTTAACAACTAGCTGTAAGGTATCTTATTTTCAGAAGGACAGGCTATGAAGATGAAGGACATGCATACACTCCAAGTTTTTCTAAAACTGAACCAGTCATATACTACCACTGATTCCCAAATGGAGCAATGGGTAGAATGTCCTTGAAGCATGACTCATTATTTCTTAAGCTGTCAACAAGTAAACCAAATACATATATCTTTTACATTGATAGGGATTAAAATGAGTAAAATAATTATTATTTTGTTTAGGTTTCTGGTCTTGATAAAAACACTAATATATATGGATATCTTTATGTATATAAGCATTTTCATTTCAGTAGAAGTATGTATATTTAAGTGATTCCAGAACCAGCTCTCAGATTTTAGAACTGGAAATACCTCTGGCTCCATGGGATCCATCACTTTCATTGGTAGGATACAGGCTTGTGGAAAAATAAGCAGGTTAATTTTTTATAAAACAAAATTTTAAAATCTGAATGATAAGTGCAAGATAACAGGAAGTAAATTCCATACCACCAGATCACATCCAAATATTTTTGCCAAGTAACAGACAATGCTTGGGAACTTACTCAGAACAATGAGATTAAGATTCTACTGGACACTCTACGTAATGAAAAATGAATATCTAATATTTAAAAGTATAAAAGTAAATAGAAGAAAACAGTTGATAAGAACAGGTCACACAAAAGCTGGAAATCTAAAATTAAATATTTAATTAGAACTCTGAATTTGCTTTCAAGGTAGGTGGCATTGCACAGGCTATATTACAATCTTTTATAATATTTATTTTTTTGCCAAAGAGAATACTGTTTATTTTTAACAGGCCACTTTAATATTAATACATGTGTGATAGGATCAGAACTGAAAATCAGCTAAAGATGGTAAATTTTACATTATTGGGAAATTACAATTTTTTGTATTGTAAAAACATTTATTTTTAACAATTTACCTACATTAATCAAAAAAGTACAGCATATTTAATAATTTTACAAATTCCTCATAAAAAATATATCTCTGTACAAAAAGTTCTTTTGCACCTACTTCATGTCACAGCAGCATGTGGTGAAATGGCAGAATGAAATACTGGGAATGAAAATTAGATTGAGTTGATCATAATGCCGGAGTTCTTCCCCAACCACCCCCACCCTCACCCTCCCACCTTTTTTTTGTTTTTTTTTTTAATAACAGCTTTTCTTTGTTTACAAAATATTTTACACAAGAAAAAAAATTATTGCAGCTAGCCTGGAGAAAGGCAAGATGTGTGATACAAGCAGCAGTTTTTAACAGCTTTGAAGCACATAACCGGTTTTTAAAAAAAATCTATAGCATGTATTCTTAGCCCATCATAATGATCTGGTCAACACTGGGGAAAAGTCTTCTGCATATACCTCAGAAAGCAGATTTCCTGGCTGCCATTACCTGGCCACTGTACAACATTTTAAGGGTCTTATTCTGATGAAGCACCATATATGAGTGCATGCATAGACAGCCCTGTAAAATAACTTCAAGAAAAAGAGATCCAACCTCAACAAAAGAACCAAACATAATGGAGAAGGAGAGGCATTTGAGGGACGTGGACAGAACCGATAAAACTTTGTGAAATTTCCTTCACTTGGGCTCAAGCTGGAAGTTGCTGTTTAAGCAATATTCCAAACAAATGCCTTAGGATAATTTGTCAGTATATTCAAATTTTGAGTGTCCCTGATTCAAAGGACATCCACTGGGGACAAACAATCCCTACATAAACCCCCACAAAAGGAATCACCTGAGAAAAGTTTCACAGGATCTGGACTTTATACCACAAAAGACCAAATAATTTAATGTTTCTGTTTTATACTACCTCTCCTCCACTGCATTCCTCAGTGATCATAGTGAGACAGGTGAGAAGAATACATTATAAAGACAGGGTTAGAAAACATCAATAATAACTATTTAGCTAGCATTTTGCACTTGCTTTCAATACTCCATTTTTTTCTGCCATTGCCACTTCAGAAAGACTTCCAAAACAGTAATGACAATTTTGAACATCTGTCAGAAACTTTAATCACACAACAGCTTCCCTTCCTGGCGCACTGTTTCTAAAGCTCTTCACTCACAGGGCAGCTTCCTGTACACTGGGGAGGATCAAGACAATGACTTTGATCTGATGACTTTGTTCTTTTTCAGGAAATGTGAAGATCTCTGAGATGTGACAGATAAATGAAACTTACTACACACAAAAACCTCAAAAACAAACAAAAAAGAAAGCCAAAAACTACCAACAAAATGAACAAGGAACTGACTGCAAAGGATTATTTATTAAATTTTCTTCAGAGTTTCTTGCTCATATGAAGAACATAACAGCTGGAGGCCCTGCATTACTGTATTATATTGCTGATATTTTTCATCTAACAGGTGTAGAGTTGCTAAACTGACCAAGGGTTACCTTTGAAATTGTCTTTCTGTTCTACATTAGCTGAAAAATCTGTTATTGGGCTCACACTTCATTTTTGGTTGGACTTACATTTCCTTTTGGTTTTGTATATAACAGCCAGACCTACACATGTAAGGAGTTCAGAAACATTTTTCTTCAGTTTTTGATAGTAATTGGGCAGTAAGACCATTAGAAAACTTACAACAAAACAAAACAAACCAAAGACCTTTGCATTTTTAGAACAAAAGCAAAGCAATGTCCTTAGGTTTTGAGTGCAACGTGTATGATTAAGACCAAATTTTGCTTCATTATTTTTTGTAATTTCCTAATCTTAAAAGGTCATTTAATTAATCTGCCCAATGACATCTTTGCTTTTTGTTTTCATTCAGTAAAACCTCTCTAATTCTAAACAAATGTTAATGATTTACTCAACCATTCATATTTACAAATGTCAAACTTTCTCTGTCAAACTGTGTAAATACAAAAGCAGTAAGCAGTGTGGTTAAAAAAAACTGAAAAGAAACAGAAAGAGAAGATAGTTGAATATTTCTCTTTGTTTAAAGTAGAAACTTAATGACAGCTTGTTATAGACAATTTGCACTGGGTTTACATATGCTACTGTAATGTGTTTTAGTTCCATATAACATCAGAAAATGATGTCATATTACAGGAAAAATGGAAAAAAATGCAAAAGGGAAGACTGTATTATGAGCACGGGCTCACAGGCTTTATGAGCTATCTAAAATAAATTACTATTCACATTTGTACATGGCAAGCAGCAACAGCTGCTAACCCCCCTGCTGTTAAATAGTATGATACTGACAATGGTGAAAGATGACTGATTCCAGAAGAAAACAATATTGGCAATGAAAATTTCTTAGAAATGGGCTCTTGTTTTGGCTGAAAATCTCCAGTGACTTGTAATGATGTTTACAGATAAATTTAGTCAAAAATTGACAAAAGATATACTGTCCTCTATCACACAAGATTTCACTTGTACTAACCATGGGGCTCATAATTTAATATTCCAAGTAAATTTATTGTGGAATGTTTTGCTTGGCAAAGAGTGAGTGAATGTCTATATACAATGGACAGTGTGTATAAACCCTGTATATTTTTACCAGTATCTTACTCAGTCATCCATAACACTCTAGTGCAAAAAATTGTGCATTAATATTTTGCAATATAACAGCTGATTGGGAAATTGGCAAACTGCCCTATGTTTGAGATACACTGTATGTTTAATTTTAACAAGATTTCAATGGTAAAGCATTTGCGGCTATATGCAACCTCGAGGAAGGTTGTCTTCTCCTTCAAGAGAGCTTTATTTCTTCAGAATATTCCTGTTCTTGGGGATAATCTGTGGTGTTGTCATTTGTCACAGTACTCAAAGGATTTATCCAAGTGCCCAGAAGAATGCACTGAAAAGCATCCAGCCACATACAAATATGAAAGTCTGAGGCATTAAATATGACAAATTGGCATGACTCTGCAGTCTTCCTTAAAGTGTGCCTTGCTTTGAAGCAGATGCAGCCAGGCATTTTAATCCAACTTTAAGATGAAAAAATATTCTTTGTCTGATCCCCAGAAGACTGACACATTTTTACCAGAAAATTTAGCTGCATGTAGGCTGACAGAAGATGTTAAAGATTACAGCAGCAAAGCCAAGAGAAGAAGGGAAACTGGTATATGGCACCAAAGGAATTACTGCTTGTCCATCAGAGGTATGGCTATGAATCAGTCATATTGGGCACTGAAGGCTATACCACTGTACAAACTGTGTTCAGAGTCGTATCAAACCTCACAGCCTTTGCCTCTGTGGGTTTTAAGTTTGTGTCATACATGGGATTTTCAAATGAAGCCTGTCCATTACTGTTTTCATGTCCAGCATACCCATTGTATTGCACTTTTGGTCTTGTTCTGAAAAAAGGACAGAAAAATATCATTAATAACTGTTAAAATAAAAATTCTACAATTATTGCAAGTTTCTATAGTGTTTCCATCCTATCTATACAAGTTGTATGACTAAGTCCAACAGGGGTATAAGGAGACCCACAGAGGATGTCACATCCCTGGTTCTAATTAGATGATATTAATCAGACATAGGCACAGCAGAAAATCCATAAAATCGTCCTCTGAGAACACTTTCAAATTCTGATATAAAGGGACTCTAGAGGCATAACTACTATCACATCCTTGGGAAAATTTCATGTTGTTATTGTGATCCTTAAGGTACTTGCAAGAAACTGCCTTCAAAATCTACAAATTCTGTTCTCCTTCCTTTTGGCAGAGAGAATAAAGTTGACATAGAGTTACTTTAATTGCTGACCAACTGCACCCTTTTAGGGCTTTGAGTTCTCTGCTTTGAGAATATTGAATATTGCTTAGTTTCACTGTATGCAGTTAATATTTCATTTTCAAATGGTCCCCTACATCAGTAATCAGTAATCAGTTTGTTAACTTCTTGAAGAGATCTCAAATATGACACTGATAATCCCTCTAGAAACTGTGGTTTATTGGAAGAACATAATTAGAAAATACAGAATAGGAAAAATAGATATTGACAGTTCAAGTTAATGAGTAATATCTCCTTATTCAAGTATCTAATGCATTTAAAATAGATGAAGGTAGGCAGAACTGCAACGCTGTACCAACAGTACCAAAAACAGTATGATCAGAGCTGCTTTTTTGAAGACCAAATTTTAGGTCTCTTAAATATATATATATATTTCACCAAATAGAAAAGAAAATCTTTACCGCTTATACAGCACATAACAATCTTCATAGAACAAACTGCAAAAAGTACCCCTTAAGTCACAGTACATTTCTGTTGAATTTGGCTTAGAGTTTGGCTCCCTTTTCTAAGAGCAAACTGACAGCGATGTTCCCTTTACGTTCCACCTCTTCAGTTAATGTGAATGCCTGTGGTTCCACGCTGCTGCATAAGTCTGCCCCATTGCAGAAGAGGAGCTATCTGAGAACAAAGATCTGTAGGCATCAGAAAGTCTTCCAATAACATGTACTTGGACAGAGCTCACAGCTCTTCTTGAACAGTCCTTTTAACCAAAGACTATATCATATTTCAGGACGTGTATCATTTTAACTGGAGTTCACAAGTTCAAGCCCCACTGCAATTTCTTCTCCCAAACCATCTAACACTGAAGTGGGTGGACAGCCAAGTTAAGAAACTACATCATAGGCTAACGGTGGACTTCAATTTGTCTATATGATTTCTTACAACCATAAAATGCTCTTGGTATCCTGATGGTAGAACAAAGGTTTAAGAGTGTGTTACTAAAATCTCTGTTCCTTTTCAACACCACTTTGCAAACTGCACATAACACAGGGCGGTCAGAGAATACTGTAGCTCAAAAAAAAAAAAAAAAAAAAAAAAAAAAAAATCCCAGAAAGCCCTTGCCAGGCTCAGAATGAACAAATTTTCAAAACATACAGATGTCAGCTTTGTCAGCTTTTAAATCAAATTTCAGACAAGATGGCTGGATTTATTCTGACACTATCTACTAACGTATGTAAGTTCCATATGAGCTGAAGTGACACCAATTCTAGAAGTAGTATCCACTAGCTTACTCAGCATGTACTTTAAGTAGTGTCATTACGTGCTGTTCCCTCATTGGATTTATGGATTTTTCAGCTTGTATAATTAATACTTATAAGCACTTTGAAAGAAGCAGCATATATTCAATTTAATAAAGCACTAAAATGAAAGAATAAAATATGTGACTGGAGATTTCTATCTGATTCAGCCTAACAAACTAAAAAGGTTTATAGGTCTTTGCTCCTTAATACAGTGACTCATTTTTCTAACTGTTCACCATTAAGAACTTCTCTATACTGAGCCCCTTTGTGGGAGTACTTGGAAATATTTGTCTTTTTAAAGCAAGGATATTCTAGAAGGCTTCAGCATTGTGTTCCCTAGTTACTTCCACCTATCAAATTAAAACAAAAAGCTTATTAAATTACTGAACAAATAACATTTACAATACCTGTGTTTGTAGAGGTAAAATGCAAACCCTGATAATATTAGAGCAAAGAATGGTACCAGGATGGCAGCTGCAACAGAACTGCTGTTTGTGCCATAATAGTGATTTGAAAGGTCTGTGTCTGTACTTAAAGGACCTGAAATGGAAAGAAAAGGACAGGAGTAAAATTTTCAAGTTTTCTACCTTACAATTCTCCTTTTATTCAAGAAAGAAGGAAAGAAATGCTGTCTTGGTAAAATCACTCTATTTAAAAACATGAAATTCATAACATGCAGTATGACAGTATAAATCTTGTTAATACCACTTAATAGTGTATCATTAATAATTATCAAAATGATTTGAAAACAGTGCTCAGAAAGTCAAATAATCCTTGTGTCACCCAAATATCATCATTATGAGCTACACCTCTCAGGAATCATTTACTTACCCTGAGAATCTGAAGAGTAAGATCTCTTCCCTTGTGACCTATAGAGCACTTAGAGAAGTGGCCAAGCTGAGCAAATTCACAGGTAACTGCTCTCACAGCAGTTAATAGAGCAAAGAAATACAAAGCAGATCTAGCAGAATTTTAAAGGACATTTGGTACAGTATCAATGCAGGTAATGGAAACAAGGATATTTATAAAATGTAGATACACTCTGGTACATTGTCTAGGCTGCTTATCCCTGCTCTTCCAGCACTTTGCTCACGTACTTTGCATACTGTGCTTAGACCACACTGCAATAGTCACAGGATCAGGAAATGAAGACAGCAACAGTTAGTATTTGCTGAAGCAGTTTTATGAGTAAAATAATTAGTTTTTCACCAGCTGCTAGAGCACTCTAGTCCGTAGCCCTCAGTCATTCATTACATATTTTTGACAGCTAAGTAGAATTCTATCTAAATGCCTATACATTCCTAAAAGAACCCCCACTAGAAACAAGCAAGCACTCTACAAATTATGCTATTAAAATCAGTGTTGATTCTGTCCTTATAATTTCCCTGATGATTCTGATTGCAATTTATACAGTTGAGCAGAAAATGGCTTGGCATTATGTGACATGCCTATTACTTTCAAAAAGACATTCACAGCAAAGCAAACACTTGTAATGGAATTCTCTCTAAGAGCTTCCTGTATTCATCTTATTAAGTTGCTATACTATACAACGCGAGATAGTAACATGGCAGAGCTAAATTAGGGTATGAATTATATATTTCAAATATGCATATTTCACTGAGTATATTGTACTAGTAATGGCATGAAATACCCATGCTTATTTCAGCTAGAAAACTGAAGGAGTCATTTGTTGACTTCACTATTGCAACAGCCAAAAAAAAAAAGATGATACATATTCAACTTCCGTAAATGCATTTTACCTTGTCTTTGAAGCATAAATTTTCCAAAGTCTTTCCCATGTATATCACCTTGATAGGTAAAAACACCTCTTTCAAGCCCTGATGATACCTAAATATGTGGAAACAAATACAAAAACCAAATTCTGGAACAAATAAATAAAAAGTTTTAGCCTCTTTTTAAATCTGACTTAGAATAGATATAAGGAATCCAGATATATTTTTTCAGTTTTATCTTTTAAAACATAAGTAAACTCCTATATTATTTTTCAGCATGGGAAAACTATTGTATCAAATGCAGTATCTCTCATCCTCACGTTCTGTAAAAGACTTTCTGTCATGTTTCCCTTTCTAAAATTGAGAATTCTTTTAAATTTACAATTTGATTATAGTGAACTGTTTATTGAACAAAAAAGAACAATATTTCTAAAGGTAAAATCCACACTCATGTCTAACAAAACAAGCCAAAAGCATGCAAAAATACACTGATCCACTTCATTTCCAAATTCAGTAAATTAAAAATTCAAATGAGAGATGGAAGAGTGGCAGATGGAAGAGTATGTATGTATTTTGCAAAAGAAAAATAATGTGATTTCTACACTGACATCTAGATTGTTGCATTCCACATCTATAATATAAAAAGTTGGTTGGATAGAGCTATATAGGCAATAACAGATTTCTTTAAGCTTTAAACTGAGCAAGCATTATCAGTAGAAGTCTGGTTACTTACATAACCATCTAATGCCCAGTTGTCATTTTCGAACTTGCTTACAAAAATGTCACTAGGTCCTTTAATCTGAAAGACTTTCAAGAGTAAATGGGCTTCTTCTTTCTTGTAAACACCTATGAATAAAAAGGAAGAAACATATATCTTTTAAACAATTTTTGAACCAGTTTATTCTAATACTCTTTCAGAGCCCAAGTATATTGCTTTAGAATTATAACCAAAATATATTGTGGAAAAAAACACTCTGCACTAAAAGAATCTTATAACCTGTATAAAGCAGGATTTTATAATCCTATAATAACAGGATTTTATTTTTACTGATCTTTTATCCAAATCATATTTGATAACAGAATGTAAAGATGTTTTTCTACTGAGTTTAATTTTACATGTAAATGGGCAAAAATATTTGTCCTTTCATGCACTATTTCAATAACTGAATACAGACAGAATTCCTTGCCTGCTACAGTAAGACTGCCGATTTGAATTGCAGAAATATGGATTTTATTCACAACAGTATATTGCTATGGTAAATATTGATGGTACAGTGGAAGAAAGTTTGCTATTTGGCAGATGGCTACTGAAATTCTCTCCATACTCTTGACTTTAAAAGGCTTGGAAAGCTGACAATGCTCATTTCAAATATAACTGCGATCAGAATATTAGATCAGAACACCACATTCAGTTTTGCAGAAAGAAATGCACAATGATATTGATTAAAAGGTGTGCATAATTTACTAACTTCTTTAGTTATCTGTGCCTATTTTCTGTCATGCCATTATCAAGACCTTATTCTTTTAAAGCAGATTTTAATCACTATTGAATAATGGAGCTTTTCAACATTACAGTTCTTAAAATGCTGTACACACTTTGCCTGCCAATTGAAAAATACCTGTGAGTTCAACATATCGATACGACCCAACAGTCTGAGATTAAAAAAAAACACCTCCATATTTATTTGAAATGTAAAGGAAAAAATAGGGGGGTAACCAAATATAGACTGACTGAAATGTGGGCAGTCCATTACATTTAGCAACACTTTTGCAAAAAATGCTGAAAAGATTTTTAATGAGAAGATAAAGTTTTGGTTTCATTTTGTGTTCAGCAGAAAATACAACAAAATTGAATAGGTGAAAATATGAAAAGGAGAGCTTTTCTAATATCTATTACTGAACCTACCTGATAGCTTGATTTGTATGTTGGATGCTTCAATGAATGTGGCATTCACTTTGCCGCTTGTAGTATTGAACCAATCAACAGTTAGAGTAGCAGGCTGTCTTTTTCCTAAATATTCATAAAACCCTTTCCACAGTGAATTTATGAAAAAGACATCTGAAGGAACTAAACAAAAGTGGGCAAAAAAGGAAACAGTAAATAAAGCAGTAAATTACAACACAATAACAATCTTTCATATCCATGCTCTTTGGTTTCTCTGTTGCAGCTTCAATCTACTGTTGTAAGTACATTTAGCAGTCAAAATTTTACAACAGTAAAAGAAATGTATATAACAAACTTTCCACACAATTTCCTATATTGCACTTATCCATTACGACATAAATCGTTATAACATCACACTGCATGTATGCTTCAGCGAATGTCCCCAATACTACAAGAAACGGTGAGTTCTACCCTTAAAGCCCCCATGTCTTAGGGTACGATGAAAAAAGGAGAAGAATATTCTAAAGTTGGGGACTCCTTGAAGGAGGTGTTAGGTAATCCCCTTTGTTTCACAAATCTATTCTAGCAGCACTGTGTGCGATATACAATCACTGTCATCGGATTCAAAATGGAATTTAGCACAAGTCCTTTATCAATCTTTTTTGGACTCCACATCTTTTCTTTTTTCATGTGATACTATTGCACCTGTGAATGGTGGAGGTGTCCGAGCAGGGTAAATTTTTGCTTTAAAATAAGGGTCTCTCTCTGAAATGGCAGTTTCACTTTAAATAGTATGAAGTGTAAAGCCTATAAAATAAGGCATGAGTTATCAGTAGAAGTATATGTATTTTCATCATTTTCTTGATGTTATGGGATTTTTCCTCTATGCAGAAAAAATATATATTTATTTATATTTAAATGTTGTATTTGAAATATTTGACTAAATTGCCTACAGAATAAAAGAAGTGTCTCTTATCGTTCAACAGTTTCTGCAATATGTGTACATTAATTAGAAAGAAAACCAGAGTAGAAAAAAAATCTTAGGTTAACAGATGTTCACTTTATGTTAGATACGTTTGCTGGGTCCTACATATTTCTTGAACTTTCATTTCCCCGCCTACACGTTGCTATATCTCACATGTTGGCCAAGAGGGACGAACCCTCCTCCTGGCTAGACAGCACCCAGTGGCTCCTGCCAGCTTCTGACAAGTGAAAATAGACATTTTCCCATGTAGTGCTAAGTTTTTCTAGCGTGACAATTTGAAAAGTGCTTTAAAAAATCAAAATAAAATTCTATTAAAAGAACTGTTGAGCGAATCACATGGTATTTTGACAAAATGACATAGAAAAGTAGTGTTTCATACTCTTCTAGATAAACTCTAAAAATGAATGACTTCTTTGTATTTACAAATACCTTTGAGCACTTCTAAAGATAGTGGTTCTATACTGAATTTAGTCTATACTAAATTTCAGTTGAGATTTCAGAGTCTTTTAGATCTCTAGTATTAAGCTTAGGTTCCCTGGTGTAAAGCCCCAGCCCTGCAGAGTTCTGCTGTGGGCAGGGGGCACTTGTGATTCTGTGGAGCTGTGAGTACGCCAAGAGTTCTCACAGCCACACAGCAGGTCTGCACTCACTGGGATGCCAGGGCAGGACTGGTATCTGAGGTAGTACAGTTAATGTACTAAAGGAGTTTTCAAATCATGTGACATTGAGCTTGAACATTTGCTTGTGGTTTTTGGTATCTGTTTTGCTTTTCATTAAAAATGTGCATCTGAATTTATTCCTAGGAAGGTGAAAGACACTTATGTTATGTCACTGACATAAACCTGTTACAGTGTTGAGAGGTACTAAATAAGATTTTTATCAAGGAGTGGACACAATACTTCTATCACCACTTTCAATATCTTCAATATCTATCATTCAGCTTCTCTAACACTTTGACCATCAATTAGAACTCGTCACTGTATGCGGAATATCATCACTGGCTTAGTATTTACAGAATTTACATCTGCTGCAGATGGACAGAATCAGTAGGGGAAGAAAACAGCTTTTCTACTTCCCAATTATGATTCTGGAAAAGGTTAAAATATAAGTGCTGCAGTCCCATGGAGGGTGCTGATGAATGATTGAATAGCTCTGATCTAAATCCTTCCAGCCCTTGAGATGTCTCTGCCTTTCCCAGACACTGCAGGCAAAGGCAGGTGGAGAAAAGTGAATCAGGTATTATCACACCAGTGGTGGACTACTTGCATATTCTCTTCCACAATGTTAGAAATGGCAAATCCATGGATATTACTTAAAACAGCTTGCTAACTATTTTTGCAAAGATTATACAAAGCAGTGAGAACCATAGGAACCGAAGACAGCATTGTAATTCTTAAACTTCATGTATATTGTGAGAATTCATTATTTGCAATTTATACCCTACTACAATTTACAGTACTTTAAAAATGATAGTTATTATTGCTTATATAAACATTAACTGTGGCAAAAACTACCCACTTAATAAAAAATTAGGAACATCACTTGGATTCAGATATCCAAACATGGAAAGTGAGAACATGAATCTGTTCTGTTACACAAGTTCTAGTTCAGAAAAATTAGCTCTATGCCATTTAAAGTATACATAGCAGCAAATACAGTTCTACCAAAAGCCAAGAAAGCAGGATAAAGAAAATGCTATGAGGTAGATTTCCCTACTGGATAGAATTCACAGTTTTAAGAACAGTAATAATAATGCAGATATGCTTTTAAAACTTTTCCTTAACCTTAAAACTTTTCCTTTTTAATTATTGTCATTTATTAGACAGTTTCACTTCTCTTCTTACCATCATAGGCATGTATAGTCATAATATTTCATTTTTATAATAGATACCTTTCAAATAGTACCTATCAAAACTGGTCATAAAAGACACAATATGGTGTGATTTGATACCGATGCTCTGCATAGTGAATGTATTTGAATACTTGTTCAGTATTTTAATTTGGTAAGAAAACTTCAAAAACCATGTGGTAGCAGATTAAGGCATAACTTAGCTGTGCAGTGAGGTGAAGCCTCCAGTAAGTGAAGACTGTATATTAATTATGATGAATGCACATTGTATTCTGCATTAGTATAAAAGCGATGCATTTGAAAAGAACTCATTTATGGCTTCACCTGACAATCTTGCTAACAATTTCACCAGGAAGGTTAATTATGAGTAGAAATCTCTTTTTATCCCATGTATTCTACATGGTCCTTCTGTGAACTGCCATGAGTGTTAAGCATTCATCTTATTTTTCCTGCAGTCTGCTAAAATTTAGAATATCGAGTTGCAAGTACATTTATTTGGTGAAAACTCTGTTTGTAGTTAACTGTGAGTTAAAAAATTAGGCCTTTCATTTTTTGAAAATGACTGAATCTAAAAAGATCTACACAAAGCAGTTCTCAAAGGTATTTGCCCATTTTATCACTAGCAGGAGGAAAAGATTAATTCCAAACATGCTCATGAAGAGGCAAATGTGGCAGCAGTATTTGCTTACTACTGGTGGTCCACACAGCCGGGAAGACCCGGCTGAGAGCACCTTGAGAACTTCTTTGAGAGGAAGGCCAGCCAAAGTTCGAAAACTGATTTTTTCTGTGTTATAGTCTACACTCATTATAAGGCTCTCCATTATAGCAATCTCTGATATAAAACTACTTCAAATCTGCTTCTTGTCTACCTATGCTTTACCCTTTTGGCTTGACATTTTTTTTGTTCAATTTACAAAATTAACATTGTAGAAATTACTATATACAGATGTTCTTTAGGAAAGCATTTCAGAAAGTAGGTCTTACATGGTACTTGTCATTATGAACACCCTGAGCATTTATATTCCTTTGAAATGAGTAATGAAATACTTCAGTTAAATATTGGAAATAGTTTTATCATCCATAACAATCTTGGATGTAAATCATTTGAATTTATTTAGTTCTAAAACTCTTCTTGTATACAAACCTGGAGTTTTAGTTATTGTTTCATTAACTTCTCTCACTCCTTTACCTACAAGTAAAAAGACAAATTATCATTTTCATGAACATATTTGTTGTTGGTTTTTAATAGAATGCTAAAACAATGCCTGATTGATGCAATTAACCCTTATCCAATAGAGCTATATTTAAAACAGAAATAACTGAAGTCTTGAATACTTTACATGTTCAAACCTAAACACTTACACAAAAAACATCAGAAAATAATTTAGGAAAACAACATTTTTACTGCAGAAAGTTGTCTGGATAGCTAGATTTTTCATATACTTAGACCTAAAAATTTTTATATCAGTCCCAGTGCTATAAAAGAGAGCCTTATAGAGGGGACAAATACTATGTCTAATTATGCATAATACTATATTAAATATAATAAAACATAATTAATAAAGACTGGTGAATCTATGACACAAATCAGCAAAAGCCAGATAGATGAATTATGATGACATGTACTTCTGGTATAGTCAGTAGAGTTATGTCCATTGATCCCATCTCAAGTTTGGCCATGTACTGATAGCCACTTTAAAAATACTAATGCCTGGTAGTAAGATGCTCACATGCTTTTTTCTTTATGAGTAGAGATTCACTGATTACACTGATCAAGTGCTAAAAAAAGCACAAAAAGTGGGAGCACAAGAAGAATTCTATCTAAAGATTGTAAGCCAATAAAAAAGAATCCATTCTTGTTTGGTTGTATGAAAGTAGGAATCTTTTTCTGTATTTTACCTTAAAAGAAAAGACAATGAACAAAAACACATACAAGGTAATTTATCTCAATTCATTAATTATATATTACCCATGAAAAATCATCCTTTAGGGAACTAGCATAAGAAGATAATGCTCTATCCCTAGATGATGCTTCTTGTCAATGTTGAAACAAAGTGGCCTACCCATTATTTTAAGAAAAACTATTCACACCTCAAATGGAATTAGAGTTCTTTGGTATATTAGAATTAAACATTATGTTGCAAGTGTCTTACCCACAACATCTGACTGCTTTTCCCTTACTTAGATTTTAAATATTAACTTTTTTAATTTTCTGGATATGGAAACTTATAGCCATGTTTATTCGCATGTAAGGGCTGATTTAGCTTTACTAACTATATACTCAGAGTTACTCTAGCAAAATATATAAGAAATTTACATATGCGTAAAGGAAAGTGGAATTTGGTGCAAAAACTAATTTTTATTTTTTGAGGTTTTTGTTCATTTTTGTTTTAAAAGAAGTTTCTCTCAGACAAAAAGCATGCATACCAAGCATGCCTGAATGAATCTAAAAATCTGCCTCCCAAAAAATAACCTTTTGTTCTTGTCCGTAATCACAAATCATACATTAAGCTTTGAGCACATTGAAATACTCTTTGAAACTGTGCTAGAAAGATAAGGAAAATGTAGTTATAAGTGATACTTTATATTATTTAGTTTTTGTTTGGTGTTGTTATGTGTAAAGATATGTATGTGTGCCTGTACATTTACTCACACATACCCACATATTTTCCTCAGTGAGTTTCTTTCAAAAAGTAAAAGCTACTGTGTCATATGCATTTTTAAACAGTAATTGGGCAAATTCAATGCTATTATATAAAATAAAAATGTAAGGGAAAAATGAAATCCAACCAAGTAGGGCATAACATATCACATGAGCAATGACTTACTTTTACAAATAGGTGATTTTCCTGTCCATTTCATATCTGGTTTACAAGTCCGATGCTCTGATCCACCAGCAAGAAAAAATCCTGGCTGACAGGTATACACCAAAGTATATCCTAAAGTAGGAAGATCTATTGCTTTCACATCAACATGTGCTGGAGTTTCTGGCTGCCTGCAAGCATGAGCTGCAAATTTTTTTTTAGAGTTAGAAACATTGATGACAGTTTTCCCACAAGATTAGTGCATGTAATTTAAAATAAATGCATACCAACCCATCCCTTTTCATTAGATAAACTTTGTACACCTTTTAGAAATGACAAGTACCTTGCATTTACAAGAAGCAGTTATACTCTGAGTGTATGGTTTTAGTATAGTGGGAAGATGGAAATGATACTGTCACATATTTTTGAACAATATACTGAAATTAAATCATAATAGCAAGGCAGAAAAGAGTTAAAATGAAGGGAAGCCAAGGCCCATGCCATTATACTTTCTGCAATGATTGGTCCTGTGAATTATTGTACTGTCACAGCTTCAAGCATCACTTCCATTCAAAGTTTTAAACAACCTTGAAAATTACAGAATGGTTATAGTGCTAAATAAATTCATTATAAATTTCAAATGAAATAAAGGTTCCACAGGAAGAATTTGTCATAGTACATTGATTATAACAGACACTTTTGCTCAATGTGCTTCTTTCTTTGTGCTCCATGATGTTCATTTATAACAACTCAAAGTTAATTTGAAATAGGATAAGAATCTAAGGTCACTCTAATGGATTACTTCTAGCTTAGGTCAGTGTATTTTAACACAATGATTATTTGATGTTCTCCAACTAATACACAGATATGAATATACTAGTCACTTATATAACCAGGCAGAGGCCAGAAAAGCAGAATTTCTGTGAGTTCTAGTTTGATTCACAAAATTCTAGCCAACAAAATATCCCCATGCATATTGAATTACACTTTCTGTTCTCTATTAATCCAATTATTAATCCAACACAGAGAAACTAGATTAACTTCAAGCAACTAATGCTGTGGAGGTAATGAGGACAGACATTTTTTGAGTAAAACTGATAGAATTATTATGATCCCCATGAAAAATAATGATCTAAAAAAAGTTATTTCAAAGTAATAATCCTAAATATATCTCTGTTCTGAGAAACAGAAACAAATAGGGTAAACTGCATATTGTTTTTAAGTAAAGTTGACTTTTTGTGGCATATTATTTACTATGAGCTTCCACATGCATTGATTTTAACTCTCAAAATTGCATAGCATACAAACTAATTGAATAAGAGAACCAGACTTACGAATACATTCAGACTGTATGCCGCTCCAGGTTAAGTTAGCAAGACAAGAACGGGTGGTAGACCCCTGAATATGATAACCTTTCCTGCATCTGAAAAAAACTGTGCTCCCAACCTAAGGACGAAAACAGGATATTAGATGAAATAGGTATCTACCACATATAGTCAGATATCAATACAGTGATAAGCTACTAGAGAGATTTTTCAAAAATAAAAATAGCTTCTGTTTACAGTTTATAGAATTAAACTTTTATGACATGAAAAGTTTAAGTAGTTGATCTTTCATAATCTTATTTGAAAGCAGTAAGTGAAAAAACACAGAAAGGGCTGTGAACATGGAAAAGAATGACACGCATACATTTCAGCTAATTTGTTTGTCAGAGTGACAGAAGCAACCAAATGATAGGCCTATCTGTTTGCTGGACACCACTGCATGTTTCAATAGGATTTGATCATAAAATTTATTTTAAATATTTCTCCTCATATTGCATATCTTTATCAAAACTATTTTAAGAGGAAAAAGAAGAAAGAAAAAACTATAAAGAATAATTGCATCCACAATTAAATTGAATAGAAAAAATTCTGGGCCACAATTCTTTACATTGCATTTGTTACTAGAAGCTACCTAAGTTTTACTTGAGATGTTCAACTCGCAGACTGATGATATGGAAAGCCTTACTATGGTCAATTGTGACATGACTTTTCTTCTGAAGGGTGAAACACTGGTCTGCAAAAGAAGATTTTTTTTTTTTTTCAGAAGAAAAGGCACAAAGTGAGAAAAACGCCTTTCTTTAGAGTTCCACTGAGAAAAGAAAAGCATGAAATTTGGATACAAAAGATGCTGTGATGAAGGAAGAACTTTCATAATATAAGAGAAAGAGATTGTGTGGAAAGTTCTAGTAAAATGGACTTATTGATAGTACGGAAAAAAATATTTAGAATAGTCCAGACCAGGATACTTGAGGATGTGGATAAAGAAATTGCTTTGTTTTTGGATAAAACAATTTGGCAATAGATATGATCATATAAAATGAAAAAAAAGTAAATATTGTTTGAAATTATTCAATTTATTAAGTAACACATCACATGGTAAAATGCAAATAAGCATGTTGCAAGTGAACAGTAATCAATGAATACTAATAAAATACTTTGCAGGGATATAAATGCAGATAGTTATATAACACAAAATTCACGGGAGGACTTCAATGGATATTAAAAATACCTAATCAGTGCAATAGAATAAAAAGAGAAGTGAGGCAAAGGGCAGTATTTTCAAAATTGGCTACCTAAGTTAAATATATACTTAGTCACCCGAAAAGAGATTATCATGATAGATGTTCAGCAAATGCAGCTCCAGTTCTACCTGAAGTGGCTTGGGAAATCCATTGTTATTTTTAAATGTCAAATTACTGATATGGTTTTATAGGCTTATTTACTTGTAACTATTTTAAACATTTCCATCTCTGTGTCTTTCCAATGACACACAGCGTGTCTGTAGTATAAACCAGAACAGAATGTAGCTGCTCTTGACTCTCTAAGTCATCTTGCTTCTTACAAAATTAACAATTATAGTATCAGTAAGTAATGATGAGTTGTAAATATTTCCTCACTGATCCAGAAGGCCAAGGAAAAATTAAATGTCTATGTTGAAGGTAGTTCTCTTTCTACAGGAAAAAGTAAAAATAAAAGCAGTGCACTCTTTGTATAATGATTGAGGGAAAAACACTGGAGGCATTTGTAACAGTTACAGAGCAGTGAAGCACAACAGCCAAAAAATGAACCATGGCAAGACAGAAGTGATGCTAGTGCATAGAAGAAAATCCTTCAAAGGTCTCCTGCCTGTCATCACATCTTTCTGTGATGAGGAAAAACTGGTAAAAGCCAGTTTATAGAAGTTTGGCTAAGTCATACAAACTGGAAGCCCCACTAATCACATAGGCCAAAAAAAATCTACTTCACTATTAATCAGAGAGAAGTCAACATCTTGTGCCAGACTGGGATCTGACCATAGCAATGCATACATGCATAGCTTCAGCCCTAAGTGATTACTATTTGTGTTTGGGAGTGAAAACACACACTTAAAGCTTAAGTCCAGAACAGACAAAGAACTACCACTGCCTCCAAAAGTAAATGAAAAGAGAAATTTAGTCTTCATATTCAGAGGAACTGGAGCAGTACAACTCTGATCTAAATATTAAGGTCAACTTGTGAAGCAGGTTGAAGTGGGAAGGAGAAAAACTCTGGGTCAAATTAGGCACAGATCAGAGTTGTGTTTGAAGAGATGATGGGAAGAGGCACAGGCTCAAGATGAGACAACAGATGTACCTACTGCTGGGAGGAAACCCACCTCAGAGATGAGGCCACAAGATGTGGCTGAGGTGAAAGTGCCTGGGCACCTGTGAGCTGGGTAGAAGTTAAAGGTGAAGAAAGGAGCTGCCAACCACTTCTAAGATGGACAGCACAATTCCAGGAGAGAGACTGCACCAGAAAGGAGAGGAACTTATAGAAAGGATTTTTTTAAAAAAAGTTCTGCTGAATTTGATTGTAACACCATATGGCACAATGTCCTAAGTTCAGAAATAAGCAGGAAACTCAAAAGAGAGCATATTTCAGATTCCAATCACAAATATTTATACCTGAAGAATCTATCCACATGGAGTTAATCAATCTAAACAAAAATTAGGGATTGATCACTGTTGTATGTATTTTCTTTCCTCAGTCATTTTTATGAATGTCATTTGGTGAACAGTATCCTATAGGGAATTTGGAAATTATAAAATGGACATTCATCACAGAGAATCCGGATCCAACACATAGAATAATTGTATCTTCTTTGACTGTGAATAAAATGTAAACATCAATTGCTAATTTAGTAAGCTACTTGATGACTTTTTTGTCAAGGACTACATGGCCTTTGGATCAGACAGGTCTTGGGATGTTAGGTATTTACTGACTATTCATCAACGTATGAAAGAATTATGGTCATAAAGCAAAGTAATTATATCATGTCATATCATATTGTGTAAGCAATTTATAAATAGTCCTCTGTATTGAACTCTCCTAAAGAACTGAAATCATGATATATTGCAAGGTTAGAAGCTCGTTCTTTAACTTGTATGTTAAAAAATAACTCAGAATGAAGCCTGAGTTTTATTAAAAAGGAGTGGAGATTTGCTAAGGTTTACAATAGATCTTTAAGCCTACAGATAATTTAATGTATTTGTAATAATTAAATACATCTTCATTTTAGGAAGCTGACAAATTAATGAAAGAATTACCTCATAACCTCTGGAACTGTTTTGTATTCCAAAATGTGGAGTACCAGGGTCTGTACATGTATTGTGAGCTGGATCTAATGTAAAATGTGAAACATGAAAGATATTATTGTACGGAAAGAATATTCTAAAACTGTTTGCAAAGATTAAGTCATTTCATCAATATCTAGTGACTACGAGACTCTCATTATTAATGGAATGTATGTATTGCAATACAATACATTATTATTCCATATTAAATTTCAAAGATAAATTACAGGACTTTGTTTCAGTACATTCATATTATTTAAAGGGTTCTTTTTGCAGATATCGTTGGCATTGAATTCTTTAGAATTAGGTTTGTGTTCATTATTACTGAGCTTATCCTTTTAAACCTTTTTGAATATATAACAGATTGCATTCTCCTAAAGTACTATTCACAGTGTAGATGGAACATACAGAGGCATATTTTCCTTCTCTTCTTTTCCAAAGAACAGCTTAATAGTTAAGTCTAAAAAAATATATATAACTGCTTCCTCATAGCAAATGAAATACTTAACTGTTCGAGAGAATCACCTCTACAGGAGGAGATGCTGAAGAAGGAAAGATCCTCCCCAAAACATATGCCAACACAGTTTAGAAAATTATAAGATGCTCAGTTTCACCAGTATTATTTAAAGCATCCCGAAATTTTTTCTGATTAATTGATGTCGACTTCACATTCTGGTGGTGTAGTTGGTTTGGGGTTTCCCCTGTCATATCCACCTAGTAGACAGCACAGGACCTGATCTCATGGATCTCTCTGTACTATGTTATACCCTCTTGGCAATCAACTCTGTTTTTGGACTGACACTGCAATATGAAGGACACAACCTGGCCCTGTGTTTCACCTTAACAATTTTCAGTCTTCTGTAACCCAATGATGTGATATGCCATTTCCCTCTAGGTCAACTTCCAGTTTCAATGATGGTAAGACAATTTCAGCAGCAACAGCTGGACTGACATATACTAAAGGCTTCAAAAGTTTGGTGGATGTTGACTTTGATGTGAGATTAAAAAACAAGCAAACACGCTGAGCAACTCCAGAACTTTTTACAAAGTACCATCATCTGGAATGCCTTTGCTAATAATAGAAACATGAAGCAGAACTGACTTTTTAAGAAGTACCTCATCAGAAAAAACAAATATAGTGGGAAAGAACGAAGCAGTCTTCAGCTAGTATAAAGAAATGATCAGTACACAGAAGTAGAAAATGATACCATCATTTGGGAATGTGGCGCTTATAGGCAGTTCTCTGTTCACTGGTCTTAATTTTCAATTGCTATAATGATGTTATCTGTAAATATTTCAGATGCTCTAATGTTTTGCTATTACAATAGTTTAAGAAATATGGTGTAAAATAAAGAAATAAAGTTTATCTTTTTGATACAAAATTTGCTATGCACACAGGGAAATAATTCTATATTGTGCTATATAAAATGTAAGTGAATTAGAAGTTTACTCATTAAGACATTTTCATAGTTGATTCTCCATTACAGACATCACATTTTGTCTTCTTAGACCTTCTTGTTGGTGTTACAAAACATAGATGTAATATACCTAGCTGAATTCATCATAAAAATTATGGATAGAAGGAGTTTTGAATTTATTTTAAGAATTGTATCAACTATTAATATCTTAACAATTCACAAATACAGACTGCTTTCCATAATCTTGCTTGCCACCTCCACCCAAACTGCCCACACCAGCTTTTCCACAGAGCCAATATCTTAGCCACAGGGAAACATATAATTGGGCTACAGTCTGTACCTGAAGGTGTTTTCTGAGAAAATATCAGAGGATTCTTCTATTATCATACCAAAATAATTTTCTCTAGTAAATCACGCCAAGTTGGGCAAACGCTTGTGTTCATGGGAGTTACAGATGTCCACTATTTCTCATAATCTGATTAGGTTGCATGCTAAGAACCTATCACTTGCATGTCAGTCAATAAGAAGCTGACAGTACTCAACAGTTTATCAAAATCTCAAAAGATCAGACCCAATACACTTCATTCTTTTGAGTTGTACAAACGACTTTTGCAAGGTCCAAAGAGCTTTTTGATTTAGGATTGATTCTAACTAGTGGCTTTAACTCTCCAATGATAGAATCTGGTCTTTAATTTACTAAAAAGGCTTCTATGTATCTAAAAGATTCCAAAAATAGAGGGAACAAATTTATGCACTTGCACTTGTTGACATTCTGCATTTCCACCAGACAAGCAATCATGTAAATTTACAAATGACTTCACATGTGATTGTGTTTATGCTAAAATTTTTATACTCAAAATATAACCTTATTTATCTGGTTCTTTTTATACTACATAGAAGTTTTCTATATTTGGAAAGCTAATTGCTAGACTTATGATAGCGTAATAGTTTATCAAGAATATTCTCAGTAAAAACAGCATAACTAATGGTAATTATTACCAATGCATGTTGGCTGAATTCCACTCCAAGTACCATCTGCTTGACAGTATCTTCTTGAAGAGCCTATCAGAATAAATGGGGGTCTACACTGAAAGCTAACTTCAGATCTGTAGGTGAAACTTTTTCCATTAAGGTGTCCTTCTGCTGGAGTACCAGGATCACCACAAAACACAGCTAATACATAAAAAAGGAAAGAAAGGAATTATTAAAAACTAAACATGCTTCAACAAAAGCTCAAAAGCATTCTCCAATGTTCTAGCTGCAAGTCAGACATACTGAATATGGGTGCAAATGCGATCTTATCAATGTTCGTTCATCTGTGTAGGACTATAGCTCAAATAAATTCTTGCTAACAGTTTAAAATTAATTGTCATTGTTATTATAGGCATAAGACTTAACCTAAGAAAACCCAGACCTTTTAACTGAGACACTTCAATGCTGATTGGATTTGGATCTCAAAGTAGACAACGTTATATTGTAATGCTTCAAAATGTATCCAGTTTTCAGAAAAGTTGCCCTCAAGTGAGTAGGCTGTAAGTTTTTGCCTTCATTAAGCAAAAAGAAAAATCTTTGTCAGAGTCCTGACAAGACTTCAGGCACTGGAGGAGAAGAATCGACAGTTTTAGAAGAAGCTGCAAATCAAATACAAGCAAAATATGAGGGTGTATACTCGCCTTCAGAAAAGAAAAATGGATTAAGAAAACAGAGGAAGGCTTAAGGGTTAGGATCCTTATTCCCACCTGTTAGTGGAAATGAAAATAAAGAAAAGAAAGGAAAAGTGTAAGGGAAAATTTTTAATCATATTCACCACAACTCAAAGTCAGAACATTAAATCAGATTGTCAGTAAGGGAAATGGTGTTGGGTCCAATTAGATAATAAGAGATGGAGGTGACTTTTGGAGAAAGGAAGAAGACCATGATCTTGAATGGGTGCAACCACTCAATTATATCGCAGAGCATGCTTTATGGAAGAAGGAAAGAGGATTCTGTGGTAGTCCATATATTACCTGATCCAGCTGAATCCTTTTTAAACCATAAGAAAGAAACTGGCTGTAGTCTGAGATAGTTTGGTGAAGCCTATCAAAATTGTAGCAAGAAGACTTACGCAAACATTGTGGGATGTCTCCCCGCCATATTCCTCGGCCCTCACAGGAGAGAATAGCTGTGTTAGATAGCTGATAGCCTTCTGCACAACTGTAGCTCACACTGGCACCCCAGCGATAATCGGATCCTTCCACTTTCCCATAGAGAACTGGTGGAGGAGGACCGCAGGTGATAGCTGGTCACAAAGAGAAAAGTTAGAATTTCAAGATTTTACAGGATGTAAGAGAACGCAGTATCATATCTATTCATGCTTTTGTAAACAAAAGAATATTATTCCGCTCCAATAGAACATGCCTGTATTGCCAGTACAGCTGGTAATAAGCAGAAAAACAATTTAAATACAAAACACATCACCTCCAGGCTTAGGAAGTTCCTGGGCTCTAGGCCCACTGGAAAACAGAAGACCATACATCTTATGTAGTTCTTAATCTCTTCCTTACATATTTATTACTGATCATTGTTGGCAACAAGCTACTGAGCTAGGTAAATGTATTGTTCATATATTTTCAATAAATACTTGTATTTTATTTTAAGTAAATTGTGCAGCTTTATTTAAAGTCCTTAATATGACTGTATCTACTTTCTCATTTCCTAAGGCTTTCATCACAGAATGGACATTGACTTTACTGGTACTTATGTGGCTAAAACTCTTTATAACCCTTTGATGCAACATGGGTCTGATGGATCTATGATGTTTCCCAGCTTCTGAAAGAGTGCCAAAACTGATGAAACCTGGAATGACCAAGTTTATATTTATACATTGATTCTTTCAACAAAGAGTACAAATGTGAAATGATTCAGTGATTCCTACGACATGAAATGTGGTTAGGCAACTACATAGGCCAAAATTTAATTAGTGGGCTAGACTTACACAACACTTTAAAGCAGTGTAGGATAAGGTGGCAGTCTAAGCCTTTTATATGAAGAAGATGCCCTGGCTGTTAAATTTACTTCCTGAGCTGCTGAAGCAGTGCTCAGAATTTTCACCATGCTAGCTTATTCACCTTTCAGCTCCAATCTCTCTATGACCTATATGTTAGTACTTTTAATTACATATTTGTAAAGCATCTTTATGGCTGCTTATGATGACTATAGTACTTCATCAAGTGAACCCTCTTTTATGGAAAGTTTAGTTTGCAGGATCCGTTTAGAGAATTTTGGTCCTTTAATCTGAGTTAAAAAGTCCAAAAAAGGAAAATGGGTATTTTATTCTTAGCATTTTCAATTAGTGCTCTGATAATCTTACTGCAGAGTGGTTTGGTTCTAAGGCAGTCATTAATGTCAGTATTCTAACTGACTTTCTATCACATCATATGTACAACAGAAATAAAAATTGTACATAAATACTTATCTAGATGTTTTAGTTGTATTTGCATGTTAATTATCCCAGAGGATGCTTTGACAATTTTTCTCTTTTATAAATAAAAACACTTATTAGTGAGTTCCACAGTATCAGAACAGTGTTTGTGAACTTTTAAGTTCAAAAGCAAACCTTTGCAAATTGGTTTACTCTGGTTCCAAGTACTATCTTTTACACAACGCATGGTAGATGAACCAGCAGGCTCCATCAAAAATCCTGGATTGCACTGATAGCTGACGGTCTTATTAAAGGTGAAATCATTTCCAAACTGTATGCCATTTGCTAATGCACCTGGATCTCCACAGCTGATCACTATTGAAGAAAAGAAAAAACAGGATTTTTTTTGAATAACCATATAATGAAACATTGAAAGAACACACATACAATGCTATATAGTTAATGTCCCTTTATTAGTACACAAAACAAGAACAATTTTGATCAATGTATTTCACATGAAATAAAAAATTTATTCTTTTTTCAAGCTAAAAAAACCCATATTTTTTAAGATATTACAATATTCTGGGCCAACACTGCACTCAAATGCACTCAGTTCCTGAAATGAACTCTGGTATGCAGAGCAAACCAGCTCTACTGATACTTCAGCTTGCTACACTATGGCCATAATCTTTACTGCTCAGGTCAGACTTAGTGAACTCACAACAGCATATATATATACACACACATATATATAGCAATGTATCCAACTAGATAAAATCTGATTTAGAGCTACTAGCACTTCATCCTCTGTACATAAGCTACAAGAAGGCTAAAGGAAACACAGAAGAAACACCTATTTTTACAAACAATGCAATATTTTTAACATATGCATTCATGACGTAAACAAATACAGAAAAGTAACCAATGTATCTATCTTAAAAAGGTATTTCTGGCAACATCTAGTATGTATTAAGAAATGCATATCCCTTTAAGCAAATAAAATGTTTATGTATGACAAGAAAGAAGAAATAGGGAAAAAAGTGTGGCTTTTTAATCAAATCAAATAATCCTTTTCTGTAGAAAGGCTGGCCTTCTTACTACTTTAAAGGTTTTGATTTAGAAAGCTATTTCTGACCTGTGCAGTCTGGAGCAGTGCCAGTCCATGTGCCATTGGCAGTACAATGTCGAGTAGTTAACCCTGAAGTTTTGTAACCTTCCCAGCAGGCATAGATGACAGAGCTGGAGAATAACATTCCATCACTGTATATTATCATACCATTGGCTGGAGTGCCAGGGTTCCCACAAGATACAGCTGCCAAAAAAAAGTTTTAGAAGTCAATATTTCTATTGTAGAACTGAAAAGTGAAGGTCAATGCTTTTTAAAGAGCCTATCTTATTAAAAAGTTATAGCAAATATTAAAAGAAGATGTTTAACAGTTGTGTTTTTGAGTTAATATCTTACTTTTCTTTGATTAATTACAGATGGTAAGTATAAAAAATGTTCATTGGTCTCTTTCACAATACATGTGTAAGAAGTTAAGGGAATTAATATGATAATATGACAGTGCACTTGAATCTTGTAAATGTTACATTCCACCTAGTATAGTCACTGGACAGAACAAAGTTCATTTAGCACTTCCTGACTCATCTAATGAGTATGTTCTGCCCTTGGGTATGCTATTCTGTTTTCTGCCTGTCTACTAGTATCTCCATTTCTAATTGTAAAAATAAGTAAATAGGAATTTATGATCCCTCCTGTCCATTTCCATCTTTCAAAAGAATACAAAAAGTAAGTTCTGTATTAGCTTCAAATATTTATAGCATCTGTAGCCTTATATTAAGGCAACTGTGGTTAAGCCTCATATATCTGAGATTCAGACAGTGGTTTATTTGTGCCAAGGTAGATTTTTTTACCATGGGCCAGTCAATCATATGAGAAGAGTTTGTTTGTTTGTTTTGACTTTTTCATAACAACCTTTGTCTAAAGCATCTTGATTTGACCATCCCTGCAAACAGGACCCTGGAAAAAAGTATGATAAATTCCAAGAATGGACAGAAAACACTCCTCTTCTTATGAGTAAAATGAAATTATCATGAGGTTAAGTGATTAACACAACTAACTAAGAGTTAGGAAGAAATGTGTATCTAAATCAACCTATTTTCTTTAATTTTCCATGGAACACGAATTGCTTCCTAAAACTGGAAGGACATACTTAAACTAATACTTGCAGAGGTTTCAGGAACTGGCAACTCCTTCTCAAGAGACCAAAAGTGTGACCCCCTGAGAACTGAAATGATTTAGTCTAACCCAATTATCAGATCAAATGTGGGTATAACAGGCTTAAATTTAATGGCCTGGGATATAGAGGAGGCCAGATGTTTGCAAGCACATTTTCACATCTGCATAGCTTCAGTAAACATAATTTTGAAAAAGATGCAATTCCGATTAACAGAAAGTCAAATGTACCACATCGCTAAACTCGTAGTTAGTGGTAGAATTAGTTTGAGAGTTATTATAGCATCACAGGAGTAGTGACAGATTATGTTTCAAATGGTTATCAATCAACTTCAATATTTTTTCAACTTCAACTTTTTAAAGATTTGTTTTAGCAGAAATTTATCATCCTTAAGCAAGTTGTTACAATATCAGTTTTAGAAAAAAAAAAAGAAAATAATATTCCATTCACTTTGATAGTGGGAGCTATCAGAAAATCACATATAAGCAAAGGATGAAAGTGGACCAAACAGTTTAACTCCCTTAACTTTTTACACATGTAATGAGTCCTTCCTCCAACAGAAGCAGGTAGAAGAAATTTTACATCTTGCTTTTTGTGATTTTTGTTTCTAACTGTAAGTTTGCTTTGGACATAGCCCTGACGGAAAAAGCACATTTTGACATGGAAGAAGAAACATTAATGGAAGAAAGGAAAAAAAAAGATAAAAGAAAGTTTAAAAACTGCCTTCTGATCAGCTGGAGTACACTCTTTTTTTATTTATCTTTATAATACAATTTTAACACACAAGGATCAGAAACGATGATCCAAAAACCTCTGAAGATTTGAATACATAAACATACATAAAGAGTATAGAAAATACGATGTAGAGAAGTCAGCAATAAAATGTTCCTTTAACCAGTTAAATTAATTTGCGCAGTGAGTGTATTAAAGAGGAAACATACCAAAGACTACAGAATATACAAATCTCTCAAAAATCAAGTTAGCCAATTCTTTAGTGAACTGGAGGAATTCCATTCCAAATGCTAATATAAGAAATTAAAGACAATATGCAGGCACTAGCCAAGGTACAACACTGAGTTACAGAGTAAGAAAGCTTACATGCATTCACTAGGTCTAAATGTATTTATGGAATTTATAGAAGGACATAGTCTGCAGGTGATGTACATTTGACTGAAAAATAATTTGACATTAATTGACTGTAAAACAATCCTAACACTATACATGTAATACTTATTTTGCTTATTACTTTTCCTCATATTTGCTTAATTGAATTGATTGTGTTCTGTAATTCATATGTAATTCAATTATGTAATTCATAAATGGTTTTGTTTTAATGAAGTCATCTTCACTTTTCATGTACCAAATAGTTTCAACTTTTGAAGGAAAAAAAAACCCACAGTTAATTGGAACTTGAAAATTCCCCTGTGAATGAAGTAGTAGCAAGGAGCACTATGTTAGTGGGGATATGTAGTTCTGTCAGTATGGCATGTGTAACAGCATGATCAAAAAAAGATGCACAGTATTATTTTCCAAGTTTGAAAAACTCTTAACTCCTTCAAGAAATTACTGGATGTAAATGGCATTGCCTTTATTACCTCTAATGCCACAGATCATGCTCTCTTCTTATTCCCCACTGTATCTGAACATGGAAAATAGCCTTTGATTCAATTAACCTTTCTTTTTGTGATCATTGTGTCATTCAACCATGTCAACTGGAACATACAATCACTATGACAGCTAAACCTATGATAGCTATGTTTAGACAGATTCTGCCTCTGAGAAGCTGCATGACAGAAAGAATACTATAGGATGATTTTCCTCTTTTTTTTTTTCTCCTTCTAAAATGACAAATGAAAGCTCTATCAAGGTAAATTTACTCTTATGGCTTCACATCTAGAATTTCCTGACCTTCAGGCAGAAGGAAAATGAAAGAGGTGTATTTCTCATAATTATCTCTACTGTAGTGTTCTATGGGCTAGACTAGCGATGCAACACCAGACACCCTGATTTTTTCTGCTCCAGAACTACCACGGGTATCTCCATACCTTCCAGCTATCTCTACAGGAGTTCCAGCCTATCTCTAAATCATCTGTGCTTTTTGTACTGTGGAAACTGTAAAGGATTTGCCTGTTTGTTTTTTTTTAAAAAAAATTGTTAGGGCTTTTATGCAATGATACAATGTGATACCACTATATCCAGCATCTTGCTAGAGATTTGGCTGACCTGAGTCTAAACACAGGACTGTATGAGGTGCCTGGTAAACAATGTATGGGTATACTGATTTGCAACTGGTCACTGCAAACTTCACGGCAGCAACATTTTAAATTACTTTTGCTTTTGCGCACAGAGAGAGAACCACAACTCCTATGATCTCTATTGACTGTGATGCAGTGAATGATAATCTTCCATAGTCCACTACAATCTCAACAAAGGAAATGAAAATAGAACATACTTTAGAATAATTCAGTTTTTAGCTGAGATATGCTACTATCAGCGTATCCAAACCAAAACAGACGTATGCTTTTCTTTTATAGGTGGGTAGGTAAATGTGCTTCATATTTTGCAATATCTCACTGCAGTGAAGAAGATGGATGAAAGTGTTTCATACTGATACTAATTTAGCCCATTCCTTACACTTACCTTAACAATACAGAAACCATCCTCTGGCCCTGTGACTACACTACTTACTGGCCCCTGACCCAGGCTGCCACCTATACTAGATACAGTTCGGGGAGAATGCTTGCCTGTGCAGAACAAAACCACAGACTGTAAGTCTTTGAGGTAGAAAAGCACTTGATCTAATCTTTTGCCGATTACTCCACCTGGTGTGGTGTCTTGAACATCTTTTGAGATACTATATGCAGAAAGCCAGGATATCTCCTCATGATAGCCATTGAGCTCACAGAATTATTGAAACTCTAGCCATTTAAACAGTTTCAAGACCATTTTGCCTTTGCAGGTATCTCTCTTAAGTCTTCTCTACCATTTTATTGAAAAAGTATTGTCTCTTCCCTTGTCAGGAGGCTATATTTCACAAAATGTTTTAAGATTTGCCACTCAAAGCTGTAATAAAATAGAAGAATCAGCTTGAATATTTGCCCTACTTCTTGGAGAGTCCATCAGCTACCAGCTAACTAGCTTAGGTATTCTCATGTTAGTAGACAGGGTTATCTCAGCTGCAGCTAAACTAATAGGATTGTTACAGATTTATCTTGTATGACCACTGAATGTGTACAGTACTTGTAAGGCTACAAAAAGGGGACTGCAAAATTGTCACTACTTGGGACGGATAAAATTGGCCCATCAAAAATTAAAACAATGTAAAAGAGAGAGAAAATTGAATGAAACATATAGATGCAGGTACTTATCCATTACTTCCAACTATCGTTTGCTGACCTAGCACTGAGGAGTCACTATGTGATGACCTGAGCTCACGTCTTTCTGGACAGACGTGAAGTGAAAAAGACCAAAACCTGATATGATGACCTCCAAAGGGATCAGACAGCCCATGAGCACTCTAGAAGTTTATTACAGCTGGTCAGCCCAAAGCCTGAAAGAAGATGTGCTAGAGATTACAAAGGGAAATGCCATTTCTATGGCATTTCCATGCTGATTTCACTACCAGGCGCTATTTTAGTTCCATATATGCAGATCTTCACAGTTCTATGCAGGCATGACATTCAGTGCCAGTATTGATGTAAATCTAATATAAGCTATTTCTCTTTTTAATAGGGAATTTCTTAAAGAAGAAATAACAGTTCTCAGAATTCTGCAGAACGGAATTCATTTAGCGCTTCTGAGAATGCCTAAGCTCCTCTCTGCTGTGACCTCAGACCTCCTCACATTTTCTCAGAGCACTTAGAGTTGAAAACATTTAACATCAAAATTGCTAGTGAAAAAGTCATTGATGATTCTATTGACATTGTTGCCAATTTTGGGAATGTCAGAACTAGTGTGGAGTCATGGCTGTCAATTCTGAAGTAACTTCTGGCAAGTGGCAATTTTAATAGTTGCCCTTCTTTCTTCTTCCTGTCTCCTTATGAGGAAATAAATATTGACAGGAAGCCTTTTGAATGTTCTTGGCTGTTATTTGCTTTCTTTGGGTCTGTGGTGATATATATCAATTACCTCAGCAGATGCCACATCTGCCAAACAACCACAGACTCAAAGAAAGGTAATAACATACTAAATGCTTATCTAGCATGTGATTTCCTGACAGCTGGAATAAACATCAACTATGTTTATTGACAAGCAGAATGAACATCCGAGATAAAGCCAGTTCTAAAACCAGTGGGTTTAGTCACCATGTTGTCACTGTGACATACCTTACCCATAGTGTGTAAGGGTGAAAATATGCTCTCCTCCTCGTCTCTTATTATTTATACTAAATAAAAAATAATTCAAAGAGAAGAGAAAAACTGAATGAAGGTTTGTTACTGAAAACATGTTCAAAGGAAAAAAAAACCAGCAGCATTTCGGACACCATTAATTGCTACTGACTGCTGCTATCATGCCACACTTAATGTCTTCATGTAGAGGAAGAAAGGACATTGCATAACTTAAATTTTCTGCTTCACAGCTTAAATTTTCTCCTGTAAATATTTATCCTGTGCCCACTGCCATTTTCATATAGTCATGGCGGGATCTACACTGACAGACGACCAGGCCATGCTGAAGAACACTGTTAAATGAGAATACTGTGATAACATCTGTAACTTGAAAACAGCATGAATTTGTTAAAATATTTTGTCCTATCTTCCATTTTTTCATTCAGAGCAAGAGATGACAGATACTGCAGGACTTGTCAGCTGTGCATCCAGGCCAATGAGTGAAATCAACTATCTTTTCAAATATTCTCGAAAAGAAAGAAATCATCTTAAAACCAACTCTATAGTCTTCGAGTATTTCTTTTCACTTCTGATACTGCACAAAAAAGTGTTAAAAACTTTTTAATTTTTTTTGTATATTTATTTGTATTTTATGCATAAATGTGATTACCAGAAATATTCTCTATTACATTTCTTTTGAAGAAGCTAGTGTAAAAACAGTATCTCTCACAATGATTAAATCTAACTTATATGGAGAAACAGTCATTCATTTGTACTTAGTTAAGAATACAACATTATCATTTGGTCAGTTCTTGAAGCATAGATATGACATGAAAGAAAAAATGAAAATCTTCTATTATTGTAACTTGGGTGACAGATTTATCACTGCATATTTTCTATCGGTAGCATTTGTTTAATTTTACATTTAAGCTGGGTACATACTCTCTACTGCCAAACTCAGTATTTGTTTAACTGAAATTATTCTCTCACAATATCTGCTTTATAAATACACACTACAAAACCTTGTAAGTTTGGACTGAGATCTTTAAACAAAACAGTAACTGCTTGTAAACTATTTTACACTACATTTCTGAAGAGCAATCTGAAAGCATATTTTTGGCACAGTATTTCCTGCTAATTAAAGAATAAAGTGTCATTAGCAAGGTATTCAGTTGAGTAATAAATCCTGATGGCATCAGCACCTACCTTCACACACAGGTTGTATACCTGACCAAGAACCATTAAGCAGGCATGTTCGTTCTGCAGATCCTCTCAGCTGATAACCCATTTCACATGAGAAGCGTAGAAGACTTTTTATTTTGAACTCATCCCCAAGCCTAGATCCATGAGCTGGTATGCCTGGATCATCACAATAGCCAGGATTATTTCCTGTAAAGCACGACACAGCAGAATTATTGGCACAGAAGTTATGTTTAACTGTAGGGGTAGTAAGGATTCTCTCTTGCAAATACTGCTACTAGCTGGATTGTTTCTTTTATAATTAATCACTTTTCTTCCAGTGTGTGGGAGTGAAGCCAAAGCTAAAGATAAAAATAACATGTCTTTTTAGTCTACTTCTTACCTCAAGTCTAAACAGAGCATAGAATATGATATAAATGAAAAAAATATATATAACTATTAGCACAGGAAGCAGCCCTGTCATTTTTTATCAGTCCAACAAATTTATCAGTTATCTTTTTGGTATAAATAACATTTTCTACACACTGCATTTTATTGTTCAGCTCTGTTACTAGTGATAACTTCTTAGGAAGTTGTTACAAGTATACTTCTTAGGAAACATATGTAATTCTCTTCACTCTTACTGTTATTTCATTTTTGTTATTAGAAGTATACTTGAAATAGATATACCAACAGCCAAGATTAAATGATACCTGGCCCCTCTCAAACATGTCCTGGTAGTGCTGATGACCCAGTCACTTGCCTT
The DNA here is from genome assembly GCF_036370855.1 of Dromaius novaehollandiae. Lineage (NCBI taxonomy): Eukaryota > Metazoa > Chordata > Aves > Casuariiformes > Dromaiidae > Dromaius > Dromaius novaehollandiae. The sequence continues at coordinate 24,440,830 of NC_088100.1, forward strand.
ATCAAATAAAGCTGCTACAGGAAGTGCTACTCAAGATGGCCAAGGAGGTATGGTTTCAATATGAATTAAAATACACCCTGCAATGTGTGCATGAGCTCTACCATTCAGGCCACAAAACAGAATCCCATTATAGTCGTAAATGAGTAATAAAAGACCAAAGTATGAGAAGTCACTGTAACAGTCACACTGTGTAACTGTTTGTGAATAATAAGTCGGATTGTCTCAGTATCAGCAAGGTATTATAGATTTTGATGTAAAGTTGTATCTCTGCTAAATCTCTCTGTGTCTGAACTGAGGTTCATAATAATTCACAGAAAATTTTCTATTTTGAAAACCTTTGCTCTCCATTTTTAAGAATGATGTCTCTAGACTGAATTTCTATTAAAAACTTTTTCCAAAATACATCTACATAATTCCATTGGATAAACTCTATATGTTCTTATATATGTTTTTTTCATCATAGATGCACAGGACAAAATCTTGAACACAGTAAAAACAATACCAAACAGTTGAGAAAACTCAAATTAAGAAGCTCTTGTTTTAGAAACAAAAAATTGTATTTGGGTCAGAAAGGATGACTATAGACTGTGCAGCATAAGGTTTTCAGTGTATCAGGTTTGAGAGAGACATTTTGGATACAACTAGACTGTCTAACAAAAGGAGACTAAGAAGAAATTCCTGATTTCAAGGCTAACTTGTGGTCCCTTGTGGAACTTAGGTTCCTTGTCTAAATCTATGCTTGTAAACAGTGTGAATGTCTTGAGGCCAGCAGGTACATTCTGTTTACATTCATACTATTAAACTCTGTCTCCAGAACGGGTTGGCTCCATCTGGCATCCACCCCGGATCTGATCATTACCAGATCTTTTTCTTGGACAAAGCTAATTTTCTGCTTGTCAAGCAGAACCATGCAAGCTTCCAGGCAATCAAGACAGATGAAGAGAGTTCTAGTGCTGTCTGCATCTAGACACTTTTTTATTTAGCACAGTAGATGATAACTTACCCATTACTGAAAAATGGATGTGTGAGTCATCCTAAACAAGAATCTTCCTCAGTTAGATACTGAACACTCTCAGCTATCCGTCAGCTTAGAGAATAGAAGTGTCCATCACTTTATCTTTCACTGCATCAGGCCCCAGCTGATAACAAACCCTGAGACCATATTTACGCTATAATGCATTCAGACGTATATTAACATATAGTGCAGAAATAAACCAACTGAAGAAAATTATTACAGGGTTTCAAGCATTAAACTGGGACTTTTTTTCATATCCCTCCAGTATAAACACAATTAGAAGTCTTAGTTGTCCTGGGCCTAATAATTCTTTCACTGACATAATGAATACAAATTATTCATACTGTTTTTTTTTAATGGAGTCAACTCCTGAATACCTAAATGGGAAGTACAGTTATTTTTATAACTCCAAATGCCTTAGAGAATGAGACACCTTTTCAGTCTTTTTTGTTTTTTCTTTTTATTTAAATTAACAGAGATAACTTTCTCCTTTTCCTACAGAATCCCCCTGCTCCCAAGATGATGTCAGACTAAACTCAAACTTAGAAAGTTAAATTCTGCCACAGTAACAATGTTTTAGTTACACTAGATGTTTTTTCCCATGAGAGGAGATGATGACAGGCATCTTCCATGGTTTAAAAATCTATGAGTCAATAAAAATGCAATACTATTGAGGCCTGGTATCTGAAGAACCTTAGTGGTTAGTAGTTAAAATTTCTTTCCACTGGAATCAGAATTTTCCCCTCTGGTAGGACATGTTGGGTGACAGGACATGTTGAGTAAAGCAGTAGAGGGCTCTGACATTTAGAATTTAAAGTCTTGGTGCAATCTCAGATGTGGCATCTTTATACTGGATAAAAAAAGTGAAAATGACATAAACATGAGCTCAGGATAAGCAAGAAAAGGACAATTCTGTGTGGATACTATCCATGATTTTCCTGCAAAGATTACCTTTAAAGTCCAGGCACAGAGACCATGATGGCAGTGAGTCCTAAAGCCCCGAGATGACCCTTAAGTAATGTAGAACCAAGAGCGGGTCACCAGAACTTAGGGAAGTTCTTTACTCCTTGAGGCAGAAATGAAACCTTAGTGACTTAAATTGACTTCCTTTCCTCAATGCTTCAAGTTCTGCTCTGCCTCTTTACCAAATCAGTTTATGAATGGACCATTATCCATGAATTCTTATTTTGAGCTTTTTTTCAGAAGCACTGAATTTAAATATCTTGCAGCCATTTAAATTAATGACTCAATTTAAATTAATGAGTCAAGTAACCCTGCCACACACACCAATTGATCTGAAAATCTCAGTTTATGTATGTACAAGAACTAATTTAGGGAAGTTTAGGAATACAAAGCATGTCACAATGAATCAGATGAGTCTGACAGTGGGCACGCCCAATGGCTTAGAGGAAGATACAGGATTCTACTCTTCCTCATCTTGTCAGGTATTTGTTTTCTTATACTCTGAAGCATGTAGGCTTGTATCCTTTATAACAAAACTTCTTATTAACGTACTGCAGATATCCTTACTAGCCAATCCTCATCTAAGCTCTAGACTTCAGCAAAATCATATGTTTTACAACTCCTTCTAAATTTGCATAGTTAGCCTGGGCAGGAATAAACTAATCTTGCACTTCCTAAGAACACTGCAGAAGTTTCTGTTTGCCCATATGGCACTAATAAAGAACATTCCTGTAAGTGAAAAGAAGGAAAGCATTTAATGTAAGCAGATTATCAGCTAGTACCTTTGCTGTAGTGTTTTTTTAATCAACATTTTTATATGTGGCAACCTTTGCTTATACAAAGCAGCGTTCATACAAATAAAATTGAATAAATGCAAACATGTAAGGCAGAACTGTACCAGTGTTTAAATGTTATTTTGTGGCATCTATTTACTGCTGTATCCCATTATAGAATCTAAACAAAGAGCAAGGCTAGCAAAGTAATGACAAAGAGAACGATGGAAAATGTGTTAGAATATTTCAATAAATGGCTACAAATCAGTTGAGTGGCTATTGGTGACATTAATAACACCTGGAGAAGAAACAAAACGTAGATCAGTCTGGAGTTAAAAATTGCTCAGAAACAGCCTTATTCATTTAATTGTAAGGTCACATTTAGCTGACAGTTGGTGTAACTACCTGAACAGTGAGGGAGAGCTCCACTCCAGCGGCTGTCTTCTTGGCACTCCCTAGTAGAATTCCCTATGAGACTTCGACCCGCCGTGCAAGAATAGCGAACTAGGGAGCCATATGTAAATTTGTCTCCTGTAAGAACTGCATTGGCAGGTACTCCAGGATGTCCACAAGAAATGACTAAGAAAGAAAAGAGCACAATATATTACAATGTTTTCATGCCATAGAAAAAGCCTGTTAAAACCTTTAAATATGAGGTTAATTCCACAGAAAATAACACTGGGTTTCTACACCTTCATATCTTTAGTTTTGCTGTCGCTGTAGATGATTTACTGGTCACTTTTAAGAGTAGAGGCAAAAATTACCTGTAAAACTAACCTCTCCCATTTAGCCTTCCTTTGTAATATACAGAGATCCCTTTCCTCACTCACTCCCACTCACTATCCTAACTCTTACAAACTGTACACACAACTTCTTTTAAGGCCTGGAAAGGATAAACAAAACTGAGGTAAAGTTGCAATGTTCTTTCATAGTATAGATGTGATAATGATAAGTAGATTTATTATACCTATACAATAACTACAAGCAATTTAGGCAGCTACAGAGAAATAAAAAATTAAACCTGTAGTATTATCACAGCAGTGTGTGGCACTAAAATGAACAACAGGAAAAGGAATTACCAATCATTTTGGTGAATTATGAATCATATTTAAGTTTATGTTAACATATGCATTTTGTTTGAGAGAAACTTTCCATAAGCAGTTTTGGTACAGAATAACTTGCAAGCAGATAGTTCAGATCTGTCATACAAGGAAGCATAAGTCATCTTTAGGTGTACTAGAAATCATATTCTGAATGCTGTTAGTGTAAAAGCTAGGTCACCCAAAAGAAAAGAAAGGCAAAGAAGACCTTTTATATGACCTTAGAGAATAGTCTTGCAACTTAAAACAGGGAACACGAAATAAACAGATCAGTTGAACTTTATCAGACTGACAAGTTACTTTAATACATGATCTATGGGTCACACTTTTCTAGAAAAAAAGCAAATGACTGTAAACTATGAACAATTTCTTATGGCTATTACTCTTGACAACCATTGTAATTGTATGCAGTACGCTGGGTCCCATGACAACATCAAACTGACTACACAGTGGACTGCTGCCAAAAGGCATGGTCCTGACCTCTCTTCCACAGCTGTGTGTTTCAGTTGCTTTCCCTGGGCTGGCACAAGATTTCATCAAGCAAAGGGTAAACCAAATCAGGAAAGTGATCTGGCTGAACAGTAATCCCACAGAACAAAAACAATGTTTAGTTTTCAGCCAAATCAGTCACCCTAACGAGCTTGCTGCAGCATCATGTAAATGCTAGTCCTGACACAATTCAGGAAGGAACTGTGGTAGGTAAAGAGGAAGGGAAGGAGGAAAATCAGACTTTTGGGGAGACACTCACACTTAGGTCATCTTAATGTGGCTGTACAATGGCTTTTAGTGCGCAGCATGAAATTTTCCCGGCTTGAGAAGACAGAAAGAAGCATCCACTTTAAGCAACACCACTTACAGCCTCACATATAAAAGAACAGTGTTTTTCTATTTTTTCACTGTTGAACAAGAATTGTTCATGATAAAAATTTCAGAAAGAACTTTGTATCCATTTTAGGTTTGAAATTTATCTTACCTGTCTCTCCAAGCATTTTGCCCTACCACTCAAAACAATCTTACGCTTGAAAAAAGAGAGGAGATTATCATTGATACCTCTGAAAATTAAATCTCTCTCATTGTACTTGAAAGGACTTTATGTGACTTTATCCATGAATAGATAAACAGATCATTCTCATAGAAAACGCTCTATTCATTTCAGTGAGAGTTTATCTCAAGGAGAAAATGCAAAATTTGTCCTGTAGATATTTAGGATTCAGATAATGTTTCAGTCCATCAGCAGCAAATGACTGCTAACCCAATAGGCAGTTGAGGAATTTAGGCACCTCCCAGACTTATTTGGAAATTCCCATGCCCCAGCCTCCATCGGCAGTCACCACAGCAAGTTTAGGACTTCCTGTTCTGAGGAGATGGACAACTAAAACTTTACTGAAGCTCTGTCTAAAGACAGAATGACATATAAATGCTATCAAATTTCCAAAATGCTTAATGTGGAAAGGTGGGTAGCTATTTTAGGTGATTTAGATGCCCCATCCTCTTCTGCTCCTTCCATAAGGAATGTCCCTTCACACTGGAATCCCACTCCCGGAAGTAGGAAGAGATCACAGATAGACAAAACTGGGCCAAGGACTTTCATAACAATTTTGTTAAGATTCAAATCAAGAGGCATAGACTTGGGTCAGTAAAATATTCTTACCAAATGAACATATTTATACAGCTATTTTGTATTTAAAATGTTATATTTTGCCTAGGTATTTTGTTACTGAAATCTGAATAAACCTAGTTTGCAGATTATAGGTCTGATTGACAAATACTAGAAGTGTAAACTCTTCTGAAAACCAAAACAAAGCTGCTTTAGGTCATGTGGATATTAGATATACAGTAGCAGGAAGAAATAAAGCATCAGTCAAAAACACTGTTTATAAACAGAATCACTAGCATAGTAAAACTTATTGATCTGATTAGTATATAGATATAAATTCATAAAATAAATCATTTAAATAAACAATCACAAATCTGGAAAGAAAAAACATTAAAATCATTTGCAAACTGATGCATTTGCAAATTAAAGCCTTAATTTCATTTATGTTTTCCTACAATTTCATTATAATTCAGAGTCCTAATGTCAAAAAATTAATGGTGATCAGAGAAGAGAAATACCTGAACAGAAAATGAAAGCCAATTAAATTGTTAGTTTCTAGAGATCTGAAACTCACTGATCTGATTATAGGAGCTAACAAAACACTCCCTCCCTCTCTGAGGGAAAAAAAAAGTGACGGAGGAAGGACAAAGTAATGTTATGAAATGTTCCCTTTGAGCAAAGTTTTCCTACAAAGCATTTCATAGCCTTTTTTCTCAAATATACACTACAATACAATGTCAGAAAAGAATAACCGTGAGATAATCATTAATGGTCTTAGATTATCAGTCCCAATGATAATATGTAAGTAATGATTTTAAGTTTCCCTAGGTGTTTTCAGATATCATAAAAATACAGTAAATAGGCAAATTAATCTTTACTTTCTAGCATTTCACGTTATACGTCCATACTTCCCTCTAAAATCATTTTTACATTAATAACTAAAAGTTGTATGGCAACTTGCCTTAATGATTACTCACTGAATTATACAATTTACAATATGTTGCTCATAAAATCCAGTTTTGGCCCCCAAAACATGACTGCATTTTTTCAACATTTAGTGCCTTTGTGACTAAAAAGTCATGCACCATTGTTTAATGTTAATCTATCTGAATGAATACTTACACAAACACTTTGGTAGTGATCTATCCCACAAGCCATTAGCTTTACAGGTCAAAGCAGATGAGCCCAACAGATAAAATCCCTTCTTGCAATGGTATGCCACACTTGTTCCATATTTGAAACTTTCAGGGTAATTCTGCTGTCCATGCCGAATAGCATTTTCCACAAAGCCAGGATCAGAACAGTTTACCACTGTAAGACAAACAGAGCGTTCATCGCCAACACATAACAGCAACATCAAAAACAAAGTTTAACAGTGAATTTTTGTTACTTCACTAGCAGCTTGTAACTGTGGTACATTTCACCTCGAGTCTTCAATTTTAACTTGATTTTAGTAACAAATATCAGATATTTTCCCTCCAAAGCCTTTTTGCTTTGAAATAAATAGTATGATCTTAGTCCAGTTCTTACAACAGTCTTGGCAGTGCAAATGGCTGGAAGCTAAAAAAGAACTTGGAGGAACTTTTAATCTTTTTCTTGGTCAACTCGGTTTGGCCATCTATTTAATTTTAATGAGAGGAAAGCAAAATGAAAATCAAACCAGTACACAGTTTAAATAACACTTAAGTATTTTCTTTTTACATTTCCTGTAATGAGAAAAATACCTTCTAACAGTAACAAGATCATTTTCTGTTATTAATCTGTAAAAGAAAATAAAGAGATAATGATGAAAAATGAAATATTTAATTGTGGGGAGTGACTGAGCAAATGCATCAAGAAGCATTAAGTTATTTTTCAGGTAGCAGATAGAAAGCTAACAAATTATGTTTTTTGCCATGAGTGTCTAGTTTTTGTGTAACGTATATCCCTCCTCCCCAAAATTTCCTTTTACTCCCTGCAGTGAAGACTATGGTTTGTTGATAGAAGATTGAGATGAGACACTGAGATCTCCATCACAAACTCTCAGCTTTGTTGTCTATCCATCTGACAGCTGTATGAAAAGTTATTAATGCCGCTTCCTCCTCCCCCACCTTCACTCTAAACATAATGATGTACATAAGAAAAGATTCAGAAAATGATTAGCATTGTAAGGTACAGATCATCAAAGAGTGACAGGAATCTACCTTTTGAGAATATCTAGTCTCCATTAAATCTCAATAGAAAAGAAACCTGTCTGTCTTTGAGTGGAGAAGAACATCAGATACATCATCATTTAAGAGGTAAGACAGAGAGAGTCAGTAATGTACTGCTAAGGATATTGCAAAGGTTTTTTGTTTTACTTCTGAATCATAGTTTTTAAAAAAGTTAAATTTTATCATATATATTACTGATATTTACTAATTAGCTAATACAATAGAACAAACTTGCAAATGTTCATTCATTGGAAGAATACTTAATTCAGCCAGCAAAAAAAGTATCAGGACTTTAAAAAAAAAACCACTGGCATCTTACATTCTAACTCTTGGTGAAAATAGTTGAAAATATTTTCAATTCTCTTCCTCTTTTTAAAGCAACAGTCTTAAAGACATTAAATGTTTATGGTTTCAATCTTGTAAGGGTTTTGGACAAGAATATAGATAACTCTAAAGAAGGTCCCATATGAATTCAGACTTTTCCTTCAGAAAAATCATTTCAGGATTAGAAGTAATATTTAAGGGGGAAGGGGGAAAACAGTCTTTGGTATGAAGCGAATCTATTTCCAATTTACTGATTGTTATTAAAAGCACAAAAGGCACAATTATACAGAAATGCAGGTTAAAGTTTAAAAAGCATTAGGTATTATGACAATGTACATAAAGCCTTCAGTTACTAAGGCACTCTCTAGATTGATGAGAAGAGACAGGGTTCATGCAGGAGACCTGTATTTTTCTGAGTAGTAAAGCTGCAGTCTCTCCTAAGTAAAGCTGTTCCCTACGCATTATTATTGTGAATCCTATGAAATCATTCCCCAGAGAAGCTACATTCTAGCTTTTATTTCATACTACCAACATTTATTTTAACTCAGTATTATAACCTTGTAAGTGTTATATATAAATGAAATATCTACAAGTTAAACAAGTATATGTGCATTTACACTCAGAAGTAGATACCTTTTTACCTCCTGACTTTTTTTTCCTGTCTCTTAGAACATGCAAAATTCAAAGTCCAAAAATCTTACTGCTCTTTGGGAGTTGTGAAAGATTTGAGTGTTGAAACTTGTGGCTCTGTGCTTGCATTGGGGTACCCTGAAATTCCTGCTTCTGGAGATCTCTGTTTAAGTTTTAAGAGTACTATCAAGAGAAAATACTTTATTCTTTTTACATAACACAGTAAATACATTTCAGTCTTTGTGATTCCCTTTTTCCATCATTACTAATCGCTGCTAACCTACAGACTCAGGTGAACACCTCTGAAGTGCCTACTGGGAATGGGCCCTCTGCCCATGGTAACGCCTGAACTATGCTCCCACAATTCCTTGTGAATGTGAATGTGAATACGAATGTTCAGAGGAAACACAATTGCCAGAGAACATTCTATTCATTCAGTATAACAAGCAATTAAGCTATCATGCCCAGGGACTGTTTCATTTAAAAATATAGATAATATGTTTAATTTCAAATATAAAAGTGAGTGTTTAACGATCTGTCTGTTTAGCTGAAACCATTGTTCTTCTAAGGTAACGTGGCTGTGATCTCCAGTATCACAATACTACAATACTGGCAGGAAATCTCACAAATGAATGTCCATGGTTGTATAGGATATTTGTCCTGGTATAGACCTGAACTCATGTTTCTTCTGAGACCTATGTCTGTGCTATAATCAGTGCACCATTTTGCAATGAATCTGCAGACTGAGAAGTAGCTACAGCAAACTAACACTTTCCTATTCTACTGATATCTGCCTGTTTTAGCAACCATCTTCATTACTAGCAAAAGCAGCTCTTCCTTTAAATAATATCTAAAAAGATAAAAAAGTATGGAAATTAATTGTTTTTAATGACAGTATATATCCTCTGGAATAAAATAACACAGAACTGCAATAGTTCAAAGGTGAATTAATATCAATTTAGCAATCCTATTTAAGACTTGTTGGTATTAGAAATCTTGTCCTGATGCAACTAAAACCTCTTGCTACACTCACACAGATCCACAGTACAGGCATTTTATATAGCTTGCATTTCATATTACCCACATAACTCTAACATTATAAATTGGCCATAAGCAACTTAAATAAGTACATACACATTTACTGTGAGATTTCATTGATGCACATAACTAAACACATAACTAATGGAAGTTTTCATGCAGATGCAAATTACTGTTTTTTGTCCCCAAGCTACATGACAAGACTGATATTCGTTGTCTACCTAACTCCTGTCTTGCAATCTCAAAATTTCTTTCATTTTTTTCTCAAGAATCTCTTCCACTGTACTCTCTGTACTTTTAGTTGATTTTGTTTTTGTCTGAGCATTTCTCACCCTTTACCTCTTTTCTAGAGCTCCAGATGTTAACTACAAAAGTGTTACATTGCTAGTACTCTGGCTAAGATAACATGAATGTTCAAAACTAGTAAAATTAGAAGTAACAACAGTGCTTGTGAAGCTGTGGAAGCTAAAAAAGCTCCTCATTCATTTTCAATTTCATTTTCATATCATTCATTTTCAATCATTTTGATCCTACCTAAAAGCTAGCCCAGAAACAAAATGGTAGAGATAAATAAATCTGAAGAGTGAAAATGGAATGTTTGTGGAGGAATGATTTAATTCCTGGAATAACATGCACTACTTTCAAATTGTTTCATCCTCAAGCTTTTATGATGAAAGCCACAGGAGAGAGTAGGTGATATTGTAATGCTTAGCCTTTGTTTAACTGTTTTTTTTTTATCGTAAGTGTTTGAAAATTGAAGTATTTGGATATTAAAATATTTCCAACTTTTCTTTTTTTTTTACTTCAAAAGATTTATCGGGTTTCATTTCATTCAGGGAAGGGGAAAAAGCCATTAAAACCTGAATTTTGATCAATTAAACTCTTCTGGGTTTAAATTTTAAATAATGCACAAAGCTAATTACAGATTTTTTGCTACCTTAAAAAGTTTGATTCTTGTTTTTTAGTCAAGACAAAATATTGACAATGGCTGAAAAAAGAGTTTTGAAACAGAGGTCTGAATTTTTTTCTTAATCATTAGGTCTTGTTCTTATTTTTTATTGTGTTCTTTATTCTTAATCATTATATCTTTATTTATTTTATTCTTTATTAGGAACATGGGCTCTATATTGTTCAGTTAGAGCAGATGGTAATGAATACTGGGTGGATCTTTGACTCACTCTCACAAGACTGGAAGTTACTCTGTTGTGCTTCCAATGTTTACGTGTACTAACAATATCAGGAATTTCTATCTTATCCTATACAACTTCCTAACTTTTAGAGGGAATAAGCTATGAAAAGTTATAATATTACCAGCTCTTTCAATTTTTAAAAATATTGTATGTGTGTGTTATGCAGCAGATTGGTGTTATTTTGGTAATCTACAACACCGTTTCAAGGCTGTCAGGCTTAAAGTTATTGGCAGAGGTACACATACAACCTCATTCCCATTGAATGATGTTTATGAATTTCCAATACCTAGATTTCCAAGAGCAACATTACGCTACATTCACCTTTCACCAGTCTTAGGATACAAAGGAGCTTAGCCACCATCCTTGCTTTCAGCTCTGGTGGGGGGGGGGAGGGGGGATGGTGTTATCATGCTTGTTCAATATCTTTGTATCGAAAGATTGTCTCTAACTTCCTACTTTCATGACTGAGACTTTGGGACAGTTTTCCATTGATAAGAAAGTATACATCTGTCCCACTGTACAGGGTATTCAGGCCATCATATGGTATTCTCCATTGCAGGACTAAGCAGAGAAAATCACTACTGTCTATGCCTAATAAAAAATACAAAAACATATACTGGAAAAAAGAAAAAGAAAAGGGAAAAAATAACCCTAACAAGGAACCATAAACATTTGGATTTTTTTTTCTTTCTGAAGGATCTCAAAATGCAAAACATTTAGTTTCACTATCAGAAATGAAGAGAAACTCTTTCATCACACTCTAATTGAATATATATTGAATAAAATATAAAACTAGCAAGCAACAATAGCAATCTTTTTACCAATCATCCCAAAGGCTTAGCTAAAGTTTAAGGAAACTCTTCTTGACAAGTCCTGCCAAAAGAGTATTAACGCCAAACATAATATCCGCTCTTTTTCTTGTTATGAATTTTTGAATCTTAAAACTATCAGCATGTGTATATATTTATGTATGCTTGAGTATGTATGTATATATATGAATACATACATATACATATATATATGCATATACAAATAAATAAATACACATCAGACCTATAAAAGATATAAAGGATGATCTGTAAGTGATCTCTGATACATATAATTTTTTTCAATTTTTTATATTAAACAGTCATTGGATAAAACAAACAGATCCTAGGAGCAGTTTCTGGAACCAAATCTGTTCACTTTAAGTTGAAGGCACTAATGACTACTTTAGAGGCTCATATCCTCTCTTACGCATTTCTCTGACAAAAAAATCTGCTCTGCAAAATAACAAACCTCAAGCACCGGTCTCCAGAACACACAGAGTATCATGAAATATGGTACAGATAAAAATACTGAAGAATAAAAAGCAGTAAAATAAATAGTGAAATGATATTTCAGAATTTGTACACAAGAAAGTGTATAAATATTTCTTTCACTGCAGTTTAGTGAAAAAGAATGTTATTGCACACAAATATACAATGACTTAGCTGAAACAGAACTTTCAAACACAAAATTATTTATATCAAATTCTTCTAATATTAACATAAGACTACTCTATTCAAATAGGGCATTCAAATAGAAACATGCTGCAAAATTCTCTCATTTATTGAAGGTTTTGAACATTCATAGAGGAATGCATTTCTTTTTTAAAAATCCACAAATGTCCTGTGGATTACTCATCTTTCACTAGGTTTAATGTATAATAAGCATTCATGACAACTGTCCCTTTTTCAGTACAGTTCAGCATATTAAAATAAAACAAAACAAAACTTCTAAAAATTGAAACTTTGCTTTAATGGTTAAGCCTGACAAGTTATCTTCTGAGAAGCCAGTAATAGAAATTAAGAAGAGAGACCATTGTTCCATGATGACATGTTGCCCTAAAGATATCCAAAAGCAATTCTAACTGAATTGTCTTTGAAACACAACAAGGAGAGTAGAAAAACTTAATTCTATCTGCAGACCAGACACATGGAATATTCAAATAATATATTAGATTCCCAAAGAACAAACTTTTCTGTGTAATAGTGTTCTCATTCTTGTATCAGTAGAACCTATTTAGCCAACTCAGTGATGTGTAAAATACAGAATAGTCACTGAATACATAATTTATACGTGTTCTGCGCAACAAAATGTTTGCATCATACATGAAATCTTATCAAATGATTATGCAAAAGAAAACTATCCCTCAAGCTAAAAAGTAAACAAATTATACCTGCAGTGTCATTTAACATAATCTATAGATTTTTTAAAATATATACATGAGTGTAGTGTGGCTAACAAGGGACGCATAAAGGAGTACTTCAGAAAACAATTTGAGTTGGTTGGCATACAGAACTAAGCCAGTAGTTTCCCTGATTGCTTTTCACCCTGGGGACCCAGTTGTAAATCACAGTGAGAGCAGAAGGAGATTGCTTTCTCTCAATGACAGCTGCCAAGGGTTACATGGGAAATGAATTCTGGCACTCTCAATTTAGACTGTTGAGAAAAGAAGGAGAATGCTTTAAATCTGCCCTGATGACTTTGGAACCTCACACTGAGTAGATTCAAACCCTGGAGGACAAAGAAGTGTAAAGACCATGTCAGAGTCCTTTAGGCAGTTTTCTGTTAAAAAGTTGAATGATCATCAAAAAGTACATCATTCACGGTGTTTCATTTCTTGTTCTCTCTCCCTCTTTTTTTTCTTTCCCTTGACAGAAACAGTGTTAAACTTCTTTTTAAACTTTGATATCTGATCAAGAGTATTTTTAAATTTCTCCATTTGAAAAGTACTGGATGAATGTTGGTATCTAGAACATGTATAGGGATTGCCATTCAGAATGAATAAAAGTAGAGAATTCACTCTGACTTTATGGCAAATTTTTGGAGATGCTGTGTATAACAAGAAAGGAAGGCACTGTTTGTGAAAATCTAATTACAGTGTTTCCCTTCTGTGGTAATTTCGTAAAGTTCAGTGTAAAGTCAATACTACACAAAAAGAATACCCACTCAATGAACTAAAGGAAAAAAAAAAGTCAACTTACAACTTCACTTTGCAGAAGTCTCAAGTAAATAGAAGCCTGAAATTTTTCTTTCTTTCTTTCTTTCTTTTTTTTCACTGGAGGCCAACTGGAGAGTCATTTTACAATGAAAATTCTGGACATATCAACCATAAAGCTAATATAATTATTTAGGAATCACAGTGTTTTTACAAACATTAATAAGATCTATCTAAAATCAGATGTCCTGACATCATGCTTCTGATTTCCCCAGACAAAGGAAATTTTCACTGTAGTAATGTAGTACAAATGTGTTGGCTAATAGTGTAAATTAGTGCTAATAATTTGGTACATAACAGCTTGGTATAAACAAGGCCTTAAGTAACATCAATAACTTCAATCAAGTATACAGAACTAAGTTCACATGTGTCTAGTTGTGAGATGAAAGGCTAAGACACACTTAATTTTTAATGGCACTCCAAAATATTTATCACTGATATAAAGATGCCAAATATTCTCTCGTTGTTACAAAAAATGCAGTCTTTCCTATACTTCCGCAGTGAAAATTTCTGCCTGACTGCTCAGATAACTAAGTAGCCAATTCATCCTCTACTAAAATAAAACTGGAGTCAGTAGCCTATTAAAAAATTACATGAATTTAGTTATTTTTTCAGCTTTGAACTAGGTTTTTTAAACTTCATAAAATAATAGTTCTTTTAGATCACTAGATTAGCTACTTTTAAAAAATTGTTTTCTATGCATATGAAAGCTCTTCTTCCTACACCCGCCCAGTATGAACACAGGTGTAACCCTTGCAGATACATCAGAAAGATGAGTTACATAATTTTCACTGTTCTTTAGATGTGTTGTCTATATGCACATTCACTTATAGGCATTTATGTACTAAGTAGTGTTAACCCAATAATTTTTGTCATAATAGTACCAACTCTGGGATCATGTCTTAAACTCTTTCCCTAAGGCTTTTCTTAACCACAGTATTGTTTTCCATATGTAAGAAAGAAATGTATCAATGGTATGAGAGTGGTTTGCAACTGTACAAATAAACACCTCAAAGGTGAACAATTTCAGGTGAGGAACCAATTTGTCCCATCTGAATATACATTCACGGTCACTGATCAGCAGCAACATACAACTCAGTTACCTGAAAGAAGGTTTCAAATTTCCTAGTTAAATAGGTGCTGAGGGACTGTCCTCTCAAAGACACTATTACTTCATTTAGTTTCAGAGAGCTTAGTTGTAAGTGTGAATGGAACTCCAAGGAGCAGTCTTACAGATCTCAATTATATTTATATTCTGCAAATACTTCCACTGCTTGAGCTCAAAAAGAATGAATCCTTGTTAGTACAAAGGACTCCTTGGCTATCCAGTGAGAAGTATGCAACTATATAGTAAGCTGTCTGTAACAAAGTGGGTAAGCTTTTGGATGGCTCAACTGTTAACTGGAAGACAGGATTGAGAATATAAATCTAGGTGTGTCTATGCGCCTAAGTCCCTACTTTAGTCACTGGAGATCTAACCAATAGAGTCAGTGCAGCCTAGAATGTGACAGAACCATAGAAAAGTTGGTTGGAAGGTGCCTCTGGAGGTCATCTGGTCCAACCCCTCACTTGAGGCATAATTGTCACCAGCAGATCAAGTCAGCCATAGTTTTGTCTAGCTAAGTCTTGAAACATCCAAGGATGGAGATTCCACAGCCTCTCTGGATACTCTGTTCCTGGTGCTACGCTACCCTCTTAGTGAAATACCTTTTCTTAAAGACCAATCCAAACCTCTCATGTTGCAATTTGTGGCTTCTAACACTGTCTGGCAATATTGAGAAAAGTATGACTCCATAATTTTTGTAAATCCCCTTTAATTAACTGTAACTAAATTAATTTAATTAGCTGCTACTAAATTGCCCTTTAAGCTCCTCTTTAGCAGACTGAACAAGCCTCATTCTCTCAGTATCTCCTCACCCTGATGCACTTGACCAACCCTTAGTTTTCTACTTTAAGGTCAACTGAATTACGTGCTAGGGTCTCTTGTCTATGGAAGTTCAGCCCCTGAGTGGGCCTGCTGACGCACACAGACCTGTGGATGTTTCAGCCTCTTCAAGCCTCTTAATGTGGAACCCAAGGAACTCTATTCAGTTGCCGAGATATGTCTACAACCTTTTGAGATGTCTTTGCCTGATGTCCCAAAGGACTGTGCCATTTCTGTCAGCTTCAGGTAGATATACCATCTACTGCATAACATCTCCAGTGGCACTCCCCCTTTTTATTTAGGCAACTCGGTCAAGCTCTAAGCATCCTTCTAAGGAGTCTTCAAATAGATCTTCCTAGTAAAAATTTTCTGCTTTCAAGAAATATGACTTTAATAGGAGAAAAGTAGAATAGGATGAATGAGAAGGTCTATAAGAAGAGAAATTAATTCTGATCCTAAAGTAGATTGGAGTATTTTGGATCAGTATCAGTCAAAAGGAACAAGTAACCATATCAACATTAAATATTACTTTGGAACTTTATATGATACCTATACATTGACTCTCCTGACCAAGAGATCAAGACCATATCTCAGAGCACTCTACAGAACAGGCAAACTGATGCAAAATTGTTCACATTACTTGCTAACTTTCAGATACCACTGCTAGCCAGCAGCTCTGAAAAACTGCTGCTAAAACATTACTGCAGACTTCCGATTCATGACCTAGCAGTGTGAAATGACTGGGATTGTTCACTCCAGTATTTAGATTCTTCCAAAGGAGATTTGTTGGACGATTAATCCAATGGCCAGTGTGTCAACATCACTTTTTCTTTGCACAGTGGGAGAGATCTTACAGAACTCAGAAAGATCATGGTAATGATATATCACTATCAGGATACTGTTCTGCAATGTATGGGCAGATAGGCACAATCAGCATAACCAGTTACATGCTCCAACATACTGATGTGCCAACTGTGTTTGCTCATATCAAGAAACTTTAGCTTCTTAGTTTAGCAGAATGAACTCTTCAGCTGAAAAGAATCTGTGATTATCATTATGGATGGACAGTAAAGCAAAGGGCATCCTTCTCCAGATAGGGTGTTTGGATCAGCCAAGTGGGGAACTATGCAATTGACCTGGGAGGGACAGATAGTATCATATGTGTTGAATACATTCTGGAAAGAAAGATTATTCAAAGCCACTTTTACAAACACTACACTGAAGTCTGCTATATGGTGTTATACAAGAACAATCTATCATATCACCCAGAAACATCAGCTAAGTCGTGGCCATAACCATAAGACAAAAATCTAATACTGTTTGGGGTGTTTAGTGGAAGGACCAAAGGTGAGAAAAGGGATGTACCTTAGTGGATAGGGGAAGAACAAGTTTGGGAACATAGAGGAGAAATAAGATAAAAGGGATCAGTCAAGTGGAAACAGGTGGCAGGTCAGCATTCTTGTCCGACTGAGACCTATGCTTGATCACTGCTGTTTATCTTATATTTGCATTCAATTATATTTCTACCTATTAGGGAGACCAGGGAATCTGAGATCAGTTATTGGGCAGACTGAGTGTCTAATGCCAACTACTGGAGTGATCCATATTGTGTGTGTACATATACATTCATATGTATATATACACAACACACACATACACACACACATTTTTATATATATTTCATTAGAAGACTTCAGTTCTGATCAGCTGGAGAGGAGGAACAGGACTGTGCCAACCATGCTGTTCACATTTACGTGAATGCTGTTAAAGGCTTTGTTTTCTGTCTGTTTTGTTCTGTGTGGCTGGCTGTGCATATACATACATATATATACACTGTGTGTGTGCCCACCAGGAATACATGCTCAGACAGGCTACTGGCTAGATCTGGGGATGCAGAACTACAGCAGCCTCACATCTGTTGGGCTACCACATTAAGCAACCCCTAACACTCTCCAGTCTTCACTCTTTTCGGTAATGAAAACCCAACTGCTGTAAAACATTTTTCCCCTGCACAATCATTCTATCATCCAAAAATAACCTCCCAGCAGCGCCAGAACCAAGATACCTCTGACAAGGGTGTCTCCAAAAGGGTGGTAAAGGGGTTTTGGAGATGGTAACACTGAGAGCTGGTTAGTATAATGTCTGAAATGCCAGTGTCTCAAAACCATCTGGTGGAAGTCACAGATTGCGATGCCTGTAAAAACTTGCATAATCCGTCTGCACAGTGAGGTGGGGAGAAAGAAGGACTAAAACACCACTAATCTGCTTTATTTGCTATGCTTATTTCAGTAAGTGAGTATTACTGAAAGAAATGTATGTTCACACCTCTTAACACATTACCAAGAGGTCTGCCTCAGCTGTGATGAATCAGCAGATAAATTATGAGCTGTGGAATGACATAACTGGAGAAACACCTCCTGTACATTGCCTGCAAAAGTGCCTTGAGACCTCACATTTCTCTGGAATCTTGAGTAAGGCATTTTGTCCATTCATGCAGTAGAAAAGATTAATTTCCTCAAACAACAGATCCTCAAGCATACTCTGAATCCCTCTTACCTTAGCTCTGCAGCCAGGAATGTCCCCTGAAACCTGCACCTGTAACAATCAGTCTAACTCCATTGTAAAAGGTATCAAGAGAAGATTAGAGGGTGAATTTACCAGCTGACTTTCTGCCAAGAAGATACATAATCTCTTATAAGTGTTCTTGTATTCCTTTCTCGCAAGAGAAAATTGAGATTATTTATTGCTTGCCATCATAACTTCAGCTTCTAGAGAGGAAGAGGTAGGCTAAATAAACAAAATGTCTAATAATTCCCCCTTGTTTGGGATTTTTTCTGACCACTCACAAATTTTGCTGTGTGAGAAGCTGTACTCTGCCAAATTAGAAATGCTGGATCCAAAGGTGCTGCATTAATGGTGCCTAACTATAAAGGGTTGTAATGAAACTGAGAAACTCTGGAAGATGACCCTAGGGAATGTTCAGAGAAAAGGCCAATATATTAAAAAGCTCTAAATAATAATATTATTAATCCCATGCCCAGACACTTACTGGGAAGTTTCAAATCAGCACCCAAAAACGGGTGATTTAAAGATGATAATTTCAAAGTCTCACAGGCCAATGACATTATCAAGGATTCCCTCCTCTCTGTAGTACACTGAACAGAGGAGGGATGGGATGCTGTGAAACACAAGAATCAGGCATGCAGTAAAAGGAAATAAATCATCATGAGAATTCTCTGCTCTGGTTGGAGTTTATGGCAACCAATAAGTGGGGACTGTCTGAATTTTGCCCTAAGTTCTTGCTCTGCTAAGGATAAAAGAGAGGAGGAAGCATAATTTCTGAAGTCCACCATTGCTTTTTCTTGTGAGCTTTTGTACAGATTTTTGATGTATGTGATGCCTTTTGTATAGCTTTTGTATATATGATGGCAATCATTTATACTGCATACCTGTGAAAATATAATTAAGGCCTGAGTTAAAACACCTCCAGTGCTGAAGGCAAAAGGCTAGAAGAAGGCTGTGTTTGTTCTAGGTTTGAATAGGAGTAGCATGAGCAGGTTTCAGCAAATTTACTGCTTGACACTCTCTTGAATCTCTTGAATCTCATTTATATGAAGGAATGATCAATTCTAAAGATAACAGTAGCAAAGGATATCCATAGAAACTTTCCTTGCCACTGATTATGAATTTGAAACTGCCTCACGAACTTGCAGCAAATGATAGGACAGTTCATCCAATGCCAAACAAAGGAACTGGATCGATATGTGCTCATCTTTGTATATGCATTCTTGCAGGCTAGAAGATGAAGGGTGGTATTTAATACACCAATTCTTACTTCAAGCACAACATGTGGATATATGGCCTGCGCTGCAACTAGGCATGCACAGCCCTGATAAGACCATCTAATTCTGGTCTCATTTTGGTGGTAAAGAGTCAGTATGAAAGGCAGGAAATGTAGAGCAGCATTCTGTGCTTCTAAAGACCAGATGCAAAGCAGTTCCAAACTGCTGAGGGGAAAATTCCATGTGGAACATACTTAGTTTAGGATTTGGTAGCTTCATAGCTACTTCTGGGGTACCATATTCAGGTTGCATCAAGTCATACTAAGACAGGTGTGCTGAAGAGCACGCACATTTGGGAATCAGAATTTTTCCAAAATGCCATTTGATTCTAGTTTAAAGGCAAGTAAACTGGGCATTTACTTATGATGTTCTCTTTACCAAAAGAATAAAGGCAGAGGTAGAGCCCATGAAAGAATGAAAATTTCCTACAACACAAATTGCAATTTTTAAACCATATTTCAGTGATCTCACCATTCCATCTAGAGCTATTGCAAATGTAAAAAAAAAATGTGTGTGTGTGTGTGTGTGTGTGTGTGTGTGTGTGTGTATAAAAGCATAAAATAGTCATTGAAAAAGGATTATTACTTTCAATAGTTCAAAAAAAAATTTCTCATAAATTTTATCAACATTACCACCAGCCTTTTCTTTTTACTTGTGAAAGAAACAGTAGGAACATAAATTCTTCCAAGGCATTGTTGTTTTAATCATCATGATTTCTCAGAAGACAGAAGATCAAACTTGGACAGTACTAAAATCTGTCTAAAAAAATGTGTTAATTTTAAGAAATTAAAGACTTTACTTGCTGTGCTGAAAAAAGTGGCAAACTGATGTATCAGCCTTCTGGAGTGGGGGGAATACCAGTGTAAGTACAGCTCAGTGCTTTATAATTCATAGTAGGATCTAAAAACATATTGAAATGCTTTATTTCATACAAGTTTTTCTCATATAGTGCTGAAGAAGCATGTATGATCTTTTGGATACACTGGTTTTTGCCAGGCAAAAAAAACCCACATATTTTCTTTGGCATAAATTCCTGCCAGTGACTTGTTAGTTATCCTATTAGCGACACAGTAGATAGGAGCAACACGTCATTGCAAAAGAGTGCTTGACAACTGTCTCGCTTTATTTCCTAAAAATATCAGTGTTTCGTAAGCATACACAGCAATTCAGTAGCAAAATAAAATAAAAAAACCTTTTCCTCTGCAATAACCTCAAGCACTATTTAATATTTTGTAGCAACTACACACAGAGTCTCAGTGAAGTGAAGCCAAGTTCATTATTGACTCAAGTGAACTCAACTGAGGTTTGAAAGAAAGGTCATATGTAAAATCTCTGCTGAATTAAATGATGCAGGTTTGCCAGGAACATCAATCCCTTCACCAGCAGAATATTCAAGGGGCTGGAAGATTTATTTTTCTTGTACACAGATTCATAATTCATCATTAACAATGAAATTCAATACAAATATTTTTCACCTGTTAGTTAAAAGGAAATTTTAGAAGGAAAGGCATATGCTAGAAGAAGTCATATTACTCCCTTTAGGTAAGTTCAAATAAATTCAATAACAGGAAAGTTGCTATAAGCATTTGATTGGCAGAGACTTAAACTAGCAACAAGGTTATAAACATTTTTATTTACCTTGTGTACAATTTGCTTTTTTTTTTTAACAAAATATAAGAAAATAAACTGACATTTTAGATGGTAAAATTTTAATTTTTTTTCATTGTGGATGTAAAATTAACATTTCAGCTTTTTTTATTTCACCAACCCCTGTGATTTCATCAGCTACAGTTAAAGTGCATTTTTTTATTAAATATAATTTAAAAGTTTTTGCTCTTCTTCTTCTTCCATGTAAATGCTATAATTCAAGATATATTTTATTTAACTCTTATCAGCAAAAAAAGAACCTGTAATAATTTTGAACTCTGCAGAATCATCCTTTAAATCAAACTTTTAAAAAATTTAAAGAAAACATAGTTATAAAAGTATGTCACACTAATTTTCATAGAATATAGTCATAAAAACTAGTATTTACTGAGCTGAAAATCTCAGGCTATCAAATTCTGCTCTCAGTTAAATGATGTAAATGTAACTATGCTGCAAGCTTCTAGTGAGGCAACTTAGAGTAGGGAAGAGTCCTTTCTGATATACGAGTAGAAATAAACTAGGGAAACACACACAGAGAAGTGCTCTGTGGGAACATGGTTGGCTGATACAGAAGTTTGAACCAGATTGCTCTGTAGTGCTCTATTTGTTCCTTTTGAAAAAAATACCACAAGTTCATGGGTCACAATGAATTCATAAGCAGAAATGCAGGGCTGGGGACACCATATGCTACCTCAGCAAGATTCTTGATAATGCATCTGTCAAAGTCTTTAGTCATAAACTATGAAGAATCACAGAAAGGCTGAAGTTGAAAGGACCTCTAGCAATCATCTAGTTCAATCTCCCTGCTCAAAGCAGGGTCAGTTAGAACAGGCTGCTGAAGGCTGTATCAAGCTGGATTTTTAATATCTTCATAGAGATTCTATAACCTCTCTGGACAACCTATTCCAGTGTCTGACCAGTAGAAAAGATTTTTCTTGCATTTAAATGGAGTTCCTCTCAGAAGAGTTTGACTCCATCTTCTTTACTCTCTTCCATCAGGTACTTCTACACATTGATAAGATCCCCCATGAGCCTTCTTTTCTCCAGGCTGAACAATCCCAGCTTTCTCAGCTTCTGCTCATATGACAGATGTTCCAGTCCCTTAATCATTTTTGTTGCCCATCGGGGAACTGCTCCAGTAGGTCTGAGAGCCCAAAACTGGACACAGTACTCCAGACGTGCCCTCACCAGTGTTGAGTAGAGGGAAAAGGATCACCTCCACAATCTGCTGACAGCATGCTTCCTAAAACAGGTCAGGATGCCATTAGCCTTCTTTGCTGCAAGGGCACATTGCTGGGCCATATGGTTCACCAGCACCCCCAGGTCCTTGTGCTTGAGGTTATTCCAGGTGCAGCACTAGGCATTTCCCTTTGCTGAACTTCATGAACTTCCTGTCTCTCCGTTTCTCCAGCTTGTTGAGTCCCTCTGAATGGAAACACAACCATCTAGTGTATCAGCCACTCCTCCCAGTTTCATACCATCTGCAAACTTGCTAAGGATGTACTCTCTCCTATAGTATTGGCCCAGTACTGACCCCTTGGGTATTCCAACAGTGACCAGCCTCCAGCTGGACTTGTGCTGCTAATCACAACCCTTTGAGACTTGCAGCTCAGCCAGTTTTCAGTCTACTTCACTGCCCACTTATCTGGCCTGTACTCCATCAGTTTGTGTATGAGGATGTTATGATCAGCAAAAAAAAGATTAAAAGTTTTGCTGAAGTTGACATAAACAACATCCACTGGTCTCCTCTCATTCACTGAGCTATTCATTTCATCACAGAAGGCTATCAGGTTGGTCAGGAATGACTTCCCCATTGTAAATGCATGCTGACTACTCTCAATCACCTTCTTGTCCTTACTATGTTTGGAAATGTTTTCCAGATTATTTGCTCCATCACCTTCCCAGGGATCGATGTAAGGATGACTGGCCTGACAGGAGTGATATCTGCCTTCTTCCAGGCTTCCAGACCCTCCCCTGATTGCCATGACGTCCCAAGAGTATTGAGAGTGGCCATGCAATGACATCACCCATTTGCCTCAGCATTCTTAGGTGCATCCTATCAGGTCCTATGGACTTGTGTACAGCCACTTTGTTTAAATGTTCCTAACCTGATCTTCCTCTACTGTAAGTCTTCTCCTCTATGATAAGTCTTTATTGCTTCAGACTTCCCCACTAGTCTGAAAGGCCTGTCATTCCTGGAGGCCAGTCTTATCAATAAAGACTGAGATGAAGAAGGCATTCAGTACCTCAGTCTTTTCCATGTCCTCTGTCATCAGGTCTCCTGCCTCATTCAGCAGGAGGCCCACATTTTCCCAAGTCTTCCTTTTGCTGCTGGAATACTTGTAGAAACTCTTCTTGTTGCCCTTCATGTCCCTCATTAGATTAAACTCCAGATGGGCTTTGGCTTTCCTAACCCCATCCCTGCATATAGTGTCTCTGTATTTCTTCTGGGTCACCTGATCCTGCTTCCACTTCTTGTATGATTCCTTTTTATGTTTGAATTTAGACAGAAGCTCCTTGTTCATCTAAGCAGGCCTCCCACCACTTTTACTTGACTTCATGCATATCCGGATGAACCATTCTTGAACCCATAAGAGGTGATCCTTGAAAATCAACCAGCTGTCCTGGACCCTTCTTCTCTTCAGGACTGTATCCCATGGAATTCTTCAAAGAAGGTCCCTAAAAATGCCAAAATTTGCTCTCCTGAAGTCCAAGGCCATAATCCTGCTTTTTGCCCCGCTGCCTCCTTGCAAGATCCTGAACTCCATCATCTTATGGTCACTGCAGCCAAGGCTGCCCCTGCCCTTCACATTCCCAACCAGTTCTTTTTGGTTTTAAGTATACAGTCCAACAGATGACTTCCCTCATTGGCTCCTTGATCATCTATATCAGAAAGTTATCAACTAACGCACCCAGAAACCTCCTGGATTGCTTGTATCTTGCTGTGTTGCCCTTCCAGCAGATATCAGGGTGGTTAAAGATTCCAATGAGGATCAGGGCCTGTGAATGTGAGGATTCTTCCAGTTGTCTGAGGAAGGCCTTATATACTTCTTCCTGGTCAAGTGGTCTGTAGCAGACACCCACAATATTGTCCATGTTGGTCCACTCTCTAAGCTTAACCCATCAGTTCCCAGCTGGCTCTTCATTCCTCCCAAGGCAGAGCTCCATGCATTCTTGCTACCCTCTCAAAGGATAAATCACAGTGTAAAGTGTAAATTCTTTCTTCCTGTCTTCCCAGCCTGTCCCTCCTGAAGAGCCCATAATCATCCACTGCATAATCATCCACTCCAGTCATGTGAGCTATCCCACCATGTCTCTGTGATCCCAACAAGATTGTAGCCCTACAATTGCACACAGATCTCTAATTCTTCCTCTAATTCACCCATTCCACATGTGTTAGTGTAGAGACACTTCAGAGAGGCACCCACTCATGCTGATTTCCCAGAACATGAGGGAGAGCTTCCTCCATAATGCTGTCCTCTTGGTACTTCATTATTTGTGTTCATACACTTGAGTTCACCCCACTTTAGCTCTTTGTTGTTGTTTTCAAGGTGTCTCCTGTTCACATCACCCTGTACCCTTTGCTTGGCAACCTGGTCCACCACTTTCACACTTAATTGTGGGTCATCATCTCCCTCCTCCATCATTCCTCATCTTAAAATAATAGATATCATCCAAAAAAGAGGCTGAATTGATCCTAGTAATGTCAAAAAGCTTCTTGTTCTGTATCACAGAATAATGATTTGGCAGTAGCAACCAAGTACTATTAAGTACAGAAACACAGCCATGTATATTTTGAGTTTTCTGGGGTTATGTTAATCTTTGAAAACATTCTTACAAACACGGACTCTAAATTAAAGATTATCTTTGATCATTCTAATGTCAAAAATCCTACGAAAAATAATACATTTTAATGTTATTATTTAAAATATGTATGAACATTAATGTTATAAGCTAATCATGAAACATGATAATACTGACAAAGTTGAATTATGTAATTAAAGGCTCATCTCCACAAACACAAAGGAGCACAACGGCGGGTAGGGGAACCCCAATAACCCAGTTAGAGAAATGGAGCCTCCTGACCTGCTTCTCCCAGAGCTATCCCAGGAAAGCACCAGCCCCAGGGGCTGTGGCTGAGACCCACCCATTTAATCAATGGAAAAGGGTCTCCAGATTACCTTACAGACTAAGGTGGGTTACTGCCTTAGGGGTATAGGACTCATTGTGGGATGCAGGGGAAGAACATCTGGGGGTTGTGAAAGACTTACTTTGGGATATTTAGGATGGGAACCAAAGATGGGGAAAGGGAAGGATCAAGGGGGTTTGGGGAGGAACAAGATGGTAAAATAGAGAAATAAGGGAATAAAAGGGGCCAGTCACAAGTAAACAGGCTGCAAGTCAGTACACCTGTCTGTCCATGCCTTGCACCTGATTACTGCAGTCTGTCCTGTCTTATGCCATTTCTAACCATTTTTCTGAGTGAGTGGCTCTCTATTCTGTGTGCATGTGTGTGTATGGAGCTCTGAGTGCCAGCAGCTGGAGCAGGGACCATGGATCACAGGAGCTTGTGTTCCTCACGTGTCAGCAACTGAAGAGAGTGTGTGCATATTGTATGGGTACATATGTCAGTATGCGATCTCTATCAAATAACAAGATGGATTAGCTGGCAAGTAAAATAAGAGGCTTGGGAGCCAGGAATTGAAGCAGCTGTAAGCCTGGGCCAGATGCTGAAGAGGATCTCTCTGGGTCTCCAGAGTCTGAGAGTTAGCTCAGTAGCTAACTGAGTAGCTAACTGGAAGGACCAGGAGGTCCAAGCCAGTTCCTGGAAAGGCTGTGGGGTCTGGGGGTCTACTGAGAGACCAGTTTGCATCTGTGTGTCTCTGTGCATGAGGCAACTGAAGATGAGAGGATCCAAGGGCCAACTACTGGGTAGACCATGTGTCTAAAGCCAGTGACTGGGGGGGGGACCCCTAGTTTGTGTGTGTGTGTAGGTCTAAGTACCAACAACTGGAGCAGGGCTGAGGGCCTTGGGGCTCATATGTCCAGGCACCAGCAGCTGGGGAGATCAGAGATCCATGGGTACCTACTGGATAGACAGAATATCTAAGCCCATGTACTGGAGAGATCCATATTGTATATGTGGATATATTTCCCACAAACAGACCTTCATCCTGAACCACCAGAGAGGGGGACAGGATTATGCTGTTTGTGCTGTCTGTGTTTGTGTGAGTGTTTCTGTCTGTGCTAATTTGAGTTGCTAGCCGTGTATATATGCACATATTATGTATAGTGTGAGGATATACCGGGGATATGTGCTAAGCACTACTGGCTGAAGCTGGGAACATGGAGCTGCAGCAGCTTTGCCTCTATTGGGCTATTGGATTTGGCAACCCCTAACATATAATAAAAAAAATACCAGTTCTCAAGACAACTAATACAACATTAACAACATTAACATTGTAAAATGTCACCTAAAAGAAACAATATCTTCAAGTTTTCCAGGTCAGAGATGCATGTAATAAGTGGAATAGAACTACCCTGACATTGATATGTTTAAGCTAAAGTAATATTTTTTGTACTAAAACTAAATATCTTCTGATGCACAAATACTTTTACAATCATTATTGTTATTTTACCTGGTATACCTCTTTAAAGATCCATAAAGAAGGACTTCTCAATCTAGAGAAATGGCAAAGTTTATGACAAATTGCTTTTTAAAACATTTTAACTGTATAAATGACCCCTTTAATGTGTACATGCAGTTGAAGGTTGATTGTGCCTCAATAGTTGCCATATTAATATATTCAACCCCCTTTTTCTCCCTCTAATTGTCAGTTCTACATGTTCAGCCAAAGCTCTGAGACTCAGGTTTAGTTCTTTACTTCTGACACATCTTCACTTTTGTAATTTCCCAGAGTAAAGGTGGTGAGATCTGAGTAGGACTTACACTTTTAATAGAATTTTAAATAAAATTCTTGCTGATGCACAACACAGAGAAGAATTTAACTTGTTCTTTATCTTAGGGGATTATATTCTTTCAACTGATACACTAATATTAAGAAAAATAAATATTCCAGTGTAGAAGAGCAATTAATTATCCATTTTCTATCCTGACAACTATTTCAAGATGTAATTAACTCTAAATAAATACTTAAGTCACATTGTCTTCATTAAGATGTAAATCCATATTGATCAGAGTTCCCAAGCAGCTCTATACTTCGTAATACAGACCTGCACTGAGAATGCAGTGAGAGTGAATTCAGAGAATTTCCGAGCAGCTCCATTCTGGTAGGAATTTGACATTCTTAAGTGAATGGATCTTGGCAGAGTTGAATGTACAATACTCACTATCCAGAAAATCAACCTCCCTAAACAAGATTTTTGACCATAAAGTCTACTACAAAAGGTGGTACAGATCAAACTCAAATTCATGTTATGAATTAAAAAAGGAAAACGATAGTAGTAGACACAAGACATACCTGAAATAGTGTTGGAGTAACTGTAAAGCTCAAGTTTCACAATTCTTAAGTTCTTATATTTTAAACCTTCTCAGCCTTTACACCATTTTTCATTAAATTCCTTTTCATTTTTTTCATTGTACGTAGGTAATGTATACACTTGAGTTCAATGTGAGTATCTGAGTAATTCAGCTTGTAAAAGAGGCTGAGTTACAGGAAGATCATGCAGTTTTTGCCTCTGACAATCAAACAGCACAGATCTGGACCATATTTACTATATATATGGGTTATATATATATGTAAAAATAAATACAATTTTAACAAAGAAAATCTTACTTAAATGCCTCACAGATGAGATAGAAAAGTATGTTCACTGAAGTTTAGTGAACTAAAGAAGTATACATGGAAAAAAAATTACTTGATCCTAAATAGGAACAATTTGCTAATTTCTGTTTCCCTATTCCAATAGTTATACTGCCATGCTAATTAACTCACTTGCCTTAATTCTCAGAGTAGTGTCTAAGTGAATTGCAATCTTTGTATTGTTTTAATAAGAACAAAGGATCTAATTCCTCACACACTGAGCTTGAAATTGCATCAGCTATCTCTGAAACAATGTCATGAGCTAATCACCAGAGATTATTATTCTTAGGCACAACCATTGCAATAAAATATGACTTTTAATAAAGCAACAGGTGGAGGTAATAAAGCTATCAGTAACTGAACTTTTTATTATATGATCTTTAGTCCCAATGCTAGCATCCTTAGAACAATTCTGAACATTAAAGACAGGTTGCTATGAATTTCTAAGAAAAAAAGCATAGTATTTACATTGATTTATTGCATAAGTGACTATTTTTCAAGTGGAAGAAAATACTCAAGAAAAACTCTGTAGCCGTTACACTGCTGGAGAAATTATTTATCTGATTAAGCATTAACCCCCTTTTCAACAAACTAACTTGTGCCTGCCTAATCACAGGAGATTTTCGTGTTGCTCTTGTGATGGAAATAGAATTCCAAACTCAGTCCTTCTATTCTGACTAATGGAGGATGCAGGGATTAAAAAATTAATGTTTTCTATCTTTGGAAACTAATCTTTAGCTTCTTAATTTGGCAGTCAGCATTCAGGCATGAGATACAATCCATGCAAATGACACTGAAAGATTAGTCAGCCTAAGGAAAGACGTGAGTGACTTGTATGAAATTCTTTTTAGAGGATGCATGATTTTGCAAAGATTTGCCAAATTATGTCCTGGAAGGAAAATCCTGCCAACTTGCCAATTCCAATTTAACCCATAAAATTCTAACTTCAGTATCACACGTATATATACTTTATTTCTTTGTATGTTGCATGCCTGGAAGAAACACCAGTTTCTTTCCAGAAGCTAAGCATTTTGTTTGTTTGTTTTTAGTTTATACATTTCGAAATCAGTACCATTGTTAAAAGTTAGAAATTAACTCAGCCAGTTCCAGAAAGGGAATATGACCAGGTACAAAGGTCCAAATTAGGTCCATCAAAATATATTCCCTTTTGGGAAGTTCATGAAAAGAAGTCCAAACTATATACAACACCGCCAAACCTTTTCTCATGGCTCTTGACATCTTTCAGTACATAACATGATTCACCCCAAGTCCTGCCTTTCTTTCTCCCTCTTTCTCTCTTTTCCTTACCTCTCTGACAATTTGTATCTATTGTATAATGGGAAAATATTCAATTTGTCTTAGTGATCCAGAAGAAAACACTTCACAACATTGTAAATATTTTCAGCACCTAGTAGGATTCAGCTTTAAGAGTGCACTTCCTACTCTTGTACATGCTATTTTGGGGCATACGACATAAAAGTATTAGATCAAGGGACTGATATTAATTGTCTGATAAAGCTCTTGGTGGAGCAGATCAAAGGTTTGATATTAGCTCTATATTCTGCAACAACAGCCAAAGTCTGAAGAAAATCATTAAAAAAGTGCCCATAAGTAGAAAGAGCAAGAATAGGGCAACCTAAGGTGAGACTTCCCCTTATAATCTCCCAGCACCCAACTCTTCAGCTCAAAGGATTCCTAATCCAGATAGAGGCTCTGTATATTCAGTAACCCTCAACTGATTTCTCTCCTACTGAAATATTTTGATGTCCTTTAGTCCTTGCATTAGAAAAAATGGTGAAATTCAGTCCTTTTTATTCTCTCCATGGCACTCCTGGCTTTTAGACTTCTATTATTTTCTTTCATGCCTGCTAGTTAATTCTTCTCTGATACTTCTCAACTTCCTCATAAAAAGCCTTTGCATTCCTTTGATCCCAGCTGTTGCTTTTTCTTAATCTTTTTGCATCCTTTTTAAGAAGAAGGGATCAGAACTGCATGTTATGATATTCAAGATGTGAGCAAATCACTGATTTAGGCAGTAGCATAAATTAGTAATCTATATTTTTTTCACCACTGTACAACATCTTTTGGGGCATGTGTCTCAAAGATCCTTTTTCCTTTGTTATGAAACTGTTTATGCCTCCTGGAGTCCAGGTAAGTCTATAGTTGCCCTGTAATATATAACAACAACTAGAAAAAGAAGCAGACTACGCTGTCAGCAATTTTATTCTCCCATTTACAGGTTTTGGTGTATTTTATGTGCATTTCAAACCACATCAAAATGAAACCAAACCTTATGGAACAACACAGGATTTGTTTGGCTATAAATACTCCAACTTTTACTTAAACTCAGGTGGAATAATACACTAGATACATCAGTGAATAACTAAAAGTTACTGTTCAAGTTTTCCTCTCCCCCAAATAATTTATTAATACTAGGACAGAATTCTTTTAGACAAATATTACAATATGTACAGGTAGCTACTTTGGAGACAGATATTTCTTTTTAATTCTAATTATGTTACTGGCATCTAGATAAATAAATGGTAAGGACACAATGAAATGTAAAAGAACTTTGGACTCCTGCAATTATAGTGTTTCTGAAATGGCTTCCTTTTTTTTCCCCTCTGTATGTGTAGATTAGATACACAGGTTTCTTCATAACACAGACCCTTGCTTCATTTTTCTCTCTCAAACATCTCTATTTTACACAGAATATAATAGGAACCAATTTCATGCATGTTTTCACAACAAACACCCAGAATGAAATCTAACATTATCAATTTATTATAGGCAAAAGTATCAGTTTCACATGTACAAAAGCTATGAACATCCTTCAGGTATTGCTAGGGAAAAGAGAAGAATTAATAGTGTTTTGATGCATGAATATTCATTTGCATTCTTATGTTTTAATAGGAGTAATGGACCATTTATGGAAACAGTACTCAAGTGCATCTAAGTCAGTCTAGTTGGTTGATTGTGAATTGCTAATTTAATACAACTTTTTTGATACAAACTAAATTTTATGTGTCTATAAACCAAATGCTAGAGATTGCAGTTTGAGGATTTTGAGGCCAAATACTGGAGAACCAATGCTTCACTAAACTTCAGCTAAACCCATTTTCCAATACAAAAATGGAAAAATTCAGGTAAAATAGACAATAAAGTCCTAAAAGCCAGTTTTCAGAATTTGATCCCAGTGTTTTTAAGGTGGGGAAACGGATCATGACTGAAATAATTCGTTACAGAACAGAGAACAAACAGGAAAGTTGCCTACCTCGGCAGCTGGGTAAAGGGCTACTCCACTGCCCATTGCTTCGGCACTGTGCTCGAGATGCTCCCTGAAGTAAGTACCCCATGTTGCAAGTAAAATTTACAACATCATTTAAATTGAACTCACTGCCGTTAGTCACTCCATGAGCTGGATTCCCAGGGTGTCCACAAGTGATTGCTGTTAAAGTAAAAATAGGCAGGCTAGCATCTAACTGAAAGGTACTGTTCTATGGAAGCACTTGCAGGCTGGAGCTTTTTTTTTTCTTCTTATTTTTCTTTTTTTCCTGAATTTGTACTTCAGTTGTCTTTTAAATTGATGTAGATGATTGAAAAAATATAGGATACATTTACACAGAATTTTTAACTTGCAGGAGAAAAATGTTCATCTTTAAATAAAACTTTCAGAATCTACATTTTACCTAATTTACAAATCTGTAATATAAGTAATTATATATACATGCATTTTGATACCCATCTGATATGTATTACACCTTGAACAATTTTGAGACTTTACTGTCTTTCCTACTAATGCAGATAAAAGAATGAAATTGCATTTCTCCTGCAAGCTTCGAAATATAGTAGAGCCAAACAAATAGAGTTTGATATAAGGTTTTAGAAACATCTTCTCATGAATTTCAGGATTGAATAAAAAGTTGATTTAAAGTAGCAGATAAAACTTACTACAAAAAGGAATACTCTTCCAAAACAAAGCTCCTTCTAAAATTAAAAAAAAACCTAACCAACCTCCCCTTCATCCCAGCCTCCCCCTGCCAAAATAATCAGTTCAATGATTTATAATGGAAGATCTAAAAATATTAAAGTAACAAATTCCCTCTTCCAAAGTTGTTGAGTTGCTTTGCTGAAATATTTTATCATTTTAATCAGATTTCTTACAGCAAAAGAGAAATCATTGTTGGGAGCAAATCTTTCCAATTTTGTGTACTTTGTTAATCATGTTTACATTATGTTTATAATAATACACTCTTATTATGGTCATGCTGTAGGCTTCCACATGAAAACACATTAAAAACATATGGAAAAACATAGATACTGACAACATAACACCAGAAAGTCAAAGATGTACAGCTTTTCATCATTGTGCTGGTGATAACGATTATCATAATCATGTAAATGTCCTATTCACAGGGTTATCTTTTGCTTTATTACTTTGTGTTTTGTTTCTTTATCTAACAGATAAGTGAAGAATAATTTAAATGTGTTTTCTTGTATTTTTTCATGGGGTCCAATTATGAAATAGTATTTTCAACAACACACGACCTTTGGGAATTAAGTAAGACATCTTCCTGTATATAGATTTATAATCCTTACACTGTGCAAATAAATCTATGCAAATCACTTTAACACCTTTCTGAACTATCCAATTTGCAGCATTTGAAAATGAGACCCTAAACATCACAGCAATATGTGACCATATGCACAGGATCAATTTTATTCTAGCCTAGTTGTTGCTCTTCTACTTTTAAACTGTTACAGATGATGAGGTTTCAATAAATAAAGCAATTTCCAGGGCCACTGGAAATCAGTTAACATCATTCCTACATAAAGAACTATTAAATTTTAAAGGTGCTACTACCTTAAACTTTCTGGAGTTTCCTGAATGAATGATAAGCCACAGGTTCTTAAAACATAAAATTTAGGTCTCTTATAAAAACTGATAATGAAGGACACTTCTGTTCAGTTGTCCTTTTCAACAGAAGCATATCCCAGTAAGTCAGTTCTTGTTTACACCTCATTACTCTTGACAGATGCTGTTTTTTGTAACGTCTTCCAGAAACTAAAGGTCTCAACTACTGAAACTCTAGTCACTGCATCTAGTTCTGCCACTGCTCCATTACTGTTACAGAATATCATTGACCCATTGACTGGTCAATACTTCAATTGTTGGATTCACAGAGTAACAAGTACTGAAAAGCTTATTACAAAAAAAAAAAAAAAAAAAAAAAAAGAAGAAGAAAAAAAAGAAAAAAGAAAAAAGAAAAAGAAAAAGAAAGAAAGAGAAAAGTAGATAATGTGGACATTATAGTGTTTCTAATGCCCTCTAGGTTTTTAGGCAGTCTATTTAATATTGTTTACCTAAGCAGTAGCCAAGACTTTTTAAATAAAGGCTATTACTGTTGTTTTCATGTCATCTAAATTGGAAAGGATCTTATAAATCTCCTCCTCCCTCCTAATGTAAATAATTGTCCTGTGCATGCATGCACACCCATGTGTACATACACACACAGAGTTCTAAATACGCCATGCGAAAACAGATGTACCTACCATGTCTAATATAAACAGTCTCTAAGGAATTACACATTTGGCTATTATACTGTCAAGAGATTTACACAGCTTAATGTAATGTATCTCTTAAATATATTTTCCTGTTTTTCACACATTATCAGTCTTAGACCTGAACATTTCCATCCCACCACAGAAAAAAATGTAATCCAGAAGAAGTAAGAGTAGTACAATATCCTAACACGACTTGGAGAATAAAATCTAGTCTGAGTGGCAAGCTATATAACTAAGAATATGTTTTGGTCGCCATTAATATAGCATATAGTTTTTGTAAAGAAGGTTGCTATCTTAATTTTGTTGTGCTGCAACTCACGAAGAACTAATTAGAGGTCTTCACATTTCACGTTAACTCCCAAACAACTAGCAAGTGAAAAGATCTTTCAGAAAGCACTTGTCCAAAGCGTGGGCAAACTGATTACTCAATATGGAGGTAGGGAAACACCTGTATGTCAAAAGTTGTGCAACATGAGAGAGGCTGACTGTCACATGACACGCAGAAGCTAAGGTGGCCCAGGGTGGAAGGGGTCTCAGTACCTGCTGAGGTAATTTTTTTGAAGGTTACAGTGTTTAGTAGTTAAAACTCTAAAACCCCTTTCAAAGCCAACTGAAAGCACAGAAGGATGTGTAATTTTTTTAAAAAGTCTCATAAAATGTAGCCCAGTTTCTGGCAATTTTTCAGGGGCACAGCCACACCCAGCTCATAACCTCTTTATGGTTATCTAATTTCTGATGCATTCTCCACAGTCCATAGATCTTTCCAGTATTACACTAGGGAGACAATTTCTAATACTGGTAAACAGTATGTTTTCACTTTCCTTCTCAAATATAGCTTAGCCGTTTTTGCTAGAACTTTTAAAAAATAAATGAACAAAAGCAGGAAAATCATCTGAAGCTTGGTTGCTGACAAAAGCTTTCTGTTTGGTTCTTTAGCCTGGCTGAGTTATAAATAAATTTAAAAAAAAAGTTGTAATAGAAAGTGTTAGGTAACCTGTGATGACAGAAATTGCTGCCAGTTCCTCTCATAACAGTAATGATAATATCAATTTAGGAACAAACAGCCTCCTATCTCCCTCTCAGCTTTGCCTATTTCTTTTGAAGGGATTTTATTCACTGCATGGTAAAATTAATCCACTAAGAAAATAATGAAAGTTGCTAGCATTTCTCCTCTGATGAATGTAAATTATTTAAAGATGTAAATAGGATTATAAAATGACAATGCCATTTGGCAGATATTTTCTGTAGCTCTTTCGAGGTCTCATTTTACCACTAAGAAAGAATATATTCTAATGACTTATCTAATGACTTATCAGTAGTATATTTTCTTAGAAATGAAACAAAGCTACTGACATGAATTCAATATAAAAAGTGGGGTCAGAGACACGTATGGATTCACTGTGGATGAAAATACTTCCATGTGAATTAGAGATGTCTTATAATATGACAGAACTGAAGCAATGGTTCATTAAAAATAATCAAAATTACATAGAAATTGGGAGCCTTATTAAAATTGAAAAATAATAAAAGTAAGTACACAATAAACTAGCAAAATAATAAACAGAGAAGTATGATTTCTTTCTTGACTGTGATTAAAAGTCTGGTGGCTCAGAAAAGGTCAGAAAACCTGCCATTCAAAGAAGGATGCAACTAGGGTAGAAAAGACACAACAAATCAAGTCATTAATTATGGGTTTTTCAAAAGCAGATGTGTTAAGACCAAAAAAATCCTTTGGAACACATCTAATGGACATGGTATAATTCAAATGCCATGACCTGGGCCTGCACTGGTAAATATTAGGAGGCAGACTAGTGGACTTCGAATTTTGGAAAAATAGGCAGTCACCATCAGAACTGCACAAATCAACACTATTCCAGCTTTACCCACGAAAGAATGAAAATAGACCAAGAGATTTTGGTATTCCTGGTTAAAAAATAGGAGAAAGGCCCTGTAAGCCCACACTCCACATAGAAATTATGCCTGGAGAAAGAGAGAGAGAGAGACAGATGAATTTATAAAGTTGCAGTCTGCTGTTCAAACCCACTTTAATGCCTGTGTCATCTTGTTTCTGAAATAACAGAAATACAGGTTTGATCAGAAATTACTGGATGTAGTTTTTCAGCCTGTGCTAAGTCAGAAGCTGGATTAGATGATCATAAGGAGCCCTCTTAGGAGCCCTCCTTTAAAATCTACTCAGTGAATCTTTGATTTGAGCACCTCATTGAAACACCTTTGACAATCCCATCCACTATTAACACTCAACTGAAGTTAAAAAAGTAATAGTAATCTAGTGAAAAACTAATGATACTTACGGACACAAACAGGAGTTTGTCCAGACCATTTGTGATCCTGAAGGCAAATTCTGACAGATGTACCAACAAGTCGAAAGCCGGGATTACACTGGTAGACTACAGTATCGCGGTAACTGAAGCCGTCTCCACTAATATGACCATTTACAATTGGATCCGGAGAACCACAGTGACCAGCTACAATAAAAAACAACTCGTCAAAAATACATATTCTTACAAATCTTGTCAATATTTACAAGAATGCTGATAGGAAAATAACATTTTATTCACTTTTTTGTTAAACTGTATTAGAGTCAGATACAGCAGTGTACTGTACAAGTGCTGGGGCATAAAAAACTACAGGTGGTATTTCTTCTACTCTCTCAGGGTAAAGGAAGCAGTGATATTCAAAGATTTTTAATTTTCATGTATATGTATAGTTTCTATAGATTCTGTTGCACAAAAATGACAAATTTGTTTGAAGAATGTCTGGGAAAATGTAAATTGAAAATGCCTGAAATTACAAATATATCATTCATTTTATTTGCTATAGAACTGACAATTTAGCATGAATAACAATTTTTCCCCTCTTCCTTAGTAAGGTTGCCTATTTCTTCAGAGAAATGTGGATTACAAGTAAAAGGTATTAAACTCCCAAGCCACTACCACTGTTGCATTACGGTATTCTGATTTCTCTTATTCATGATTTGCTTTGGACTTTGTGAGTATATCTGAGCTAATAAATACAACATGCTTGGGACCATTCTCTGGCACTGAGTCCTACCGGCACAGAGCAATCTGCATCCTTAACAGAAATTTCCTCACCATCCAGAATAGTTGCTAGGAAGCTTCCTGCTAGGATTAGTTCGTACTGGTTTAGGCTGACTTGAACTGGGAATTGACTTAGGGAACGTTAGCCAAAAACGTCAGGCATTATCCTAACAATTTAAGAGGATAGATGATCCAAGGTCCATCCTCATGTGCATGTCCTGGCGTTGTTATTTCATTAGTACAAATGTGGCCCTTGTTATTCCACTTATCCAACAAATAATAGATTTCTCACTAGTAGGTCTTCAGGCATTACTCAACAGCTCCTAAGACTGTAGTCAAAAAAATACACACTCATTTATTAGAAGAAAAAAAAAGGCAGTTGTGTGGGTTCACAGTCAGCGTATTGCCTTCCCGAGAAGAAACAGACTCACATACGACATTTTAAACTATCTTAGATTAGCTCCTTTACAGAATTGCAACGCCTCTAAAGAGGCCTTTACAGCATTTAGGCCTCTATTTCTATTTCTTAGAGTTTTTATCCGGTTTAATTTAAAGACTGCAACATAAAAAGGAGGTTCCTAAACTCTTGAAAAAAAAAGTTTCTACAGCTAAGTGTATCTCATTATGTTCAAATATTTCCTAACATTCAGCTTCAGTTTCCGCAAGCAACTTGATGTTTATTTATTGATGTTTATTTATTAATGCTTTTTAGTAATAGATTTTAAAAGCGCTCTTATTTGAATGTACTCTTTCCAAAAAAAATGGCTATTATATTATATTATATTCAGCTGATTCTAAACTGACACATTTAACGCCTTTAGTCTGTGCCTATAAATTCAAATTAATGCCAAAATTATCATAAACTTTCTCTATATTGTTTTCTAATATACAATATTGTCGCTATACTTTGAAATAAAGACCTTTTTGCAGCTGTACAAAGACATGGAAAGAAAGGAATGTCTACCAGCACTGTTTCTTGCTTAGTTATATCCAGCTGTTCTTAAACAATACAGAACACATGAATCTGGTGTAATCTAAGTTTAGGCACTAAGGTATCCAAGTAATAAGCCTATTCTTTCTAGGTTTGTTATTCTGTTGAGAAAGAGTGTTTCTGAGCAGGAAACTACTCCTCTCTATTGACTAAAGAGAAGAAAAGCATTAATTTTTTAGTGACACTAAGTAATTACAACTGCCGTTAATTTCAGCTAAAGCTATGCTAAGCACATCCAGTCCTCATTTTGAGATGCAAGGACAGGGACCTGAAGGCTCATGACCACCACTAGAACGAGGACGTGTGATGCTCTATTTCACATGGAGGCCATATCCACGAATGGTAGGCTTATTTGTAACAGCTTCTCTGGGATGGAATCTCCTTTGTACTGAAGTCGCTGTATAATGCTGAGCAGTGCATTTCATTTACACTTCATGGCTCTTCTAAACCACTAGAACCATAAAACATATGTCACACTTGATTAGAGTATATTTTTTCATACATACAGGATTATTATAATAATCTTAAACAGAGGATTGCTTGAATTGTCTCTTTAAGGGGAGATTATGATATTGTTCTGTAAATTTGTGGAAGGAAAGTGTGGATGTAAGCTTTCCATGCCCAACCTTTTACACAGCTACTCTTCCCCTGACAGGGAGTATGACAATGGAGAGCAACAAAGTCATTGATGGCATATAGTATTTCTCCTGGAAATGTCTCATAGGGTAATTTACCTTGTTGTTCTCAGTCCGAATCAGTAATTTCATCCCCCCTTACCCTTCTTTGCTCTCCAGCCTCCCTCAGCCACTACTTGTCTATGATATGCTCCAGCCCCCTAACCACCACAGTTGCCCTTTGCCTGGACTTGCTTTAGTTTGCTGATCTCCCCCTTGAATGGTGGGTGACAAAAACCTAGACAGAGTATTTCAAATGAGTGCCAGATAGTGACCTTCTTTACTGAAAGGCCACACTGCTAAATCATGTTCAACTTATCCACCAAATCACCCAGGTTGCTTTCTGTGAAGCTACTTTCTACCCAGTCAGTTCCTAGCCTGTACTAATGTATAGCTCAGTTCTAGCAGAAGTGCAGGACTCAGCACTTGTCTTTGTTGAACTTCATGAATTTTCTCTTGGCCAAGGTCCTGTCCCTCTAATTAGCTGTACTGCTCTCTAGCATATCAAGCACTCCCCCATCATTTGCTGTCATCCTCAATCTTGCTGATGCTGCATCCCAACCTCTCATCCAAGTCACTGACAAAGATGTTGGAGAGTATCTGCCTCAGCATCCACCCTTTAGAAACATCACTAGAAGCAGGTTACTAGTCATTCCTTGAATCATTGAACACTATCTTCAGAGCTTGGTTGTCCAATTAATTTTACACCTACCCTGTAGTTCACCCATCCAGACTGTATCTCCTCAATTTGGCTACAAGGATACCGTGGGAAGCTGTTTCAAAAGTCTTGCTACAGCCAAAAGTAAAAGAAATCTATTGCTCGCCCCTCATCCAATGATCCAGTCATCAGGGAAGGCAGTAAGGCTGGTTAGGTCTGCTTTTGGTTATGCCATCCTGGCTGTTCCCAATTATCTACTTGTTCTTCATATGCCTGGAAATGGAGTTGCCAAAGACTTGCTCTCTAATTTTCCCAGGGACTCAGGTGAGGCTGACTAGCCTGTAGCTCTCTGCCTCCTTCTTCTTGCCCTTTTTTCGAAGTCTGATGTTATACCTGCTTATCTTTCAGTCACTGGAATTGTTCCCACTTTTCAAACATGGTAGAGAGTGGCCTTGCAATGCTATAAGCTATCATCTCCGACTCGCCCTGTCCAATTATACGTATTAGTTCAGTTTATCTAAGTGGTCTCTTAGTCACTGTACTGCTATGACAGCTCTCTCTCCCCCAAAATGTGATACTAGGAATGGAGAATTCATGGTGTGGTTAATCTACAACTAGATGAACTACATGTTAGAGTGGAGTTATACCTTAGTTCTAATAACAATTTCTTCTTCTTAAAAAAAAAAACCCTGCATGGTCCTAAATTCCAACTCATCATTCAGACAACTGGGAAAACTAAAAACTTTGGGGAAGGAAATCATGAAAAAGGTGCAAAAAGGGAAATGAGAAGCTGTATTTATACAAGCTAAAATGGAATACATTTAAATGTTTAATTTTAATAGGCCTAAAAAGTGAAAAATTGAAACTCAATGGTTGTATTGAAGCCAAATACAGAGAATCACAAGAAATTTCAGGAACAAAGATAGCTGAGATGTGCCAACTGGAGTATTGCATATTTTCTCTTGAATGAGAATTTAACAACCCTCTGCACTTATTATGTAAGTCATTTCATTCACAGATCACTCCAGCTAGAGGAGCTAATGATTTTTTGTAAATTTTGACTCATTTAGATTAAAAATCCCAACAACTTAAGAACTGAAAGAGTAGGGCAATAACATAAAATTTATGTAATTTTCCAGTCACACAAAATTAGATTAAAAGTAAATTAAAGAGGCTGCCAGTGGTTTTTTTAATAAAATATGCTCTCAAGAACTAAGGAAATTGTTCACGTGGCTCAAGGTTGAGTCAGCAGCTGTCTTCTAAAACAACTGGCAAACAGGATACAGGTCATTTTATTTTATTTTTCAACGAGAAATTGAAATGTAATTCAATAACACTATATCATACTAGATCATTTAAAGAACCAGAGATTTATACAAAAGCACAGTCCATACTATTTTCTCACACTGACAAAGGCTGGGAAATGCATATATTATAAAATTATGTACAATATGGAATTCTTACATTCTGGGAAAAAATATGCTAAGAATTTATGAAAATAGAATGGAATAGATTTACATTTAAGTTTAGATTTTAGAGTGTGTCCTTAATGTATTTGGATAGAGTTTTGCACCTGAAAGTCATACAAAATCAGGTTAAAATATCTGTTCAGAGAAAGTATTTTAGTCTATGATTAAATTCCAAAATAGTAGAGATGGAATTAAGTATACACTTCAGTGCTTCTCATTAGAGCTATACTGCTCCTACATGTACGCATGCACACTCATACAACACAAAGCATACACACAGACAGGTATGTTTAAACTCTACTGACTTATAGGTGCAATAATTTTTGGAAGGGAAAAGGGAAAGTGATATGAAATATCAGCAGTGTTACGAATTGAATGAAACCAGAAGAAAAAATAGCCTGAGGATTCATATTTATCTTTTTTAACGAGGAAAAGATAGACACAGTACTAAATGCTTGAAGACATAAGTTCTATATTTAGCCTTGGACTCATTAACTGCAGTCATTGGATTTAGCTTTCTTCTGAGACAGGTAACAAGGATTTGACAAACCTTTGATTGAGATGTAGAAATTAGTTCACTCAACTGGACTGAAATCATAAATTCATTTTACACAGATCAATGGGAAACACAAAGTAGTATCTATTTTCGCCTATAGCTGTCCAGAACAACATTCATGCAGGTAAAAGCTTCTTCAACTCGCTATCATTCTTTTGAAATGTAAAGGCTCATTCAGAGCTCCCTGGGTGTATGCCTAGTGATTTTAGTAGGCTTTAGGTTAGTCCTAAAGGCACCTTTGAAATAAATCTGGTGCATATTGTCCTTCAAATTTAGGAATAAACAAGTGGTGACATTCACATCATCTGGCTTAAAGAACCAAATTTACCTTTTCTGAATTACTCTCTGGAAGAGCTTGCATAGTTCCATTCACCTTGTTAAGAAGTTAAGATCTTAGATTGTACTCTAAACTGCATCTAAATTAGGTGGAAAATGCATGGTGTGAATATCCCTCATGTGAGAGAAATTAGAGAGGCAGGAGGAGGTTTAATACAAACTTCTGCAGCATGCATGTGATAAGTCATTTATATTTAGACTTTCACACTCATAGCTGTGCTTTTTTGTCATTATAGAGCTTGTCATTATAGAGCTTGTCTGAATTTGAAATAGCAAAGGCTAAATGGTTATTAACAGTCTTCCGGTTCTAGGTGCAACCCTTTTTGTCTAGTGAGGATATATGCATGTATTTAACTGTCCTAAACATAGAGCTGCATTCTACAACGCAAGCAATCTGGTATATCTCACAGAAACCAAAATCACTCAAATTTTTTAAGAAAAAGAATTGGAAAGTATCATAAACATTATTTTTACCACAATTACAGTTCCTGCAAGAAGTATTGTGGTCATTTGAGGTGGAAATACATCTGCAGAAAGTATTTAAAATGCAGATAATCAGCTGGAGAAAAGCTAGAAGTTAGTAGCTATGACCAAAGGGTTAAGAGCATAGCAACAGATACCAATTTCAGTGTGGATTTGTGGATTTACTAAAGCAGACCAAATCCAACAGAAAAACACTCTTAGGAAAAGGAAAGGATGAATTTATATAAATAAAGTTCAAGCTGTATATAAAGACAGTCTTTCCTAACCATGAGAACTTGTAACTTCATTAGCTGTTCTCCAAAGGGTTAAAAGTTTCACTTGTGTGTGGTTTTTAAACTGACTGGGGGATTAAACTGGTACTGTTCATTAAGTAAGTGCTGTGCAGATGGGTTCCTCTCCATCTGTACACTGTTTGGGCCTAAATTTATTGCTATCATAGACTGTTACTGTTCTAAGTTGTTTAATGGTCAAACATATTTCTCAGTAGTCAGAGTAGAAGAAAATCCTCTCCAGCCTTCCACAGGCAAGTGTAATTTATAATACAAACACAGAATCCATTGAGATTTATATATTGTTTAGTTTGTACATGCTATATTATCCTGCATGTTTAGCTCTTCAAAAATGAGAAGCAGTACGTAAGTACTACATACTATTGTGATTGTTCAGCGGATAAAATGGGGTTTCAGATTATTTAAAATGAATGAAAGCTAACACAAATCATTTTGCTAGCAATTATGATATGCAAGTACCATGCACCACACTGGTAATGAATGGTATAACACATCACAAAACCTGTGGGGTAATAGCCTTTCTCTTTACAACGCAGCTCCCATGTTTGCAACAGAAGAAAGGATTGAAGAAAATACTTCTACACATGTGGACTTCGATCTACACAGTTGCAGTTCCTCATCTTTTAATGGTTGGTCAGCTTCATTCTAGGGATAACCAGACATCAGCAGGAAGTAAGACTGTTTTGTCTTCCTGCACAACCCTCTTATGCTGCTCCGTGGTGGAATGGATGAAACACAGTAGTGATCTCATGTACACAAAAAGCTGATCCTGAAGCATAGGAGAGCTCAAAAAAAATTCCCCTGGTCAGCACCTGAGTGGAATTTTTTTTGCTAGGTAAAACAGATTTGCTTTACTCTTTTTTTACTCATTCAAATCTCCATTTATGCCATTATTTCACCATCACTCAATACAGCATATTTTAAATTCCAAAAATAAATCGTAAGGGATTGAAGAAGTATCAAGCTAGAAAAATGTTTTTCCTTCTCACAAAATTTGTCAGAAACAACTGCATCTTGCTGGGGTTCACTAATAACAAACCACTATTTCAAAGCCAGTTAATTCTTTTGTGCCTGAACTCAGACTTATTATGAATTTCAGTTACTTTTATCTCATTTACAGACTTTTCAAGTAGTTTTATTAAGGTAAAAGCTAATATGAGACTCAATGAAGAAAAGGAGAGTCAATGAACACAAGTTGGTATTTGGGAAATTCCTATTCAATATAAAGAAAAAAAATCACTAGATGGTGGTTAGGAACAGGTTTCCCAGGGAAGCTGTGGAGCCTCTATCTTTGGAGATATTCAGAACTCAGGTGGACATCGTGCTGAGCAACCTGCTCTGACTGGCTCTGCTTCGAGCAGTCTGTTGGCTTAGACGACCTCTGGAGGTCTCTTCTAACCTACTTGATTTTGTAAGCCTATTAAGTAAACACTTCCTATGGACATGCATATTATTTATAAAATGGTGATGAGGAAAAGTTTTAGTCCCTGCCATAGTGAGGAACTTCTTTAGCTGGTCACTCAAGTAGGGGAGATGACATGTGATCTAGCAAAAACATAGTTATATCTCCTGGAAAGTGAACCGATACTTATATTCAGAAGTGTGGCCAAGCAATTTCCTAGGTAGGAAGGAAGGAAATAAATTTTGGGGAGAAAGATTAAATCTAGATAGCCTTAGATATGTGATGAGATGTCAAAATGAGAATCAGGTTTAAAGCCAGTTCAGTACATGATGGATACAGCCCTTACTGTAAGTACTCAGACTGAGAATCCCTCACAGGGCAGGTGTTTGGAAAGCATCAGGAAATCATATGAGTAGAGGGGGAGACAGAAAAAGAGAGAGACTATAATTTGGGCATATTTATGTTCATCTCTTTACCTGTATCTTCTATAAACATTTGTATGTTTCTTTCATACTTTTAATGATTTGAATAAATATTGTATACTTACATTTTACATAACCTGGACTGAGTTACAAGTGAATTAAAGGTAAATGAAAAACAACAGTGCATTCCATGAAAAGGTGTGATAAAGCTATGAACTGGGCCCTGGGACATGTTCACAAGGGCCCACAATCTCAGGGTACTGACCCAGTCTTTAGCCTATTCAAAAGCTAATTTAGGGTAGCTATATTCTTTTAAAATTTTACAGTAGCTCTTTTAAAATTTGCTTAGCTCTATGAGACAATGATCACAACTTTTGAACAGTACTTATTTTAAGAGATAACCTACTGTAAAATTATCTTTACAAAAATTGTGCTACAAACATTACTGTTGCAAAATGAACCAATCAATCAGGAATGTATGATCAAAGGTTATGAAATCTTAATTCAGATCTCATGATCTGAATTACAT
The DNA here is from genome assembly GCF_036370855.1 of Dromaius novaehollandiae. Classification (NCBI taxonomy): domain Eukaryota; kingdom Metazoa; phylum Chordata; class Aves; order Casuariiformes; family Dromaiidae; genus Dromaius; species Dromaius novaehollandiae. Next base: position 24,485,345 of record NC_088100.1, read on the forward strand.
CATCTCCTGCTACTTTTTTCAAAAAGATTCTCTTTTCATTTCCCTTGCTGCTGCAGTCTAATGTCTGAAATTAAAGAAGAAAAGGCAATCAATAGGGCAAGTAGGACACAGATACCTAGGTTTTATCTCCACTTCTGACAGAAGACCCCTTCATGTCTATATTTCACCTACACCCAGTCAAATTGTCTGTAAAGGTGCTGGTGAAGCAGACACTGTGATGGAGAACAGAGTTAATATGCAGCTGAAAACTCTACACTTTTTTTCATCAAGTCTAGATTATTATGCTTTTGTTTGTTAGTACATTACTGTTTTCTAGCTTGCAACTTCCTTCAAAGTATTTTCCCTAAAAGTGTTCACAGGAATTAAAGATCTCCAGAAATGCAGGATGTTGTCACTACTACTCTGTTAAAAAATGTTTGCCTAATGATTCTTGCTATTGCTTTTTCTTAATAACCTGCTAAGATGAAGTAGATGATACATGAAAATTGTTTTTAGAAGACATGATTGAGTTGGTATGTGGTCCCATTACAACTGGCTATTGTCAGGGAGATGTTTGTCTTTTATTTTAATATAATATTCTATCAGAGGAATGGCGTTGTCTTTTAAATAGGAACTCTATGCCTTGCTCAGTATCTGTGGCCTTTTCTTTCAGTTTTGCACCTTGCTGTGGGCATGAACTGCAAATACCTTTATCATGGTACTATGCTTAGAAAAGTAAAGTGGTCGTGATCTTACTGACATTGTGAAAGTTAAGCACAATCAGGCTTTTAAGAATGCTCAGCAGCCTTGCATTTCAGTTCTTTACATATATAAATGTTGCATGTTCAGCTGTTTTGTGTAGGTCCACACTGACACTGATCTGTTGCAAATACATATGCAGTATTAATTTTGACTTGGTTTCTAGAATTGACATCAGCGATTCCTCAGTCAGTATGTCAGAGGTTTGAACAAGTGAGGCTTAGAAAAAAGGGGTTTTTTTCAGTTTTGATTGACATTCTGAATTTACACCTTCCAATAAGACAAAAGCATTTTGTTCTTCATGAGATGCTACAAAGCATAGCTACCTACATTTTTAAGCAGCTATTTTGAACATATCAAGGTCAGAGGAAGATAACCGGTATTTTATATCTCTGTTCATATGCAAAATTATCATGTTGACACACTCTTATAAAACATCATGCTCCCAAAGGTTGGGAGGTCAAGGGATTTTACAATTTATAAATGAATAAACAGAATTTATTTAAAAGCCCTAAAGTTAAATATTACTGTTAGATATACAGCTATTTAGACAAATTTTCCTTTAGCCTATCTGAAATTTTTACGAAAAATGAGTTCTGGATAGTTCTGCTGAAAAGGATGTGCCTAGGCAGCAAAGAATAAAGCTGCTTTCTAAGCAAGGTTGAACTCTGAAGTAAAAAGAAGAGATTCCTCCTGGCCTGAGAGCAAATGAAGAGTCAGCTGTTAGAACTGCTGAATTTCTATAAAAAATTATATGCCAGTAGAGTAGTATAAAATCATTTACAGCATACAATATTTTCTGTATTCAGGATACCCTTATTTTTCATTGGTTTAAGAGCATTGTTCCTTGACATGAGCCGATTTCCAGTACTTATTATTGTGTTAGATTAAAAAAACTCAGAAATATGTTTACCTAGGCATTGGGTTTCAATACCACTCCAGAGTCCATTTGCTAAGCACTCTCTTACGTGAGAACCAACTAATGTGTATCCTGTGTTACAGGTGAATATTGCAGTAGCTCCATATACTGTTAAGGTTCCAATCTTATTTCCATTTGGTGGAGATGGAAGACCACCACAGGAGATAACTAGGAAAAACAAAACAAAACAAAACATTATAACTGAAATATGAACTCACTTTACATAACTTCTTAGATATACCATCTCACATTTTCTTAAAAAGTAAGAGTAATACAAAATAAACATAAAAGAGCTGGCAGTTGTATGCCACAGTAAGGGCTTAAAATTATGCTTGCTTTGGCAACACATGTTCTAGATCTGAAAATTCAGAAAGGTATCTTCACACCTTGACAGCAGCTTAGATGCAATCTGGATTTCCAGAGCTGAAGCACAAGAACTACATGAATGTCCAGGAAGGTTGTGGCTGTACTGCATGTTTCCTTTTTCCGGGCTACTCCTCATACGTGCTTTCCCAGGCTTGTGAAGATGCCTTCTTAAAGGTATTGTCTTTACATGTGGTACTCTGAACTGTTCTAAACTGTCTTTTTTCTTATTTCTTGCTGATATTCATAATCATATAATACATATCATAGGCTACCTGCTAAAAAAATAAATTTTGCTGACTCTAGATTTCACTCATTATCACAGAAACCTTCTGTATCGTCAGCTGCAACCCCCAGCTACTACAGACAACACATGAAAAGCTCCCTTTTAAGAATGTATCAAACTCTAATTTAGTTAGAACTGTTCTGTCACACCTTTTGTTTCTAGAAAAAATAAATCAACAATCTTGTAATTTAAGATGCACACAAATGCCTCCTCTATTTTCAAAAGTGTGTTAATCACAGCTGAATTTACTAACTGAAACCTCAAGGCCCCATTCTTCTATATTTTAGAAGGTTCACTGTAGAAAATAACAAAGAATTTCCAGGGTAGAATTTGGATAAAATAGAGTGCATACCACTGTGCAGTCAGCTCAGCCACAATTAAAATATATGTGATCAAAGTTTGTTATGCACACAAGATTTCCAGAGGTGGAAAAGACTCCTTTTGACTAAATTCAAGTCATATCAATGTCATTTGTGGAGGGGCCTAATGTAACTTCTAATGCTAATATTCAGAATATTAATTACACTTATACACACAATAAAAGAGTCATTTTTTTCATAAGGTGCAATAGAATGGTTTGTTCTAAACATGTCAGAAATGCTTTATTTTGGTAATTGCTAGGAAGCTATTCAGCGTAATCTTAAACAAATGAAACTAATGTAGTAGTTAGGTCTCTCTCAATCCATAACTCCCTTAATGCAATGCTTTGCAATGCCTTTAGAGACATCATACATAGAAACTATTCACAAGTTAATATTGATACATACGATTAAATGCTTTACCATCGTTGTTTCAGTTATCATTCCTGCTGCTTCAGAAATATAAATTTGAACAGGTAGAATCTGTATATACACAATCTCCTCTGCGTATGTGAGTGACAGACAGACAGTAAACATTAGACTTCTCTTCAGTGTATTTCTGGATCTTAATGATCTATATCTAATGAAAGCATTGCTAAACATGGGGATGGAGTTTGCAATAATTACATCCTAATCGGTCCTCTTTCATAGGACAAAATAAAATATCTGTCTTATAAATAAACTATTATTTAATTAGCAGCTCCTTTGATTTCCGAATCTAACTAATCCTTTGCTTTTTGTTACCAAAAAGTAAGTGCCACTTAGTGGTTCAGTACCTCTTTAGATGATTTGGGGTATTCTGTCTATCTTCCAGCTGCTGTTGAGGAAAGCTGTGAGTCTCTTGTAAGTCCTCTGTAGTACCTACCATCTTAGATAATGTAGCATGTCTCATAAGGCATTAAGAGCTTATGGTTAGGCAACTGAATTGCATCTTTTGTGCATCACAGGATGTACATCGTACTGAAGTTTTGCGCTGTCATTTATTTGCAATAAAAAGCTATCTGATGTTTATGGTCATTGTGTTATCACAATCATAGAATCGTACAAAATACTTCTAATACTATTCATCATAACATATCACTGACGTGCCTGCAGCCTTAATAGGTTTGACAAAGCAGAATATTCTGTTCCCTCTGCGTCAAAAATCCCAGAACTAAACTGTTCTCCTGATCCCCAGAACTCTTTCCTGGAGACTGCCATAAAAATTCCCTTATTGATTCAGTTTGTCTCAGAATAGCCATTCTCAAAAATCTTCTGTTATTACAAATGGAAAAGTAAAATTAAAGAAAACTTCCAATTAAAGAAACTTCACCAAATGAAAAAAAAATCACTTTCTGAAAAAAGAAAGTATCTTTTTCAGGATGAAATACATAATTTGAATCACTCGTTGGAATGACATGCTACTCTGAAAAACTGTGTGCATAGATTTTATTTCCAGTTCTGCTCAGTATGCCAGGCCTGTCAGTTGTCCACTTCTTTTAGATGCTAGGACTTTCTGCATCACCCTGGCATTGAAAGAGAGCCTGTAAGTGCTACCACAGTGTAGGACAAGTATCTGCTTTAAGGCTGGCAGAGCTAGCTGATCTGCCAAATATCTTCCCCTGCCGAAGTGAAGAACACCTTGGAGAAAGGAGAAAGAAGAAATGGATTTTGGAGGGGATTTATTAAGACTCTGATACCGTAACCTTTGACAATTATATGACCCAAAGAGAATGTCAAGGTTCTGTAAAGCACTGAGTATCTGAAGTCAGGCTAACATAATTTATGATACCTTTGTATGAAGAATGCATAAAAACACACTCATGAACTCATATGTGTGTTTCTCCAACTGTACATGTTTTGTGTTACACCCAAAAGGTCAAAGTAATATCACCTTCTAATCTAACCTAAAATCTTCTAAAACAATAACATCATCTCCTAGTATTCTCCAAATACTTATGCATACTTAGTTGAATAAATCCAGAATCACAGATCATCATCCAGATGGATCCTGTGATTCTATATCTTTGACTGTTGTATGAAATGTATTGTACTTTACACATACAAAATAAGAGTTCCAATCGACTAATTTCAACAAGTGATAATCAATGAAAATATTATATCTGCTTACTTACAGAAGATTGATAGTAAAAGAACTTTTTTAAAAAATAAAAGTCCTACTTAGAAAAAAGGGTATGCATTAAAAAGAATTTTTTATTCTGAAAACAAGTATGTTCCTTACCCTTACAACTTGGCCTCTCATTGCCTGCACTCCAGGTTCCATTACTCCTGCACTGTATGAGTCTTTGACCCAATAAATAATATCCAGGACTGCAGCTGAGCATGACTTGAGCTCCATACTCATTCAGTGACCCAGAAATCAGTCTCCAGACAACATGTTCTGTGAGCAGAGTCTCTATGCTGGGACAAGTTACAGCTGTGAAGAAAGGACACGTATATCTTAGCATTTTACCCTTACATTTCTTCACAGAAAATGTGTCTTGCCTTACTGGCAGAAGTCGTGCAATGTAAAATAGAGCACACTACAAGCATTTTTGAAATACAATTTCCAGAAAAATAATGAACAACATATAGTTAATGTTAAGAATTGAGGAGAGGTTTGTAGTACATTCTAATTTAGAGAGCTGCAGTGCAACACTATTCTCTCCAATGTGATTCATTTAAAAATTTCAGAGACAGAATACATCTCAGACTATAGTGGATATACAAGGAACAATAAATAATGCTGTGTACTTTGTGTGAAAGCTCAACATCTGTAGGGCTACTGCCCTCTGATAATTTAACATAAAAGAAATTTCACACAATGCTGTTTTTCTGCCCATGATATTCACTTAAAAGCTCTAGCAAGTTCTTAAAACAGGTTGTCATAGAAGTTGTTAACACATATCACATACTAATTACTATAAAATGGTATACTGTCAGGAAAATTATTACATCCCAACTTAGCATACTGGCCATTAAAAGTAAAGATAACATTCAGAGAGATTTTAGAGTGGTTTCAGTTCTGTGGCATTCAGTATTTCAGATTTTTTAACAGAATGCAGTTAGTTAAAGTCGCTAAGAAATTTAATTTAGGTTTTTTGTAAGACTTATTATAACTGTAATTGATTTTCTTCGGAAATAAATACCAACCATTTTTATACATTTTTCAACCTTAAACTGATGCTCTGCAATTCTGAATAAAGCATATAAGCTATTTACCACACTGAAGTGAATTCTATCTTAATGTGCCTATGTCTCTATAAATAGACTAGCTTTACAAAAATATTTATGATTATTTTAATTAAAAATAGCCATATTTGGATTCTTAAGTCATTCAGAATTTCCCTGCTATAGAAAAATTCTGAATGAATTAGTAACTGCCCATATCCCAGAGAACACGTTAGCAAAGACTACTATCCCAGCAATACTTCAGAAAAGCAACACTTCAGAAAAAAAGGAAAAAAGAAACAGCTAAGAAAAATTCAATGTCTTTTTTTTTTGTTTTCTTTATATATTGCTTTAAAAAGTAATAATTTTTCTAAAGATGTGGTACATTTAGGAATGAGTACCTCTGATCTTTTCTACACTATACTCAAGTTTTGCTGTTATGTGTAAAACAGAAGGAATAGGAAGAAGTGTGTAAAAATCCTAAACTGTGTGAACAAATAAGAACAAGAATCTGATTATCATTTATGCTACAATAAATTCACTTCATTATATCAGGGAAGGACCAACAAAGCTGACAAAAATTCATTACGTACGCTCTAGACTTACTTTTCATTGTCTGAGAGGTGCAAGGTGATTTTTTCAAGAGTATGAATATGCAATGAAACAGACTAGTCATGGGAATTACTGAAACGTATGGAAGGTAATAGAAGAAACACTCCTGTAAAATTTTAGATTTTCACCACTTTTCAGAATAACTTTGGTAAATGATAAAAATATTCATATACCTATCACTTATGAGATATATGTGGTCAAAATAATGTCATATAATAACATTCTGACTATTTAGAAGCAGCTTCCCAAGTTAAAAGACAACTTCCTACCTACAAATTTAATATAAACTAGTAGTGACACTAAGATGTGTTTCACAGCCAAAGAATGAAAATTATTAACTAAGAAACAGTTCTTTCTTATTCGTTATTAAATACTATCAAGAACATTAAGGCACTTCACTGAACACCTCAGATAGAAATCATATAGGTCTATCAGAACACAAAGATTATACTAAATAGGCATTCAATGTCCTGATAAAAGAAAAATTTTTACCACTTTTCCTTTGAAGTAATAGATTTATTGAGAAATGTGGTTCTTTCAAAGATGAAAGGAAGCTTCTCATTTAGCCTAATAGTCACTAAAAAAAACTGTAGTCTCAAGCATAGGGGATATCTTAAGACACTGAGAGATAAGAAGCTCAGTTATTTCACTGTATGTTAATCAGCCACATAATCTTTCCTCTTAATCCAATGCTAATGTTAGTATGTAATTTATTTTGTTCTTTAGCTATACATGCACTCTGAATCTTGCTTGTTGCAAGCACACTTTACAAACAAGATCAGATTTCAATATACGGTTGTAGAATTTCTACTTGAAGATGTTACCATTTGAGTACAGAATATACTTCCTTTAGTTCCTGACTGTGTTGATGTAATCAACTAAAAATGTTGTTTAAAAATTTTAAGTTTTTAATTTTACAAGTAATGATTCTGATTTATTATTTTCCCCTTCCTTCAAGAGACAAAAAATAGACTATTAACAGATGTTTGATTTAGTGCACACAGTTTATGATTGAGTGCATCAACTTGGCCCTCAGAGTGTCTCTCCTCTGAATTATGGGCTGGACACTACAGTTACTTGTTATTTACATAGATGAAACTGAAATAGATGATCTCAACTTTTTCTAGATGCAGAGATGTACTCTTTTTCCTAGGTCTGTTTTATACAGAAATGTTGGAAAAATATTGCGTGTCATAAAGTATAGGTCAGTAAACATAATTAATATTTGAAATTATAATTAGACTCATTTTAATGAAGTGACAGTCTCCATGTACTGATAATTCTGAACAGGCTCAAAAGCAGGACATTCATCCTGAGATATAAGTACCATAAAAAAATTGAAAAATTAAGTTGTTCTATCATCACAAAAATATATTTGCTACTCAAAGCTCATTACTACAGGAACTGTGGCACTGAGCAAGAAAAAAAAAATATAACAAGAACTTTTTAACTACAACTAATAAAGCGTAACAAGAATTTGTGTAGTAATGTGCAGAGGTTTTAGGTTTAACTCTTCATAATCATTAATGTCTTATATTTTTCTTACTCTTTTTACTTGTTCTGGTCAATAAATACAATTAACTATTGATATTTTCAATAGCATAGCATACCAGAAAACTGAATCTTCCTTTATACTGAGTTGCCTTTATGTCTACAAGCCTTTGCTTGCCTTTGCTTATTCTTACATAAATAAAAAAATGCATCTCATGCTATTCGAGCAGCATCTTAAATGTCATGTCAAATGTCATTTATGTGGCCCTTAATGCAATCATTGTTTCAAGACAAAAAAATTGACAAATGCAATGTGTATGATGAAAAATGGTCTCAATTGTAGGAACTAACTAATACTTGCAAGTGTAATGGCATCTGATACTTGGTTGTCATTCTTCAGCTGGTATTAAAAGATCACGAAGAAATGGAAATTCAGTATTAGATTAACAAAGCAAAATTAAGGTAAAGGCAGTATATTATGAAAGACAAAAGAGAAAAAGTAGTACAGTTTAATCTCCTAAGAATTAGTAAAATAGGAAGACACTGGAAAACCAAATAATCCCATCTACTGCAGAGCCTAAGAACAAAGATAACAAAGGATCATTTGAGCAAGTTGATAGTTTCAGTGTTCTAGTAGAAAAGAAGAATCCAGCACAAAACACTCAAGTGCTTTTTTGGTGTTCACCACATTTAAACCAGAAAGGCTTCCAAACCCCAGGGCAGATAAAAAGGTCAAATAGTATTCAGTCTCAGTCTATCAATCGAGTCAGCTATGTCCAGTCAATCTGTTACCAGTCTAATATATCCAAACTCAATCTAAAATGCTTGAACTAACTGTTTTACTACAGCTCAGTGAACAAACACTAACCCTTAACAGGTATTCTGTGCAATAGAACCACCCTTAACAAAAAGGAAAAAGAATACTTCTTGATGTTAGGACTTATTTAAGAAAATGTTAGCAGAATTATTGCATATGGTCTTCTGCACGTCCTAGCTAATACAAAACACCACCAATTATATCTGTGAACAATGAGTGATGGTACCTTCACTATTTATATTCACAATTTTTTTTTTGCATTTATAATACAACTGATGCTTTACTTCAGAACTACTACTTCAGAACCAGGTATCAAAGTAGCATAAATGGATATGTACAAAGATAATTAAAATTTAAAAAAAATCTTCTAAAATTTCTAATTATTTTCTAATTAATTTCTAGAAAATCATGTGTGAAAGAAATGCCAAAACCATTACTGTTATAGTTCAGCCACACTATTGCTTTCAAAAAGATCTGCAGTGAGATCTACAACTTGCAGATTATACAAAGGCAACATTTAGATACAAGGTGCTCTTTAAAATGCTTGGTATTAAGCTAGTATAAAACAAGGCACCTGATTTAATCCTTTGAACCAGTATATTAGGGACTAATTGAAAAGGGTAATAAAGTTATCCATTTGGAGGACACATCCCAAGTAATTAAAATTTTAGAAAAATTAATTAACTGCAGACTCAATTTCCTAGGTTATGCATCTATTTACTTCCAGGGAAAGGAAAGCAATTAAGAGCAAGGGCTAAGAAGTTATTTTATTTTAGCAGTATTTTTAGTAACAAACATGTATTGGTACAGATATTAGCACCAATACATATACAGTATAACCTACATGAGTACACCTTATATGTGCATACATAAATATAAGCTAATATTGTATACATTCATATCTTTCTTTATACAAATTATGGTATTTAGCTTGTAGGACATATTGGCATAATCAGAAGAAGAATGTGACATCATGATCTTGCAGTAAGTGAATACATTCAGTCGTTCTGATCGTGTGAAGGGAAACATAGATATAAAGCATGAAATCCGCTGTCATTATGTTTTGACCCTCTGACACAGTATTTTAAGTCAGTTCCCTTGGTACGGTCAGAGAGCACAGAGTGCAGGAGAGGATGCACAGAACAGAATGCTCTGCTTTGCATTTACCAGATCCTACTGACACTAATGCTCTTTTCTGTGCATTTCTTAAAGGAGCTTCATGCCTCCAGATTTCCTACAGAACAAAAGAGGTTATACTTCCATTAATTTCAATTGGTCAGGTGTTTGTACCTCTTTTTACTAAATGGCTGGCAAAACTCTAAAAATATGCATTAATCATAATTATCATTTTCTTAAGAATTTATATTAGACATTTTCTAGCATGCAGAAATGCCTTTTTTAAAAATATGCTTCATACTGGCCCAGAGAACTACTTTTTTATGTTGCCTTGTCATGAAAAAAGTGATGCCTGAATTCTAAAAGAATTATGTGTTCCATTCACCCTAGTTCTTCTGAAAATATCATATACCCTTAAATTCTCACTAAGCCAAACATTGGGACTGTATCACATCTCAGACTGTCAAAAGTTTACAGCACTGGAATGTACAGTTTGTCAGTGCAAGCTCATATTTTGCAGATATATTACTGAGGTTTCTTCTCATGGAACATGAATTTTGGAACCAGAAAACAATGAATCCCCTAATAGCACTATAGTATATACACTAAATAGAAAAACAAACTCCCTTCTGGTTCAGAACAGCCTTAGTATAACCTTACTGATTCAGATGTCATACCAATTTTTCAGTAGCTTGCTGTTACCACATGATACATTTTCTACTACTGACACAATGAAGCACAACTCCCCCTTTCTGTATCTTTTGATATAGAGGCTTTGTAACAGCTATTTCTCTACATTATTCACAGAAAAAGTAAACAATACTTTCAAGCTATGAATGGACTTTCCTAATAAGAGGTTTGATTGCTGCGGAGAGAAAACCATGGCTTTAGGTTAATATTTCTATTTCACGAGGAAAGTCAGTGTCAAGAGTCCACCAAATAATTTTAAAAAACTCTAAGAAATCTATATAGTGACTGCCAGATAGATATTCTTATCTGTCATCTTTAGGACAAAAAAATGTAGGGATACAGTCCAAGTCACAAGGTTGTTCAGCAAAAAGGAAAAAAAAGGAAAATTTCTGTTCTCATTTCTATCAGTATGACACAAAAGGAAAATCTCTTCTAGATAACTCAAATATAGATTTCTAAATCAGAGAACTTCAGAGAAGCAGCAGAAATAAACAGGTATGTAGTGAAAAATATTTAAAAATTGAGATAAAAATATAAAAACAAAAGAAATGTCTCAGATGAATGGATTGGTTCCCATCAACACCTTTCTTCAGCACTGTCTGTTGTTCAGGCTGGGCAGTAGTGCCTAAATGGGCAGGGTACTTTAGAAGACTTTGTTTCTCTAGAAAGTAGTTATGGATACGACTCCAAGCCTGAATCTCTCTATTCAGTAAATGAACTTACACATCCAAATGGGACTCTGGATTGAACTTCAGGAGAGATATATCTAAATTTAGCATAAGTCCCTTTGTGTTTCCAGCTTTCAGTCTTTTGGATTTGCAAGACCCCACTTCTCTGCACTTGATGATATATATTCTGAAGAAAGTGAGGCACAGAAGAACTATGTAGGAATAATTTTCACCAATTAGTCACAAACAAAATGTAATAATCATGCTATAATGGTGCAATTTTAGTATAATAATAGGAAGAGATTATCTCATTCAAAGGAACGGAAGGAAATTTCATTTATGTTTTTTCCCTTTTCAACTTGTCACTGCAAAATCAGCATCTGTATTTCCATAATGGCAGACACAATTTAAATCATAGCTGATGAAACAGAATAGACAAAACAAGAATTTTCCAAAAGTTTTTTTTTTTTTTTTAAGTCTTAGAAAGATGGAAGCTAACGACTTTTCACAAGAGTAGTTTACGCGTGTGTAAGGATGCTCGTGACAGACAAGGTAAGGCAGTGTTTCTCAGCTGACTATATTTACAATTTAAGACTTTAAATTTGTAATCAGGCCCACACAGCCTTTCCTTTGTACTTGAGTACTATCCAAATGATATCCGTTGGTGTAAAAGGTACCACAGTCACTTCATATAGCACAGAGTAAGGAAAACAAATCCTGCAGGCACCTGTGCCCGGCTATAGCTTGAGACTTAAGTTCTGTGATTTGTCCACATTTCCTGGGTATATCTGTATGTTTTGGATGGGATGGTTTTTTGAACTTCATGTCACACTCCCTTCTTCTCTAACAGTAATGTACTTTCAGTCAAAAGTTCTCATAGGCATCATACAATGTTCTCTATTCATGTCTGAACTTACTATTATATGGTCACTCTCTAATCAGAACGTTGGCCTGAATTTAAGAATAGCCTTAGAAAGGCATTCAAATGGCAATACAGATACCTCTAGTTCCCTTCACCCTGTGCTAGACATGTGGAATGCCAAATAAGTGAAGCAAGTTACCTATCATTCAGTTCAGTTTTCTTAATTGATATCTGTTGATCGGTATTTCATGTAATTAAATCCAATAGCTTAATGTCCACAATCCTTCTGTGTCTTGCAGTGTGACCAGCATGAATCATATTTCCCATGATCTGAAGCTGGTATAAATACTTTTAACGAAAAGAAAGGAGCTTCAAATGTCTCCCTGAGGCATTATATTATCAGAGATACTTTGCAAAACAAACTGCATTTATTTCAACCTTCATTTTAATAACCTGGGGATAAAATCAACTCATTTATTTACCATTTACCTTTCTGTGCTGTGTTTGCTGCTCATCAAGTCTGATATGTTTCTATCTCTGGAGACTAAATACATTTATCCTTACAGCAGCCATACTACAAAAATAGGATGCTATGCATATTCTCTCAAGCTCTTCCTCACTTTGCAGGTAGGTAATCTTTGGTAAAGCATGCCTGACTGAATAGCAATCCATTTTGAAAATACTGGCTTTAACATTATCATTTAGATATCTAGTCTTTTTTACTGTAGCACTTCTTTTTTACTGTAGCACTTCTGGCTTTACTAAATAATGGGGGTCTTTTTTCAAAATGACTGAATTTTTAAGAAATGGAAAAGATGAGAAAAAGTGTTATATCTACTTCATAACGATACTATAAATATTAAACAAAACTTCAATATGTTGACAGTTGTGCCAACTTTTATTAATAATCATAGTTTTAAGCTCAGTTGGTAGGGTAGTCATTATCTGGTTAAGTTTGATAGTTTCAAAAGTAGAAGCTTTTTTTTTTTTTTCCTGCAGATATATTGCAAAATGTTTTTAATATATGCAATATATTTTTAATTCCCACCTAGTTACACTTCCCTCTTCCCACAAAAACATCCATTGATATTCCCTCTGATTAAACACTCCAAATATGTTCTTTGCACTTTGACCATTTTTTCTGGGAGACTGAAGGGCAGTTCAATGCACTGCCTTCCCTCCACAGCTCGTTCTGAATTCAGAACACGTTTGTGTGATCATAGATGTTTCTGAACAGTCTTTCTTATGTTCTCAGTGGAACTGCTGCATTTGGTTTTAAGCACTGCTCTTAAGAGACATCAAGAAGATGTGGATCAACTGGACAGTGTCCAGAGGACAGTAATGAGAATAATCAATTAAAAAAGTAGGAAGAAACATTGAGAATGAACCACAGCAAGATTAACTCTACAGAAGAGCTGGACTGAGAAGACATAACAGCCTTCAAATGCATCTAGAAGAATGAAAGAAGAATGCAATAACATCTTCTTGTCCATTGTGGATACAATAAGAGATAATGGCTTTACACTGCAGCAATGTAGACTCAGGTTTTCCACATGGATATGGAAAAATACATATAGAAAAACTTTGCTAGGGTAAAAAAATGTGAATTACTGAAATAGAGTGCTCAAGAAGGAATTTAAGGTTAGGTTAAATGATCATCTGTCAGGGATGATTAGAAGATTTCTTAAAGTAACTTTCAGCTGTAATTTCTATGATTCTACCATTAAATTATCAGTTTTCCTAAAGAGTCAAACATTACAAAGTAATGTCTAGCTCCATCTGTCAGTCTTAAAGAGAAAACTTGTTTGGTTCGGAACCATTTCTGGTATTTTTATCAGGTATACAAAGCCAGAGCAACACGACATATTCAAAATGCCTGACAGAATCTCCAGGTACAGTTACATGTAACTTGTGTCTCACTTTTTGAAAAGAAGCCAATAAGATTAGGACACTTCCACTCAGTGATGATAGCTCACCATACAGGTAAGGATGGTAGCTATGGTCTTTTATTATGCAGAAAACTTGAACTGAACCTAAACTGGACAATATTCTTCCCTGATGTGGAATTCAGGAGTTCCAGTCCCTATTCCACAGTTTTTTCAGAGAATGTTCTAACTCAGTTTTAACATTCTTCACTGGGGAATATACCCTGATCTTTCAGGTTTTGCCAACAGGCAGGCCAATCTGGTAAGGAGGGCTTTAAACTAGGAAAGATGCGGGAGAGTTATAGAGACCATGCAGTCAGCAAAACAGGGCTCAAGGGGGATTATCTCCAGCAATTGCATGCAGCTAATGAAGTACCTACAAGACAAGACTACAGGGAACTCTCTTGCATCCCTTCTGGGAAATCAGCATGCTCGAATACCTCTCTGAAGTGCCTGTACACAAATGTACACAGCATGAGGAATAAACAGGAGGAATTAGAGATCTGTATCCAGTTGCAAGGCTATGATCTCGTTGTGATTACAGAGACATGGTAGGATAGTTTGCATGACTGGAATGATGTCATGGATGGACACAGGCTCTTTAGGAAGGACAGGCCAGAAGGGCAAGGAGGGGGAGTTGCCCTTTATGTAGGAGGGCAGCAGGAATGTATGAAGCTCTGTCTGGGGGTAGATGATGAGCCAGCTGAGAGCTTATGGGTAAGGATTAAAGGACGGACAAATATTGGTGACATTGTTGTGGGTGTTTGCTACAGGCCACCTGATCAGGAAGAGGAAGTAGCTGAGGCCTTCTGCAGACAACGGGAAGTAGCCTCAGAATCACAAGCCCTGGTTCTTGTGGGGGACTTCAGCCATCCTGATATCTGCTGGAGGAACCACACAGCAAGGCACAAGCAATCCAGGAGCTTCCTGGAGAGCACTGATGATAACTATCTGACATGGGTGATGGAGGAGCCAATGAGGAAAGGTGTGCTGCTGGACCTTGTACCAACAAACAAGGAAGGGCTGGTTGGAGATGTGAAGGTTGGGAGCAGCTTTGGCTGCAGCGACCATGAGATGGTGGAGTTCAGGATCCTGTGAGGTGGAAGCACGGCAGAAAGTATGGTCACAACCTTGGACTTCAGGAGAGTAAACTTTGGCCTCTTCAGGCACCTGCTTGGAGGAATCCCATGGGTTAGGGCCCTAGAAAGAAGGGGGTCCAAGAGAGCTGGTTTATATTCAAGCATCACCTCCTCCAAGCTCAAGAACGGTGCATCCCAGTGAGCAAGAAGTCAAGCAAAGGGGGCAGTAGACCTGCAAGGATGAACAAGGAGCTCCTGACAAAACTCAAACAGAAGGAAGTGCACGGAAGGTGTAAGCAGGCACAGGCCACTTGGGAGGAATATAGGGACATCGCTTATTATGCAGGGATGGGATTAGGAAGGCCAAGGCCCATATGGAGCTAAATCTAGCAAGGAATGTCAAGGACAGCAAGAAGGGCTTCTTCAAATACGTCAGTAACAAAAGGAGTACTAGGGAAAATGTGGGACCGCTACTGAATGGGGCAGGGGCCCTGGTGACAAAGGATACAGAGAAGGTAGAGATACTGAATGCCTTCTTTGCTTCAGTCTTTACTGCTAAAGCCAGCCCTCTGGAATCCTAGATCCTGGAGACAAGAGAGAAAGTCTGGAGAAAGGAAGACTTTCCTTTGGTCAAGGAGGATCGGGTTAGAGATCATTTAGGCAAACTTGACATCCACAAATCCATGGACCCCGATGGGATGCACACACGAGTGCTGAGGGAGCTGGCAGATGTTATTGCTAGGCCACTCTCCATCATCTTTGAAAGGTCATGGAGAACAGGAGAGCTGCTTGAGGACTGGAAGAAATCCCACTTCACTCCAGACTTCAAAAAGGGCAAGGAGGAGGACCCAGGGAACTACAGGCCGGTCAGCCTCACCTCGATCCCCGGAAAGGTGATGCAACAGCTCATCCTGGATGCCATCTCTAAGCATGTGAAGGAGAAGAAGGCGATCAGGAGTAGTCAGCATGGACTCCCAAAGGGGAAATCATGTTTAACCAAACTGATAGCTTTCTATGATGGGATGACTGGCTGGGTAGATGAGGGGAGAGCAGTGGATGTTGTCTACCTTGACTTCAGTAAGGCTTTTGACATTGTCTCCCATAACATCCTCATAGGCAAGCTCAGAAAATGCAGACTAGATGAGCGGACAGTGAGGTGGATTGAGAACTGGCTGAAAGGCAGCACTCAGAGGGCTGTGATCAGTGGCACAAAGTCTAGTTGGAGGCCTGTAGCTAGCAGTGTCCCCCAGGGGTCAATACTGGAACCAATATTGTTCATCGATGACCTAGATGAAGGGACAGCGTGCACCCTCAGCAAGTTTGCTGATGACACAAACCTGGGCGGAGTGGCTGATCCATCTTTCAAGACACTCAAAAACAGTCTGGAAAAGGTCATGGGCAACCTGCGCTAGATGACCCTGCCTGGGCAGGGAGTTTGGGCTAGATTATTTCCAGAGGTCCCTTTCAACCTCAACCATTCTGTGAATATAAGCACCACCATTCAAGTAAACCTGGCAACGAAGTATACAACGCAAGCAAGATGCTGAATAAAATATTCACAGCCGATAACAAAATCTGATGTGGCTCTGCTGTCATGAATGAAAGGAAAAGTATGCCTGCGCCTACCACCGTATAAAATAAGCCCTGTGAGATAGGATTGGGATAAATGTACTTGCTGTCCGTGAGGTTTGTGGTGCACCCGATGGTTTGCTTTCAGCTCCTCCCCCAGCTCAACTAATATGCCAAGGCTCCCTTCTCTCTTCTAACCTAAAGGAGGAAGAAATAACTTCTTTTTCTTCCAACTTCCTGTTTAGACTTTAGTGCTAAAGAGAAAACACTCTTGCATAATACATTGAACTGGGTGACAAATAACGCTAGCCACTTCAATTCTAGTCACAATTTCAATGTATAGATAAGCAATCACTTATTAAGACTATATCATGACGTGTGTTTCTTTTTTAATGAAAGAGTTTTGTTTTCATAAATAAAGTACATTTTTGTAAGTTTAAGCTTGAATCTACGAAGTTCAGCATGACTCAGCAGTCTAAATGCTTTGAGTATTTTATTTAAAGATTGGAGAACTTCAGACAATGTAAAATGAAACAGTTATAAGCTGATAACGTGTAGAAGCTATCTTAAAAAACTGCTTCTGGGAAAAATCAGTATTATTAGAAATAAAGAACACAGAAGGCTAGTGTTGATTAATCACCAGAAGAAAAATAATAGCCTCTTCAAATTGTAAAATACTTCATTTCTTACTTTTAACTATCTATAAACAAAACTATTACTGCATTTTATCCTCTTCAAAAACAAGTTTTAAGAAAGTATTTTTGTAGAACTCCTTCTCCTTTTGAAATATTTCTTTTACTAGGGAAATGTTGAACTCAAAATAATGGAATAAATTACAGAGCTTCTCACTTCTCAGTCAAATCTCACCAATGTGGCAGCAATGCTACTTGTTCATTCTCATGAAGTCTTTTCTTTTCTTTTCTTTTCTTTTCTTTTCTTTTCTTTTCTTTTCTTTTCTTTTCTTTTCTTTTCTTTTCTTTTCTTTTCTTTTCTTTTCTTTTCTTTTCTTTTTTAAGGTAGTACAATGACCAGAACTGACAACTGTACAGGCAAGGTGACTGCTGAAAATACTCAACATCTCTTCTGTAGTTAGTATTTATGAGATTTCCAAATCAGGTAAGCAGTAATAGAACAATTTGTTGCTCTTTCACAGATATGTTCTGAAAGTGTGGATGATTGGGTTGAATATTATATTGCATGGAGAGAGACAAAATACACAGAAATCAAACATTTTGGTTCAGAAAGGGCAATTCCTCAGGAAAAAAAATCTGTTTTAGTCATATTCTAAAAACAAAAAAATCTTAGGAAAAGAATTTTTTTGACTCATTCCACCTCTGCATTCCACTTCAACATAGCTCATTAACATGATACACCTACTACAATTGTGTATGTATATATTTTTAAGAAAATATAATTTGGACAGAATTTCCAAGAAGCATGTTATATAATACATCAATCAATTCTTTGCTGTAAATCAAGCCAAATAGGTGAAAACGATTTTACAATCAAATATAATTTCAAAATTCTCATTTTCATATCATTCTACTCTTCCTTTAAAAATAAGTTTAGTTTTACTTGTTTGAAAGATGGAAGTGCTTTTCAAATTTAGAATCTGGAAAACAGACACATACCCTGTTGATTAGTTCTAGATTCTAAATTAACTTGCAGCAATAAGTATAGTATAATAACAGTTAATAATTTTATGTCCTAATCAGTAATCCAAGTCAAATGGTTGAAGTCAGGCTGAGTTGATTATTGTTTCCATCATGTACAAAAACAGACAGCCATAACTCAAAAACACATGAGAGGCTTTGTTACACAGTAGGAGACTCTGTATTACACTGGCTAGTTCCAATAGGAGACAAAAACGAAGGGTAAAGGACCCTTATCCTGCTTAATTATCTAAACTGGCAGCATTTTAAGAAATAGCTTTTGCTTTCATTAATTCAGAATCTGTATTAAAAATGAATTAAAACCGGTTATTGTAACATAATACTTTGAAGATGGAGCAGAAGGCATTACTGAAAATATACATGAAAATGTGAATTATTTAAAGATTTTAAGTCAGATTTTTTGCAGAAAATAAACAAGTTTTTTATTAAATAAATTTAATAGGCCTCTTCTGTGTTTAATTTACTACATACTGAATGATTATGTGTTCTTGAATTCCAGTTCAGAGGAAATGTATACATAAAATCTAAACATCATCACTGAAGATTTTCCCGAGAAAGTTCAAGGAATATATGCTTGAGAATTACATGCCCACTTACATTTACAGACAGGTGACCTCCCTTTGTTGCTCCATAATCCATCTTCTTGACACACTGCTGTTGTTTGTTGACTAGATTCTAGCTTGAAGCCCTCATTACACTCATATACCAATCTACTGCCCAAAGTGAATTCATTACCTATAACTGAACCATTCCCAGGGGATTCAGGAATACCACAAGATACAGCTAAAAAGAAAGGAAAAGATTAAACAATGTTACTTTCTCATATTAAATATTGCCCCATCACTGAAATAATAAACACAGAATAATAATTTCGACATATCCCATTTGTAAAACTGCAATGAATTTCCACCATATTTACAACATTCCAAAAATGTAAGAACATTTAAAATATTAACAAATACTTGGCAGTGCGTCTAAAACAGGCATTTTATAAATCATTATTTTGTTTAATTCAGTCACTGGAGGGATGGAAATTCTAACATAGTCTAGACAGTGAAAGGTCAATAATTTATTTGTTAGGGAAAAAAGTCTAGAAAGTGTCCAAGGTGACTGGGTCCAATAAGAAATGAACTGGAAACTTCTTAAATGTTTTCTAATACTATGCTTCCATTGTCTCTGAATTTCTTTCATTCCCCATCTACCATAAATAGAACTTCATGTTTGTTTGTTTTTAAACATGTAAGACAATGTTTGACATTTAAGAATTCAGTTTAGCATTTTTGTCTGATGAGAAAAGTACCTAAATAAATACTTAGACCATGAAGAGTTCTACTGAAGTTAAGGGCATTATTCAGATACTTACAGTTAAATACTTAATTACATACCTTACTAATTCACTTCAAAATGCAAAATATTATCTGAATTCAGGCCTTATTCATATTCCAAACTATGAAAGAAATCACTTACTTTAAACAGGTGCAATTTTGAGTTCCCTCTGATTCTCATTTCTCCAAAATGAATATTATGTCTCATTAACAATTGTTTTGAGATTACAAATTATTATAGCTTTTTGTTGTTCCTTCAAAAATTGTTCCCCAGACAAGTAATTATTTTTTCAAGTTCACAAAGTTTAATTTCTTTTCCACTTACTGAAGTATGAATAGCATTTAGTTTTTCAGCTTCTTTATAATTTATGTATATTTTATCAGAGCTCAGTACGGTGCATTTAACAGTATCTCCTAATATACAATTTTAGGATAGGGTATAGTTCCAGAAATATCTCTCTCAGTCACTTTTAGGTTTCCAAGACTTGATTGCCTTCTGCCAGACAACTCACCTCTCTTGATTTTGATAACAAAAAGATGAAAGGTAAATCTTTGGTATGCTTTTTTTAAAATGCCACACTTTGTTTAAAATGTTTTTTTATCCACAAAGATTAACTCTAGCTGCTTGTGTAAGTCAGTCAGTAATGCTGGTAAAGAATTTACATTTGCTCTGTGGCATTCTTGAAGGTTAAAGTCATAGCATTATTTTCTTTGAAAATTTTAGTTTTCTGTAAAATGGTAACTTGGAGCACAGAACACACCACAATATTAGAATGAATCTATTTAAAGATTTGATAAGCCAATGTATATATTTATAGAATCACTAGCCTCTTTGAGTCTAGCATCCAGTTTATTAATCTTCAGTAAATACACTGAATAAAGATGAAACAGTTTTGAAGCTTTCATTTCTACATATATAACAACCCAGGGAGGAGTTTTGCAAATGAAAATGTCTGTTCTATATATGTAAATATAAATATATTTTCAATTTTAAGATGTGATTCAACAGTTTAACAGTCAAAGCCCTGTGGGTATTTGTTCCCTTCCTCGTGGAACTGTGAAGTATTATTATATAATAAGATCAATATACTACAAAGAAATGACAGACTGTGTCTGAAATCTGTTAAATACAAGTGAAGATAAATATAAAAAGAATTGTCTAATTTTTGTTATCATTTACCTGATTCAATGAAAATGATTAATTTCACGACACATTGCCATGGTACCATAAACACCACTCTAAAAGTTATTTTCAATATTCCAAAGTTGTCACAATTGATGCATTTAAATTAAATACAACACAGTGTTTTGCATATGATTATAATGAAGTGAGGTAGACAGCATAAAACGATAAATGGTTAGTTCATTTCAGTTGTTTTCTTCCATCTGGAATCTGTCACATCACAAATAGAACTAGAACTGAAGAAGTGTTGAAAAATAAGCTGCTTCCTTTGTAACACGTTTTATTGGCACTTTTTGCACCCCAACCAGAGCTGCTCTTGTCTTCTCATAATTGAGTATTTCTCCTTCAGTGGGCAAAGGCTGAGCCTCCTGCCATTACAAAGGGTAGAAATGGGACAGAGAAAGGACAGAGAGAGAAAGATGAGAAGGAAGTGGTTCTGCAGACCCATCCTGGATGCTCCTGATGCTTTTTGAGAAAATGGAAAAGGGAAGGGTAAAAGCTGCTGCTGCTGCTGCTGCTGCTGGCCATCACATTGGTACACTGCCCAGGTCCCATTCAAGCAAAACTATCAGTTACACCTTGTCTGATGTACTAAAGCACCTCAAAATCCATGCTTCCTGTCAGACATCACCACTTTTACTCTAAGTGTCGTACCACAGTCCTCTACAATCTTTCCTCTTTCTACCTAGAACGCTGCTGATGAACCTCGCATTGTTACAACACGAGGTTATTCCTGCTGCTGCTTTAGTTACTAATCATAAAAGCAGTCCTGGCACTGCCCCCGTTACAGTCTGTCTGTCTGTCTGTCTGTCTCTCCCCAAGAAACTAGGATTGGAAAGAAATATTCCTGCTGCTATTAATTTCCTGAGGCTGCTAATGGCTTCTAGAACAATAGTATCCAAACAAAACATATTAGCACTGTTAGTGTCACTAAATAACAAATACTTTGATGTTTGAAGTAAAGTTACCTGACGAAAACACACAGAAATAGCATATGGTCTTTTGACAATTGAAACAATGTCTCTAACTGGCACATATTTAAGTATATTGAACCTTTCAGATTCCCAAATGATTGCTAAAATGACAGACTGATTTCAGGAAATCTTCCAATTTGAGGAATTGTCCATGTGCTTCTAAGGTCAATGATTAGATGAAACTTCCATGTTCCTGCTGGGAGATGTGCATTTAGAATGCGAAAAATATATAACTCGACCTTAATTGTCTCTATTATCTTGCACAGCATAAAGATACACTTCCAAAGAACAGGTAATCAGTGCAAGCTGAAAAGTCTTTTACTGTCTAGAAACTGGGATGCAGTTTTAATTTACTTAAATGTTCTACATGTGTTACTAGAATTTATTTCTTATCAAAACCAGTAAATAAGTAAAATTTATGGCAATCCTTTAAAATACCTATATAAACCTATATATTTTAAAATAATTATTTTTATACATCATAATTATGTATTATTCATAATCCTGTATTATTCATATATAGTGCATGCAAATTCAGTGCATACACAAAAGAGGCTAGAGATGGCATTACAGTCAGAAATTAGAGTTCACCGAGTTCCCTACACTGGAAAATCCTTACATTTAATGCACATGCATTTATCAGTTGTTGACCTGCTTCTGGCATTGAACACAGAGCTAAGACAGGTATTTAAATTCTGTATAAATTAGAGAGAGGAGTAGAGATGTCCCTAAAAGTGGGATTTGTAACAAAAAACATGCTGAGCAGACTGATGCATGTGATAACCAATCAGAAACACCAAAGAGAGCCATATGGCAGAAATCCTAACTGTCATGCTTGGATACATACAAAAATAACAAAGAAACCAGAAACAGGGCTGTGGGTGGTCTAGGGCTGTGTGTGGAAATAAGGTTATAAATGATCATCTACTCTATTCCTCTAACACAAGCCAGAATTATAGTTGACCAAGGTGCATCTAGTATGTTCCTAAAAAACTTCCAGTGATGAAAATTCCGTATTCTCTCCAGGCTATTTATTCCAGTGTTTCACTATCCCATCTAGGGAAATCCAAAACAAACTAAAACAAGCCAAAGCAAAAAAAAAAAAAAAAAAAAAAAAAAAAACTACTTCACATTTTTTGTCCTCAAAAAATTCTGTCCTCAAACTGTCCTTAGGCCAGTTTTCTAAAAAGATTTTGGAAGCCTTCCGTCCCAGGGCAGAGATGAAACCCAGTTATGGTCCTGGAATCTTACCTTAGGTCGACACAGAAAATAAATAAATAAATAAAAGTATCTTTAGCTCAACCACATTCAAGCACTGAGATAAATGAGCATAGCAAGCACAGAGATATCTATAGTGACAATACTTGGAACAAAGATTTCAAGCAGAAAATTGGACATCATGTATATTTCTATCATTACCCTATCATAAGTTTTAAGCTTTTCCAAATACCTAGGATCCCAAATAGGGAACTCATTCCTTAAAGTAGGTATCTCAAGTTTTCTTTCACAAATCCATGAGGGAGTCTCTGTTTCATCCTCAAATGGTACACCTGAAGAGCAGCCCAGTGTTCTTCAAGGCTTTTAAAGTTATTCTTAAATCTTTTAGGAATGCGTGGGAGAAAATTAGAAAGAACAAAGCCAAAGGCTGAGCCCTGTACATGAAGAACAGGTGGGACAAGGATGGGTATTTACGCTAGCCTCTCAGAGGGAATGCTGCTACCCCGCCACACCAACGATGTAGGAAACTAAGATTCAACCACCACATGTGTTACATCCCTTCAGAATGCCCTACTGATCACATTATAAGCCACTTTGGATTCCTTACCCTGCCTTTTTAATTGTGTAACCCATCAAAACTAATTCAGAACTAATTATTTGCCAGAGGGAAAATGAAGACAGGTATGTTCCTCAATAGGCCAATGAATACAACAGTAATCAAGGCATGAATTGTCCCAGGTTACTGTTACTACATCAAAAAATATACATTTTTTTTTCCGGTGACTAATACATCTAAAAGTCATACATTATTTTTAGTAAACTACCATGGCACATACCAGCAGCCATATTTGAAAAGAAAATAGTGGTTTCTAATTCACAAGTTTCCATGCTCAGAGGAACCATCAAGATATCAATGTCCTACCAGAGGCTGCATATTTAAAACAGCTCATGTTCACCTCAGCAATGCAAGAAGAGGCGGCTTCATAAGCCATGGCCGTATGCAATAACAAAACAAAACTCATCAGAACAAAACAATATTTATCAAAATCATCTTCCATGGATAAAATATCTTTTTAAGCTAGCCAAATTATATAACAGCAATGATTTTTATTAGATAATTTAAGAGGTAATCTTACCGATGAATTTCTGCTTTCAGTCGAGGTAGCATTGGTGCCAAATTCGTGTCTCTGTGTGTGTGTGTGTACGCACGCGTGTGCATGCGCGTGCCTGTGTGTGTGTAGAAATACACGCACACATATACATAATAATAAATACATAAAATAAAGAAATCTTACACAAATATGAAACCAAAAGACCAGCCTGGAAAATTTCAACCTTAAAAGTGAAAACAATAAACAAGCGAGAATGTGAGGTTATAAAAAAATGTGAGCGATTGTGTAAGAATTACAGTTCTCTCTGATTATAAATATTTTGAGTTTAGTATGACTCATTTTTTTCTCTTGCTTCAGCAAATGAAAGTAAAGATAGCAGTAAGTTATAATTCCCCAAATAGAAGTCAAGTTCATTACATATTGCCCAGAACATTATTATATGTATCCGCATTTGATAAAACTGGAATCAAAAAATATCATCTGATCCTACCAGATTAACCCAAATTAGAGATGTGTTTGTATTAAAATTGATACTTATATTACATACATAAAAGAGAACTTCTCTTTTCTGATAATGAATGCAATCGAACTTGATTTCAAGCATTAATTGAGGCATAGTCATGATGTTTAATTACAAATGTAACCCTGTGAGATCAATTTTAAAGGAACTTCAGACTTAATTACAGGCATTTTTATTGGGAAATATCCCATAATAAAAACCACGAGCTGGACCTAATGAGTAATTTTAATTAATTTTGATAACAGATACCTAATAAATCTAGAAAAATACTTTGCATTTCAGAGTGTATTGAAAAAATGTTTCATCCAGTTACCAAAGTTGGAATAATTGCTTCAGATTTGTAATAGTGACATATTAAAACTAAGGAATCCTATATTCATATGACGTTTCCGGTAAAGATTATCCTCATTCCCTATGCCCAAAATCTTTTTTCCTCTACTGCTAAGAGAAATCATACACAGTCATACACACACTGCCGAAATTATAAATATTGCTTAAAATGAAAGAAAAAATGTATTTGTGAGCATACTGCATTTCTAATGTGTCACAGATATTTCTTGTACATAGTGACAAAATAACATAGATAAACTCAGTGTCTAAAGCATTTTGTAACCTTTGTTTTGTCAAGTCTGCTTAATTTTTGTTCAGAATTTATTACTTTTTGAGACCCTTTCTCCACTGGCCATCCATGATCAGTTTCTAGGACCTCATGTCAATAGCTATACATATCTGCACATTCTTCCTTCTGCTTTCTGTGAATTATTCCATTTGTCCCCTGTACTTGGAGACTTTTTTCTTAAATTGTTCAAAAAACTATTTTCCCTCACACTCAGAACTCTTCCAACCTTCACATACCTCATTGCTTTCACACCTAGTTTTCAAACTTAGAATGGCTAATGTAAAAGCAAAAATGTAAAAGAAAAACACATAAAAATCAGACTGTTCTGAAAAAAAAGGAAGAAGCTACGGAAAAAATGCAGGTCTTTATTCCAGCATTTTCCAAGTTTGCAGAACTTTGAAATCTTAAAAATATATGCATTCCTTAATATATTTCTCCAGACCTTTAAAAACAAAGTGAACCTCTGTCCTCACCCAAATTTCACCATACGAAAGAATCACACTAATATTCTAAGAATTCTGAAGTGCTGGAACATCATATTTTCATCATACAGACCTCTGCTATTTGGCTGAGCAATATTAGTAAAAGTAGCAGGCTGCCATAATCTGGGTGCATCAGCAGTAGAAAGATATGGGGTAAATTTGCAAATAATGACTGACAGCTGAGGAACCATGCGATCTTAAACTCTAAGGTAGGTACTAGGGAGAAGAATGATACAGTGGGTCCCACAGCTTATGATCTCAACTCCTTCAGCCTAACAAGCACACAGAGCACTGTCTCTGTCCTCAGATGTTGAAAGTAACCGAGCTCCGGAGACACTACATTTCTCAGGCCACCGATGACTAGTCAACAGAATAGCTTCCAAAGGTTCATTGACAGTATTGACTAAATAGTGAAGATGCAGTTTAGCCATATAGAGCTTGGCTTGTTTCTTTTCCCATTGTCTAGAGCTATGTGAGACTTTCTCAGACCTCTGAGTCACCTGACAGGACTGGTGGATATAACACAGGGGCCTATGTCTTTCTGGACTGGCAGTTGGAGGACAGGTAAAATCCTTTAGAGTGCCACAAATGACACTAGACTTCCACATTTAAGCAAATTAATCAAAACTTTAGCTCACACACAGATACCTAAATGCAATCTTAATCTTGAATTGAATTGCATCCTCCACTTCCCCAATCCTCCAGCCAGCCTGCAGGTCGAGTCAACATTCCAGGTTCTTTGCTGCAATATGCTTCATCTGAATTATCTCCTTAATTCTTTTGCCTTGAATTTATACAGTTTCCCTCTCAGTGGTAGCTGGCCTCTCGTACAGAGAGAACAGCAGAGTATCTCTGACCTTTCAGTTCCTATGCCCAGCACCAGGTCCTATAACTACACTGCCCAACAGCAGCACTTGTCCTCAAACTTACCTCATATCCACCCCACACAGAGACTCTGTCATGATCTGGTGACCTTCAGGAAGGTTAAATAGCATCATATGTCATAAGACGTCATGGGACATAATACCATCCTGGAGTATGGTAATGGATGCACCAATGCTGCTCATGCCATACTGTTAGCCTGAGCCGAATCCACCCTGGCCTGGAATGGATGAAGCCACATGGCCCACCCAGGCATGAAAATGCCTCATCCTGAAGAAATGTTTAGCAGCCAAACAAACAGCTCTATATAAAATATGTCAATTTTATCTCATCAAAATCCTCTATTTTAGCAAAATTTCTGCAGCTTTTTACTTCTTTTGCAAATAATAGACCCTCAACAGAAAAGTAAGCATCATGACAAATGTTGATCAGACAGATTTTTTTTTAAGGTGGAAAATAGAACTTTCATCTTAGGTTGCTTTTAGAAATCTCTGAATAATTATTGCTGGGGCATTCCACAAAATATTTGGCTTGAAGAAGACATGATGCACTGGTGTTACTGTCTGGCAAACCTAGGAGCAACCAAATGCAGGTTTTCAATCAAAAAAGTTCTGGCAACCCTTAAGTATGGATTCTACCACCTTCTTTTCCTATAAATAACACAGACTAGAAGAAGGCACAATTGAAAACACGTTATAATAGGCCATATATGATAGAGATGGAATTTGCAAAATCCTTCTCCTCTACTCTAAATTCTTGATCTTATCTAACACACAACTCTTTATCCTTCAATAGCAATAACTGCTTACTGAATAACGTGTGAAAAAGTACTTTTGACTAAAAATAACTGTGCCTAACTGCTTTGCACTACTTTACATTATTCCACTTCTTTGTAATTTGTTAGTTGATTTTTGTACAAGGAAAATTTTAAACATTTGACAAATGGTAGCTACTCATAACAAATGCCTGGAACAGGCTAGGATAGACCAAAGTTATATCCAGAATACATAAAAAAACAGAAGTTACAAATATAGCTTTAAAGAACTGTTAACAAAATAATACGCTAATCAAATTAATGCTTGAAAATCAAATTAATGCCTGAAAACTACAGCATTTGTAAAAAAAAGTTCTATAAATAAAATACTGTTAATTGTGGAATGTTTGGAGATATGTTTTTTATTAAATTGAGAAGTACAGAAGATGTATTTTTCATTTGGTCTCTATTTAACTGCATTAATCTAGTTTTTAATCCTACTGTTCAGGGCACATTAAGCCCATGAGTCAATATGCACTTGGATAAACTCATGATGTCAACATGACTCTCCGCATACAGAAGTATTTACAATGCTGCATCTTTGCTTTTTAAAACATTCTTTGCAATTAAATTATAGAAGCATATCCAGCAAGAAAACAATACCTTACCTTGGCAGATTGGCACAGGAGAATCCCACTGATACATGCCATTCTGGTGACGCCTGCATGTTGCATTGTTGTGACCAATCATTCTGTATCCAGGTTTGCAGTAATAATGAACTTTACTCCCAGCTGGACCACCTGTTTTATTTACAATTCCACCATTCCTCAAGATGGGGTTTAAGCTGCAATAAGGAGCTATATGCCAAAAAAAAAGACAGTAATATTAAAAACACATAAAAGTTACTTAATTCACAATGTTTGTACTATTTATGACACATGAAAACTTTGTATGCAGTTAAAATTAGTACAGAATCCTTCACATTACTATTGAAACTCTCAGTGAAGATTCAGACTTCTTATGCAGAAATATCATGAAGTTTAGAAACATAGTTTATATCACCAAAACACTTAATGCTATTCCACATGAGGAAGCTACAATCAGGAAATATATGGCTTGTACAGCAAGTCAGATAACTCCCATTTACTAAATGGCATACCTCAAAATTCAGTAACTTTATAAATATAAATATTAAACTGTTCTTTGAGGTACAAAATATACAAAATAGATTTCAATAGTTAGTATTAAAAAATTCCAAACCTCTTAGACAGCTCGGTCAAAAATTAATCACTTTTCCAAATAATACATTAAAAATGTAGAGGACAGAGTACCATATTTGGGATCACCCGATACAATTTTTCCTGTTAAAATCTATGTAAATGTTTTACATACATGACCTCCCAGAGATATTACATGGTAATTGGATTAGATTTTACCAAAATAATGCCTCTAAGGTGACTGCATCTTCTTAAACGCTGAATACACGGTGCATCTAAAGTAAGATAGAATGCACTTTTTTAAACTTAAGCTTTAAAATGAATGTAACCCTAGCTGGAGCATTAATCACTGCAAACACTGTTCACAGACAGGTTTCTTGATCGTTATAGTCCTCAAGAACTTATAAAGACAAAAAGTTTACACATGTACTATGGAAGTCAAAAATCTTACAAAATATGTATTGCTGTCAAAAAGTGAGTAATGCAGACTTCTTTTTGCTTGTTTTCTTTTAACAGGGTTGCAATACCTGTATGTAGGGAAGGAATATGATTACCCAGACTAGGATGCAGGTCAAGCAAAAGTATGGGATGGTTTGACAAATGTGTGCAGTCTAATACAAATCTATTTGTTGCACGTAATCATTTTTAACACTGGATAAAAGCAATGTAAAAGCAATATAAAAAAATCACCTTGACTTTATAATGACATACAGGCCGCTGGATGCTGCCAGGTTTACAGAGATTAGTACCTTGTCAGAACAAGCATGGTAGGGTCATGACTTGCTGAAAATAGACCTGGCTGAACATCCACCACTGAAATAAGACTATGTACATTCCTCACAGAGTAAGACTAGTGCTGAACTGTCCTGATAACCAAAACATCAATACTAAGGACTCTGAGACTGCAACTGCTACTACAACACAAACTCTCCATATCATGTTGTAATGTTTCTTAGGCATATCATGATGTATATATCATTCTTGATAGACATTTATCCATACAAGTTGTGGTTATATTTCACAAATGCATAATTACAGAAGTTGGCTTACACGTGTAATGTTCTTTTCTTTTATGTTATATGTTTCTTGTGCATAGCTCAGACTTCCTTCTCTCAGTTTTCAAAATCTAGCTCTCTCTTTGGATTTTTAATGTATTTTCTGGAGCGGCATGAAGTTTAGCAATTCAAATGATTGAAAAAGGGAAGATGCACCTTTTTGAGTTAAGCTGCATTCTTGCCATCAACCTGGTCCAAACTAAGGCTTTGCAAAATAAAGTCCTTGAAAAGCCTTACACCATTTAAACTGTTTACATTTCTTGGTTTTAAAAATTCAATTGATATATAACAACCAAAAAACCCTAATCCCTTGCTGTCCACAGTTTTTTCATATATTATTAGTGAACCTGCAACAAACCAGAAATGCATCGCAGGTAAAACTAACTGAAAGAGATGGAAAACACACAATCTAGTTAGCAATAGTTAAATGAATATATTGATTATTCGATATTATTAACAACGCAGGTAGGTAATTACTGTAAGGATATGTGGAATGTGAGCATATCTGCATTGTTAAGGTTATCTGATCAAAGACATTTCCAGTGCAAGGAAAGGGGGGAAGCCATAAGCAAAACACACAGAGACACAACATGACAGACAAGGAATAACGGAGATAATGGCAAAGACCAAAAGTCTCTAGTCACTGAGGGACCATTAAGGAACTGCTGACATGGCCAACCTGGACTTTGTAAAGGAGGAGGAAACAAGACAAAGATCACTATTTTTAGGTAAGAGGGGGGCCTGTGGGACTTTGCAAAACTTTCTGAAGGATATCTGGGGGAACGGGATTGGGCAGGAACAAGCAGGGGACAAGAGAGGTGTATAAAAGAGGCCGGTCACATGCAAGCTGTTGCCAGTCAGTACACTTGTCTGACCAAGCCCTGCACCTGATCGCTGCAGTTCAGCCTAGCTTCATATTAAATCCTTTCTTAACTATCTTCCTGCATAATCTCACACTCTGTCCCATGTGTGCATGCTGTTAGGTCTAGATGCCAGCAACTGGAGAGACACGGATGAATATGAGGCAAGCAACTGGAGTCAGACCTCGGGTGAAAGTCCTAGCAACCGCAATTTGTGGGACTATGGGATTATGGGGCTGTGTGTCAGGAATGCCAGCTACTGGGGGGACCAGTGTGAGTGAAGTTGGGCCAGCAATTGGGGTCAGACCTTCGGTGATTACAGCATCCGTGTCTGTGGTGCAAGCAACAGGCACGAGGGAGGGTCCTACTGTCAGCCACTGGCACAGGACCCACAGCTGTAGGGCCTGCCCGTCGTGCATGCCAACTACCGGGGGGCCAGAGCGAAGTCAGGGTCTCAGTGTCAGCGGCGGGACCAGGGACCGTGGGTCACAGTGCCTGCGTGCCTGGGCATCAGATGCTGGGGGAGCCAGAGCATTTCTGTTTTCCCCTAACCTAGGGTGTGTGTGTGTGTGTGTGTGTGTAATTCACTAGCGAATGTCAAGCTGGACTAGCCAGCAAGTAGGAGGCCTGTGCAGTGGGTAAAGAGGCCCACAAGCTGGGCAGGGATATCAGATACACAGAGGGACCACACAGATATTTGAGAGATCCACACCTGTGCGTGTGCTTGTGAACTAGAGAGTGAAGGCCTGTGTGTGTGTGCTTTCCCTTGTGAACGTCAATGTTTACTAGCCAGAAAGTAGGAGGGGGACTCGGCTGTCTCTGCTTACATCTACGTGAGTTCTGGGAGCATTATACATGGGCGCTGTTAAAGGCAGAGCCTTGCCCATAGAAGTCTGTGTAGCCAGCTGTGTCTATGTCCTGTGTGTGCATGTGCGTGTGCGTGTGTGCACGTGTGTGTGTCTGGGATATGTGCTCAGCCTTGCTACTGGTTGAACCTGCAAACAGGAGAGCAGCAGCCCTGTCCATTGGCCTGGGATGGAGACCTGCGGGCTCCAGCGGCTGGGCAGGAGGGATCCCTGGGTCCCGTAGCCCACCCGAGGCGGCGACCCTCCACCACCCTTGACAATTACTACTGTACTTGACAATGAATGGCTCATTTATTTAGTAGTCAAGAGTCTGCCAGCTTGGACTTTGAATTGTCTCAAAGCATAATGATTTCCTAGGCATTTCACAAAGCAGTATACAAAACATATGATCAAAAGTAACTCACAGAAATATTTACCCTCAGTATTAATGCATCAGTTTATGGATTTCCATTCCTGCACTATGGCTGATAAAATGCAGTACTACAATATGTTCAGTCATTAGTATATTTATAAATTCAGGAGGCACCATTGTTTCCATCTAAAGTGACAAATTCCAGAGCTTTTTCTTTATGTGATCTCAAGATATTTAACTGATAATCTCCATTCCTTCCATCATCTTCCCAAATGTTTCCTGTTATTAAAAGTGTTTTTCATGGACGAGTTTAGTTTTGAAAGACTGTGTCATCTTAGTTTCGTATCTACTTTCTGATTCCATTGTAAGCATTGGTGTTTTGTGAAAGGGTAAATAAGAAATGTTTTCAATTTTATCATAACATTGTGTGGGGAATTTCACAATATTTTTCTTTTGGGAAGAGAGGTTTACTAGCACCATCTTAAGCAGAATCTTCTTCCAGGAAAGTAACGTGTTCTTGGCACCATCATGATGATTCCTTGGAATGAAGACAATGTGGGCGTTGCAAATATGACACCATAAAAATCCCATGTAACGCTAAAGTACTTAAGTGAGCTTGAGTTTGGAGATTAGTCTGCCCTAAGACCCACCTATGATATCAGTTATCGCCTAAAGACAGATTTCTGTTCACATCTCAGAAAGACCACAGAATTGATTGATATTTCTATGCAATGGATCAAAGTCAAGGTTTCTAAGAAATCCCAGCCCACATATAAAAGCAGTAGAACTAGGTCCTACATTAAAGACACTAAAAAATGTTGGTCTCTGTTGATACGCTATTAAAGATTTACAGTTCTTAATTAAGCAACATTATTTCTACTTGGAATTTTTTTTTTTTTTTTGCATACATTCTCTCATTTGGGGAATTAATTGAAAAGAACTAAACCAAAAAGGAAAAAATGGGATGAAAATTAATAACATAAGATGGTCCAGTAAAAAGTCCGGGGGCATGCTCTATATTCCTTGTAAGCACAGTGACATTAAGGTACATGCCTAATTCAATGAATTAGATTACTGAAATAATCTTGAAATTTAAAGGGGGATATGGCATTTAAAGAAGCAAATTAAACACAGCTTTAATTTACTTTCAACCTATTAAAGAAAAAGGATATTGCCCATTAAGACCAAAGGCTTCTACTAGTACTTCAGTAATCTCTTAAGCACTATATCATTTTAAATATCTGAAGAGATTTTAAGAATAGTAGGTGATGCTTAAACATAAAAACAAAAACAAAACTCCAAATTGATCCCCTCAGTACTGCAATTTCAAATGGAAAATATTTACTGTATGACTTGTAACTCCATAGCCCAGTACTTTATCACCTTTGTTAGTAACAAGTCAAAGGCTTTATATTGAGTTTGCAAGTCCTGAAGACTGAGGCTTGTCAGGACTGCTCTATCTTAACTTTTCTTGACCTGCCTGAAGCTTTGCTTTTACTTTATTTAACTTTAAATGAAGACTTTCTTCTGAACAGGTGGGTATTTTACTTTTGCTTATCTTTGTATGGTAAAATCATAGTTTTATACAGGTAGTTGTAATAAGTCGTTATTCTGTGCAGAATAAGGTATTCATGACTGTAGCATAATGTTATAGTGTAGAGAAATACAGGCTTCGAACAATAGCAGAGGCCTTGAGAATAGGAACAACAGGATGCAGTGTACAGGAGTACAGGCATGGGATGGTAAGTGATGGGGCACAGTCTGGCACCCCAAACCTATACACAGATCATCAATGGTCAGTTATAAAGATGCAGGCCTGGACCTGCACAAAAATGATTTTCAGAGTAAGCAAAAGAACAAAGGAATAGTATCTAGCATATGTGAAATGCAGCACATATAGTAAAATCAGATGTAACTTGAACTTGCAGACCAATGAAAAAGAGCAAGGTGTAAAAGCACGTTAGCAAACATGAAAATAACCCCTAGTGCATCCTAGAGTGAGGAAGCAGAAACCGTCAGCATCACACTCCTCCCAGTGAAGGACTTCAGATGCTGATAACCTGCTGTACCTCCCCCACAACACACATGCACCAGACTGAAGCCATTGATCCTAGCACCCAGAGGAGCAGTGAAGGCATGATCGTAGCACCAGGAGAAGGAGTAGATAGTTGGAAGTGTGTATACAGCAATTCTAACTGTATTATTTTTCAGTATAGTAGCATTCACTTCTTATTTTTTCCTTCTTTTTTCTCTGTTACCATTTAATTTGGACTAATAACTCTTTGATTAAAATGTTATGATTTCAGTTATACTAGCAGTGCATTATTGGCTAGACATATAAAGTATGCTTCCTTTTTGCCTGTAACAAGATTTTGAGCACAACAGGTTGTACTATTTTATTCGGATTACAGGTGAACTTACTGCTATTTTTTTCAGTTGTGGTAATTCTAACAATATATAGTATATACAAAACTTCAAATAGATTAACTTTAAAATGGCATGAAATATGGGACATTCAGCCTGCTGAATTACAGAAAACGATGTGAAACTACAGAGGAATTATTAGTGGGGGCACAGGGGAATTCTATCTGTCATAATTGTTGTTTATGTTGCGACAACAATGCACAGAGCCCAAAGGCATAGTTTAAGC
The DNA here is from genome assembly GCF_036370855.1 of Dromaius novaehollandiae. Classification (NCBI taxonomy): domain Eukaryota; kingdom Metazoa; phylum Chordata; class Aves; order Casuariiformes; family Dromaiidae; genus Dromaius; species Dromaius novaehollandiae. Next base: position 24,519,731 of record NC_088100.1, read on the forward strand.
TTTCCAGTGAACTACATGGTGTTCAGAAAACAAACAAACAAAAAAAATTGTTTGAACTAAGAAGAAGAAATTGATACAAGAAACAAAGAGGAATACAAAATGGCAATACTGCTCAGCAGGTATCTCTACATTACTTTGGCAAATAAATTTAAGTCCTAATGGTTATTATTGCTAATCTCCTACAGGACTCCATATCCTCCTTACCTGGCCACCTTCATTCTCCCTTTAGGGATTCCTGTATATCTGCTGCTTTCAGCCATCACTGCTGCCTGCTGTTACCATTGCTCACTTCTAGTGCCACCCCAAGGGTGGCACTGACTGAATGGCAGCAGCTGCATGGGACTGGAGGAAGTAGGGAAGGAGAAATCTGGGAACTGAAATGTCTTATTACAGCTTTGTGACCATCAGACATTGTGAAAGTTTAAGTTCATACGTAGAAATAAAGCTGTGTTTGACTGGGTAGGAAGGCAATAACTGGATAAAAGAGAGCAAGAAACTTCAATGCAAGTGTAGTGGCTTAAGAGCCAGGGGAAGAACAGTTAGGGCTGATTATGCAAAGAGACAGGAAGAAGGAAAGGATGGATTGCAGACTAAGAGCCAGTGGCAGAAAAGAGAGAAAGAGAAGGACCTGGTTAGCTATTAGAAGAAATGGTAACACCAGAAGAAAAGGATTCTTGGCTTGATGTATCAGAGACTGAGATTATGTCCAGTTAAAAATGTGATGCAGGGAAAAGAGACGTGAAAGAAAAAATTATAAAACCAACTGAGATTCACTAGTGGGAGACAGAGGAGGAGACAATCATGGACTGAAGTAAAGAAGAAGGGAGACTGGATTAAGGGAGACTGATATTGTAAAAGGGAAGTAAGGGAAACTAAGATGGGAAGACAGAAGGGAGAAAAAGCTTGGATAAAAAAAAAAAAACTGAAACTTTTCTACTAGAGAACCACAAAAAGTAGACTGAGGTTCCTGGGGAGGGGTGGGACAAGGCTGGAGATCAGACAGAAAGGCTGAAGAGCACAGCAAGATTGGCTTTGCAAAGGTATTTTGACTAGAATGAGTGTTGTGATTGGGATAAAGTAGATATGGTAGGTTTCTGCATGAGAAGTGAGAGGTGAATTCCTTGAAATGCAATTAATCGTTCAGCAGAGGAAAATAAAGAAAGGATCACACGTATCAGAAAAAGGCTGCGCCCACAGATTACCAAATCTTATAATTCCACAGTTGTCACCAATATCCCTGAAACTGAGCATTCTCTTTCACTGAGCTGACCAAAATGTGGATGAAACATACTACTGCTACCAGCAACACGGGTAACAACAGGTACCTGTGTAGATATTTAAGTATGGCTGATAAACCATGTTTGCCCATGCTATCATAAACTTGTATCTCCCCATGACAGAATATCTGTAATTTTGTTTGCTTTCCAATAGAATTTATTAAATACTTAGAAAATAATTGAAAACAACAGTTCAACAGGAAAAAGGAAGAAGATTATTAGGCTGAAAAGAATTCAGAAGTTAGGAAAGGAGGAGATTCAGGTGCACTTGAAAATTTAAGTTCATTTATGCATGTGCACATCTCTATGATACTCTCAGGAAGTTGATGATCATAGAGTATTCTTGGATAGGATGACTGCTTCAGAGGATAGAGAAAGGATGCTGCTCATTATGTCAAAATATTTACATTTTCTTTTCTCATTCTAATTGTTTAAAGTGAGTTTCTGGGCCTTATAAACTGTGAACTACTCAGACATTGTTTAAAGATACAATTTGTGTATTTTCTACAGTGTCTGACAACATATTATCTGGGTATTTAATAAACACTAACAGATATCTTCACAAAATCACATTAAAACAAAAATCACTGTTGTTATCCCCATTTTAAATAGAAATTTCAAATGCAAAGAAATTAAAAACACCCAAATTTTGACTCTTTGGGATAACCAGGATCTGACTTTTCCAGCTTCTTTACGTTATATATTAAAATACAGTTCCCACTGACTTCAGTTGCAGCTGTAAGCACTCAACACTTCTGTAATTCAGATTTAAAAGTATGATACTAGTCACAAAAGTTCTGTTCCAATTCCTTAGTACTTGGTTTTGTGATGTGAATTATACATGTTTGGGTAACTTATGTTTCAAATAGCTATTTAATGTACATCAGCTCCACCTCCCACTCTCACAGAAATGTCTGTTAATGAAAACATTTTAAAGCAGAGGAGTACAAAATGAGGCCAAGTGGCAGAGAGTACATCAGAAGCGAGCTAAAAAGCTCAAAGCAGTGCCTGTAGTTCTCCTCCAAGCAGAAGTCCTACCAAAACTGACAGTACTTTGCACTTTAAAGGCAATGAAATATGAATAGAAAAGGCTGATATTCAAACTATTTCATATGTCTAAGCCACACATGCTAGGAAGAAAGGGGAAACTGTTTGAAGCTAAATGTCAAAGATTCTGAAGACTGATATCTATTTTACAACCCTTGAAAATCTTGTTGAGACAGTGAAGGAGCATTTATAAGACTCTATGTCAACTCCCTTTTTTATCTACAGTTTAGTAATTATTAAAAATGCAATCTGTACCTTAAATTGAACTCCCTTCCCTAAACTGAACCCCATTAAGAGTCCAGAGTACAGTATACACAACATCATCTGGGATCAGGAACTGACATACTAACTAAAGAACCATATACAAGACAATAAATTAAAAAATGTCCAAGGACCTGGAGGGTTAGGAAATGTCTGAAGAATGTCAGTCTGAAGATTACCACCACTGTCAGCTGAGTTACAATTCTGGGCTTCGGCAGGAATCTGGAAAGAATACTTATAAAACATTGCAGCCTTGTGTTAAGCATCACTGGAACAAAATGCCATTTTTCCTCCCAGCTGGTTTCTGAGAGAGGATCTGTCCCAAAACCTAGTTAGGTTTAGCTGATACAGGTGCAGTGGCATAGGATTGCTATTTATTATCTAGGAATGATAAATCTTTACCACAAAAACTGACAAACTTCTATGCAACAGTTTCATTGACCTGAAGTAGCTTAACATTTATAAATTTCATTTACTTTTCTGAATGACATAGCATCCACATTTTTTCAAGGCCTCTTAAGCACCAAGGTAACACACTGAACATTTTCAACTCACTTATAATCAAAACGTCCATTTGTCACTTGTGACTAAAGACCAACAGGATAATAACTGCCTAGCTAAATTACACATCACTAGTCAACTGATGTGTGGACAGTAGGACAGATAAACAATGATTTTGCATTTGCAGGATCATAGTCTTCGTTTCACAAAACATATTCTCTTAAGAGATGGAACATTTAAACATTTATGCTGAGATTTTTCAAAACTGTCTGAGGGACTCTGTCTCAGGGATGCTCAATTAAATAATTTCCAATTCCAAATTAAAATTCATTGAATTTGGATGTCCAAATCCCCTAGATAATTTTGTAAACCTCAGTCTTACCATTAATAATACAACATTATCTCAAGAATTTACTTTAGCAAAGGACTTAATCTCCCAGGAAGGCCTTGATCATTAGTCCAATAACTTAAACCAAGAAAATACTTATAATTATTCACTTAACCAGTGTCTGGTGTTTGAAAGTGTAAATAAATAAAAGACCTTCTCCATATCCCATGTTGTCTTTTTTTAGTTTATATGCTAGATTTTTGGTTGACTGATAAAGTCACAGCTTAGTCCACCATTTCCTTATGATTTTGCCTTTTGGGTACTTAGTTGTCTTCATCACCATATTATCCATTATATCCAATGGGGCAAAGATTTACCACCATTCTCACTTTATAGATAGATAAGAAATCAGATGCAAAGGTTTAAACGATTTGGTAAAGGTTGCACAAGGAAGCTGAACATACCTCTTCTGTTTACTACAACAGTTCTTTACTTAATGGGCCATCCATTCCCTACACTTAAAAATACATAGAACCAAAAAGGAGAGCAAGCTACTGTATTTACTACAGCAAATCATCACCCAACTGTTTAGCAACTGCAGAAGAAACAATTATAAACAGTTTTACAAACTTCATACAATTCACCTATCACCTCTAACAAGCTGCTTGGAAAATGTAAAGACAAAAAGCAAATCAATAGCCTTTGCTTTTAAAGTAAAATGGAAAGGAAATAGCAACAGTTGTTTCACAGATACAAAAAGTAAAAATAAGCTGAAATGAATGGTGAAGAATCCAGGTTCTTGCAATAACAGATCTGAAGTTACAAGAGCAGAATAAAGGTAAAATATAGACTTGGTAGGGGTTTTAATATATATCTCAACATATATATCTCTATTGGCAACCAACTACAAATTAGCTAGTAAAGCACTAGTAACCGCTTGCCTTATGTGTTCTTCAACATATAATCAGAAGTTAAGCACAAGCCCGAAAACATTAAAGAGATGATGTCAATTTGCAAAACAGCAAGCTAAGTACCCCTCTGCTTCCCAAATCATGCCTCCAGCAGGGGCTGCCACGTACTGTTCTGAAGTATAGAAAATACAGCTATAATGCTATCTCATTCCTTCCATCACAGCTTGAAAAAGAAGAGGTGGATGATTTTTTAAGTTGTTTATGCTAACTTGCTTGTGGAGGGGTGTGTATGCAGGGCTATAAATTATTGAGAGAAACCAAAAGCAAAGAAGCAGGTTCTGCAGTTAGCTTCCAAAAAGCAATTTTATGGTTCCACCTCTGATAGTCAGTTTCCTAGCCTGGCCTCAGCAAGTTCTACCTGCATTCACAGATCTTCCCCATTCGCAACCAACTGCATAGTTTTGGTGGAACCCAGATGCACCAGGAAGTATTACATTATTACTATTATTATTGTAAAACAGCAGCAAGTATAAAGAAAAGATATTTCAGCATGCAATACCTTTTCCTTACCTTTGCATTTTTTTCAGCAACTTTACAATCACACTTCCCTTTCAAAAAATAAAAAACAAAAACCAAAGTTTCTTCCATAGAGCTGCATGAAATTTTAACCTGATGCTTCCTCTCCTAGTTTTACCATAGTACACTGCTAATATATACTCACTAGATTAAGAAAGAAATCATTCTATATCTGTGTGTCAGTGCAGTTAGATGTATTATTTAGAATAAGATTATGTTAGTGCCTCTATAATATGTCAAAACCCATAAAGAATACCCCCCTGCCGTAGTGCTGCAGATCTTTTCTATTAGCATTTATTTAGCAAAAAGCTAAAACCCACAAGGTGGGTAACAGTCAACTAATTTTAAACATTAAAAGCTTATGTATGTGAGTTTGTATGCAAAAGGAAATAGTAAGCATTCCTCTGACAGCTTCCATCACTTTAAAAATGAAGAAAATTTGTATCTACAAATGAAATCTAGTTGTGACAAAACTATAGTGTGTGAAATTTTGTGCACAGGCATAGCTGGAGAACAAGGGAAGGGTTGTGGGGAGGCAGTAATTCATTCCAAAAGGTTCTTCATTATGAGGAAGCCTGCTGGCTCAGTCACAGCTGCCACGGTATCAATAGCCTTTTTGGGATCGTGTATTTTTCCTGCTTGCATGCTGTTGCTTTCCCTCATTAAGATTCAAATCCAATTGTTTATGCTGCTGCTTGCTGTTACTCTTCTTTCATGCTGATTGTTTCCATTGAATCTCATGTAAAATGTACAGAAGTTTAGAGAAAAATGCAGGCACTGGATGTTAGTGAAGCAGAGAAAACAAAACAGTTGTCTGTTCCTAAAACACAGCCATCAAGATTACAGATCTCTCTCCAGTTCCCAAATTTTATTATTAGTTGCAGCTAGTGCCATAATAAATGATGAATTAAGCCTGGCAGTCAGACAAACTGCTTCTCCACTCCTGCAAAACATGCTTTGTATATACTCAAAGGTGTAAAATACTTTCTCATTCCTCAAAAATCAGTCACTTTAATAATATTGGATTTACAGAACAAATCCTCTACATGAATGCTATTTTTGTAACCCTGATATTGCTCCCTAAACTTAAAATTGTAATAGCTGCACACTCCCCCAGCTCTGCGCCTTTGCTATGACACACTGGAGTGTTATCATGCGACAGAATCTCATCGTTCGTTCTTCCGCACTTTCAATCCATTAGGTCCTGACTGAATCTCCTGTGTGCTTGAAAACAACTTCCTTTCCCTCTGTCCCTCAGTTTTGTGTCTCTCCATATAAAATACTCCATATGCTGCTTGCAAGATGGAGATGGTGCTTTCACTAACCAGTCTTTTTTTCTGAATATTTACTAACTCACAGTTCTTAAGCTCATACTTCTTAAGTCCCCAAAACAGCAAACACGAATATGCACTAAGCTGGGCTGTGATATTCTATTTCAGGATCAAGAGAAACTCTTCAGGGGTTAGACTACCAGCGCATGGATGGTAGAGGAAAGGAGGAGTTTGTGAAAATGATCTCCATGCATGCCTCAATGGAAGAAACCTGGTGCTTGCTAAAACATTCTTAAAGTATTCCTTTCTCTACCTCATCTATATTTACAATTATTAGCCACCAAAATTAACATTCACACAGATTTTTACATTGCTAATCAAGTCCAAACACAGAAAAATCAAACATTAACAACAAAGAGAGAAGAATTATTGAATCACTCTCCCCCATCATGTATGTGATCCCTAAGCCAAGTCTCTAAGAGGCAGTGTGTCCCACAAGCATGTGTGTGAAAACTTGTTAAAATCACAGACGCTGCAAAAAAAACCCAATAAAGATCACTTATGTCAACACATAGAGCATAATTCTGTCTTTCAATATTGCAATATTGGAATTTTTTTCTTAATAGAGGACATAATTTTTAAGACTTTAGATAGACTATTTATATATTTTCAAATCACCACTACACCAGGTTCACAAGCAGCCTATTCAAAAAGTGAGGAACACTTTCTCCCTGCTTTTCCATCTATACACAAAGAAAAACATGGTAAGAAGGGTTGTGAAATGAACTGTCACTGGAAACTGTAAACCTAAAAATGGTTACTGAATTACACTTAGAATACCACATAACTTTTCAGGATCAGAAATACCCGCTCTTGACTACTACTCTGTAAATCCATGGGTTATCCCTCCCACTACATTTAAAAGACATTGCTTCAGGTTTGGTAATACAAGATAGTAAATTGCAGAGAGAAGTATTATTTAGGGAAGTATCAATCTGGAGATCTTTGGCAAATTGGAAGAAAACAGAGGGCCCAAGTCCTGGGCTCATCTTGAATTTGAAATAGGATGACTAGACAACCTCAGAAAGTACATTATAATAAATTATTATTTTCAAAGAAACAGAAATCATACTACAAATTTTAATTTGTTGTTGAATAGCATATAACCATAAAGTATAACTTAATGGAAATGAAACGGTTACCTGAGTAACGTATCTTGAATCCTTTCTTGCTGGTTGCATGATCAGTTGACCAGCGAAGATAGAGCTGATTCATTTTGCTTGTGAAGTTCAGCTGTCCAGTATGATTTCCACTTAAAGCAACTAATAAAGGACTTTGCCCAGAAGAACCTTTAGAGATGAATAAAGTAAATATTGAAGTTATGGTTTAAGCAATCTTTTGCATATTTTATCTTATCTGCAAATATGAATATACAAGGAAAGAATAAGAAAGAGCATGACACATTGCTGCCAGTAAAATAATTAGCAGATCTCTGTTTAAACTATCCATCCAATTCTAGGTTTTCACCACAGAAAATAATGTAGAAATTCTGGTAATAGCAGACTGAGAAATAAAACAATGAGTATTTGTGCCATAAACACTGAAAAATGACTGGAAACTGTTTCTTAATTCTTTTTTATTTGTGGCAATTTCTTTCTATGAAGTTATGTTTCTGCTCCTCGTTCTTTTATAGCTAATATTTATTGAGCTGTGTATTTTAAGCTCCTTTCTAACTAGTGAATGTCAGCAAATTCGTACATTGCTTGACATTGCACAGCTAGTAGAGTTTAAAACACCACCTTATTACATACTGAACATATTAGCTAAACAATGTCCTGTGACATAAGCGTGCTAGATAAATACAACCAAGATCAGCATGGTTTCATCATGGACTGTACATAGGTACAAGTGCTATGAACTTGCAATACATATTATGTTAGGACCCAGTCCTGTTAGAAGATGGTAAGTTCAATAATAGTATCATTTTGGTGTTAAAAATATACATTTACAGTAAATACAGAGTATTGTAAATAATGTAACTTGGCACTAGAGTGATATCATCATCATAATAAAACCTGGCACATTACAGCAAAATATGTTCAAATAATAGTAATAAAACCCCAGAAACACAATAATTATTCTGGGGCTAATTATACAGTAAAACAACATATAAACAAGAAAAAAAATCAATGCACTGAACCAATCTATTGAAGCTTTCTAAAACATGAAATAACATCCTCCCCCCTATATGAAGGCATTTTTTTTTTCTCCAGCTAAATTACTCCCTTTCATATGCCATGTCTTTTGCTCTGTGTTTTTCAAGTTTAGGAAAGCCAAGTTCAACCAACATTCTCTTGACCACAGAAGCCATTTCAAATAAAGAGGCTGCTTCATTCATTTTTTGCTGAGTTTGAGCAGCTGCAGCCTGATCAGCTCTTCTTATGTTGCGTGAAAACAAAACAAAACAAAAAATGGATTTAAAGGACACCTAAAAACTGCATATAAATGCTGTCAACCTTCGCCCTCTCCAGTCCAAAAAGAGTAAGTACATTTTCTAATTGGGATATTTCAGGTACAAAAAAGAGGCTGTAAGAGCTAGAGCAAACCATAAAAATTAAGAGAACCTCCCAGTGCTTTAGAACTGTAGTTCAGTCACCATGATGACAACACTACAACTAAATAATTATTAACAAATAAGCTCTAAGTAATAAATACATATATAAAATAAGAACAAATAAGAATAAGCTTAGCTTTAGCTGCAGGGTGCCTAGCATGTCCTCACTGAAATGTTTGGTGGCTTATTTTTCATATTAGGGTTAGTGTTCAGTGATTACAGACTAGGATGGACTATGAGGTCTGCTGAGGTCAATTCCTCCAGAATTGATTTAGTTTCTCTGTGTTTTATCCTGTGTTTTGTAACATGTGTTCAATACCATCTACCCAATTTATAAGGTAATTCCCAATTTAGATTCTTTTTTTTGAAATTTGCAAATAATGGGGCTACAAGAGTGCAATTACAAATAAGGATCTACCACATACAAAGAGCTTTCAGTTACTAGTGATAGTGAAATTACACTGCAGTACCATACGTTAAGCAGCCACACCACATTTTCTCACCATTGGAAGGTCAATGCATGCAACTGCATTTTAGTTTGCTTTACTTTTCCTGGATCTGAGTTCCGGCCACTGGATCTTACCTAGCTGGCAGCTCTTCAGCTGCTGCTCAGGACAGTCAGCACCACTACCTAGCTATTTTTGGGTTTGACTCTCTTATTTCAGAGTTTGCCTACACAAGGATATGCATATTCAACTTCTAGTGTGCTGACTTGACGTATGGTACTCTTCTGAACCTTACACTTTCTGTGAAAGCAAAACTTTTTTTTTTTTTGTCTATTTGTGATGACAGAATTATATTGCTTTATTTTGGGGAGAAAAAAATCTTAAAGACTATTTGCTGTATTGAATGAATGCCATTCAGTATAAGCTGCCTGAATACAGTATTTTCAAGTTCAAAATCCTTTACTAATTATATTCATGGTACACTTATGGCTGCTCTGACTTTGACGATAGATGGGATTTCCTATGGGTCTGACTGACAAGTGAGAATGGCTAATGGGCTTATTGCTCCCAGCTCACCTGGACAACCTTAGTGACTGCACTAACTGCACTATAAAGTCATCAGAGGCCTGTGCTTTAGCAAACACTGTTTCTATAAAAGTTATTTATTTTGTCAATCATTACATATTTTCTACCTAAACATTTATCTGGAGATAGATCTTCACCTAGTGCAGACCAGTTCAGTTCTCCTGACTTAAATAAAGCTATGCTGGTTTGGACCACATAAGGTCCCAGCTTCCTAGGATACAATATATTTACTATGCTATGTAGCAATACAAAGAAATACCTGAGCTAGCTTTGAATGAGCTAGTCTGAGTTATATCCATCACTGGAAACAGAATAGCCACATCAGCACTGCCTTCTGCCTCAACTAACTCATCATGCTGATATGTAGAACTAATTAGCCTAGCAAAGCAAATTGCTAATGTGGCCACAGGGACGCAAACAAGGATCTCAGCAAGGCACTGCACTGTGCCATGTTTAAATATCAACTTGTTCAGAGTTAGCCTAGGAATCCCTACATGGCGCTGCATTGAGAGGTTATAAATATGCCATTATCATTCTCGTTTAAGTTTGCTGGTAGGTGGCTTCAGTGGAGCTGCACTAGAGATGAATTTGTCAGAATGTGATTTTATGTCATAAAATGACAATGCTTCAAAATGTAGTAACTATGTTCATTCTTCCCTCAGATCCATTATTGATACTCTGGTTTCATTAAATTTAAATGCATAAGAAAGAAACAAAAATCTTCATCAGGAACATTAAGCAATCTAAACAGATTTTTTCAAAAGAAAACAAAGTGATCAGACCACTAGAAAAGTTGCAGGCACACTACATATTGTCTTGAAGTTAAATAGAAAATAGAGTGGAGGAAAAGACAATTTTAATAGATTTTTCAGACTATTTCCTCCAGTGACCTGACACTGACCAACATAGATAAGATTATAAGGAAAAAAAATCCAGCTAATGATCTGGCATTTTTAAAAGTGCAAAATACTGCTTTCAGAAGCTTAACAGAATGCTGTTATAAAACAGTGGAAATATTTTAATTTTAGATATTAGAAGTCCTATGACTTACAAAAAATATTTGGAGCAAGATACTTAAAAACATATGACCATTTAATATTTTTTGTGTTATGAAACTCCCACAGTGAATATTAATCAATTCTACCACAGTTATCATATATCCTTGGTTAATGAGGGAGGATATGATAATTGTCTCCAAATGAATAAAAATATATTAAAGAGCAATCAGGGACCAGTTATTTTCATCAATCAAGAGAATAGAACAAGCGATAATAAGGTCAGAATTCAGTAGGAAAAAAAAAACAGTTCAAGAATAGTGTCTGTTGAGATAGGGTCTGTTGAGAGGCTGCTGGTATGACTAACATTCTAAAAAGTAATTTTTTTCATTTTCCCACTCTTTGTCTCAAACTAGATGGCCAAATTTTTCTATATGGGTATATTCAAAGAAGAAACAGCATTGGTTCTGTTATGTTATGGAGGAAGTAGGAAAAGTATCCCATTGACGACAATTATGAAATTACACAAACGGTATTTGTTTAAAAAGAGACCAGAAATGACTCATTACAAAACAGCACATTTACTTCTCCTTTCAGACACTTCCATACATTTCCCAGGAAATAGAAAAACTGTATGATTTTCATAGGAAAGCTCTTGCTGCTGCTCCTCCTCTAACAAAGCCTAAAAAAATTAATCAGGTTCTTTCTCTTGAATGCATCTATAAAAACTTTCACTGACTAACAGACTTAGATTTAAGGCAAAATAATAAAAATACTGGACTATTTTACAGATTTCAGATGTATCACTGCATGACGAATCAAGTTGATTCAACATATCCTTGAGGCAAAGGAGACAAATGGTATCCAAGACTGCATTAGGCAGAGCACTGCCAGCAGGTCAAGGGAGGTGATCCTTCCCCTCTACTCCACACTGATAAGGCCGCATCTGGACTACTGTGTCCAGTTCTGGGCTCTTCAGTACACTAGAGAGGTGAAGCTACCGGAGTGAGTCCAGTAAAGGGCTGATAAGATGATTAAGGGACTGGAGCATCTCTCATAGGAGGATAGCTGAGAGAGCTGGGACTGTTTAGCCTGGAAGAGAGAAGGCTTGGGGGGATCTTGCCAAATATCTGAAGGGGAAGTATAAAGAAGCTGGTGCCCAGTGACAGGACAAGGGGCAGTGGGCACAAACTGAAACACAGGAAGTTCTGTCTGAACATAAGGAAAAACTTTTACTGTGAGGATGACTGAGCACGGGAACAGGTTGCCCAGAGAAGCTGTGGAATCTTCATCCCTGGAGATATTCAAAAGCCACCTGGACAGGGTCCTGGACAACCTGCTCTAGGTGGCCCTGCTTGAGCAGAGGGATTGGACCAGATGTTGTCCAAAGGTCCCTTCCAGCCCCAACTATTCTGTGATTCTGTGATAATTAAACCAACAGCTGGAAATCAAGCCTCCCTTTAGTTTATTTTTGTTCTTTGTGATTAGATATAATTCAAACCTTTCTTACCATCAAATACCTCCAGCTCATCAAACTGCTTTTCACTTTGAAACATTTCTACATAGATGGAGATGTTATATCCTGGCTCAACCTTTATAGTCCAAGAGCAGGTCTGAGAATTGGGATAGGTGCCTGGGTAACCTGGACTGAGGATCACTCCTGATGATTCTGTACGGATTTCCTTTGCTGGACATTGTGCTAAGAAGGACACAAGAAGAACAATGAGAATAGTAATGAAATAGTGTTTCCCTTCCATAATCAAATGTACTATTATTTTTTAGTGATTAAAATACTTTAGGATCAATTTCCAAATGCAGACATGTTAAAATCACATTCCAAATGGATTCAATAGTAAAGTTCCCCTGAGCACAAACAATATCAGAACGAGCTTTATAAACCCTGCACTTATGGAAGAGAACAATTATTATAATAAAACATTAATCTAGAAATATATCACAGCCCAAAGAGTTTACAGTCAAGAGTTGCACACATGCCGGTGTAATTACTAATATCTGTGAGAGGAAAGTCCCCATTAAACTTTTTATTTGGAAACTTTGCCGCTCTTTTCTATTTGAGTTCTCGAAAACGGCTGTAAGAATCAACTCTTACCTGAGCATGGCACACAAAATTATATATATATAAAAAGAGCATTTTATGTAGATGAAGGATTTATTTTGGATACAGAACTGTCAAAGTCATCTAAGTAAGATCCTCTCAGCAACCACTTCCCCAGTGACAAGCTCTAAGCTCATAACATTCAACAAGGATTTTCACATGGTATTCACTGACATTTATCATATCTCACATGACGATGAGTATATTATACTTAAATGCTATAAAATTTTTATTTTGAATGCTGTGGTCACTATTTTTCTTTAGTATTTTGTCTCTCATACAAGAATGATGTCTTCATGTCTGCTTGCCTCTGACTTCTGAGCTTCTCCACAATTTCATAATATATGTGTATTTCAGCAACTTTTTCCGTGTAAAATTCACAAATATTCCTTCATAGGAATGCATTCCTGGAAACTGACTGGCACAGTACCCAAGTACTTGCATTAATTAGAGAATATGAGATGGTAAATAACATAAAAATAGAGAAAAAATGATAAGGGGAATAAACATGTTACAGAGAAAAACACAGATGGAAACATTAAAAAGAGACATCTCTCCCAGTTGGCCTTTTGTAAACTTCAGCCTTGGAGGTGAAATTTGGGTTCACTTGTAGCCAAGAGGAATTTTGCTGTAGACTTTGGAAAATAGTGTCAGGATTTCATATTTGATTTTCCTCTCAGAGAAATTAGGCACACTGGTAGAGAAGGATATTACATTTTACACAAGATTTCCAGTCTTTACCTTCTCTCCCACCCATTCAGGAAAAAATCTGAACTCTCCCTCAGAAGCAACAATGCAAATAGAGTAAGAACCCTATCAATTAAGTCACATATAAATTATCTATCACTTTCCTACAAAGTATAGACCCTACCTTTAATAAGTTGGCATATTCCTATCCATCCCCTCATCTAGATACAGTTTTCCAGACTTGGAACTGAGTAGAAGGCCAGAGAAAGTGCATGTGCTTGGACAATATGATTCTCATCAGCATTCCATTCACCATCCCAGAGTATTAAAATTATTATAAAAAATGATACACTGAAGTGTGGAAGACATGCATTTCAAATCTAACTTAAAAACTCATTTTCTGTGGACTACCAATTTCCTGATGGCAACAAACTTTAGAAAAGAAACTAAAAATCAAAACAGTTCTTTTCTGGCTGCTCCAAGAGCTCCCTGGGTCTAATTAATGCTTGGAACTTTCAACACTAAATTCAGATGATTTTTCATCAGTTGTGTTTTTTTATACTATAGACAAGTTATAAATTACTTACCTAAAGCCTAGTCTGAGTATTTAAGAAGGGGGAAAAGTGTACAAAAGTAAAAGCTACTTACTGCTATTTTTTGTCATAATATTTTCTTTGTCAGTCTGCTCTAATAGCCTGGAGAATGTGTAGCATTATCATGCCAACAAGTGCAGGACAGAATATAAGATTTTTGAAATTCTTTCTCTCTTTGCCCCTCATCTTGCTCAGCTAAAAAAATTCTTTAGTCAAAGGGAAAAAACGTTAGCACATAAAAAGGAGGGATATAACGTGCAAGTGAAAATATACCAACAAAGAAGAAGAATAAGGTGGGGGAAAAACATGGCAAGCAAGTAATTTTTCCTTATCATGCATCTCTCTCTCTGCTCTCATCTGACAGCACTGGATGCAGCAGACTATTTCCAAGAGGTAAATCCACTTTTTTGGGGGGCACAAATAGTGTCTAAAGGAGACATCCTAGGAAAGGGAAAGCCCATGGGATAATGGCATATGAAGTAATAAGGAAAACATATTCCGCCTTCTGAAAATTTTAATTCAGGGATTGTCTCTTCAAATGGAAACACCTGCAGCCAAATTATATCTGGAAATTTCACACAGGCTTTTTCTGTATAATACAGTGTTGTACACATTTAATGACAGTACCTTCTCTTACTCGTTACCCTAAAATGAAACACACTGTTACTTTAATTTCCTATATTCTTCAGAATAAGAGAAGTATAACTAGAGAAAATACACTCAACAAGTGTATTCACAAGAACATGAAGCTGATCTAAATAGGAATAATGTAAAAAAGCCCCCATAAATTATAGCAGATAAAATGCAGAAATAAAAGAAGGTAGTCCAAAAAAGAGTTTGAAAAACAGTATGTGAAGTATGCAACAAGCAGCAATACTTTCAAGCCTATCAGGATCAGAAAGCCTGCAATACAGTCTTAAGAGCTAATAAAAGATAAAGATATACAGTGAATCTCCAACGACAATAAAACCATGGGAGAATAACTAAGTGAATTATTTCATCCATGTTTATAGTGGTGGAGCAAAGCAGGTTCCCATCTTGGGACTCTTCTTTACATGGGACATGTTGACATATTTCTCAAATTCAAGTGTGAGTTGAAACCACAGAATTCAAAAAAATGAATTAAAAATGTCTGGATCAACTTAAAGATAATACAGCTGAATTAAAAACTGGAATGTAGCATCTTACTTCAACTCTCTCAGTACCAATTGAATGGAAGGTGGCAAACAATACCAATTTTAAGATAACTTCTAAAGCAGATGTGGGGAACTACAGACCTGCAAGCATGATAACTTTGCTAAACAGAATGACAGAATTTATTCTAAAAGCAGTAGTAATGTATTCATAGATAAACATAGTATATTGAAGAAAAATCATGTCAGCTTTTGTGAAGGTCGATATACCTCAAAAATATGTTAGGAGTTCTCTGAAGGAGTCAACGAGCATCCTGATAAGGAAGATAATCTGAGATGCTACATGGATTTTCAGAAGATATTTGACAAAAGTTCTCCTCTTAAGGAGACTAAGCTGCATGGCATAATGGGAATAATCCTCACTTAAATAAATAATTGGTTAAAAGGCTGGAAAAAGAAAAGGACAGTCCCATATGGTTTTGTCTAGGTACCAGCGCTGTTCAAAAAAAATCATGAACTGAAAACAGAGAATAAATAGCAGGTGAACAAAGTTTGATGCAGACACAAAAATATTCAAATTTGTAAAGACAATGGCTACCTACAAAGAATTGCGGAAGGACCTTATGATATATAAATGCAGCAAGCCTTCAGCTGGAATAGTACACGCAGCTCTGACAGCGTTATTTCAGAAGAAATAGAATTGGAAGAGGTGCTGAGAGTGATGACAAGAATGATTAAAGGTATGAAATATCTTCTGGTCTATAAAATCAGGCCATCAATCTGCCAACAACTGTTGTTTCTTCCAATATAAGAAGCAGAGAACATGAAGTGAAAATAGGTGCCAGGTTCAAAGTGGACAAAAGGAGAAACATCTTCACCTATTGCATAATTAAAATGTGCAGCTTCTGGCACAAAACTTAGTGGATATAAACCTTTTACATGTGTTCTAAAAGGAATTGGACAAATCTATTGAAAAAATATCACTGCAGGACTCTCAAATATAAAGAAACCATCACTAGCTTAAGAAGGGCCTAGCAACAATTTGTTAGAGGCCTTAAGCCACTACATGCTTGCAATGATCTTATGCTTTTCTCTAGATGCTCACTATTGGCCAGTGCTGGAGACAGAACAGTGGGTAAAGGGGCTTTTGGTCTGCCTCAGTATATCTGTTCTTATCAACATAACACTTCATTTTCTGCTCTTAGCTGTGATGTGCCAACCTCACCTCAGTATCCATTTTTTTGGTGATTCATTTTTCAAATACTTCTGAATGTAGTTTGTAATGTGATATAAATGATTAAAAGCTAAAATGTAATTGATCTCCAAATATACAAAGCCCAATTCATTCCTTTAATAGGCTAGTCTGTTATTTTAAGAAGCACATGAGTATACTGCTAGACTTGCAGCAGTAGGAGTACAACCACATCAGAAAGTGTGTCAAAACTAAGAACAGTGATTACAAAAAGGGAAAAAAGAAAGTGAAACATTTGCCAGAAGATGCACCAATAAAGGCTGCTTTGAAAATTAGTTGTATGATAATAGAATGACTGAGTTTTTCCTTTTTTTTTTAACACAAGGAATTAATTGCATAAATTTTGATTTCAGTTACAGAAGATTCTTACAGTAATGCTACCTTTATAGCTAAGATAAAAAGAGCTTCTCTTTTTCCTTTTTTTTGGTGACTCAGAAGTTTTGAAATTATTTTTACCTAAGACACAATTATGTTTCTTTTATGAAAAGCATCACTCAGTTACATATATTTGTTTCTAAGAGTTAACTGACTTCTTAGCTCTCCAAAGGAGAGAGAACATTATGAAATGAAAGAATATCTCGGCAGAAATTAGTATTAAAAGTATCAGTTAAATCAGTCAAACCTCCACTACAATTCCAATGATTAAGTAAATACATGAAAAATAGGAGGAAGTTACCCTCACGGTTCAATGGTTTAATTATTTCATTTGTTATCCCTTAACACATACTGACACAACTAGATGAATTCTCAGTACATGTGCTTAAGTTCTGCATTACTAGCAAGCAGTGCTCTGCTATCTTGAGATAAATGTTCTTTCAATAAGCCATCCCTCTGGATGTTGTATTTACTATTCTCAGGTTGCAGGTGCCTTTCTAGCTTAGGTATTCAACTACAGATATATTAAAATCCCCTATTTAAGAAGACTTATTTGAAAAGAGTTTAAAATTAGTATTTACATCAAAATTAAGAAATGAAGGGTTTGAGACTGCAGCTTAAGTGCACTCACCTATTTATCCAAGAGTCAACACCATAAATATTAAATAATAATATTAATAATATTAAATAGATATGGTAATTAAAACACGTTTTTGATATATAAAATATTGGTAGATGGGTTAAAGTGAGTAACGTGTTTGCAAAGAAATTATATGGTATGTACTGACACAGTCAAAAGATTTCCTAAATCATAGTCAAAAGATTCCCTAAATCTTTGTTGCTGCCTAATGATTCTGAGTTTCAGAAGTGCCAGTGCCATGTAGATAAAATGAATTCAGACCCCAGAAAAGATCTCAGCTCAAAGAAAAGAGTCCAAAGGAAGAGTTTAATCATTAAACTTTTGCTATTATATATATTTAAATACATATATAAACATTAATAGAATGATAAGCTTTTTTAATGAATATGAGCAATCAGGTTTTGCAGTTGTATATAAATAAATAAATAAATACATATACATGGTGTGTCCATAAAGCAACCTGAATCCAGCCACAAGAAACACAGAAAATACTGATAAAAATAAGCTAAGTTGTCATCATAAAATAGGAATTCAACATTTATCTGCACAGTAATAATTTATGTAGACTGACCAAGGTACTGGAGAGAATGGGACAGGAATAAAACCATGTAATTCTATTTTACAAAAAGTAAAATAAAATTTATCTAAAGGAGCAGCTTGTCTGAAGAAAGGAAACCGCTAGCACCCCAAGTTACCTAAAATAAACCCCTTTCCTATGTCCAAATTAACTGTGCTAAAATCTTTACCCCAGTGGCTCCACTTCCATTGTCTTTTGTCTCTGAATCTCTCCGATGGCTTTCTGTTTGCTGGTTATTAGATTATTTCATTTGATGTCCTCCCCCAGTTAAGTTAAGCCATATTCATATTACAAGAATACAAGACTAGAGGACACTATCAGCTGCTAAATCTACTTCCTAATGGAAACTGTGTTATTTAACTCTTTTCATGAAAAAACATGCATATTAAACATGCTTAATAATCAATCAGGAACAACTTACAACTCAAAATATTAAGATTCTAAAAAGTTTAACAAATAGTTTTGCAAATTGACAAATAATACATATAGGGAAAGGAGGAAAATCAGAAAATCTGCAAACCCTGTAAGAGAAAGCACAGAGCTGCTGATACTCATCTAAAATATCTCAAAGGACTACAAAGAAACAACAAGTTTTGCTACCATCAGAGAAAGTCACAAGTTCCCAAAGCATCTGTAAGAATTACTGGAAATCAGCTACTCCCCTGTGCTTAACAGATGGCTAATCATTATCAGAAGCTCTCCATATCTCTGTAGTTTTTACAAGAATTCTCCAGTTTATTGTAGGCTTTCATTTATTAACACTCTAATTGAAATGGACAAGAGTTAAATTACTGCTATCCCTGTTAACTCAAAATTGAAAGCTGGATTTGCAGTACAATTAATGCATTCTGACTATACTACCTTAGAGCCAATATAGCACTGATCAAACAACTCCATGAAATTATAAGTCAAGAGATACCTTCTTGATCATTTTTCAACATTTCTGGTTTTTTTGTTTTTTTTTTTTGGCCATCCACTATTTAACAAACTAAAGCAAACTAAAGGACAATAACCAATGACATTTTTTGAAAAAAACATGATCTGGACTTCTGAATTCCAATCTCCAAGATATACTTGTTTTTCATGAAGATGATCAAATTGTGTATGAAAGCACTCCTAAATATTATTCATATTAAACTTTTCAATTCTTTACATTTAAAATATTTTAATTATAAACACCATAAGAATAGCTGAAAGATTTTTAGAGTTTTTTTATTTAAATTTGCCACACATATTTTAGAATACATTTTTCATGTGAGTTTGCCTTACACACCACCATGTGAGAGTGAAACCAATAAGACTCATTTCTTATTTTATTTTGAATGTTATTAAAATACATATTTTTAAAGCTCTTATGGTGTGAAAAGAACTCTTTGGTTTAATATGAAACAAAAATAAATCATTTTATTAAATTTTAAAAATCAATGTTTTAATAACGGTGTAGTTAAATGAGCCTACTCCTTACGTATATATGTAATAGACACTCAATGCCTGTGGAAGTCAAGCATTGAATGCCTGCGCTAATATTTTAGGGACCAGTTTGAAAGTGTCTACATCTTTTAGATATTGAAGACATAATTGGAAACTTTTCCTTTTAAACACTACTGAAAATACAGTGCCACAATTATGATGCTTAATATGTAGGAAGATAATACAATCCATAAAAGTGTATGTTTACCTTCACAAAATGGGGAGGATCCTTCAAACTGCAACTGTGTATTCAGTTTGCAGGTTAACAGATCTTGTCCAACGAGGGTGAAACCAGGATGGCACTTGTACTTGACAAAATCTCCTGAAAAAGTTATGGACAAAAAAAAAAACTCTTTAAAAAGTTAAAATAGAAAAAAAAAAGGCTCAAACAAAAGTATATCAATATTTCAGATGGAGGATGAGATATACTGATTAATAGTTTAGTTTAATTAGATTTCAAGTGGAAGCAAAAGAAAAGGAAATACTATTTTATCACCTATTTCAAAGTCATCATCTTCAGTAAACGAATCTGCATGGGGAACTATAGGTGGAGGCTGGCACTTCTTCAGTTGATAAGCTGCAAAGTTAAGTGAAAATAATATTAAGTACTGATGTGTTAAGATTGACTTTACAGAAAATTCATTTCTCATTCGCACTTGCCAAAGTACCAAAGCTTCACCGAAACCCATGGTCTCTCAGTTTCAATATTTTCCAAGTTAAATGTATCAGTTATATCCACTACTTTTCTCATGATACTACATATTATCTCTACAATATTAAAATATTTATTATCAGTATAAATCCATTGTAGTATTGGACGTAGTTGCAAAGGTAATGAGGAGGTAGGGCTGTGCAGCTACAAGGGTGCTGTTTCATGCGAGTGCCTCTGTAGCACCTGGTAATGTGAATTTTAACCAAATCCTTTACAATGAAATCCCCTCTCCACTCCTCAAATCTGTTTCAACTAATTATGTCCAGTCTCATAAGGAAAGTAACCAGTACAATGACTGACATGTCTGTAAATGGAGTATTTAGCTGATTTTACCTCTATGTAAAATTTAAGCTAGAATGCCTTTGATAGCTGAAGAAGCCATTTCTGGATAACAAGTTCAAAACAGATATACTGGATCGCAATCAGAGTGTACATACTATACAAAACTCTCCTTTCCATGGAGAACACAAAGAACAAGAACACAAATGCTTCTGGTCAATACAGTCCTATCCACTTGAAAAGTTTGAGAAGTTTAAGAAACACAAAGTAAATGATACTGGGAATCAGCCCTCATGTTCCACATGAGCTATTACAGTCCATCACTTTAAAGCAGTTGTACAAGAAGAAAAGATAAGCTTAAATCCATTGAGAACTGGAAAGGAGAGGGAGGAGAAAGCATATGTTTTCCCACATACTTTTCTACATACATATAGGGCATTCCTACTATATGTATACAAATGTACACCTCTAATTACTATTAGTAGCACCACTGCATACATATTATGTTACACTGCATTACATTTCACATAATGAGACTCCTATTTATGAACAGTTATGAAAAACAAGGTATTTAGGAGCTTAAAATGCTGTGTAGAGTTTTCCTGGAGAACAATTGAGTGAAAAAAAAATGGTAACCTGCTCAGACACTTGTGACACTAGAGGTTTCCGGCAATAAAATTTCCCAAGAACTGAAGACTGTACTTACATGCACGACCAGTAAGGTCTTTGACTTCACTGAGCTAACTACTTAAGATACCTATCTCCCTACGTGAGGGCTCAAGAAATGGAAGTCCCTGAAATTTAGTCTCTAATAAGCCCAATTTGCAGGAGTTTATCAGCACTGGCCTAGCTCATTGCTTTGAACTCAATTAAATATATGGACATTGTTCACATTGTACCTGATTTCTACTCAATGATCTATTATGTAAAATAAACAGTGCAGAGAAAAAGGAATAAGTTATTTTTTCTACCCTTGCTAGATTAACATCCTAGTTACTATGATAAACTATGTATCTTGCTTTTCAACTTTTAAAGCTATCACCCCTGAAATACTGACCACATGCTTATGTATCTTCAACATAAAGCTGGAAATTGCTGTCACAGACCATTCCCTGTGTCCTCCTGATTAAACACTATCACAGAATGTGGGAGATGGATGTTCCCTGTTTCAGCCTTTACTTCTTATATATGCACTGTAGGCATTAGATTAGCATGCATCACTCCCTTCTCTGAGGGGAAAATTACACACCAAGTGAGGACAAGACTTCAGACTCTGAGTGCTAGTTTCATAAAGACTTCTTCCTATAAAGAGGGACAGAATCAGGTACATTCTTTCTGTGGCATTTCCTCCTATCCTTGTGAATTAATTTACCCTATCTGTTTGAACTCCAGTCCGGAAGGCTAACTATTTTCCACTCAACATACAGAATTTGGGTGAATTCAGAAGTAGAAGTCAGAATTAGAACTAGAATTAGATTTAACTTTTGAGTTAGATGCCTAACTTGCATATCCTGTAGCCCTGACTTTGAATAAAGTCCTTTGCCAGATATCAGACTTAAAACCAGTGCCTAACCATCCCATCTACCTTTCTGACCATGACCTCTAGGACTGATTAGCTGGTGAAGAATTTTATTACCAAAGGATAGAAGAAAGTTGACTAATAAGTGGGACAAAATAATCCAAAAAGTAAAAACACAGTATTAGATAGCGATGATTAATATTAAAGAGAGAATATAGTTTATTCAAAGATACAACTGAATGTTCTAAAGATATTTTTCATGTACTGCTTTAAAAAATGACTTGCACTGCCATTTTAATAAGTAGCAAATCCATGAATTCTGGTAAATTTATTTAAAATTATTCAGGACATCAAAAAGTTAAGAAATATTTTAATTCAGTAATTGATTGAGATAATTATATTTTGATATAATGCAAACTGACCATGAAAATTGAGGACAAAGAACCCTCCAGTTGAAAAATCACTGTGAAATTTAAGGAGGACTTTGTTGGTGGAACTATAAGCTGTTTCCAGAGCTGTGTTCCCACTGAAAACTCCCAGCTGAGGCGAGTTATGGTCAGGACCATCCCTATGAAGGAAAACATAAAAAACATCAGCTGAAGAAACACTACACTTAATGTTTGAATTAATAGTCCCTTTTCTCTGGAGAACAAGTGAAATTTCCATTAAAATGTTTTTTTGTTATGCAATGAGGGTAAAGTTACTGTATTTGTATTTACATCAACACAGAATACTGTAACTTCAAAGTCTAGTATTTTTTAAGACCCGGAGTACTTTCTAATAGCTTTTACATTTCCGTAGGTAAAAAAATTTTTGGATGAAGTTATAACATCTAAAGCTTTCTCTATCTGTTCCTGCCAAAATTCTCATATAAACGCCAGCTAATAGAAAACGTATCTGGAAAATTTTTGTGACCTCAAAATATTTCTAATATTGTTGATACAGATCCTGCAAGTTTTTTCTCATGATTAATGCATGAAGAGGTGTAGAGGTTGCAAGACTTCACTCCTGCTATTTAAATTCATTACAAAGGGTCAAAGATATATGATAAGGAAAAAAAAAAACAACAAAAAAGAAAGAAATAATGTTCTGTATTTCCCAACAGTAGGACAGACAACCTGAAGAGAAATACTCCAACAACATTGGGTTGATTTTATTTTCAGTATCATCATGTAAAACTTTTCAGCTCTCAATAGCCAAAATAATAATAATAAAAAAACCCACTGCTTTTATCAATGAAGAATTTTTCAAACTCTGCAATGCTTATTTGTGGTCTTTCTGTACATTATACCTGTTGAACCTAAGCGGAATCAAAAAGCTTTTGTGCTGTGTACTTTAGTAGACTGGAGATTACCTAGAAGCTCTCTGAAAGCATTTAGCTTCTGACCTTTCACTGTCTTTAATTCAGAGGGATATTTGTTCACCTCAGTCTTACTGCTAAAAAGCCAAGCATTAACTAATTTTTGTCTATGCCAAACCAATCGAGATAATCTCCTGATCATAAAAAGACAAATGCAGTATTCTGGTTCAAGTTTTAAAAGAGCATATGACACATTTATGTAGCTTGCATATATTAATTGTTTTTATTAAAATGTAATTTAAATAAATTATTCTTATCTTGTGCAGTTTTTCAGGGTTATACAGACTATCAATTTCTAATCTAGTATTAGTGACAAGAAAAAAATAAACTATAGCTGACTTGGCATAAAAATTTTACTTTCCTTTTCCAGCTGCCTTGCAAAACTTGCATTGCAATATGCATTACCTGCCTTGCAAGTAATGAATATTGGACCTGATAATTTACTTAGGTTTTCATGTTAAAAATCTGATTCCCAAGGGGGGGGGGGAATTAATGATTCCATATTAAAGTTCCATATTATTCTTTCATACAGAAGTGAAAGGTGTATATATGAATGACATAAATAAAATTACACGAAACAGCTTTCTTGCGGGGAATTCAGGAAATATCTTTCATTGATAGCTCAGAAACTAACTCTAAAGAAAGCATACTTGTAATTCACCAGCAATCAGGAACTGAGGGAAATAAGCTGTAGAACAGTTCTTTAAAGGTCTTTATTGAAAGAATGTAACAGTTCAGGAATTCAGCATGTACTTCAGCCAAACAAGTTCAAAAAGTTGACATGATTTTAGGACTTCTTTGCATAGACAGAAAAGAAAGAAGTCACTGATCCAGTTAGATCTTTACTAGCAAAGGCACTTTTTTATTTAACATGCCAAAGAGGACAAACTGTAATGCATTTCAGAGCTGGATTTACTGATAACACAAATATCACCAGTAGCCAAACTACAGTGCACAAACATCACACTCACAAACTGACTGGATTTTCCCTGTATGGATTATATGGATTTCAGTGTTGCTGTCCAGAAAAACCTTACCCTGGACAGCAATAGGTACAGATATAGTGGTTTAGTTGGAAGATGGGAGCAGCTGACTCTCACAAGAATAAGTTACATTCTATATTCTGTGTAAACTGGCCTTTTGCAAAACTATCCATAGCACATGTGAGAGAAAAGTCACTATGTATATTATATGGGATAAGGACCAGGGTTAACTCTAGATGAGAAGGCATGTAATGACCTCTTCCTATCAGAGACATCATCATCTATGCTCGCTCTTCACTGTCTGACACAAGAATTTAGACAACCTTGAGACCTCTTCTTCCAGATGAGGACACAAAATTGAGGTGGGCTTGGGGGATAAGAAATACAAGTTTGGGAAACTGGAGCATACAAAAAATAAGAAGCTGGAAGATGCACAAATACAACAACTGAATCCTGGCTTGAGAAATACAGGGGTTATGAGAGGAAGCTATGGTTATCAATCATATTAAGATTTTAAAATGATTTAAAAAGATGTCCAAGAGTTTTGCCACATCTAACATATATTGCCACATATATTAATGGAACATATAATTAAACATACTACAGACTGTTATATTACTTCTACCTCCCATGGTCTCACTTGGAAAATAGAGGCCACTTAGAACTACTGTAAAATTTAACTTGTATCTTCCTGTACACTACAAGAAGCTCAGACAAGGTCTGAATGATAACTTCTTTTGAGTTTCAGAGTATTTTTTGAAAAAAAGAACTTTTAAGGGTTCATGCAGTGTCAAACAATATTCATTATTTAATATGTTCATATAATTCATTTTATTAATTTATGCTGTTCCTTAGAACAGAAATTGCATTATAAAAGGCAACACTAAGCAAAACCCTTAATTTGGGATACTGAGTTTATGACAAATCAATCAGAAAAAAAACACTTCTGTTAAAAAAATAGTAATAACACATACCAAACCGCAATGTAGTCATTCACAGGTTCAGTCTGGAGTAAGGTGAAGTTGATATAAATCCCGTGGCCTGGAGGTACAATAATCAACCAAGTACAGTCTTTGGAATTTGGGTATTCATCTGGAAATCCTGGAGAATAAACTGTACCATTCTGAGCAGTTACATTGTAGCCACAAGGAGCTGAAAAGAAAACAAATGAAAAATTAAAAGGAGAAACATACTTTTTCATGTTTTTCATGTTAAAACTGGAATACTAAAATGCTCCCAAATTCTAAAAACTCCATAAACAAGCTAATCTAGATCTTCAAGACAGCAATTTTCTTGGTTGCCTCAGAGATAAAGAGCATTTTTAATTAAGAAAAAAGTTATCCTGATGCCTTTAGATGCTGTTGCTTAAAATCCATCAAAATCTACCGGGAATATTGCTTTTATTCAGAATTCCTGAAACTATTTTAGTACATATTTAAAAGGAGGTGTTTTCTGTTTGCACTCAAGATGAACAAAAAAACAATCTGCATCTTTCCACAGAACTAAACTGAAGCTGAACTGGAACACAATTCTTAAAAAAAGGCTGACCGTGCTTCCCTACAACCACAAATGTCATCTATACTCTATTCACAAGAGTTTTTAGCCATGTTTAATGGTACTTCAACTGCAGTTTTTATGTTAATTATTCATTCTAACAAGTGAAATGACTATAGAAGAATAAATTAGCATACACTTGCTGAATGAAATTTGTAGGCAAATCAATGCCATGGCAAGGTGGTTGATTTAATTCAACATAACAAATATGTAATAGTGTGCACTCTCCTCAGTCTCAGTCTTGGGAAATTAACTGATTATGGATGCAAGCATGGATATGACTAGACATAGGGCCATTAGTGCAAACTAGCAGAACAGTGAGACCTTAATAGCATTTGTGGGCACTCAGGTTACCTCTGGAACTTTTCTCATTAGCTCTTATCACAAAGTTTATGTTATTATTGTCAGGATTCCTATTTCTCTCTGTCAGACCTTCTTGGTTTCTTTTCTTCCTCTCACTAAGTGATAGAAAAAGAAAGCAGAAAAGAAAGAAAGAAAAGGACCAAAAAAAGCAAAAGGATGTCACATTTCCGGAAAGGTTTAAAGCTGTTATGCTATTGGGGCAGAGGGATCATCTGGTTAATAGATGAGTAGCTTTGTTCAGAGAAATCGTTTTAATAGCCTCCGGATGTACTGGACAGGCTAAGGAGGCTTTCACCACTTCACTCTCCTCATGCATGTTAGTACTAGGTAGTACGATGCATTCAGCAAGTCTCTGCATGTTAGAACAGATCTGTATCCACTCTTATGATCCTTTTAGCACCCAGCAAAGGAGAGAGCCTAAGGAAAAGAAGGGTTGAATCTATCCGGCTAAGTCCTGGTTGCAAATACCAGCCAAGGGCAACTGGCAATGTTTATCAGCCCTGGCAATTCAATGATGAAAATGTAACTTGAGTCCATTTTTCACTGTTCCCTAATCCTCTATGTGTATGCCATGCACAGATTGTCTGGTCTAAAAAATCTGGCCTGTTCTTTCCACAGTACTCTGTGTTTGATGTTAAAAAACTGCTTGACAGGTATATTCACTACATAGAAATATATTTCCCAATACTAATTGAGTCATAAGTAGAAAATCCTTTAAGTCCTAAATTCAGGATTTTTCTGATAGAAAATTTATACTTAAGTATATTTTTAAGTTTATTATATTTCTGATTAATTTATTAATGCTGTCCATGATTGCATACTTTTTTTTATTTTGTTTTCATTATTCTCTAATTCTCCACAGAGAATTCAGACTGATTGCATCTCAGTAAAGACAGCCTAACCATTGCTAGCCAGAACAGACCAATAAAGTGTCACAGATAACAAAAATGTACCAGGTGAGACAATACACACAGCTGATACTGAGCTCTCCCCAAAGATCTTTGGAAAGTATAGGAGACAGAAAATTAAACAGAAATACTAAGCTATATTCCACACAAGACAGAAATAACTTTAGTCTGAATAAATAAATTACTCTAATATTAATGAAGTTAGTGTGTTTCATTGTGAATGATAGGTATGAAGAAACACAGGACTCTGAAACGGAAAAGGGTATTATCAAGTCTTCTCTTTTTTTAAAATACAGTTTAAAAACTACAGTTAAGTAAATTTTCAGGTGCTAACAGTAGACTACATGCTGTTTCACAGATGCATTAAGACTGTAGTACATGTACATACTAACTGCAGGTATACCACAGTGCATGTAAAAACAGTAAACATCTTTAAAGATCCACCCAGCAGTATGACCTTTAGACAGCACAAACACGCATCTACCTTGCTGTAACTGTGTACACCAGAGGTTTGGTCTACTAGCTCAAGGCAGACAACTGAATGACCTAATGGGCTCAGGACAGCCATACGCCACAGATCTCTTCTCAGATGACTTAGGGAAACAATCTAGAAGAAAAATCCTAGTGCTCAAGCCACAGTGCTTTAGGTGACACTCACTATCCTTATAATCACAGAAAAAATTCCTCAGGGAATGTCAGAAAGTTTCAAATTACAGCCACTTCAGTATTAAAAAAAATAAATCTATCTGCAGCATGCAGTTCTGCTGGGTCAGGGCAAAAGGATTTGAATTCATTCCGCTGTTGGCAGATACCTGCAGTTTAGCTAAACATTATAGGCACCCACATTTTCTCTCATGTGGTCAGATAATCCCCAAGATTTGTTTTCAAACACAGACACACATTTTTGGTGAGATTCTTTAGAGGGCAAGCTTCCAGCATCAGTATCATTTACTAGCTTTTTGTTTGGTTTTCCTGCCTACTGCTGGCCCTGATGGTGCTCACCAGACAGAGACACAAAGCAAAACAAAAACAAAACAAAAAGCTCCATATCTTTTGCATAAAGAGAGGGAATTCTACAACTGCCTTGGAAAGGTTATTTTATCAGTTTAGGACTTGTAGCAAATTAACATCTCCTATTGGTTCTTTTGGTTCAAATGTTTATATAAAAAAAAATAGAGCTGTTAAGTACCACCTGTTCTCACTGTTCTCATCTTCCCCCCAAATGAGGTCCCAGTTTTTTTTCCCCTATGATTTAAATCTGAAATTCATAGTGAATTGGTCTTGCTAGCTAAGATACACAAATGTAGTAACAGCATATCAAGTGGCTAAAAACCTGCAAACAGAGTATACAAGTGATACAAATTTTAAATGCTAGTAGACAAAATACATTCCTTCATATTTTTGAGTAAGACTTCACTTTGATAGATGCCCTTGTCCATATGAGAAGCTAGAAAGAGTGCTGAACTGCTATGAATCAAATGAAATCATGGAATACACAAAGGGAAAGATGTGGAGAATGAAAAGTCATGAACAGGTAATACCTTAACTTTGTAGCATATTAATACAGCGGTGCCATTGCCAGTAAGAGGCCACAGACTTTGCGTTAAGCTAACAACACATGTCGCAGGACATATCAGGCTTTGGACTTGTTCTGGCAGACTGGACCTTTGCTTTTAACTTGCAACAATTATCTAATGACCAGACAACTGCTTATTGTTTCATTTTAGCTTTTGCTTAGCTTTGTGCAACTGTGTAGTGTAACATTTAATAATATTCTATATCTTCTTGTGACTCAAGGAGATTGATAACAAGTAGCTATTCTGTGTAGCATGAACTTGCTGTACCCCTTCCCCCAGACTGACATCATCAACCTTAAGCTGTTGAAGTGGAAGAGTGAGCATAACACCAGAGAAAGGTGTATATTCTAGAAAGTTTGGGTGCATATATCATTCTAACTATACCTAATCTGAACTGTGTTAGTATCACTGTGACTGGATTCATTTTCTGATTAGATTGTTAAGATTTTATTTGGACTAACACTAAATTCTTTGCTTTGCATATATGATATGATCCTGTTCCCCATAAAAAAAGATTTTGAGGGTGACATATTGGTGGGAATTAAAGCAACCTAGTATGTAACTTGGGTGCAACAAATTCTTAACAATGTTTTTTGACATCAGTGGAAAAACAACTCTTAAAGGGTTCTCACACACAGTTATTCATTACCCTTCTTCTATGAATCATTTATAGGATACATATTCACCACCACATTTCCTTGGGACAACTGCATAGCCAGTCCAACCTTGTCTTCTGAAGTCAGCGTTAACTTCCACTCATGAACCACTATTAGACCTCTTATTTCTCTCAGCTTTCTGAAGTATGCGGAATATTCTGTAGAAAGGTTTTGATTTATGGTTTATAAGAAGACTGGCCATAGCTACAAAGGTCATTTCATTCTTCTATGGATTTCCCTCTTGGACCCACTGCCAAAATCCAAGGGTCAGAAGTTACTGACACCCTATGCCATCTGCTTTCCTTATTGCAACAACAGGTCATTCACACGCAATGCTAGTTCTTTCGGCTGTGATAGACCCAGCTTGAATGTACAGAAATGAATACTCTACAAAGTGAGAAAAGTGCCACCTCGGTGGAATAAGAGACTGAAAACAACTCTGCTTTCTCAGTCAACACACTAAGAAACCCGCTCTGTAGTCAGAAATCATAGATATAAATCCATGCAACTGCAGACAAAATGGAGCCACATGCATTCAGGCCTCAGCTGTGTGCAGCCTTGCTGTGTAGACGCCTGGGTGTAGGCTTGGCAGGCAGCGTTCGCATGCAAAAGAACCAGGGCAAACGTACACTCCACATTACAGAGAAGTCAGTAATGGAGAACAGAGAAATTACTTCTCTGAGTTTGGAAATGAAGATAAAACTCCTGAATTAAAACTGTGGGCAGAAGGACAGAAGAGAGGAAGAATGACTATCTTAACAGTATTAGGAACTAAATATTATTTTCTCTTCCTGAATGCTAATTTGAATGGAACAAATACTTCCTTATTCTCATTTCAGCCAAGAAATCAGACAAAAAAATGTTAATATGTGCTATAAAAATCTCAATTACTCTTTTCATCTACATAATATATACCCTGCATGTCTTCAATATTCCTTTAGGAAACAAGTTTCTTTAGGAAGTAGAAAGGAATAGGAGATAAAAAAGAAACAAGCCTGCTATGCCCTTTGGTGCTGTATGAATATCATTACTCAGGAATATTATATATTACTCCAAAGTCAGATTGCACCTTAAATACAAGTATTCTGAACATATAGATGATTTTTCAAAAACAGAGAATTTAAAGTAAAATTTAAAAAAATCCTGGCTTTTAATTTATAATGCCACAAGGCTAATGTAGAGCTAACATCAGATTCTCAATATCTTACCAAAAGCATACCTAAAAATGCAATGCAAAGCAGTACTCCAAGATAGCATTCATCAGGAAACATACATGAGGGCACAGAATGTTAAAATCAGAATTAAAATGTAAAAAAGTCTTTACAAAATTCCAAAATGTTCCACAGCAGATTTACTTTTTGTGCAAGCATTCAAAAGCTGTCTGTTTTTCTCAACAGCTGAATGGGTATCATTTTCACATGAAAAGCACATATGCATTTTTGAAGCATTAAGACTTATATACATAGATACATTATTACATCTCTACACCACTGAAACTATATCAGAACAGAAGATACAAAAACACTGATATATGACCAAATCATCCAGGCATATAAATTTGGATACTAATGCCATTCTACCTTCATTATATGTTTAAAATTATCAACCATTTACCAGAACAATAAAAACCTGACATCCTTTTAAGCCAGACACTCAGGAAGTGAAGTGAGGCATTTATCCATAAATCAGTGAAAAATGTCATCATCGGTATGTGTTAGTGAATGTAATACAAAGACTTTTTTAAATGAACTGTAAAAAAGCTATTATTTAGTACTTTCTAAATCAATTCAAGAATACTCTGTTCATCAAGTGTGCAATTTTATCTGTAGTTATTATTCTGCCATGAGTATAACTCTGATTTATCAAGATTTCTGTTTTTTTTTCTTTTTTATTAGAGACACCAATAGCCCAACTACTTAAAAGCTAGTATTACCCTAATACAGATATGCGCTGCATATTTATTTCACTTTAACAAACATGTATTTGGGTAGTTCCTTAAATCTTCTTAAGCAGTTCTAGAATGACACAAGGAAGACTATAAAATACCAGGAAGGAGGAGTCTTTAACTGCAGGAGTATGCCTGTATAGTCTTTCTTTATCTTTTAAAAATAAAAAGAATAGGCCTTCTTATACTTCAAAGATATTCTCTTTGCCAGGGATTTTTATAAGAAATGCGGATGGCTTTCTAAGGAATTAAGGTTTGGTGAGGAAGTATCACAGGATGAGACTAAGTATTAGGACCGAGAAGGACAGGGCAGAGACAATCTATGGAGTTTTGATGCAAGTGTATGCACAGAACTAGGGCAGGTCAGAAGAGGGTTGGCTCAATGTCATGACCAGTTTTCAGCTAATAATTCTGAATATGCATGAAAATTCTCATCCAGCCTGTGTCATATGTTTTTCCAAAAAAGTTACCAGCATCTAAAATTACACAGAGCTTTTCTCTAAAGGCAGCATCAGGTTGTTCATTCTGAGGGCCACTTTCTAAGCTAACGGCTAACCTCCTTTCTCACATCTGTTACATTAATTCAGGGAACTGTTTTAAATTATTTTTAAAACTTAGTTTCTTCCAGTTTTTCTAAAAAACTGCAAAGTTGTCTTCAGTTTGGTTTAGACCCCCAGAAAGTATATTCTCCCAGTATTGAACAGCTATTTTTAATCCCCATCAAACTACATGAAATCCACTGATGTTCTCACATGCAATGTGAAAGCATATAATCAGACATTTGATCTCTGATAGGGTGAAAAAATATGATTTAATTGTAATGGGAAGGCAAATCAACAAATTTCTTGGGTATTTCTAAAAGTCCTAGATATAGAAGAAGTAGTTGTGTTCTCCTAAGTTTTCAGATCTCTGATGAATAACTGAAAATAGTATTACAAAGCGCACCAGTTAACACTTGAATCCATTTATCTTTAGCCACATTTTCATCAGAAAAGATGTATTCAAGTCTTGCCTACCCTTTAGCAAAATATTTCCTTAGGCAGAAGATACACATGGCTGAAGCCTAGGGAGGTACTGAAGAGGTCAGATTTTTTTCCAAAGCTTTTATGAAACAATGCAAGATAGTCTTATTCCCCGCAAAATTAAGTCACATAAGCTAAGGTAGTTTCATAAACATATATCAATAATGTAGCATCGTAAACACACCTGATATAATTCCTTTTTGCAACTATCTTACCCAGTCATACGTTCATGTACAGTTAAAATAATCAAAAAGGCAATTTTGCTTGTTGTGCCATTCAGATGGATTATTGCTAAACTGAGTGTTAATTTTCTGCAATTTAAATAATCTTTGTTGTAAAACTTAGATCTACATTCTATCATAACATTGCTATTCTTTTGTAATTAATATTTAAAAATTATTAAATAACATATTAATGAAGAATTTTTAAGACATTCTTTTTTTAGCTGACAACTTCCATTAAAAACATAATCAGTGAGAGAGAGGCCCAGGAGATCACTGAAGACATATCAGAAAACTGCTGTAGAAGAAATCAAAATCAGGCTAAGGCATCTAACTCAAAAAGCTTAACCTAGGTTTAAAAGAAAAAAAACAAGAAACAAAAAGAGATCTGTTTCATCTCTATATATATAAAATAAAAAAAAGTGTCTAATTTTGGAATGAGGTGCTTAGGTTTCTAAAGGTTTCTAAAAACACTTAGCATTAAAGATTCCGCTTGGGGCTTCTGAACATAAAAAACAAGCTTTGGAAGGATCCTGCTAATGTGTGCAGAGGTAATCACATGGCTAATGCTAACAAATAATTGTGTCGCTGCTTCTGTTTCTTTGACTTAGAAATTTACTTCTCTGGATGATCCAAAAACAGAGAATCCCAGGTATAGTTTATTTGATTAGGAAAAGGTAGAATCAGCTTATTAGTTGTGGATGAAAGTCTTTGATTTCATGGCATTAAAAAAGCCTTACTACAGGCCAGGGTACAGCAATAGAGTGACTCCTGACACTGATTTTTTCCTTACCAGGAGATTACCCTAGAAGACTTTTTTCTCAAAGGCAAATGACATAATGGTTACCTTTCTCATCCATCCTTTCAGTTTCTCTAATTTATATTTTTCCTTCTCATTTCTGATTTATCACTACAAAAGGGACCCCAATAATACCTTTTTTGACCTAATAAATATACTCGCTGTAAAAGGCTAACATTTTAAGTAAACACTTCGTGTTTGTCTTTTTATTAGTAGGATTATGCCAAATACTAACAGATTAAAAATCAAAAGCAGTAACAAAAAACAATGAAACATAGCTAAAAAAATCCCCAATGCTAACAGAACAACATTCAGTCTGATCTGAACCAAAGCAAAGTACAGTGAGCATGAAAACAATATATGAAGAGAACCAAGAGTATGACTCTTCTATAAATCTAGGAGTATGCAAAAAAGTGTTCCCCACTGAGAAACATTTCAAACTGCATCTCAGAAGTTAATGTTTGCAGAAATTCATTTTAAAAACAAAACTAGAAGGATATAGTGAGAATATGGATTTGGTATCTAAGTATCTTTTTATTCTAGAAGTGTGAAGAGTACAGGTCAGCCTTAATGGGAACAGGGAGAAAATATATTCCCTTATCTTTTTATATCCTTTAAAGTATTTTCATTCTCTGTTCTTACACAAGATAATAAGACATATTGTAGCTGACAGGCAGAAGATATCATGAGCTGCAAAAGCCTGTATCATCAGGCTGCAAGATTTAGAAGAAATAAAGAAATATTATCATATTTATATCTGTTACGTAAAGATCACGCACAAATTAATTTATCAAGCTATTATTTTAAATCTTTCCTAAAACCTTTAGAATTGTATTTGTTTTTATTTTTTTTACATTTTTTGAAAGTGTTGTCATTAATTCTGGACAGGATATTCCCTATGCTTACTTGATATTCTGCTTATAACTAACTGTGCACTAGTTCTTTTCACCATAGCATTGTATTGTATATGGACCATATGTTAGAAATATTTTATCATCATCCTTTACACTTTTATACTACTCTTTATAGGATAGCATAAAGCCTTACTGTAAGTTTATCTTGGGCAAAAATATTTCATATCTATTTTCAATACAGTTCTAAGAATAACATGATGTTTTCTTTCAAAACATTGATAAAGTTGAATTCATGAACCAATCTCCTTTGAATAGAAATATCTTCTATACGTGGTCCTTCCTCATCTTTGTGGGTTTTTTAGAACTCAAAATTAATTAATTGTTAATTCATGCAATGCATGGAAAATATTTTATAAAGTGCTATAATCTTTTTAATTAAAAAGTTACATTTAAAGGAGCTGCAGATCATATTCATCGTAAGGCCTGTGTACTTAAAATAGGACCTGAGAAGCATTTAAGGGCGAAATCAAAATCTCCAATCCTCCAATCCTCCCATTCATTTACTGTCTAATTCAGGAGGCACTTAAAAGTCAGCAGCCTTGGGAAAAATGAACATAACTGGAGAACCTAACTCAAGCTCATGTTTTAGACTCAAGCAGTCCTCTAAAATAAGTACAGAAGTTATATATAATAGTCAACAGAAAGAGAGAGTTATCCTTAATAGAACCTGTCAGAGCAAGATTAGACATAAAATATAAAAAAAGGTTACAGAAACTTATAATTCAAAAGATATAGGAGATGATGGTTCCCATCTTTTATTTAAATATGGCAGTGGTAAAAGTTTTTACCAGTAAAATGAAAAAAACTCCATCACAACCTGAGGGAGATGTGATATTAAGCACAATGTAAGTTCAGGAAGAGGTAAGAATGTAAATGAAGGTGAAATAACCAGTGTAACAGCAGGAGACATTTGGCTCAGATCATTAAGTTTGTCAGGAAGATTAAAAAAATATCCCCAGTTTCTGTTAGATTTATAACGAGTCTGATAATATGAAAGAGTGCTAATATTACTCTAATTTGAAAGTGAAATATGACAATAAAAGGAAAGACCAAATGGGATGTCAGGAGGAACTGAAACAAAGAAAACATGAATCATGTCCATGTTGATAATGTCATCAGATACCTGCAAAGGATGTGCAGAATAATCCTCATCATGAGTTATAACCAACTACTTTGACAAGATGTGAAGCACTACCACATCGTGTGTCTAAGGAAAGTGCCAGCCCTGATCTCCCAAAGAAGTAATTTGGCTTATGCCTCTCAATGCCTTTCCTTCGGGAAGTACAGCATTATGAGAGATGTCTAGTGCAGCATTTCTCAGGCTGCTGTTCTTTAACCAGTGGAGTTCCATAAGACTCAGAAGGTGATTCACAATACAATTACAACTATAGTTTGCAAAAATAGTGTCATTATGCCATAATTATATTCATTAGTGGTGCTGCTATTTCAACTTTTAACTTACCCTTTTCTCTAAAGGAGAAATTAATCGTCTGAAAGATGTTATATTATTTGCATGCACACCTTTTTTACTTAATTTGAAATATGTGTTTTTGTGAAATGTCTAAACTGTCTCCCAGCTATTCTGATGCAAAGATTAAAAAAAAAATGAAAAATGGAAGAGGTTGGCTTGGCAGCCATTTAACAGTGAATGTACCATTGATTGTACAGAACATACACATTCATTTCTATGCTGGAAACATTCCAATTATATTCAATATTGAAGCACCATTTTAGTACTTTTATTTATATACTGCCATAAATCTACAAACCTGCCTAAGTCCTTGGCAATAAAACTGTATTCTTTAATTTGAAAATAAGACAAAACTCAATACTCTCATTTGTTCAACTGAGTACTGCTTCCTAACTAAACTGCTGAAGAGAGGGGGCATGGCCTTTTCTATCTCCAATGCCAAATGTTCATTCCAGATATTGTCTTCTCCAGAAGAAGGAAAAAACAAAAAGAGAAGAAAAAGTGATAGCTATTTACTTCACCGATTTTTAGTTAATAATTCTTTGCTTTCTAACATGACTTCTCCCATGTGCTGCCACACATGATTTTATTTGATCCTTGGAGGCTCATCAAGAGGGACAGTCCTGAAACAGCGGTTCATCTTCCAGCAGACTTGTAAGTATAAAAGCCCAATTTCCTTCAGTATTTCCCACAGACAGACTGTATTTTTTCTTTGGGATATTCAGGAAACCAGAGCCAGTTCTTTAGTATAATAAAATGCATAAATGCACTTTGGAAAGAAATCCTTCTCTGTTAGGTAGAGCCACATACAAAAATTCTGCCACATTTGTCCTTTCCAAACTGAGACCTGGGGCATGGCACCTTGAAAGACTCCCTCTCTTTCTTCTGTAAACTATGAGAGAGATGTTTCCCAGAACTGGGAGTTACATCAAAGAAAATGAATCTCTGTTACAGTCCTCTATCTGGGAACTAGTCTTTGGAGTTAAAATGTTTTATTCTATGGTTTCTATTATTCATGTGAAACCTAGTATCTGGTGATGCGGTATTGTTAATATTGTATATTGAACATGATGTATTACACTGAACAAATGTTTTTATCTTAGATACTGCAAAATGAACTGAAAGAATGTTTCCATGGTACAAAAACTGAAATATTAAGATGTATTGTATTATATAAAATTATATGTTTAAAAAGCTCTGTTTCTGAGCTATAACATATCTTGTGTTCTCAGTTAAATTCCTTCATACATGCTCAGATGTTAACTGAACTGTGTATGACAGCAGTTGATAAATGCATGCTACCCAGCTTTCAATTCTCTGGGTCCTAGAACCCAGCTAACAAGAGCTACTCAAACTTTCCAAAGAATACTTCCAGATGACTTTTATCTTAAACCTACGTCAATTTAACAAAATCATGGATTTACTGACTATGAAATAAAACAGACTATTTTGCAGATCAGATTAAAAAAAGAAATTAAGCAATATCTCAATAATTAGAGAATCAAAATAAAATTGCCATCTATGTCACCCATTCTGTTGGCTCAGAGAGGCAGTATTAGCTGGCATGTAACCTTCATAAGGATGCAGAATTATCTAATAGATACATCCTAGCAGAAAGACAGCCGAGGTTGTTTCAAAGAATGTTCTGTGGTAACCAACTAGAGTAGATTAAAAGTAGATTAAAATTTAATATTATATATATTTTACAGTATTTCTTTTGTTTCAACAAACAGAATGGAAATGGTTTTATTAAAACATATTTTTAAGGAAAGGGAATTGCTATGTTATTCACATTTAAGCATATTCCTTTGAGAACTGTATCACTGCTAGAAGACCTCCAAACCATAACTAACATTAAGACTTTTCTTGTTTGACAGATTTACTTTCAAAACTTTTATTAAATCTTTCACTTTGATGTTTCTGTAACAATTCTTCCCTTGGTCAGGAGGGTATGTTTACGTCTTATTCCTGCAGCCCATCAGGCCTCTACAACATCTATGTAACAATGTGATAAAAATACAGTTTAAATTAAAACATAACATAGGCTAATTCTTCTTAGCTTAATAATTCCAATAATAATAATACAAATAATCTTTTTTAAAATATATAGTATTGGGCTTTTTATATTGTTTCTGTGCTTTAACACAAGCTTCAAATGGACAAAGATTAGTACCTGTGAATACTCTCAACCAGACTATTCACTTTAAACTGCATTTCTTCCTTGCAAACCCTTTGCATTCCAAGAAATGTGCAGTATTTTACATCTCTTCTGTATGTTTAATTTAATAGACTCCCGAGAAATTAATGATAATTTTCAAAACCATTAAGGAATAGAACTTGAATTTTCTGATTCTCATACCACTGGAGTTAAATGACAAAACAAGGAAGTTGTATACACTTACTTCCCAAGTGCATGTATAAAACACATGCACATGCTGCAGTGCATTACAGTTAAGCTGTTAGGACAATATCCTTCTCAGAAAAAATGAGAAAGTAAATTGAAATGTTTATTCTTAGTAGTTAAGTTCTCACAAGCAAGAAATTGCAATGCTGAATCAGACCTTTAGCCCATCTAGTCTAGCTTTTGCTTCTTACAATATTCAACCCCACTTGTCTCCTAAAAAAGGACAGAGGAGTTCAGAGTAGGAAATGTCATTTTAACCTTTCCCACTGGGAAATCTCTTCCTGGCCCCTAGCAGTCTGTCCTGCAGCAGGATGATTTACCTCTCTCAATTTTTTTCATGGCTTATTGCTGTAGCTCAGTTAGATGTCTCTGAAATTCCTCACAACCTTCTCAGGTTTGACTAACCTACAAACCATGGGGTATTTTATGAAAGGAAGTATCTCACCCATCTTTCAACGTGAGTGACAAATATACTAAACATACTTCCTACAATTAAAACCTGTAGCACCATTAGCCTCTTGCTATGATTGAAATCAGTCATTTTTTTATTTTGATTTATATCTTCCTAAATAGCTGACCAGCCATGATGAAGCTTGTTTTTACACAATGACTACTTAGTTTCTTTATAATGTCCTATAGGAGACTTTGACAAAGCCTCTGAAGGTCTAAATGAATGTCAGCAGTTTTGCTTCTGTCTTTTAAATGAAAGCCCAAGTAAAAGCTTTCAAATTTATATGTGACAGCATACATTGTCCAAAGAATCAGAAAAAAGGAGAAGAAAGTCAAAAAAGGACAAATTTTACATGGAGCTTAAGATCATTTCTGGCAGTATGATGAGTGCTCA
Organism: Dromaius novaehollandiae; assembly: GCF_036370855.1. Classification (NCBI taxonomy): domain Eukaryota; kingdom Metazoa; phylum Chordata; class Aves; order Casuariiformes; family Dromaiidae; genus Dromaius; species Dromaius novaehollandiae. The sequence goes on from NC_088100.1 coordinate 24,558,917, forward strand.
TAAGCAATAAAACTTTGACAGATTAGGATAAAGGTTCAACTCTTCAGCAAAAGCTATATTAGATACATGCACACAAACACAGAAAAATCAGAAACCATCATGAGTTCTGAAGCAAAGGTACTACCAGAAAGTTACCTTCACATCTGGGGAAATGGTAGTTCCAATTCCTGTTGATCCCATGTTGGCATGTGAGAACAGGCTGACCCCTCAAAACATACCCAGGATAGCATTCAAATGATATTGACTGACCCACACTGTAATCTGAGTTGACTATATACCCATTCAAAAACGGAGGAGGATCAGGGCAGTTCTGTAACTCATAAGCTAGAAGAGAACCGAAATAACAGGCAAACATTAGAAAGCTGAAATACAGTAACAGAGTGATTAACACATATCAAGAAGAAATAAATCATCCATTATTTTTGCAACTCCATATGCACAGAAACACTATGGAGTAACACAAACATTTCAAATTACAGTTTAGGTATATATAATACTAAGGTGGATTATATTTGACTGGCAGCATTCCAGTTTGCTCATTACCTGCACCAATTATTTTGTATACTAACTTCAACTAATAAATCAGCACCCTATTAATCACAGCAATTGTTTAAATGTGTTTTCATATGTAAACACTATACTAAGTATTCTAGTAAGATATAATAAGAGCAGTCATTCATAAAGATTTTAAGAAATCCACAATGTTCACAATCTATTGTATTTTTTGAATATATTAAACTGTGTGTTAAATAAAAAAACAGCTGACTAAAAAGTAGAAAGAGAATTAATGAAGGAATGTAAAGTCACCGAAAATATAACATTTGAAAGACCTGAAAAAGTGAGAAAAGTCTACCAAGGAAAAAGTTCTTTCTAGATATATCTCCATATAAGGATTGAATTAATGATTCCTTCTATTTAATGTTTGGATTTAATTTTGTAAAGGCCTCAAAATATTATTTGTTAAACATATTTAATTGATACAAACTAGTGCAATGAAAATTCAGAAGACACTTTCATTAGTAACATTCACTCAGATACAAAGATAATTTAAAACTACATTTGCATACTGAAGATATTTCCTTTTAACATTTGCATTACTGAACAGTTCCACAGAAATCAAAAAAGGAACACAGTTTTACAAAAATGTTATGTAGAATCAGTCAGATGATAAACAATCAGTCAGAAGATAGCAAGTAACTGCCTGTCAAGTAATAACTACTGAGAAACAGAATGCCCTGCTTTCTCCAAATATTCCATTTTCAATTATGAAATACTACTGTCAAATATAACAAAGTTCGAACAAGGTCAATAATGCAAGTGTGTCTTATATTAACATATGCTATTAAGTCCAAATACTAAAACTACTGTAATAATGGTGAAGAACATATTCTTGAATGAAGTATTTTGTTATTTTTTTCCAAATCAAATCATGACAATATGGACATGTCCCCCTCATGGCTGCATACTTGTTATCAATTAGATTATTTAAACAAGTGGTTCCTGTAAGATTTAGGTAAACATCAAGTTAGTTGTGCTAAAGCACCTACTTAAAGTGAAGCTTGTACTTAATTGCTTCATCGAACCAGGGCCACTAGCGTGAGTGTTTTTCAATCTTTCCTTTCGTGTCATTGCTGATTGCAGTCAGGCTATGTCATGAACAGAAGATTCATTCGGAAAAAAAGCCTACTCCTTTTCCCTAATTCGTTCAGTGAATCCAAAATCCAGCATTTGTAACAGAGCTGGAAGAGATGTGGATAATGGAAATATCCTGAGAGCACCTAATAAATCAGATTACTCTTCCCCCAAATAACAAAAAAGAAAGAAAAGAAAATGGCAACAGAACAATCAATAGCACTAACTATTATGGGAAAGGAAATACAAAAAACTTTATTCTAACTCATTTACAGTTCAATAAAGTTTTGTACTAAATCTACTATTGGCTCTTTGCTTTTTAATACTATTATTACTCCTATGATCACTACTAGTACAGCACTACTAAAATAATATCGTTATTATCAATACGAATTATTGGCAGCAACTTTGTACGGGCTAGATTATTAGAGAGATTACTCAAGAGTACAAGACATATTAGGACTAATAAATTATATCAAAAAACTGCTTAGCAAATTATTAAAATAAATGCAACAGATGACTATTCAGGTGACATATCTGAAGGGTTAGATCCTCTCACAGGTTAGTTGCACAGCAAGGTGCCCTATTACATTGCCCAAAAAGTTACAATGACAGTGATAATTACTGGAACTTTTAAACTTTGATTGTACAAAATTTTGAGGCGATAAACATGTATGAAAACTACCCTACCTTACTGGTTAATTTGTTGCAATACAGTATTCATGGATTCCATTTTAACCTTGTTTATTGTGGTCTCTGTTTTTCTGAACTGAATTTAAGATTTGCTTTAAAAAAATACTCTTCTCACTGATCTACGTGAGAAAGAAACACAGGAACAGCTCAGGCAAAAGAAGAAATTCTAAGATAATAACAAAATCTCTCTAACCCTCTAATTTGTATAACTTCCCTTAAAAAATATTCCTTTTGGATTGGTAGTGGGTAAATACTGCCTCGCTCTGAAAATTCTAGTTAATGTTTATGGAGAGATGCATATTCTTCCTTCTTATTGTAAGTTAAATAAAACATACAGAGAACCTTTTTAAAGTAACAAATCTAGCCTCTGCCTAAAGCAGATGATCATAAGTTTGACAGTCAGTCAGAGGTGAAAGCACTTGTAGTGATCAGAGAGTAGTTAAAAACAATGGTGGAAAATGTGAAGATACTGTCTCCAAGTGATGTCTGGTATAAATCATATAGATGATTCATAAATTATAGGAGTACCAGTAAATCAGGTGATTCATCTGACTATCATATCATGATTTACAGGCCACTCAAGGAATTTGTTTTATAGTTTTAATATAAATATCAATTTTATTATTCTCTATTCCTTGATATATGTACCAACTGTACCTGATTTAACAGAGCAATTCATTATTCAGTCATCACTATCAAATATTTCCCACAAATCCTGATGTCGCATCTCAGAAAAGAGAGCTTTTTTTATTAATGCCATGCCCAAAGACTTGTTTTGTTATTGAGCTTTACAAAATGATATATTTTTCACTGCAGAAAAGCTCTAGTGAAAAGCCAAAAAGAAACCTAACTATGTAAAGGAAATGAGAGAGAAAGATTTAATTTGAACTCTGGCAGTAGTCAAATATTTGAATTTTTAAATGATCTGATGTTGACTTTTGGCTTTTGTGCAATATATTTTCCAGTGGTGAGGAGCAAGTGTAAATCACAAAAGAAATATAATTGATTGTGCTATTTTGTTTTTGCAATTTATTTTCTTTTTTGGATTAACCTTGGGTTAAGACTTACTCTCTTTGCAAGTGCCACACACACAGATAGCACTTCAACACGGAAATAATTACTATACAGAAAAATTGTATTAGCACAGAATTAAGCATGCAAACACTCAAGCAATATGAAAGGTCACAATTAAGACTACATAGAAAACCTTAATTTAGTCCTGCTGTAAACTCCTTCAGTATCATACTGCATATAGCTACAGTGTGAAGAATAAAATTCACATCTCTGGAATCCCAGTTTAGTGCCTTAGGCACCAGACAACATCATTTTCAAATGCAATGTCTCAGGATTACAGTCACAAAACATTGCTTCAGAAAAATTTTTTTTTTGGGGGGGGGGGGCGGGTCACAAAAGCATATTATTTCTCTTCCATTAGTATTTCTACCTTCAGGCATCTCCTGAAACCTTTTTAGAAAAAGCGCAGGGTTTCAGCAAATCCCTTTTTCTTTCCAGAATTCTGATGACTCAGAAGCCTCATCATAGTCATCTTCTTGCTAAATAAAGGTCATCAGATTTACCAGGTACGACTCATCTTGTGTACGTGCATGAGTGTGTTTGAGGACGGCAGGGAGTGCATTAGCACCTTCTTTCTCTCTACCCTCCTGGAACATTTTTCTCTCCAAGTGTAACAGAGCGAGCTTCTCACCTCCTATCCCGCTTTGTGCTACACTGATGCTCAGACGGATTAAGGAGTCTTTTACGGAGTTCTAGTCATAGGAACTATGATTCCCCCAGTAAAGATTACACAAACAACACTTTTTATCTACTTCCTTCAAAGAAGTCCTAATTGTAAAGGGAAAATTGAGCAGGGAAAAAAGGTGTCCCAAAAATACCAAAAAGCTGTGTAATGTCATAGCCCAGACAAGGATTAAGTGGGGAAAAGGGAAAAAAAAAAGAAAAAGAAAGATAACTTAAAACCATTAGACCATCCATATTCCTCTGGGTGCTAAATTCTGTACTGGATCTCTCAGAGGCCATAGAAGGTTTTACTTCTTCTGACCTAACATACATCTTGAGTCATCCCAGCTATACGCAGAGTACCCCGAGCCAGGTTACCCTGGCTTGTCAGTCAAGCTTCTGTGACTGTCACTCTTCTCCTCAGCCCTCGGGTGCACAGGCTGCCTGCACCTCAGACTGAAATTAGACAGATTTGGGGGCTCCCATAACTCAAAATTGCTAGTCAAATGTGATTTAGAAGTGGTTTTCTGTGTTATTTCCGGGTTGCTTCCTGTGCTTGCTGCTTTTCATAGGGGTCAAAACCACAGCAGGGATAAAAGAGAGCCATAGTTTCCCCATGCTTTGTTTTTTGGAATTAAACAGTAGAATATTTGTTTTAATTAAAAAAAAAAGCACTTTAATTAAACTGAAATGTTGCTATTTTTAAAACCAAGGATTTCTAAAGTTTTTGCATAATCCAACAAACAAATAAAAAATAATGTTTGATAAAATTGATCTGAACTGTTCCAGAGCTGCACATCATCAATATGAACTCCCCTCTTGCCATGGGTAAAACAGAAACCGAATGATAACACACCAATTTAGTAAATCAGTCCTAAACGCAATGAAATGCCCACCACTCCTTAGGCAGCATAATTGCAAAGCTAAGGCTACAACAAAACATGAACACGTTTCTGCTGAGGTGGCAGAGTATAAAACAGAAAACTGCCTGCTGATGGTTTTCAGAGCTGTAACCTCCCTGGGGTTCTGCTAAGGGCAGGAAGCTTTTTATTGCATTCAGAGATTCATGGTACTAAGTAATTCAGGTTGTATATTCAAATCTTGTGCTAAGAGAAGTCAGGTGCCGAAGCAGCAGCTAAGGTGCCCAAGTAGCAGCATTAGCTCCTTGCAGAGGCAGGAAGCAAGTATTTTGTTGTTCTCAGCATGCATAGACTTCTCCCCCCAAAATTTTGTATACTGAATTACTCTGAGCAGTCCAAACCCAGGCCATATAAAGCTTCAACCTCATAAGTATTTATTTCTGCCTTCACAATAATTCAGTACAAAAGATAAGGAAAAAATAACATTATTAATTTTAACATTCACTATACATTATTCATATTCTTTGTTTTCTCCAAAGATGAGGGGCCACCAAAGAGCCTTAACCTTCATAAAATACCATGAGCTTTATAAATCTTCATTTTACGGCACTAAAGTTTGCTTAAAGAGCACCGCCACTAACAACCCCCCTACATTTTTCAGAATGGTATCATTTTAAAAGGGCATCTAGATTGCAAAATACTCCTCTGCTACCTTAGTGTCAGTTCTTGCGGTATTTTAGTTCAAAGAAATGGCACTTTCTTTCTCTCAGGCAAAGCAATCTTTGCATTGGACCAAGCTCTTTCAGCAAATGGACAAATTTAATTTTAAGCCTATTTTAATGTAAAGTTAAGAACATTAAAAAAAAATCAGACTAGGAACATGGTATGGAATCTTATGGGCACTTTCCTAATATGCAACACATATTTATTAAGACATTAGAATGATTTTGGTAAATGTGACTACAACCATGGGCTCTTTTCACCTGCCCACCTTTTTCTAAAGTTATATCAAATTAATTCTATTATTTTAAAAGCTGTGCTTTTTATTTATAGAACTTTTTCCCTACAATAGCATATTAGGATACCATAACATGGGACCACCTAGAAGTTGTCTGAAAATACACCCATCATCATATCATGTGCCTTGAGAGATTAAATACTTTCATAATCTCCTTAAAAATCATGCAAAATATTACTGCTATGATTTAAAAGACTATTTTGCATCTTTTGGTTTAATTTGACCAGGAGGAGGGACAAATTCAATATATTGCTTTGTTAGCAGTCAAACAAGCAAAGCCTGCTTTCTTTTATTGATTATTATATATCTACGTAATATCTATGCAGTTCCTGTCTACCGAACTTTGGATGCTAAATTCTTGTATGCAGACACCAGAACGACTCAGCCCCCCCCTGGAACGCCTGACCTTATCTGCAGTAACCCCCAGCTCTTGCAGCACAATAAATAAGACCCCTGTCAATTGCAGTAAATATGGTCAGCTCTACCTTGTCCTGACAGCGCGGGGCTGTGCCCAGGCCCGCGGGGCCGGGGCCGCTTTTAGCAACATTATTTCAAGTCTCTTTCATCTACGTTACTGAAACTGTTTTTCAAACACTTCTAGGTGTCAAAGAATAGTGAATTGAAACTGTCTAGAAATGGCTGCTTAGCACAACTTATATAAAACTTGCTTAGCATGAGTGGCTAGATTTGCTGAAGCCTTAGGCCGAGCGTGGGAAAAGTAACGAATCTTTACTTAGTTTAATAAAAAATAGTGCCTCAGAGCTCGTTCAGGCTGGGAAGATAAGGCAGCCACATGCAGTCTGCGCACCTGTGTCACCGATTCCGAGAAGGAAGACGCCAAAACAATGGGGAAAAATAAGACCTTGGGAGACAACCGCCAGACCCAACAAAAACAGAGGTACAACCGTCATCAGAGACTGCAAAAAACAAGAATAAGGAGAAAAACAGCTTGCCTCAGAATGACGATGAGACCCAACGAGGAGCAGGAGACCCCAGACCAAAAAATTATTATTGGTCTAACTATCGCGTGAGGGGTGGGAAATGTAAGTCGAAAAGACTATAATTACCCAGAATTTGTTTATGTTAGGGTCCCTCTTCGGAGGCACCCAGCTTGAGCTGTAATTACGGCACGCGCGTGATTAAAATTATCTGATTTATTTTGATTTGACTCTGAACTTTTCTGTGGGAACCTAGGGTCAAGCCCTGTTATGGTGGCCGACAGGCCTAATTTCCATAACACTAGGAACGGAGAAATTTGACTGAAATTGGCCAGTGGGTTCAAAATCACAGAGAATGAAAACAGGCATCCCAACTGTATCAGTCTCGTCATTCAAGAAAATCAAGCTAACACTTATTTGAAATCTGAGTTGTGGAAAGTAAAATGAAATTTCTAACAGGGATATAGAAAGAAGGATAAATATTTTGGAGTAGGGAAGATTTTTTTTTTTTTAATGTCTAGTTACAGCAATTGCAGACTGATTGAAAGGAAGAGAAATCTAGCAGTATAATACCAAAAGTGTGAAATTCCAGAGATAATCCAGAAAAAGACAAGAAAACTAAATATCAAGGGTAACGGATGTAGGATTAGGAAAAGAAATGTCAGCTATCAAAAGAAGCAGATACTTTGTAGGAAGAAAAATGAAGCAGTTGTTAGAACCGCCCAGTTGTGAATCACTGGCATTCGCTGTCAGAGCATTCAGAGTAATGAGGAATACACTGAATGACAGTACTTCAAGAAGCTCTTTTTCTTAGATTATGAATTTATTGAGTTGAGAGTACTATTTCTACATGTTCTAAATGATGCTGAGACAGTTATTTCTGCTCAGTAATATGAAGCAATAAAATATGATAATCTTAGAAAGAGTTAGCAAAGGAGAAATCTTAACAACATAAATAGCTAGTGTAATCCAGGATCCCAAAGGCAAAAGAAAAAGTTAGTACTATCTCAAAGAAAAAAACCCACCAACAACAACAAAAACAAACATAAAGTCAAGAAAGATTTTATTTTTAAAGAACAAGAGACCAGAATTTGTTTGAAGAATGTAGAAAAGGTGGTAAATGGAAGAAGGCGCATAAACTGGAAGCTTATTTGATAGATCCTGATCTTCTAAGAAATCACACGTCTCTTTATAATGTTTTCCATTCTCATGAAATAACATTTCGGTTAGCAACTCTACACACTAGTAAAATATCAATAAATAATAAGTATCCTCTAAAATAACTCAATTTTTGTTCTAACAGCTTTTTTACTTGAATTATGCTGTGAAATTAACCAGATTTTTTTTTTTTTTTTTTTAACTATAGTGACTAAAATATTGTGTTTTCTCAAAATGGCATTCAGGAATGATTCACACCAGAATATCTGTATAAGTAAGGAATATTACATGGACATGAACTGAGTGAATTGCCTTCACTGGAGAAGCTGTTTTGCTTCTCACTCATGGGGAAAGTAAAATCAGATGAATGTATATACATTCAGTAATTCAAGTACCTATAACTACATATTTTGAGAAATAAGGTAACAATCCAAGTTGGATTTTATATTTTATATTAAAATGATCCAAATATCAGCTAATTCAACTACATTCCTTTTTTGGTCCTGAATTTTCATCTATTATCATCAGTAATTAGGGTCATTGTTAAGGTAAGCTGATTCTTACTGAATTATTACTATTTCTGAGGAATTCATAACTTTTTTTAGATTCTTCACATAACTATTTGCAAAATACCACCACAAAAGTTTCTGCATTTCCATAAACAATACTTCTTTTTCACAGTTTTCTATTATGCTGAAAATACAACTACACAATTACCTCCTTCACCTAAAAAATATTTTATTATAAGGCTTTTCAAATAAAAGTTTTGAATATTTCATTGTTCAGTGCTTAGATGCATCTCTTTCTCCGGGATAACAGGAGAAAAATTCACATTGTTAATGAATTAGCCATGATAACACTGTCATCATCAGCTGACAAGTTGCAATTGGGAGAAGAGGAAGAAAAGCAACATATTTAAAAGGGAAGTTTTAATAGGAGAGGGTTGGAGTAAACCAAAACCATTTTGGTTTATTTTATATGGTGCCATCTTCATCATCATCCTGCCAGACACAGTGGGGAGCAGGAGAATATAAGAAAGGAATTCTAAGCTCGATTCATCAACCTTTTTCAAAATGCAGAAGAAACACCATGCATTAATAGCATGGATTTCTGAGTTATGAAAGCTATCATATTAGTGGCAACCCTGCACTGGACCCAGACTATAAAAGATACTTTCAGCAGTTAACCATGGACAAACAAAGGAATGGTGCCTGTAGCAGGCAGAAAGATAAAAAGTGAAGTTGTAGTTTGACTGAAATAATTGATGCAATTCCTATCAGGTTCAGTGAGCCCAAGATTTCATCTCGTTTTCAGACAATTGGCTAAAGCCAATCAGTTGAACTTCTGAACATACATCTACTTCCCAATCTTTCTAATTATGCTTGATTATCATGTGAATGGTTCCCTGGGCTCAACACCATATTAGCCAAACATGCTAAATTGGCATAGTGGAAAACAAAAAATATTGGCTAAATGAATAAAAGGAATAAAAAGATACAGAGATGAATTATAACAATGCATTTTCCTGTCTTTGTAGTTCTATAAACTATAGGATAGATTACAAAAGTCTTTCCATTTGCAGTGCTAGACAGATACTGTTTAAATATGTGGAATAAATCAAAGTAAATAAATTTGCTTGAGACAGGCTGAGTACAGAAAGTCATAATATACATCCCTATCTTCAGGTTTTTTTTAAATTTTGCAACTCTCAATCTGAAGAACCCCTTGCTATTTTAAAGGGGAAGAAAACTGATAAGCACATTTGAGTCACATCTGATGTCACAGTAGCCTTTTCAGTACCAAATAGGTCATCCAGTTAGGACTGGGCTCTAAGGGAAAATAGACTCAAGCACCACCAATGATTAGGAGTTTCTAGAGATCTGCGCCAACCACAATACACTGTAAGCCAGTCAAAATACATACAAACTTTATTTCAAATCTATGCCATCTTATACTTTGGTCTGGACTATGATTTCCTTAAATATCAACAAACATCACTGCTCTTGCCAAAATCACAGGATGCCATGTACAGGAAATATATTTTGACAGGGATACACAAGAACAGATGAAGATTAAAAAAAAAAAATTAAAATTAACATTAAAAAAATAAAAACAAACTGAACCTGTCACCTTGTCCCCGTGTCTAAAGTGTCACACAGATCATTAAAATGTGAATGCATGCTTTCCTTCGAAAGGAACACAAAATCTTGCTAAGTAAGCAGAAAAATTGTCTCTAAAAGAAAGCATGATAGAGTCTACAAATGACTTAAGGTGTAACTATTAATTTCCTAGCAGAAATTACTGTTAGTCAGGAGTTAGTCACATGTATTGAGCCTATTAAGTCTCAATACTGTTAAGGAAGAGCTTGTTATAGTAAGGAAAAATACACTAATTAGAGCCAAAATAGAGAGCACTGTGAAAAATGCAGAAACCATACCACATGGGATTCTATGTTATTTTGTGTTTTTGTAATTTGCCACTTATAGAATTTTACAAGAAGATGCAGAATCAGCTGTCCAACTGCAATGACATTTGACTTATCTCAATAAAAATCACACTAGCCAAACAGGATTTTGTGACAGTATTCCGTACTTTCAAGACTACCTAACTGAGCAAGACTAGTCTGATGATCTTCATAGGCAACAGAGAGGTATGACCTCTTCCTGTGTGTGCTTTATGGGCATAAGCCTAAATCAGGAGCTCTGAATCATCTGCTTGAAGATTCCTACTCTCTATCCACTGATTCTGTATGTATGATGCAACTACAACTATATATGTGTGTATGCAAATACATCCATATTTAGAAACATATGTAGGCTTCTATACATATATAAGAAAACTTAACCAGTATACCTAATTTAGCAGTTCAGAATAAGCTGATATTCATCTTCCCCACTGATCTGCAAGAATTCAATCAGCCATTCCATTTCATTAATCTGTTCAGGTCCTGCAAAGGGGCTTAACATCTTTGAGCAAGAGTAATGTAATATTTTAGAAATATACACTAATTAATGACATTTTATTATTGCTAATAGGAAAAAGAAAAACAATGAAGAATAGGAAAGAAAGCCTGAGGAATAGGAAATCACAAAAAGATGATTAAATACTGAAAATACTGTTTGGAAATACAGAAAAATACAGAATGCACTCCTGATGTCTTTTCCTTTTCTGTTATTTTCACATAAATCTAGACTGCAAAGATATACCATAACAGATCAAAAATTATAAGAAATTTCATCTAAATATTTAAAATAACTCTTACTAAATTCTGAAGTCCTCATTCATTACATCAAATATAATCAGGAGGTTTAAACTTGGAAAGTAGGGAGTGAATATTAGCAGTATTGTCTGGTAATAGTACACCGTAATGGGGTCAAAAGTGGTATCAGCTACATGACCTTTGGCAAATGACTTCATCTTCACTTCAGATTTTTACATCCATAAAATAAGAATTTCAATTCAAATACAATTTCAGATGTAAAAAAGTTCAACTCATGGATTAAATAATCTTCATAGTTAAAAGTTTTAATCTGTGGATTAAAAAGGGCTGCAAAAAAGCTAAATAGTATATGTCTAAAACACTTTGGCATTATCTTGTAAATTTTTATTTTTTCATTTTGAACCAGAAAGTTTATTGTGCTAGTTCTTGCTTACCTTGGTATGTCATTTTAAATCCTTGCCTATTTTCTGAGTGATCACTGTAAAAATGGATGAGTGTTTCATGAGTAGTGCTTAGTAAAGGGGATGGGAGTTCCGTTCCACTGAACTGGCCAATCATAGAGCTGGTGTGGTAAGGCCCATTCTGAATTTCCAGGAAGTCATGATTTGCTTCAGTGGAGAAATTCAGAAACTGAATATGTGCACCTGCAGCAATAAGAAAGAAAGAAAGAATTAAAAACAGAGTTTTTATAACTCATATCACTTAATGCTATGGCATGCACATACAAAAAAATGAAATAATTGTTATTGGCACTACATATATATTGCAGTGTGGCTTAAATTACAGAAACAGTAGCTGAGTTTTGCAAGAGTTGCAGCTGCTAAATTTTAGGTGCCCAATAAATATCATCACTACACATAGACGTACCAACGAAAGGAATTCAGAAAATTCAGCAACTTGATATTAGTCCTCCTAAACCAGCCTGCAGAATCACTTAGGAGAGGGGGAACTCACAAGTCCTGCTGTGTCACAGCATGATCAGGCTGCTGCCAAAAGAGCAATACTGTAGGTGGGCCAGGCCTCTCGTAGAGCCTCTGACATAGCAACCTGCAGCATTTCTGAGGCAGATGTTTACCTACTTACTTCCATCTGTCTACTTTACCCTGGACAGTTTCTTCTGGCCAGACACATGTATATGCCTCCCCTTCCCTCCAGTTTGAGCCAGGGTGTCTTTAGGGCCATTCTACTCTGTATGGAGTCCTATAAGATGTGCTGAACTTCAGACTGAAGACAGGTATTTATTCTGGATTTTTTAGCACAAACCCTCACCAGAAATCAGGTGGCTGAAACAGGCTTTTTTTTACAAAATGCGAGAGGGAGAAAGAGAGAGGGAGTCCCAAACTGCTGAACAGTTGGAAATTCAAGGATCGTCCCATGGGAAGTAAGAGCTGTTTTTAAATCCTGACTCTGCTTAATGTGGACTATGGGCTTGGAGTTCAGATTTCCAAATTATGTCTATATATAATATTAAAAGAGGGACAAAGACGAACCCATGGTCCCAAAGTCAAGCGGCATCAAGTAACTTGCAGCCACACAGCTTAGGCCTGGCCTTGCTCTGGTAGACTGTCAAGAACTAGTTGGAACTTAGCAAAACAGATTCACTGAATGAGTTAATAATTAAAGTGGTATGAAAGATTCAGTCCCTTAACTTGCTCCCTGACATTCTCATTTAGCAGTATAGGCATATTCTTCATTCCAGAAGAATACTCTATAGATTAATCATCAGGGTAAGTCATTCACTCACTCTTGCTCCATTGCTCCTTTTGGTCGTCTCTGTGGTTTGACATCTAATCATTTATACAAAATGGAAAATTTTCTGCAGGGGAAGCTAAACCAACTATCAAATAAACAGGTGTTTAGACCACTTGTAAGAACGTGGGATATTCAGCTCTAGTATCTTCCCTGACCTAGGCAGAGTGGGAGATATGAAAACAAATATTTCAGCTCCTGTATAAGAAAACTAATCCCAAAGCTATCAATAGACAGACATATACAGAGCACATCAAAGTCTTATCATCAGCTGTCCCTTGTATGGTGTCTCATCTAGTTAATTGGAGTTGAGTGAGGTCACTAATTTTAGAATCCTCTTGAGATTTAAGAAGATGTAGGTCGCGGAGCAGCTTACAAATACCTTGACTTCAGTGTCAGTATTTTGTAATTCCCACCAGAGACTAGATGGCAGCAGTATGGGAATTATAAGGATCTGAGCAGCCACTAATGTTATACTTAAGTTCCTGAAGTGACAACCAGATGTTCAATTCATCATATGTATATAGGCCTAAAATCCATATTTAGGTATTTAAAGAAAAGTAGCTTAATGTTCTGATATAGTCTTTGATGAGCCACAGGCTACCTTTAAAATGCAATCATTCTTATTTAGTTACTGAAAAGGAATTTATATGTCTAGTTTTAAGTATTCAAAATAGAAAAACTGTGTATTTTGAAAATAAAAAGTAGATTTACAAGTAACCTTTAAAATTTTTAACAGTCTAAACCACATTCTAAACACAAACATAAGCACATTTTGTTTTTAAAGGCTTTTCAAAAAGATGAATTCCAATTAGAAGAGATCCTGCATGTATTACTCAAACCTTAATTCTGAGTTTATCCTACTTATAGTTGTCAATCTGATAAACCAATAAAAAGTTTCCACACTAAATCATTACATAAATACAATTGTACAGATACTGATAGCGAAAGAAAATAAATTATTATTCAGTCAAACTATAAGTGCACCACTTCCTGCTCCAATCTCAATGGGATTTCTTCTTTCACTTTGGTAGACTCTAAATAATGAGAATTCCAAGCTGAGCTAATTTTCTTCCATAAATGTTAATCAATTAACAGCTACATGGAATCACTGCAAAATCACCACAATTCATACTCTGAAAGATGCACTTCACATCTGTTTAAAATGTTTGGATTTTCAGTAGCGTCTTCTTTCAGGTGATCAGTATTTTTTTTTTTTTGCATAATGAAGACAGGCCTATATTTGGGGAGGTATTTAGGCCACACAATTTTATTGTTGAACTTTGTTTAAGCACACCTGTGTGCTTGCACTAAGTGAGTGAAAGCATGGGCTTTCAGTTATAAAGTTTTAATAAATGAAACAGAACAATGGATGGGAATAAAGGAATAGTTGTTAAGAGATGAAGTCATTGTGAGACCAATTATTTCACTGGAACTTAATCAGTCATTATATGTGCAAGAGTGCTGTCTTTCTCAGTTTTTGTGAACAGTGCTAAACACTTATTCAGTACCACATTAAAACCCTTCCAAGTAGTTTCCTGCAGCATTATTCAATTTTGGAAACATTTTATATGTGTTTCAAAGATGTAATATATTTATTTTGCAAGGATGAATGTAGAATGCATAGCTCCTAGGTGGACAAGTTCATACCCATATAATTAATATAGTATTCAAGATATTGCAGTGAAAGTTCTCTGTGGGATACCATATAGATTAAACCAACCAGAGCTAAAACAATGATATCATCTGATGATCTACCCCTGCTTTGCTTTTTGTGGACGTACTTCACCTACGCTTCAGAATTCTAACTAGTAGCATGGTACGCGATAGAATTTCATCATCCACCAATTAACTTAGTATAATGTATTTGCTGTAAGTAGTACCTCTTACTACATAAACCCCTTTTATGAAGACAAATGGAAGGCACAGAAAAATTCAGTTCTGGAGAAGAGTATAGTGAATTGAACAATACGTTTTTAAAACAAATTTTCTTATTTGAGCACTAACATTGGATACACAGTATGTAGCATTATTTTTCAGAGCAGGAAATCTCATTTCCCTTTTATTTCTGATAATGATAGAAGATAGCTTTTTGTGTGTGGTGTTACAGATCACTTATCCATGACTACCTTCTCAATATAATTATTATTAATTCCCTGAAGTTATTTTCTGTAGGGCAGAACTGTAATGCAAACTGAAAAGGTATCTAAGTTGTCAGCTGTTATCTGGGATTTTGAATGAAGTTTTAGAATTTTTTTAACTGAACTCACAGCACTAGAAATGAGGTATTGCCTATTTTCATAGAACACAAAGAATACTGTTAAAAAGTCGCTTGGGGGACCATGAAAGGATATTAAACAGAAGACATCTAATTAAATTAGAAGTTATATTGTCTATTTCATCTGATACATCTTCATGTAGCAGAATTCAATTGCTTTGAAATCAGTTTCTGAGACAGGCTGAGTTTTACAAATAATACTTTGCTTTGCCAAACATATTTTAAAATTACCAACCATTTTCAACTCAAAAGACAGAACATAATGATCTAAGAGGTAAAAGGTACATTTCACTGGATAAAAATCTGTTTCATACTGGAAACTATAATATTCTCATATACTATATCTGATAATTAAAAATACTTGCTCTCCAAAGGTGAGTTTACTTACCATATCCAATAGGCAACAAAATTTTCCACGTACAATCTAAGTTACTAGGGTAATTTCCAGGAAAACCTGGGCTCAGGATCACACCACCCATGTTTGTCAGTGTTCCACCACATTTAGCTATCAAAAATAAAGATAAAAAGAAAGAGAGTCTTTGATTTAAGAATAGTAATTCTTAACATCTGGCATATGACTAATTCAAACTGATGCTCCACGTTATCTCTCAGTGAAATTTATCACAGTAAAGACATTAATTACGAAGGGAAAAAAAGGAGAGTTCCATTTAGAGAAGAAAGCTTACTCTATTCAACATAATCACTGTGATTTTACTGGAAAGGTGTAGTTGCACACATAGACTGGGCAATCCATTGTCTTAGTTTGGCAACTATGGTTGAAAATGTTTGACAGTATGTTCAGATAGGCTTCAAAACTGGAGGAACAGATCTGGGATTAAACTGAATCACTCTGATCTATGATCAACTAATTACTATAGCTAAAATTATGCATAAGAATTGCCCATTAAAAGAAAAAAAGAACAAAAGACAGAAAACAGTTCTTTCTTTAATTCAGATAGAGGATAGACTAGCTCTATAATAGAAGTATTATTTGCCTACAATCTGTAGGCATGCTTTCCTTATGAAAATACTTTTCTTTAAGAAATTCATGTGTCTAGAGAGTGAAAAGCCTTTTGCATCATTTAGGATGACACATAAACACTAACCTATAAAATATGTGAAACAACTTGTAAAGAAGTGGTTGAGTTTACACTCTTGGTCAAGATGATATTATGAAGGGAGACTAACATCAAAAATCCAATTTAGGTATTGTAATTTACATTTATTATTTTATGAATAATTATTTTAGAATTTATGAAGCTACATGCCAGCTGTTACAGTGATGTCAGATCTGGTAGCAGGAACTGTGATAACTGTACTGGAAAACTGAAAATAACCTGTTGGTTAGACCTTACATGAAATTTAATCAAAAGGAGGAAAAACTCCAGTAGAAAGCTGAGAAAGACATCCTGAACATCTCAGATATCTCTGCTTCTCACAAGTCTCAGATATCTCTGCTTCTCACAAGTCTCAAATATCTCTAGATTCCTATGGTGCTAGACACATTATTTAGTGAAAACAACAGATTTCTGTTTGAATTTCTAGAAAAATCAATATTTTAAGGGGTCTTATTGGGAATATTTTTACATTCAGGACAATATAATTCCATGATCTAAAAAGAAAAAAAAATCAGTATCAATCAGTACACTGTCTGCAAACAGGAACTATATTTAATATACAAAATGAAGCATGAAATTAAAAAAAAAGAAGAACCTTCTTGAACACTTCCTCATCCTAATGTTCCATTTCTACAATTGATTTGAAGGAACTGCCCTGCCCTCATGTTAAGTAGAAGTGACTGCTCATGGGGAAGTTAAAAATACAAAATAACATATCGGCCTAACTAGGCCAAGGAATCTTTCAAAACCATTTCACATTAATATTGCTCAATATCATCCCAAACTTCTTCATTCCTCTTACATATGAAGCTAAAAGGACAGCTTTTGCTGATCAAATATTAAAATTAAAAGCATTCACTGAAGAGTTTGTTTCAAAGCTGAAATGACAAAACCTCTCCCCTTCTATTCCTTCTTTTTCTTGAAATGAGCTTGTGAAAAGGCACCAGAAGCTTGACGTGCTAAATCTCTGTTTAATCAAGAAACAATACACTAGAACAAGATTATTATCTACACAGGGAAAACTCAGATCTGCTGGGTAAGGTCTTTGCACGCTTACAGGATGAATTCTTTTTAGTTTTGCTTTTCAGTTCAGCACCTTTAAAGCCTTTCCCAGATGAAAAGTATGAGCCTCTTTTGGGTCCCCAGAAAACTCTATCATTTCACTGTCCCAGAAGGCCTGGCTTCACATCTGCTCTCCCTTGCAGGCTTCTCTGAGAAGTCTCCTAGGCTGCCTTGCACTCCAGCAGGTCCTCCAAGCTGAGCATGCTGCAAAAGGAAGGCATCATCTTCCTCTCCCTTCTGAGGAATATTCAGCCTGATTCAAGTATTCAGGACAAGGTAAATAAGGTAAGCATCTATATTTCCTCCTCTACCACTCTCACAACTTTTTTTCTTTTTTTAAACAGCATAGCCACTATATATACAATAAACAGTAAAAGTTATTTTAAGTCTTCTATATTTCATAGATATATATGGAAACTCAGAAAAGTTTTGAATGAATCAGAATTAATTGGAAGAGCAATAGGCTTGACAAAGCCAGGAGTTTCTTCTGACTGCTGTTCAGAACACTGAAAACAACTAAGTATTCATACCAATGCAGAGAGGAGATGGATAGTTCCAGCGTCGAACTGTCCCTGGCATACAAGAAATATGAGAACGGCCCTGTTTGGAAAGAGCAAAATGTTAGATTACAGGTACTCATTATGGGAGCTTCCAGGAAAGCAGAGCTAAGAATCTCCCAGATCATCATATCTGTCTTTTCCTATCTTAAGCAACTTCATTTTAATTACTTTCATGAATTTATTAAACTCTATTTTCAAATACTTCAGTTTTTGTGATCTTATTTTTCTGTTGGATAAATCTTCTAACACACTCTTCCTTTGATAGCTTGAAAACTTCTTCAAATTTTCAGACTACATATAAGTTTATTATATTATATTATATATATAAATATTATATTATATTATATATATAAATATTATATTATAAATATAATTCTCTCTCACAAGAGAAGGGCCGCTTAGTACATGCATTCAAATGGTCAAATTGGTTCACTCTCTGTTTCAGTCCAGGGGTCCTAGTCCACAGTTAAACATACTAGTTCCCTTTCAGGCTGCAGACTGGAACAAATCAACCATTGCTCTCAGGGAGGAGTGCAGACACAGGAAGAAATTTGTCCTACATCTGCTAGGTACAGATGGTATGGATGTCGACCATGCCAGGACAGTTGTCCACAATTACCAGCAGGCTTTGAATTCTCACGTGCCCTCACAGCATGACCCACTGCAGGCTTGCAACATCTTGGCAGCCTGCTATAAAAGTAAAAGTACCTCTTTATTTAGCTGCCATATTTAATTTATTATGCCTGTTTTTAAGAAGAAAGAAACAGCAGAATAACCAAGTAGAACCACATGGTGGCTGGAAGAGACAAATGACATGGCTGTAATCTGCAAAGCCGGTTCCCAGGTGCTTCAGGTGGCCGCCCTGGACCAACTATGAGCCGCTGCCAGCTCTGCTTGCACCCATAACAGCTCAAACTGAAAACTTCCGAGTAGCACAAACAAAAGTCTTTTTGCCTTAGGAACTCAGTTTATGCATCCTGTTGCTGGAATGCAAAGGTGATTAAGCCAGCAGGAGTGGAAAAGAGTCTGATATAAAACTGAGACATGGGACTGAGAGCAAGGTTTACTTCCTGGTTTAATTATTTGGAAGTATGAACTTATGCAAGTCACTTAACATCTCTTGCTTATTTGTATCAAATGTATTAAGAATCCCATTTGTACTATGGTAGCACATTTTATATATATAATATGAAGTATTTAAGTATTAGTTGTCCAAAGCAATCCAATTCTCAGAAAAATAAGATAGACTATGTAAACTACAATAAAGGAAAATCTGTTTGATAAAATTGCTCTCATATAATTTGGTATGTTCACAAAAAATAATGCAGTTAAAAATGTCACTAAAGTGTCATCTTAGTTACTTTAAAAATGAATGAGGTTTTGAATAATTTATTTGATGTGATATTCTCTCTTTTATTTTATCCTCTCTTCCTAGTCTTCTACGATTACATGTCCCTGATGTGAGAGGAGGGGGAGGTGAGAGCCATAATTTAACTACCAGAGTGAGGAAAAAAAATGGCCTATAAAAGATCTTTTAAAAGATAAAATGAAATTATTCCTCTAGTTTCAAGCCTCTTCCCTACAAAAGCGTACTTTGATTTCAGTCTTTGAAAGTTCTCTCCCAGGGGAGAGACACTTAATCCTACAGTTAGCAATTACCTTTTTATGCATCTTCAGGTAGTGGTTTAAGCTCTATGCATTTTCTGGTAAATCACAAATATAAACTAATCCACACTGGATTACTATTGCTAGTTGTGAATATGTTTTCAAAAAGCTGAGGATAGATTCACAGGTAGAGTGAAAAAAAAAACCCCTCAACTAGATCTGCAAAGGTATGATGATCTATATCTATTTAATAGCAGATACACTGTGCCTCACAGAACTTTTCGTTTTTTTTTTTAAATTGGAGCTGTTTTCAGTTGTCCTGCTAAGTAATATATAATACATAAGTGTATGCCCACTTTCTTACAGTGGCGTCAATAGAGTATAGAAATATTAATTAATGTTTTGAAAGGTTTCAAACTCTTTATTTTTGAGTCTTGAAGGCCCTTTGTTTTACACTTTGGAGCAGATCATGAAACTTTTTTTTAATGTAAAAGTAAATCAAGTTCCAGAGTTAGGATTACGATTGCGTTTATATGGAAATAAAGGTAAGAAGTGCATTTATAAGCTATGGAAGAATATACTATGATATTTTAAGAAAGTATTTCATCATAGAATCTCTGTAAGTATAACAACTGTAGTCATAACTGTATAATAAGTATAGTCATATCCAAGGACAAAATAAAAGACCCACATACACACAAAAAGACATCTTGTGGTTTTGTGAGGGTGATATACACAGCGTATTAAAGCTTAGCAGTAACAAAGATCAGTTTCTTATGCGCAACTCTCTTCATCACAAATACATGTTTGTTTTACAGAAATACTATACTTAATGCATTCACACTTTTGAATTTAAGTAAAATAGTTCTAACACATCGAGAGAGTGCTTACTTAAATGTGTGTCTTCAAAAGACTTCCTATACACATTCTAGCTACTACTGAAGTATTCACAGTCTATTGTTATCAATCAAATCCCCAGCACATTCAGTTTCAGTGTTTCAGCAATACTGTTTGGAGTACAGATCAAAACAATTCATTGAGACTGTATCTGTATTTTGAGATTCCACCTATTTCTAATCCACGTCATAAAAATGGAATCACCTCCTTATTTTTTATATGCAAGCTTCAGATGTTTCATAGCTGAAAAAAGCAGGGAAAGAAAAGCATGCAATATTATGGGCAATACAAGTAGATGTCATGTCACCAAACGCAGTCAGTTTAAAGTTGGATAAACATGTTAACTTTCTGACACATTCTAATCAGTGAAGAAAGACAAATACTTTCAGAGTAGGGTACCTCTCCTCATTATGAATCAGCCTTTGGAGGTGGCTGTCTATCCTTAGTGACTACAGTGGGAGCCTAAACAGCCAGTTTAGATTAGATGGCTAGCTTTTAGATGGAATCAGTTGGATTAGATGCTACTCCACTTCTAGAAGAATCAATTACTATTAGGTGAGTATCTCACTTTGTTCTATCAGATCACTGACATAGGCTTACCCAATAATCAGGTGTTCACTCACATATATTTCAGTCTTAGTGGCACGGAAATAGTGGCCTAGATCATAGCAACGATGTGCTAAGCACCTATTGGCAACTATACAAACAGCAATTATCTGACAGCCCTCTCAGCATCACCATGCAATCATTTTTCCAATTTCCAACTCCACACAGCTTTTCTACAAATATTCAAAATAGGAATCTTTCTCAAAGAAGCTAAAGAGAGATTACTTTTAACTTGATACAATGACTCTTCAAATTAGGTTATATTTATTGTTGAATAATCAAATGTATTATACGTTTACTTCCAGATAGATTTTGCATTGAAATGCAATGTCCTTTAATCCTGTGTGTAGAGATTAATAATAACAAACTTAGCTCAATGCAAATGAAAAAGGATAATAAGAACATATTGACTATATCTGTACTGTGGCAGTGCTTGGACCTTTTCTGTAGCATATAGGCCAAAACCACATTCTTTAGTACACCTATCTTCTTTTTTTTGTTTTGTTTTTCCAAATTCATCTCCAAAACAGGGTGTCTCCATGCAAACTATCTATTAGGAGTGGTCTCTGGCTTGTGATAATTAGTGATACTTCACCTGGGCCAAAATCATGCCAGTGTCCCATTCTGACAAATTAATAGTACTGATGATGAAATTCCAGTGTCCATACCTTCACCTTGGCTCTGTTAATATAGATGTATCTGAGAGCATTTCATCATATACTTAGTTTAATGTTACTTTGGAAGGAAAAAAAGTTGGTGGTTCACTAGCCTTCTTTAAATGGAAGTCAGAATATATTTGGGAGTTAGGCTTTAATGACAGACAGTCCTTTCAAAATACTGTATAATAAAAATCTGCTATAAAAGCTTATTTTTCTGACGACATTACTGCTACCTACAAAGGATATTGTAACGGAAAGATAAAATAGGGAAAATAAAGTCAATAAAGACCAAAAGGTAAAGTTTTTAAACTAGACTATTTTCCTAAAAATACTAATTTCTCCTTTGCTGGAAAATGAAAAAACTTAAGTATTTGATATATGAACCATCACCTGGTCTGCAAGCAGTGCTCGAACCATTAAATCATTTGCTCAGGATGGGTAGAACAGGCTTTGTGGGACCCAAGTCTTGAATCTTTTCCAATTAGACAAATCTTTTCTGCTAAGGATATGGAATTCTTTGTATTTCTGATATAGGCTGTTTGTGATAAAATCAGGAATAAAAATCATGCTATAGGTGTAAAGAACATATTTTGGTTAAGGATTTAACCCTATATCTGTTATATATGGCTGGTTGGTAATTACCTAGAGAGACTTTCCAGGTACAGATGTTTGCACAGCCAGCCTAAAGCTATGATGATTATTCTGATTCCTGCCTCAGTTTTAGGAGAATGATAAGGAACATTGAGATCACATAATAAATCCATATATGCTGAGGGAGTACTGAATCAGAAATCAGATAGGGAGGCTTTTCTGGAGCAGAGGTTCTGACATTTTGCTTTCTCTGATACAGTGGTATGAATTACAGAATCTTGAATGGGACTTATTATTACCCAGAAGATTCTGAACTCAGATTTGTTCAATGTATCACACCAGTGGTGAAATATATACAAATGAACTAGGGCAATTAATAAGAGAAGAAAAAAACCTTCAGTCTTAGATTAATAGTGCTGTGAAAGATTTACAAATAACAGTTAAAAAAATAAACTAAACCAGCGTGTGAATAGTGAACTTCAATCCATGAATTAATTTGTAATACATCTTTCCTTCAAACACTTTTAAAAGTAGATTTAACATTAAAGAAATCTGTATTGGAAATTAACTTCTGCAATTTCTGAGCAGAATAAGAATTCCCATGATAAATTTCTACCACTGTGGTTAAAATTCCACCTAGAGGAACCACTCTCAAAAACTGGGAAAACACAGCAGTTTCAATTAGCATAAATCATTTTCTACAGAAAACATTATAAGCATGGTATTTCCTTGTCCATTTTAATGTTTATTAATATTCAGTGGTATGTTACTCTGAGACAAGATATGTCAGCCCAGATTTACTGAGGACCGGATGTGCTACACACATTCATAGCTTTATAATGCGGGAGTACACAAATGGATTCTATTTAAATCACCTCTATGTCCACACTTGAGACTCTCATTACAATAGGTTTTGGGGGGGGTTATTGCCAGTTTGTTGCAATTATTCCACAATGTAAAGTTTGAAGAAAAAAGAAAGAAAGAAATACCTGTAATGTATATCCTGGCTCACACTGAAATGACAACACATCATTCACCATATATCTATCTCCTGATTTGATCCCATTGCTAGGAATTACAGGTTCTGGACAGGCAGCAAGGCCTACAGCTGAGGAAAGTAAACACAAAGATTGAAAAAGCATAGGTAAGTGGACAACAGCTCTTCATTGATATTCTCTACTCTAATAAACTGTTTCCACAGCACTTTTTTTCATTAACAGAATATTAATTAAAAATGTATTTCAACATTAAAATGAAATTATCTTTAAAGCACAGAAGTTTTCAGAACTGCCCTGCAGAATACGAAAGGTATGATTTAAACCAAAGATTATACAATGTGACTATACCAACTACTATGTCATGTTGCTATGACATTTACTATGTCATTTTATAGTCTTCAACCAGCGTTGTAATTCTAGTATATTAGATTTTTTTTTTTTTCTGGTGAGGGAAAGAGACAGCGAGAGAGAGACAATAGACTTTATGCATATTCTCTCTTTTGAGCAACAAAAGACCAGAACTACTGAGGCTAAGTGGTAGAAGCTTTAGCATCAACAGCTGGAGGCTGAGGGTACGCCTTACGTTTAGGCAACTCAGTCTCAACCATTGGTTATAAAGAAGCTCAAACATCTAGTGCATCTGTAGCCATCAAAATTTAGTGCACTTAACTTGCAACTAAATCCTCTCATAAATGTGACAGGACAGTCCCTACTCTTAAATATTTTTAAGCCATGCATTAGCAAACAGAAGTTTAGTTTCTCCGTGCCTATATAAAAGCCTCTCCATGACTGGAAATCAAAATCTCAGATGCATTCTCTCTGATTTGGCAACCTGAACTATCAGCTTCTGAAGACTGCCAACTGCATGTAGCTAATTAGAGCAAGTTACTACTGAAACTGATATGTAACTGATCTGCTATATTTTTATTAGAATACAATGTGTAAACACCCAAAGAAAATGGAAATTACTTTTAGACTGTGTGAGAATAGGTCTTTAGAACTTATTAGCACAACATTCTGTGAAAAAACAGAGAAAAATAATGCTTTCCTGGCTGTAATACTGTATGTCCTTTACTTCGCTTGTATGAAAAAAAACTAACTGCTACAGCTCACATTGTTTTCTTATGATATCTAACCCCTCTGATGACAGTAAACGTGACTCGAAAGAGTGTTTAGTACAGAAATTACATGATATTTGCCTTTCCTCTGATATCTGACATTTTAGAGTCTGTTGTTCCAAATGGTTCATCGTGAAACAGTATCTGATGTTATCCACCGAGACTCTACTCTTTCTACGGAAATATAATTTTCTTTGAGATAATGCTATTTACAGATTTTCATACAGGCAAGCTTTTAAATTTATGTCCTAATCATCTATGTATGTCCTTTCATCACTCTGATATATAAATGCCTTACTAATCTTAAATACACACATAAGGATTTTGTGTTTCCCACTTCCAGTGTTTCATCCACTTCCAGTCTTTTTTTTGCAGTTCAAGAATAAGTTGAAGTAAATACATTTTTCATACTGAAGCACAGAGAAATTTGAAATAGCTTTTATACCTTCATCTCAAATTGTGACTGTTGAGCCATTTTTTTGTTTCCTTGAAATTTGTTCTACAATCATGTACTTTCTATCTCCTACGCTCTTGAGTCTTATTACATTTCATTTCTTTCAGGAATGAACAGTGGTAATAGCAAGCCATTCTAACACTGACAGAGATACCAAGCAATTTGAAGGTGAGTCTTCGTAACAACTGCTACAAGAGCTATTAAACAAAGCATTTTCTATTAGTATACACAGAATGATTTAATAGTTGCATGCTACAGGATTTCCCAGAGGTAGTTTCTTTTGGTATTGAAATGAACAGTTTATGAAAATATCTAAATTCATGTTAAAGATTTACAGCAATTTCTACCACAGAATTTATCAATTTTAATATTCTATCAATATCAGAAACTTTCAAGTGATGCTATGGTGAGTTCATGTGGCTACTAGGGACTTCATGTGTGGCCATTATGTGAAACTGTATTGTTCCATAAAGAGATGAGAGTAACAACAACATTAATTAGATTAGTATGGTTTTGTTTTAGTTCCCAGTACCCTGGTATCATGCCTTTGGTCAGCCACTCTGTCTTCCACAATGCCATAAATGTATCCATGTCTGAAAAAGTTTTTTTGCTGTCATAGATAAAAAATGTCTGTGATCTGCAACTACACAAACTGCTTCTTTGCTCCTTTATAAAGTGAAGGGGAACATCTTATTTCAACAATTGCTACAGCATATAAACTATTGTTTGCTAATTTGAGAATCCAGTATTCAGACTCAACTTGAGTGAATCAAACATTATTTCTGAATTTCTTTACCCTTCTCACTCTTGAATAGAAAATAATGAAAAGATCTGTTCCAGAGTACCATTATTAAATATAGAAGCACCAAGCAAAGGCAATGCAATTAAATTGCTTATAGATATCAATGTACTTGCTGAATTCTGTGAATATAAATTTGAGTTTCACTTCCTGATTTCAAGAAGTTTGTATTTTGATGAACTCAGCATTCTTGAGTGTTGAGGGCTACTGGCAGGCAGTCTTAAATCTGTATCAATAAAATTATTCTTACAGATTTTACTGAGTCCTAGAAACAGGTTTATAACAGTGACTGTATGGCAATACTAATAGTGTGCTTGTAATATCATAGCTCTTTCTATAATTAGTTAAAGAGCATAGAGAATTTAAATACACTATGATCAAAAGTAAACCTGCAAAGTGATTTTATGTGCAACTGTTGGTTACAGTATTACACGATGTATTTTATCTTTAGCATATTCTAAACAAATTGGTAGAAAGCTTTTCTTGCTACTAGTTGCTTATACTTTGTATTTTTGCTACTTCTTCTTCTGTCTTCTGATATAACTTAGAATATTCCATCAGCATATCACCAAACAGTATGCAAGCCCCACTTATAATTGACTTTATTGGATATGCACAGTATTAAGAAGCAATATTACTTCCCCAAAAGCAAAGAGAAAGTTGGAAACAGTCAAATATTATTCACAGTCCTCACCCCCTGCATTCTAATCATTACATGATACTAGCTTAAAACATTTACTTTTGAATTGATGAACAAATAAATATATCTAAATGTGAGATTTTCTTTTTTCAGGAAAACAGTATTTACTTGGTATAGTAAAAACTGCAATTTAATTTTAATTTATCATAGAGTTCAGGAAAAATCAAAGGTCCAAAAAACAGTAGATGCTATTTCCATTTATAAATCACAAAGGGTTTTTTTTTTTCCTCAAATTTAGATAATTTTGAAACATTTTAGTTAGAACTGGTCCAAATATCTTAAGAATGCTTGAGAGAAAACAAATTTAAATTCCAGTATCTGGGGACAAACTAAAGAACTTAAAGGTCCACAGACTCTGAAATATATTAAATTAGACTGTATGTGTACAGTCAGTAGTAAAGGGAAAACATGTTAAATGTCAAGTCCAAGCAATCAAAAAAGGAAAGGGTTTGCTTAGTGCATGCTCTTCAGAGCTCAGCTTCTGCTCTGCAGTACAACAGAGAACACATCAATGTCAAGAATGCTAACCCTCTCCCTGACCTTCTTCCACTTACTGCCTGATAAATACTTTCTTGGCCTCTACTGTGGCATAAGACAAATATGCCTCATTTCTATAATTATATACATGCTTACAATTACCTCACATTCTGTCCAGACATCACTGCCATCGCTGGCAGAAATAAAATTCGTGCTGGCATATCTGACAATGTGAATGCCCATTAATGTCCATTCAGAAAGCTGCAAACTGAGCAGTACAAGAATTTCTTGACAGCTTGACCTCTCTTTTCTGACTTCATCCCTCCCCCCCCCGTGTGGCTAACTGAAACATATTGTTCTTTATTACACTACAAACATTAAGCTGGAGTGAATTGTTCTCTCCATTTTGACGATGGTGTATATCAAAACCCAAGCTGCCCCTTCCAAGACTGAACGCTTTAGACCCCAACCCAGAAAATGAATCTACCTTAATGGATTATTGCAAAAGGGGTCAGATTCATGTCAACAGCTAGAAAGTTGCATAGATTTACTGACTGGATCAGGATCTGCTAAATTAAAAATGGCACATTTACGATTCATACCTACTTTAATACAGGGAAAAAGAGACGATTACTGCACTGAAGATCTGCATTACAGACCTTATTATACAAAAGATCTTACTCTGGACCTACAAAAATAGTGTATTATTTAGAAGAATCCATTCCCTTCTTTTCTGCTATGCTGACTGATTTTTATCTTTGAATTTATCTGAGAACTTAATGATGGAGAAGTACTACAAAAACTATTCACTGTTTTCTAGGCCTCTTACCAGAAAATCCATTATTTCAGCTCCTGAGAACCTTTAGCACTTGAAAACATGTAAAAGAGAAGCTTCAGAAAAGGAGATAGTAATTAAAATTTAGCTTATGTTCTCGAACATATTACATTGCTTTGGTATAACTGCAAAACTAAGACTCTCTAAAAGAATGATACTGAATTGTGCTATACACCTGATGGTATATAGCTATAACTATGGCTATACCTAATAAGGCCTGATGACTTTTTAAAACGTTGATTACATAAAGTAGGATTTTTACTGAAATAATTTAAAGGTAAGAACTATATTTGGATATACTCACACCTCTTGATCTTTATGGCCCAAACACACCTGTCCCTATATTCATTATAAATTCAGTTCTTACTAAAGGAAAGCTGACTGTATGAGTGAATTAATAAATGAGATTTTAAAACTAAACTTTAAACTTCAGTGCCACAAATGCAGTCGAATTAAGTAGACAAGTTTCTAACTCATACTGTTTGAACAGCTGTTTCCTTTATTCACTAAGATTAAAAGCAATTCAGTCAGATTGCAGGAATGTTTATTCCTTCTACTGACAGAAATGCAGCAAAGCACATTTTGATTGGACTTGGTGATGGTTGTGAAAATAATTGTTATTTATTTTATCACAGTTTGGGGAAGAAAAACATGCATGTGAAAGATCAGTTTAAATGATTAATTTCTGTCTTTCCTACAGTTATCTGTTACATATTTTTACTATTTTGTTTTTCATAACAGGTTACTGAAACCGGTTTAACACCTAGAGCACTTCTGAAATAACAAGAAACAATGCCACACAGTGGTTCTCTATAATACTTACATTTATGTTATGAACAGAAAAAAATTTTTCTAAAGCACTGGCCAATTATTTCTTTTAATTTGAGTGAGTTCATGTATCTGAGTTCTGTAAAAAAACCCAACCCTAAATCATCAGCTCGACCCTAACATACAAATTAGTGTTAGAAGACTTCTTTCACCATCTATTAACCTGTTTACTATATTATTTGGTGAGCATGGTTTACATAAACAAACTGAATTATTAAATGTGGGGTTGGCCAGGGGATTATGGAATGTACCTAAAGAGGAAGTTTTCATTAAGATATACTGCCCAGAGCACACACTGCAGGCTCAAAGTTAACATACAAGGCTTTTTCACCGTTTGTGTTATGGCAGCACATGAAAACACCAATCATCAGCATTATGGTCCTTTATAAAAGATGTTGAATCGACACACAGGAATGAAAGTGACTACTTGAAAGAAAAAGACTGCTTATCTTGGACTACCAACCGTGTTCTTGATGCCTAACACACAAACATCCCAAGCTAAATGACTAGGTTACATCGGTCTACAGCTACAGCTGCTTAGTCAGTCACACGGAGTAGAACAGCCTTAAAGGTAGATACCGAGGAACCTTGTTATGACTGCTGGGACCTGTGACCTCAAAGTTTAAATTTCTGCAGGAAGAGGAAGGAATTGAACTGAGGCCTATAATACCACAGCTGAATGTTACAGCCACAGAGCACTTTATTGTGAAGTACTATGAATCTAGCCCTCATTTTCTTTTGCTTTTCTTGTAGATAACAGATGTTCAAACATAGCATTTCATGTTGAATGATTTTTTTCCCAGGGACCAAACATTTTTGTGTTTTCTTTAGTAAGACAACCCCTCCACAAAAATCAAGTAAACCAATAGTACATTTTTGTTCCAAACTTTAGACTGACTTCTGAACCAAAGAAATCTATCTATTTACCCAACCCTGCTTCGAAGTGTACATGAATTAATGATCACAGACCTAAGAATTCATAATCAAACACTAGCAATATCTGCATTTTGCTACAGTGGAATGTATTTCCTTCTATGATCCTTCCTTGATCTAAAATTATAAAGTAAAAATATAAAAACAGAATATTCTTGTTGTGGGGATTTGCTCAGTTTCTGTATCCACAGTCACAGACATACTATACTCCTACTAGCCCTGCAAAGATCATACAACCACAACAGAAAGCAAATTATTCTTTCCTGCTAGAATGTCAACAGAATAGTCAACTGAACTTTGAATGCGGAATCTTGCTACCTTCAACCTGTACTTAGTTACACTTCTAAAAAACTCTGGCCTTGAAATATTGGCACTAGTGAAATCTGTAGAAGTTTTAACAGAGCGCAGTTGTAGGACTGGGAATTAGGAGACAAACAAAAGCATAAATCCAGCTGACCTTTCATGATCCCAAACACTTTTTTACTTGTTAACAGAATACACTTGTTCAGGAGTCACAGAGATAATAAAATTGATACAATAAAAGATAATAAAATTGAACTTGAAAATGTTCATTGTACTGTAACTTCTTAGAATAAACACATACTTCTTTAAATTTCAGATGGAATTGTACTTTTACTGCAGATGAAGGGAAAAGGCTTGGGAAGGAACAGGTAGGTCCTGTGGGTTAACTTTAGCTTTTACAACCACAAGACCCTCTTTGTGAAACAATGACTACAGGATCCAACTGACGAAGTAGGGCAAAAGTATTTTTGCCAACAGGTTAACCAACTGCGGAGGAGGAGGAGGAGGATTACAAGTCCCAATTCATTGAGGAAAAGCAGATGGGGTGGAAAGCAAAGGGTGCGCAGTGGTCAGAAGAGCCTCAGGGAATGTAAAACAGCGTGCAAGGACACTTGCCTCAAGTATACCTACACAAATACACCCAGCCTGGGAATTAAGAAGGATGAACCAGAGCTCCATGCGCAGTCGCAGGACTGCAACATCACTGGAATAACTGAGATGTGGTGGGACAGCCCACACGATGGGAGTGCTGTGGTGGACAGATGCAAGTTTTTCAGGAAAGACAGCTAAGAAAGCTGGCAGGAGGGGTAGTCTTCTATGTGAAGGGACAGATAAAATGTATGGCACTTCTTTATGGGATGGATGACAGGCTGGCTCTAACAGCCTGAGAGCTTGCAGGTCAGGATCAGAGAAGAGGCCAGTGAGGGTGACATTGTGGTGGGAATGTATTACTGACCACTCAATCAGGATGAAGAAGCAGGCAAAACCCTTTCTAAACAAGTGGGGGGAATCTCTATATCGTAGATCCTGCTTCTTATTTGGGACTTTAACCTCCCTGACATCAGCTGAAAGGGCAATACAGTGGGACACATGCAATTCGGGAGTTTTCTGGAGGATGTCAGGGATAACTTCTTGGTACAGGTACTGGATGGGACAGACAGGATGATGCACAAACAAACTAGCTGGAGATGTGATAATGGCAGCTTTGGCCAAGCATGAAATAGTGGAGTTAAAAATCCTGTGAGTTGTGAGGAAGGCAAACATCTGACTCGATTTCAGGTGCAGACTTTACCTTATTTTGAGAAGTGGTAGGTGGGATCTCAAGGGATGCAACTTAGAAAAGCAAAGGAGCTCAGGAAAGCTGACAGGTCTTTAAGTACAGCATGCTTAAAGCACAAGAATGGTTCATCCTGATACTCAGGAAGACTATTAGATGTACCAGGAGACTGGATGGCTAAGCACAGCACTCATTGCTGAGCTCCAGTACAAAAATGCAGTATACAGGCAGTGAAAGCAGGGACAACTTACTAAGAAGGAATTTTAGAAATATTACCAAGCCAGGCAGGTCTCAACTGGACTTGATACTTGCAAGGGACATCAAAGGCAACATGAGCTGCTATCACTATATTATTAGTAAAAGGCTGACAAGGAAAATGTGGGCCCACTGCTGCAAGAGGAATGTGATTTAGTGACAGCAGACATTGAAAAGACTGAGGTCCTCAATGGTTTCTTTGCCTCAGTATTCACCAAAAAGGCCTCCCAGGCTTCTGTGCTTAGTGGCAGGGGTAAAGGTAGAGGTACCAAGAGTGGATGAGGATCGAGTCTGGGGTTACTTGAGAGTGCCTGGACAATACAAGTGCATGGGACCAGACAGGCTGCATCCAAAGGTGCTGAGAGAGCTGGCTGATGTCATCAGTAGGCTGCTCTCAATCACTTCAGAAAGGTTACAAAGATCAGGGGAGGTCCCCAATAACTGGACAAAAGCAGATATGACACCAATCTTCAAAAAAGAGTGAAAGGATGATGCGGGGTACTACAGGCTGCTCAGCAGTGGATGTCATTTACCCCTACCTGAGAAACTCTTTTGACACTATTTCTCACAATATTTTTGTTGCTAAGTTTGGACACTATAGTCCAGAATAGATGGACAACTAGATGGGGTAGAAAACTCATCAGATGGTCAGACTCAGAGGGTAGTAGTGGTTAATGGGTCTGTAGGGGTGAGGGCTGTATGGGTCTGTCCTGAGACCTGTCCTGTTCAACACATTTATCAATGAGGAGGCACTGGAGTGCAGCCTCACCAGCCTGGGGGCGGCAGGAGGAGAGAGGGAAGTGAATGCATTCCAGGGCAGGGCTGCCATTCAGAGGCTGGCAGAAAGGCCTGACAGGAACCTGATGAAATTCAACAAGGACAAAGGCAAAGTCCTGCACCTGGGACAGAAGCACCCCTTGCAACAGTGTAGGCTGGGGACTGACTGGCTGTGGGAGCAGCTCTGCTGAGAAGGTCCTGGAGGTTTTGATTAGACAGTAGGGTGAACATGAGTCAGCAGTGTGCCCTTGCAGGACAGCCAGTATATCAAGGCAAAGTATTATCCTCCTCTATTGAATAGCTGTTATATCACATCCAGAATAGTGTCCAGTTTTTGTCCCCCTCACAAGTACAAGGATGATAATAAACTGGTGAGTTCTTTGGAGGGCTGCCAAGACGTTTAGGGGCTGGAACACTTGGCCTGTGAGGACAGTCTCACAGACTTGGCTTATGCAGCCTGGAGAAGAGATAGCTTTGGGGAGAATCATCAGCAAGGTAGAGCCATGCTCTTCATAGCTGTGCATGGTGGGAGGACGAGAGACAACAGGGAGAAGTTGAAATGAGAGTTTCAGTCTGGGTATAAGGAAAAACTTTTTGAACTGTGAGGACAGTCAAGCAGTGGAGCAGGTTGCCCAGCATAATTGCACAGTCTCCATCCTTGGGGATTTTCAAGACCATGCTGGATAAAGCCCTGAGTGACCTGGTGTGACCTCATAGCTGCCCTTGTCTTGATCAGGAGGTTGGACTAGATGCTGACTGTCATAAAAGTGTTTATAGAAATGTCTAAAATGTGTTTTTATAGTTTAATAATTGAAATATTGAAATATATATTTTCTTATTTTTCTGTGAAACAGATAAATATTTCTCAGATGACCAGCTGAAATCCAGAGCAACTCTAAGGATACAGACATAACAAAAATAACTTTTTCTTCACTCTAAGTAACATTATTGGCATAAAATACAGGAAAAAAAAGAAATATAAAAGCAACATAATTAAAAACAAAGTGCTTATTAACACTTAAAAATTTTCAATTTTCTCTTCAAATGACAGACCTTGTAAAGTTACATTGCAGTATGCCATAAATTTAAGATACAGAAAAAAAAAATCACATAAACATAAGCCTGAGAAGAGACACTGGAAACTAGGATTTCTACCCACTGTTCATATTTTCAAATGTGCTGCAAGGCTATGGTTTCATCATTTTGATTGTCTTCTCTCCTTCTAGCCTTATGCATCACTGTACTTCAATTTCGACAATAGGTGATGGACACCCTAACCCTACTTCATCTACAGCCTGATCATTAAAATATATTTCTTAGATTCAGAAGATGGGGGATTGAATCTCTTCTTGCTGAGAAGAGAATTCAACCTGGATCTCCTATATTCTGTAACAGTGCTCTAACCTTTGAGCCATCACCAGCAACATGCTTCTGAAAGAAAAAGAATCAACATTACTCAAATATCTAAAAATAAATATAAAATAATTTTAAATACCTACTCTCAAAACACATATCCAGGATAAAAAAATGTGCCATTTTCTCATGCCTGACCTCATAAACTAGAGAGCAGGGTGGAAGTTCAAACACCTCTGTACGTTCTGAATTCTCTTTTAGCTACCAACTCGGTTTCAGCTAAGCACAGATGATTTTAAGATTGTCCTTTTAATGTGTTCAATTCTATCAGTGATAGAGTACCTTAACTTTAAATACTGGATTCTAGCACTTTAAAGTGTGGTCACTGCCTTTATCTGATTTGTAGATGCCTGAATCAATCATTGTATCTGCTCCTAGCAACTTAGATGGTTTCAGCTGAATGTGTATTCTGTCCTTGCAAGGCAAATGTTAAAAGGGGGTATCAAAAGTAACATAGTTGTCAGAGGGAAGGATGTGTACTGTAACATGATTAGATTAAATCAAAAGAGTATAGAAGGGAAAAGATCTCTTTGGACCACATGCAAGAAAAAATATTTAATGATCTACGAAAACAAGGCTAGAGAAGAAACTCAGAAGAGCAACCAGATGCTGTATTTAGAAACATCATTTGCTTAGGAAGTAAAAATAATTTCTACATGCTCAGCTTAATAAAATCAATTTTATAGTAACACACTTGTGTTGCCAAAATCGAAAGCACCATTAATAAGACAAGACTATGCTTATTTTTACTCCAGAAAATTAAAATGTCTTCCCCAGGAACGATGGCACCTTAAGAAATCATGGAAAGATGGTGCAAGAGGTAAAAGGCAAACTATTAAAAAAAAACCCTGTGTCAAAATAGCAGATTCTGAAACACTTAATAAGTGTATTAAGTCTGCATAAGTAACGTTCATATTCTTATTCTACATCATCATTAGAATGATCACATTTAAAAAAATTACAACATGCTTGCATATAAATGCTTGCAATAACAAGAAACTAAATGAAAATGTGAGACTATCTTGTGGATTATGTTTAGTTAAAAATATTTGTCATCAGCTGAAAATATGGTCTCTCAAAAGTATGTACATGTTTATATTTTATAAAATTTTTATTCTTAATTCTAAGTAGTGATTATTAAAGACCATTCACATCTTTGCTAACTCATATTGACTTCTTAAAAAGATGAATAACAATGTTAATATTTTAAGTCATGAAGACATGAATGCATATAATATATAACAAAACTCCTTTTTCAAGAAAATTTTTAAATTCCATCTTGTAAGAAAATAAAGAATATTCATATTTGAAAACTAAGGAGGATTTACTTTCTGACCTTCATCACAGTGTTAACTCATCACAGTATTAACTCACCCTCATATTTATTTTTAAAAGAGTCGAATATTCTTAGCAATAACTATGTCCAGTTAAAAGGAATACCATACAAACACGTACTGAATTTACTACTATTATATTGCATTAAAAATTTTTGAGACAGGGAATAACAAGAATGTACTTGAATTAAACATGATTATGTGAGGTTACCCACTGAAGTTTTCTACAACACCAAATCTCTGTAGTTTAGAACTAAGTTCCTCACAAAACATAAAAAATATGAAAATATGATATACTGAAGAATTTGCCATTAACCATCTTCTGCTCATGCCACCAATGATTTACTACCAAATGTAGTGTTTTCTTGTACCTCTGGGATTATTATGCTGTTTATTATAATTACAGCAATTTGGTGAAGGGAAGGATTTGATGGAAAGAAAGGAATAAATATATGCATGAATGAATAGGAAAAAAAGGTTATCTGTTCTGTTTTTATGCATTCCCAACTGTAAAAGTAGCCCTTATATTTTTAGTTTTCTAAATTACAGAACAAAGTTGAAATAAATTGAAAAAAAATAAACATACTAAAAAACCACATTGTTAAAATATTGTTCTGAATTGTCAGGTTGATTTGGTTTAAGCTTCTGATTTGTGAAATCTGATCTTCACTAATTTCAAATGTCCCTTTGTTTAAAATTTCTGTATAATAGATATCATTTATATCAGGGTCATAATGATTAGAGCTTGGTTAGGGAGGAAAAAAACATGAGCTCTCTCTTTCCCTTTCCATACACATGTTTTTTCCTGAGAAAGATTCAAAGAGCAAGCAGTCTTACTTTTGTATTCCAGGTGAAAACCAGCTGCTGCCACACTAATGTCAGAATGAAAATGCAGATAAAGCTGATTGGAGGTGCTATTCAACAATGCTGGCACAGTTGTACCTGGAAAAATAAAAGTTGTGAAATACACTGTTGCATGGTGATTTTTAAAGAGAACACATATGCAGAGTTTTATATTGAATAGACATAAGCAAGACTGAATCAGACAGGCTCATTTTCTTCTCATTATGTTCACAAAAATCTCAAACATTCTGTTTTGCTTTCTACCGAAGCTGCCAAAAGGTTTTGATTACAAGTTGTGATACCAAGTGGCTACGTAAGTATAATCAAAGTAGATCCCATCATGTTCAGATGAAACCCTGTTGACTTCAATAGAAAAAGTTACTTAAGTAAAGGATTTGATTATGAGATCAAACTCAACTTCATTTGACTTTTTCCCACATGTATAAAAAAAACAGCAGCACAGAATGAAACAGTCTAGACCTTTTCTCTGTGTCCTCTTTATGCCTTCTTCCCACAATAACATAGCAACCATTTATTCTAATTCTGAGGGTATGCAGAAATAGGGAATGAAGATATGAGTGCAACGTTTCAAAAAAAAAAAGAAAACGAACAAACAAAAAAGCTTCATCTAGCTAATTCAAATAACAATAGCTCAATTGCAGTGTCACTGACTTCAGCACATGCTATACAACAAGCTTATCACTAACCCTGGACACATTCTTGGTCACTAGCATTGCTAAGTCCAACACTATATTTTCTTTGTCGCCATATAACTAGTATGTAACTCATGTTCTACAGTCTAAAGCTGGCACATCTACTCAGGTTAAAAAGTCCATCATTTTCTATGGGTATGCCCTTAAAGACTGTATCAAGTGACTCATGAACTTCAACAGTGGTTGCATAAGAAATATTTTCATTTCTTGTGAGGCATTTGCTTCTTCTATAGCAACTGTGATCAGGCTAGATATAACTTTTAAACTTAGGCTTGAAAAGACACACTAGAAAAAATTACCTTCATAATTCTACAGTCCAACTAGGAAAAGGTAAAAAATTACTAAGCTAAAACTGTATTAAATAAAATCTTGACATAAATGGTGAGGAGCTAAAAAGATAATAAAATGGACTTAATACACTGTAGTCCTTCAAGGAAGGTTTGATTGTTTGACATGGAAGCTCCAAGTATGGAAATTCAGAGATAGCACAGAATGTCCATGTTGCACAATATTCACAGTGGAATACAAAAAATAGTAAAACATCTTCCAGGAGAGAGGAGGTTTCACAGCACCCATATAAAATCTGGAGCACATTAAAGGATGATTAAGGTGCCTTCCTCAGTGCAAGTAAGGATGCTGAGTCAGAATTACTATCCTCTTGACTTTACAAAATTGCTCTTCTGGCAGTTCTGTGCACTTCTATATGCACTTTTTGTTCCTTTGTAGAATGTACTAACATTTAACATATATCGTATTGCACTGTGAGCAAACCTGAGGCTAGAGTTTTTAATTCTCAGAATTGCCACATTCAATGGCATAGCTAAAAGAAATTTCATCGATGGCTTGTCAGTCTCTACTTCTTCTGGGATCAGGCAGATTGAGCAGGTAAGATAAGTTTCAGTGCAGTGACCAGATGCAATGTCAGTGTGTGCTGGTTGCCTGTACTCCCTTTATCATCAATGGAGAGAAGCAGTAATTCATGGCAGAAGTAGGAGATTTTATGAATAACAGCTTAAGTGTAGATATCTACACGGCAGACATCTAACATTCAGATGGATAGAAGGGTTACACTTCTCAATTCACTTCTCAATCTCTTGGTTTAATACAGAAAAAAGGGAAACTCTCCTACAAGACAGTAAATGTGGGTTTGCCTCCTGAAAGGTTTAAAAGGGAATGAGCAACAGACTTCTATTTGTGAATTAATGTTTTATTATGATGTTATCTTGGAAAATTATGTCCACTATCACTTTCAAGCTTTAGCAATAACAACAGAAAACAATGATGTGCCTCATTCCAGGGATGAGCACTATTGTGCATGTGCAAAAGATTGTCTAGGTATTTAAGAAACTTCCAGGCTAAAAAGGGAGACTAATGGTCATTTTAGGCATTTCTTGGGTTAGCACAGCCACAGAGTATGGATCATTTCCTTTAAGACGGGTACTTAAATTCTTTCTAAATTTCACTATCATTGTAACAGTAGATTCTGCAGATATCAGTCAGCCTTAATGACTGATCCATTTGTATGCTTTCTGCATATATGTCTGAGTGTATATACGTATGTACAGGAATGTCAGGTATTACCTGCATTTCCAATTTTGAATGGAGTTGTAGCTATATTCAGTCATATTTTTTTCAGATTTTCAGATTTTATATATGCAATAGTCAGATGAAGCACCAGTCCTAAACTAGTAATTCTAAACACTGCTGCTTTTTTGGGCTTGTTTCCACATTTTTGTTTGTTTCTCTGTATTATTTAAAAAGACTTCTCATTTAGGTTCAGACTTGCACGGTCAGGAGCTTCATCCAACACTCTCAGGGCAAAGGCAGTATGTTTGTCAAGAATATCCTCTCAGTCAGCTGCTATGTCTACAACCTTCATTAAGAAGTCCACAACAGACTTAACTTTGGCATATTAATGAATGACTTTCTGTCCTCAGTCCAAGAAATTTCCACTCTGTCACAACGCCATACTGTGACACATTTGGCAGCACAGTTACAAACATTCTCGGGATGCCTGACAGTTATGCAAGTGTTATAAGCATTTTTTCCATTTCTGGCTCAATAGGCAGGCCCTCTGTAGGAACTGCAATTACTGAGCTATAAGTACCGAGTATTTCTACATTCGGTTAACAAGTTTGTAGACTTATAACAAATGCAGGCTTTAGAAGAGATAAAAAAAAAATTCTTGGATGGAAGATCCCCATGCTGGACTGAAGAACTGGAAAATGAGAGACTACAACTTTTAAGGACAAGTGTAGAAGATCAGACACCTGGTAAGGAATGCAAATATAACCCGATTATCATTTAGGAAAATTTTAGTGTAACGCTGTATTTCTAAATAAACTGACGTCTTTTTTGAAAGCAGGATGCTTATTGAAAACAAGGAAACCTAAATCATGATTCAAAATATGAAGTATAGTTCGTCTGTAGGAGAAAAAGCAATGCCAGTTTTGGCAAACTTGCACAATATAGCAAATAAATTTCTATTCTGTTTTGAAAAATTGTGACCTTCCAAAATGAGAGAGTTAAGAGATTGAGATTCAATCTCTTAAAACAATCTCTGAGTATAACCAAATTCTTTTCCAGGCATAAGGCTATTATGTAAACCTGGAGACTCTTCTGTTCATTGTAAAATGGATCAGTAATAAGAAGAAAAGAATTAACTTTCTCGCTGTCCCATTACTGATCCTGTTCCATTTAAGCATTTGGAAAGGCAACCAAGCTTCATGAACCAAAAATCTGCCATACCTGTATTTAGTCTGCAGATGGTATTGCTTGTATACAGCAACTGCTATAAAAGACTGAGAAAATATTTTGATGATCTTTTTCTAAAGGCAACGTTATTTTCACTTGCTCATGAGCCACCAGCTCTACTTTGATGGACCAGTAATACTGAAAACAATCATAATACAGAGTATTCCAATTACTCTAAATGCCTCTGGGTATTATAAAAGGTACTATCTAGCGTTGTCCAGAAAACCTGCTCTTAAAAAGAAAGTTTGATCACCAAAAGGCATCACCTGTCAGCAGTGGATGGGCACAGAAATTTCTCCTTTCCATCTCACTAATAAATGCTTTGAGAAAGCTCCTAATGGTGTTCAATACATCAGTCATATCTACAGCAGCATCTTGTCGAGATGGCTGCATGAAAACCCCTGTTTTCTGCCACCAGGAAGGCAGCGTACCAGGTATCTTTATGTCTGCTATCAGGTGGCCTAAGGACTGTGCCACAGCTTGTTTACAAAGCCTCTGTTACCTTCTCCTAAAACAGCATCCTCACAACCGAAACATTGCTGCAGCATAAGGAAAAAAAAAAAGCCCTGATATTGCTGCCATGCCCTGATAGATGATGACCCACAGGATTAATCCAAAAAGAACAAGGCAATGTGTCCAGGCCATGAGGGCCCACCCCCCAGCCCTCCCAGTCCCTGCCCCCTGGCCTCCCTCCATCGCCCAGCCCCAGCCCCACCTCAGCGCAGCCTGGGGCCGTGGGTCGCTGTCCCGTAATGCCGCAGCAGTGCCGTCTCCAGCACCGCCACGGCCCAGCCCTGCCTGGCCACGGGACCCCCAGCCCCAGCCCAACGCCCCCCGGGGCTGGAGCTGCCCAGCTCCCCTTGGCCCTGCTGCCTCGGGATGGGGGGACGGGCCCCGCCAGCAGCCCCGACACCACCGCCGCGGCCACGAGGAGCCACCAGCCCGCACAGCGCCCTGACATGAAGGAAATGGTATAGTTAGCTACCTTTATGAAGTTCTGCAAAGGCAACAGACTCCGATGGATTCACCTACCCCAAACAACCCTCTCATATTGATTAACAGCACAGTTTCATAAGTTCTTAGTAATACGATGTGCAGTTATGCATTCTGAATGCATATTTACAAGACAGCTGAATTTTAGAGTGAATCAGCATAACCTGGAAGCAATGTTGGTGTGCAAGATTTACTGAGAAAGAAATGCTATCTACTGAATTTTATTACTTATGAAATTACACCTGAAAGTCAGAATTCTGTTTCAGTCTCACATTTCACGTTCAGTTTTGAGGACAGCAGGTTTCGCGTCATGTTTAAATACTGTTTATTAAGCCTTTCCTACACACGAACATATTCTTCATATAAAGTCTGACGTTCATTATATAAAAGACATAAATTCACAAATAAATCTCTGCTACTCTATTTCCAGTAAAATATTTCTAATACAAAAAACTGTCTTCAGTTTTCCAGGAAATTAGGAAGCAAGATGACACACTTTCGGTTTAGAATAAGGGAGTATTTTGAGCCTTGAGTGTTGTTAAATGGAATGTTGTTAAATGAATCATTTGATCAATTCTTTATCCAACACACCAAAAAAAAGTCACACATTTAAATTGTCAAAAGCTGATCACATTCCATGATCACTATCTTCCTTGCTGCCAATTAAATATATAGTATAACTATTAGCATTTAACATAAAAAGTTATAGCATTATACGTAAATGTTTAGATGCAACTTCAAATCAATTCAATATCCAATTAAATAATGTGAGGTTTATCTTTTATTTAATCATTCCTTTCCTTATGGAATTCAATACTCACCTATACTTTAAAAGTTTGTGAAATCACTAGAAAAGCAAAATTCCATAAAATGCTTTAGCTATACCAGAATCAGATCAGGCTTGTGATAGAAATGATGAGTCTGGGATATAATTCATCACTTAATCTCACATGAGTTTTCCATTTCTCTTGGCCTGGTTTATAGAATATGCTCTTCCTATAAAAATTATTTTACAAAAAAAGGAGTAAAACCATGTATATCTAATATACACGTGAAAAAACAAATGACATGGTTTGTTATATTGCAATTGTAATGTTTGTTTTGTTCTCTGAGATCCAGTGAGTTTGTGCAAAAACAAGGATAAGCTAAGTCAAAGTCATCAAAGGAAGCTCTGTGAATGTCAGTATCAATTTATGTCAGTACATCCTCTCTACTGGAGGAATAGGTAAGATGAAAGAAAGACTTTTTAAAAGTATAGCACTCAAATCCAACTAATGAAAGCTAAACATGTCAGTGTCATTTTTGCTTCTGAAAATCTTCTCTTTAGATATTTATTTTGACACATTTACAGCACTTGAAACTTCCCACCCAAAATAAGACAGTTACGTAATGAATTCTGAAAGATTTCATACAACTATATTTTGGGGATATGTGTGAGCACACATGCACATGTTCCCTCATACACCTACATATAGCCCTGTATGTTTAAATCAAAGCATATTCTTACCTGAAAAGCTCCCAAGACGCGGTGCTGTCATATCTCCACCATCATATATTTCAAGCGAATCCCAATTATGTTCAGTGGCAAAGCTGATGACCTGGATCTGTAAAACACCACCACTGAGAATTTTTAAAATCAACTAATCATATGTATTTTGAAATGTTCTAAAAACAGCAAAATAAAAGAAGAATATGACCCAAAGAAAATATAAACAAGAAGATCAAAACAAAAATACTTGAGTGAAAAATGTTCACTTTTTAAGTTCTCTAAACTTTTACAAAGCATGAATGTTGCACCAGGTAAAATAGAATGTTTTTGCACATATGTTGTATGA
Organism: Dromaius novaehollandiae; assembly: GCF_036370855.1. Taxonomy (NCBI): domain Eukaryota; kingdom Metazoa; phylum Chordata; class Aves; order Casuariiformes; family Dromaiidae; genus Dromaius; species Dromaius novaehollandiae. Next base: position 24,600,936 of record NC_088100.1, read on the forward strand.
TTATAAATAATTACTCAAAGTGCAAATGAGAAGATAATCAAGACAGCTGCAGACCTCTCAAGTGCCTCAGTGAAATCCTAACAGATAGCAAGGGTTGACATTTGCATACCAGCTTGAAGGATCAGGACCTGCTCTCAATATTCTACACAGTGAAAAGAGAAAGCTGCTTCTTACCTATTTCTCCTTTGTGCCCTCGAGGAAAAGAAAAAAATAAAGCTAACCAATGAACAACACTGAGAAAAACAAAGCACAAATGTTTCAAGTAGACAAGAAAACAATCCAACTGACTGCTCTTTTCTCAAGCTGCTAGAGAAAAAAAAAAATTACTTTTAAAAACAAACCACAGAATACTTAATATTCAATGATTGACAGAATGTAGACTTGCCTGAATACCTGATCCTTCAGTCACTATGATTTTCCACACACAATTCAAGCTGTTACCATAAGGTTCAGGGTAACCTGGTGACAGAATAGTACCTCTTCGTTCAGTAAAATTCCCACTACATGGCACTGAAAGGAAGTATTATCATGAATTATTACAATACCTGAAACAATTTACAGAACAGAAAAGTAATAATAATTTTTACTAATAAGCTAATGATCATAACTCTCTTTTATAACATAAACAGGGGTTTTTTTGGTAACATAAATAGGCTGTAAGCAATGATCTGAACTTTAGAAAGCAATTTTGTTTTCTAAAGTATACTAAGAACACCCAGTATATGATACAAGCTGTACAAATAATCAACCTAGAAGTGAATTTCATTTTGAGTGCATGTTAGAACAGCCTAGCCGCATAGCCTAGGATCATGTCCTACTGAGAGCAACAACAAAAAATGGTAAAGTTCTAATACTGGACCTAGCTGGTAAAACTGTGGTACGTTACACATTTACCATATGAACCATCACTTCTTTAAGGTTCAAGAAAACAGAACCAAACTAAACAGAAAACAAAATACATAGAAAACCTACCACAGGTCACCTACATGTATTCTTGGAACACTCTAGCTATAGTGTAAATTCCTATAAATAGCAATGAGCTTTTGATATAAATATAAGGAGGGGGAGAGAACCTTTTAACATTTACAAATAAATCTAAAGTACTAAACATTATCTCATTTGACGCGTGGTGACAAACTGAAGCAAATTAGCTATATGTAACAATGCTGTCATCATTAACTCTACGTTATACCTCTACTTGAAAAAAGAAATCATCCTCCTATGTGTGATAGAAAGATACCACAAATACTGTACAATACAACAGTTAAAGACACTTCTAGAGAATTTCAAACTGTGGCTGAGTCATGAAAATAAATAAATGTTCAAGAAAATGTGCATCACACTTGTTCATATAATCTAAGTCATTACACAGAACACTATACTGCCTACCAACCAGCTGGTACTCGATTACTTTTTGATATAGAAAACTGCTCTTTTAAATTGAGCATGGCTGATATTAAACTAAGGAGAGTGAACATATGTGTTAAATACTATTTTCTGAAATAGTTCCTGAATTCTGATTCAGAGACATGTGTGACAGAACAGAAAAATGTAATTGCTTACCTACACAGCTTGGTACTGTGTCATTCCACTGAGCTAAGGCATTCGGCACAGACCGACATCGGATAGCTTTGGAGCCTTGTAGCAGATAGCCAGGACTACATTCAAATCGAACAACAGAACCTGCTGAAAACTCAGAGCCAATTCTCCTTCCATACCGTGGCTCTGGAATCGAGCTACACTGCGTATCACTTGTGCGCGGAACAGCTGCATAAGCAGAAGAAAAAAAAAAGATGCCATGAACCCAAATGACAGTCATCATCTAAAAAACAAACAGACCACTAAATATGCACAGTTTCTTATAGGATAGAGTTTAATTTTACTTGTTCCATGTACTTGTTCTATTCCTGTCATCTTAAAGAATGGCCTAATGTTTTCATTCCTGTTAGCTGGATTTTGGGGTTTGAGCTGTGACCAGCTGTGACAGCCACGTTACAGGAACACTTCTCTCCCATGTGAATACCATAGCAGCTTGGAGAGCAAGTGACTTGAAGCATGTTCGTAGGCATGAGAGGACCAGTGGGGTTTTTAACTATGCTCTTTACTGACCGAATACTAATACCTATCACCTACTTTACTTATTAAATATGGAAGCTTTGGCTTCTCCTTGGAATAACAGAATATTATGCTGTAGACAATCAGAAATAAGAACAATGTATTATTACACCAATATTTATCATATTGGACAATACACAAAAATAGCAATGCCACCCTCAAGGCCCTTTAAATATTTCAACAACAATTATTTTTACCAATAGTTTCTGAGAATTCATAAACCTGATGTGATACAGAAACATTTAAAATAATCTAAGCAACATTTAAAGGGCAAAATAATAAAAGTTCATTAGAAGCCTATGGTTTTATTTTCCCTTTGACTTTCTTATTTCTGGCCACTTCTTTATTACAAGCATTTTTTTGTAGTTACTGACTTATTTGGGGGTTTTAGCATTGTGTACTTCTAGTGTATTGAGGTGGTTGATCTTTCTATATGTGATTTCACAGTTAGGTAGTAAATGCCACAATTTGAAAACTAACATAAAGATATATATTGATAGAAAAAAATGACAGAAGTATCATATGTGCCACAATATCACCTACGGCTTATATTAAAATAAAACAAATGTATGTAGAAACAATCTCATTAAATACAAGTGAGTTTTCTGGGTGAGAGTCAAGTTCAGAAGCTTTGTTTGGTCAGTTTGGTTTCTTCAAGAAATAGTTTCAAGGGATTACTACATCTAAATATGAATAACTAGCACTGTGAAAACTGATTGCCACTTGGCCCTTAAACAATGCAGAAAGAATGGCATAGAAAAAAAAATTAAATGCGGTTCAGACTTTCTTTTTGGCAGAGCATCAAACATGACATTTCATTCCTACTGCCATGTTTTAAGAATAGTACAAAAAAAGCCACAGTTATATTTCATTCTATTTTATGACCATAAATTTAATTTTCTTTTCTGGTTTGTAACAGCAAATAGCAATACTCACGTCGACTTATGTGCCTACATCTACAGCACACACAACAAGTGTGTACCTGGCCAGTGGCTCCCTGGCCACTAAGTATGGCAGAAGATGTTTGGAGCCTAAATATACTTATTTTCCTATCATTAGTTTTATGCTTTTCTCATTTCTTGCACTGTCATTTACTCTACCCAAAATTACAATTACTTAAGTACAGTTGTTTCAAGCACTGGCAGGTTCTCTAGAAGTTCACATTTGTGTTTAAGTTGAATATAGAACATTAATTAAAACCAGTCCTATAGCTAACATGAACTATGCAACACATTTTAGCACAACACTGGAAATTTTCATTTATGATTATATTAACATTATATTCTATCAGTTTTCTGTATTGCTATTGGGAATAACAGTTAAGTGTATGCAAGCGTTGTTGAATGTAGAGAAAAGCTTTCTAAAAGAAAGTTACAAATATTAAGTACTAGTGATAACAGTACATGCCATTTTTACCAGTACACAGTGGATTGATTTGTCAGATTAGGTCATATAAACACACTTCTGAATCAGTAGGGTGGATGGATACAGAAGATTTAAACTTTTAGCCTTGAAAGCCTAAGCAAGCTATAAGATGCATCCAAACAACTGAAAGAAATGGTCCAAGGTAGACTAACACATTCCTGGAATGAGTTACACAACAGTTTACCAAAAAAAAAAAGCTGATGAATTTCACAAGTTTTGAAAATGGTTAAATACTTTAAATAGTATAAAGAAACCACTTCCCTTTCAGTGAATTTAATACAATGGACTGTTTAAATAAACAGGATTTTGTGATTAAGATTTCAACAGGACAATAATGAGGAAACTCTACTTCAAAGATTTGACACAGTCACAGTTCTTCCTGATCATCATCTGCAGACCAGATGCAGTCTGCCAGGTCAGTTCATCTGATCTGGCCTGCTCTTTTTTGTCCTCTTTTCTTGGGCCTAATTGCCTTTTCTCTATCTAATGGACTACTGTACAACCACTATTTTATTCAAAATTGTTTTTTATTGCATAATGACTGCACCCACATCCAGTTACACAGCTGTCATATGAGTAGAGCTGCAGCTTCTACCATGTGCCTAGGCATGAATCCATCACTTGGCACAGGCTGCTTAGTCAGTAGCAGAGTTTTGGCCATAAGATGAATAATTTCCAATCATGTGATAGCAAAATGTTCAATATGTTGTTGCAGGCAAAACAGTCTCAACTCAAGGAATTTATACTTAATTTAATTTATTGCCAACTAACACAAACTTTTGATCACTGATTGAGAAAAAAGATGACACAAACGATCAAACTACCATTTAAGAAAACACCTTTTTTTGCCCCTCGCCAGGCTCAGCTTGAGTCAAACACCTATCCTCTCCCTTTCTTCTCTCAGTTTCCTTGGATATTCCTCCAGTGAGGTGACAGGCAGCGCAGGTCATGTGCACTCTTTTTGCTTCTTGGTTTCTTTCTAGCCCTCTTTGATTCTTCCGGTTTTCCTCTGCTGTACTTTCCTTCTTACTCATTTTCTTTCTTGTTTGTTGCTTCTTCATGTTTTCTTGCCCCTTTGTTTCTTAGTATCCTTGCTCCAGTGTGTCACCTGAGGGACACGGTCCCTCAAAGGTGTCCCTGCTCCAGCACAGGTCTTCCACAGGCTGCCATCCCCTGAGAGGTGTTCCCACCCCAGTGTGGGCCACCTACGGGCCACAACACCTTTAGCAGCGCTTCCTTCCAAGAGTGGGTCTCTAGCAGTCTACCCCACAGGACCTCCAGCAGCAGGTCCCCAGCAGTGTCTCTGGCCCCAAGCAGCTGCCACTTTCTTTCTTCGATATGTTTGAGCAGGGGCACTGTGTGCTTCTCTGACTAGCTGAAGTTTTGGCATGTGATGGCTTGCTCTCAGCAGTTCCAGAGGAAGCTGGCTATGACTGGCACACGGTAGTTCATGATCTCCTTCCACACAGGTCACCAGTGCAGCCTCCTGCATTACATATGTCTAGCCCTTAGCTGTCTCCCTAAGAGATTGTGTGACCTGTCCTGACTGAAAATTTCAGCATCACTGAAAACAAGTATAAAGTAAACCCAAAAAAAGCCATCCCCAATCTTCTCAAGTGTGATTGTGATTGTTCATACATAATATCTCCGCATATCTAACCCTAATATTCTGAAAGAGTGGTATTCATTCAGTCTGGTACTACACATACTCTTTACCCCTTGTATGAAATATAAGGAAATGTGGTCATCTGAGAAAAAGAAATGAAGTCTCAGATGAGATATGCAGCTAAAAATAAGTTTTTGAGACAGCAGCATTGCAAAAGCCATTAAACCTGAATAAAAAGCAACAAATCTCATCTGTTGCTTGCCCAGACCAGGATGTGAAATAATGCAATCTATAACTTTTTTCCCCTCTAGCCTTCCTTCTAGCTTCTGCTTACAGTGTTGGCAATCTAGACTTCTCAAGCTGTATCTCAGAGACATTCTATTTTCTATAGTAATTATCCTCCCTTTTTTAGTAAATGTTTCACACTGCTGTGAAACAAAATTGAAATCAGCCCAGTGGAAAAGTGAATGGGGAAGAAGGTCAACCTGGAATAGAGGGTGATAAATAAAATGATTGACTTTGCAGGCCAGATTGGTGCATTCATTGAGAGAGTGGACGCTATTATCCAGAGTATTTAAAAGGCTAGCAAGCAGGCATTACTGGAAATGTGATCATATATTTCATAAGATGAGAAAAAAATCACAAAATGAGATAGCTTATTAGTTAAATACCATTAACTCATTAAGCAAAAGAAATGTGTATTAAATGAAGCTCCTAAGACATATGTCAAAACATACACAAAAATGGATGGCCAAACAGCTTCATGATGCTCTTGAGACAAATAGCATGGATCTGCTTGATTCATTTTGTGATGCCACAGAAAACATTTCTTATTTCTCAAAATCTTTCTTATTTTTACTAAAAAATGTTTGCAGTCCAGATAAATGACTGAAATGAAGCATATCATTGTGTACACCTGGAGAGTTACTCTTCTGCAGAAACATGTGTGTGTGTGTTTGTATATATATATGCATATTATACATATGTATGCATGCATATACATACAATTAATAGAACTGAGGCTTTATATCACAGTTACAACACAGTAATGCAGTTAAAAATAACTAAACACTCGGCATATGAGAAAAGTAAATGGAATAAAATTGAAAGGTGTAATTCACATGCAAATGGATGATAGGAAGAACTCAAATGCTGAAGGCTGTTCTCTAATTCCATAAATTTGTAGGTTATTATTTCCCCCTCTTTTTAGCATTAACTGTGAGAATGATAAATTTAAATGCAAGTGACGCTTCTGATGTATAAAGAAGACAGATACTGACATCCTGAGCTATATCCAAAGCAGAGGGTAGAGTCATGGTGAAACTTTTCTACAAATACAGAAATAAGAAGGCTTGAAAACACTACCCAGAAAAGGGTTGAACAGTGCCTACCAACTCCTTATAGTTATAGAAACATTCCTGACATGAGACAGTCTTTTCCATTAAATTACTCTGTCAAGCCATGACAGTGATCTAATGTAAAAGAAACCTAGTATTAAAAAAAAAAAAATTGCACTGTGCTAATATTATTTAAAACTCTCCAAAACTATTTTTATACTTCAGTAAAGTTGAAAAGCTAGTATATATTAAACCACAGTGTTCAATGGTTGTATCATCAAGCTTACTGGGTATGTATGCACTGCATGTAGTGGACTGCCCAGAGGCCCCTTCAGGACTGAATTTGCTGCCTCTACATGCAGTGAACCTGTAAGCACTGCTCCAGATGTGACCAGAATACATCCTCTAAAGCACACTGATGAATTCAGTGTACTAAGTGCTGTCTAGCAGCATGCTAACAAACTTTGGCATACTGTCTCATTCTTGCATCTCAACTGCAGCACAGACATGCACATAACTCCTCAGTCAGTTGTGTTAGGAACAGCTCTGCAAGTCATACCTCTGCTGCTTGCCCTTCAGTACTGAAACTGCCTCTTGGTCAGTGCTGTACCAGTTTCCCCCCGAGCTCTCCAAGAAGGAAGAATTTCTTAATAGCCTGAACAAAAATTCAGCTATCAAAAAACTTTTGAAACAGCAACTGGAGGTGAAGTACAGAGCAACACTAACACAATTAAACAAATTCCCCAAAATCATGAGCTGAGCTATAGAGATTCATGAGACAGACTTCAAAGTGTCTTTGGCACTTTTACCTTCTCTTTATGCCTTATATGTATACTTCTATAGTAAGGAATGGTGTGTGATGCAGAATTCAAGCTCATTTCAGTCAAACTGCCTGTAGAACTGAAAGAGTTGTGTTGAAGCACAGCTACATTATTTTGACAATCACCATTATTATGCTGCATATACATGTCCAGTACTGAGATTTTCAGAAGTTTTTGAAACTATTTTTCTTTATGTCTTGAAAAAGCTGAGATGAACAGTACTTCCAGAGATTAAGGTTTAGGTGAATCTGATAAAGCTTCCCAGCTTTTCTTTACCGTAACCACAAGAACTATTTTCCAAGTCATTATAATGTTTGAATATAAATCATAAAATGTTGGAATAATGATATAGTGTAACAATTCTATCAATCCTATTTCTACTGATTTATTGAATTCCGAAGTGCAATTAGTAATTCTAGGTACATTTGCAATGCCCATTTCTTATTTTGGGAAGGTGACATGCTACCCAGTCGCACGTTTTCATTTTCATCTCATGGAAATCTGCCTTCTAAGAAAGATCAACAACATGTCTCCTCTCATCTCTGACACTACAGCAACTTAGATTCAACTCAAATACAGTCTAAAGATTTATATTTCATTTTGCTCAAAACTGAAATATAATAGTCATTGTGTTTAGAAAACAAGTTCTATGGTCTTGTTCCTACCGATTTTAGTCAAGAAATATACTGGCTATCATTAATAGATATGCCACCTAACTAAGAATAACAATGTTGCGTTAATAAAGGTAGAAAAATAGAGAGTGGCAGTGATAAAACATATCCAAGTTCTAATTCCCATCTTCTAGTACAGCAATGCAGTACAGTAACCATATATGAAATGAAGACAAAAAATCATACATCTAGTGGCTAGATAACCAAACCAAGGTTAACTGTGCTTGTGCCCCGTTAGTATCTTCTACCCGTGCTACTTAAAGACAACTGACCACTCAAATGCAAAATACCTGAAGGGAGTACACATACTTAAAGGTATGTACATACACACATGCACAAATACACATACACAAAGAGAAAATATCTCTGCTTTGTTAAAAATAACTAAATAGTTAAATTAAGTATCTACAACTTGACCAGTTGCTTACAGAGAACAGCTATTGGTACTGTATATGTGGACACAGATGGCAGCCTGGGCTGCAGTGACTACACCATGATTAAGTTCAGGATCCAGCAGAAGGCTAGGAAAGTGAAAAGTAGCATTACGACTGGAATTTAGGTGAGCGGTATATTCAGGAAATTGGTAGATAGAATCTCCTGGAAACAGGCATGAAGGGGGAGGGTGCTCAGGAGAGCTGGCTGATTTTTTTTAAGGTATTTTGAGAGCCTAAGAACAAATGATCCCGTTATGAAGGAAGACTGGGAATTTAGGAAGAACATCCACTGCGATAAAAAGGGAACTTCTCAGAGAATTAAAACACAAAAGGGGAGCATACCACATATGGAAACAAGCAGAGGTAACAGAACAGAAGTGTAACAGTATTGCTCAGGTACTTAGAAACAAAACCAGGAAGGCCAAAGCTTAGCTGGAACAAATTAAGGGTTGCAAGAAGAAGAGATTCTACACCTACTTATAAAGGGCAGTTGAAAAAATATCTGGGTCTGTTGATGCCTGGGGGGACAACCTAGTGACAAATCTTACAAAAAAGTTTTAAGCATTCAATGCCTTTTTTGCTTTGCCTTCACAGTCCTCACTATGTACTGCCACAGTCTGAGAAGGACATGGACAGCCAACAGTCAGAGAGCAACACATTAGGTACTACCCAGAGAGTCTAGACATATTCAAATCCATGGAGCTAGAGAGGATTCACCTGAGGCCAGTGCAATTCTGAAGCCATTCTGCCATCTTTGAACCAGGAGAGGTCTCTGGCAATTACAGAAAGGTTAAGACTACACCTATCTGTAAAGAAACACTTTAAAACCTAAGTCTTCAAATTAATATGCTGTTCAAGACTGGCACAAGTGTGCCTCCCACCAAAAGCAAGCAGATTTACCTTGGTAGACAAAATGGAATCCCCTGGCTGATGCCCCACTCCGAGCACTGAATCGCAGAAAAATTTGATTAGATGTAGCCAAAGGCAATGTCTCTCCTACAAATGAAAACAGAAAAGAAATGGAAACGACAGTTACAACTCTTCAGTATTTAACCAAATATACCATTAAAAAGAAAGAGAGTAATATAGTTTTATATTTTCATCTACAGTTTTTAAAAAATGTAAATCAGACTGTATAAAATTAAAATTGCCATTGGAATTTTGAAAACCAGTCAAGTTAAAAATAGTTCATGATTCAACAATATAAACTTTCTGACATTTCCTGCAGCTGTTGGAATTAGAGCTCCAACAAACTCCTTTTCTGGTGACCCCATTACCATTCGGGGCCAGAATCATCATCAGAATTTTTGGCCAAGTTCTTCTGTGACTTGACTGACAGCTTTAAATTGCCTTGAAAAATTCATTAAAAGGATTCTAAAGGTGCCACAGGGTGTCTTCATGTGATCTTTATCATTTCAAAACTAAAATTAAAATGAGAGAGAACAACTCCACGACTCTTTTTATACCGCTGCTTCAGAAAAAACATATAGCCACATATGAACTATATTACATTTTTAATTTTCTAACAGCATTTCAAATTTTATATACTAACTTGGGGATTAATAAAGATGTTTAATATATTTCATTTATATTCATATCTGAGATATCTATCCAGTCATGATAAAAGTTCAGTAATGAACCACCACATACCTAATTGCTGTGATTTTACACTGCAGGATGCCACTCCATCTAATGACAACTGTTTTCATTCTCACTGGGTTATATCACCACAGATTTTAGGAAGTTCCACTGAAATTAATGGCAATGTGCTAATTTAAGATATCTTAGATAACTGGGTAAATAGGATTGATAACTCTTTCACTCAGATTAGTTTTATATTGTTGTAACTTCAGTGATTGCACCAAGGAAACTCCTAGCACACACTAATGTAAATGAGACATGAACCTGTCACATTAATTATATTGTAAAATGTCACAAGGAATCCATAGAAATCACAACTTTCAGTTATTTTCAGTTATTTTCAAATGTGTGCTGTGAAAGCACAGACACTGGTTTTAATTTTTTGATATGTGTTTGATTCAGTAAAATTGGGTGGTTAGATTTATTTCTTAAATTTTAAAATTTGAAAGCAAATATTGTATTTTGTTGCTGAACTCTTGCCAATGATGAAACAAATTTTAAAATAAATTTTAAAATAAATTCATGATTTTTTCTTATTATGAAAGAAATAGCTAGGATCCCTATGAAGTAAATTTTTCAAATACTAAAATGCTTTATACAAATCAAATAGATATGTTATATTCCTTTAATAGGGAGTATTTCTCCAAATATTCAAAGCAAAGTAATCCACAAACCCAGAACCAAGAAAAACGAAAAGCCCTACAATGAAAAAATCGTATTTTTTTATATCAGCTGTCCTTAATACTGGAGTGAATGGCAAGACACATGTGCAGCTACAGAAATGTATTTGTATATTATTGACTTGAGATGAACACAGTCATTACGTATAGATAAACTGGAAATCCTGGCCATGCTGAAATCCATATAGGTTTAATTATGATTTCACAGGGTCAACATTTTGTTATACCTGAATGCAACAGCTGGCCTGCTTTTAGTCCAAGTGCGTGTTTGCATACAGATAATTGCATTTTGTGAATACAAGTAATCTGTGTTTAAATTAGACATTCAGAAAATGTAGGTGTGTAATTCATAAAGTTTAGGGGCAGAGAAGATAATTATAGTATCCAATCTGCTCTCTTACAGAACAGAAAATTTCATTCAATTATTTTTGCACTCAACTCAGTATGTATCAACTACTGTACAGTCTGCATTTGCCTAAACCATATGTTCCAGAAGAAAGTCTTAATTAAAAGACTTAGAATGATCTTCCATTTCCCTTGGCATCCTTTTCCAATGAATTTACTATTATATTTTCAAACAAAATTGATAACGTTCTGAATTCTTTTTTCTATACTGAACTACATAAGAAATGTATAGTTTCCCTTTTTCTTACCTGAGTGGGATCCAGACAGTGAGCTAAGAAGTCGAGCCTGAGAGTTTTCTCCATCAAATAATTCTGTTACATCATTCAAAGCTGTCTGAAAATAGGCAAATTGCCCAAACACAACTACATAAAAAAAAAAGAAAAAAAAAGAGCAAGAGAGAGAGGAAAAAAAAGATAAGATAAAACAAGAATCAAATAATCAAAACAAATTTGGTGAGACATTTTTGCTTGTCTTAATTACGAATGGACTCCTCCATAAACAGGAAAATGAAATATCTAAAAAGGAAAGTTTTTTCCCAAAGTTTCATTACCAAACTTAGCAACAGCTCGGGACCATCTATTGTCACACAATTAGTTATTCAGCCAGCATTAATCTGAGAAAGATGTTTTAAATGCATTGATTTTGCCATTTTTTATAACTTTGTATTAGTACTTCATCACAAAGAATACAAAAAAATGACCAAATAATAAAAATATCAGTTTATTACTTGTTTTGGCATATCACTATACCTAATTTGCACTTCAGCTGTAAACACTTTAAGTATATTAACAAATAAATCATTTCATTATACAACATGTCTTATTAGTAAATATGTAATGGTTCACTGAATTCAAGTATCAACTAGCGACAGAAACATCGAGAAGTGAAGCCATCAAGGCAATAAAAATACTTGGCACTCCAGCCACCTATGCCTTATTGGAAAGCGAGGAATCTGCTTTAAAATGATTTCTACTTTAGATTCTGTATACAAACCACAGATTTTCTGTGCAGTGTTTATGTATGAACTACTGTACAGTCTGCATTGGCCAGTATTTTCCAACTTCTTGTACAGTTTTTAAATTTTATTTTTTTAAAAACCAAATTACATAGTCTGACCTCCTGATCAAAAGCAGAGCTACCTCTCAAGCTAGATCAAGTTGCTCAGGTCTTCTCCTGAGCAGTTTTGAAAATATCCAAGAAATGAGCTTCCCAAACTTTCCTGTGCTACCTGTACTTGCCCCTCTCACAGTGAGGAATCTTTTCCTTACGTCCACTTGGAATTTGTGCTGCTACTTGTGACTACTGACACTTGTTCCTTCACTGCACACCTCTGGCTCCTTCTTCACTATAACTCCCCTTAGACAGCTGAAGACAGGAACTAGATTCCCTTTAGCCTTATCTTCTTCAGGCTGAACAATCCCTAGTTCTATCAGCATTCCCTACTTCTATGCTTGAGCTCCCCCATCATCTTACTGGCTCTGTCAGACTTGTTCTATTTTAGCAATACCTGTCTTGTGCTTTGGGGGCCCAAAACTATAGACATGGTTTCCAGATGCTGCCTCATGAATTCTTAGAAGAGGGAAATAGTACCTTCGCTCAACTTGCTGGCTACATCCCAACTAATGCAGCCCAGTGTGCAGCTGGCCTTCATTGCTGCAAGGGCATCCTTTGTGCTAGTTATTATCAACTAGAAATAAAATTATTGAAATGCTCGCAAAACCCAAATCCTATTAAAACTGGGGAAAAAAAGGCATTTTAAAAGATAGTTGGTATTACTAATGAAAAAGGATTGTTTCTAAGTTGTACCTATAGCTAGTACACTTGAGTGAGTTTTCTACCAAGCCGTCCTCAAGTCAGGTACAGCATGAGATCCAGTGTAGAGAAATCATTTTGTCAGGTACATGCCAAGCATTTTAAATGTTAACCATAGACTGTACATGTGCCAGCTTCTCTCTCTAGCAAATAAAGATAAAAATACTTCTTTATATGGCTGGTGAAAGAGTTTCTTAATTTTTAAAGATCATGTGGGAAAATGTGTTGAGCATTCCTTACCAAAACTTCCAATTTTTCAATATGCTAATTAAACAGAAAAAATTAAACATGGTGTAGTTGTTTTAAAAAACTCAAACTACTGATAATGAGCCTACAGATATTTCACATGTTCTTGATCAGGAATTCTGGTGAACACTATTGTGTAGTAAGTCTGAAGTTGCATAAATGAGTCTCCATATATAAAGCTCCAATAGCATTTCACTGTAAGTACTATATCTCAGGGATTTAATCACTCTGAATGCTTTGGTGGATCCTTTTCAAATGATCCAGTATCTTTCTCATTCTATTGATTGGGCATCCTGCACAATTCTAGCAGGCAAAAGAGAGAATCCACTCTATCAAATCTCACTTTCCCTTGGAAAAAAAAAGTAATCTAGACCATGATACGGAGTATTTTTAAATTTTGCTGTAATACATATTTCAAAGATTTGTCTTACTCCCCTCCCCAAAACTTGGAGGTGTAAGTTTCATATGATATATAATTTACTTTTTGAAATAGAACAATAAATAATTCAAATATATTTTATTTGATAATTATTTAACCATAGCTGTTGCAAATGTCTACTGTGCAACTGCATTTGTTCTTTTTTTTTCTGGACAGATGTTTCTTATATGTAAGAACACACTCTCTAAAACAGAATGAAAATAGAATTAATAATTTTCTTACTACAGATCTGTGAACAAAAATTACACAGTGTCGCTATTAGTAGAGGTTGCTGTCAGTGATACGTTGAATGTATCTTTACATAATGGTAGTAAAATATGATTTCTACTATAGCTATTAAAAGCTGCAGGCTTCGTATTGACATGACAGTGCAGGATCTCAGAATTCATCTGGGCTTGTCTTGGGCTGAGCTGAATTTAGCTTGTTTAGCTCTAAAAACAATTGTCCAGTAATCAGGTAACTCTTGCCTAAGTTTGTTTTACTTTCACTTCTGTTCACAGTGCTAAAAGTAGTTCTTCAGTGTGGACCGAACTGTTTATGATTCTAGAAAAAAACGTAGTGTGGGAGGGTGCAGACACAGGATGACACTAGCGGTCCCAGTCTGTAAATACAAATCACAATGGCCAAACAGTGGTCACTGCAGCACTGCGACCTTGTATTGTTTAGGTGAAAACAGCTCTAGAGATTACAAAGAAACAGCAAAACTGAATAATTGGGAGTCAGTGGAAAGAAAGACAACATAAGCAGACTAAACCCAAGCACAGTGCTCAAGACTGAATTAGAAAGCAACATCAAGCACCTCATGGCAAGGAGAGGAAGAAATCCCATCATCAACATCACATTTCTTGCTGAGCAGAGGTCAGGATGCTGACAACTTGTATTAACCCCTCCCTTTTCCCTTTGAGAACGTCTGAAACAGTCAGCCTTAGGACCCTAAGAGACACTGGAAGGCTGAGCTTAATACTTGAAGGTGAGCATAACACTTGGAGGTGGAGGCTAATGCTTCTTCACATTTGGTTTGCTCTCTCCCTAGTGCCCAGTTCTCAGAATGCAGGAATGCAACATTCCCTCAGTTTTATTCCATCCTCTAACTGCTATGGCCTGGTTCAATCCCCAGCGGCAGCAAGCGAGATCACACTTTGCAAGAGATAGCTACTTTAGTCCTATCACCCTCATTCAACAGGGACATACAACATTACACCCAAAGTATACTGTAAATGGCACTACTGACCGACTGGAATCTAGCAGAAATAAAACAGACTATTCAGTTCTTTTTAAAAACTATGTCTAATCAGCTAATTATGATTTTAATAGAATTACAGGAGGAATAGGTGATAACTGGGAACAACATGTAAAAACAGCATAAGGATGAATCAAGCAAAATAAATACTGGCCTGGTAGTCAGCACTTAGTTTTGCTTGTTTTTTTGACTGAGCACTTGGCTTAAATGAAAAAAGAATGATGTCAAGAGTTCGGTTTTGGAATGACATTATTGATTATTACGACCTGGTGTAATAAACTTTTCCCAAGCGCTCAACCTGTAATTCTCTAACTGCTTCTGTCAGCAGCTTTCCAAATTCATCAGTGACAAAACTGCTGAGTCCTTACTGGTTTTGTGTCATACAGGAAGTACCAAATATCATAAGCTGCTGTGCATCCATGTATGTAGTAAAGCAATAAACCATCAACTGTATTTCTCTTTATCTGGACTTGCATTACGGGAATCTGCTTTGCAGAAGACCATGCTGTGCATGTGAATGCACATGTGTTAGAGATGTCGTCCAAGTATTTTGACATATGCAAAGAATCAGATGTTCTGTGATTTTTTTTACCAATGTTTCTGGAAATTTTATGTAAAATTGCTCCCCTTTTTCCTCCTTTTCCCTCCACTTTATTTCTTAAATATGACTTTATCTTAGAAGTCATCTTGTCTTTGTTAAACATAAAGAACAAAAATTTAAAATATGAAAAAAACACTTGATGCTTTTTTTGTGACAACTGGTTTTACTGTGCAGGAAGCTTGAATGAATGATTATCCTATGAAGCTGAATGATGTAATCAGTGAAAGTATTCGGGATATGCTTGGATAGTGGACACAAGACTGCTTAGCTGGAGTCTGTTGATTACCCTACAGAAGTGGAAAAGGTAAAAATTCTAGAATCAATTTCTATATCAAGAATACATTTATTTTGATAAGTAAGTTGCAATATATTGAAAATCTAAGGTCACTGCTGCATATGAAAGACTTTTTAAGACTAGAACAATGATTAATGATTGACAAATCAATAGAAAAAATTCTTACCAAATTCTTTAGGTACAGTTATTGAATAGTGACAAGTCTGTCCAGCAGTGTAATTATGAGGATAACCTGGTGATAAAACCACTCCCTCTGATCCAGTATACTGCCCTCCACATGGAGCTGGAAACAAAACAGAAATAAATATGTTATATTTTCTTACAGTGTGTCCTATCTGTGTTACTTCAGCCTGAAGATGAAAAACTAAAGAATACAAGGTGACAATTCAGTGCTTTTGTTTTTGTTTTGTTTTGGGTTTTTTTCCTATAGTGACAGATCCAATAGTCTTTCTCAGGATAACATTTTGATTTAAGCTGCTTTAAAATTAGAATATGTTAGAATTTTACTTGACAACAGGTATTTGTATAGCACTGGAGTATAAATTATTTAGAAAGAAGCTGTGAACACAGAATTTAGGTGCTTTTTTCAAGGTACATATATATCTATATATATGTAAAATAAAACTCAGGAAAAATATGCTAGTGATTATCAGCACATAAATAGATGACACAATGTGGTTATCTTGGCAGAATGCCTGCGCAGAATGCCATGGATTTTGCTTGGTGAACACATGCTTAAATTGCCTTGCTTTTGTAACTTCCTATATGTTTATTAAATCCAAATGTAGATATATAAGAAAAAAATCTTCTGTTATTTTATCTGTAAAAGTAAACAGAAACTCTTTAAAGCTATAGAAATTCAAGGGGTATTCAAAGATAGTGGAGCCCCAACTTCAGGACTAGTCAGGTATCATGCAAGCAGCAGTTCTGCCTCTATCATAAGGAAGTATGAACTATGCATGCATGGTATATTCCTTACATGTCCATGCTATAAATGTGGTGTCTAAATGATTCCTCAGGACTAGTCAAAGCAGGGAGCAGATGGAAGGGATATGTGCTTATGGCCAATTAGCAAATATATAAAAAGTGGCTATTTTTAAGCTAAAATATTTCCTTACAAACATATTTCCTACCTAACAGTGCATTTCAATCTCCCATCTCAACATTGAACAGATAATGACGAAAACTTGACTTTCTGTCAAAAGCTTCATTAAAATGTCTTATTTATAAGAATTACAATGTATCTTCTCAATAACATTTCACTTTAACTATATGCAATCTAGAGCTCATTTTTTGACAAATACTTTCATCAAACACTACTATGAGTTTGATATTCTACAAGAGTAAAAGATTGCTGTAAAGCATTTTTTTACCCAAGAAGCCAACAATGAAATCCATAAAAACATTTATTTAATTAAAAGATACAAAACTGGAATAGTTGTATTACTTTTGTATGTAAGGAAGAGAAAGATCATTGCATAATCTAATCAAATACTTTCTACTATAAGGAACAAAGTAAACCAAAATTATTTCTGTCTATGAATATTCCATACAACAGATGACCCTTTAAAAATGCAGCAATTTTTATATTTCAAATGTTGCCCCTTAAAAAGCAATTCCTTTCTAATATAAACTTCTTTGCATCTAATGCTCAAAAATACCCTTCAAGCAACATGACAGCCTTTTTCTTTAGCAAAAAAACACCATATTTGGCAACAGAGAAGCCTTTTAAAGCATAGATACTCAGCTTACTCACTTTCTACCATAAAAGCAAAGGAATATCCTGAAAAACATGTCTTTTAACATTGTAACCATGTGGGCCATTTTTCTCATACTTCTTTTTTTTCCCCTTTTTTGGAAGTGGATGTGCATCTCTGGCCAGAAATATTCTAAAGCATACCGAGCATGTATCTGAGCAGCAATGATGGGACAGTTTCCTCCAGTGGCCTAGTTTCTAACACGTTCATCAAATCACATACTGGCAGTTACGCTGAAACTGCACACATTGTAATAAAGCATGGAAATGAAAGAACACTGTGGGTCAGTGAGACACGAAACAGCCAGAACTGATCAGTGGACAGCACGCTCTTTTCACAGGCATAGATGGAGATAAAGAAAAACAGAGCAAGACATCCACCAAATTAGGAGAAAGCACATCAGTCTTGAATGGCATCTGTGTCAGAAAAGAACAGAACCTTCGTAACACAGAGATACTACTGTTCAGGCAAAGCAATGACGTGTATTAGAAAAACACACATACACACACACACACACACACACACACACTCTAAAAGCTTCATCTTATTCAGCCAGACAAAACCAATTGCCTCTATGTTCAAATATACTCTCTAATAACACGTTAGTCTGCATTTGTGATACAGGAAATATTGAAAGGGTGACATGAGAAATGAAGTTTTGCGTCCTTTTCTTTGCCATACCACCTGGAGGAAAGGGTATGGGGAGGAGATGTCTCCATCAGCTAAAACCATATATAATATTCAATCACAAATCACATTATTGTTTTCATTCCAGATAATTAAAAATGTAATTGTATAATCCCAGGCAGTGTAAAAGCAGTATTTTACAATATACCTATTTTTAAACTTTCTGCTACATGTAGTTTTCTATCTAGCAGTAAAAAAAAAAAAAAAAAAAAAAAAAAAAAGAGGAATTAGGATGTAAATTTGGGGGAGGTGAGGTATTTAATTCAGTAAGTTGGAGTTTTGAAACTTTACTATAACATCTTATGAAGGTACACTTACAGAAAAATGTTTTGTTCTTAGGAAGCTATTATAAAAATGGTAATAAAAATACTAAATTGCAGTGCAGAAGAAAGAATTGACTTACGGTTTAACTTGCAAACTGGTACTCCTTTTTTCTTATTTTTTGACTATTTGTGTCTTTGATCTTGGTTTTTTTAAAGCAGAGTAACATTTTATTTCTCAAAAAATAATTTCTTATAAGAAATAATATCTATTCTTGTAGCACTTTATGAAATACTATGAAATAAATCAAAAACTGATGTAAATGTTCCCTTGAATCTTCTATTCTTTTACATACAGAAATAAAAGCCTCAAACAGACAGACACAGCTCCTTAAACAATGTCTGTATTTTGACAAAATAGACACCAATATCTCACAGAGTTCATTTTGAGTATAACAGATCACTTTTCAAAATAATTTAATCACAACTCTTTATTGAAAATTGTTAATACATAGAATTTTCTTTTTATTTGTTAAAACTGTTCTACAGTTATACAATATAATGCTGAAGCAGGGGATAGTAGATAAGTTAGCCATAGCTCCAAGACTGCCCTTTAATTTTCTGCCTCAGTGCTTATATTTCTTATTCCAAGGTAATAATTAATGCCATAATGAGATGCTTGTGATGTCTATTTTAAACAACACTGGGTGTCTAAAAAGCAGGAATTGCTAAACAAAATATTATGCATCTTGACCTGTTAAATCAGCAAAACTGTAAACTGGAATATGTGCTTCTGGAGGTAGCTTAAGTCTATCTATCTATCTTCTTTGGTTTACTGTGTGTTTCATTTTAAAAACCAAACTCTCACGACTTATTTTAAGGTGACTCAAGAAAACAGAATATAAAGCAGATATTTTTAAACTTGCCATAGCAGCCAAATCCATGCAGAAAATTAATGAGATAGGAATCACCACTTGTACGTTTATGAAAGTAACAAGCAGCAAGAAGCATCAAATACGGTATTATATATATGCAGTATTAATATTTTTAAATTGTACTAAAAAGATGGAAGAGTCATTATACTAAATTGAATTAACTATACTGAAAAAAGAAAGGAAAGGAGCTTGGTTATTTTTTTATTACCGAAAGCAAGTTTGTTAAAAAGTTGATTTGATTGCCAGACTATCAGAAGCTATAAGGAATAACAAAAGATGTATAAGAAAAAGGTTAAATTATTTCTTCACATTTATTTTCCACTGATTAAGTTGCATTACTGTTTACTTTCTATGAAGTATTTTAATCTAATAACAAATTATCAGTTATCAAGGACTGGGCTGTTGGAATAAGCTGATAGATTATGAACTGACAAGAAACGAGGATCAGATAATAAATGAAAAATTCTGCAGGATTTCTGAGAATTGAGAACAATGGTTTATTTCCCTAATACACTGATTGAAAGGTTAATGTCAAATAGAACTATAAGAGAAAAATCTAATGTATATGGTTGCAGCAAAAGAAATGTATGCCTCGTTAATCTCTTAGGGTTCTAAGAATAAATGAAATGAAATAATGGATAAAGCTGAAATAATGGATAAAGCTGACAGCATTTCTTTGAACATAGCTTCCCACAATAAGCTGCTCAAGAAGTTCAATAGTCATGTTAGTTATCATAAATGAAGCTGGTAAGAAAGAAGAAAACAGATTTACCTTGGGGCAAACGATTAACAACGGGAACCACAAAGTTTCTATTTGCAGTTGGTGTTGCTTAATATATTTGCTCATAACCTTGAAGGAAGTAGAATCAAGAAGATGTAGCAAGTGACCAGGAAAAATTCAAAGTGACCTAATCATGATAACTTATTGAAAAACTTGAAAGGATCTGAAATGTAAATTTTGCAAATTTAAAGTAGTGCACACGAGAGTAGTCTGAGTGGATACAGTTAATTTAGAAGTCAATAAGGTATAGTCAATATATAATATAGAGTCAATATAGTCAATATAGAAGTCAATAAGGAAGTAGTTCAGAAGAAAGACCTAACAAATCTGTAATGGCTAAAGCACAAACTTTCATTATCAAAGATCTTCTTTTAATCTAGTGGGGTAATGTAATGTAATGTCAATGTAATGTCTATTTAATGATGAAAAGGAGTAGAAAAGAAAATAGAGAATGCATGGTAAGACAAGACTGGCCCCTGAAACCAAATGCAGGATATGTAAATGATTGTCTTTCTGGTTTGAGCTCACTCTAGCAAGTAAGGTAAGCATTGCTATGGCTTACACCACAACCAGAAGTATGGAAACTAAAACACTTATGAAGTGCTGTATAGCTTCTATTTCCTACCCAGTGATGTGGAAAGCACAAGAAAAAGGTGTAGCAACCACATAAATGCTACTTTTAAGTAAATAACTTTTCAAAGAATGGTCATGAATACCGTGAAATAGTTAGTCATGGGATCCTGATTCATATTCTGCATGACAGAGAAACAAAATCTTCTATAAGCAAGCAGACTTCATCATCATAGGCATTAAGAAAGATAGAGCCAATCTAACAATTTTTACAGAGACTGACCAGAAACCAGTTTTAAGTTTGGAAGAAACAATGTAAGAAAAAGAAACTATCTTTCCACAGCCTAATGGAAAAAAATGCTATAGAAACTGGAAATGTAATCAGGGTGTTCCTATCATCTGAGACAGTGAGAACACAACCTTCTTTCCTCAGCCCATTAAAAACAAGAGGGTCCAAAGCATGGTATATGGATGAGCAGCTAGAGAATGTGAGAAAACCATGATTATCATTATTAAACAACTTTTTGTCAGAGACCTAAATAGATTAATTTAACAAAGTTCTAATTTCACTGAAGTATATCTGTTGTATCTTTCTGTAGAATACTGTTACTCCAGAGTTGAAAAATAATTTTTACTCTTTCCAATCTGAATCAGAAGTGATAATCACAGAAGTAGAGAAGACCTAGCAAGACGTATCAAATACAGACAGCTATGCTGCAAAATAGTATGTGGATAGAGACTGAAATGACCATCATTCTTTATCTCCACTAGGAAAAACAGCATAAGAAAAATGAAAAAAGTGTTAGACTGGAAAGCTCTAATTTTTTTCTCTAATACTCAAAAGTAAGTAGAAACAGTCAATGTGAGAAAAGGTAAATTCTGAAGGAAATCATTTTCACAGAATGATTAACAGAATTTCAGAGAATGATAGTGATTAAGGACTTTATTTCAGAAAAAAGATTTGCAAAGCCCAGACCTCAGCAGACAGAAGAGGTTTGCAGAGTCTTGTATCTGTTTAATGAAATAGATATGAATTATGAAAATGACAAAATTCTCAAATTGTGGGTTATATTGGAGCCACAGATTATTAAATAACACAGGACCTCTTCAGTTCCCTGTGAGTCCTATTTTACCATGATTCTATAACGATGGCTGTACCAAAGATCCAAAAGAATCAGATGGAAAAATCCTCCTTTTTATCACAGAGCATGGTTTTGAGTAGAATTCAGTAACTAAATAATTTAATGTAAAACACCTGTCATATCAGTGGGAGATGTCTACAAAAACAAAAGGTAGTCAATATATAAAGACTATATCTAAATTCTATTTAGTATGTGTGGGTTTTTTCCATTATCTTCTGTAATACTTGATATCACTAAACAGTAATGTTTTTACCTTAAGAAATGCATATAATTTTGCACTCCAGTTGTTTCTTTTATTTTCCTTTCTGTTTTTCTACAGTAAATTTCCTTTCACTTTCCATTCTGCTGTGAAATGGTAAGCACCTCTTCCTCCCTTCCACTAGCCAAAATAACTGACAAGATAGCTTAATTAACATGAAGCATCAGCATCTGGTACTTAGCTTACATAAACAATGACAAAGTTTTCACCACTCTGAAGATATCATTGCTAATTCAAGAAGATAACACTTTATCTTTCATGCTTGTTCCACATTCTGACAGTTCCCCAAGATAACTGTGTTTTAAGCAATATATAAAACTCACAGTATCTGAATATGATTTGTCAAGTACAATGATATGTTAAATAGAACCAGCTATCATTTGCCAGCTGTGGCAGACAGATGAGTGAACTTTTGCCTTAAACATTTCTTGGTACATAAGGTGCAAGCAAACCATAACCCCGAACAAGCCATCTGTTCCCGGCGGGAACAGGACTGAGCTGCTGCGACCCCCGAAATGGTCTCCCTGCGACCACCCAGGACACACCGAGCCTGCGCTGAACCAGACCACGATCGGGCAGAGACTTTGGGACCTGGACTGTAAATTATTGCCACTTAGCACAACTTCTATAAAACTTGCTTAGCATGAGTAGCTAAATTTGCTGAAGCCTTAGGCCGCACTCCCTAGTTCAGTGAGAAAGGGCCCCAGAGCTGGTGCAGGCAGGAAAGACAAGGGAGTTACAAGCAGTCTGCATTCCCATGCTTCACACTCCGGGAGGGAGGATGTCAAGGCATTGAAGTGAGGCCTGCTTGGGTGCCGGGACCCTGGGGAGCAGGGCCTCCTCTCGCTGCTGAAAAAATGCTGATTGGGGGGGGGGGTCTGGACTATCTCGGGGTCCAGATCATATTCCCTTTGTCTGGACCTTGGGAAATAACACCTACTATCACTGCTGGGGAAGTACTAATTTGTCAGGGCCTTGAGAGATAAGGGCAGGACCCGAAGAATGAAAACGCATCTGTCAGCAGAAACCGCAACAGTAAACAACCTACCTAGGGACCCAATAAGGAGCAGGAGACCCCAGACCTAAATATTACTATTGGTCCAAACTATTGCGTGAAGGGTGGAGAGCTTAGATTGGAAAGTATAATTGCCCAGGGATTTCTTTGTTCGGGGTCCCTCTTCGGAGGCACCCAACTCGAGCTGTAACTACTGCACGCGTGTCATTACAATTTATTTATTTAATTTGCCTTAATTTGGCTCCGAACTTTTCAGCAGGAACCTAGGGTCAGACCCTGCTCGAGTTGTAATTACTGCACGCGCATCGCTAAAATTTACACCCAGGGTGAAGAGGACCAACAGGATGCCGCTGGATTCACGGGTGGTGATATCTCTGTTTCTCTCCCCCTTTCTCTCCCCCTTTCTCTCTCTCTCTCCTCCCCTTTGCCTTTCCCCACCTTTTCTCCCCACTCCGTGGAAAATAAAGTTAAAAGGTTATACGATATTGGACCGGTTTTAGTGTCTTAATCTCATCCTTGGGATCATAACGAAACCCCCCCGATATTGGATCAGGACACCAGCTAAGCTGTCAACACTACTGTTCTTCTCAATAATGAGTATAGTGAATCCAAAGAGCTTAGCTGGTAACAGATTCTGTATTATGTCACGTAACCAAAGCAGCAGAGGAGATATGCTATTCAGTTACAAAGGACAACTCCAGTGAGGATAGAAGATAACTTTCACCACTACGGGGAACAGAATCCTTTTCAAGACTGGAGAAGGAAACTGGTCACATATGTTGTAAAAAGACATGGAAATACAACAAAGAAATAATATTTTTTCAGATCAATGGACAAAGGACTCTCAAATTCCAAGATGAACTCTTTGTCAATTTGTACTTTTGTAGGACAAATTATTTTATGTCTAAAGCTATATATAGATGAAATATGATTCCATATATAAAATATATCTCTACATAATTGCAAAATGTATATGAAGCCAGAACCAAAATATACACAGGATCCCTCTTGCTGTTAAGCAAAGCCCTCTTGTAATATACAGCTTAAGCCAATACAAACTGAAAGAACCAAATAAAAAATGCATTGCAATGCAATTTTAGCATGAGTCTGAGTCTATACTCCATTATTTATACTGATAGCTTTGTTTGATCCCTTTTAAACTTCAAAAGTTTTGACATTCTTTAATATATTGTATCAAAAAAGTAGTATAAAGCTTAAAGCTTCAAAAATGGAAGCAGAAAAACCTAGAATCTGTACTGTATAGCAAATCCTAAGAATCGCTGAAAATCATGTACTTTGTTCTTTAAGTCAGTTATCCTTGTTAAGTGAATTCATTCAAGTTTTTTTTTTCCTTATTTATGGCAATATTTTACAGGAAGACAGGATGAAAACAAAATTCAATATACAGCTGCATAACAGTTGGCAACTACCAGTGGGTGTAATCTGAAATACTGAAGGAAAGTCTCAGCCATTTTTTTTCATTATTTATTTCATGATCCTTAATGAAGTCATTAAAAGAAATCCTCTAAAAATGTAGTTTTTGCTCATTAAAATAAACATTACATATTCTGTATTCTAAATTGAGAGATCTGTTTAGGATATGTTTGAATGCCTGATCATCAAACCAGTAAACTGTAAAGCATCCAAGCCTTCTATTGTAAAGCCTTCAAGTGAACTTTTCTTCTTTCTTTTTTAGAAGCCAAAGCATTCACAGACTTTCATTAAAAAGCAGATATCCCACAGAAATATTAGCAAAACCATATCTAAAGACAGGAAAACAAATTTTAGAAAATGCAACAGTTTCACAACTCCATAACTTTTGAATTTGTGTTTAAATTAAGCATGAGTTTTAAATTAAGTATACTTTTCATTCCAGTGAAATGCCAGTGAGCTGATAATTTCACTTCTCTAACTGGAAGATAGTTTTTGTGGCTTAGGCACAGGTATCCTCAAAACAAGGGGGGGGGGGGGAAATTAAATTCATGACATGAATTGATTCCTAGTGATATTTGAGTTTCACCTCAACTACATAATCCTATTCAGGCTATTGATAGATTAAAATTCTTTTTCTATCACTACACTGGATTTTTGAATAATTCATATAAGTGGCTAAGAGAAGACTTTTTATAGTATTAATTGTTGACTGTATTAGTAAGTTAAACTTGTAGAAATGAAATTTCAAGTATGATTTTAAAGCCAACCTGTTGTCGGCGAGCAGAACAAGTGGGGCAGCTTCATGAGGTGGAATGAGCTGGGAGTCGAGGGTGACCAAAGCACAGGCAGTGCACTAACTGATAGGGCACAGTATCGCAGCACCCGAGCTACGCAAGCAGAGCAGGTTATTGGTAACAAGGTCCATTGGCAGCCCCACACAAGTGACAATCCAGGTCTAGGGGCCATCCAGAGGGCTAATTATGAGTAGCAGGAGATGGGGCCAGAGACAGGACTGGAGACAAGCTAAAAAATATGTAAAGGGGTATCCAGAAGATACGTTACTTACAGCATAGTGCTGAGGTCACAAAATCACAGCATTTCTGAGGTTGGAAGGGACCTCTGCAGATCATCTGTTTCAACCGCACTGCTCAAAACAGGGTCACCTAGAGCAGGTTGCCCAGGACCATGTCCAGTTGGGTTTTGACTGTCTCCAAGGATAGAGCCTCCACAACCTCTCTGGGCACCATGTTCTGGTGTTCAACCAACCTCACAGTAAAGAAGCTTTTACTTATTTTTCTTATCTTCAGATGGAATTTCCTGTGTTTCAATTTGTGCCCATTGCTTCTCATCCTGTCACTGGGCACCACTGAGAAGTCTTCCTCCGTTTTCTTTGCACCCTTACATTAGATATTTATAAACCTCGATGAGATCCCCCCTGAGCCTTCTCTTCTCCAGGCTAAACAGTCCCAGCTCTCCCATCATCTCCTGATATGAGAGCTTCTTCTGTCCATTAATCATCTTTGTGGCTGTTTGCTGGACTCAGTCGAGCAAGTCCTTGTCTTTGTACTGGGAAGCCCAGAACTAGACACAATATTCCTCACCAGTGCTGAGTAGAGGGGAAGGATCATCTCTTGATCTGCTGGCAATGCTCTTTCTAATGCAACCCAGGATACTGCTGGCCTTTACTGCGAGCGAGGAAACATTGTTGGCTCATGATCAACTTCGTGTGCACCAGGACCCCCAGGTCCCTCTCTGCAAAGCTGCTCTCCGGCTGGTCAGCCCCGAGCCTGTACCAGTGCATGGTGTTACTCCTTTCCAGGGGCAGGGCTTGGCATTTTCCTTTGTTGAATTTCATGAGGTTCCTGTTGGCCCATTGCTCCAGAGTGTTGAGGTCCTTCTGAACAGCAGTGCAACTATCTGTGTATCAACCACTCTCCCAGCTTTGCATTATCTGCAAACTCACTAAGGATGCATTCTGTCCCATTGTCCAAGTCATTAATAAAGAGGTTAAACAGTATTGGACCCAGTATCAACCCCTGGGGTACTCCACTAGTGACGGGACTCCTGCTGGACTTTGTGCCACTGACTACAACCCTCTGAGCCCAGCAGTTCAGCCAGTTTTCCATCCACCTCACTGTCCACTTATCTAGTTCCCAGATAAGATACTTCATCAGCTTGTCTACAAGGACGTTATGGGAGACAGTGTCAAAAGCCTTATTGAAGTTGAGATAAACAACACCCACTGCTCTTCCCTTATCCACCAAGCAAGTCCTCTCACTGTAGAAGGCTATCAGCTTGCTTAAGCACAATTACCCCTTTGTAAATCCCTGCTGACTACTCCTGATCACCTTGTCTTTCATGTGCCTGAAAATGGTTTCCAGGGATCAAAGTGAGACTGACCAGCCTGTATTTCCTCAGATCCTCCTTCTTGCCCTTCTTGAAGACAGGAGTGATATTTGCCTTCTTCCAGTCCTCAGGAACCTCTCCTGATTCCATGACCTTTGCAAGATGAATGAGAGTTGCTTTGCAATGACAGAAGCTAACTCCCTCATGAGTGCACCCCATCAGGTCCCATAGACTTGTTTCCAGGTTGTTTAAATGTTCCCTAATCAGATCCTTGTCCACCAAGGGTAAGTTTCCCTTGCTTCAGACTTTCCTTCTAGTCTCTCAGGGGCCTGGGGTTCAGGGGTCTTAGGACAGGTCTTACCAGTAAAGACTGAGGCAAAGAACGCATTCAGAACCTCAGCCTTTTCTGTGTCCTTTCTCAGCAGGCCCCTGTTCCCATTCAGCGGCACATTTTCTCTAGTCTTCCTTTTGCTGCTCATGAAGCCTTTCTTGTTGCCCTTAAGGGGGTTTCATCTCCAGGTGGACTTTGGCTTTCCTAATCCCATCCCTGCATACTCAGACAGCATCTGTATATCCCTCCTTGATCACCTCTCTCTGCTTCCACCTCTTATATACTTCCTTTCTTATGTTTTAGTTTAGACAGAAGGCCAATCCAAAAGAAAGAGTCAGAAACAGGACTTCAGACAAGTACCTACAACATAGCTCAATCAGGACTGAAAGCCCAGGACTGAACTTAAATGGAGCTCCTGGATCCATGGGCAGTGGGGTGTGAGTGGAGATTCTAGCTGACACTGGTCAGGGCAATTAAAGCTTATTGGTGCACTGATACTTGCAGGACTTAAACCAAAATCTAAGCAAAATGATACTTTAATACTTTGTGATTAGGGTATTCTAAATTCTCCTTGAAGTGAATGGAAATGGAAACCACCAGATCACAGAAAATTATTTACCTATTGGAGGTCAAAGTTCCTCAAGATGCAATTTGTGATACGCACAAATTATGCCCTGGAGGTCAGAAACTTTAACTAGCTTTGTCTGCTGGTTGTACATATACACAGAGAGCCTTAAACAAATTCATAGACAGCAAAACCTAAACTGATCCATTAATCAATCTGTAAATTATCTCCTTCTTTACACATTTCAAATGATTCAAAAGCAGCACAATGGAGGAAGGTATCTTGAGTACAATCAGGCAACAAGAGCAGTATAGCTCTATGAGATACCATATTTACCTAAGACTTACAAACAAAAGAGACAGACAGACAGACATGCAATTGCAGAATCATACAGTAATAGTTTGGAAGGGAGCTCTAGAGGTGATCTAGCTCAGGCTCCTGCTCAAACCAAACCAATGTGCTTGCTTGAAGCTTGGCAGGTTAATTAAAGAACATACCTAAAAGAAGCCACTGCAACTATTGTCTCTGACAAAGAATGTGGACTAATTCACTCTCTCTTACACACACTTTATGCCACTTGACACCCATTTCAAGCTTCTGTGCATTTAATCTTGATTTCTCCAAAGCAGTGAAAATTTTAAAAGTTGTTTTAAATATTTTTCAAATAGTAAGGTAGAATCTAAGGGACATCCTGGGCATAATTCCACCAAGATGAAGTCTCCTAATTGTGATGGCCACATGTATTAACTAGAGACATGCTGGGGTGGGATTCAAATGCCTAAACATAAAGGTATCTAGAAGAATTTACATTCTTGTGAGGAATTCTGATTAGCTGTTCATCTGTTGCTCTCACTTGAAAGAGCAGAAAAATAAAAGATGCATGCTGTTGTGTTATGTTTAGTACTCTATTCCATTGATAAATTACTGGTCTGCCTTACAGAGTGGTTCTATTCCCACCATACCTTTCTTTAAATTTACATAATCTATAATACTGTGGATATTCTGTCTGCCTCTTAAGAGATGAATTTAGATGATTCATATATAGATATATGCGCATATATATGCATACATATACACATACATACAGATGAACATATACATGTACCAATACACATATATACCCATATGTGTGTGTATACATATATACATATATACATATACATCCATACACACACACACATGGCTCTGTGTGTGTGTGTGTGTGTGTGTGTGTGTATGTTTGTATTTAAATCTACACCAAAAGCCAGATTGCTGACTTTATGGAGACCAGTTATTTTTATCAGGAAAAAAAAAATTCTCTAGAACTGGATCCAAATTTGCTCTATTTTTCTAAGTGTTCTGAGAGAACTAATATCTCATTATAATGCACAAGAATGTCTCATCTGCCCAGTTTACTGAGATATATTTCTGAAGTAAAAGCAACAGGTAACCACTAATTCTAGATTTAAATAATATGAGGTTAATCAACAAATAGAAGCTATTCTGGCATCTATCAGATAATTTCATAATGCTGTTATTTCAGCAGTATTATTATTTCAGCATTATATAGCTCTACAGTAATCCTTACTTGTCAAAAACAGCAGAAATTTGCAATTTCAGAGATGCCATTCAGAATTAGCCTACATCTCAAAGGAAAACAAATCACAAGCTGTTTCCAGCATGCTAGCATGAAAAAAAAGATTAAAAAATGGGATTAAAATTATGGCTGAAGTCTATAATACAGATTCATCACTCCTTTTTATTTACTTATGTAATGTGTGCATGTCAATAAACAATGTAAGAACTGACCTGCCAGACACAAACTGCAAACTATATCTTTCACCACTGTGATCAGTTCCACTCACATCAACAAGATTTCATGGCAGTAAACTCTCTCTATTTACTGGTGTTTCAAATTTTTGGTATTATATTTAGGCCTAGATTCTAAGAAACTCAGTAAGAAATTATTGGTAATTAGAATTTTACCTCTCAAAAACTGTTGTTCCTCTGTGGTCCAGCTTCTAGATCTGACCTGCCTTACATAACAGATGGCAGGACGAGGCGTTCCAGTGGAACACTTCAAGATGCCAATAGTTCTCCATCACCACAAATGACTAATAATACCTCTATGTCTTTTTCTTGAAAAATAATTTCCATATCCAGATAAGAGAGAAACAAAAATTTCTTCCAATTCTCAATAATAAAAATTTATCAGGAATATCTGAAAAGCAGAATAAGCCCACCCATTCCCCCTCTCCTCCCTGAACCCAATTACTGAGAGCAAAATAGATTGGACAGAATCCATCTACATTTAGAAAATTACTAGTAGGTCATTCATCTCCTCCAAAATTCTTGTGTTGACTGGTTTTCAGTCTTGAGAAAAAAAACTCGGAGGGACATTGCTGAAAGAAAAATATTCTAACTGTTCTGATCAATCTTCCGAAAGAAATGTATACTCAGAAATACACAATTATCATGTTGTTTGATCTGCTATATTCAATTCAGCTTTCAGTTGGACATGAAAGAGAACAGATTGTGTTTTATATAGTTTCAGTTTGCCTATGGGACAAAACAAACTGTCTAAATACAAAGATAAAGACAGAAATGTTAGTTATACTAATAGTGATTTTCTGGAGTTGCCTCATAAAGGGGAAAAAACAGTATTTTTTTCTAATTTATATTTTACTTATTTTATCAACTTGAATAAGATGAATTTTATTTGGCATAATGAAGCTGTTCTGTAGAAATCAAAAGAGGTAACAAAATTTTTTTTAAGAACATACCACCCATTTTATTATTTAACCTATTTATATGAATAGAAATATTTAACACAAATATAATTTATAAGCATAGCTACAGTTATATGCACACCTACTTAAAGAGTTCCTATAAAACCTATTCTACCATATTGAAATAAGTACAGGACTAAGAAGGGCTTATTTTGCTTTCTGCTTGTTAGTCCAGTTTTATTTTCCTCAAAAGATAAAGCAACTCAAAAAACTACTCGTATGATACTGTAATTAGACCTTTCCAATAAATAACATCATTCATTGTCTTCATATTTATTATGAAGCAGTGGCAATTCTCCTAAAAACTATTAGTATAAGATATACTGAGAAATTGTCATGAGAATTGTCACTGAAATTTAACAAATTATCATATGGATTATAGTAGCCGTCAACCAGTTGTTTCCAAGACGATGCCTAGGTTCTGAGAATAGTTCACTCCAGGCCCACACTGGAAGGGCATTATGGATGAACCTGCATTAGGTCTGGCTATCTCTGCTCTACACAACAGCAGCTTTGTACTCCCAAATATCTCTGCATGCCATTATACCGTGTCCTGAAGCACATAACATATAGTCTCAGCTTCATGCTATAGATTTTAGTGTATGTTCTGGGGAACTAAAACACAACTGTTACATTATTTCAGATAGTTTTATGTGAGCCCCCCCATAAACACACAAATAAAAACATGTCTGAGGGTCATGGACCAGATAGGCCCAGATGAATACAGTGCCAAGTGCTAGGCAGTGTTAAATAAGCAGAAGAGCTAGCCTTACATAGTGTGAATACAGCCAGGGATTGCTTTTCAGACCTTTTCTCATGTAACAGTCCAGGAACACCCTGAGGCTACATCTAAACTGCTAAATAAAACAAGGCTGTGGTCATACCCACACTCAGTAGCATGCCACACTGCTTCTCCTCTGGGCTCCACTTGATATTCCTGTGATCTTAAAACAGTATTCTTATTTTGTGAGTTTATGTGTGCACATCAGGGTAGAGATTCCAGTTCAAAGTGCCTGAAATAATGTGAGAGTTGCACCAAAGTCTTTAACAGAATGGTGTTTTCACAGCTGAAGTCATGGAGTGTAGTAACAATCAAGCAGTACGAAAAATCAGCAGCCCATTACATGAGCTTCCTGTTTCCTTTTCTATTTAGCAGTATAGACACAGCCTCAGGCTATGGCTATGTACTAAACAGTGCAAGTACCTGTTCTCTGGCCTTGAGACCAAATAGCACAACTGGCCACATCAAGTACCAGTACACGTACTAGTACCCTCATCCTCAGAAACACATGCAAGTTGCCTACTAGGAAAGGTCCTTGTCCCATGCTTGCTCCTGCACTGTGCCAAAGTAGTTTTAGAGAGTTCTAGATGGCCTGGATCAAAAGCGTATGAGCAAATAGTCCAACAACTTAAGTCTAACAATGTAATCAATTTCTAGTCCCCCATCCTTGGTCCAAGCACTATTTAATTAGTAATATATATATTGTCTAAGTAGCTACATTCTTTTCAAATACAGTCCTAAATTACTAACACTAGCAAGATGATATCTGAAAACAATATATCTAAGATCATCTGGGAGCACAGATAAATCCCTATTATTATAAATATGTAACGATACTGTTAGTAGGAGTAATAGTTGTCTGTTTTGGTTCTCAGTCACATATTGAGGGCCTGTTTTGGTGAAAGGACAGACCCTACCTTAAAGAAGTTGCAGTCTAAGAAACAATACATGGATAAAACAAACAAAGAGAATAAAAGGAAACAACAGAAAGATAGTTCAGTAATACTTCATCATTACTGAAAGTGACCAATGGTGTTTGTTCAGTCTGTTTTTAGTGTATTTTTGTATAGATCACAGAGTCTTCCACTAAAATCGATGTCATGGGAGAACTATGGAACCTCAGATAGGTACTGCTTTGTGATCGCTATTACATAAGTGGCTTTATGTGGTAACTTCAGAACTTAGAGACATTTTTAAATAGTTAAACCAAGAAATTAATGACTAAACTATGGCCAACAATTAATAGCATAATAACTTTTTTTAACTTTGAATTTCTTTTTTAATAAGCTATATGTGTTGAAGTAGTATAAATAGCCTCAGGGACTTAGAAACACTGTGAATCCACTGCAGGGACACAGGAAATTGTAAGATAACAATACATACCATTACAAGATGGCAATGCTCTGTTCCATGCTGGCTTTCCATCAGCACCAATTACACACGTTATAGTTGAAGGATCAATAATCTTATATCCAGAGTCACATTGGTAGGTAACAGTTGAACCAAGTTTAAAGTCCGTTCCAATTCTAGTCCCATTCATAATGTTTCCAGGGTCAAAACAAGCCTCACGTGGCTTTTCTGTTAAAATGAATGGAAGCAAATCTATATACACTTTAAGTAAAAAAAAAAAAAAAAAAAAAAAAAAAAAAGAGCAATATGCAGTGTTTTTTCCATCAGTTTATATTTTTCATGAGGTTAGTAAATTATTCTTCTTGTTTGTATATGTTTACAACAAGATCATGGATGCTTGTACAAGATTGGTTAGCTGGTCAAGGAAATTACACTGTGAAGATCTAAGCTACAGTATTTTCCTCTACCTCTTATTTGTTTAACTTCCAAAAGCTGAATGACTTCAATGAAGTCTAAAAGAAAAACTGTCATTTCTACAATGCACAACATAGCATTATTATGTTTTTTAATCAAATATTATACTCAATGCTTAATATTTTCTGGTTAGAAAGCTGCCATACTACAGAATAAGTTAAAAAATAAAAATGCATGCTTCCTTTATCTTTCATATATAAGAGGATCTAATAATAACTGGATTATAAAGGCTAACAGAATAAGCACAACAGTTATTTTCTAGCATGAGCTAATAGATATGAAATCTTTTAGTCAAAGTGAGTGTTGACATTTGGCTTTAACAAGGGTAGGAGTTCACTCATCTTTGGCAAGTCAAAACACAAAGAAAAGGGATGGGATAGATAAGATACAGTAGAAATGACTTTATGTCAAAACCGTGATTGAGATGATCTTCAGATAGAAGACATTTATGAGTAAAAAATTCTTTATTACTAAATAAATGAAAACAAAATATTAGTATTGCTACACTGTGGATAACTATGCTATGCTGTTTCTTAATAAAAAGCTTTAACACAACTCACTTCAAACTATATGAAAATATTGTGTAATATCACTTCTATAAGTAACACTGTGCTAAATATTTAGACCGTTTAGCAGGAAAACATGCACCTAATATGAATAAAATTCTTTAAGAGAGGCAAAATTTTTTTATTAGAAAATTCCAGTCTATTTCAAATGTATAGTCAAAGTTTATAGCCTATGTTCTTTCCTTATTGCAGTTAATGAAGAATATATATTATAATGAAATAGGCAGAAAAGAAGGTTAGAAAGCAAAACTGGAAGCTAGCAGAAAAGCAAAATATTAAATTTTATATAAAAGATTAAATAATATACTTAAGCATTGAATTATTAGGAGCGAGCTTACTAAATATTGAACATGCTATCTTTTAAAAGTATATTTGTTCTGCTCTTGCATTATATTTTTATTATTTCATTGCAATTATAGTTGCATTTAGCTATACATCTATCAGACTATGCTGAGAACAGAAAATACACACACACACCTAAAAAGTGCAAGTAGTATATGCACATTTCTAGAGGACATCTTTATCTCCTCATCTCTTCTTGCTCAACTTCCCATTTTCTTTCCCTGAAGACAACACAATTTTGTTTCCTGGAACTAACTGTTTTCCAGTTTTGTTTATTTCAAGTTTAGGTAGGAATGAAGGGACTAAGATTTTATCTATGACAGTATGATAGTTACTTTGGAAAGGAAAGCCTTGCCAACACATAGAAAAATGCATGAAGCTAGATGAGAGTTAGGGGTTAAATATAAAATTGATTCACTATTTCTTTTTAACCTCTCTCCCTTTCACTGGTATGTTATTTCTATATTCCTTAGATTTGTTCGTTCTTTCCTTTTTTGTCACGTACATTACAGTGTTTTACTTCCATTGTCAAGAATAAAAAGCTGAGGCAGCACATCTGCTGAGTAAAACAGCTTAAAAAATCTGAGAAGAGATGACAATAAAGCCAGAGACAGCCTCTGAGAACAGAAAAGAAACCAGCTTTGTAAGTGTGTGTGTGTGTGTGTGTGTGTGCACGCATGCACGCGTTTGTGTCTTAGTGAAAAGTCAGCCTAACCAGCCTAACCCATTCTCTGACTAGTAATAGATACCAAACAAAATGCAAAGATTCTCCTGCAGTATGGTTATTGAAAAATGTGTATGCAGTTCAGTGTGTTGCTTGCCAACAAAGTGCAGAGGAAAATGTATTGGCATGTATCAGCAAGGAAGCAACAGTCATGTATTCTAATTGGGTGAGACAATTCCATTATTCTTCACATTCTTTCTGAATGCTATTTTAGACATGCATCCTTTTTTTTTTTTTCTGAAAGATGAAAATGTGCATAAGGAACAGGAAAGAGATATAATACATTTTTGTGTTTTTAAAATATGTGTTGATGCAAAGAGGTATTCGGCAGTTTGGTATTAGTATGCCTAGAAGTAGACAGATTTTAGTCTCAGTAAGTCCTAAATTACATTTCTTTTCTATTTTTTCTGTAGATTATAGTGGGAACAGTACCTTTATAGTCAATGGCAAATCCTGACATTCCAACAGAAGCATCACTGCGAAAAGCCAGAAACAGGCTGTTACCGCTGCTCTCTATTCTTTCGGGAGCCTGTGATCCTTGAAAACTGCCAATTAGAGGACTGTTAGAATCTTCCCCTTCATAAATATGTAGAAAATCATAACTGGGTTCCATGTTGAAACTGAAAATGAAGGAAAAAGAGAATTAAGTCTTCAGATTTCTTTTGTAAGTTAAACACTACTTTGACTGTGGTTGCCAGTCTTCTACCTAACACTTCTACCTTTTCCAGAAATAAAAGACTTTCTTAAATATGATTCACAGTGGAAATTTACTAACTTTCAATGGAATTCTCTTCACTGTTGATTTGAACACCTTCGACTTTCTAAAAGATAGTTATCTACCATCAGGCCTCAGACAGGCTCTGCCTATAGTCAGTGGGAAAGAAGCACACCCTCCTACATATCTCAAACACCTTTCTCAAGATGGAATGAATCACCTCCTGCAGAAGGCTGCCTCTTACTACTAAGCATAGGAAGGATCCAGACAACTAGCTTAGATTAGAAGTCTAGCTTTTAGCTGGCTAAATTGGAGATTAATTCTACCCATTGTAAACATAAATTCACCACTTAGAAATAAAATGCTTTAGTGCAGACAGGTCTCTACCCTGGAACTTGTCTTTGTTCATATCTAAATTATATCACAAAAAATTATAGTAAATTATTATTCTCCTTACTAAAGCATCTATGCTAACTTATATTTTATTAACTTTTTATGTTTCTACAAAGCAACCATGAAGATAATATGAATTGAAGGTCATACAGGGGGCTTTAATTGAGATGATCTCTGAGATAAAGATAAAAATGTATTGGTATTTACATGATAAACTTATAAAGGGTTGGATGAACAGGATATACTAACACAGAAAAATATGAAAAATGTGAAATTAAAAAATAAGTAGGCAGGGACTGGGTCAAAAAGTGTTTTTTTTTTTTCTTTCTAATTATCTTTGTGAAAGGAAATCAGAAATAAACATTTGGCTTAGTTACAAATGTGGTCAGCTTTCTGTTTTTCCTTCTATTATATTTATTATTTTACCAATTACTGCTGTCAGATACAAGCTTTTTCAAATCATGTAAGACAAAGGGACAGCATTTTTATCTTATCTGAGAAATCAACAGCACACACTTGTCTAAGTAATGCCAAATGTTACTGGTCACACAATGATGAAAATGAATAAAGAGTATTTTATTCCCTATTTTCAAGAAGGAAGAGGAGTCACAAAAATACGCTTTGAACCTCTAGTTGAGTTAAGAGTCAGAAGAATTGAAAGAAATAGCAGTTTATGGACCAAAACGAGGAAAAGGAAATCGTACAGGGCAATGGTTTTCAATCTTTCTATAGCCAACACATATTTGACAAAATACATTGCATCTCTTTCTTCTCATGCCACATCCTCATCCTAAGCAGACGAGGCTGCCTTCTCAAAGCCACTTCCCTGAGAATAGCACAGGACTTGGGTGTAGCATACTGCCCGAGAAGCAGAAGTGTAAGGTAAAATGAACAGAAAGTGGCATGTTAAGAAAGTAGATTGTGTAGATGCCAAAAGAAAGTTACTGAAAGGATGACAGAGAGGGAGCTATTTTAACACTGACATTTAGATAAATTAGAGGGGCTTTTGTGATAGTGCATTACGTTATTTGTGTTCTAAGACAAAATGTATTTGTAAAATTGTACTATCATGCTTATTTTCTCTTTTAGGAAATCACCAGAATGTACTCGCACACCAACTCATTCATTAAATATGAATCTGTATTAGTCTGTTCTATGTATACTCAAAAAAGAAAGGAAGCAGAAAATGTAGTCAAAACTTTTATTTTTGTCTGTTTAATAACCATATATGTACAGCTAATAGTGTTGTTTTTCCCTTATTAATTTGTATTTCAATTTTCCTTTTTTCTTTACAGATTTCTAAAAATATTCATAAGATTAACAACCTCTCAATATGCAGTTTAAAAGGCCCTATATCACAATGAGTTGGAAGATGGATGAGTTTCCAAAAATATTCTGCAACGTCAAATAGTTTTCTAAAGGTAGTTCAAAAAACTGGGTAGCAAGGGCATAACCTTTTCTGTCAGATTTCTAAGGAAGATTTCTGTCTGGAGAATTTAAGAACTTTAGCAGAGAATATCACAATTAGGAAAGATAGGAAATATAGTGTGCAATGCTGGACTGTGATCATTTATAAAATGTATTGGAAGTATAGCATCAAGTGCAAATTCCATTATATTGCTAGTATTTGTAGTCCCTAAAATAGGATTCACAAACAAGCCTGCATATTATATAACCATAAGTTTCTTCCATCTTCCTTGAAATGGAGTATTTGAACTGATTATTTATGAAGTCCATAGTAATATGCTGCTTACTCTACCTACCATATGACATTTTCAAGAGTATAGTTAGTAGACATTTATTCTCATCGCTTACTGTTATTTGATCAAATAACTGAAAAAGAGAATAATCACATTCTTGATTACATAATTTGCTACCCCCTTAGGCTTTAATTCTTTCATATCTTGTATATAAACATTTCATTAGAAAACATACTGCAAGTTAACCAACAAACCAGACCATTTTTTCCCCCAAAAAGGATGCAAATTTTATACCAGAAAATTCTGAACATGCCACTATCTGCTTCTAAAAGACCTAGAGTTGATCCCCACCACACTGAAATCTGCAGCAATGTTACCATTCCTAACTTTAAAATCACAGGACAAAAAAAAATCATGGAACCAAAACAACAAAAAAAATTACAAAACAGCCAAGATGATCATAGCCTGATTCAAAAATAATGATAAATTAACCACATAAAAATAGTGTTACATGCCTGAACTTATGTTTCTGTTAAAAATAGTTGCAATAAATATAGATTGATGATGGTACATGGAGTAAATGAAAACAGTTTAAAATGATGAGAGGTAACGTTATCTAGACAACTTTTAGCTCTATTAGTTCTTATATATTTTCTTATATTTTTTTTTGCCTGATCTATGCACTCCAAGTAAAATGCACTTAGCCTGTATTAGTAAATACCTTTAAAATTGTTTTTTAGAATGACAATACATTTCAAGTCTCTACTGTGAGGTACCACAGTGTAAATTGAGCATTTCTAACAAGCAACATTGGTTTTACAGCTTTATATCTCATAGGCCACAGAGAGTTTTACTGTTCAAGTATGTATTTCGTACCAAAAACTGCCATATAACTAAGTTATTTTCTTTTACATTATTTGGAAGCAAGGATATAGCACATAGTAGATGTACGCTCCAGAACTTAGCTAGGGAATATGATAAATGATGCCATTTTTAGATGTGGCATTTAAAAACCTGTTAAACAGAGGCATTCATCTAGAAATGGTACCTTTTGAATAACAAGGCAATGACAAAATCAGGGTTTACTCTTATTCTCCAGTCACATTCTTTTCCAGGAGGATAGGGCTGTGGATAGTTAGGTGATAAAATAACTCCTGCTGGGCCTGTCAGGTTTCCTCCACATGCAGCTGTCACAATGTAAAAAGAAATAGGAACATAGTCACATGTTAAATTCACAAGCATACGCTAGTTGGTAAAATAGGAGTAAATCGACTTCTGCATTTTTTTTTTAAATTAGTGCCTAGCCTTCCCATTTCTAGTTAACAAATTTCTTTTTGTGTTTTCTAGAAAAAAATGAGCTTCATTCATATTAAAAAAAAGTACAAGAAAAGTTTTCCCTAAAAGAATAAAAATATGAAGTCACGGAGGAAGTCTTGTGTGTTCTTGCTGTGACTTAATCCCATCTCTACTGAACTGAGGTATTTCTTATGCCCTGGACAGTACTTTACCTTAAGAACTGGGAAAGCTCAGTAGTACGATTCATGATGTAGTTTCTTTTGACCATAAAAGTAAAATAAAATAGATTGATTCACTTAGTAAAGGTATTACCAATATCAAAGATACAGAGGCTTTCCAATATGTATACTCATTTAGTTACTGTGAATTAAATATCACCTTTAAGCAGAAAGGTATCCAACTTCCAAAGATGATGATCACACAGAACTCTACATAGAAAGAACAACAGTCAACACAGGCTGAATCTATATGACCAAGTCATACAGAGGGATAAAAATGGATCTGGAGAGCAAAACAGTAGATACTAAAGATTTGGCATCCTCATTACACATTTTAAGGCAGGGTTATAGCAGACCATTTCTAGTCTGGTCCAATGGTCTGATTGGCCGCTTGTAGT
The DNA here is from genome assembly GCF_036370855.1 of Dromaius novaehollandiae. NCBI lineage: Eukaryota > Metazoa > Chordata > Aves > Casuariiformes > Dromaiidae > Dromaius > Dromaius novaehollandiae. Next base: position 24,640,511 of record NC_088100.1, read on the forward strand.
TGGAGTGCACCAGGTGCACTCATAAAACACATCTTGCAGTTTAGGTTAATTCAAAAGCTCCAAGACAACTCCATACTGTGAACCAAAGCATGATCAGGAAAACTTACTTTGAAAGCATACTCCTGGTCCAAACAAAACTGTTAATGCAGACACTGCCCTTGTGATATTTAACAAAAACAAACCAAACTATTTTTATTTATATCTGTGTATTCTATTTTTTCATCAGTTTTTTTTTTTGGGGGGGGGGGCAGGTCCTAATTTTTTTTCTATTTTGGCCTGTATTTTTGGTATGGTATCTTTGATTTTGTTTTGGTTTTATTCTTAAATAAATTATTTCAGGAAATTATTCACATATTCTTAGTACGTTCTGATGATTCAGCCTGAGATAACCATGACCATATTCTCAGGAAAGTTATAAAGTATAAATGCAGCTGAAAAGTTAAAGTATCATGAATGGATTTCTGACAATGTTCAAAGTACAAAGTCCAAATCAAAATCATCCTCAGCCTACTGAAATAAGTAATTCATGGTAATTTTTAAAACAGCATATAATGGATTTACAGAATCTCTGAGGTTTCTGATATTGGCATGTCTATAATAAAGATTACTTTAAACCACTTTCCCCTTCAAAGTCCCCTTAAGTATATGGAAGAACAAATATATGTACATCATTTTAACCACATGTCCTCGTCTTTTTTTTTTTTTTTTGACTAAATAATAAAAAAAATTGAGCAATGAAAATTGGAGTTTATAGAAAGGGCATAGATCTTATAAATCTTTAGGCAACATATGTCTTTAATTTTTATTTTTATTTAAATATTTTTAATTTGATAATAATCCCAATATGTTTAGGATACATTTTCATACTGTCATTCATACATTGGAAATAAGAAATTCAAAAGACACTGCAAATTATATGCTGATGCAATTCTGCTACCTGATATGGAGTCAGAGACACTATCCTGCATTATCCTCAATCCTCTCATTATTTTTGAGATGTCTGGAAACACTTTAGAGAAAACAGAAGGACTCTAACTGTTTGGGGATTTGCTAATTTGGAAAGTACCTTTCCCAAAGGGCCTACAGAAAGGAAAAAGCATTATACTTTTCTATTAATATTAAAGCAGATTGTATCTGGTCTTCAAGGATCATTAAATAAAGTCTTCATTTAATTATAAATCAATATGCAACATAAGGATAAAAATCGAAAAAAATTAATATACATAGCAGATAATTTTTCAAAGATGTGGTAATTCTAACCTTAAAGGAGCTACACTGATGTCCTTAATTTCATATTTCATCAAAACTTCTAGGCCTGTAACTACTAGCCTACTGACCAAAACCACACAGAAATCTTCATGCTATACAGGACTTACGGTACCAAGAATCAAAACTTCTCTCAAAGAAAGAATACAAGATTTCTCCCACCTCTGGTGTTATGCAAATGAACAAAATATCTCATTTCTTTCAACAACATTTTTAGTTAGACCCCTTCTCTGAATCTGTCTTTTCCAACAAGTATTCTACTTCAAAAACCAAAAATCTGTAGTTTTCTAGGGATTTCACAGGGTGGGTATTTAATATATAAGAGAACTCAGAGCATTTTCAGAATTAATAAACAATCACGATTTATGTAACTAAATTACTACAGGGAACACTACTGTAAGAGATTTCATTTGTCACACATCCTATCCAATGAGAAAAAACGTTTTGATCCAAATTACCTCTTCCAGTTGATTATTTAGGACAGATTTTCTGAATTTCAAACTATCATAAAGTTTAAAAGATAGAGTGAGAAAATAACATCCAAAAATAGCATTATTGAGAATGAGACAGTCAGTAACCATAAGTACTAAGTAACTGAGTTTTGAAGAGAGCATTACTCCAACTTTAGTATCGTACGTCCACTAGTTTAACTAGAAATATGTTTCGTATTAATCTTAAGCACAGACTAATATTTCATCTCATTACCTATGCACGTAGGTGGATCAGGCTGCCAAAAGAATCGGTTATTCAGCTGCACACATGTAATTTTAGCCTGTCCTTGAAGCTGATAGCCAGGGTCACACTGATAGGTAGTGGTGTCCCCAGGCTCTCTGCTGTCTCCGTATCTGGTGCCATTCTGTGGTGTCCCGGGATCATTACAGGTTGATGCAACAGAAGCTATAGGGGAACCAAGAAATAAAAACTTTAAGACTAGGTACTAAACATCCGTAATTAAAAACACAATATTTTTAGAAGAGCATTCCAACCAGAGGCAATATTATTTACTCATCAGTTAACATGGGAAGGCACTTTGTTTCTTTATTTCTATGAGAATTTGCCCACTGAGACACATCATGTGTCTGTTGGCTTCCTGCCAATTTTCTTAGTATAAAATATGGCCTGAGAGGGCATAAACACAAGCTTTTATCCTTTTTCCTTCTGTCCAGTTAATGTATCAAAAGAAGTAGTAACTCCTTTTCTCACTTTAATGTTCCAGTTACCAAAGCAAATTTCTTTATGCGCTATGATGCCTTCTGTACAATAGGGCAAGTATCGTAATGTAAATAACATAATTTTATGGTTTTAATATCCTCCACCATGGAAATGCTATGTATGCATAGCTGCTTGAACATTTTATACAGCCCTGAAGTTCCCATTACAGGGGCAGGCAATGAGTTTCTCAAAGTATACTCCAACTGAATCTAAGCAAGATACTTTGCCTATATTCAGTCTCTTGAGTTTGCATAATTCTGTAGATACAGATAATACAGTCAAAAAGCACAATATTAAAACAAGCAGAACAATCAGTATGATATGACATAAAGCAACTAAATCGGCCAAAAAATTGCATACACAAATCCACACCCACTGTGGATTTGTGGAAAAGACCAGGTTTCTTCTTCTGGCTTCAGGAATGCAGTAACTTCCCAAGTTGCAGCAAACTTTTCAGTCTCCCCTATGAAGTTTTTCTTCTCATCACCTTAAACTAGGCTTCTCAGAAGTCGCTCCCTAAGCTCTCTACTTCCCACACCATGACTTTCCCACCTGCAATATCTTGCAGTCTTTGGAGGCTCCCCTCCCTGAATCACTGAACTGCACTCTGCTACCCACCACGCCAAGCTGCTCCCCCAACCATGTCCTTTTAAAGGAACATATCGCACTTCATGAGCAAAAGTAAAAAACCAAAACCGCTAACCCAAACACTGTCACCACTGATGATATTAGTGTGCATCTACAAGTAAGTCCCTCTACCATTTCTCTGTCTTCTTTCTACCAAGTTTAAACTTCTTGAACCCAGACTAAAGATATTTTTAAAATCTTCCCACAACACCCATCTGCTCATCTCCCATGAGGGATAATCCTTCAAAAATCTCAAACTTCAATATTAACTTATTCTCTTTTTTTTCCCCAGTAAGCTTCTATGTATACTTTCTTCCATGCTCATTAATCAGACACCTTTCTTAAACTGATTCAAAAGCATCTCAACTCTACAGCTGATGGCTCTTCAAGGTATAATTTTGCTCTGATGTCATTAAGACATGATCAGACCAATGAGGAGCATTCAGAGATAACATACAATTTATTAAAAACATATATGTCCATGTTAAAACTGTTTTTTACCACTTCTTTGATTGATAAGCTAATGTTATCATCTATCTTATCCTTTGGCTGTGCATTCTCAAACACTCTGGGAAAGCAGTGACTACGTCTTTTGGTATTTTGAGCAATATGCAGCACACCCAGCACTTGGGTTTTAGGATAGCATCACAAATTACAGGCCAAAAAAAGACCAGGAGTATAAAAAAATGTTCCTTTTTGTTTGCTTGTCATTTTCTGTTATTACCAATAGAAGGGCCCGATCTCTTTCAAACTTCATTATGTAATATCAAATGTCATTTCTTATTCACTGGGGCTTTTCTCATGTCTAACACTGCTTTAAGCAAACACAGACACACACACAGAGCCAGTACAGAAAAAAATTCTATGGCTATTACACTGAAGTAATAGATAACTGAAATTAGACTTGAGGCTTTGTTTCCACTATGCACACAAACACACAAAAGAAAAATGGCTCATGGGCACTTTGCTGAAACCTCGTCATATTTTTGGTGGGGTTTGGTCCCCTGTGACAGTCATTGCCAACTGCCTGTGCAGGAAAAGCTGGAGGAAGAGATTATGAAGGAAGAAATGAGAAATAATTGAGAATCTTTAATATTAGAAATAACATGAAAACAAGAACCAAAAAAAAGACTTCTAAAACAAGTGAAAAAGAAAATGAAAAAGAATATGTGACTCTCCAAAAGAGATATAGAATATGCACCTAAAGTTTTGATGAAAGGGTAACTCTGCTATAGAAGGAATTTGGTAATAACTGAAACTGTTGATGGATCAAAAAATAGTAAGTGACAGAGGATAAGAGGAATGAGAGAAGTGTAAACAAAGGACACTGTTCTGGTGTATGTCCTGCCATCTGATATTATTTTCATGAGAATTTTGTACTTTTCCAGGAATTAGATTTTGTACCACAACAGGGTCAGATAAATTAAGAAATCACATAACTGTTGTTCTTACTTCATCTAACCAGATCTAACTTCACGTTTTGCTAAAATTCTTACTTCATCGAGCTCTGGGTATTTGGAAGAACTGGGAAAGATGTGTTGCTGAATGTAGGAAAAGTGATGGGAAGTTGTCCAGAAATTAAACTGGAAGTTCTTCAGAACAGAAGCTATAAAGATTTATGTTTGAATGCTGTGAAAAAGTACAATATTTAAGTTAAATCTAAATTTAAATATGGCAGTTTAGGACCTCCCCCTCCTCCCTTATTTTAACAAGAATTGAAAATTCAGGATAGCAAACATTAGGTTCTCCCCAAACTACCACCCAGAGGACTTGCTGAGAATTGATAATACATCAAGCATATATAAGAATTTGCAGGAGAGGGAAAGGTTGAAAAAGTGATGAGTAAAAAGAGAAACAAAAAAGAAAGGAAAAGGAGAAGCCTGCTAAAATGGTATACTAAAATGGTATTATGTATACTCCAGCAAAGAGATGGCCATTTGAACAAAGCACAGGAAGTGTAAAACATCTCTTTATCAGAATATATGGCTTATGATAACTGAAACACTATAAATGCAGGAGTTTGGTTTTCCATTTTATTATTTATAATTTTGTGACCTTTTTTCCATTCCAAAATAATATTTCTCATACCCTGAGATGTTTCCCACTTCTATATTAAGTAAAAGAACGGCAGTTTGTCAGCAGTAGACTTTTTTCTCCAGAATTTATAAACATCAGTCCAAGAATTCAAGTAATGCCTGTCACTGCTAATGAGTACTGTGTAAGCACTCCCCAGGCACTGTTCTGAAAATTTACCTGACATTCATATCAGCGCAGTGTACTAAATATATACTTAGCCACAGGGCAAGGAAAGCATGGTCATGACCTCAGAGAAACTGTTTCCTATTTGACAGACAATAATCGTTCTTAAAAATAGATCACTACAGCTCATGTCTGTTAAAGACAATTTTTTAAAGTATATGAGCATAAACCCACCTCTGTCATTAATTAGCATCCTTTTTTAACAAATCTTTGAATAATACTTTCATTTTGTCCTTAAAGGGTTGTATGCATTATAAATCTCAGCAAACAACATTTACTTGGATTTTTGACTGAGGCAAGTATGCACCAGTCACATAGGACTGATGCCCTTTAAAATTCATTTCACTGTTAGTCTACATTTCCTATATAGAAAGTTCTAAATTTTAAAAACAACCATAGCTATTTAATAACCACAAAATGTTCTTCATATTTTTGTTCTTGCACCCTTGGAAGATAGCTTATGTCTTTGAGACTAACAACCTTTTTATCATGCCAAATACACTTGCTCCTAATTAAACAAAACACCAGACATTTAAGCAGCAATGTGTCATCTAGTAAAGTGAACATTTAGACAGGCTGTCAACTGCTCATCTTGTCTCCTTTCCAAGTCGTTTTACTGCTTACATTTCCCAAGACGTTCTGTAACTTCATGAAAATTAGAAGTCTACTATTACTTTATTTGGTATTGCGCAAAAGTCTAAAGGGTATAGATGTTATATGCATTGATATATAATCCAGACATTAAAAATTGCCAGTTCTGTCATCCATCTCATTTCGTAAACAGGTTCTTTCCTTCTAAATCAATATACTGATACATGGTGAGGAATTTAATATCTATCTTACACAGTTATAGGAACAGACACGTGTTCATGCTCTGATGTGATATTGCCACATACAATTTTCAAAAAACTTCAGAAATTCAGAAACTTGAAGCTTAACACATTTAAAGACATATATGCTGTAAACCATGCAAAGCAATGACTACGTTTTAGGCTCACGGCTGCTAAGTCAAAATCAAATTCCCAAGTTAAACTTTTTAGAAATGGCTGAGAAGAATTAGATGCCTAAGATGGCACAGCAGGGAGAAGGGACTGGGATCCCATTAGGTTGGAAAAGAACTCCCTATCTCCCAGTTCTTGCACATGTATTCTAGGAAGTAAATTATAAGATATTCAGCAAATTATAAAGTACCACTCGGTACAGATTTCCCCTCTTCTCGTCTCTCAACTGCTCAGCTGGCCATGCTTGTGAACTAGAGGTGTCAGAAGAATGAGCAGTGGGAAAAAATAGAGATGCCTAGTGAGTTTTCATATGTCGGCATCCACTGTTAGGGTTCTCTATTGTGAGTTAATGTGAATTTTACAGAATCTTATTTTAGATCTTAATTTGGATTTGGTACCCAAATTACATTTTCAGACTTGATTTAAAGCTTCACTGAAAATCAGTGGGAGACTGCTTCTGAGAACATGACCGAGTGTAGATTTGTGTGTCTGTAACCTTGTGAGTAATATATTAGAGTTGTGCCTGATCTATCTTTCACCTCAAGAACACTTCATTTTTGTCAGTTTGTTTAGCCTGTACTCTATTATAGCTCAAGAAAGATATCATCATCTTCGTGGATATTGTTTTCACTATGCCTATGGTAAACAACCATGTAAGCCATTTGCTGCGTTTGCTGCACTTCTATCTACTTTTTCTACATATTTATAAAAATAATAAAGGATTTCCAGGAATTAGGCTTGTAAATTGCAGCAATGCACAAGTTTCTCCTGTTTAGACACAACTGCTTGCGTAACAGGTTTGAGAGGACTTTAGTATATCAAGCTCAGACATTGCATATAGGATTTGCAGTGACTTCAGACTAGCAAATAGTTTCATAACAGGTGAAAAAATACAGCATTTGCTCTCTGGCAAATATCTTACATCATATATGTAAATGTACAGACTAACAACTGTGCAAATTAATATTAAGCATATGTTCAAATAAGGCTTGCATTATCTAATAATGTAAAAGAAAAAAAAAACACCCTAAATCAGTCTGTTTCATTAAGCTGGAAGCACAAAAGCTTACATGAATAAATTTGAGATGATTTCTATGCTTCTTCCTTCGACATGTCTCCCTCCTCTTCAGGAGATGTAACTTTTAAGACATTTTATACTCTGCTTGGTCTCCATGAAACAGAGAAACTTCTGCAGCCAACATGTTGCAGAAGCAGAACGCAGCACTGCTTGAAACCTTACCATTATGCTTCAGCCCAGCTCTTGCACCAGCACAAGGCTGGATTACAGACCTGGAGGCCCTGGGCACTATACTGCATCAAGGACTCTGAGTCACAGTGTGAAGCACCTGAATTGACTGTACATGCAATTTAGCATTCCAAGTTTACTGAACCATATGAAGAGTGAGTCTCATTGCACACTGATCTCTGCAGAGGACTCTAGATTGTTGCATAATAAATCTGAATTGATTGTTGGGTTTCCTTTAAAATTGGCAGCATGAATGAGGGATTCTCAAAAGCTGCTTTTAAGGAGCTAATATGGTACAAAACAGTGACCTTCAGTCTTCTTACGTGGCATTAAGAGAATTAAACAGAGGATAAAGTAACAGAAAGAATCTGACTATGCTATTTGAAAGTTACATTTTATTTATATTTTAAATGAAATATATATTTGCCATATTTTATTTTAACATGAGTGGCACCAAAATCCAGCAGTATTAACATGGGCCTAGGTTTTAGATGGCTTCCCAGGCTTAACCTTGGATTATCAGATCTTGTAGACTTACACTTCTTTGTACCAGTTTCTACAAGATGGGAAGGGCAATTTTTACATTTATTCTTTGCAGGACAGCTGTGGAAATAAGTGCCAAAAGTATATACAATAAACATCATTCAAGTAAGATAAACCACTTGTAGTCTGTTCTTTCTCCTTGCTAGTTTTATAGTGCTTGCTTTTATTTAAAAATAGGCTTTAAAATCTGTTTCAAAAAAGTGTTTCAAAAAACTCTACTGCAATCAGTGAAACAGAAAAGATCCACAAGGTACTTTGGACTGCCTATACTTATCGCTATTGCAACTAACTCTCAGGCCCAGGGGGAGGCAGTCAAGCTTCTGCAGCAGAGTAATGGAGAGTGAAGTGCTTCATAATGGGCTTCACAATAGCCCAGCACCGAGCAGGGGACATCCCTGCTAACCCAAAGAAGAAAAGCCTAATATAGATGTTCCTGAAACACTCTCTTCCTCTTTAGATTTATGTGCTTCCTGGAAGTACAGAGATAAAGATCTATGTGAGATCAAAATATATAGCCCTGAACCTCTTACTGGAAATAAATTATCCCTCTTGGAAAAAGAACATTGTTGTGGTAATGAAGATGCTGATACCCACAAAAGGGATTTTTTTTTCCTCCTCTCATCCCTAGAAAATAAAGTTTTGCTATAACTTTAACGCGATAACTATCAAAGTAACCTACAAGCTGAATTTCTGCTTAGTTCCACAGAAACCAAATGAACAACTTCTACCTTCTATGAGGCTGGTGATATCCTGCTCAGGCACTTAGCCATAGCACAGATGTTTTTGGTAGGAATCATTTTCCATGTTAATGACATTGTGTTATTTTGAGCATGTAATGCAATATTACTAGCATCAGAGAAAGAGAAGAAACCGAACTATGAAATATGATAGGTTACAGACGTTAAAATGTAATCTTAAATTCTGCTGCCCAGCTGTTTATTTCTTTTAGCAAGCAATGTCTTAACGCATTTTATTTTCTTTGAACTCACGATTTAGTTAATTAGTAAAGCATATATGTGATTATGCACGTGTAACTTTCTTTCAAAAGTATTTTTGTGCTAACCCTTCTTTCTTGGTAATTTCATCATGGCTCACACTTAAACAATTGCAATGGAAATGCAATTCCTGGAAATGAAGATTCCATCATGGAAATGCTGATAGTACTTAAAAGTAATAGCTCAAACTATTAAGCAATTAATTAAAAGATATCAGAGCAATAAAAGAAATATTTCCAAGATAAACTACCCTAGTAGTTCAAGATCTATGGCACAGTTACCATAAGAATTTCTGTATACAGACACACAATCAAATGGAATTCAGAAACTGGACATAAACAGATATCATGCTTAAACAGATTTGTCAGAGTAAGCCCAATGCCATAAATACAGAGCCACTCATGTCTAAGTTCTTGTCAGAATAAGGAAGATATCACAAAAATGTCAACATCAGAGACAATAATCTCCAAGTAATTATTCTAATTAACTGACTGGGATGAGCTGTTTGTTTATTTTATTATAATTGATGACTTGTGTTAAGATAAGTATTTCTCAGGAATCTTTACTATTCATTTCTTATCTCTTCATTTATGCCCAAGAGCAAATTTGGGGAGAACAAGGAAGCACCAGAAACAAAAAAAGACAAAGACAGACAAGCTAAACCAAGTACAGAACTGCCATCATTTCATATGTTCTGTTTAATATTTTCCATTTAATCAAATGAGTGGCTGAAGTTGTTCTAATAAGATAGAAATATTACAAAAAAAAAATGAGAAAAATCTCTCTGCTGTTTTACTAACTTTTTTGCTAATTATTCTGCATTACCAAAAAAGATACATTCCAGTTCACATGAAGGCAGAAATAGGAATATTGCTAATTGAACTGTATGCTTAAAGAAGGCTATGACAGATAGAAATTAACAATTCCATAGAATCAGAGGTCAGCGTAGAAAACTGTCACAGATGGGTCTGATTCCAGAAGAGCCAGACATTTCCAAAAATGTATAAATCGGTTTTTCATTATGAGATGTGCGAAAACAAACCTTTGATGCATTGTGATCTTGAAGGGCAACATCTATGAAACCAGCTGAGGAACTATAAATGCATCATTTCATTTAAGAAAAAGGTGCAGCTCTCTCACATTATAACAGTTAAGAATTTAGTTCAAAGAAAAAAGGCTAGACTGTTACGGTAGAACTATTGGTGAGTATTGTTAAAATGAGGCTAACTGAGTCTGTACAAATGATAATCTGCCTAGAAAGTCTCTGACAATGCTGTTCCTTTCATCTGCCACATCTACTGGTTTTGTTAAATATGAAATAAACAAATTGCATAGTTAGATATAAACAAGTTCTCAATAAAATAAGCTTCAGGATGAACAGGTTAATAAAAAGCAATGAACCATCTACTAGCATGGGATCCAAGTGCTTTCAGAAGTCCAGACTAGCTGAAGATTAAACACATAGGGCAAATTGATGTGCTTCAACACAGAAGGCTAGACTCATTTAAGATGCCCTACAGTATCCAAAATACCCACACAGGACTAGCAGGTATGACCCAAGGGCCTGTACCCTTCTGGAGTGGTAGATGGAGACTGAGCAGAATATCCTAGGACATCTCAAATGGAACTAAAAATCTATGAAAAGGAAACCAAATCACGACCTTAGAGTAGGATTCATTTCACCTGCTCTTAGCTGTCTAGAAGTTTGAAATTTAGTCCATGTTAGAATAACTAGACCTATAACTGACAAAAAGAAAAATGCATTTTCAGGAGGAAATTGATCCCATTTACCTTAGACATTCAGGACATTAATTAAGCGAGGTTAGATACCTCATTTTTAAATGCTTAACTTAGGTAGGAAAATTTTGCTGCCAGTAACTGGGTTATCTTGGGAAAAAAGAAGCCAGGTATCAAATTTGTCTAGACCTTCCCTGTGCTCACATTCTATATCTTGACAAGAAAGAGTTGGTTGACATCCCTGGCTTGTTATACATAGTTTAAATGTACTTAACCCCCAGAGTAAAGGTCAATTTTGTACAATGAACTCCATTTTTGTCCTTTTATGCATGATTAAACGGTAATTAAGTTTTAATGAAAAGCATTAGGCTGACTACAATTAACATAATCACTCTAGTCAGTTTGTGTCCTTGTGTTCTACATGCTGAGCTGAGTGTGCAAGAAAACGGACTTTTAATATTGTCTAAACAATTTGTGAGCTTCAGTCTTTTATATTTTTTTCCATTAAAAACATCTCTGCCTATATATACAATAAATTAAGTAATTCAGAGATGATATTTTCTGATCTATCAAGTCTCACGAGCTGAGTATGTCATTCATCATTTTGCCTCTCTCCTCATACTATGCTTTCACAGCACCTCTCCTTTCGGTAGCTGTAATAAGGGCATTCCAGGACCCCATGTAGAGGATTCAAGTGATCAGCACCTTTGCAGCACAGTGAAACAAATCCTCCAACTGAAAGCTAGCACTTTAGTGCTTTGATTTTAAGCTGTTCATGTGACCTGATACTTTCAGATGTATACCCTCCATGTGATCTGTCAGTAGATGTTCATTCACATAGACATTCATCCCAATTACATTATCCAACGCAGAAGGTGCCCGTGTCAGAGTTCCAGAGCCTTGAAAATTATACAGTTCTGTGTAACTCTGCATCTGCAGTTTACTTTTTGCTTTGTAACTCATTTTAAATAAAATGTATTCCTTAATAAATGCATCACCTGAAAATCTTTCAAGTGACACAAAGATTCAGAACTTGAGCAGTTATCCTAACAGAACTTGTAATAAATCATTTACATTTTCTGGGATTGCCACTCTTTTATTGAATCAATTAGAGAAACTACTTAAGGAGTTAATTTTCAATATTTTGTGCAGTTTTGCCCTAAACTGACATACAGTTTGAACATATGATGAATGCAAAGTATGCAAAGATACTCATATATCCATAGTTCAATGGATTCAAATGCTTTACTGGATCAGGGCAACAGTGGTCTGCCCATCGCCTTAAGGACATTAAATAAACCAAGCTCTTGTTTTCAGGTGAAAAAATTTAACATTTTGTTTAACATATTCCTTAAATCATATATTTTTTTTACAACTAAAAAATAAAACATTACAACATTCCACCTGCCAAGCAGAGTGAACTGAACTCTTATATAGTTTTCCCTTAACTTGGGAGACACTCAGTTCCTTACCACTAATTCCAATTAATTGCAGTTAGACATACACTGCAGTTGCCAGCACGATCACTGAACAGATCCATCAGATATTACAGTAAGATGACAAAATCAGTTCTTCACTCTAATGGCATTTATTTGTCTCCTATTCACTATAGGTATCACCAAAGGTCAAAGAATATACACCAATACCTATTTTGACAAGTCTAACAGTTTATATATTTTCTTCCTTCCATAATTTATGGATTTACTGATAAGCCTGCTTTACACAACATATCATAAAATGTGTTTGCTAACTCTAACAGTGTAAAAAAACTCTTCATTACCACATACGTAAAATCTGACATTTTCAAACAGCTTGAAAAGCAGCATATTATATAGCACACAGGTCAGAAATTCCAGAAACATTTATTCTGCTCTTATTCCTTAATTCATTTTACATACTTTAAATAGGTATCTCAGCACAGTCTGTGCTTTGGGTCACAACATTCAGAAAAATTAAACTAAATGAAGCAAACAGGTAAAATTCAAATGTATTATTTAGAGAACAGGACAGTTCCCCCTGGTTTCCTCATTCAGTAGTAGTGAGTAGATGTCCTCATTCAGAAATAATAGAACTGGAAGCTTATTAGTGCCATTTATTTGAGAATGACAGCACCTCCAGGGAAGGTTTGAAATAAGACACTTATGTTCACACGTTTTATTAATTCACCTTCATTTTCCTACTTTCCTGAGTAGATATACCCTTACATAAATTGCATCTAAATATATAAAGATGCAATGACTGAATCAAAGACAGTGATGCAGTCTCCCTGCAGTCTCACCTGCAGTCTTTAACACTTCAGTCATAATATCACAGAAAAACTCCATATATTCAGTTTTACAATATTGATCCCATTATTCTGTGTATAGACATGCTTTTTCTTTAGACTTGAAGATGAAACTTGAAATTCTTTGATTAATTTAGCAGTAAATCTTTTAAAGTATTTCAAAATGATCAGATACATTCTATTCTTTTTTCCTCAGTTTAACTGTGTACACACACAGTTGCTGAAATCATAAAAATGATTCAGTATGCAACATGTGTAGTGATTAAAAAAGAAAAATAAATACAAAATATAAACACAAAGGAATTAAGATATTATTAGATAGTACTGGTAAGAACATGGAAAAGATTCAGTTCAGAAGAAAATTTGTGCATGTACAAACCCATTTGGGTTTGTACATAAGTATTAATAAAATAATGCTGGGCATGGGGTTGCTGTAAAAATCAAAGACTAAGAAAAATTAAAAATACAAAGCAAATCCAAACAAATCACCCTAATAGTACCTATTTTGCATAAATACATATAATAATTACAATAATATAATCTCTTTTTGTAAAGACTGAGGAAATTGTAAGATGGGAAACAAGTAATTCATGCATACTAGAATAAAAAGTAATTGTATTTGAGATGAAAAAGGATTTACATACTTGAGAACTGAATGGAAAAGCCTGATTTGCTGATAAAGAAGTCACTGTCAAATTGCAACGTCAACGAGTTGAAAGTGCTGTGAATATCCTCTGGAAGGGCTGAGCCACTCCATTCTTTCAGCAATATGCTGCTCTCAACAGGCCCATCCCATACCTTCAAGATGTCATGAGCAACCTCAGTGTCAAAAACAATAAAATGCAGACTGCAAAGAAAGATCAAAAACACTGCATATTACTCATTAAACATAATTACATAAAACTCCACGCAATCATTCCCAAACTGTTCTTAATTTGGAGATGCTGTTTCTGTTTCAGGCCTGAAGAAACACTGGTGGTGCTGAAGTGATACTCATTTTTTCCAGATAGATGAGATGATTTCATAAGAGAGATTCTGTTCTGCTCTCTCTACACTGCAACTGCAAAATCCACTATTAAGATATACCACAGTTCTTCTATTAATTAACTTGCTTTTATCATAGATATTTTAAGGTATAAGAACTATGATTTGATGAAAGCTTTCCTCTCTTTATTCAAATAAGGATACCAAGAACACTAACTGATTAGATTGAATGACATGCAATTGAAAAAAGCAATTGACATTCTTTCTGATAACCATTTGTTTTGCCCTAGGTGTTAGCATGTATAGCACAGGAAACTGTCAGTTCTGCCTTTGTTTTTTTTTTACATAAACAAAAAATGTCTTCTCCCACCTTTGCCTTCTGCCAAAATTCATAAACTATATAATTGGACTGTAATGGAATACTCTAATCTGTATTTTTCTCCAGTTGAAATATTAGATTTAGAATGGTGCTCAAGAATGTTATCTTAGTATTCAAAATCTGCACTGACTTCAAGTTCTGGCTGTTGTTTATATTTTTAACACTGAAGAAAACTAGTAAGTAAATATCAGCACTCCTTTTTGTGTTAAGTAGTTCTGTGTTGATATTTCTTCATTCCATTCGTCATTAATTTGAAATTTGTCATTTAAATTAAAATAACTCATTGAATTCACCTGTGATGGAGTGAATTCATTATTTGGTTTAGTGAAATGGGATTACTAAAAATAGAAAAATAAGAAATGAAAGATTTTTCAGTGAATGGACTTATATTGATAGTCCATCTTGATGATCAGTTAAAATGGTTGTTCACATAAAATTATTACTGAAACAGCTTAGTATTTTATTAAACTTTTGCTCAAAATAAAGAGAAAGCTAATATTCTGAAGAAATGCATGTACTAGACATCACATATATCTATTCTGGCACTGCAGTATGAAACTAACCTCTGTTGCATATCATCAAATATGTAAGTATCAGGAGATTCTCAACTGAAATTAAGATTATCTATTTTGATTAGAAGTATGTTTAATGTTTTTGCTACATTCTTGTTTTCACAGCAGTTTCCTGCTATGAGTAGAATAATTAGCATGAATATTAGACAGAATTTGCCATTTCTGAGTCTTTGAATCTGTGTGATAACTGCAGCAATGAGCTGAAATAATCTTTAAACTGTTGATATTCCTTCCACTCTTTGAGTGATCTAGCTAGTTCTTTCTTGTTAGCAAGTAAACTGAAAACTGTTTTACAGCTCTCCTTGTGCGTTACTAATTTTCTCCTGCCAGAGTCCTTCAGTCCTTCCACTGGCATCTCTTAAATTATCACGGAACATTATCAAGAAGCTCTTGATTCCATCATAGCGGTTATGACGTGTACTTTTATTTCAAACATTAGTCACCACCTGTGTTTCCCTCATTTTCTGTAGTTTTCTCATTTCCTTCCTTTTCTACTTTGCTGCCTACTCTACCTGGAGAAATCTTCTGGTCCTTATCTATTAAGCATTCTCTCAATCCTGTTCATGTTTCGTATTAAAACCTTATCCCATTTTTCAGATTTGATTACTCTGAGAGTCTTCTGAGATGTGGCTGGTCTTACCGTTCAACTGCTTATGGGAAAAGGTGTTACTTATATACTTCAGAATGCAGTATACATTAATAATGCTATGACAGAAGAGAGCAGTAATGCAAAATGAAAACCCTTCAGAGCTGTATATAAGGCCTTATAGTGCTAATCTTCAGCTGCTGTTAATTGTCAAATCCTAATCAGATCAAAGCATTGATGACAAAAAAGCTCTTCTAATAGATACTCAACAAGTTCCAAGATGCCTGATGTGGCAGCACTCCTGGCAGACAGCCTAGCACTTTATGGTTGCTTGAGGCAAAATTTTTAAAGAAGAAAGTGTTGATTAATTACAATCTATTTAAAACTAATTACTACATTGAATGTGGCAGTAAGATATAAAAAAAATGGCATTACAACAACTCAGGGGAAGAAATCTGAAGTCACAGATGACAGCTTAGCATTTTAGCTGGTTGACAGTTAGAAAAAGGCATAGCAGTGCACAGCTCTACCACACCAAAGATTTACGAGCCATATTATCTAATGCAGTTGACAGTTCTGAACCAGATGTCTAGCTGTCTGATGTACCACTTAGGCACCCAGGTTCCCTAGAGGAATGGGATTCACAAATGCCAGCACAAGCATCAACTCTATTAATGTATGAAGGAGTTAACAAACATAAAATAGTGTAGAAAAGATGAGTAGGTTAGGCAGAGAATATAATTTACAAAATACTGAAGTGAACAATAAAATTTAAGTATTGGAATTAAGTATGTACCTTATCGTCTTTCCTGGATCTGCTTCAATAATCCAAGTGCAATGAAGATTATTGTCATATGGTGCTGGGTAACCTGGAGACAAAATGCGCCCCGATGTAGCAGCATGAATTCGACCACCACACTCAGCTACAAAATAAATAAGGATTGTTCTGTTTATTTTTAATAAGTCCATAATATTTTGCACTTCCATTTCTCCCTCTGCTTCACATCTCTCTATCTTCCAAAAAGGTAAAAAAGTGGCCTAATATCTCTGAAACAATGCTATAAACCAGGACATACACATACAAACCAAAATATGTACACCAGTTAGAAATGTAGATATAAATGATCTCATTGCTGCCTTGTCATGAAGTAAAAAACTGTATTTTTGTGACCAAGGTATTTTACTGAAAAAAAGAGAATAGTTCAATATATAACTAGGACTACAAAAGCACACTTTTATCATCACCAAAGGGCAAAAAAGCATAATATTTGGAGGCCTCAGAGACATCTTATCTAGTATGTTTGGCTTTTTAAAGTACCACTGAATGCTGAAATTCTGAGCTTATGCAGTTTGGTTTTGTAATTAAAAACACTTTTTCTCTTGTTATAATTTCCAAGTGCTTTTGTTTAATGCTTTCAAGTTATTATATATACCTGCAAGCTTAATTCCATCATAAAACAGTTAGGTTTTGCCCAGTAATTTCCTTAGGTATTTAAATATTTAAATGCCATATGCCCACCAAGTGAAAGAATAAACCAGAAGGCTAGGATTTGAAAGTATGCAGTACCTCATTTTGAACATTTTTATCGTTACTACTTTAACTTTGTGGAGAGACTTACTGCAGCACAAAATATGCAGAATCAAATCAAGCTTACTTTGCTTATTTAGAGTATCATGCAATTAACCGTCCAGTTTAAAAAGACAAGCTGGTGAAACTGGAACTCTGTGTAAGAAAATCGGTTGCCACTGAGTCAAAGTACCAGTAACTCCATAGTTAAGTGATGTCCCTCCCTGAATTCCTACCTTAGTTACCTTAACAGTGTGACTTCACAAGTACCTATCCTGCCATAATGGTCACTCAGGACACTACATATGATTTATAGAACCACAGCAGAAAGATAAAATTATGAATGATTTAGCTATTTTGCAACATAAGTTCTTCAAATATAACCTTTGTCTAAAATTCCAGTTAATTTTGATTATATAGGAAAATTCAGACTGCAATAATCCCCTTGAAAGAGATCTGCAGATAAAGAAATGACTGATACATTACTGTATTTATGAAAGAACTCAAGATAACTCAGAAAAAACAGATTTTTTTTAACTTAAACTAATTGACAGATTTGCTTTCAAATGCTCAGAAGACCCCTTCAGAAATGAAATACATGATGTAGATTTTGAGGGGGTGCATTACATATTTCATATCCCCCCAAAATTTTCCACTTTAGGAGCAGACCAGAAGCAAAACTTTCTGGAGTGATTCTGACCAAAAACCCAAAAAGATAGTTTTCAACATACAGAAAATGTGCATACTATAAAACCACTACCTCAAAGAATACACTATATAAAGTATTACCTTAACCATTAGAAGTGATTTAGGTTTTTTTGGTTGTTTCTTTTGTTAATATTAAATTGTAACTCTAAAAGGTAGACCATAACAGACGATCAAGAAGTATGGCCAAATGAATGTTTTGAATGATGAACGTCTTAAGCAAGAGACTTATAGAAGTCAGTTGCCATTCTAATGGAACTTGCAAAAGCAGCTTTTCATCATCAAGAATAAACTCCTCCAGGAGAAAGTCTCTCTTCTTCTGGGGCTAAGCAAAATTTTCTTCAGTCATTTGCAAAGCCTTTATGAGATTGCATACAATGACTAAGGCATAATGTTTTCTGCTTTTGATCACAGCTAACAGAAGGGTAGTAACTAAAAATTATCTATCAACTTTTAATGAAGGGCAGGGCTGATCTGAGCAAAAGGCTCAAAAAAAGTTTAGCTGCTAATGAACCAGGTCTGTGAATATGTTCAGCAGGAGGAAGCTCCTAGAACAGACAACGTGGCACCCAACATGGGGGAGAGGCAACAAGCAGGGATGCTGCAGGTCAGGTGAGAATCTTGAGATAGCTGGTGGACTGCCTACGGCTGGCAAAAAAAGGCTTCAGAAGTCTCACAGAAATACTTTCACAGCTCTCAGGGGAACTCCATGTGAAGTTTGTTGAGCTCCGGGAAGTCACTGAAAATTGCTGGACTGGAAAGAAGAACTGGAAGAAAGAAACTTCCTCGCAGTGGTGCAGTGGGCTGTACTGGTTTTCAGATATTTGTCTGTCTCAGTATTTCTCTGTTTAACATTTGTATTGCTTGTAATGAAACAGAGTTTCAGAGACTTGAAGACATAGTGCTTTAAGAAAAAGTCTACCTCTAGGATCTGATAGACTGGATATTCTATCATGGCAACAGCAGCTCAGGAGCAAACAGATCAAATAATCCACTAGTGTAGGATGGAAAACAGAAATTAACTTCGTATTAATGAGATTCTGAAACAACGTCTAATTAATATATATGTTACTCTTGCCTGTGACAGCATATGAGACTCAATGACCCAGGATATCATCTGAACAAAAGCGGTAGCAAATAAACAAACTAACAAATTAAAAAAAAAAAAGAAAGAGTATTTTAATCTCAGTGAAAACTCTAGGCAATTCACAAATTTCATTATCAAAATGGTTGGTGCTGGAAAGCCTGAGGCATGGAAGGGAGCTTGAGGGTTTATGGGAACAGATATCAACAAAGGACATATATTTGCCTTATACCTGTGAATACGCAATACATATTTTCCTTTGCTGTAGACAGAACCGTTACCCAAAAGTTTTTTAGCCACTGCTAGACAGCAATGCATTTCACAGTCAGCAAAGTTATAATTGAATGTCCACAGTAAATTATAACTTAAAAATTAAATCATGTATAGTATACATCATTATCATATCATATAGAAAGCCAGAATACTTATTTTTTTCTTAAATGACCAGAAAAAAATCTTTCACTGTCACAACCCATATTACCTATGCAAGTTGGCAAAGGTTTGTCCCAAACTCTTCGGTCTCCACTTAAACAGGTCATAATACCACTACCATGCATTGCATAGCCAGGATTACAGCTGTATAAAATGACAGTGTCTATAAAATGCCCTTCGTCTTGGATCTTGTAGCCATAATTTGGTATGCCAGGATCTTCACACTTCACTAGGTCAAAACCTGCAAACAGAAATGGGAACGACAAAGAAGGAGAAAAAAAGACACAGAACAAAATATCAAACAAAATATAATGTCAGTGAACTGTATCCAATCTCGGTGCAAATTATATTCTCATGATTCAACTAGATTAGATGCATCCACAGTGACCAAAGATAAATTGCATGTAATTTGGGAATATTGGAAACTGAAATAGCATGAACTAACTATTCCTTTGATTTTGGATTATGACATTACTTTAGTGAAGAAAGCGATTATTTGCACTATTTTAAAAGATTAATGAGCAAGTTATTATTTAATACTCCTTCTGTTCTTGCAATCTTCTTTATTCAAAGGAAAGGAAGCAGTATCAGTCCTGTAGCTAGCACTGAGTGGGAGCTTCACCTCCTCATCTAATCTCCATACGCAAGCCAGTAGGCCATAATGGGAATTCAGGAAGGAAATGCAAAGGTTGTTTCATCCATGCTAGTGTCAAGACAGCATGGCTTCATTTTCTCCTCTAGTGAATATGAAGAGATATCCCTACAATCATTTTCAAATAGCATTCTCCTGGAAAAATGAGAGAGCATCTAATACCTAGTTTTTCCTCCTGTACAGAAGCTAAATCTGTGTTACAACTGAGTCCTCTGAAAACAGAAAATGCCTTTGTTTTCTTCTCAGTATTTCTGTTCAACTTGCATTACCTTAACTAAATATACATAACTTTGCCTGGTTTGTGTGTGACTCTCCACCTCCTGTGAATCTCACAAATAAATCAACAGAATTTGATGGAAATCATGATTTTGTTCATGATGCAGTGAGAGGATTTTGTTTTCTGTTTTTTTAACATAGTATAGTTTGGATGTCTAAATCATGTACATCCAAATCACAAGGAAAGAATCCTACATGCCTATTTCACTTGTAAGATTTGTTATTTGATGCCAGCTTTAGAAAGCTGACTTTATACCTTTTTGGAGATTCCCAAATGACACTGTGAATATTCAAATTTTCTCACAGCAAAATTACTGCTTTCACAAATTGGACACAAAGGTTGGGTTTCATCTGTTCTAACTCAGCTTCTACACATGAAAGGGCTAACTTTGAGCCAGTTACCTTAGGGTACTTTCATAGTCAATAAAGAAATATGAATCTCAAGAGGACAAATCAACACTTATTTAGGTATGTGCCTAAGATCAGTCAGCACAAACATCCTATGGAAATACTTATTTTTTCTATTTACTATAAACAGAGCCTAGGTTCCTTATATGAAAAGTTAGCTCAGAATTTTGAACATCTAGAGTTACAGGAAAGAAATCTCACCCCCCAAAAAGCTATTCTATCACATAGAACCAGTATCTCTATCTATGCTTCTAAAGTAAGGAACGCCAGGGCCCCAAAACCAATTAGCATGCTCTGA
Source organism: Dromaius novaehollandiae (assembly GCF_036370855.1). Taxonomy (NCBI): domain Eukaryota; kingdom Metazoa; phylum Chordata; class Aves; order Casuariiformes; family Dromaiidae; genus Dromaius; species Dromaius novaehollandiae. Next base: position 24,661,624 of record NC_088100.1, read on the forward strand.
CCAAAACTATAACCTTCAGCTTTCTTACCCTCTAAAAGAGCATGGCTATCTCTAAGCCATCTACTGGCAACAGTTTTTAGCTCACACCATCTACTAAATTATGCCTAAGACTGCTTGGGAGAGTGCTAGATGGCCCAAGCTAACACCATGCTAGGACTGATAAATTTCAGCAATATAGGCAACTACATTTCAGTATTCATACCAATGCCCTGACAATGTTTAGTTTACAAGCAGAGGTGTAGCCTATGTGTCAGAAGGAGTATGTATAATCACAAGTTATTTTCATAAAGTGGAAATCACCACTTACAAGTGCAAATGGATTATAGAAACATAGCATTGTTCCCTTACTAAAAGAGTGTATCTGGGTTAAACGTTTGCACATTCTTGCCATTTCACTTTGCTGTAGAAAAGAAGCAAACATGCTCAGTTTCCAGACAAAAGGGGTGGCATTTATTTTAACTAGCTCTCAGTATCTACAGTATAAAACAGCTATATCTAAACCAGTTGTCTGAATTTCCTTTTAGAGTTAATAGTCACTTACAGGGTATGACTAATCTCATCCTCAAGTAGATGCCTAAAATAGATTGAACGAACTGTGCAATTCTAAAGAGGTCTGTTTCTCTTCACTCACTATGGAGGGAGCCAAGGTGACTAGATCATTCAGGTGAGCTGAACATTACCAGAAATAGCTATATTTCTTGGGTTTAATCTCCTTATTAAACATACACAGAAATTAGCTTAAAACTCTAAAAAACTGTGATGTTATTTTAACGCTGATTTGGCAGCCTGAGCCAAGGTAACACCACTACTCTGCCACATGCTTCTAAGTACTTTTCCATCCTTTACTAAATGTGACATTTGTTTATCATTGGCAGTGGAATGCAACTGACAGATTAATTTTTCTCTGATTAAAGAGTCTTTTGTGTGTGTGTAGTGAAATAACTTTTCTATAAAGCAGATGTATATTTAGCCGACCACATAAAAGCCTAATTCTCTGCTACCTTCCACCACATAAAGTAAGGTTGTTAGGAAGACATAGTATCTTTCATAACACTAACAGACAGTTGGGTGAAACAAAACAAATAAACATATGGACACATAAACCTTTCTTCTAGTCTGCTGTACAGCCATCCACACTACTGAAGAAGTCAAGGCTGGGATAAAGCTGTCATTCTTACTTGCTATTTTTTCACATATGCCACTTTGCATTCACTTTTGTACAAACGTGTGGATATACATGATGCAATGCCAGAGAATTCTCTTTTCTTTTTTCTCTCTTTTTTTTTAACCATAATTTTTGCAGTGCTGCTTCTGTAGGATGAAGAGTCTTTAGAAGGCACCAGATCTTCTCAGTCAGAACATAAGGGCTTCCTGAATGGTGTAAAACTAAGTTTAATGTGCTTACCTCTTTACAATCTGTTTGTGCAGTATAACATGGCAGATATACAATTGCCTGGTTTTTTTCCACCATCTGCCATAATGACCCCAGAGGAGTCCTGAAACCTAAGCAATGTGGAGTGTTAAAAACCTCCTACCACAAGCTTCAGAAGTTTGACAGAAGCCTACAATAGCCTGCCTCCACTTTCTCTACTCTTGCTTTTAAACAGCACTGAGTATGTCAAAAAAATGATCTTTCTGTTATTTCCTTCAGCTTATAAATAGTTCATATTTTTGTATCACTCACTTATACCACCAGGTATCCACTAACATAGAGGTCTTCCACTTCCTTTGATTTGTAGGCTGTTACAAGTTTTCCAAAGTGAGCTACAGATCTCAGTACTGTGAAAATCTATGCCTATTGAAAATAAGCATGCTTTTCTTGGTTATGTTTGCAGACTCTGTGCAAGAAAACTGTGAGTGCCCATAGGTCACAGGTTGAAAATCACTTTAATACTACATTAAAATACTATAATTGAATTAAATATAGTATGTTCCAAAGATATGAAATTAATCATGAAATGGAATGACCTTGACATTACTTTATTAACATAAAAACTTACCTGGGCTCTTACAGGCAATCTTTGTTCTAAAACCAATTTTTTAGAGGACAGAAATTAATACAAAATATAGATTGAGGTTTGACATTTAGGAGGAGATAAAAAAATTGGGTTTTGCTTATGTTCAGACTAAAACACCCAACCTGTAAAATGATTTACTAGTCTTTGGCATTATTCTAACTAACCTAGTTTTGAAATTATTTATATTATTAAATATGCAGAATGTCTATAAAACATCATAGCAGTCTCATGTTAAAATATATTGACTTTCATAACACAAGTGTTTATGCATATGTGTATATATGTAACTGTATATATAAAACTTAAATAAAATATGGCTAGAACTTCTGTTGTAACATAAAATTCAATTAATGGTGCAATAACAGAAGAGTAAAATAATCACTTCCTGACTCTTCGTCTCCATTACCTCAGACCGGTCTAGCTCAATCAGATCAAAATTTAATGAAAATCTGGCAGATTTTGTCCATTTGAAGTTTCAATATACATATCATTAATGTAGGTGACGCCTCTCTAAATCTAACGCACTTTTCCTGTTCTTCTTGAAGTGACATTCTCCAAATGTGGACTTTTCCACCTATCAACAGCACTAGCACAAGGTGAATCACTTCTTCCCATCACACACAAGAGTATATCTTTCCAATTCATTTTTCCCTGACACTCTTGTACATGCTCTGGTGTCATCTGCCATAAAATGCCATATTGCTGTTGAACCTGACGGTTGACATGCTCTGACAGACCTTGTTAAAGTTGATGCTTTGACCTTGTTAAAGTTGATGCTGTGAACTTTCACAGTGGGGGGATATGGTCAGAAGAGTTCCGTACAATCACAGCACTCTGGTTTATGTTACACTGAAATGAGCCACCAGTCAGCCAAATTCTGACAATAATTCTACTCGTGAGGTTCACTACAGGGTTATGTGAACAGTGAATGAATAAAATCCAGATAAATTAAAACAAAACCAACCAGAATGCATCTTGATGACTGGCTATTGCCTCCTGACCCTGTTAGTCCAAAGTGATTTGTTCTGTCATATTTGATGTAAATAATCGGGAATGTAGAAATACCAGTTTGTGGAAGACAAATTATTGACATGTCTGTAATACATGTAGATTATTAATTACCACTTTTTTCAACTCAGTTTCATTATGATGAGTGCTATGGTTCTGGCAACATTAGTAAGTAGTGCAGTATGAATGCTGAGGACATGATGTCCACACTATGTGTGCTAAAGGGGTCTTATTTTGCACTGGCTGTAGTGTCCACTAGTGGCGGGGCATGCTAAGTGCATTCTTGGAGTGTATCTTCCAATGCCTGTCTTCAATATAAACTCAGGCAGAGGAAGTGAGCATTCATTTTATGTCCCCAAGGGACATTCTCAGGGATTCCATATAGTAAAGTACAGCAAAGCTTTAGCAAAAGCTGATGAAGTTCTGAGACACCTGTAAATGCTCTCCACACCTGTTTTGAAAGGAATAATACAGTGCACTTACTGAATATATATACATTTTGGTGTATTTATACTGCATGTAAAGCTACTGTGGCTATATGGAAAATAAGTAATCTCCTATTCCTATTTCTGAGAGAAGTCCTAGGTACTTTTAAATAGTAATTCTCCTAGAATCAGATCAGACCAGAAAAAAGATGTAGGCACATAAAAGGTATGCATTTCATTACCAGCCTTCAGATATTTGGTCCCTGCTTGGAAATGCTAACCTAGAGTTCAATCCTAAGTCTTTCTATACAAGCCATAAGAAAAAAAATTAAAAATTAAGACTTACCAGTCCGGAAAACAGACAAAAGTAACAAAGATACTCTGAGTTGCTAGCTATAGTACTCATCTGACTTGTAATTCCTACACAAAGGAATGCTGAGGCATGTTATATTATGTCTGTCTTATCAGAACATATAAAAACACTGCTATCAGGGACATGAATATAGATCCCCTATGAGCATCCAAGGAACTAGGCTGCAAGATTTCATGCATTCTTGTTTTCTTTCTGGCTTTGTAAATATTATTCATGCTTTGATACAACTTTCTACCAGAGGCACAGGTACTGTTTTCTGCTCCCAAAGTATAGTATGGTAATTAAAACTTTATCTAAAGAGATGAAAGAGGACAGTTTTAAAACCAGAAATAACTGAACTGACAGTACAATAAATGTAACATCATGGTGCTTAATATTGTGGCCACATGGTGCAAAGCACTGATCTGCTACAAATTCACTCTGCTTGCTCAAAATTGTTCAACAATTTTTGACAGGTTAACTTTATTTGCAAGCTTTATATTGGATTAATTATTATTTGTAATGCCATTCTGACTTTATGCCAAGCCATACATAAAGCTGGCATAAAAGCCCAAAACTTTCATAAGATTCTTTCCACATGCTCCAGCTAATTTTACAGGAATTCAGTCATGCATTCATGCCAGATTCAGGTCAAATTTGCACTGCTGGGTATTCTGATGCTGTACAGATTCATTTTTAACGATCATGGAAAAGATCATTATAGATATGGTATGATATAGGTCATTATAGATCTAGATATGATACAGATCACTCATTACAGATATGATATGATATCCCCGGATACGATCCAACCTAAAGGAATGCTATAATCACTAAGCTGTTAAAAAAAAAAAAAAAAAAGAAAGAAAAAAAGAAAAAAAAAGAAAGAAAAAAGGAGGGTGAGGAGCACTTCTTTTTCTCACAAATTCAAAGAAAGCATGAATCAAAGTTGTACCTCCTGTGGACTCTGAGCCTTTCAATTTGCAGTATGAACTCAAGCAAGAAAGCCTACCAGATAAAACTGCAAAGACATTTTAAGAAGACAAATGCCAGTTGGAGTATTTGCAAAACTAAGATCTCTAATTTAGGTGCCTAAATAAGGAAAGCAGGTTCCTTTTATATCAAGAATAACAGGTGCCTCCAGAGAATGAATGAGAGCACATAGATGTTAATTTTGATACTAGATTATATACTTTCGTTCACAGTAATCAGCAATTTAAATTTCTCCAACAACTTCAGGATTCTAAGTGGTTTTAAGTCTGATCCAGAACAACTGTTCAGTCCTGTATAGCTATTTGCCATAAAATGCCATAGATCCACTTTTCAGTGTATCAACAGGTCCTAACTGGGGATTAGGTATTGTCCATAGACTTGCCAAGGATCCACTCTATCCCATTATCCAAGTCGTTAACAAAGATGTTAAATGATACTGGTCCCAGTGCCACTAGTGACTGACTGCCAGCTGAATCTTGGACCTTTGTGCCTGATGGTCCTGCCAATCTTCTACCCACTTTACTTCTACCCACTTATTCAAACCTTATCTCACTAGTTTGGCTACAGTGAGACACTGAGTGCACTAACAGGCCTTAATGATCCTGACTAGATTGAACTGAGGCCTCTGCACACACTCCCTGCTGAATGGCCCAGGAGCTCTGTTAAGCTCAGCTCTGGACTTCAGTTCCTACCTGAGCTACACATAGGTGTGCCTATCTCCAGTTCCATCACAAGTTTGCCTATACCTGGCCATGGACCTGGTTTGTTCACATCCTGACCTGTGGACTGACTTGCCAGCTTGCCCTTGAACCTGCCTTGTTGCTAAGAACCTGCCAACAATCTCTGCAGTGTGTCTGATCCTCGTTATCCTCACTGGACCTGATCCAGCTTGACTTCCCAGCTTGATTTTGGACCTGCGTTGTTACCATGGACTCACCTGAGGATTTGGACTCTCAGTTGATCCCGGCTGCCATCCCTGGGCCTGCTCTGCTTGCCTCACTCAGAAGTGGTAGGACGGGCTCTGGCTGGCGAGGCTGCTACCCTGCTGGCTGTGTTATTGCACCAAGCTCCCCACCCCACTGGGTGCAGCTGGCCCTCGCTGCTCCCTGACAGCAGGTACCTCCTTTTTGTTGCCAGAAATCACACATTTCCAGCCTTCCCCACCTTGACGGTCCCCATCCATTGCTTGCTTGAGCATAGCCCTGAGGTGTTCTTCCTTACAGTGTGAGATATGCAATGTGGGAGTTACATCTGTGTCTCTGCAAGGTCTCTTTAAAGACCTGGGCAATGTCCTGTTAATCTCCCCTGACACTACAACCTCCTGTAGCTCCTTGACCTGGCAGCTTACTGCTTCGGCTGGTGCACATCCACCGCAAGTGAGGCTCCCATTGCTTCCATCAGCCTGAGAACCAGACAACCCCATCCTCCACCAGGAGCTCCATCTGGGTCGAGGCTTCTGACATGCCAAGGGTGATCACTTCAGCCAGGGCTTGGGAGCAGGCCCTTTGGCCTGTCACCATCATTCTTGTTCTTACTCTAGAAGGCCTGCACAACCTTTCCCTAGCAAAAACTGAATAGGATCCTGATACCGCCTAACCAGGAATCAGCTGAAGCTGTAGCTGTGGGCATTCTCTAATCAGGAAACTACAAGTGGAAACAAAAGTCCAGCTTCTGTGCTCATATTATTTCCTATAAATTATTATTTCCTATAAATACTGATGTTTGTTACATAAGGGGACATACTATTAAAATAGCAACATCACCAATCCCTGTATATCACAAGACGAGCCATGAGGGGTTTTAAGTTTCTGAATGTGAAAGAGTTTTGGAGCTCTCATTTTAAGCACTAAAGGACTAAAAGCACCACCCATGGGACTCTAAAGAATGCTCAGTAATCTCTAATCATCTTAGTACATGCTACAACATAAGTATGGCCTGCGCCCTGCTAGCAGAAAAGGTACTGTTGTCTTTTTGTTTCAGTCTTTCAGAGAAAACAGAGCTCATAAATTACGCATAATGTATCTGAAGTTTGAGAAAATGATGTGGCAAAATATTTTAGGATAACTACAAAAGCAAAAAGGGCAAACGCACATTTGAAAATACTAATTCAGTACACACCTCAAAATACAAATGCAGCTATAATAAGTCATCTTCACATTAAAAAAGTAAGGTAATGTGAAAACAGAAAAGATCAAGAACTCTTTTAGGTTATCGAAATCTGAAGCAATTTAAGCTCATAAACATAATCTGTGTTTTACACAGAATCATCTCTGAACTACCAAAAAGTAATTAAAAGTAAGAAATGGTACTTGAGTTAATGTTCTGGGACTGTAATGGCTTTCAAAATGCATGTAAATGTCAATAAATATTCAGCAGTTGTTGCATCTTAAATATCCCTAATTTAATCTATTTAATTAAATGAATGCAATTTCAAAATGAGAGTTCCTGGTATTCTCATTGTGGCTTGGAATCGTTTATATGATATTGAAACCTACAGCTGTAGAGAAAAAAAAGCAGTCTACATTATGTGCTGAAACATACCAATTACAAAATCTTTACATGACTAGAATTATAGAAAAACTGTAGAAAGAGAAATGTTTGGATAACATGCCTACAGTGAGGTATCAGAAAACACTCATTTTGTGAGTGTTCTGTTTATTCAGCAAACCTCTGGGAACTTGGTTGCACCTTTTATCCATCACTCTACAACCGTTGCTAAAGAGAAGAATAATGGAAACAGGGGGTTTCAAGAGCATCTCAGGCAACCAAGAGGGAAGGGTGCTGCTCTGCTCCATTTAGATTACTACCAGATGTAGTTTAGATTACTAATTTGCAAAGAGCCTGGGACGGCAATTGAGCATGGTCTGTATGCATTAGTACAAAAGCAGTTCCAGGCCTCCCTCTTTCTCTTGGATCCATAAAGATTTAGCAGGGGGCCTGGAATTTTTTTGTATATTGGTGATTAAGTATTTTACATTCTAACACAAGCCATATGAAAGAGAACAAATGAGTCAAATTTTTAAGATAAACTGATATAATTCTATATGCTTGTACAGCAGAAACAGTTCACTAGAAGTAATGATACCTGCCTCTATATATATAACTATCTTTTGTAAACTAAGACATACACTTTTAATTCCTCGAAACTTTTGCAAGCCTACACCAACTGACATTTGACCATGCTGATGAGGCAGTCTTTAAACGAATAATACATTCCAATGGGAATTTCAGTAGTTTTTCTTTACAAAAGCAGCATGTAAGAAAACATCCATGATTTAAAAAGTGGTATAAATACATGTTCTCAACAAAAGGTCTTTTGAACATAAAATGAAAAAAGAAATTAAATGGTTATAAGTTTATTACACCAAGTTTTCAAAGCTTTTCCTGACAATTTCAACGCACATTTTTCTTCTATGATCCCTTTTCAGTCATAGCATCCACACATACAAAAGACAGTGTTTATAAATTTAAAAAACAGATTAGACAAATGTAAACAGATAAGAGAAGACATTTTTTGTATATGATCATTTTATCAAAACAAAATTCTTGTAATAAATAACAAATCTGCAAGCTGAAGTAGCACCAAAAGGAGCGATGGGCATGCAAATACATGGGTCTGTATCAAGATGATTACAGTGCATGCATAGAAAGCATACAAGTAAGTTTTGAAATCGGCAAGCAAATGAATAATAAATTATAATATATACTCAATGTAATAAAGGCCGGGATTAATGGTGGGATCCAGTCTAAGTTTAAGAACCCCAACTTTAAGTGTCCATAGAGAGGTATCTTTTAGGAATATTCCATGCCTAAGCCACCTTCGGCTGATATGGTCAGTACCTAAAAATATTCTGTAGGTTACTTGTGAGAAGGGTACTGGGTTTGAGCTTTTTTTTTTGGGGGGGGGGGGCGGGGGGAAGAAAAGAGAAGAAATAATGTGAAAAATACTTTTTTTCTATGGGATTATCTATCTGGTTCCTTTGCCTGACACCTACCAAATCCTTCAGTGACTACAACTCCATTCATTTTCTCATAGTCCTTTCTAGAATATTCACTCTTAGAGCATTCAAATCACCATGAACATTAAGCATTTCTTCTTCAGTGAGACATAAGAATTTTTTTCCTGCATAACAAATTGATACATAGAAAAAGATCTGTACAAGATTTATAAAAAATGCTGCGGTTTAGACAGGACTGACAGTAAAGACCCCCATCCTCTGCAACTGTGCTCATTCTTTCACACATTGCGCAGGGAGACAATCTGCTCACAACTCCTGTAGCCCCGGTTAGTGGTACTGATGCCCAACATGTCTTAAAATCAAGTTCTAGATATCCTGTGGTAAGCATCTTGGATAACGAGAAGTGCAACAATTTTGTCCACCTGTCACCATTCATTAAGCAACTTTCATCAGCTAGTAACATTATGGAAGTGGCAAGAGTAACAATGAATTGGTTTGTAGCATTCATCTTCCTTAATTATCTGTCTTCCTTATAGTATTTTGCTGTATATATGAATTCCTAATCTTATTCATATATCATATATAGAAAGTTTTAGCAGGGTAATTTTAATACTATATATGAAGTTTTAAATGAATAATCTTGAGTTTACATTTAAATGATTTTTTACATTTTTAAATAATTAGAAATATATTGCTCTAATGACTGACAAACTTGTTGCTTACTTATTGCCAATCTCTGAAGATAAAAACATAAAAAAAGAAGTAGATTCTAGGGCAATAACCTGGGTCTTGATCTGTTGAATACAGAATAATTAAGTTAAAATCATTTAATAAAATGAAGAGAAAGGAGAAAATAGTCACATTCCTGCACCAGACCTGATAAAATCCTACCAAGTGAGTTCTGGATAAATACTTTATTTTCCCCTGAAAGTTCATATAATTTTGAAAACTCTGTTTCATTTCAAAACAAAACAAATGGTTATGTAATATATTTCATATAAGTTATCTTAGAAGACATCATTTCAATGGTATTCATAAAGATAAAAAGTCAGCCAGAGAAAAGCTAAACTCAAATTTTCGTCTTGGGGCATACACAAATGACTGGTAATCTCTAATTTTAAAAAAGCTGGAAGAGAATTTACACACATTTATGTTGCTTTTGTCTAACAGTATGTGAAGTAAGGAACTGAATAATGATGTCTTTACATTTGTGTTGCTTAGATTTTATAATTAGGTTGCTATAGCTTATACTTTCCATAAATTTAACAGTCCACAAATCAGCAATGAAGCAGCTAAAAGACCTTAATCTTAGGCTTAGAATTGCAGCAAGAAGGAGACTGCAAGAAAGAAATCCATCATTCTAGGTTTTCAAGTGCAGATCAGCTACCTGACTTAAGGCACTGCTTAACAATAAGACAGTTATTTGGATAATGATGGTAGTGGTTGCCCATATCTCATACTCATTCTGTTAAACAGATCTCCATCTTGACAAATTGGTTGCAGCTTCTCTTTCCCAAAACAGATAGGGTTGAGAAATAAACATTCAGCAACCAACAGGAGGCCAAAGTAGGCAAGAAACCCAGAAGAGAACAGTAAGATACTGGCAGTTCTCTTCGAGAGTCATAATCTTTCAGACAGGAATTTCTGGTGGTGGGAAAATTTTGGTAACCACAAAAGTGGGAAGAAATTGTCAGTAATGTCACTTTTTACTCATGTAGAACTTAGAAAAGTACCTCCAAGAGCAAATGATTATTAAGATAAGTCCTATGTTATGTTGAAGGACATTCAACAAAGCAACAGGAATCTTTGTGAAAAGTGGAGGAAATGTGCATGCTTTGGGGACAAATTCCAATTAAAACTCTTTAAGCACAATTGCACAAACGTATAATGGCAAAGTCTATTTATAATGGCTTTACAGAAATAGATGGAAGAAAATCAGGAGAGAAAAAATTCAGGTTGAGGTGATAGACAAGTTCTGTCCTTTAAGCCACTTCATCGAAAAATTCATTGTCGTGCTATATTCTCATTAAGCTCTTAGAAATAGTGCCTCAAATGTCATCACCTGTTTAATATTAAAGTAACATAATCTTTAGGCCAGCATTTCTGATATGAATTTAGTTGAAACTTATTTGCAAATTTAAATCACTTACTATAGATAGGATGCAACCATCAGCAGATCAGAAACAAATATGCCTAAGATGCCTACTTGAATAAGCATTACTGAAAAACTTACTTTCATATGCTGACAATATAATTTCAATATAAATGTAAAACAACATGTGCATCAGGACACCTATGATGATCTCTGCTACTCCCCTCATTTTTTTCCACCTTCAAAGAATAATACTATTTTAAACTTTATAGCAGGAAGATTTTAAAAAGCAGCTTTTTTTTCTTTATAGTAGCTATGAAATTACAACAGGGAAACATAGTAGTTTTAGACTGGATGAGAATCTCTGGCCCATACAAAGAAAGGCAAGAGTCCTTCTACAGGGTATAGCTGGCAATTATCAGAACCAAATTAGAATAACGTCTAACAAATTACCTTTTCACATGTTCTAAAACCCCACACAACTTTTTTTTTCCTTAGTTGAAAATAAGAGATAGCTAACATCTTTCTTCTTTCTAATCCCATGCACACAGGGATAATTTCAGTGATTCAAGTATGATAAAGTATGTAATTGCTGGGAACTAAATAAAATATTTTTCTTCTGAAATGTTCACAGGGTTTAAAAAAAACCCTCTTTGTTATTCATTTTGTGTTTGCATATTTACAATATATAAATTTTAAGCATTATATCTACTTCACTTACAAGCCTGGATTTCACTCCAAGTGTTTTTTGAGATAACAGTCTAATGATCATATGCTATTTTGCCAGTACCTTTATCCTAACACTGTTACTCTTCTATTTATTGTGACTTCTCCCTTTCCCAGTTGTTTCATTCTATACTTTCTTCCAACCTTCTTCTTGCCAACGCAGTCTCAAATCTCCACTCTGCATGCTTCCCATGTCTCTTGCAGAGCTCGCCCTGCTCAAATCTAATCTTACCCTGTACTCTGAGATCCTCTTCCTGCCTGCTCCACTTCTGCTCCAGCCTCCTTGGTTTGGCACTCCAGCTTCCCTCATTCCAAACTGCAATCATGGAAACATGAGAGGTGCCAATCTATTCTTTTCCTTCTCTCTTCTTCCCTCCTCCCCCAGTCTGGCTTCCATTTCCTTGGTATTGCAATGAAACAGCACTATCCTTGCTTTCTCAGACTACTTACAAGACAGCACAGACAACACAAGGTAAAGCATTCACTTCCATCCCAACACAGAACCACTGAGAGTGCTCATTAAAGAACAGTACTTTTGAGCACTCATTCATAAGGTTGGACTCGTTCAAGTGCTTTACATGTAAAATCTAGCTACCTAAAAATTTATACCTTCACAAGTTTGGGTAAATTTTCCTGGGATGGGTAAAAGTCCAAACTAGAACACAAATGTCAGCATGACAGCATTTTCTTCTCCAAAGCGTGGGATAGTATAACTCTTCAATGAAAAGGTTAACACAATTCTTAATGTGCACCAAACAAAATGCTTTTCCTAGTTCCCATTTCAGGAAAAAAAAAATACTATTTGGCAGCTACTCTGTCTACCAAAGCTGTCCTTAGAAGTTAAACTCAACAGTCTCATTGGTGATTAAAAGAGTCTTTCAATGAAAAGTGACAAACAACCTTAAAAATATGGAGTATTGCAAGACTGACATATCCTAAGTTGACATAATTTTCTTTTTTAATTATAAGCTTTCTGGATTAATCTATAGCTTTTTTAAAAAAAAAATCATAATCTGATTTTCTTTCTTTGCAAGCAAGTTTCAGAAAGTTAAAATATGTCTTTAAAAATACATATCACACAATACTGATTATGATGATATGAAATATATGCTTAAATTACATGCATACTCTGAATATTTTAGATTTGCAAAAGAAGTCTTCATGTTTTCTGTTCACTTGGTAATAAGATGAAGGGGCGGGGGGGGGGGGTTCTTCAGTTTGGGGGCATTGGAACTTTGATTCCAGGCAAAAACTTGACATGTAAACAAGCAAATAGGTACATAATAAGCATCAGGGTTTTTTTGCTTTTAAAAACAAACTCCTTAAGTACTAGTTTTATGCAATTTATTTTTTAGACTGTACAATTTGATAAATCTCTTCTTCGATTAGGTAGAACCACACAGAGGAAGAAGTGTTTAATGCAGTCCTTAACAAACTGAATCTAATTTCATTCTGAATGGAAGAAACAAAAACAAAAGCAAAACCACAGATATTTTGAAATTCACCAAATGGAAAACCCCAGGAAAGACTTTGTACTGAAAATACTGAATGACTCTTTTTTTTTCTATGCTTTAAGATTTAATGAATGTAAATTCATCTTAATCTTGTGAAAACTTCTGATTTCACAGAATAAGATTTTATAAATGTTCCTTGATCATGTTCACCTGAATAGATATATCATTCAGTGCGTAAGTGAAACATGGCTTTAAGAATGAGGCTAGATTATGTAGGTATTGAACATATTGGAAGCAGGAGATAGTTTCCTTTCATGGGGAAAAAAATGAAACAATAAAACATGATCATGTTATTAAACAGGGTATCATAATTCATGTGCATAAGTAGGCTGCATTAAAATTTCAAATGGATCTTAATTTTGACTTTTATTGAATTCTTAGTTCTCAGTTTTGCAATTTTAACTTTCTTTTAGCATAATTTTTCTATGCATGTAATGTAGTTTAGATTAACCTGGGGTTAGACATAATTTGCTGCTATTAAAATGGCTTATGAATGTCTTTACATATTATATATAGGTTGGCACACATTCATTTAATGATTTATGCCTTTTGTTTGTCTGCTTTTACTTTTGTCTTACATTTTTACTGCAGTGTGTGAAGGTTCTCTAATTAGTAATTGAAAAGAAACTACAAGAGCTTCTTTTCATTATTGGCTTATTCTGCTCAACTGACAAAATATGGCCTGAGGCAAAGCCACTATTTTCAGAATTTGAGTCTGTTTGTGTGCAAGGATAATTCACCGAGTCTGTAGCTTCAGAACATTATTTTCACTGACATTCTTCTAACATTTTTAAGTACTGTATAACAGGAAATGAACTGAATTAAATTTCAATTCAGGATTCTGCTAAATTAATTTCTACATATAAAACATTTATCTAAATGTATCTAATTTAGATTCACCTTCCATGTTCTACCTTTCCCCAGTCCTTGAAAGATGTAGGCATAGAAAATGTTTATAACTCAGAACTTAAAAATGAAAATTAGAACTAAACCTTTAGCAATAACAGAATTGTACGAATACCAAACCCGTGTATCATGTCTGAGAAATGTATTTCACAACCTGTTTTCTCCATCTGGAGTGTGTATCTTGAAATCAATGAAAAGAATATTGTACAAGTGCTAAATATACATACTAAATACAGAGGATGATAAATACAAATAAAAATATTAAAAATGCATTTTTAAAAAACCCAAACCATGAATAATCCTAATTTTTTTTTTCTTCTGGATAGATTTGATAGAATTTCATGCAAGTCCTAATTCAAAATTGAAAAGTTCAAGGAACTTGGTGAAAGCCATCAGGTCTATGGAGAGGCCAAAGAGCAACTCTACATAGTGGTAATGTTCCTGGCACATCACAACTTGAGAATATTTTCTGAGGACACTGATGGATTGTATCATGAAAGTAGACACATATCTTCAGGACCATGAAAAGAAATGAGGTTTGAAAATTCTAGCCAATACTGTGAAGCCAAAGGTTTGGGGTTTTTTTTTCTCCTCAAATATGTGGGAACTTCTACTGAGAAAAAACAAGGGTGGAAAAGGATTTGCTCAGGAAGCACAGGCACTGTCTTTTGCTGTAGTGTCTATTTTGAAATGTGAAGATTGTGTCTATATTTTTAGTTTCTTTCTACGAATTTTGTACATGTACAGCATGACTGTAAAACACAACTAAACAGCAATGGCTGTAAAAGATAACCAACTGCACAGCAACTGACAAACAGAAATTGTGAAAGTAATTTCAATATTTATGTCTAAGTGCAACAAATAGGAGACGCTTAAATACAATTACTGTAGCAGAAATTTTTGCAGGAGTTAAGAGTGATCACAGTACCAGTAAAATCCAAAGTATAACAAGAAACATACAGATAACCACATGGCAGCCTATTAACTTCAGGATATCATTTGGAAGATGTGAATATGAACAGGCATAAAAGAGAGATCCTGTACAACTCCATATAGATCACGGAGCACTCAGCATTATGGAGCTCTCACAGCATCAGAGAACACTTGTGCATGACCTGGTATAACGTGTGGAGGGGCTGTTTTTGTTTTTCCCGATATCTAAGAAAAGGTGAGAACATATCCAATGAATGAGGATTAAATAACAGTAGTAAGAAAGCACTTGGGACACAAGTGAGAGGAATGTTTGCAGTTAGTACAGTTCTCCACATTACGAGTGAACATCAGGCAGAAGCCAGCCCACATTAAAACTCCTCTTGTGCCAGGACTGTGACAGTAAAGCACCTAGACACTGCGGGGAGACTGCCCTGCTTATTATTCACAGGCTGTATTGCATTGCTCTTCATTTAAAGTTGCAGTCTGCTACTTTTACCAAACAACTATGTTTTGCCTTTACTGTCTGTTACTCTGTGGCATCAGTAAGATTTCATTTTAATTTGAATGTTGCTTCAAGGTCAAATACTACTGACGAGATAGCACAGAGCACTGGCACCTTTACACGGCAAAATCTTCCTGCTGATCAGGAAAGGTAGGCGCAGCTGTGGGAACACCTACGGCTACGTCACTTCCCCACAAGAACGAGGGCTGTCTCAAGGAGAAAAGTCTTAACTAGATAGATTGAAAAAAAAAATTCTCCCAAAAACACAAAACTGAAATTATGAAAGAAGTACTGACGTTTTCTCATCTAAGCAAATCAAAATCACACCAAAATCACTTGTGGTTATGACATGTGTAAGCTTATATTTTTACATGTGGAGCTGCACTGAAGTCCACTCTTAGGAAATTAAAACCATATTAAAAATCCTTTTATGTTCTTTGGACTTTTAAACATCTTGCCCGCTGGTTAAAAGAAAAAGACGGGGCGGGGGGGGGGGGGACATTGATATTTTTGTAAACACTATTTAAAAGGAGTAGGACACAACATACAGGAAACTTTCCATCTTTGGCTTCATTCTTAAGAATAAAATAATCCACTGATTTCTCTTATTGGAAGAATCTTTTACTTCCCACATCTTTTGCATACAAAAGAGTTTTAAAACACCATCCTTAGGTAAAAACTTCCATCCCATCAAGCTTTTGTTGTCATTTCCTCAGCAGTGAGGTATGAGTGATCACAGTAATTCCCCTGATACCAGTGTAGAAGTCATTACAATAAATGAGAATAGACATTCACTCTTCTTCACTCTAACAAATTTCTACCCTAATTTTAAGGAATTGGTTTTACATAGACTTGTCTTACAGGAAATAGACAACTTATCCTCTTTGTTTCTGTTGTTTTTCCTTCTCTGCTAGATTCAGATTCTGACGGTGCTCAAATTACAGTTTCATTGACTCTCAGTCATACATACTTTCCCCATCAAGCTCAGGCTAAGATATTAACAGTGTTAACTACTGTCTCAACTTCTCTGAAGCAGTTTCCTTAAACACAATCACTTTAGCTTTGTCACTTTGACACTCAGTCAACCACAATATGTTTTAGTTTCTTAAGAGATTACAGATTTCAGCACAATCTTTTTCCATAAAATATTCTCTATCCAGTGTGCTAATCCCATTTCCTTCAAGACTTCTCATAGTTACTGATTAAAGAATGAAATTACTATAATTCCTAGTCTTCATTCACCATTGTTCTTACCCTGAAACAATTTCCTACATAACAGATTTCATTAGAACTTGAATCCTTCACAGATTTCAAGACCTGCTTCTGTTCTGCAATTTATCAAACTACCCAGATTCTAAATTTATAGAATTGTTTTATTATTTCACTAATAAGATACTGAAAATAGAACTAAAAGTTTCTTTTTCCACATTTCAGTTCTCACAGATCATTAGCTTTTTCTATTGTTGTATTTGTAAATTTAGCATCATCCACAGAATTAACATGTTAAAAAGGATAAGAAAGCAGTTGCACAGAACTGGAATAATAACCTTGAGGTTAGTCTTTTTAATAATATATTACAGTGGTTCTAAAATTCAAATTTCTCAGCTGTACTATTCTTAATTTCTATAGGATTAATGGGAAAAAAGCACTAAACCCAACAATTAAAGGCAGCTGATATATCCCTTTTTAGCAGCCAGAACTCAGCAATCAGCTAGGAGATAACCAGAATGCTTTACCACTAGATTTATTAAATCATCACTCTTTCCAGCTCTTTTAACAGTTTTATAATATTCATTAGGAAATTTCATTCATTCTAGCATGTTTATTTCCAATTCCTTCAGTGTAACCACATTTTAGCACTCTATCTTTTTTCTTTATTCCAGCAGTTTTAAAGTATCTGGCATTATATTTCAATCTGATAAGTGGCTGAATAAACTGCAGAGTAATCTTTCAGGAAGCTAATTCCAGCTGTAAACTACAGCTTGATTAATCTAAACAGATAATTGTCATTTGGTATTTGTTGTATACACCAAACACAAAACAGATACATTCATTTAGTAACTGCATCGGAACTGCATCGCAAAGCCCAATCTCATGCAACAATGACAGCCATTTCTGGTATGTCTCATCTTCAAAGTACTGCTAGGACTGAAATCCTTTGCAAAAAGAACGGGAGTGAACGCTGTGGCCATGTTTCAAAGCATCCCAAAGGAATGCATCTTAAGCTTGTATTTGTTTATAAATGGTGAGAAGTCCCACACTGCAGGGTTTTGAAATAACAAAGAATATAGGTTATTGTCACAGTTGATGTAAACCATCTGGTTAAATGGTCAGTGTCTCACAAATGTATTTTCTTGAATTTGGCTTCCTGAAAATACATATGAAAAGTAAGAAATTAGGTTGTATTTACAAATAAGGGATTATATCATGTGAGAGTGGGCAGCCAAAGATAAACATTTCAACGTAAATTGCTGCAAAATGATCACATATGATATAATAAATGTATTTGGCAACAAAAAAAGGAAACTCTTAAGTAGAAGTAGGAAAGTCATCTTGCCTCTATACACAGTCTTGCTAAGATGACTACTAGAATAGTGTGTCAAGTTCTGTGTACAAACTTCAGGAAACATGAAAATACTTGAAAGAACTTAAAACAGAGATTCAAAAATGATCAAACAGCTGAGGCAAAAAAATTAAGACATGAAGTACTCTATGCTAGCTTACACAGCAAAAGTTGGTACAGGACAGAAAGTTTTATTAGAATTGCAAGCAGAAATGTAACAAAATCTAGCTAATGGATGCAAAAATTAAGCAAATTCCATCTTGAAGTAAAAAGCTATTTCTAAACAGTACATGGAATTGATCACTATAGCAGTACTCAAAAGAAACTCATAGACCACCCTTGAACTAAATGTCCTTAAAATAAGATTATTTTTAGAACAAATGCTTCATTCCTTTCCACAAAGGAAAAATTCTATGGTTTGTATAGGCAAATCAGAGTAGATATGCCTTGTGGTTCCTTCTGGACTCTGAAACATAAAATGAAAAAGTATACCCTCTACATAGGAAATAAAAAAGAAAAAAAAAGAAAAAACACACAGAATACTTGAAGAAGACATTTCATCTAGCCAGAGTATCCTTCTTTTCCTTTAAAGGTAGCATGATGAGATTTCAGATTTATCAGGCATAGCAGAAACAGAAGGGAAAGTGACAGATTTCTGCTTATTCTAGAGCAGGCCTCCAATCCAAAGGGAAAGCCAGCAGACGCACTGATGTTTTATGAAAGAGGGATGATTCCATTTCTGTGCCACAGCTCTGTTAAATACCCTAAGACAAACTTGAAGCATGGTGTTCTCTTCTGCGGGATTCTATAGTAGCTCATGGAAGCTGATGTAAAAGTCAATAAATAAAAGGCAAAGGGTACTTGGAGATTCCTTAAAGCCTAGACAAAATATCTCTTTACATGTGTTGAAAGCAAACTAGTTATCTCCAGAGCTCAGGAATACTTTTTAAAGTTGTCATTGTTTCACCAGCTAAATTATTTTTAATTAATCACACTCAAACTGTGGGGCAAGTGACCCCCAGAATCTTCCTTGTAATCCCAGTCTCCTGATCATCCTGACTGTGAAGCAGATGAAAATTCTTGTCCTGCCTGTTCACTCAGGTCTCCTTCCAGCCTGCTCCAGTCTGATCCCAACAAGAAGTCCAAAAACGTTGAGAGTGTGCACTGAAACACACTTTATTCTTTTTAGTCACATTTGTCCTTTATTTTTTTAATTTGACTGCACAAATTGAGTATTCGTTTTGAAAGATCTAGCTCTGCAGGAATCTTCTGCTGCAACATTAATATATTCAACTCACAATACATAACAATTCACTCATTTTCAACCCCCACTGCTAAGTCTTCAAAACAATAATGCTTTCCTAATCTAGAAAGGTTACATTTTTGCTTTTAATAATATGCTTAAAATATACCTATCCAGCAGTGTAGGCAATAAAAATTCAATCTCACAAACACAGTATAGACTAGAAAATACTTTTCAGCATTTCATAAGAAATCACTGCAACTGAGAAATATATATCTCTCCACAAAACAGTAAATCAGACCATATCTGTGAGCTACTTACTTGTGTAAGTGAGCTGAAATCCTTGGTCAGTATCGGATCCATTAGTATTAAATTCTATCCACAAATGGTTAGAGGTGCTATTAAGGATAACTCCCACCATGTCATCTTTGGTGAAGGCTCCCAGAGAGCGGGAAGAACTGTCTTTTCCATCATACACCTGGTAGAAACAAAAATCACAGTATAAAACTGGACATCAAATTTAAGTATCTGAGGTATTGTAGTTTATTTTCACACAATACTTTCAAAGTTAGCTGTGTATGGTAAATAGTTTCTCAAAAATGTTTCCATCTACTGGGGTACATATCACTGTAAAAATATCTTTCTTGATTTTGCAGTTCAATGAAATATAGAATATTTTACCACCCTTAAAGCATTTTATAGTCTTTTCTTTCCTTTTTAGTTTTGTGAGCTTATCTGGAATGAATTTATTATTTATACACTACTATCTTCAGAGATTTCATAACCTCAGATTATTTTTCATGACTCAAAGACTATGCCATTTCAGTCACAGGTGTCTTTTCCGAAATCATCACAGAAGTGGGGCTGGAGGGGGCAAACCCCATTCTGCTCTGTTCTCTCCTGTCTGGAGATATCAAAGGCAGAACTGAGGTATTAAACCAATCTGTAACCTTTTGTTTCAGACTCTGAGCCTGCAATAATCTTTTTTTACAGTCAGTTTTAACAAAGAAAGATATCATTTCATACTTCATCAGAGATATGCAAGTCTGTTTCCAAACTAAATGTTGAGCTGTTATTTACTCTGTTATTTTATTGAGAAATTTCAGTGTAAGACAAAATCAACAATACTAACTTCTGTGATTTTTCAAATCCCTGAGCTAACACAAATGTGTTTTTGATTGTACACAAATACAGCACAAGAACTATGAGAAATGATTTAGTATTGGTTACGTAGGTGGAAAACTCCTTTTGCTTATTTTTAAATTTTCACAGCAATAATATCCCAAAATAGTCTTCTGCGCTTTTTTTGTCAGAAAATGAATTTAGAAAGCTAATTTCTTTTTTATGTTAAATAAATGACTTGTGCTTTTTCATCAGAAAATAGGCACATTTTAAGTGTGTTTTTATTTCCAAAATGTAGATACTTGTACAAAAGCAAGTAACCAATTGGTTTCTAATACACAGGAAAAGATAATTTACCGTGATATTCTTATATGGCCTAATGTCCTAATGTGACTGTAGATATCTAGTGCAAAAGACACAATCACACTAAAAATAGCTAATAACTACAACTTTCCTTTTTTAAATACTGAATACTTATGCTTAAGGTTTTGGTCATCATTTTTGTTTCATACATTGTTAGCATGCACTTTTAGACATCCAGCTGTAAAGGCGTTGTACTTTACTAAATGTTATAGATATTTTTACTACCCTGATGATCAACAAGTTAGATAGCAGTATCTTTCAATATGCATTCAGGTATAACTAAAACACCATTCATGACATAAAAATGAGGTAAGAGGAACCATGTGAAAGGAGCAGTAAAAAAGAACTGATTATTTTTAACCGACGTCTCTGGCCCCATGATGGCTGACATTACAGACATAACTGGGTACATCTCTCTTCACACAACTGAAACAGTGTTAGGGTACAAATCTAGAATGCAATTGTCTATACTGATAACTTCTTTGACTTGTCCCTGGCAAAGTTTCACTTCAGGCCAGGCAGCATTTTCGCATATAATTCTTGGGCAATCGTCATGGGCCAAGGACCATTCCCAGTAGGCAGGCTGCATGCGAACACTATGTTCTAGCATATGGAGGAGATCTCTCACATGTGACTGTCTCCAGAGCAAGAGGAGACATGTCTGAGACACATTTAAAACACTAGTATAGATAAAGTCACTATTAACCCTATTATTGTAGTGCATATTTTTAACTCATTTATGAGAACCACTCAGAAAATACAGTTCACATACTATAATTACCAAGTACTACTTTTTCTGTCATAAAGAAATAAGAAAGATAGTTTGCAAAATAGAGGCAAGATGAGAACTATATTCTGGTTTCACTGCTGGCTCTAGCAAATTTGCAGTGATTGCATGACGAAGATTTCACCCACAGTACCCACACTATAGGATGATAAAACTTTAGGTGGCAGTTAAAACAGAAAGGTCAGGAATCTAAACTCTGAGTGACTGAGAAAGGGTAAGTTTTAAAATAATCAGATGACTCAAGTACTCAGTTTAGCCGTATGCCTCAAAATGGTAATTCTGTTTATATTTCTTTACTTGAGTAATGATGTCTTTCCCCTCAATTCAAGTCCAGACTTTGCCACAGCTGCAAGAACCTTTGCTCTAACATGTAGTAACCTGCAAGTGCTCTCTTTGAAATCACTAGTCTTGATCATTACTCATGCACATAATCTTACTCATATCAGAAATTTTTGCTAATTGTTTTCTGTCTCTTGTGCACCACTTAACCTCAATATGCAGCTGAATTTTACAGTTACTACTTTGCCAGCAGTAAACCTGGTGGAATATATACAGTTGGAATTGTTTTTATATTTTAAAAACAAGTAAACGAACAAAAAGAAAAAAACAAGGCTCTTGTTACATGTTTTCTCCCCCAGACCTAAAAACATTTAGTGACTCAAAAACTTTTACTCTAAAAAAAAAAAAAATTTTATTTTTCATCTTAATTACAATTTTTGCTCAGCTAGACTTATGGAACAGGAAAAAATATATATCTATACTAATATCCCAATCTTAAAAATGTGCATTTCAAAACTATAGTAATCTGTCATGGAAAGACCGTATCTCTCCATTGTTGGGTATAGAACCTCAAAGGTGGCTTGTTAAAAAATGTAGCCTCTAAAAAAGATATACCTAACACACTTAAAGTTGGGTGTTCACTAAAAGCACTGCTCACTTCTCTTCAACAGCTGCAATCAGCACAGAGTGTTTAGCTGTGCATAAACAGATCGTAACAAAGAGGATCCAGCAGCAAACTGAGCTGCACTTGAGAGAATGAGCAGATCCTGAAAACGAAACTCTTCTGATCATGTTGAAACCAAAAACACTACATGGAGCTTTAACTATGTCTGGAGTATCCATGAAAGGAAGATAATCAAAAGACAAATATAGCAGCTTTGTTTCTGTGGGATCAGAAATTATTTCATGAAGATTCAAGAGGCAGGCTTGTCTTAGAGCAAGAAGCCTGACAACTTGTTTGATCACCAAGGCACAGACAATTTCCGGTCTTTGTGATGTTTGAAAAATCCTAGTTCTATAAAACATAGATTAGGATGAAATCCTGAGCTCCCACTTGCTGTCTAGCAGTTTGACATGAACAAAATCTGTCTCCTGCAGTGTTCAGAGGCCCTACAGCTACCAAGGGGTGAATGTGATGACCTAGGCACCAATTGCAGGGACAGACTGCTCTGCGGCAAAGCTCTAAATATCTTGCTTTATACTATCACTGAGGTAAAATATTTTGATAGCATTTTTTGTCAGTATAAGAATAAAGCATCCTGAGCTGCACAAAGACTGGAAGTGTATTTGAGGGTTATTAGCTCCAGAATATGTATAACTTGTTCTAACCCTCGCTGTTCTAAAACTGCCATGTAGCCTTCCAAACAAAGGTCCTAGAAGACAGCTGAGATTAACAGCAACACTGGGCTAGTGACCATAAAAACAGATAGAAATTGAAATGCTAGATTTTCAAGCAGGGCAAACCTAAATAGAAGGAAAAAAAAAGAGGAGTTAGAAGTGGCAGAGCTGGAACACTAAAGTTATGTTTATGCCTGTCAATTAAACAGGTCCAGGATAGGAGTACAGGCACCAGAACTCAACTGTCTACACAATATTTATTGTTAGAACATGCCTGGCACACATTTGATGTGGGTGTATTAACACTCTTGCAAGTCTTTTCTGAGAAAGTCTCTTGAGAGAGAGAGACTTTCTGTACATGTTCCTGACATTGCTATGCATCTTCCTATACATATTCCTAAAACTTTAGGTTAGATCCTCAGAGAATTCTTACAGATCTCTCTTCAAACAAATAGTTATATTATACATTTCTGAGATGTTATTTATCTTTCCTGCAAAAACAAAGATATTCAGGTGTGAAAATGTCCTATATTAAACCTTAATGCATCCCATTCAAGCTGCTTGCCAAGCAAAGTTTGGGGGCTTTCTTCTGTGCACACACACACACACACGTCTGGTGTTTATATGGTATCTTGCTCACATTTAGGGTGCAGATACGAAAGAAAACAAGACTGTGATACCTGCAGCTCTGCCCAAGGTGTGGGGGAGAGTGCTTTTGGAGTGGTGTGACAAAGGTGTGTGCTTTAGGAAAGTGTCTTAATTCCCCAGTTGTGCAGGCTGTAGATCTTGCCAGAGTACCTAAAGGCTTATTTCCTTTTCACACGCTCAGGTTTCCTTCCCATGCATATCAGGAAAAAAAAGGGAAGAGGGAAAAGAAAGAGAGTACACGGTATGTGTTTGCCTAAAATAGGATATAACCAGAGCAAGCAACCACAGTGCAGACACATTTCTGAGCCACTTTAGAGAATAAAAAAAAATAAAATAGGGTGTTCGCTGACAGTGAAATCATCCTTTTTTGCTGAAGAATGAGGCACTGTAGTTCATAAGGTATTTCCATTTTTCCTAATTGATATAAAAAAGGCTAATTTCTTCTAAAAAATTGAAAAAGAAAATGGAAGAGGAATACAGTAGAGACCTCTGAGAAATCACTGAGGAACACATATTTGCAACCCTGTATGAAGGAACAGCTATCACTCCAAATGTGCACAAACAAAATTGACAGTTAGTCCTCAAGATGATGTAGTATTAGCATATCCTTGAAATATGAGTGCTGCAAGGGAACTGCAGAATATCCAAAATTAAACAGAAGCCATTATCTTGCCTCTTTATAAAGACTTTGTAGTACCAATTTCTTGAGTCTTCTGCATAGTTCTGGTCTGTGCCTGTCCTGAAGGGCATAGTGAAGTTATGGAAAGCACAGACAATGGCAGTGATTTCAGAGCATTTGCCTTAGAAGCAGAAAGTATGGACAGCAGAAGGCCAATCAGGGATACGACTGAGGTTTAAAAAATCATGAAGGCGTTAGAGAATGTGAATGCAAAACTATTCACCAAATCTGGCATTGTTAGAGCAAAGGGGTACATTGATGAAACTTTTATAACATTGATTTCAAATAGATAAAAGAAAGTACTACTTTACATTGTAGGAGATGAACTTCCAGGCTTCCAGGCTCACAGGGCAGGCAGATAGTGCCAATTGACTTAAAGGACTAACAAATTCAAAGACAACAGGTCCATAACAGATAATGAAGTGAATAAGCAGCAAAGTGTTGTCTAACTTAATCCAACAGCTGTGAATGCTGGGCGAGCATAGGGGCAATGGAGTGGCCAGGCTGGCACGTTTTCCCTAAGTAACACCTCCTATTACCATTAGTAGAAATAGAACACTGTGTTAAATGGACCACTTGATCTGACCCAACAAGGTATTTCTTATGTTCCTGAGATAACTGGCATCATTTTGAGAAACAAGCATTCTTTTTCTAGATGGCTTCCTATGCTAGGTTGTTGGAGTGTTCTCTGCTTTCAGCCAGCATATTTTAAACCATCACAAAATGTCTCTTTTTTAGTGGCAATCAAACAGTATCTCCTCATGCTGCATGGCAAGACTAGAAAGAGCATTTCAGTCAGTCTAGAAAAATATGTTCCATAAAATAACTGAAGAAATCAGAGGCTGAATGGATAAGTTTATAAAATCTGAATACTAGAAGTATCTTAGCCGGGCTATCAATAATATAAACAAAGACAGGACATAACTTCAGGCATTAACATTCAGTCATCCATGCTGTTTAACCCCCAGCACATTTTCAGTCAAGATTTTGGCCTAGGCCAATTGGCAGTCTTCCAGATGATGCCTGGGCAAGATTTGGGGGCTTGTATAGGTCAAGAGCTGTTTCCAGTGGAACCATTCTGTTTTGGGAGTGGAGAGGGAATAGAGTACATTTTTACAAATGCAAGTTATGGAGGGGCTGTAGGGGAAGAGAGTTTAATTGTATAAATTCAAGCTGTGCTGTGTCATTTGCCTTCAGAACCAGAGAACAGACCTTGCAGAACAGACTCAGCCATAGTTTTGCCTCTGTTTCCTTAGGATCCTCAAGAGTAATGTGACAACTTGTAAGTGTAGATGCTTACAGATCTGTGAAAGAAGAAAGTATCTAACAGATTGCTTGGAACAGCTTTTTCTCAAGCAAATCTTTCTCACATCTCCAGGGAATAGCTCTAAGTATGCTTGACATCCACATGAAAGGTTCCAAATGATAATTGAGTTTCTTGAATGTTTGTTTGCAATTTTTTAAAATTTTCTTTTTCAGATAGTCTGTTAAATTACTTATAAACTTACTATGTGCAAAGTTTTTGGGAGATTTACGTACAGTATCCGAGCAGCTCAGTGAGAAATTAAGTTCTTCCCTGTCTACTGTGTCTATTCATATTGAAAAGAATTTGGGGGATCTGCACTTCCAAACCTTGGAACACAGGAGCAATGGACAATATTGACCATATGGTTTCCCCACTTATTCAATTCTCTTCGCTCTAGTAGAAAAACCATGGGCAAAGTTCTTGCAGTCATTCATTCGAGGTGCCCACCCAAGCATGGAGAAATTCATTATCAATGATTTTGTTGGTAAAGATGGAGAAAATGCTACTTTTCTGACTGTAACATTATAACAGTTTTGGAGATTCCTAAGGTTTTGCATATTTCATGGTGAAACCCAGTTTGTACTTATTAAAAAGAACAAGTTTATCAGCAAAGAGACAAATGCCTATATTAATAAAGCCAGTACTTAACGGGCAGCTTTCTTTTTCCTCTCTCGCCTTCCTTATATCTCTCAGTGCATTGTACTTCACAGGAAATGTGTAAGTTCAAATTGTCACACTCTTTACATAAGGAGCCTCTCAAAATGGAATAATGGATAAAAGTATGGCAAACAATATTTGCTTCATAATACATTTGAAATTACTTATGGAAAGCATTCAGTGCAAGTAAAAATAATTTCTAACATATTAAAATGGGTTGCTATGTAGTTTCCAGACAGCAAGTTGCTAACTGAATTCTAACTTATTTGATGATTCCAAGTAGCAATTAACACTGAAAAATTAGAGAAAAAATTTAAAGAGTAATTTAATGCATGTTCAACACTTCAGATGAATTTCATGATTTTCAATACATATACAAAATGCAGCAGCAATTATTTAAAAAAATATATAGGCATACTGTAAATAGGCATACATTACATGTTCAAAATCTCTATGTATTAAGAATGTGTTTCAAAGGTTACCTCCATAGTAAGAGTAAAAGAAGGCAAATCATCTTCCGTAATTACATTTTGAGTCAATATTACAATACTGTAGGTTAGCTGACTTCTAAGTTTTCAAAAGAGCAAATTAGTTACTTTGAAACAAAATTACAACTGCTGCAAAAGACAAAGTCAGAAACTAAAAATGTTCCAAAAATGTGGCATATGCAATTATAAACTGTCCTTTTTAAAATAATTACAACCTTACATTTATAACATTATTGTGAACAGAAAATCATACCAACAACTGTAGCTCTCAAAATCCTAGTTCACATTTTAGGTTTTCTTTTTAGATTATATCTGAGTGTAAATAGTTGACAGGCACCACACAGGCAAGCGTGGGACTCCGGATGGTGCAGCCCACACAAGAGGGGTTTGTTCTGGGGTGCTCCCGGAGAGCTAAGAAACCCTGGGTGCACCAGGGCCGGAGCCGCCACACTGTGGGGTTGCTGTAGCCTGGGGGCTTACCTTCTAACGACCCCATCATTGACAAGGCCAGACAAAGGGGAAGTGACACCACAGACCCACACCACCATAGACATCTTGATGCTGTGGAGCTGCTCCCTGCAGAACGACCTGCTAATGGGCGCGTTGTTACCCACTGAGCAGGGCTGTGCACCGAGCAGGAGGTCACCCGCTGATGTGCGTGCTGCTATTGACTGGGGCCTGCAGCTTTTGTGTAACTGTGGGCTGGCGTTGTTCTGACTGGGTATAAAAGAGAGTAAGCCACATGCATTTGTTGTGGACTTGGACCTACGGTCAGCTGGCCTGCAACCGGAGGACTGTGGGGATGCCCTTGATGTCAACAGTGTGGTGATGAGAAACCGGGGAAAACTATACTAAAGGGACGGCCCACAAGGGGCAAGAACAGTCGCTGTACTGTGCATCCAGTGCTTGGGAATCTGGGAAAAACTATACTGGAAGGGTGGCCCTCAAGGAAAGGGCAAGAGCAGATGTTGTACTGTGCACCCATGATTGAAGTGTAGAGCCCTGATACATATATATATTTTCAGTTATGTTCTATTTCTAGCTTTGCCATACTGTTAGCTTTGTTATAATCTCTTAGCTCTAATAAATTCTCACACTTGACAAATGATGATCTCTCGAGTTCAGTACAACTAACCACAAATCTGAAAGAATCCCAGACATCCCTCTAGTGGTGTGTCACAATAGTTTAATATTTCCATAAATACCATTGCACTCTTAATGTCATATCACTCCTAATGTTTTTTTTTTTTTTTTTTTTTTTTTTTTTTGAATCTGGTATAAAGAAAAGGGATGCTGGAATTTAAATTCTGTGTGAAAAAGGGAAATGAAGACAAAAAGAATTAGTGTTAAAATATGAATTGTCCACACATGTGAGTGTAGAAGATGGTAGAAACTGAAACAATTTTCTTTTTACCTTAACAATATCTCCCTCACGCAGCTGAAAGCTCCTGGCTCTCAGACGGATTCCTTTTCCAGCCTCTGTTTCAATTTTATAGATACATTCATGGTTGTTGTCATAATTAGATGGAAAATTTGGAGACAGCAATGTTCCTTCATTTCCAGAGACAGTTGCTCCACATTCAGCTACAGAAAATAGGCACATAAAAAAAAAAAAGTGAATTATCCATTTCAAGAAAAAAAAGGTTATTTTCAGTAATATTTAGACTCTATGAAAACTCTAAAGTGCTGGTGGCTATCTAGGAAAAGTATGTTTCTGTTGGACTTCATCTATTGGACAAACTCCTAAAAAACCCTACAGAGTTGCTATCTCCAGCATTTCACTGGATATATTTATTATATGCTTTTTTTTATATTGAAAGAAACTTGGGTCCTTTCATCTAGTCCCCTTTATCTGCATTTTATTCCTTGGTCTTCCAATCAGACTAAACTGTAATGCACGTTAGTCTGATTCCATAAAAACTGAAAGTTTTGTTGAAATATAGTTATTGTGGTAGCATATCAAACAAATGTAACATTGTTTGCACTTAATCCCCTGCTCAGCTTTACAGATAAATATTGGAAAAAAACAAGGAAAGAACTGCTGAGATTAAAGAATCTGGCAATAAATCAAGAGTATTCAATTTTTTTTCCCACCAGGAATAAAAAACAAAACCAAGAATCTACTGACATCAATCAGGGCCAAGAAGCAGCTCCCTTTCTTTTTTTGATATACTTTAAAAAGAGTTAAAAACACCAAATGAAACATAAAATACTAATATTTATCTACAATCAATTTAAAAAAAATACAGATATTCTTGACTAGTGTTTAGGTCTCATTGTTCAGCCTAAAGATAAAATGTATTGTGTCAAATCCAGATTTTTACCTGAACATCATTCATTCAGAGCTCATTCTGAGCTTGACATAAAGATAAAACAATTAAAATAATAATTAAGAAATGCAAAATCCTAAAAGAACAGGTATTTTTTATAGCAAGGCTATTGGTTTAAAAGTTTGGGCTCTTCCCTCCCCTCTCCTCCCCTCCCCTCCCCTCTCCTCCCTCCCCTCCCCTCCCCTCCCCTCCCCTCCTCTGCCCTTCCCTTCCCTTCCCTTCCTTTCCTTTCCTTTCCCCCTTTTTTTTTTTTTCCCTGTATATGTTAAATAGACCAGGACTAGGACTCCAAGGACATTAAAATATTCATTCTTGGAAGTGTGTCTGTGTGTGGGGGGAGGTTATCGGTATCTAATATGGTTTATCAGATACATGTATAAAGAACCACTTTGAAAATATATTCTTTAGAAACACCAGAAAATAATTCATGTAAATATCTTCAGGTAGAAATGCAG
This sequence comes from Dromaius novaehollandiae, assembly GCF_036370855.1. Lineage (NCBI taxonomy): Eukaryota > Metazoa > Chordata > Aves > Casuariiformes > Dromaiidae > Dromaius > Dromaius novaehollandiae. Next base: position 24,691,310 of record NC_088100.1, read on the forward strand.
GTTTTATATATATATATATAGAAATAATCTAAAAATACCGAATTTAAATTTCAGAGGCCTTGATGGACATTATCAAAATTATGTGTTTCTTGCTTTTGAAAAGCCTAAAGAACATTGACATTTTTTGTGTTTTAGATTTACCTCTTATAATTAATTCAGTAAAATCCAAGAAAGAAATAAGGAAGGAAGGAGAGGGAGGGTTAGGAGGGTAGGAAGGAAGAGAGGAAGGAGAGAAGGAAGGGAGGGAGGGAGGGAGGAAGGGAGGAGATATTCAGTCTTACTCAGAAGCCTTATTGCTACTTTCCACGGGACTTTTCTTAGGCAAAATAAAGAAGCCAACAAGGAGCTGGCTGAGGCTCCTTGATTTAGCATGTAAGTTAGAAATCACTTTTTATTTTAAAGTAGAGCTTTGTATTCTCCCCTTCCTAAGCTGACTTAGGTCCTGAGTTGCATTATTTTTAATAGGCAGAGGAGTGGGTTGAAGTAGAAGAGCCACTGCCACCCAACCCCAGACAGCTGAACTTTGCAAAGATGGGTGGGATGTACCAGATATTTCTAGCAAGTTTTAAGTCACTTTGCATTGCTTAAATATTGCAAAGAACATTGGCAGACTATCAAAGGAATTAGATTTTTATTTTGACGCTCCTTTGGTGAAGGACCTGTCAAAATTGTGATACATATATATATAGTTTTATAGATCTAGATCTAGATCTAGATCTAGATATTTGTGTGTGTGTGTGTGTGTGTGTGTGTGTGTGTAGCAACTTTTGTCTTTGATTTTTAGGAAGAAAGTGAAATAAACTAATAAAATGTAATTCACAGCAGTGGCAACATTAATGTCAGACATGTTTAGACCTATACCACTTGTGCTTATCATTTTATCTAACATTACAAATTTTATTCATCTTAGTACATATCTACTGATGAACAATTGCAAATGGTTTCTGTTTGTAAGTAATTATCAAAAGCTTTGGCAGTAGATGGAGGAAAGCTTTTATCTCATGCGGAAGATCAGGTATTTTACAGAAGTCTTCTGCTAACAGGTGCTTGTCCAAGTAAAGATCTCTACAAATATAGTCTTGAATAAATATATCTATGTTCCCTCAGGCTGTACTGGTATCTTATTATCTACCTTCTTCAAAAATCTAAAATGAAGAGGCTGAAGAAGCAAAGAAAAAAATGTCTGTTTCTTTTTTTTTTCCATAATGTTCCTAGAATATTCTACATGTTGTTTCAGTGATTGAATGCTAACCAGTAAGACATACACAGCAGCAATAGGTATCACAAATAATTCAGACAAAACCCATGAATAGTATTCTCTGTGTCATAATAGAAAATTAACATTAAATTAAGTTCAAGGAAGATTATCAATGGCAAAAACATCAAATATGATTCTCAATTAGAAAAATAAAATACAGAGAATTTATATTGTTTTCAAAAGGTACAAATAATTATCTTTATAATAGAAAAAGTATACAGTGAGATTTCCTGCATCTGGAATTGGACAAACTTCTTGTTTTAGAAGCTTATTAAAAGATGAAAACTATGAAATCTGCAAATAATATACTGATGTATAGGATCACAGATGAATATCATTACAAAGAGCAGGTTAATATGTTAATATCCTTCTAAAGTATAATGCATTCAGGAAGAAGCAGTCACTCTTTCTGTTATGTACAATTAGTTATTTACTAAAATTCAATTCATTCATTGCAAAATTCTTCTAAACCAAGTCTGCACTCATACACCTCCAACCCATCCTATCGAATCACAGTCTGTTTTCAATGTATACTATCCTTTCTCAAATATCCTGCAAACATTTGACAGCTATGCAATGTTTGGGGAAAACCCTTCCCTTCTTTATCATACCAAAAGGTTGTTCCTGACCTCTGATCAGTGACGTTTTCCAGCTCATCTCATATCTGTGCCAGTGAATCACTGGCACAAAGAGCCCCCAGAAAGAGGCTTCCAAAGAAAAGCAAGCCCTTCTTTGTCAAATTCCCTTCCTCAGGAGGAAACTTTTCCAAAAGATGTGACAGCTCAAGTTAAGGTTTTCTTGCCACTTTTCACTACTGTTAAGATATTAAAGTAAGGTCAATTTTAATTGGCTTCCCCAATTTCTTTGCCTGGAGGAGGTTTAGGAGACTTTTTTTCAGGGAAATGCTGGCCCTATCCATAGAAAGATTTCTTTCTATCCAGGCCATGAGAGCTTTTGGAGATGTGATGTCTTAATGCCCAAAATCTCTTTTTCACTTATGATCAATCACCATAAAGATCATTTGGAATCTCAGAAGAGGCGCCATGAACAGTGGTATGTAGAGCCTGTGCTAGGCAGTAGGAAGAGCTTTAGGCACTCAAATGGCCTCTGGGCCCAAATATTTTACACAGCAGTACAGAAAATGTCATGACTTTTTGCTTTTAAAATATCTGCAGTAGAAGATACTACTCCTTCCTTTCCTACTGTAGTGCAGTAATTAACACATAAGCCATAATGTGTGACACCTAAATTCAATTCTTTCCCCTGCCTCTGGTGATTTAAAAATGCATCTTGTACAACTTCTGCTTCACATAAACGGATTAGAAAATCAGTTAGTCACAAAGTGAGCAAATGTGGACTAACCTCTTTAGCATAATGAATATGGCATTATACAGAGGAAAGAAGACCACTTCTTGAAGGAAATTCATACATTAAACATTTGGGGAATAAAATTCTGAGATAACCCATGAGTCAACATTCATTGTTGCCATGTGACTACTGAACAACTAGATTAGAAAAATACGTTCATATTCCCTTCCCTTTTCATTGCCTCCAATAAGTCTTTAATTGTTTATGCAAAATGAAATAACCACCTTTAGCCACATGGGCCAGGCCATTCTGCTAGGAGATATCACATATAGTTTAAAATCCTTTTTACAGAAAGAAGGGGAATGAAGCCAGATCTCTTGTAAACTATTGTTTTGCTTAAGGGGCTGATATGGCTCATCCAACCACTGTACTTGAAAAATAAAAAAAACCTCACAGCCACCACCGAAAGATTTCATGCAACCTTCCTTATCTAGTACCTGTGCTCTGAATAACTACTGACTTTACTACTGCAAGTAAAATAGACAAATCCTATCAGATGATCCTGAAAGAGCTCTTTAGTCCTTGGCTACAGAGGACTTTTTCTCTTTCATGCCAGTACATCACTTCAACACCTTCCAGATTCCTACAGGGTTGCAGGGAACTGCCCTCACCTTAGGCATATAGACAAAAGAGATTAGATTTCTCGATGCCTCATGTTCCTACACATAAGAACCTTCATTTCTGCTTGTATTTATTAAATATAATTTACTGAATATCAAGCATATGCACCCCTTCTATAAAAACCAAGTATATCATCATTAGCATCTATGTCTCCCAATTCTGCAAGCATTGACAAATAGAGAATTTACCATGAGAAATAATGCTTATCAATCTTCCAGTAATTATTATTGATATTCTGTTGCCATACTTTGAACCACAACCTTAGCTTGTAAAAATTATTGTGAATTTAAGTGAGTAGATACGTGAGCATATACTATCACTGATCTCCACTTGACATGCTGTATGCAAATAGCATTTTCAAGACTTGGCTGTTCAACTGTAGCCTTTAAAGGAAGGGAATATATTCCATATTGCTCTTTTTCAGATTATGCTATGTATTTAGACAAGTAGAATAGTAACGTAGGTATAATTTAATAACTTAAAATCTGCATCTGATATATTTAAATTAAAATTTTCTATATAAATAAAAACATAACACTTATTTATTATGATGTAATGCAGATCCCTCCTTGAGTTTTTCCCTCTTTTCCTTTGTTTCTATGACAGTTTATTAGATTCTTCAAGATGCAACATAAATTGAGTCAAAGTTTATAGTATACTGCTATCAGTATGGTCAGTGGTACCCCAATCAATTCACTAACCTAAACAGACAAGAGCTACTGATCACTTGCATCCTAATATTCTTCTCAATTCACTCAGGTATTTTAAATATATTTTGGAGCAATAACCAAGAAATGGGTAATCCAACAGATTATTTTAAAAGAATATATATACAGGTACATGTATATACATACATATTTATATATGTGTGTGTGTGTGTATATATGTCTATATATATATATACACACACGCGCACATACATATACATACATATATATACACACATATATATATATATAAAAAACTAGTAGGGAATTTTATCTGAAGAAAGCAACAGTCTACTACTTCCTTAGAATTCAAAAGAAATGAAAGAAAGCTTCCATTCAAAAGGATAGGACTGACCCATCTTTGAGATACGCTCTGCGAAGGACACAGTGGGATTCTGGTAACTTGCCCACAATTGTTTTGAGACTGCGGGGGAAAGAAAGACATGTTCTCCCAGAAGTAACATGAAATAGAGACTACTCTGTTCTGACAAGACCTATCAAATCAGAAATTTTCTGTTATTTTGATAACTTTGAAAACTTTGTTAGAAGATCACAGGAGCTGATTAATAGGACATAGACTATAAATAAAAAGTGAGGATGATTTTAATATGAAACGTTATTTAGACTGTAAAATCATTGTATTTTAAACACTGTGCAAGAGTATTAAAAAGACTCACATGTTCAATCTATCCCAGCCAATCTAGTCCTTAATTTGAAATGGCATTACAAAAGAATCATTTAGACATGAAAAAAATAATTGTGTATTAGTATTTTCACTACAAACCACTAGATTTTAAGTGTCTGTAACTTAGAAACAGGGAACACCTTTTTGATGAGCTCAGTGAACATCTGAGCAGCCTCAGCTGAGGGTGAGAAGTAAGGGCCTTTAAGAATACATCCTTATTTATGCAGTAAAACTGTGCTGTCATTTTAATGCATGCTAATTTAATGTAGCTAATTTAAAAGAAAATGTGCTTGTATTGCTACAAGTATTTGTTTGCCCTTTTCTTTCTAAGCAAAGAATAAATTCTCTGTACTAAACTTCCAAACTCTCTCTACATAGTTGATTTTAAGTATTACAGAATTTACTGCCATTACATCTCAATGGTTTGTTATATAGATTAAGCTAGCATGTACTAAAAATAATTTTGCTCTGCAAATGTCAGCTTTTTATATGGTTCTAGTTCAGAATCTGCAAGCTTCAAGTCTGTCAAACTATGGAAGACTGCCAAACCCTAGTATCTAAAATGCAAGGCCACTTATATTCATCCTTACGAAACAAAACAAACAAACAAAAGAACACAATATGGTACTGGCTCTATGTTTTTCAAAAGGAGACAAGAAGATAAAAGCAGATTAACCTAATTCTCTATTACAAATTTTGAACCTTGTGGGTTTTTTTAAAGTTAATTTTATTTATTTATTGTGAAATCAAAAGGGCAATGAAGAACAATGTATCTATCTGAGAATTATCCCAGACTGTTGTGGAAAACAGCTATGTAACAATTCCCTCAAAACAAACGACATTTACTTATTGAGTGTATTCTACCAATATCCAGAGGGAAAAGGTTTTAGAGGAGAAACGATATGCTTTATTTTTACTACAGTGTCTGAACAGTCTCTTGTAACCTTGCTGAGGGCTGCAACAACCTGGAAAATGCCATCTTATTAAATTGTTCTTTTTTTCCCTTTTAGTGAGAGCAATCTGTGTGGAACAGATACTTGACTCCATTCTTTGTTATTTTGTTTAAAAAAGTCACTTAAATTTTATTTACATAAGTAGGTTCTTCCTTTTTTTCATTCTCTCACTTTAAATTGGATAAAAGGAAACTGTAGAAGGTAGATCTTTTGAAGATCATCAAACACTTCCTGAATATGAAAACAGATCCTATAAAACAAACAAAACTCAGGGATTCTTAAAATGCTTTGAAATACAGTTCATGTAAAAATGTAACAATAACTTTGTTTAGTGGAAAAGTTTGCTGTATTGCTTTTCTTATAGACATCTTGCTAAAAGGCTTGACAGGATCTTAAGCAGATCTCCAAAGCAGAGATCAAATAAAAGTCATATATTAGCAGTTTAAAGGCTTATTTGCATGAAGCTCTTTTACTGAACAGAGAACACCTTTGTTGTATGTACAAAATGGTGTAGGAGTTCATAAAACATGAGAACAATTTGAGCTCAGACTATTGATAGGTTTTGTTTATCTTTCTATTGGTAATATACCCAATAGAAATGTTACCCAGTAGGATGGTAATGTGACACTATCACCAGGGCAAAAGGGATCACAGATCAAGCTGAACACAGTATGCTCTGTGTTTTCACACAAGAGCAAGGCTGGCTGACAATGAGGTATAAAGATAACATCCCTACATTATTTATCTTCTCAAGATAACCTTAAAATGTAGAAAGAAGGCAAAAGGAGGCCCTCAGGAAATTGCTCTTTCTGAATTTAGGTGATTAAGATAAAAGATCTCATATCCAAACCACTCCTTCCTTTCATTCTGGAAATGTGCCCACTATGTGTGCCCACTATGCACCAGCTGAAATCCACTAGTTTTTCCTGTCTATTCATTTTTTTTGATTTTGAAATAAAGATAAGTAAAAATTGGAACTATTATACTGCTCTATATTTTGAAGATTCAGCTACATTGGGACTCAGATACTAATTTAAATAAATCTTCATTTTTATGTCAAACAATGATAGAGAAGGATTCAAAAAAGGTAAACACATTGCAGTTGTTTCTAAAAATGCAGTGATAAGAGATGAAGAAATTGAAAGATACAAGATGAAGAAACTTAAATTTTTAAAAATCCCATTAAGTAACTTCAAGTAAGTTATATTAAATAGAAATCTACTTAAATATTTAACAACTTAAATATGACAGCAGTTAAATACAGCCTTCCCAAACACAGTGGATCCTGGATGCATACACATCCTTCACACTGCCTTAAGATGCAGAGATTCAAATGCTGATGTTATTGAAGATTTCCTTCTCATGAGCAGCTACACATAACTTAAATGAGAACTCTCTCTGCATAAAAGCTAGCTAAAAACGAATAACAATTTTCAGACTTGATTTGACTTCTCAAAGGTAAATTCAAATTGAAATTTTATGCTACAGAGAATTCAAAGAAAACACTGAATTCCAATCTCAAGGGTCTCAAGAAATCTCCAGTGCTATTCAGGCTAACAAGGTTCTCACATTTCAGTCTCCATGGAAATTAACTGTGTGCTGCAACATGACAACATATATTAAATATAATTGATTATTCTGCAGTGAATAGTAGTAAGCTATTAAAAAGAAACAACTTATTAGAAAATGTCAGCAATTTATTTTAGCACCCAATCATTAACTATTCATGTACTATTTACTATAATAACTGAACATGATAAATTAAAGTGATATTAATATGAGAATCAATGAACAATACCTCAGATTTTGGTCAAATACAGTATTAATGTACTATTAAAAATCAAGTGCTATGTAAAATTTAATGAAAGAGCAACACCATTTAAATTTGAAATGAAAATATTAAGTAGCTCTTTCTTTTCAGCTTTAGTCTTGAAGTTTGTCACAGCTTGTCTTAGGAACATTCTATAAAGAAAAAATAGCTAATGGGGGACAGAGAAGTAATATAGGTAAAAAATACACTATTCTTTTTTATTATACTGATGTTTATTTTTTTATACTGATTTTTTTTTATTATACTGATGTTTTTATTATACTGATGCATAATTCTTAGATCCTATGCAATGCTTACCCTGAAAGGCTAGTTTGAATTTAATGAGCTGGTGCACAGACAGTATTTTTCATGATGTGTCCTAGACAAAGATTTATAACAGCTTCTTAAGGAGATAGTGAACAGGGAAAACACAGGCAAGTAGAAGAAGCATGCAAATCTAGTATAAAAAAAAAAAGAAATCTAAATTCTGGCAAACTAGGAAAGTAGATTTGAAGAACTAACTCAAATTTTCCTCTCATTATTATGGGATGTCCTAGTGCCTAAATCTGAGAAGAGGTAATAAAAGTGTTTAGTTATTCAACTTTTTTGTGAACAGGGGGAAACGATCACCTGTACTAGTAAGGGCAGCTCTACAGCCACAATGTGGAATAGAGCGGCTAAGTAAAAGCTTTAAAAAAACATTAGCCAAGGCATTAATCAGTTAAAACAAAATGATTATTAAATACAATCAGTATTTTCATTTTTTTGTCTTATAACTTTCTCTTGATTCTGTAATTTTGCAATTAATGTGACAGAATATGATGGCATAAATTAAATTTATTATTTTGTACCTAAACTTGTCTTATAGCAAAGCTGTATCTTCTGTGATCTGATGAATATATATTATTGTACTGTACCCCTCTGAGAGTAACAAATCAAACAGGATGAAGTGGCAATCTCTGAGATGTATTTTACAAAGTGAGAAGGTTGCTATACTTGGACACCATACCTTGCAATTCACTGCAAAGGTCCCTTCACTCTGATAGGTTTCTATAGGACACCTTTCACAAGCAGGAAAGAAGGAAAAAAGGACTCACTCTTTCAGCACTTTATCCACATACCATAGCATACCATAAAAGAATGCCAAAACTAAAAGATTAATTTCCTCACTTGTTAGAAGATCACTGGAAATGATAACACCAAATTTTAAAAAGCACTTAGTCACTTAGATTTAGGTGTACATCAGATCCAGCATTCAGAACTTCAATCTAAACTCCTTTCTAAACCGTCCTCTCCCCAATCGCTACTAAGCAGCCATCTATCTCTTGAAATCTGTATGCTCACTGGGTATCTTCTGTTTCATGTCTCATATCTGCTTGTGCACATACCCCATTTCCTGCAAGTATTAGAAGCTATTTGCCACTGGAATCCACTAATTAAACAGAACAGCATCTATCTGCTCTCAGTGCTGACAAAGCCATGCCAGTGTGCAGAAGGGAATATGAGATTCATGAAGCCATGGACAGCATTCTGCACTGTCACATGATAGCGAAACCTCAGGACTATGGCACTGAGGTGGGGGAATGTGTATTTCTGTGGACAGGGGAATATTTTATGGATTCTAGCTCTATTTCTAGTTTATTGCCTGACATTATATTCAATTAAAAAAATAAAAGTTATTCTAGAATTAGAACCCATAACAGGCGACTCCTCCTTTTTGCATAAAGCAACCTAACTAGAGTTACACTCTCACTTATAGGAATGCTTCCTTTCTTAACCTTTGTGTCTTCCAATTCCTTTGTGAACAGCAGCACAACTTCAGTATAGAGATAAGTGGAAAGCTCGCACCTAGTCTAGCTTAAAGCAAACTGGAAGGTAAGAAAATCATGATGAAAAGTATAGGCTTGATTTGCTACATGAGGTCTAAGAAATCTACTTTAGACACAGTTTTCCTAGATGAGTTGTGTGGCTCCTGTAAAAAAGGCTGGTAAAGATGACAAAATAGCAGTCAAAATCACTTTTCTGGAAGGACCTCTTTATGATGGTGTCCCTTAAGTAGATCTTAGGCTCAGAATCAGGGACTTAAAAGACTTAGGAGTTGTTCCACTTCATTTCTGTATCACAGTAATCACCAAGCTTCTGTGGTTGGCATAGTTTTGGGGATATACATAAGTGCATGACTGCCTAGGAGCATCACTCTTGGTTCTGTACACACTCTAGGGGGACCAGCTCACTAAAACGTGGGCTTTGTGCTCAGGAAACAGTAGTCAGCTGTGAAATGTAAATGAAACTGTAATAGAATTGTGTAATTATAAGTAGGAAAAAAAGAGTTGTTGGTGGAAGAAAAAAGTGAAAAGAATATGCACTCGCACTCTTCGGCAGCTTTGTTCAAGCAGCCATGAAATAAGTATAAATGTATACCTTTGCAATTATGTGAAAGTAAATAATAAAATGGGAATAAATTATATATTTGGAAGTAATGTCAATAAATCTTCATAACCATAATTAGTAATCAAATGCGTATTTTTGAAAACAATTCCACTTTTTGCTGGAAAATATTAGAATAATAATTGAAGCAATAATAATAACAAAATGAAGAATAATAATACCAACAACAGTGGAGAATTTTTGTCTTCAAGCAATGGCAAAACAGCACAGAAGACTTATCTTGAAAACTATCAAAAAAGAAATTCATAGCACACACAAAAAGCCCTCCAAGAGAAACAAATTCTAGGAAAGAGAGCCAATATATTTGGACTGTAATGGACTATAATTCTTTGAACAAACTGACGGGAAGCAGCACAGCATAACTATGTACAATTGGGCAGACAGAAGATGGAATGACCTCCAATGCAGTACAGCACAAAGAACAACTATGAAACATCAATGAATGAAGAAGGAAGGCAAGATTTTTGTTTTCTGTTCCTAAACCTCAGCTAGAAATAAGATAATCAGAGGAAGCTTGTCTGTATTCCAATAGCTTGTTTTTACCCAAATATAAGCCATACTAGCAAACTCAAAAAAAGTCTTTTTAAAGGATAATTAAATATTCAGAAATAAATTTTGGAAATTAAACTTACAACACATAAACACGCCAATTACAGTACTGTGCCAGATGGTAATGTTAGGAGTCTTTACAAGTGACAAATTATCTCTCAGAATAGTACAAAAACAGATACCTGTTTCAGTACTTTCAAACCTAAAAATATGGGTTAATTTAGTGACTTTTCTTCTTCAAGATACTGTGTATATTTATTTTCCTCGTATTCTTGTGCCAGCATTGCTAGGAGGATATTTTTACCTTATCATTATCTATAGGAATTTGCTCCTAACTCCATTAATTCTGTGTGTCTTATACACAGTTACAAAAAAGCAGAGTGTTACTCTTTCAGCTCCCTTCAATCATGAGTTTCTCTCAATTATACTAAATTTTGAGGGAAAGAATAAAAGAGAACACTGTGAATGTACATTTAGACAACATATCTCAAAGCACAGTTATATAAGGGCAGTCAGCCAATTTTTCTCCTTCAAAAAATTGTCTATGTCCTTCATACTGTGGTTGATTACAGACAGTATTTGCCTTAGAATACTTCTTGGAGCATTCTCGGAGTCCCTAGTTAAGTACAGACTGCAGGGTAACTTCTGAATGCAACCACTGTCTCTAGAAAGATAGGAAATAGTTAGTACTTTTGTGTGAAAAACAAGCATTTCATGTGCAGATATCACCTACTAGCATTTGACAGAGAAGTCGTCATTGCTACTTGAGTCCTTTTGAGTAAACTTTTACAGGAAATGAGATTCTTTCATGAATGACACACTAGCTTTCTGTTACACAACTGAATACAGAACACAAAATTCTCTGTGAGGTGATCGGCAGTCCCAATCTTTCTACAGTGGGTATAAAGAAATGTGTAGGAAGGGAATCCTCCTGAAAAGCCACCTCATATCAATATAAACTGAGAGAATTCACCTAACAGCTACAGTATGGAGAGTTGCTTTCACAAAAGAAGTACAACTTTAACAGGAAAAAAAATAGGTTAATCTGCTGAAATGTCGGGAAATCACACACCATCTTGGGTAATGAATGTCATATTTTTTTAACGGTGCAAGGGAGACCAGTCCTATGGGCCTGGATCTTCTCCAATATTTTTAATTTAACAGTAAGGCTTTTTTTTTTTTTTTAACAGTAGGCACAAAGGGGGAGGGATCCAACTGGAGGCTGCACTCAGAAATAGGGTCCTTAACCAGAGCGAAACTCTAGCTAGACTCATCAGAACTCTATTTGTAATGAACTGGAAGAATAATGCACAGCTGCATGAGTTATGCAGTGCATAGCATGGCTGAGATAAACATTAACATAGTTGCAGCTGAACCAATTAAAAGGTCAGAAGGTAAGCAAGGCAGCTTTCAAGAGCAAGGGCTCTCAACCCGAATGTGATGGAAATAATGAAAATTAATACTGCCATGTGCCCCAGGACTAAAAAGTCCTTGTTGATATGTAAATGTCGGTGTGTACATACCTTGCTCATGAATTTGGTCAGTGTTGAAATGACAGTGAAGAAGAAAGGATCTAGAGGCTATTGAATCTAGTAATGTACTTAAGAATACATGCCACTGAGTTGAGACTAGATTTGATTTCTGAACATGCACTTTAAAACCAACAGATTTCAGCTCAAATGGGGTTTCTTCTCACTCTTGAGAAAGAAGTTGTTTTTGTCTGAACTATTCATCAAGGTAAGAGTATTTTCACCCTTAATGTCTTAGGTGTCATGACACAACAAACAGGACCTCTGTAAATGTTCTTGGTGTTGTGAAAAAATCACATGGAAGCAGCTTTAACTGAAGGGCACTGAATGTGTCTTTCCCTCTCAGTTCCACTCAACTGCTTGGCAAAGAGCTTCTTTCCCCACATTTTTCCTGTATCAAAGTTATCTTCTAACTTTCCTTCTTAAAGGATTATTTATTACTCATTGATTTCCCATATTTATAGCTTTACCTCCTTTTTTTGTTTCAACTCAAGGGTGGCTTTAAAAGAATCCCTTTCAGAGACTATTTTCTTATTGGACAACTCCCTTATTTGACTTGGAGGGCTGCAACCTCACTAACTGGAATTAAGAATTTAAGCAGACCAAAAGCTAAAATGGACAATCGGAAATACCTTTGGGTATACCTTCCATCCAAATCAATGTGCTTCTTCATCAATCCACCAGGCAAACATACCACCCCTCAGGCAAAGTCCACCTCATGCCTTGACATACTTGGCTCTTAGGAAGGACAGAGGTACCTGGGAACATTCCTACCTTATGGGCTTTTTTTCTATATTGTTTAGAGTAGAAAAGATTATGATCATCACCTTTACTTTTTCTGAAACTTTCTGGCCCACACTGGCAACAAGAAGGACTTGCCGAATACTGGATGCTCTGTCTTGGTACCACTCACTCTGTTAGAGGAAGGGATAAGGACCACACTGAGAGCATATGCAAGTCTCAAGATCTTGGCTTCACACACCTTTCTTTGAGAATATTTGCTGCTTCAGAATACTCTGCATAGTATCAGTATCAGATGTGTGCCAAACTTTCCTTTCTAGATTCAGATGACTTGGAAGTGACTCTTGGCTTTCTGATGACTCTGTTATATCTATAGTCTGCTATTTTGTTTTCTAAGAAGCCATCTCTTGATTGCTGGGAAGATGAAGCATATTAAAAAGAAAAAAAAAAAGCCCTGTTTCCTCTTCTGCATTCAGCCAATGGTATCAAAGGAGAGGTCACAAGAGCAAAGGTTTCTGGGCAGCTGAGGCCACTCGCATTGTACACTACTTATTTATTAATTTAAAACAGTGGTGCATATGCCCCAAGACCTTAAAGCCACTGAGGTATGGGTGACTGTGGTCTTTTACTGCAGATCCTCCTCTGACCTACTATAATCCCCATATGTGTGTTCTGCAATTTGACACGGAGCTTGAGCAGTAACAGCCTCCCCCAGTGTCCTCCTTATCCTTGAGAAAGCCCTGGTCCTCTTTCCAAGACAGCCTCCATAGGCACCAGCAGACAATGCACTACAGCAAAAACAGACTCACCATGATTGTAAACTTTTTCTCCTGGAACTCACAAAACAAATCTTTTCTCTAGATCTTATTTTGGAGCCCTTCTCAGAACTACCCTGCATTATTAGGTTCATAGATAATATGATATCTTGATAATGCAAGAATCTCTTCAAATGGAGAAAAATCCTTGAGTAACCCATGGTTAACCAGAGTCCTGTATGTATGAAAGGTACTGTAAATATAGTAAATGAAATAGTCAATAGTCAGTATTGCTTAAGAAAGAAGCCAGTCACAAGGCATCAGAAATCAGATGGCATTCATTTTTTTTCACTTAAGTATTTTTTTTCTTTGTAAATGAGACCTATCTTTGTGATGCTATATGAGGAATGATTAAATGGGTAATACTTGAAGGGGAGCAAAAGCAGAAGTGTTAAAAGAGTTTGCAACTACTTAGCAAGATGTGTGGAACTACTTCTGTAAGTCTACAAACTGATAATATTGTTTATTCCAAGCATGTTAGTCCTGATCATTTTAGGTATTTCCTGTGCCTAAATATATAGGCCTGGATATTCCTTCTGAGTCAGAGGGAGTGCAAGCACAATACAAAATATACCACAACTTCTGACTTCTGAACTTCTGACTGATGGAAATTGGTTTTGAAGACTAACACATCTAGGAAACGAACCTTCAACGTAACATACACAGAGAAAAAGAAAGGCTGATTTAGTTCAATATTTGTAGAAAGAAAAAACAATGCGAATGCACAGCACTGTAATGCTATTTGTTTCAAAACTGAACTATGATTACATGGAAGATATAGCTCCCTATCCCATGATTAAGAAAAAACAAACAAAAACACCTCCTCCAAAAAATCTGTCATTTACAGAGCAACCCCAAATCAGATAAACTAGATATATAGACAGAAAAGACAAACGTGTCTGAAGAGTACAAAAGAGCTTGGATTCTGGGAGCACTAGGCATTCTTTAAATATCTCAGAGAAACCATTACATAGGCTTAAAAATTAATATGTATAGACATTATTATGAAAAGAAACACAAATTAAACCACACAACACATGAAAGTTGTTTTGTGAGAAGGCAAAGTGTTTGGAGAATATAACAGTCTGAGTTAAAAGGACTATTTAGATATATTATTCTGAATAAATGCCAATTGTCTATGCACAATTTATAAAAAAAAATTTCTTGATCAACTAGAAATGGGGGTCTTGTACATAGATTTAAGAAAAGATGTCTTCAAACCAGTCTACAAATGGATTCAAAACTGAACTTAAGAAAACCAAAAATGAAATGTGAGGTCTCAGTTAATAAATTTGCTCTCTGCATGAATTACGGACTCATCGTATATACATATGATTGGATCCGTAACTCTAAATTATGCATGGGAGAAGATACAGGTGATCAAATCTGTGTCTGGCATGGTAATCGGATACACTACCCTTATAATTTCATGGCTAATTCAATGCCTGATACTTAGTTAACTACTGATACCGAGGTAATCTTTGCAACTTTGCAATAAGTCATTCATATTATGGGGATTACCCTGTGAGCATTTTCAAGATATTGGTTATGAATCTCTCATTACAGTACATCATGTAGGAATGACTTTCTAAAAGCTAGAAACAGAAAAAAAATGAAGATATATATGACAACAATATAAGGTGACAGATTCCTACAAATCAATAGGCTTAAATATTGCTAATGGTTCAAAAAGTTTATCGTAGCTGAACTAAAATGAATACATGTGTTTGAATGGGACACAGAGAAGCCTGCCAGAGAGAAAAACAAGAACAAACCAAGCAATCCCCCAAGAACAATTAACTTACTGAAGATTCCATAGATCAAAGAAGATACTAATTTTTAGAGAAAATAGTATTTCCGTATTACTTAATGTACTTCAGACATGCACTTTGATTCCTCTTCAAAGAAAATTAAATTTATGTCTGCTAAAAAGTACTGAGCAGAAATGTGGGTAAACATTTTCATATTGAATTTACATACTGAAAACAGTAACTCTTTGAGCCTTTTGTGTGGTTGAACATCTTTGTTTAGATGAATGTTACTGCATGTAACTTCAAAATTAGCATTCCATAAACAATAATGGTTCAAAATTTATAATCAAATAAGACATGAATGACATTAAGCAATATGTTGACAATATATTCAAACATGCAAATGAAAATATAAAATAAAAACTTAGATTTTATGAAGTTAGGTTAACAAGATGGTGATTTTGAATAAAATCTTCAAAACCAACCATACATCTTAGCATTCTAGCACAATTCTCAGCATATAAAAATTCATAACAATTACCTGATCTTTCCAAGAATATAAACTGAGCCATATTCATTTAATTGTACTCACTAAATTTTCTCTTATTCCAACAAATGCCTCAAAACTTGTGTATAATAATGTTAACTAAGGATTTTGGGAACAGACATATAACTTTTCAAATAAATAATTCTACCTAAAAGATATTGAAGAATATATCAGAATAAAAGAAAGCTTACAAAAAACGAGGACATTTCATTAGGGTTTTTTTCTTCCCCCTTAAGGCATTAAGTGTATATAAAGATTGGCAGAGGTTATACTTTTAATGCCTCTGTTGTCACCTTTAAATTAATTCTTTGTGATTTAAAAGATGTCAGTAAGCAGTATTTTCTTATTTTTCCACTGCTGTCACAACAGTTAGTATACATATTCACTCAGTGCATACTAAATACATTTAAATATTCATTCATTTCTTCCTAATGCAATTTATAGATTCTTTGGCAGTAGATAGAATTAAACTAAAGAGGCAGCAATAGGCATTTCTTTCTCCAGCAACTAGTTGAGTCTTACAGAAAGGTGGACTACTGGGATCCCCCTTACACACTACCTACCACATGTAAAGGTTTCTGACATAACACACTAAGGTTTTGTGTCCCTTACAGCATTTGCAAGGTTTGGTTATCTTGGTTATATCTTGGTTGTCTCAACCTTTGCCAGGAAGAAATCAAAAATGACTGCAATTTTTGCCCCCACTTTAGGTAAACTGGAGCTTAATACTCCAAAGACAGGTTCTGCATATGTGGTATAAGCAGGGATTCTCCTTGAGATGATTCAGAGGGGCACAACAAATTCATTACTAATGCTACCATTGAAAGTGTACTTTGGGTGTCATATCTTCATTTAACTGTTTTTAGAATAATAAAAAGGAAATATTATAAAGCTTGGATGTAATACTGAACCACAAGATCAGTGCTCAGGCAGAGCCTTGAACAAATGGCTTTCAAATAAAATACAAGGTTTCCCCACACCTATCTTCAGAATTGAAGCTTTTAAGGAAAAATTACTTCTTTGCAACTACTTATGACTAATTAGCAATTATATAATCAAGCCATTGTTTTTGCTAACTTTACAAAAAAATAGCAAATAATCAGAATTAATTTATAACATTTTGCTTTTTAAAGTTTAATTTATTTTAATAGCCTGTGGCTAGAAGGAACTGTAATGATGACTTAGCCTTGTATAGAATTTCACCCAGAAATACTGGATTTAATTATATATTTTAGTAAAAAAATACATGTTTAGAAAAAATACCAAATTTTCTCTGAAAAACAATGGAACTAAACAATAAGGAATCCACCAATTCCCAAAACAAGTGTTCAAAGGATTCACTAAACACATTTCTCAGAAACTGTAATTGATTTGAAGGTTGAAGTTTTATAACTGCTACCTGCAGGCCCTCCATCTTGTTGCATCTTTGTCAAGAACGCCTAGGAAGTCCTCCCACAGCATACCATCTTTCCACATATAAATGCTATATGTAGTATATATTTGCTTTTCACAGATCAGATTATAGAATCTGATTCTCCCATAGGTATGTGGGAGAAATGGGAATCCAAAGTAGGTTCCATGAAATATATATGCAGGTAACCAAGTGTGGTATGTGCTGGATTACAAAAGCATTCTTTAGCTCTGGAAATGACCTCTTGGCCAGAAGCCTTCATAGCTTACACACCCTAATGAGGTATATGACATAGGAGGGATAAAGATGTTGATGCAAGACAAAGGAACTAACAGGCCACTTGGGAAATTTTTGTCAATGACTTTTTTTTAAAAAAAAGAATCAAATCCCCAAATTAATGGATGCTTTACACCTTCCTATTTAAAGAATGTACAGAAAGATTTTAAAAAAGCAGATATTAATGGGAAAGCATATGAATGAATCAAGACAGAGGAAGAAGTGAAAATCTATAAGCCCAAGGTAAGTAAATTACTAGATAAATGGACTGAGACCTTGCATATTTAACTTCTTTGCCTGCAACAAATTTTCTTTACAAACATAAAGTTCTTCTGTTATGTGCAATATAGCACATGTGGTAATTCATCTAAACATAAAAAAAGCCAGCTCACATTATTAGAGTCCATGAAAAAGCAAATGGTAAGACTGCCAAGCTGTGTGATGGGCAGGAGACATAAGAAGGTAAATGAAAACTAGGATTTTTGTTTCAGTTTTAAGAGAAGGGGACAAAATTCAGATTCTTGGAATAGATTCAGATACCAAGATTTAACTGCTTTAAAGCAGTGTGATGATGTGCCCCCCACCCACCCAAGCTGACCTCTCCATAACCCCACTTGGGCAATACCATCGCTAACAGTCATGATGGCTGAACCCAATTCAAACTGGAATTTGGTGAGACACATAGCCAAGGACTGACTGAGTGTGCACCAAGCCAAATATGGCTGGTATGCAAATAAGACTACAAGTCAATCATCTTACTCCCAAAATAGGAGGCAGCCCAGAGCCTCCTGAGCTCTCCTGCATGCAGCAGGCACCACGGCAGGTAGGGACGACTCTCAAGGTTACTCCTCAAGGTTGAGAGATCCCTTACCCATGACAGATCCTCCATAAGTGACTAATAGTGCGCTGAAACTTTGCTAAGTTGCTTCTCTGATTGACTGTGCACATTAACCATTGACCAAGTCTGGGACTAAGATTGGATTCAGCCGCACCTAGACTCCTCTGAGAATGAGTTTGGAAAGCAAGGGGGTCCACTCTGAACCTCGTGACTCAACGGGAGGGCCTCCTTGACAATTTCGTTTGAACCTTACATGTAGTTATTGCTTTACCCTCCACTCAGTAAAATACCTGAGTGTACCTTGCTATCAAACCTTGTTAAATCACTGCCTTATCTCAATAAAACAAGCTGCTTCTCTCTTATGAGTGAAGTGCATCACTCATCTGCGACAGGCAGGTATCTACACACGAGTTAGTTATCTTAGCTCCCAATAGTCAATGGAGCTCTAGCCAAAACAATTAATGATGCCTGATTCAGTTGCCGACACAGGCATCTAACCTCACCTGAGATGACATGAGGTAACTAGTCTGGACTTCAGATGCTACTCCAAAAGGACATGAAGCTCACCTAAATCCTGTCTGACCCATGCAGGTGTTTCATCTCTAATGGCAGCAATTCCCTTATGACCGATTCATCTCACCCTAAACTAGACAGCTGAATTCTGGCAGCTGGATTGCTCTCTAGGCTTTTTATTGACTTTATTGACTTAATTGCCTATAACTGGAATTTAAAAATCTAGCTCACGTGCACAGCTACAATGCAAACAGTCAAATTTAGATGTCTGGATCTGAATTTGAATCCCATTCACTATAAAATATTTGCAGGCTGAGAACCCCTACTCATTGGTGGTGGACTCATAGCTGTCCTCCAGGGAGATAGATAATGAGGCTGTAATGGCCAACATTAATACCTATTTGTGCTTTTTATTAATTTTTCTTAATGTCCAATCATCTTACAGTCTTTTAGGACTGTGGGAAATTTTTTTGATGCCGAGACTATGATTATTTAAATATACAGAATAATTTCCTGTTCCATAATTTTTGTTTGTGTTTTGTAAGGTGTAAAATACAGAATCACACTTTTTAAACTATTTTATTGTACTTTGATATGACTTAAAAAATGAATAGCATTCAGATACTTTTATTAAATAGGAGTATCTTTCTTAAAGCCCTACCCTTCTTCTGTTGGTCATCAAAATATGTGTCAATGGTGTGCTTAGGAGAAAATATATTTTATATTAGTATATTTTTTAAACATTCCATTTTATGCTTTCTATAAATTATATATAAAGATATACAGTGAAGACATTAATGTGTTGACTGCGTAAGAGTCAGCTACTTCAAAGAACTTTATTAATGAACAACAGTTGCACAACATGCAGTAGCAGCAGCTTTTATTTTCAGTTTTAATTGAGCATGGATAGAGCCTAACAATATCTTGATAAAGCTAACAGAGAACATCATTACTTATTAAGAGTCATATTTTCTTTAAGAACAAATAAATAAGGATCTAATTTTCCATTCACACAAATGGATAACTACAGAGTAGCTGATCAGTCTTAAAAATTAGGGAAAATGAAATGCATACAAGCTTAGATGTCAGTGTGTAAATATTTTTCTAGTGAAATCTGCACACTTTAAATCTGCACATGATGATGTGCACTTGGTTAGGCAATATGCATAGACGAAGAGTATTATGCAGTCAGTGATACTTATAAGAGAAATCAAGCTGAAAATGCCCAATATCATATATATCATACATAGTTTCCATTTTAAATATATACATGTATATACAAATATATGTGAAAAAATGTAGGAGATAAGACTTTTTTCAGATATAGAGATATGTTCTTTAAAAGCAAATATAAGAAACTTGCCAAGGGTGAGTGTCTCGCTTAATAAAATAAAATCCTATTTAAAACAAGAACCCTCTTAAGGCAATATATTTAGATGTGAGTTGAAGTATTTGACATTTCAGAAGCATTAAGTTAACAGGAGCTGATCAGATTCGATTCACACTGTGATGGTGCATAGTCCATATGTAATGCAAAACAGCAATCATCATGTGAAAAAAAACAATCTACAAATCAAATACAGCAACCATATGTTTTTTATAAATTCAGACCCAGAGTTTCTCCCAAGGAAGAGCTATTCACTCAGTCTGAGCTTATAGTTACTGATTTTTCACAACAGCACATTTGCATTTTAAAAATTACAATTATAATAAAAACACATTATGAAAAATCAGCCTTAAAACCATCTTGAAGACTCTACAAAAGGCTCTTTTCACCTCAAAGTTTTAAACATTATTTCTTTACCCTGAAAGATAAAGTGGGAAATTTTTCTTTCTCCTTGTTTTTAATAAGGGCACACATCTAGTTCAGTTATTGTATTTATATTTTATCTCTCAACACATTCTGAACTTATTTTCCACTAAATTCTAACTGATAACTACAGTTGTTCAAAAGCTAGTATCATTGTTAAGTTCTCCTTTCTAATATTTCTTCTCTAAGTAGGCGACATGCACGAGTTGTATCCTGGACTGACTTGAAAGTCTGCAAAGCTTGGGGACCAATCCTTTCAACCCGAGCGACTTGTTATTTACCCAGTATTCTGATACATGCCATGTGCTGTTAACAATTTGATGAATGAAATGAAAGCATGTGACCACCTACCCACACACCTTGGCAGAGGTGCACTCCACACACGTCGGCCACCACCCAGGCAGGTAAGTTTATTAGCACCTTCCAAGCGATATCCAGGGAAACAAGAAAAGATCAAGGAATCTCCAACACCAAAATGAAAACCAATTCGCCTACTGAAAGCAGGAACACCAGGATCATCACAAGGCTCCAGATCATATTCTGCAAACAATAAAACGTTATAGATTAAGTACATGGGACAAGTTGTCCATGTTAAAAAATGTTAAATAAATTAGTTGCATAGTATCAGTATTGAACACTTGGAAACATGTCTTTCAGAGCCATTTTCTCTAGTTAAAAGCAGTGCTGTTTCTATATTTCTATTATGGTCGTATATACAGTAATTATGTATCTATTGTGTCCCACCCGCACTACATTTATTTTCATAATTTCAAGGGCTGTAATCAGCTTGTACCATGAGTAGTTCACTATAATTTTGTTTAATTGCATCCTTTGTATATAATTCTTGGTTCATTTCCTCTGAACTCCCAAACAGTGCTAGGAGCAAGACTCACGTTTTAAAAGTTCATTATATAATGAAAAGAAATCTAACAAAAATCAAATGAAAGGTCAAGTGAATGAGAAGACATATGATGACGTTTTCAAAAAATGTGCTTGAGCTTCACAAGTAAAACTATACTCTCAATCAGGGACTCTCTTTTTGCATGCCTTTTAGAAATATCATAGGTGTCACTTAAAACAAATATACATGTATTTTTTAAGAAGATTCAAAGAGTCTGAATTTGTTCTCTCTTTCATAACTATGAATCAGAAATAATCCACAGAATTCAGGAAATCTACATGAACATAAAACAGTTGTAAGAAAGAGTCATACTGGGGCCCCCAAAATGCCTCTTAAAGTGTCTTTTCAGCCCTACTTAAATGACCTGTTTAACAGTAGATCTATATAGAACCACACCTGCACTGGAATTCTCCTTATTCTCAGAGGGAATGGTACTCTTGGATTAAGAACAGTATATACTTTTCAGCTTTCTTCGCACTCATAAGAAGTCATGATTTTTTAAAAAAACATTTTAAAAGAACACTTTTTCAGTAAAGTAAATCCAATCACTGAAAGAATTAAGAGTTGGAAATTTAAAGAATATTAAGTTAAGGAATTTTTAGTTATAATTCACACAGCTGAAAAGTCAAACAAAAATATAACCCCCTGAATACTAACAAATAAAGCTGGCCTATCCATCAAATAAAAACACTTTGGTATTTTTCTGTCATGTAACAATAAAAATATCATGGAAAAGGAAGACTCATACCTAGCAAGTTGCAACATGAAAAACATGTCTTCTCCCATGCTTTATCAATTAATAATTACCATAGCTATTTAAACAGAAATAAATAACTAACAGAATCTTAAATACAAATAACAATGTATGTTGGTTTCAATAAATATTAATATTATGTCAAACCAGCCAACATGAATCCCAAGCTCTTTTTTTTCATCATATGTATTGAACAAAAATTAGCAAAAAGTCATTTACACCTGGCAATATGAATGTGAAAAGAATATAGACGTAGGTTCAACTGTTCTTGCCTTTTCTTGATGGATCATTTTTTTCCAGGGAATATGAAGAATTAAAAAAAATTAATTTGTGGAATAATCACTGGTTATTTATTTTATCAGTTGGCAAAATGACATATAGAGAACAATTTATAACTGCATCACAATTAACATTTCTGTCTAAATACTCTGAAAAAACAGTGTCCACCTTACTACCTTTCATTTTGGTAGCAGAGCAATAGTATAAGTGAGAAATTAAATTAAAATCAGAAACAGTAAAGTTCTTTTACCTATACAGGTAGCCCAAAAGGTAATATTAGTCATTAGGAACATCCCTTTAGGCTTTCTATACAGAGCAAAGAGAGAATTAGATGACTAAGAATTCAGGTCGGATCAAAAGAACAAATCTATGGGGAAAAATAAGGTCTGCTACATACAGAGGGGCTGCACTTAACTCAGGAAACATCTGAGCCACACATTCCTGCATCCTCACAGAATATCCTGAGGAAGTATCACTCTATATTTGTTCTTTTTTGTGCACGATTCCATATGTATTCACTACTGACCACCGCTAGAGATAAGATGTTGCAAAAGATGGACTTGAGGTCTGACCCAAAAAGACTTATCTTCTGTTCTTCAGAATATGATACAAAAAAGCCAAGGGATCATTTAGAAGAGTGTCACCTCTGATAAACAACAGAAAAATAGTTTGCTCTTTATGTCACCTCTCCTGTTCAGCCAGGCACTTGTCTTTAACTGAAATTCATGACCCTGAACTATTTCACAGAACGGTGCACCTACAGGGAAGTCTTCTTACTGATATATCATGACATGGATTTTATTGACTTCTCCCCAAAACACTTAATAAAATATAGTGAAATATTAATTTAAAAAGAAACCCACCCCTCTCCAATTAAAGTGAATACCTTTAAGTTAAAGAACCGTATTATTTGTGTCTCCAACATTATGTATATTTATTTTCTCTCATTTAGACCATCCTAAAATATTCTGTAGTCCATTTTCTAAAACATTTATGTTGAAGGTTGGATTGATAGGATCAAAAACAGTTAGTCAAAGGAAGAAACTAATCCAAAATTTCTGAATGAGTGTTTTAACAGCTGACTTATTGAACAAAATAAATAAAGAAATCCTTCCCTATAGTAACCTTCCTGTGGGAAGGTCCCAAAACAGTAGAACTGATCTATGAACCACATTAGGTCAGGCAGACAAAAGTTTTAAGTTTTGAAAACACATGATCTACTACCTCTGCTTAGCACTATAAAGGCTGAGGTATTCTTCGGCAGACACTTGGGGAAATTGCTGATAAAAATATAAATTCCAATATATTTTAGACTTCTTCAAGGATCACTTGAAGAAGTGATCAGCAGAGCTTCTGAATGTCTACATATGAGATTTCCATGTTAGAATGTATGTAAACTGTACTGTAGACCAAAACCAAAATACAGATGCCTTTGTGGTGCCTAACCAGCAGGTAAAAAAGGTAAAAAGGAAGCCAACTGCTATATGAGTCAGACCAACCTGCTATCTATTCTATTATGCTATTTCTGTAAACAGCCAATAACAAACTAGCTTCCACAACTTGGTGGGTCACAGAATCATGTGAAAATTCTAGTATACCCCGTAAATTATTATAAATGAAGGTTATTATGCTATAAACAGATTTACTGTATTAATTTTAATCACCAATCAAATGCTTTTGATCAGTATTTATCAGAAACTATTTGTATTTTCTCAAGAACTTGTCACTGATTCCAAAGGCAAATTGATTTTGTGCAGTACTTGTATCAACTTTAAATGACTTGTGTTTTAATTTGACTATGTCTTCCCCATCTCTCTGTTCTGATATGGATTTCTTCTGTATTTTTTTTCTGTATACGCTATTGTCCCTGCAGTCATAGAAAGAATTCATGCAATAATTAACTTTATTCAGTTAATCACTAAAGGATGTATCCATCATAGAGGTTTTGAGCAGATAACAGCAGCTGGTATGTGTTTGAAAACCATCTGAGATGGTTATCTGATTTCTGACAAAATATCCTCTTCCATTTCCAAACAGAAAAATGACAACATAAAATCTAAAATCCCTCAGAGAAAAACAATTTTACATTGTTTTATTCCTAGGAATTAATTTATGACAGCACAACGTGAATGTAAAATAGATGTAAGATGCTTCTCAACAAGAATGAAATTGCACTTTCAAAATTATTAGCTTTACCTCATGGAATGAATAGCTTCACATACCAAATGGTGGAAGGATGAGTGATAACAGGCATAAGTTGAAACAAGAGAGGTTCCAACTGGATATACAGAAAAACTTTTTTAACACATTGGAACAGATTGTCCACAGAGATTAGGCAGTCTCCATCCTTAGAGGTTTTTCAAGACCCACCTGAATTTTTATTGTTATAATATTATTATAGTATATTATTTTCTACTATTCTATTATTATATTATATTAGTATTACACAATCATATGAATATATTGTTATTGTGTTATTATATAGATATTATATTAAATTTTAACGTGAATTATTTTATGATATTATGATAAATGAACAGCACAGACAAAGATGCAATAGGAAGGAATGCAGTTATATGGAAGAGATTTAATAAAAAAACAAGATCTCTTCTTTGATAGTTATAAAAACAGAATGTAATTTGCCACATATTAATTCATGTGTATCTACCTGTGCTACAGTATACATAAAATAGCCATATTTATCCATGCATTTTTCCTAAAAATCATAGGCTGTATATTAGTTCAATTCTTCATAAATGCAACTTGTATATACTGTCACTGATACTTTTGAAAGTTTCTTTCAATGTGAAGGAAAAAACAAATCCTGCAAAGGTTATTTTTTTCTTTATAACCTTTGCAGGATTTTTTTTCCACTGCCAAGATAATGGAAAATAAGCTTAGCTGTACTGTCACTCTGTTGTCAAAAGATGCTTTCAAAAGGCAGAACAGAACAAAACAGTTCATATATGGCACAATAAGAATGAAAAAAAGATTCTTTGCAGGCTTGATGTTTTATTTTCTATTTGCGTTACCGATTTCTGTACTATCAGTTCTGTGTTTAGTGTCAGAAATTTGTCAGGTGACATTCAATTCAGACTAAGCTCTTCTCACTAAACACTGCTTACTATGAAGAAACACATCCTGATTGTGTGAAAATAAAAAAAAAGTCATGCTCATTTGTGACATAAAATTAACGTACCTGATAATATTTCTCAGAACATTTATTTAATATATATGATGCCTACCTGTTTGTGTATTTGCTGTAGATAGAGCATAAACCTTTGCTTGTCATTGAAAAATTGTGATCCATATATTTTGCTACTAAGCCTTTTTCTCCTTACACCTATAATGATATTTTGTGCATTTTCCTCCAAGTTACATAGCCCTCTACCATTATAAGTTATTTATAAATAAACTACCAAAGGTAATATTTAATATTTGGATTTACATTCCAAACTTCTAGAAATCTGACCTCTGATTTGGTTAGTCCAAAGTATCCAGAATGAATGTAATTCAGCATCTGATATAAGCAAATTCTTCACCACTACTCTAATCAGTAAGTTTTTTTCTTTTTTTTAAACAAGCCAGCCAAATGAGATGTATTATTTGTGAATACCATGTGCACCTGACAACACTGCCAGATCTTGGATAAAATATGTTAATTTTTAATTTCTCTCTTCTTGAAATATGGTATATGAGGATCTGGTATGTTAGTTCTTTATGTGCTTCTTCCACAGAATATTCATGCACAAAAAGAAACATGAGCATCTTAACTACTGGATGGCTCATTCACATTCAGTATCTGTAAATATGCTACTTTCCAGTAATAGAAAGAAGCACAGATAATTCTTGTGAAATGCAGTCTAGTTTAAACAGAGTGTAAGTAAGAAGTAGTAACTTAAATTTTTCAATTCCCTAAAAGGGGAGTTTGTAAAAACATCAGAACTTCTTCAAATATCAAACCCTAGTAAATCATTCCTTTCAGTTTTATATATATTTTTCTATTCCAAAATCAGTCTCAATTTAAATTCCTCTGTGACTCTGAGTTAGCCTACAAATGCTTTTCCATTCTTTCTATTCTTCCTTTATTGTAACTGTACCAGTTTTTCCTTTCTTCTGAAGCAGTACCCTCTGCTTCTGCACTTTTTTTTCCCCCTCCATTTTCTTTGAGCTGCCTTTTTCACACTGTTGTTTCATGGGTTCCCTGGAACTATGGAAAACTTCTCATTAAAAGATTCTCATCACTAACAGCTTCCTTCTCAATCTGTCAGTCACCTATATAAACCTTAGCCAGTCTTCTAAGACAGAGACTATATATTTCTGTTGACTTTTTTCTGTATGCTTCACAATGCTTCCCCTATGTACAAGTAAAAATATTACCTGGAAACAGTTTCTGGACATTTAGCAGAATGGAATTTCTTACCTGAAAATGTTATGTTGAAGCCTTCATAAGAAATTGAAAAATCAGATATAAATCGAAGTTGTGCTGTAAAGTTTCCAAAGAGGCCAGCTTTTATTGTAGGGGGCAAGACTGAGCCAGTTAATCTGGCTACTGGTTCTGTGAAGCTGCCATCTTCAGTGATGAGCAAATAGTCATGAGAGCTCTCAAGGTGAAAGGTATGAAAAGCCAGCTGTACACCTTTAAAAATATTTTAAAAAGGGAACAGTAAGGTATTTAAAAGCAAGTTTTTCTCTTCCCTTAGACATAGGTGATACAGATCTTAAATTTTAAATGATATGGAAATATTTTTAGAAAAAGTAACACAAAATCTGAAATTCACAGAACAAAATTTGCAAAAAAACAGACAGGCTTAATATGTTGCAGATGTTTGATTAGTTCCTGTGTAGCTCACTCCCATAAGACAACTCATGAGATCCATTTTTTTCTGTACAAAGCAGTCTGAAAATTTAAAATTCTCTATGTATGTTTTATTCAAGTTGCTCTAATAAGCTTATTTCAGCCTCTAACACCATCTCACTATTAAACCAGGAGAGATACTTTCTTGTTTAATAATTAGCTACATTTTTGGATTCGTTTTACTTTCTGCATTTCCTCAAAACCAGTTCTACTTTTTATCTCAACCTGGGGGAAATACCCATACAGAACAACTAAATACATAAAGTGTTGTACAGTCTTCCATATACTCAGGATAATATTGGCTGGGACTAGTTGTTTACTCAAGTCTTGATTGCTTTTCAATCATCAATTTCCAGTCCACCAATGAAAGAGTAGTTTTCCATCATGGCTAGCTTCCAAATATGACAGCGTAGTGTTGGGGGCAATATTCTTTATAAATATTACATTTTAAAATGTCATATGCATCTTAAACAAAAATCCTATCTGTAAGGAGGTTTTAAACAGTAGACAGTGTGAAACATCAAGTATACTTCACAGATTGATGTCATGCATAACAGAGACTTTTCTTACCATATGTGATAAAAAAAAGGAATATACTCATTATAATTTGAGTCAGTGGTATGCAACACGCATCATCAGTGCTTTCTAGGCTTTCTGCATAGTTCTTTTACACATATCCCTAATGGATAAACTGCCAAGCTTAACTGTGTACTGAAGTGTTGCTCTACAAGGCATACAGCACAGAGATAAACAATTTCTGAAATTATACATCTGAAATATAAGTTTACTAACACACTGAGCAAACGTGCTGCTTGAAAATTACAAATGGAGAAGACCTTTCAACAGGGCCTTGGTAGTTTTCACTAAACATTTTAGTGCTATTTAACAAGCAACAATATTTTCATATATTTTGCCTTTTCTACTTTCTTCCCATTTTTCTGAGAGGGACTAAACCAAACAAATTTCCTCAGGTCACTGCTCAAAGAATGTTTTATTTTCAAAATAAACACAAACTAAAGACATTGCAACTTTGAAGACATGTATTTGGACATATTAAACTGAAACTTTTCTTTTTTAGAGAATAACAAAGCGCTTATTTACCTCCATCTGAAAAAGGCATTTTCTTGTGTTTTTCTGCTTGTTTGAGGTTTTTATACATAGAGATTATATATGCATATGGAATTCGTACTAGATTCTTACCCTTGCCATGTGACACTTCAATTGTCCAAGTACAGTTTAAGGAGTTTGGATAAAAATCAGGAAAACCTGGAGAAAGAACAGTTCCACTCTTCCCATGAATGTATCCACCACATAAAGCTTAACAAGAGAAAAACAGGGGGGAAAAAAAAAAACATAATAGAAGTCATACAGGAAGTCCTGTTCTTTGCAAAATTTACAGTTAACTCTTTGAACTACTCCTTGATTAAAAATATGGTCAAGTATTAAAATCAGCAGAGTTAACTGGTCATATTCACATTTGACAGCAGCTTGTTTATTCTGAAATTAGCCCATGAAAAGGAGTTACAATTACCGCCCCTCCTCTTAGTTAGCAGAAGACAAAACAAGTAAAACTTTGCTCCAAAATATTGAAAATAATAACTCATACTATAGTACTGTTTAAGAAGTAGGATTAAACAAAACTATTTTTGTCTGAATTAACTATGAAATCAAACATCTTAAGAGTTATGTTTCTTGTACTATATACTTAAATAATATTTCACACCACATGTAACACAAAAATATTTAAGAAAGAAAATGTAATTTCTTCAAAGAATGGAAAAGTTTTCTCAGTTTGATTTCTTCTGTGATATTCAGGAAAAAGAGTGCATTTTCCTCTCTTCTAGAGAGTCAGATTCTCTCATCATAAGTAATTTATTTGGAACCAAATATTTTGAAAGACAAAAGAACTATGCTAAAAACATTTTAGGTATACTAGCATTTGCAAAAGTAGGCTGCTCAAATTTGCATGGCATATTAATTAAAGTTTAAGATTTGCATTTTATACACAGCTGAATTGCTCACTGATCTTATAAACACAGCATGGTTGTGCTTTTCTCTCATATCTGTTGCTGTCCAGCTTTTTATGTTATTTTAAAATTTTAATAAACTAAGTATTTTACAATGCAACAACAGAGCATTAAGACACTTTTCTAGTTTTCTCCCTCAGAGTGGTAAACTTTTCCATAAACTAACCAGCAAATAAATATGAGAAACTGTGCAATAAACTTGCAGTAGCTGAGTAAACATATGTATATAGTTTGTACATTTGCATTATATTTAAAGTTCTGTTTTCATTTCACATTATGCTAAAGTGTTTACTAAACACTTTTTTAAGCTTTTTTAAAAATTTAGGCATCACATATATTTATATATAAAGTAAAAGAATAGAAAATATTTCTAGACTGTTTTTGCCTGCGTACATATTTCTGAATGTAAGCATGAGTAGCAATATGCATCGCCAAAAACACAGTAAAGATATGATTGATAATAATGAATACTGAGTAATTAATATAGATATCCAGTTAATAATGGCTTAACTGAACAGTAGTATGTATTCATTCAGAATCCCTAGTATTCTTTTAACATCACAGAAGAAAGAAAAGTATTTGACTGTACAACATTCCTTAAAGTAGGTATTAAATATTTACAATAAATTCACCTAGTTATAAATTTAAAATTAAAATATTACTTAAAATTAAAACTTAAAATTAAAATTAACTTAAAACTAAACTTAAAATTAAAATATGTAAATGATCTGGTTTTATTTAGCTCTCCATAGAAAATTATTTTCATGCTCCACATTGAGATCACAGTATTTTGAGACTGAAACAGTGTAGTATTCAACACTACACTTTATTTAGAAGAAACTTTGGCCATTGTGTCTCAGTACAAAGTTGTTTTTCTTCCTTTGTTGGTATGAAACAGAGTAAGATGCTCTTCCTGAAGGGATTTCTTCTATTTCTTTCATATCTGAAGTTGCAATTTTGAAAACATGAATAGTCTGCAGGTGGCTATATAATGCCACCTCAACTGGATTGAGGTTGAAATCAATTCCAGTTAAATGACATATTCAAAAAATTTAAGTCAGTGTCTTTCATCTTAGGTATATCAATTACCATTAAATATGGTAAATGGAAAATATTTCCTAAATAATGGTGACCTAAAACTATGTGAGTTTTGCTTGGTCTTTTTTCTACTTGTTACATATATGGCCCAGCCAGACACCTGAAGGAAAAAGAAGAAACAGAATGGAAGACTTGCATGTTACATGCCTAAAGCCCTATTTCAGAAAGGCTTGAAATGCTCTACTATACAGTTATGCTGAAAGTGGGTGATGGCACTGGGAAATAAGGACCCTCTTTCAAAGAGTGAAAGTTAATTGCGTCCTTCTGTATTTCAATAGCATTCATTTGCAAACAAAAGAATTAAATATTGGCATTTTAATACAAAAATATACTCACAATTTAGCATATAAAGTAAATTGAAAAAGAATAGTATACTATTCAAAGTTAGGATCACTAAAATAGTCTTCCTCAAGTCATTGTAGCAGAGCGAACAAGCAAACAGAACCCATAAAATTAATGGAGGCATATTAAAAATGCTTTGCTTATTTTAAAATTACATTTCACAGAAAACTTGTGATATCTGTTTCAAAGTTCATCAACTGGGCCAAGCACATGCAGTCTAAAATTTCTCACAAAATGCAATTTAAAAGATTTTTCCCTCTGTCCTTCCAAAGGAGGAACAAGTTGTCATCCTTATAAGGTGAGTGCATTTGGATAGTAGATGAGTTTGCTTTGTGGTGATTAGTAGCTTTTAGTTATGTGATACTATTTTGGTAGCTTATATGTTTTGTGCATAGGGTCAGAAGCCCGTACTGAAAAACTGGATGCCTGAATGAGAGTAAGTTCCCTGATTTAACAAAATAGTTTAAATCAGAGTTAGAAACTGAAATACTTTGTTGAATCTAACACTAATTTTGGCCTTTGACATTCCCTTGTGATCAGTGGAAACCCTGGACCTGAAAAAAGGAGTTACAAATTCACTAATATAAGTAATTTACTAAAGCAGAGCCTTTGCTGATTTGGGCTTTGGTCTTAGCTTTCAAACATTGATCTTTCATCACTGTCATAGAACACAGTTATACCTTAACAAGGAAGAAAGCTGACCAAGGTAAACAGGATATAAAAGATAATCATTCAGCAAATAGGAGAGAGAAAATAGGAAGTTCTGGAAAGAAGTTTATAGAAAGCTGCTTATGGAGAATTTTCAGGGGCACTGTGCTATTGCAGTTGAAATACTTTGCTACATTTGGATCTTATTTTCTGTAGTTTCTATTAGAGGTATTTTGTAGCAACTATACAGCATTCCACGAAAAAATGAAGTTGATTCTGTACTTTATAGGAAAAGAACTTTAAAAAACTCTAGATAAAAACAGTACGAAAGTATTTGGTAGTATAGTTCAGCATTTGAAAAAATCAGCATGAATGAACTGCTTATATATTAGCTTGATGGCAGCTTGTCATGAAAGCTCTAGATAGCTTTATATGGCACATCCCCTGAGACAAGCTCTAAGCCTTCCCATGCAATTTCTTTCTACCAGTAATCAAGATAAACCCAGCTCTACTCACCTGTAGAGAGAAACATGCCTTTCTACAATGACAAAAGGCACAAACACATGCACACACATTTTTCAATTACAACGTCTCTGGACTATCTTAGTCAGCTAACACTGGAGACTTCAGAAGCAGATTAAAATAGTGCTCAAAGCAGTTTTATCTTTCCTCAACTTTAGATCCTCCTGCTTTTTCTGTAACTGCTGAATCGTAGAATTATAAAATTACAAAGTTCACTCCTCCTCCCATATATGGCAAGGCACTGAACTGCAATCTAAACGGAAGGGGCCATATGAAATGCACCAATTCTGCTCCTCCACTGAGGGAAAACTCAGATCCGCCAGTGTAAGGATCAGCCACTGCTGAGAACTGGTGCAAGTATCCACTCGTCCTCTCACTCTAAGGAAGACTCAGCAGAAAAAAAACCCAGCACACCATTAGATTCTTACCATCATAAGAAAAGCAGAAATGTCACAGCTTCTTTAGTAGTGTTAAGACAGAGATACTATCTTATGCTTTAGGGGAGCTGTGAATTGTTCTAAAATAATATCTCCCAGAAATTCACTAAGGCACCACAGCTCTTAGTACCATGTTGTCTGTAAGGTAATGCAAATCCACAGCTGCATGAGGAAACGGGCCTGCAGGGTGGTCAAAGAAAACAAGCTGCCAAGGAATAGTCGTGGAACAGTTGCATAATACCAGTGATATTCCACTTCTATACTACTTTCAGGAAGTCCTCTCTTCTCACTTCAGTCAAGTCAAGTATACAGCTTGCAGCTTTTCATCATCTCGAGATTCTGGTATATAGCTTAAAGATCAAGCAGATGACTAATTCTTGCTAAAAGCATACTTGAAAATTATTTAAAATTAGTTCTAACAAAGTCATTCTTTAGCACAGCTTTATTTTGGTCATGTAAGCACATGGAGAAGGGACCCACATCTGAAGTGTATTTTAACTGGACTTCATATAATTATTAATAGTTAATAAATACTGCAGGCTTTTTTTCTTTCTCTTTTAATTCACAAATCCAGAATTCCAAAACAATCAATTTCAAATTAAAAATATGCCAAGAAAATTAACTATATAGGTAGATCTTGAACTGTTTTGGTGTCAAGTATTCTAAGTTTCAGGTAATCATTTTGGTGTTCAGCATTCTAAGTTTAAAACTTAAGCTATGTTTATTAGTTTGGTTTTAAAATATTAGTTGAATGGTACCATTTTCATGCATAGCTGAACAGCAGCATCCTCAGAGAATTTTAATTTTTTTGTTAGTGAATAGGTATCTGTAAATTTCACTGAACATTACAGTACTTGACTGAAAGCTGATAGAGAAATGTGAAGTATGGCTTTTATTAACAGCAAAACCATTTTTGAAAAGTATGGACCTTGGCGTAACGGAAGGGAGGAAGTAGCAATGATAAGCCTAATTAGTTCTTGAAGATAAAAGATTAACTTTCTTGGACTTTAAAGCTGCCATCTGAAGAACCTGACACTTACCATCACAGCTGGGTAATGCATGATTCCACTGATGGTTTCTTTCACATACGAGTGGTTCTTCATCGCTCAGCGTATATCCTGGATCACAGCTAAAAGTTACTGTAGAGCGGATATTAAAGTTGTTGCCATGGCGATGGCCATTCACTGGAATCCCTGGGTCAAGACAGGAATCAGATTCCAGAGTAACACCTGAAACACACGCATTTAATTTGTTTAGTTCCTTCTTTTCTTTTTTAGACAGTAAATAGAAAAATCCCAAGCAAAACACAAACTGAATAAGCAAGACAGAAGAAATATCCCCCAAAATATACTCATTAATATTGCCTGAGCTCTGATGTAGGATATAAAGCACTTCACCTAGCTATGGTCACTGACTCAGAGCATAGTTTTTCAATATTCAATCTCATAGAACAGAAAAGCCTAAATTAAGTAGGAAAAGATTGAAGATTTAAAATATTTTTATTAAACAATGAAAGAAAAAGACAAAATAAGCACTGAACATTTACAACTATAGGAAGTTATTAAGGTTCAGAGTATTAACACACGATATTTTCTTTTGCTAGTATATAAATCACATTCATTTATTACATTTCATCTATTAATTTTCTGATACTCTGGGAGGATTCAACTTTTCTCTGCCATAGTAACACTTATTTGACCTAGTAAAAAAGCACAATGCCAAAAATATACAATCAATGAACTCAGAAACCACTTGTTAAATCCTACAGATACAATCCTATACATCAAAAATAGATGGAAAATGAACATAGTTTATATAGTTGTTGTGTAACTCTTATCTGACAGAAGTAGTCTTTAATAACTATGTCTTATGGCAGACGTTGAACAGTGTGTGGTAAATAAAGCTGGAGCTATATGTTGAACAACAAAACCAAACCCCAAAATACAAGCTCATTAAGTGAGCACTACCCATTATACTTTTTGATAGCAGGTGATTGTGGAATTTGAGTCATAATGAATACACACAAGAGAAATAAACAAAATCTCTCCACTGTGATGAAAGGCATTTCTTTCATTTATTTTCTGTTACTATACCATGTGCCTGGAAAACACAGTGACTGAGTTCAGTGGAACCTCTTCAGTGGATGAGGATATTGTTCCTCTTTCCCTCTCTTCCTCACTTTTCTCCCTCTCCTCTGACCCTCTCTTTCCCACCTTGCAGTCACAAATGCATATTTTGCAAATATTTAGAAGTGACTTTTAGAAACTAGTTTAATCACTAATCTAATCACTCATTAGATTCTCTAAAGAGGAAAAAGTAATTTGTTGCTATAATGAGTGGGGCATGTAATAGCTACACAGTTAAATATTCTATATACTCATACATATTACACACCTAAATTTTCCCTTTCATGGATCAAAGAGTCAAAATTACCAGAAAAACAGATTATTAAAATGTAAGATTGCTAAGAGTAAATTTTAAGGAATGCTCATATGATATAATCATTGCATAAAATGGCTGAAGAAAACAACTCTGGTAAGAGGAGCAGGAACCAAAACCTGTCTGAGGGCCATAACCATTATGTTACTCATCTATACTAGCTATCGGGCAGTCACTGCATCACTCAGTGAATTCCAAAAATTTTCTGGACAATGCAAGCTGGAAGCTGGAGTGCTGTTCCCTGTCATCAGTACAGTTTATCCAGAACACTGATAACACAGATGGCAAAAACAATTTCTTGAAAGGTGGGAGATGAGTATTTCCTAATAAAAGACTCGAACCAGTGTATCCTGACATCTAGGTAGGCTTAATCGAACAAGGAGAACAGCAGCAAATCATTTTTCCTTCAAAAAATGAGTAATTTTCTGGAGAAACAGAATAGGTGCTTGCTCTCATAAATGGTTCCAGGAACATAGAACCTGAGGTCACACAATTAAATTAGGAGAGCCCCATTCCCCCATGCATCAATTCCAAAGCATGACACAGCAATCATACAGGTAAAATCTTGTCCACCTCAAAATACGGACTTGTCCATGATGCCTGTTGAGAACAGTCTCCTGCTGAAGTTATCCCTGGAACCATGCCCTGGTACTGTGTGTGAGTGTGTTAGTCAGCACATATCAAAACCACACGTGGGGTTGTGCTGAAAGTTAAACCGTATATATGACTGGAAGACTGAAGCCAAGGCTCAAGCACCTCTAGCCCACTGGACCAGCTCAAATGGTAAGAAATATTTCCTTGTAAACTACCAAGGGTGAATGAGCCTCACAGAAGTGCAAGGCTGCAAATATACTCCTAGTCTTAGTGTTCTTCCAGCGGTTCTTGTGCAGTGGTAAGTGACTGCATTTGTGCAAAACTGACACTAAAACAAAGTGTTGCTACAGCAGTAAAAACTGTGATACAGTCACATGATTTGAAATATGCTGTGTGAGAGAAATTTGTAATAGTGGTGTTTTAGAGGCAGGGGAGTAGCAAGGATGGCTAATAACAAGAAGGAAGGGAGAGAAGTGGAAAAGAGCGAAGGCAGTCAAAGAGGAGGGAAGATTAGGCTTATACTATTTTAAGATGTTCTTTCACTCTTCCTCCACACGACAGTTGAAAAACTCTTTGAAGAATGTCTGGAGAATATTTTTGACTAACAGAGCTTCTGCCACATATAGGAGACTGCTCTGGTACATACTAATTTTGTTAACATGTGGTAAGGTAGTCATTTAGAACTGCAGTAATAACATGTCACCTACAACCTGCCCATAGTTAATAGGCAGCACAGGCTTTTTAGCATAGTTTTAGGCTCAACTCCAGTGCCTGTTGCAATTCTTAACTACTAGAGTCCTAAGACTGTTATCATGTTTCCCTTCCTGTCTGCCAAGACACCACTTTTTAAAGACTAAACAAAAACAGACCTTTTGATGGCTCCGTATGTGTTGCATTTTCCATGTTAGCATCCTCCCGATCTTTTAAACAGAGTCCAAAATTTCACACAATATTACCCTCTAGGTTTACCAAATGAAGTGGAATAACTATTTCCTGAGTCTTATATAAAATTCGCCTTTGCTGTATTTTTTTTCTTTTTCTTTTTGGTGATTCACTACAACAGTCAGTAGATTTGACTTTTTACACCGCTATTACATTTTTCTCTGTATTATTTATGCTCTATGTAAACACTATATCCTTTTCTACTGTATTTCTATTTTATATTTGTGAATATCATTTCTCCTTCCTCTTTATGCTTAGCATGTTTTTTTAGAGAACTTAATTTTTTTAATTTCAGACCATTTCTTCAGTTCATCTACATTGTTTTGAATGCTAACCCTACTCTCTCTAGTACTTGCAGTAATTGCAGGTTGGAATCATCCTCAGCATTTCTGAGGGTATTAATTATACTATCATCCAAATTTTTAATAAAAATATCAGATAGTATTGGATTCAGTCCAGATCACTGTAAGATACTACAAATTTGAAGTTAGACAACAAACTATGGATAAATGGCTGTTTTTTGCATAAGAGTTTTCAAAATTTTTGGATTAATTTCATCTAAATCAAATTTCTTCAGTTCCTCCGTTAGACTGCCAAAAACCTGACAAAACCTTACAAAAGGGAATATAATTTTTCCTCCCCTTTTCCTTCCCACATCTACAAGACCAGTTATCCTGTCAAGAAAGAAATTAGATTGGTTTGACACAATCTGTTCTTATCAAATACAAATCATTTGTTCCTATCACCTTATTCATCAGCTTGAAAATAGCATCTTTACAAGAGTCAAGATAAAACCAACAGCCTTAATCCTATTGTTCCTCATCTTTTTTTTTTCTTTTTCTTTTTTTTTTTTTTTTTTGTTCCTTTATTTTGAAAGATGTATGCCTTTCTGCAATCATCTGGAACTTCCCTACAGCTTTGAGTTTCCAAATATAATTCTCAGTGGTGCAGACATTGCTTCAGCTTTCTTTGCAAGTACTGAACAATGCATTTCTTCAGTACCTGATGAATAAAATATATTTAATTATCTAAACATTGTCTAATCTCCTCTTTCCATATGCTGTATTCTTACCTTGTTAATTTTCATTTAATTGTTAAGTATATGTTCACAATTAACCTTTTCTGTTTACGTTTCAAAACAGCAACAGAACATTTAGCCTTCCGTGTCAGCCGACATTTGCTCACATTTTAATTAAGCAGTGATTTTTATTTTCTTCTTCTCTTACTATGTATTAACAGACATTTTTATTATTGCCTTTTCCGCCTCTTGCTAGCTGTAAGTAATTATATGCTTTAGTTTTCTGTATTTTATCCTAACAATTTTATCTGTGTTAATCTTTGATGGACATCTATAACAATGAGTGCCTGTATCCAGCATTTACATGATTAACTTTTGAATTCCACAATATTAAAAAGGATTTTTAAATTGCTATAGTGCTGCATAATACTTTTTCTTTCTCTCCAAAAGTTACAGTTTGCTATTGGGCCTTAATATTACCTCTTTTAATAATGCCTTTCAGAATTCCTTCCTAAGGATGTCTACCTACCAGTTCCCCAAGTTTGGTGAACTTTCCATTTCTGAAAACCATTGACATTATCATAATTGTGTTGCCCTCATTCTTTCATTTCTTAAAAATCTTAAACTCTATTATTTCATGAACACTTTCATAAAAATTGCCTTTCTTATTCAGGCTCTCAGTTGGTTCTCCTTACTGGTCAGGGTAAAACCAACTGCTGAAACAAAAAGTTCTTCCCCCACATTCCAGTAACTTCTTCAACTGAGTGTGTCATGCCATAGAAAATTTAATGAATCCTTTGTTCATACTATCCACAGACTATCCACAAATATTATTTTTTCTTCAAGTAAAAAAGTATAAGGAAGCATTTTGTTTCTATGCCATGATTGCTAAAACTGATTCCGAGCTGCCTGAATGATGTTGATACTTTGTCAAGCCCATGAAGATTGCACATTTGTGCATCTAGAAGTTCTTTTTCAAAAGCAAATCTAATCAATCAAACACCATTTTGTAAACTGTGAATAAAAGATTAGCTTTATACGTTTTATTCTCAGGAATACTTCATTTATAAGAAAGCCACAACATTAATTTTGCTAGATTTTTTAAATGGCCTAAAATGAAAGGTTTTACAAAGATCAGCCACAGTTACGTGCACTAATACCAAAAATTGTTTATCTTTAGTGGGGTTTTTTTCTACAGAAACTATGAATACTACAAAAGCCTTTTTGGACTATCCTTGACTTTAGAGCAATTTCCTCTTATTATTTAAAGGAATATAATGCTTATCAAATATATATTGATGTCCATGGTAATATGGGATGATTACTATCTCCAAGCATAACCAAAATACTATCTCTGTTCTATGTTTCATATAAACTCTATTTCAGAAGGGAATGATAACCTATGAATAACCACGGACTTTTAAATAAAATATCTAGATTTAAGAAATAATTGCTCATTTGTCTTTAAAATTGATCATGTTTTCTTGTTCCAAGGAAAGATAAATCTCAGAAATATCTTAATGAAAGGTGACTCTATGTTATTTCCATCTTTTTTTGGCCTAAAAAAGGGCTAAGATTGAAGAATCTACCTCACAAAATGAGGAACTGCAAAAAACAAAAGATTACAGATTACCAGGGAAGTTGAGAGATAAAGGACATATAAGTTAGGGATGAGGCACAGTTGTCAAAAGCATAGATGAGTTATTCTTGAAAATACTGAATTTTCTACTGGTAGCTTTACTTAAAATATATATATTTTGTTTCTTTTTTCTTTTTTTTCTTTTTTTTTTTTTTTTGCTTAGATGCATAATAGTTGATCTACATTGCTTTGCATTAGCTATATTAAAAAAATCATCAAAAAGCTGAATTACAGACATTGCGGGAAAGGAATTAACAAATTACGTTCACATCTGAAGTACTGCTGAAGGGTCATATTTTTATTAAAATTTTATCATAGATTTGTTTTAGCTTAATAGAATATTATTGCCATGTCAGTAGCAACTCACTATATGTTATGCTGAGATTTCTCCTTTAATCAGGATTAAGATCCCTCTGTTTCACAGTTCAGTGATTTAATTTATCTTCATAATCATGACTATTGTTGGAAGATTTTTAGGAGACTTCTGAATAGAACAGTTACTTGAATTTCCAAAGAATAGTGATAGTAATATTGCAAAAATTTTTTTAAACTTATGATTTCCTGTCTTTTTTGCTGCAAGTGGAAGAAATGTAAAACATACAAAGATGCTGTGATATCTTTAGCAGAAGCAACTTTTACAGTAATGACTACTGGGGCCATTAAAAGATAATTTTGGCATCTCCTCTTCCTGGCAGACTATGCAGCACATCCATTGGGTCTTTCCACCTGGTTTTGTTCTTTGAAACCACTGACTTCATCTGCTTAGTACTTCCCTGTTACTGGTTACTATAACCAGCTTTTCCCTGCCATGCACACATCTGTTAGTGAAAGAGACAAGGATCTAGGAAGGATAGGTGGCTGATACCTGCTACAGGAATGCTTCAGGAGCTCCCAAAGGTGACTAACATCATTAGAGCGACTCTGGGATATATTCCACTTGCATGAGTATGTTCAACTCAACACAATGTGTAGACAATTTTTGCTCTGTGAGACCTATTGACAAAAGAAGCCAATATGGGCAAGCACTGATGCTATAACTGAGTTTAGTAAGCCTTATGGAGCAAGAGCACTGACATAGGTATGAAGTGTTTAGCAAGCTACTTCTGCACAGCTTACTCTGTGCACATGGACATACCCATTCATGTTGGTAATGGGTCTCTGTTTACATCACACTTTGTTCTACACTGCAGAAGATGCAAGATTTGATTTCAGTTTAAGACACACTAATGCGTCTACAGCCATGTTTGGTGTTTAAGTTCCTTTCATAGTCAGTTGAGATCTGATTAATATAGTTGGGGGAAACTAAGGAGCAACTCATCTGGCAAAGTCAGTAAGAGAGAAATTTAGCTATCTGAACATAGGTTTCTAGGCCATTGGCTAGTGCCATCCTATCATGACCAAGATGTCTGCATGGGGCATGGTAGATAATTATTTAACAGAAAATAAAATTCACGAAAACTTAAACTCATTCCTAAAACTGAAAACTGAAAATGAGGTACTAATTTTTAATTTTAATTTCATTTTCTTACTCATTTTTTAGCAAAAAATAAGAATAACAGAATTCATTTTAAATATCACTTCTACAGAAAGAAAAAGATGATTTATTCGGGAAGTCAGTCTGCACAGGAAAAGCCTGTGAAATAAAATTATAGCTTTTGTTTATAGCTTTTGTTATGACTTTAAAAATTTGAAATATATTAGCTTTTTATATAAATAAGTATAACAAATATGTCTTCATTCTATGTGTGGAAATTATACGTAAAAGAAAATAAAGATCATTAATCAGCCTTTTGTCATTTTTACTTGTTAAAGATCTAACTGAATTTCAAGGTTTAAAGTGCACTAATATTTCACTCTGCTGTTTTTGTCTGGCTACCCTGAGATATAGTACTGAAAAACTAGTGTCATGTGTGTGCAAGATACTATAGTTTTCAACAAAGATAAAAAGGGAATAGAAGAATATGTTTCTAAATCATTTCATAATTAGTCCCTCCTTTTTAATAACAGTTTTAACAGAACAGAAGACATCTACTTGACATCAGGTTTAAAATACAACACAGTTCATTTAAGGACTATCTTACGAAATATAACAGCAACGGTTTAGATCAAATACAATAAGGAAAATTGAACAGCATCTGCACATAACTCATGCAGAAACCTACCTATGTCTTTACATATTCTAGCTGCCTTGCAGTTTACAATATTACTGTCTGCTTAGCCATTGCCTGATTGCTCAGCCATTTTCTGATTCAAAGCTAGAAGTATTCAGAAAAATCTCCAAGTTTTGTCATAGCTATGAAATATAAGTTTGGGCATTCATTCCAGATGCAATGTAAAATTAAATTTACTGCAAACAGGTTAGTTTCCAGACAAGATCAGAACAATTGATGAAAATAATACTACTTGCTTGGTAGAACCTCAGTAAACACATACACTCACTCTATCCAGTATTTAAGTGAATCATATACAGACCAATGTGAGTCTAGTCAGTTATATATATATAATTTTATATATCTAAATCATAAAAGAAAAAATATGCCATTATAGTGATTCTGGAGTTCACAGGGAGATATTATGTATTGCAAAAGTGTATTGAAACCACAAAAAAAGGGGGAAGGAGAGAAACCAACATATCCTTACCCCTAAAGGCCAGTTTCTGAAATTATCTTCCATTTGGCTAAACATGTGGGTCTATAAGCAGTCAGAATAATATAGAAGAACTCACGAAGAAAAAATTCTCCAAATTAATTATTAGTTTTAGGGTTATCTGTTAGTTCACTATAGGTAAACTCAATTTGTTCTTAGACAAATGTAATTACTGCAGTTTATTTGTTCACATTTGTTTGCTCATTTTCAAATTGAATGTTATTTCCAAAACTAAATAAAAATCTATTAAAGAAATATCAGACTTACTCTCATAATGAATTAGAAAGCCAACACTGGAACGACTGTTGTCTGTAGTGAACAGCAGATACATGTAATTGCCAGTACTGATAAGGAACTGGGGTGCTTGTGTTCCATGGTATTCTCCAATTAATGGTGATGAGTTAGCTGGCCCATCTCTGACCTCCAATGTGTCATAATTAACTTCAGTCTGAAATCTGAAAAAGAATAAGTAAGTCAGAGAGTAAGCACAGGAACGGTGCCATTATTTTAAACAGAAAACCAACCCATGTGCAACTGATCAAGAATATCACATATGTAAAGATCAGAATTTCTACAGATCCATCAGAGTATTACTTAGAACAACAACTAAAGAAGGTTCTGCATGTCTTTTTGCTTGTTTTGTTTTGTCTAGTGTCATTTAAAATTTATAAGGGGTGTAATACACTTCAGATCAACTATATGACTGGATTTGAAAGAAACATTCAGGGGGCATCTGGGTAGAAAACTGTAAATTGTCTCAAAGGAAAATGCATTAGGAAGACCCTAGAAGTATCTCACTCTCAGGTTAAATAGTAGTTGGACATCCTAGGAAAATCTTTACCCATAATATTTCATGATTTCATTTCAATAATTTTATATTTGTTTTTTGACAAAAACTGTTTCACGCACTCAATCATT
Source organism: Dromaius novaehollandiae (assembly GCF_036370855.1). Taxonomy (NCBI): domain Eukaryota; kingdom Metazoa; phylum Chordata; class Aves; order Casuariiformes; family Dromaiidae; genus Dromaius; species Dromaius novaehollandiae. The sequence continues at coordinate 24,734,002 of NC_088100.1, forward strand.
CTTTTTTTATTCAAAGATTTTTTGAACAAAGTTCATTACTTTATTATTAAATAATTTTGTCCTATAAAGTAAAATTGTACAAAAATACAAAACTGAGATCGTCTCATTTTGAGATTTGTATACAGTGAAGATAAACAGAATCCCATTAGCTTCTTTAAACATGTTGAAGAAACATAATATAGACAAGAATTGAAAAGAAGGAAGGAGATAGTTGGAAAGGAGGAAGAAAAGGACAGAAGGAAAAGACTGAGGAGACAGTTGATTTATAAGAACAAATAACTTCACAGTCAACAGCAGAGTCCATGTCTCTGTGTCAATCACTGAACACATTACATTTCTCCATTTCATAAAGGATGCCTGTGTGTGCAGTCATCCACTGCTAGTTACTCTTAAATCAAACAGCTCACATCTGTTTTCTGTAGATGAAACTTTGACTGAAATTTTTCACATCCAATTCTTTTCAAGACAGTTTGTGGTTATATCAGATATTCTTGTGAACTACAGGATCTAAAGCTCACACATCAATTTTCCTGTCAGCAAAGTTTCTGCTCTAACAGAGACATCCACGCTGATCTGAACTTACTTGCCTGCATACACAATACCCTTATTTTCAGAAAACTTTAATCTTTCAGAACAAGTATGAAAAATGTTTGTGCTCTGAGATTTTCTGTTCTCTTCCCATAGGGTTGATTACTTCAACTTCTGAGAGTAAAAAAGCTGTGTCTGTGAAATGTAACAGTTTTTCAAAGTGAATGTCCTTCAGCTGTCTTGTCAATATGGGACATGTTTAGTGGGGAAAAGAAACTATGTTCTTGTTATTAAAGACAACTGCAAACCATGAAGCTTTTGAGAAAGGGGAAATTTAAGGGACATTCCTTCAAAGTGTAAACAAACTTCATACTTTGTAGGTATTGACAGAATTAACGCAAATCCCCAGCCAGGCCATTATGTTTTACAGAACAAGTAGCATTAGTCATACAAAATCATCTTCACAGACACAGCAGTATCAGTAACAGAAAGCCAAGATTTAGCACTTAGCTCAGTAGTCTCCATAGTGTTTTTAATCTCTCATGAGTCCCTGAAAACAGAAACACGATCAGAATTACAGAAGTGTTTCTTTGTCTGCTTACCTACCAGAACGAATCACTTCTTGGAAGCTCTGACTTAGGCCCTTCCCTTCACCTTGTCCTTTGCTGTTCACACAGAAAACTTTCCACATTCAGGGCACTTTCAGCCAAGCTATATACTCTGTTTCAGTATATTAGCTAAAATCCAGATGACTGCTTTCACTCCTACTTATTCATTCTGATGGTGAAATACAGAGGCTACAGATACACTAACACTTTAAACATACTCAGGACCAGCCTTTGACACTGAAGCCATGCTATTAAATACATCCATTAGTCTCTCAAACAGGGAACTATTATTCAAATTGCCTGTGGTGAACAGCTGTTTGCCCACACTAACTCCTGAATCATGCTTGATAATTGTTTGAGAAAGTGTCAGTTGGCAGGTGCAAAAGTATGTTGGAGACTTTTCCAACTATGTAACTGTAAACAGTTGAGTTCCTGGTCTGGGAAGGTCCTCTGGTACTGTTTTAATTTACCAATGGACTCAAGATCAGTACTTCAATATTTTAACTATTTTAACAACTGTGTTTGTGAAAGAAACTAATTAGGAACAAACTGCTCTCAACCAGCAATTGCAGCTTTCTTAGCAGGGCAGTGAGATAACAGTGGATTGAAGAAACTTGTAAAGAGAGAGAAACCTAAACATGACTCCTGCATCAATTGCTACCCATTACACTGATCTTTATTGCCAGCTAGGTTCTTGTTCATCTCAAACCTATCAACTTATTTCTAGTTTTATTTTTCTCCCTGTTTTTGTTCTTGTGTTTTTGTTTTATAATCCTCACATTATCACTGAAATGATATACTAAGATAATTTATTATTATAAGTTCTCCACCCTTTACTTGAAGTAATTAATTAAGCATCACCTAACTTTCTATTTTAATGTTTATTAGAATACTTATGTTGGTAAATGGTATGACTTTCTCCAAGTGTTCAGAGAATTTTAAAAAGACTTTAATAATACTATGTTATACAAATTTTTAATGTAGTTAGGTTTTGAATAAAGGCTTGCTTTTATCTATTATCTAGAGAGTTTTCATCAATATTCAATGTAAAAAAGCTCATTCCATCAACAGTTACCCTTCTGGCCTCTTCTCTCGTGACTCGAATCAATTAGACCTTATTCATTCATTGCCCTTGCACTATGAGTCATGAACTGAAATACAGAATGTTTCTATAGAAAAGATTCATAGGATTTTTCAGTCATGGGAAGACATACAGCAAAGTATAAAAAGCTGTTTTTCCCAAAGCTAGACAAAATACTTGACAAAATATTATGCTTGTCAATTAATTAGCAAAATCAGTTAATTGATTTTATATTCTTTTTTTATTAGATACTGATTTTGCTTACTGATTTGTAATTTGCTAATGTTATATCAATCAGGAGAGTTTGGTTCTTGTTAACTAATAAGAAGGTTTACCATCCAACTTTTGCTTGGAGTAGCAAAACTTACATGTTAACAAAAGAAAAGAACTTTATTGGGTAAAGAGATATTATTATACTATCACTATCTTCCCAAAGCATAATACTTTTAAAGAAATGTATTATGTGATTTAGTAAAGCTATAAAATTTTTTAAACCAAGAACACTGTCATGAGGCTCCAAAGGAAATAAGGACAGGTTCCTTCTCTACTTGCCAAAACCAGAGTGCTTAACAGTAATATTGATTTGTAACTGAAACATTTAGGGAAAGCAGACCAAAGCTTTAATAATGCTGATATAAAGCTAAAGCAGATTGTCTGCTGTACTTTCAAAATCATACTGGCTCACAGTTCACTTCACATGTCTGTACCAGGGTAAACCTAACATTATTGTTTGATTTCATTATGATTCTATTTGTACACATTGCATGAGAATGCTGTTAAACGAGTATGCATGTGCATCCATCTATTTAAAGTTCAGTAAATGCAGTGATTAAAGTGGATCATATGGCACAGGATCCTATCTATCTTCCCCATTAATATCCTCAGAAATACAACGATCACACTAATAAGGTCCCAGAATCAAAAAATCTGCAACTATGAGCAACCCCTTTTCTTTTATTCAATTAAAATGCTTCATCTTAGAACTAATATGGCTGTTTGCTTTCACTGAAGTTCACTATGTACAGACGTTCGAGAACCTCAGGCCTCTGATGATTAATTTTAAACAAAAAGGGCAAAGCTGGCAAATAAGTGTAAGCTTAGAATGAATACGTTAAGGGTTCAATGGAGGAAAAAAAAGTCATCAATGGCTTAAATTCTGGAATTTCCTGCCAAATGCAATGAAAACAAGCAACTTTAGTAAGCTGTAAGAGGTAATAATGATAATTTCATGAAAGAATTGTTTAAATAGTTTCTTCCTTTCCCTGGTGTTTATTATTCTATCTGTTCCCTCCTAACTTTAATGCATTTATAGAAAGAAAGCAAAACAGGACTGAAAAAGGGGTATGATAAACTAAACAGACAAGCTACATTAATCTTTTTCCCTAAAGTACTTTTCATTCCCCTAATCGTGTTCATAAATCTATGAATATGTTAGAAGTTTTCATTCATATTGCTTGACAAAAGGTGACTACAACTTTAACAGTTCAGTGGCCACTGTAAGGGCAAAGCCGTTCATTTTATATATGAAGATGGGATTCTTTTTCTGGTATGCTTCACTTTGCATTTACAAGATCTACATGCAATTTTATTGCCCAGACTTCTTCAGAAATTATTCAGTCATCCCTTGTTTTTAATACCCTTAATAAGTTGGTATTATCAGCCCAGTTATCTCCTTTTTAAGATCATTTCTGAACATGCTGAGCAGTGTGGAGCACAGCACATAACCCTATAGAACACCTCAAATTTTACTGTGGGACTTTTACCCTCTGTTCATAATGTTTTTATTCATGCAAGGTCCTTCCCTGTGTTAAAATGATGCTTAGCTTTTTAAAAGCAAGGTGGGGTGGGAGGAGCCATCATAAAACCTGGATTTTGAAAACCCAAGTAAACTATATCAAATGTATCTCTACGCTTTTTGACACCATCAAAGAATTCCAATAGGTTTTTGATATAGGATTTCTTTTTCAAATGCCATGTCGACACTTTCTCAGTGCATAATATTTATCCACGTTTCCACCAGTGCTACTCTTTGCTATAGTTTTAGCAGTGGGCATCCCATATGCAATTCCTTAGATCTCTATGAGAGACTTTTAAAAGTAGCATTGTATCTGGTACCTGTAATGCACAGGTATCAAGAGTTTTAAAAGAACAATTATACATAGCACTCAATTGTTCAGCATCTCATCTTTTTTTCCTTCCTCTTGTGCAAATGCAGTCTCGTTCTGGTGACTTACTGTTCATCTTGTCTGTGTATTCCTCCAGCCCTATTAATGCATTTCATTTTGAGACATATTCTAATGAGTTCTCCAAAATGAAGAATGCCATCAATGTTAAGTTTACATGGGTGCAAACAGAAATGAAACAATGGAAGGGATACATGCTGAAGGTTGCTAAACACATAAATAAGCACCTTTAATAGTGCTAAACAGACAGAGTTTTAGGGGAAATATTACATGTTTATCCTGTTCTCACTCTCTTCCCTAGGAGTCTGCATTTTTGACTCTGTCAAGACCACAGTAGGAACACAGTACTCGAGCAAGATGGATCTTTGCTTTGACCCTGTACAGTCACTTTTACATTCTTCTGTTCTTCTCACCATTCATTTGCCTCCCTTTCAATCTGTGCTCTCAAACATGAGGCTTGTGATACTGAATCATTTTGCTCCACACTGTGAAGGTGCAACTAGACACGGATTATTGCCTCTCTTTGGGTGATGGCAGAATACAGGAAGGCCAATAGTACATGGCTGCAGCCTAACTGTGATCCCTCTCTCATCCCTTTGCATCATTATTATGTCACATGGAGTTTTCTTTTTTTAAGCATTTTTTCTTTCTTTGGTAAAAAGTTCAGAACTTTGATAGATTCTTGTATGGTTAGACAAAAGGACTAGTTGAGGTCTCAATGACTTCAAACTACAAAGAGTGAAACTGGGATGGGATGATTTAGGTAGACAGTATTTTAAAAAGAAGTTTCAACCTCTACTGCTCATCATATTCTGACATCTGCACATCTTTTTCTTTTTCTTTTTAACCTCTGCCAGTACACAAAGCAAAACCTGCAGTATCCAAATAAACAAAACGCTGATATCCACTGTGCTAACATACAGAATGCTATTATACACTGAAGTAATGCATGATGCGTTATGCTCAACTGTTAGAAAAAATTCTGAATGGGAAAAAATTATGTATCCAACACGGAATGCTCAGAACTTTTTGCACAATTTCTTTTTTCCCTACAAAAATTATATTACGTGATAGTAAGACCTGATCATCATCAGGGACAATATATAGTCATACCTGAATATTAAAAGTAATCAAAAGTCCACAAGATATCCCTACTGATGTACTAGTATGTTGACATTTAAGGCATGTCTTTTAACTGTAAATAAAGACAATGTAAATGCAGTTTTAACTTTGAATTTTTTCCTTGTGGAATAGTATTGGAAGGACAGGAGTAGCATGGCACCATATGGCAATAATTTTTTTCTGGTTTGGGTTCTTAAAGAATATTTCTCTTCTTCAATATTAAAATAAATGCATGTGGTCAGACATTGTTTGATTTTATGATTCTCACCTGTCAAATGTGATCTTAATGGAATGTCCTGGTCTTGCTTCGATCACCCATTCACAATTTAGTGAATCCTTATAATATCCTGGCCATCCTGGTGGCAAGATAACACCACTTGATGATGTCAGATGTCCACCACACGGAGCTGGAAGGCAAAAGCATATATACTTGTCTCACATACAGTATTTCTAATACAATAAAAGATACTACAAGAACTTAAAAAAATCAAATTGAAAAGCAAAAGAAGGGAAGTATAATATATGACAAAAATATTTCTACATTCTGTTATGTTATGAACCCTTTGTTTTGCTCAGCCTCAAATTCCTGCATCATGTCTTGTCATAGCTTATTACTCTGTACATATCTTAATACATATAGCATGGGACTCGATTCTGTCAGCCTGCCTTCTGTTGAATGGCAACTTACTTCATTAATATCAACACAGCATCATCTTTTTGTTTCCACAAGATTCCACACTTATGTGGAAACCGCAAACAAATCTGTTCCAAGTAATTTATACAGTTTACTGCTTTGATTTTACTATACAATTACTACCTTATTGAGTAATTATTCAACTCAGTGGAACTTGCAAATATCCCACAGAATCACAGAATTTTACAATAGCTGAAGCTGGAAGGGACAAACCCTTCCAACCCCAACATCTAGTCCAACCCCCTGCTCAAAGCATGGGAAGCTAGAGCAAGTTGCCCTGGACCGTGTTCAGTCAGGTTCTGCATATCTCTAAGGATGAAGACTCCATAACCTCTCTGGGCAATCTGTTCCAGTGTTTGACCATCCTTACAGTAAAAAAGTTTTTTCTTAAATTTCTGTATTTCAGTTTGTGCCCATTGCCCCTTGTCCTGTCACTGGGCACCACTGAGAAGAGTCTGGTTCCATCTTCTTAACACTCTCTCATCAGATATTTATACACATATTCTCCAGGCTAAACAAGCCCAGCTCTCTCAGCCTCTTCTTGCATGACAGATGGTCCAGATCCTTAAGTATCTTTGTGGCACTTTGCTGAGCTCGCTTCAGTATGTCCATATCTCTCTTGAACTAGAGAGACCAGAACTGGACACAGCACTACTAATGTGGCCTCACCACTGCCGAGTAGAGGGAAAAGACCACTTCTTGACTTGCTAGCAATGCTCTTCCTAATGCAACCCAGGAAGCTGTCACCCTGCTTTGCTGATAGGGCACACTGCTGGCTTATGTTGTCCACCAGGCCGTCCAGGACCTTTTCTGCGAGGCTGCTCTCCACCTAGCAGCCCACAGCCTGTATCAGTGTGTGGGGGGTATTCCTCCCCAGGGGCAGGACTTGGCATTTCATTTTGTTGAAATTCATAAAGTTCCTGTCTCCCCATTTCTCTAGTCTGTCAAGATCCTTTCGAACAGCAGCACAACCATCTGGTGTATCAGCCACTCCTCCCAGTTTTGTACATAAACTTGCGGAGGGTGCATTCTGTCCAATCAACCATGTCATTAATAAAAAGGTTAAATAGTATTGGCCCCAGTATTGAACCCTTGGGGACATGACTAACAACTGACCTCCAGGTAGACCTATGCCACTGATCACAACCCTCTGAGCCTGGGGGTTCAGCCAGTTTTCAATTCACCTCACTGTCTGCTTATCTAGCCTGTACTTTATTAAGGGAGTTTTAGTGGGAGGGGGGCAGGGAGGAGAGAGTTGTCAATGAGGCTTTTATGGGAGATAGTGTCAAACACCGTACTAAAATCAAGATAAACAACATCCACTGCTCTCCCTTCATCCACCAAGCCAGTCATGTCATCAAAAGCTATCAGGTTGGTTAGGTATGATTTCCCCTTCATAAATCCATGCTGACTGCTCCGAATCACCTCTGTGTCCTTCATGTGTTTGGAAACTTCACGTGTTTGGGAATGTTTTCCAGGAGGATTTGTGCCATTGCCTTCCCAAGGATCAAGGACTGAGGCCTGTTGTTCCCTGGATCCTCCTCCTTGCCCTTCTCGAAGATAAAAGTGACATTTGCTTTCTTCCAGTGCTCAGGAACCTCTCCTGATTCCATGACCTTTCCAAGATGAATGAGAGTGGCTTCGCAATGACATCAGCCAGCTGCCTCAGCATTCATGGGTGCATCCCAACAGGACCCATGGACTTGTTTACATCCAGTTTGCTTATATATTCCATAACCTGATCCTCTTTTATAAACGGGCAAAAGGTCTTGCTGCAGAAAGGCTTGGAAAGTTAGAAGTCTACAGAGGGAAGGTTTTTCAGAGTAGGATCAAAGAAGGGCCACCATAAGGTTGTCTTCAGAACACAACATTACAAACCTAGATGAAAATTGATTTCTTGGTACAGGGTTAGACAACCGCATATCGAGCTGAAGAATTTTTGAGAAATATAGAAGCATAGCACAGGGCTTTGGGGTGTTATATTCTATCACAGGCTATGGAACAGTCTAAAAGAGAAAGACTTCTAAGGTCATGTATTTTTTTTAGCATCGTTATTATCTTAGCATTATGTATTATGCTCAAGCAGTTGGTGGCACCATTATCAGCAAATTCCATATTGTAGTGCATGGAATCTTGTCACTTGCTTTCTGTTTTTCTAAGTCGTGACAGGCAAACCTGTAATACTATGTGGAAATTAATAGTAACATGAATTTTTGAGCAGTGAATTAATATTTATTGCTTTGATTCATTGTTTATAACAAATATTGAACTCAGAGAGATTATTTTTATTTCATTCAAGACTTGTACACTTCACTTATCTCTGGGAAGTTTTTCCATACTTAAAAAGGTAAAAAGAAACAAAAGACAAAAAAACATGAAATGCACACAATGAATCTGTCTCCAGGGAAAAATGACCAGCCAGGAAAATGGTTATTAGATTACATGTTTATAGTTGATGAAGAATGGAATTTATTCTTTTTTTTTTTATTAAGTTTGGTCATATTAAACACACAAACAACCACAAGACTGTTGATTACCACCAGATTATAACATATGACTTACTACCTACTTTTCGGGTATCATTTATTACAGAGATTGTTAAATATACAGATTGGAAAAACAGAAGAAAAAAACTAGTTGCTCAGAAATCTCTGACAAGTAGAAACATCCTAAATTATCTCTAAACTATCCAGCAAGGATGCCTGGTCCATATTGTTATCTAAGCCCAAAAACTCCTTTAATATCATTAAAAAAGAGAAACCACATCAAAAAGAGAACACATCTTGAATGTAACTTGAAAAATGTACAATCTTCAAAACTGAAAGAAACAATAAACAAAATCTAATAAAGAATCCTTTCCTCATTAAAAACTAGGTAAATGTCCCATAAGGCTCAGAGAGAAGATAACTGAGCTGTATTTATGTACTTTCTCAGCCATTTCAGTATTTGTTTTCTCCACCAGTTTTCATCTCTAAGCACTCATCATTGTTCCATTGTCTATTTCCTTGTGGAAACTGTCTAATAAAATTATACAAAGATTACACTGAATACTGTATCAGTTTTGTGCATAAAGCTCAAAAATGGGAATATACCTCTTGATGAAGAATCTCTCCCTATTCTCTGGTTTGGAGTGGATTGGTTTTGCTCCAGGCAAAAAAACCTGTTCCTCTGAGTGACTCATTACATGGCCTAATTCGGAGAAGAAATCCTGCTAGTGCAATACTTAAGTTCACATATACCACGTATTATCAGACAGCTAACAGATTTTTTTCAGCATGGCTAAATTTTCTTAGAAATGTACAGACTTATGACAATTGAGTTTTGAAATTGCTAAAATGACAAATATCATAAAAGTAATATGATCCAGATGCTTAAGTTATGGTAATGACACTGAAATTAATGTAGATGATGTGAGATTTATACCACTTACAGGGTTTGGATTTGTTTCTGCAAAAATATAAGATTTCAGTGAGTGCCTGACTATATATCTATTGTTTATCAGAAGATACACAATGTTCTGAACATTATTTTTAGTATAAACACACTAGCTATTCATACTTCTTGCCTTGTGACCTGTGGAGTACCCTCACTCTTAAGCACCATAGAGTCAAGCTTTTTTTTCCCCCGCTCAATCTATTTCACATTACAGAAAGACATGATCTTAGGATAGCTCATCTTCTAGACAAGAACAGTAAAACAGATTTGAAATATAATGAACTTTAAAAATATCTCTAAAAAGGTACTGCAGGTTAATATGTTACAAGACTTCATGTATACTTCTGTTTTGAGGAAATTAAGGGTAATTTTTTTTTTTGAAAGGACATTTAAACAGAAACTTACCTCACTTTTCTATGTGGTAGGTAATTATATTTATTTTTCAGTATGCTACAACTAAAACTGTTATAACAGCTATAACTCACTACCAAGTAATGATGGTGACAATCAGAACTTGAAAAGAATAGCAACCAGACTTTTATAATGCTAATTTATTCCAAGAATACAAAAGCAAGCTATCTAGTTTCTATTATTGCTCTTCTCATTTGACTGGAACTGTTAAAATAAGACAAATGAATAACTTCAACTAAGGCAGTCTTATTTATGTGCAAAGCGTGGAAAGTAAGCTAAATTTAAATATTTTCATTATGCAAAATGTAGCTGCAAAGTAAAGATTGAGCCCTTACCTTCACAACGTGGGACAGTAGAGCTCCATACTACATTTCCGTCTTGCATAATGCATGTTATGGATTCAGAACCTTGGGTCTTCACAAAGCCATCATCACAATGAAAAGAAACAGAACTTCCCAGGAGAAATCTGTCTCCAAAACGTCTCCCATTTATGGGAATGCCTGGATCATGGCACTCATTCTGACCAAAGGCTGATAATAAACATATAATAAACATAATCATAATAACAACAATAACAGCAATAAAACAAAACCTTTAAACTTTGTCTCTTTATTTTTATTTTAGGGTGAAAATATCCTCAGATAAGGAACAAGATGACAGTCTAATTGAAAGAAGAGAAAATTCTTCAATAAAAAGTCTGCATTAAATCCAATGACATTCATACAGATACAACATACTTGAAATGTTGAAGCTTTTTAGTTATATGTAACTTAGATACGCAAAACACAGAAACACTTTGCTCAAATTTCCTCTAGACAAAATTCAGCTGTTTACCTCTAACAAAATGAGAAGTGTGGTTTCACATTGCAGCTAATCCAGCATAAATACAGGCTACTGCTAAAAACCATAGCCCTTCTTTCATGTGCTGCTGCCCCTAATGATCAGTTTTTCACCTGACTGGTAAACTCAGCCAGCTCATTTTGAGGCTGCTGGACACAGTGGCCTCCCCATGAGATGCCAGGAGCAGCCTGCAGCCAGCTAGTGGAGTGACAGCATGGAGTGCAACACATAGGGACCCACACCTCCATGTGTGTGGTGCTTGTTAAGGGCTTTCTCACCGATGTGGATACATGAGATGTAAAGAGCAGCATGGATGCACACGAAGTTAGAACACCTCCATCCTCTTCAGGAGGTGCATGAAGTTCTAGAAAATGGGGGTGAGTGCTTGTAACACTTATGTCCAGTAACTAATTGTGTGAATGTGTGTGTCAGGGGGGATTAGAACTATAGAAGGGCGTTTAGAAATGTATAGGTGTTTATTAACATTTTTTAAGTTTCTAGCATTGTGGTTTATCTGTTGAATTGCTCATATAGATCCCAAATGCATAGCTCACTGATTGTCAGTTATATTCTGTTAATGAATCAAAAAACTGCTTCAATACAGATTTGATTTAGACCACATGAGTGGAACAGTTTTTCTCTAAAAATACATAGGATGCCCAGAAGCACTAGCATTTTGGCTGAACTTAGATCACTAGGCACTCTTCCTAAGAACACTAAGGACTCATAAACAAGGGACGCCCTCATCTACCATCTCTGTTTCCCACTATGGCAGACAGATGTGCTCGCAAACAATTCTAGCACATACTGCATGTGCCAAGCTCCATGGTAACACCTATTTTAATGAGAAAAGTGCAGTGGAAAGATCTTTTGCATAATACCTGAGCGGTCAGGACTCTCATGGAGTTTGATTCATGAATCTTACGTTCCCGACTGCATAATTCTCCACTTCAAACAAAAGCAGTAAAGGTTGTCCTTATCACAGTCTGTCTTTACTTTGGTAGAGAGGCATACAGAAAAAAAAAAAGGATCTAAATAATCTCAGACCGAAACAGACCTAAAATTTAGGCCTCACAACTTCTGGTGACTCTTTTTATCTGTACAGTCTTAGGTAAAGTGAGGATGTCTCTTTTCTCTTGCCACTCTTCAAAGGACAATACTCACACCCTTGTCTGAAAACAAAGGAACAATTTAGGTAGGTACGAGTTAAAAAGGGTTGCAGGCTGTGGATCCCAGTTTTATATAGGGCATCTATTTAAATAATGCAGGGAAACATCTTGGCGCAGGACAAATATTGTTAAATGACTGATTGTCTTGATTGACACAAGATAGGAACAGCACAAGATGCAGCAAAGCAGACTTTATTGTCAATTAAGGCAATTGTAAATTAAGGCTCCATAGCCTTGGAAGGTAATTTCTTCAAGTAAAAAGATAATCTCCATCAATTCTGTATTTGAATCACTAATAAAACTTCTAGGAGAGTCAGCAGTCTACGGCGAACATCAGTGTTTTCCACGTGAAGATGTGGTTACGAGACTATTCAATTAGAATACTGTTGAGTTACATGCTTTAATATAAACAAAACAATAGATGGATGTATTAGCAAGCAATGTAGCCAGATATTTTTTAGCCTGGTTTCCAAAAGGAGAAAGATTTATGCTTTCAACAGTTCTTTGTACGTGTTTGTCCGCCAGGCCCACATTTAACAACTTTGGAGCTTGCTGACCAATTGCAACTAAATTTTGCACACTTATGAATTGCATTCTCAAAGATCCTAAAAGTTCCTAAAAATTTCATGGAAACTGTAGCTGGATAAAAGAATGATTCTTAAATTAGTGTACTCCTATGGGAAAGACTTCTGCATGACATCATCTATGTTCTTAGAAACTAGAGAAATGACACAGAAGGTAACTATGAGTTGAACCACTAAAAAAAGATCTATATTCTTAGGGGCCCATATTCTTAGTTAAAACACCACCTAACTAGAAAATATAATGCAACAGGAGAGCAGGCTCACAGAACTATTTGTCTGCAGTCGTGTTTTTATTTTTATTCTTTTTACTCTTCTGTGCTTTTCAGATGACCATCACCATATTTGGAATCTAAGCTTAATACCTTCATAACTTTATTCCTATTGGTTCCATTGAGAGTTAGGTACATTATAACATTTTCATGGGATGCCTTTATCTGAATGATCTGGGCTTTAGTTACATGTTCTGCATTTATGCAGTATCCACTGAAATGGACCTTAAGTAATGAAGGGAGTTCCTCGGCATTATCACAATTTACTTCTGTCTTCCAAATAAAAACATGTTCCGCTCACCTTTTCATTATTATGAAGAAAGATAGCTTGAATGGAAATTTAAAAAATAGATATAAAAAATAGACATAAGATAAAAGCAGAGGTTCTTACTTGTATAAGTGATATTAAATCCTCTTCCAGTGGTAGAGTGATCTGACTGAAATTCAAGTCTTACTATGTGCCCACTGCTAGCCAGCTGAGAAGGGACCTCATTGCCAGAAAAAGTACCAAGAGGTGGTAAATCTGAAATCCCATCATCTTTCACTGTAAGGTAGTCAAATTGAGGTTCTACATCAAAGTCATTGAAAATCAGATGGATTCTGCTTCCTGGCTCTGAGATAATCAACCAGACACAGTTCATGTTGTTCCCATACTCCTCAGGATAATTTGGTGAAAGAATAATTCCAGATGGTGTGGTGAAGTTGAAGAAACATGAGACTGAGAAAAACAACAATAGATTCTCAAAATGCTATCCATTAACATTATGAATGCTCACCTTTATATTTTCTATTCTTGTGGAAAATATTTTTGAAGTTTGAATCTTAAAGCTGTTACACATGCAACCTCTAGGTGGCAACAAGTTTAACACTGTCAGAACATTTCTCCAGCAAAGCACATCAGTCTTCTTGTGCCTTCATGTTTTTATTTCTTCATGTGATGCTGTGTGACAGCACTAGAGCTTGCAAGATATCATTAGAAGCACATAGAGAATGCCAAAGAATGCAAAAGTAATGCCTGCTGTTTCAGAAACTGTATGAATTGATAAAACACTGGGTTATTTTGTTCTGAAATGAAAATGCAAACCCCCAATTTAAATTTTATTGTTCCTAAACAGTAAAGGAGTATATGTGAAAATGTATTTAGCAGTCAAAAAAAATAATTCTTACAAACACAGCTGGGTTTGTTGCCAGACCACTGGTTGTTTTGTTGACATGTAATCGTTCTCTCTCCCACAAGTTCAAAAGCTGCTTGACATTCAAAGGTAAGCGTGTCTCCATGCAGAAAACTACTGCCAGTCCTTTTTCCATATGATGGAATTCCAGGGTCTCCACAACCTCCTTTCTCAATTTCTGAATATCAAAAAAAAAAAAAAAAAAAAAAAAAGCAAACAAAATATTAACAAAAATGTATTTGCAAACAACTTATTTTTTTAGTATCAGAAGTACCTTCAAAATATTTGGCATTATACCTTCAACTAATATTTACAACTGAAAATGAATCAAAGGTAAAAGCTATGAAAGAGTCTCTTTGGAGATATATTAATGTCTAGATACAATTTCTGGTAATGAAGTACTAGTACTAAAGAATTCATCTTAACTCTCAAATCTGAAATTGAATTTATAAGGCTATTAGCAATATGATTAAAGGTATGTAATTTACTGGTAAGTTCGATGGATGTTATTTTAAGCACTGAAATACAATAAACATGAAATTGAGGAATTATTTTTATATCTCATACTTTAAATTAGAGCCATATTTTTGCCACCTGCATCTAGCTGCACTGAAAAGAGATTAACATTTTATATTATATTTCCTAGATATGCTCTAGGAGATCTGCTATTTAAATAATATTCTTTTCTTTTGTAAACACTAAGTATACATATACAAGATAACAATAAAAAAAAAATAGTCTTATGAAATCTATGAATAACAAGAATATTAGCAGCAGGAACTGTAAATATCAATTGTCTGTAAATATTGATTGTCTGTAATAAAAATATTGTATCACCTTACAAATTACTATACAGTAGTTACTACATAGATATCCATTGAAAATGAAGAATTTCTGGTTATTAAATTTAATGGTTCTTTGCCATTAAATTTAAAGCAATTTTACTATTAGTTTCCATTTGAGCAGGAACAATAATAAACACTTTTGATCCAATAAACTGTGTTGCTACTTCTGTAGAAAAATCATGTAAATCTCACTCCGATGAAATCAGTGACAAAATTTTCATTACTTAATGTTTCACAGTTCAATCCAAGCTACAAAATATGAAACGTTATTAAGGATAATGAGAAAATTCAACTCATCATTGAAAAGTATTAAACATTATTATCATCTAATACTATTTAACATGTCTCCAGTCAAATCTCATTAAATCTACTAATGTTAAATCCTGGCAAAAGTGTGTATCTTGACATGCTAGCTCTAACAGAAATTGTAATATGCAGGACAGCAGCAGGTGTGATTTATTATGATAGGTGTAGTCAATCCACCATGCTTTCACCCTTAAAGCAATTGTGAACAGATTGCTGACAAATATATTTAGAAAGATCCGCCGCATATTTCACAAGAAAACATGTTATGCACCAAGATAAAGGGATGTATACATTTTTTTCTTGGTAATATCAAGATCAAACATTGAAGACCAAATTAACAGTAACTACTCCATCTATGACTTCCAAGGAGTTTCAAAATCACCTGTTTAAATAATTCTTTGCATGTGCAGAAAGCCAGAATGTATCAAAAAAAGGAAAAACATCTTCTGAGATGTCCAGTACACAAATATGTAAAGTAGAACAATATCATAAAAAATATTTATACATAAGGATTACTAACCACATGTCTTCAGAAATGCCTTAAAGGACCTTCATCTGCCTGCTCCTCCTATGAGACATTGATCCCTGCTGTCACAATGGAGGACTGGAAATTTGTGTATTGCCATTTTTCCTGAGCTCCACATTCCATGTAAAAATGTGGGGAGCTACAGAAAACCACAGCACTATCACATTTTAGGTTATCAGGGCTACATCTAATCCCGAATGTGTGAATGATCATCAACAGCCTTTTTCTAAAAATCTGTTGTGTCTTGAAGAAAATCAGGGCAACACTGCCTCAGGAAGGAGCGTCAGGAGGCAAACTGCCTGCAGTGCTCTGCAGAGGCATTGCTCAAGACTTATCCCTTAAGATAAAGCAGCATGTTTTTCTTCCCGTGGCCTACAGAGCAAGTATCGTAGCATCTTTAATTAATGAATTCACTGAAGTAGAAAACAGATCAGGATGCTTTCTAACTCTTAGGAGATATACCAGGCCCTAGGAGAGGGTTACGGATCAGTAAGCCAAAACTTTTCACAGAAATTAGCTAGAATTAAGCTCTCCGACAGGTTGAAATAGTAAATGCCTTTTTTAATAGGAAGATAATACACTATGTCTTCACTCAGAACTGAGTTTTTGTTAATAGATGGGAGAGTGCAGAGGAAGGCAGGCAGTCCAGACACACTTTAGTGACAGGTATACTTGACAAATACTTAGTGCTTCTGTGTCAGCCTTCATTCAAGAATGATCACTTTCATTTGGGGTGGAGGTAGTATTTGGATATTTAAATACCTAATTTGCAAGGACAAACAAGCAGTTTCAAATATAAAAACGGACTTCAGGTCAACATTCTTTAAAAATATTTTCATTCTTTGGAAAAAAAGTTTAATGAAATCTGTTGTTTGTCTCATAAAACATATATATTTCACTGTTGAATTTTATCTTCTCTCTTAAAATATATTTGAAGGAATTTTATTAGCACATTATTTTACACTGAAAAGCCAAATTACTCATAAAATATCTAAATAAAATGTCTTAATTTTACTTATATCTCAGATGTCAGGGTTTATGCTTGTTTGTTTAACATAAAAACAATTTAGTAAACCCGCCACAAATTTATGAAACACTTCTGACAATGTATGATTTACATTTTGACAATAAACAGTTTTGGAAAATTCCATTCAGCTCTAGGAAATTAAATCTCTTCAAGTCTTGAAGTGAAGACTATCTGCCTTTTCAGAAAATGTGCTTTAGTGAATAGCAAGTTATTCAGTTTAACAGAAAGCATCTATTTAAATTTAATGGATAGCATTCACTGCTCACTTTAAATTTCACATAAATTTGCTGGTATGAACATTTGCTATAACATTCATATCATTCTTACTCATATTAAATTACAGGTTTTACTATCAATCCCACAATTTAAATCATTTAATAATCTATCAATTAATTTTACAGTGTGACAAAAGATTCATTTTTTTTCCTCCACAAAATCAATCAAAGAGAACACCCAACTTAGATAATACCTCAACAAATTTCCACACACTTCTTTAGTTTTATAGCTATTTTTGCTCTTGGGTTACTATCAGTTAATGGAAATTTATTTTTTTAAGATTAAATTAAATTAATTGATTTAATCTCAAAAAAATTCCTTCCAAAAAATTTGAGGAATATTAAATCACAAAAAGCTTTATCTTAGCTGGCTAAATTTCTCATAGATAGACTGCAAGGATGTAGTGGTAAAGATGAAAAAACCTCCCTCCCCCACAAAAAAATATAAACTTTTAGTAATAGTCCCAGATATAATGTTTGACTTTGTAAGATCTTTATTAATGTATTATAAAACATAAATCCATATTAAAATTTTGCTGCAAACAGAACACCATATTAAATATTCTCTTTCTTAGCATTCAGGAAATCATGAGGGGAGTGATGTAACAAAGCAGATTAGGTCAGATGCACAAAAGAAATGTCTGTACATTCCTCTTCACCAAAGAGGTAGCTTTCTGTCACATATATTAATGATGGAGCAAAATTTAGGGATCACAGAGAGGGCCAAATTCTTTTATACTTACATGTAACAAACACTATGTGGTTATATTTAAATATAGAGTACTAGAGTCATGTAATGATTCTCAACATATTTCTGTCTTCTGGGATTTGAGTTTCTTATTTCATTGTCTCTTCTTGTACCTGTCAGACTTCTACTGGTTTGATCAGAGAACAAATTAAAAAATGGCTATATTCGACAGTGCCTATTACCTTAACTCACGTCCTAATTACTCTCCTTCATCATTTGGAAAGAGACATCACATCACATGGCAAAAAAGAGAGCAGTCTTCTGACCAAGTCAGTAGGAGCTGTGTTGAGCTTTTACAGAAAACGTATAGAGCAGAAAAGGCTCTTAAAACAGTGAATATGAAAATAAAAGCTATGTTAACCCATTTAAAGTGTGGCAATACAAACTCTATTCCTTTAGGATTTTTCTGTGTACTCATTCAATATTGGACTTCTTTTGATCTGAGTCTTTAGAGCTGTGTGAACTTCATGAAGATTGCAAATAAGCTCTCAAGCTCAAATTCAAACATCAGCCTCCTCTGGTTGCCAAAAATATTAACATAAATTTTATTCAATTGTTTCCAGCTTTCATGTACTCTTTTTCAGTAGCCTAGGGAAAGAGACTTTTCATCTTGTTTGTAAACTAGAAATATTTACTGAGTTTTGGAGAATATTCTCTCTTTAATATTGGAAGAATGACAAGATTAGATTTCAGATGAGAAGATCACACGCTGCTGAATTTAATCAAAGACCTCTCTCGTTGTGTTTTCTTTCAAAGGAAGAATTATAGCAATTCAAAAGTGATGTTAAGCATCTAAATAAATATTATGAATATTACTTAAAAGGTGACATTGCAATTCCATTGTTTTTGATGAGAAGGCTTTGTACTACTTTGACCCAGGTATCTGAAATACATAATAAAATACTAATGGTCTATAACACTTGGCAGTCTTGAATTTTTTAGTCTTGGTAGTAATTTACTTTTTTTTTTTTTGCCTTGTTGCTAGATTACAAATTTACACTTAAGATCAATTCCATAATGTCATTATGTTTTCAGTCACATTATGTGATATTTTAGTGAATCATCAAATCAGTAAATCTGTAGCGAGATACAACTTCAATCAGTAGAGTATTAATATCCTCACACAGTAAGTTTAATGTAAATTATCAAAAATGTATAGCACATTTGACATTTTAATAATGCAGATGTATAAATAAAATTTAAATTGTGTTTTAAACAGGTAGATAATACAAAAATCAAACTGTTTTGTTGTGATGCTAAGTTTCAAAACATAGATATATAGGAGAGAAACATATGATATGACAAATGCCGTATTTTAATTATTCCAACTCTTGTACTACTTACTGCATACTGTGAAGTTTTAAGCTGATCTTCCCATTTATCTCGAATAACAAAATCTATTTGGACCAGTAGCACGTTATGATCTTACAGCTCTTGTTTGACTAATAGAATTCAAATGTCAGGTTGAGATGGTAACATTTAAAAGCTTGCCTAATGAAGATGAAATAATATATATAAAGACAAATTCTGCAACTATAAAACAGTATCTCTGTTAAGTCCACCATTTTTGATAACTAGATGAGTTATGAATGGATAAATAATTAATGGGCTAAACAGACACTACTTCCATCTACACAATTCTCCTCTGTGTTCTTAGGTCATCACGGCTACAACAGCACTATTAAATTACATGATAAACACTCAAAATTGTAAGTTTCTTCAACAACAGGAACAGAGAGCATGGCTCTCCAGGGCTCCAGCAAAAGAAAAATAGAAAGCAGAATCAGCAATGGTTTCCCCACTCCTGAAAAGATTTACAGACTGTAGTTATAAAAGATTTGCATAAGTTTATAACTTCTGATGGAGCAGAGAATTCTACAGAGTATACCCAAATAATACTATAATTCAAATAATACTATAATAATATACCTCAGCTGAAAATTATGCCAGAACTTTCAGTACTATAAGGCAATAGTTTCAGTTTAGGGGGGAAAAAACAGACATTATTGAAGGTACCATCTGTTCTGTAGGGAATAGTGATTTAAAAATAGAAAAGATCTAGCATTCTAAATACATAAGGAAGAATAAAATACTACTGTTTGCATAAGACAACAGTTCAGCCTTCTTTGGAAAGCATGTGCAATACTAGTTTCCCAGTATCAAAAAGATACTGAAGAATTATGGGAATCCAAAACCACTGACAAATGGAGAAACCCTTATATAAAAAGAAGAGATAAAGAAAAGCTCAGGATTGATGGAGAGGACATGAGGAAGAGGAAATCTGATAAAACTGAATGAAATTATGATATATATATGATCCCTGTTTTATAATAAAAAGAAACACCTACTGAAAGTGAAAATGATAAATCAAAACTAACAGAAAAAAATTATTTCAGGTAATACATAATTGGACTGTAATCTTGACTATTAAAGCTAAAATGTACATGGAGTGGCCTTACATGATAGTTTTATTTTAAAGAAATTTTACAGTAAAATTTATTATCAGTCTCCAACTATAAAAAGGACCTCCTTCACAGGCCATATGGTTTCCAGCAGCAACCTAAGGGATGTCTCACAATTTTTATGAAATGCTTTGTCCTTGCTGATATTGAAAAGGCCACAGAACATATCCAGTAGATTAATTTTTGTTGCATCTATCTGATTGCACACTGCATCCATGCTAGAAAACAAACATGACCTTAGAGTCAGATAGATGGAAAGTCAGTATGAGGAATTTTTATAGGAAGTCCATTTAAACTAACAGTTCATTATCACAGCATAGAGACGTCTTGGTGGTAAAATAAAACAAAATAAAATAAAAATCCATGAAAACAATAAAACATATCAAGAAGAAAAAATCAACTCTATTTCAAAAATTTGTTCCAGAAGTTTAATATTTGTTATGTACTTAAATATTCCATTTGAGAATGCAGAAAAATCATGCGTAAAAGTAAAATGTTGGCTCGTTAGCCTATTAATTTTACATGTCCAGGGGTAGACACAGACAAAATCTGAATACAGATAAGATGCAGACCAAATCTGAATATGGATAAGGAACCAGCTTTCTGTTACTTGTTGCAGAAGAACTTATTATAATGACTAACTGGCTGATGAAACAGCAGATGAAATTCAGTAGCAATAATTATAGAATTATACACCTGACAAAAATTAATTACGAGTTTGCAGGCAGAATGATAGGCTTTGAATTGACAGTTTCCTCTCAGTAACAAGAACTCTGGGATATAAAAGATAATACTATGAAACTAATCTATCAAAAATGTTAGGAATTATTAGGAAACAAATAGTAAACAAAACTGAAAATAGCATTCTGATACTACATAAACCTGTGTCACTTATGCATGTTGAATACTCTGTGCAGTTCTGCTCCCCCATATCAAAAAGGTACACTAGAACTAGGAAAGGAAAACAAAAGATCAAAGTTATTGTTTCTATATAAGTAACAATTAAATAGATTGGATCTCACCTTAAAAATCTTTTTGGAGCAAAAGGAAACATACCATATGTATGAAGCTAAGAATTTACTGTTAGCCCAATCAATATTTTAACAGTTTAATAGTCCCAGTTAGCAAAATTAATTTAGAAAAGCCTCTTTTATAATACAGTCAACATTGTTATACCAACAAACACACAACCATTTCCAGTATGTCCTTTTTTTCTTTGATGTTATGCTTAGTCTTCCAAAACTTCTCTGGATGCTAACATTGACAGTCTTAATCTGCCTCAGGATGAATGGGGGAGTCTAAACTTAGCTCTGAAGAATAAAAATCCAGCATGAACATCATATTTCTCCCAGAAAAGACCTCAATGTCCTGATGACTTGTTGTAATCCCTTTGACTCTCCCATTTTTTGGTATGTTTTCTATCGCTGTGTACTTCCTTCTTGCTGGTTCTCAACTACAGTTTGGAAGTTGCACAACCATCTCCCCCAGCCTCTACTAACATAAAGGGCACCTGTTTGCAATGCAGTGACTGCCTGGTCTTGTCAGATCTTTACCGTGTATGGAATTCGTATAGCCAAATTAGGCAGTTAGGCAATAAGTCACTTGACCACTAGACAATTGCTAAAACGAGGTAAAATCTGCTTAGTTCAAGACAACACCTGAGATCCTACACTGTCACTTCAATACAAAAGCTACTGCCTTTTGTCAGTGATGGTAAAATGACAATATTGGCTATGTTCTTCAGCCTTAAAGAGATGACATGAAAGATATAAAATCTATAAAATCAAAAATGTTAGAAATGACATGGAGAAGATACAGTGGGATTGACTCTCACTGTCCCTCACAATACAAGAATTACGGGGTATCAGATGAAACTTACAATTAACGGGTTCGAAACATAAAATGAAGCTGTTCTTCACACAATAAGGATTCTCTTTATTTTTCTCTTTCTGTCCATCTCCCTCTCTCATTCTCAATTTTGGAATTTAAAATTTATATGGGTTCAAAAAGTGACTGAACAAATACATGGGAATAATGTTACTGACAGAGAGTAAACTCAAAGATACAACCTCTCATCTAGGAAATGCCGGACCCACAAATCACGGGAGACAGGGAAGTATTCTGGGATTATCACTGCCTCATGATTTATCACTGTGTACTTGACCAGTTTTTTCCTTAAACATTCATTACTGTCTGGCATCAACACACAAGAAGATAAACAGTCTTTTGGTCTTACTGTAGGTTTTTATTCTAATGTTTTGTGATAAGAAACATCAGGTTGCTTAAATTGCAGAGCATGTATTTCTTTACTGGAAAAAAGAAGAGAGCCTGTCTATACAAAAGACTGAGTAATACCCTAGCCTAGAAGCTGGCCCAAAGACGTTTGGTGGAATGCAAGCTAGCATGCTAGGCTGGAAAATAGGAAGCACAGTAAAAGGAAATCGCAGCTGCATCACAAATTATTAGAAGTAACAAAAGAATGAATCTTGTGAAAAGGTGAACCACAGAAAGAGGCAAAAGATAATAAAACAGGTTCTAGAAATTCATTAAATGTAAGAGAAAAACATGAAAGGAGAATGAAGAACACCTCCTTTACCTCTCAAGAAAAAAACTGTAGCTAGATAACAACAACAGTTCAAACAAAATGAAATAAAGGGCAGGATAGGAAGACAATAGATTAAGGATCGTTTAGAAAGTGTAGACAATGTAACAGGGCCTAATTCACATTAAAGTACTTAAACGGAAGTAGTCTATGAACTGTTAGGAATTGCCTTCAAGAACTTATGGAGGGCAAGGGAGTCCGAGATGACTGGAGAAGGGCACCTGTAATAAAGATCATAAAAGAGTAGAAAACATGCTGGTTACATGCTGATTTAATCTAAAAATATATTAGAACAAATTACTGGAGAATTTATTAATAAGCATACAACATTTCAAAACAAAACCAGAACAACAAAAACCCACGCAACAAGAAATCAGGAACTATTATGTCAAACCATAATCTATCTTGACAAGATAACTGTCTTTCTGAATAAAAAGAAAGAAGAACTGATATAACTTGAAATTAATATAGCTTCTGATACTCCTACACAAATTTTCAAAAGCAAAGTATATACATACGATCTATTCTCAGTGAGAGCACCCTATGTAAAGTGAACAGTGGATTGAAAGAAATGTATGTAAAGAAAACTGATTAGCATGTCACTACCCCTTTGGAATAATATCTGAAATGCAGATGAACTCAAGAGTACATTTTTAGATGACACTAGAAGGAGCTGAATGCAGTCTGAAATATTGGGCCAGACATCAAAATGACACCATAAACTGGACCACAGACCTACCATAAACTGGTCTGAAAACAAGAAGAAATTCAACAAAGCTTGAATCTCTACTACTAAACAGCACAGCCTCAGGACTTGTTCTTTATCCCCAAGACAAATTGTCATAGTTTGAACCTATTCCATGTCTCTGAAACAAGTCATCTTCACCCAGATTGCTTCGCGGGAACTGCTTGTCCCCCAATTAGAAATACAGGTATCACCTTTTCAGTAAACCCACATACCTTTCTGAAAGGGAAGCAGAACATGAGATGCAATAGCAGTAGCTTTCCTTTTCAATGTGAAAGAAAGTATTTCTTCCAGATCAGGGAACAGCAGACATGCTTTATGGTTTCTTTAAGTGTTGTTCTTGCACCTTAAAATCAGGATGATCAAGATAAGTAGGCCACAATAATGCAAGAAACACAGAAATAAACTGGAGCAAGGGCAGCCAAAGGCCACCAAGATGGTCAGGCTCTGGAGCACTTGCCTTGCGAGAAGAGGCTGAGGGAGCTGGACTTGTTCTGCCTGGAGAACTAACAGATTCAGGGAGAACTAACAGAAGCCTGCCAGTGTCTACAAGGTTACCGGGAATAAAGAGCTAGCCTCTTCACAGTGGTATACCATGGGAAGTAAAGAGACAAGGAAATAAGGGTATAAAATAAACCTTCCTCTTCATGATCACAGCCAAGCAGTGGAGCAGGTGGCCCAGTGAACCTGTGCAATCTCCATTCTTTGAAGTTTTCAAGACCCCACAAGTTAAAGCCCTGACCAACCTGGTCCAATCTCATAGCTGATCCTACTTTGAGCAGGAAGTTGGACTACAGACCTTCCTTCCAAACTGATTTACCCTATAAATCTATGATATGATCCTAAGATGCCAAAAGTAATATACGCAAAGTCAGAAACCAAGCCTGCTATCCTGAGCTGATTAACAAGTCATACAATACTCAGGAAAGGGAATATCCTGGACAGTGACTCTTTGAGGACAACTCTTGCAGATCTTAATCTCAGAGAGTATCAATATGGAACACAAAAAAGTTTTTTTTGTACATAAGCTTGTTTCTGAAATAGAAAAGATCTCACCTTTCCCAGTGAACAGTAGATCCCAAATATTAGTTTGTCCGGAAAGGGCCCATGAATGACTCATAATTTCCCTACCCTGTAAGGTACCTGAAATGTCAAAGTATATTGGATTCTTGATTGTGGTCTGCATTTCTTATGAGGAAATTTCCAGAATCAGACTAATAGAATATAATTTTGCAGATTTGAAATAGGCCAAACCAAGTATAAGAGATTTGTAGCATAATCATGGTCCTGTAGGCTAAACCTGCCATGCTTCATTGCATCTTACACAACAATCAGAAAATCACAGGTCATTCATATATAATATATTATTTGCAAGTCATCACTTGTTGCCATCAGAGCAATTTCTTTCCGAACAGTAAAATCTTTTGATCAGACTGGGAACATTATGCCCACATTGGTTACAAACAATGAAAAGAAAATAAGTTATTTTAAATAAGTTATTTACTTGCAGCCATTCTCAATTACAACCATACACAAAATGTGCTGACTTCACCACAACTCAATCAGCTTTCTTTCTCCTTCAAAATTACCTAGTTTAATGGAAACAAATACCAAAGCTTAGTCAATGAGTAGATAGATTAATTTTACTTTTATTATTTTGGGAGTTATCAACATTTCCCAGATTCTCTGAATTTGAATTTTTCTTTCCTCACTAACACCCATTCTTTGTCTTCTACTGCTTTGGTAATGTACCTACAATTCCACAATATACTCCAGAAGAACCACCCATCCAAAATAGGGTCTACATATTTTTTAAATTGCAACTTCCAGCCTTCAGGCTAAGAATGCATTAATCAACAGTAACTGCCCTACAAGCATAAATTAAAAATTCAATTAAAAATAAATACTATAAACTTTTCCTTTTTACTTAATTTACAAGTTCATGGTAAAAAAATCAGATTTCTAAAATATGTCATTTACTACACTTCCTTATTTAACTATTTAACTTAATAAATATTTTCAAATTCTACACATATTTCAGACTGGAATATCAGATAAGTCAGTTTCATATTTGTTTCTAGTCAATTGTTCTAAAAGTGACAATTGCAACTACTTCAGGAGATAGGCTAACCTTAAAAGATTTTAAAAGCTGAGTAATGGAAAGATGTCATTGCCACAGTTCTTGAAATCTCAATGTTTGTTTCCTCGAACCTGAATTGTAATCTAAGATGTCCCAAGAATGTTAGTTTACCGGTGATGCAAAATTTTTTAAGTATGTAATTTAAGTAAACACTACTTGTTCTTAGAATTCACTGCTCTTTTACAGTCACTTAACACAGCTGCATTAATGGAGTTTTTTTTCTCTTTTGTTCTGAAAAGAAGGATAGCTGGTATAAGTTTATGTTTTATTTAGCGATAGTGCAAATAACTTCCTAAACTGATGGGCATTAGCTCATAATAGGCATAAAACCCAAACTCTGTAATGATCATGTCCAATTTAGTTTGATGATACTAAACTTTCTCAAAAAAACCCAACACATTTCCTTAGAAACAGGGGACGGTACTTTCATCCCCCCACTCATACAGATGAAAAGAATTAACTTATTTTGTTGTGCTAAGAAATTTAAATATATCATTTCTTCTTATATTTAAAAACATGTAGAAATGAAGTCTAAAAAAACAAAAAAACCCTTTAGATTTTTA
The DNA here is from genome assembly GCF_036370855.1 of Dromaius novaehollandiae. Lineage (NCBI taxonomy): Eukaryota > Metazoa > Chordata > Aves > Casuariiformes > Dromaiidae > Dromaius > Dromaius novaehollandiae. The sequence continues at coordinate 24,760,337 of NC_088100.1, forward strand.
TAGAGATAAAATATGTATATGCCACAGAGAAGAATGGAACTTCAATGAGTTCTATTCTAAATAACACTCATGAATATGAGGTCTGTATCCCCACAGAGTAACAGGAAAAAAAAGTCATTTCATTCCAGGTTTTGTTAACCTGAGCTTTTTCTGCTTTAGTAATTTTTTAAAGTTGTATTTCATATTAAAGTTTTTAACAGATTCCTGGAATACCGTCTCAGTAATCTACAGATACCAAAACAGACAGCTTTTCTTTCACATATGGCAATCATGGAGAAAACAAAGCTACACATTGCAGCAGTTTGCAAGGAAGAATGGAGGAAAGAGTATATTCTTAGTTTCACCCATTCTTTCATTCTGGTGACAGGAATAATACTGAGACCCACAAGTACAAAGATACTTCCATCAAGAAGCTTCTAAAACCATTAATGACCTTAGACTCAGAAATCCCATGCAAATTGCCCATATGCCCCTTATCATCTCCTTATTATTGTCCTCTGCTGTTTATGCTGTATGATAATACAAACAGTATGAAATTCTACACAAGCAGTATGAAATTCTTACCCTAGCTCAAGGAGCTAACTCACATAATCCAAAAATCAGACCAGAACCACAAAATGTGAGTTGGTAGCTAAAGTCAGATAAAAATTTCTAACACAATGAGTTGCAAAGATCTCTGCAAAATCTGAGAAGATCCACTAAGAAAGGTAGGGTTAAGGAAGGAAATTGGTTCCCTTATCTGTAAAGCAATTTGTATAGGTTAGCAATTGTTCTCTGAAGCAATGTAACAACAGTTGTGTCTAATGAAACTTTAAATGCAAACAGAATTTTAACTGTGTACAAATAAGAGATACTATGTGTTGAATTTGATTATATATACATGGAGAAATGTATATGATTTGTCCCCTCAAACTAGAAAAGTGGTACTGCATAACCTTCCTTCGTAACAGGATATCCTTGAGCATCTTTACCTATAATTATCTCAGGTCCTGGCAAGGAAGACATTATAGTTGTCTAGAAGGAAATCAGTGTGTTACCAATATTTTACAAGGGTGAGCAAATTGACCTGCGCAATTATAGAACTGTAAAACCAGCACTGATCCTCTACAACATAATGGAACAACCAACACAGGAGTCTACTTTTACAGGATTAAGGAATGAAAACATATGGTTTTATGAATAATAGGTCATGTCATACAAACAATATGATTTTTAAATTATAAACTTGGTTGACACAATACATTTGGACTTCTTTAAGCCATTTAAATTAGTAACACATGACATCCTAACTAAAAATAGGTATCATACAAAAGCAAATATTAAATGGATGAAAAATTAGATAATGATAGTAACTCAAAGCATCATTGTGAATAAACAATTATCATTAGGCAACAGAAGTGTTTCAACTAAGTTAGTATATACAATTTTTTAGCCCAATCCTAAGAATTTGTTATATAAATGATATTACAGAAGAAGTTATTTAATAGTAATCATAGCAACTGTGTAGCTATGGTGTAGCAACTGTGAAGTATATAGTGGGTGTGTATGTCTTCATGTGCATATATGCCCATAAGAGTACTATGTCAGTGCTCAAATGAAAAGCTAAAGGCTTTCCAGCCATCAGATAGGAATGCTTTGTTTGTACCACTTGGAAATTCTTGGAAATAGCTTGGGTGAGACAACACTGGTGTGAAAGAATTCTATCCTTTCCTTATCAAAGATTATGTAATGAAGTCCAGAAAAATGGATCTTCAGTTGATTAGTATTTGGAGCTGAATTAATTGCTACTACAAATAGTGTTTTGATGGTAGCAAAGGACATTTTGATAAGGTTTCATGTACAACCTTCAAAACCACAGTAAATAAAACAACAGTCTCTGTTAGTCCCTCCTAACGTATTGCTGTTATGTCCAAGAACCGACCTATTTACAAATAATCAAAGGCATTTCTAACAATAGCAGGTGGCAAAACATTTCTCAAACTGATGACTACCAGAAATAATTTTTTTCACCACTATTTGAAAATTATTTATCAAACTTTTAAAAGAATGTAAATACCAATCTTTAAAGCTGAAGACAATGAAAAATTTCATAAGAGCTTGGCATACTTTATACCTCTCTATAAAACAGTGAAAAAAATCCCCTTTTTTCTGCGAATAATACTTGGATGGAATTTACATCCATAAAGGAGGGGGAAGGGGGACAGTGCAGAGCCACCCCTATGTATATATATGAGTACATTTATATACATAAACGTACTTTTTTATTTATGTTCATTTTTAGTAAAATAATACAATGTCTAGACTTTGATGAACTATCAACTTTGTCATTATTTGCTGATAATTAAAAATGTTTACTTTCTTGCAGGAGAACTGTTTAATCAGGTACAATAATCAATCAAGTGATATTAATTATGGCCTCTAATCTCACCCTATGATTCTCACAAGTTCACAGCTGAGAATGAAGTATATTGCTGAAGATGCATGCATCTTTTTGAGTGTAATATTATAATTAATCTTTAATTATGAAGGGCTTATTTAGTGTGTTGTGTGTGCATTATTTTATAATTTTGCAAAAATTTCTGTTAGAGTTTTCTAAATGTAACTTTCAGAAAGGAGCATCAACTAAAGCCACCGACTCCAGATTCGTAAATCAAGGCACACTAAAGCCCACATAGAAGTACTCATTCACATATACCACTGTCCTCAGATTTAATACTCCTCAGAAGATACATTTTCTTCAGCATAAGATTAAGTTGCAGTCATGAAAGGCCATATTATAACTGGAGGACTGCACTTACACAGGGATTTAGGGTAGCTTACTGAGCTAAATCCGTAGCTTAAATTTATTGCACTTTGCTAATTTCAACTTCCCTGAGCATCTCCCTTCACACATAACCAAATAGACTTTTTCCATAAAGTCAAAAATAAAGGGAACTTCTATTCCTGGGGAGTACTGTCCTTGGCTTTGATGACCAGTTTTCATAGCTGGACATAGTTTAAGATAACTGAATGTGTCCTTTACGTATTGTAACAATAAATACTAACTAAGCTAAATAATTTTAAAGTTTTATGTAAATATATTCAGAACACTTTTTGTAGCATGCAATGTATTCTAATACACATAAGAAAATCACACTATGGAAAGTGTTAGGTGAATTTTGAGGTGAGAGAATACTCAAAACCTCTGAACTTAAGGAAATCTTGGTGACACATTTTCAGAAATGAAATATATGAAGAAGACTTTTACAGATGCAGAACATGAACACACTTGCAGGTTACTGTGACATCACCAAATTAAGGGTACATCCAGGGGTTTAATAATGTACATTTTGGATGAGGAATAAAAAGGCACGAAACATGTACTTTTACATTTTTTAAAGTGGCTGCCATAAAGACTTAGCAAGAAATAAGATCATGTGTATGTCATCTCTTTGATGAAATTTGTCAAACATGTTTCTTCAGCTTGTCATAAGAAAGTTTATTTAATTACTTTTGATTTATCAAATTACTCCTTATGGTTTTAAAAAGTCAAACTCTGACTCTTAGCACAAGATTAAATCCAATCATTGGCATCTTATATATAAACTGTTATATCAATTTTTTGTATTTTTGTTGTTTAAAAAATACATTTTTTACTAGCATTTACAATTCTGGATTTTTTTTTCAAGAAAATCACTTTCTTTTTCCTTTTTTTTTACTACAGCCCAATAATATTGCATTTTCCCTTACTGGAGCACATTAAATATTTGGCAAAATTTTTAAAACAATGCTTTCTTTACAATTTTATTGACTTCAGTGACAACATAACACTTTTAACAGCTCATTCACACCCTTTTTCAGGAGGATATGATTAAAGAAAATACCAGTGCCAGAGTACAGTCAAAGGTGTATCAACCATCACATCATTTAAACAATTCATTCATTACCTCTGCAAAAAGTTTGAAGTTACTTGAAATAACAGAGACAGGAAAATAAAACTTAACATAAACAGCACCACTGGGGAGGCAATATGAAAGACTGACTTACTGCTCATTTAAAATCCAGTGTTTGATTTTTATTACCTGGATGCAGACGTCATACATCAAAGGCTTCAAAAACTAAAGGGCAAAATAATTCCCAAGGCTTGATCCTTCTAGTGAAAGAATAGACAAAACTGTCACAGAAAACAAATGCTATTAGGAGAATTTATCATAATACTGCTTAAAAGAAAAACTCATAGCATTATATCTGTTGCTGTCCTGCTGTGATGTATATTTCTTTCATACTATCATTTGCAGAAGTCAAAGTAACTTTACAAATGATGGAGGATGCTTAAAGATGCCAAACAATCCCCACTGCAGATTTTAACACGACACTTTCAACGCTTTCTGAAATATTCTCAGGCAAATTAGTAAACTGCAGAAAACTGTATTTTGGCTTATAAAAGCATGAAGGGAGGAGTATCTTTCTAGGTAATGCAGACTGGCAGCTAAATTCATAGCGTAGGCACTCTGGCATTTTCTGTATTATGTACAAATACCAAAAAGACAGTAATGGGAGAAGGTTAAGGAAGTAAAAAGCTATGGCAAATTTCCATTTTCTTAAAATGATGCCATAGCTCTAGCAAACTTTCAGCTGAGCCGGATCTGCTAAGAAACAAAGGCTGAGATTCAGTGTTCTAAAACTGAGCTTGTCACTTCAGGCTACTTATACAGACATTGCAAGGAAAAAGACCCTTCCACAGTGTGATTCAACTCATCATAAATTAGAGGTTTAAAACAGGTCAGATGTATCATATTTTAGACATGATTTTTTTCTTTCCACTGACTTTCCATGCCAGTTTACATGCCTAGCTCACCAACAAAATCATCAAAGGAGTCTCAGTATGAGAGAGAAAATCGAAATAACAAAAAAAAAGTGTGTTTGATTCTGTGTATTAAATAAAATGTAATTGACAGAATTAACGGTTTCCTACATTGCTAGAGGTATTCCAAAATATGGCATTAGAAGTGACTTTGTTCTGTCCAATTGGTGTGTTCAGTGCAAGGAAACACAGTGCACAGAAACAACTGCCAGAAGTAAAAACAAATAAAAATAAATAAAGATAAAAGATCAGATAATGCCCTATATTTAATTCACTTCTGCATCTTATTAGAAACTTATTAGAAAATCTCAGTTTTATTTTTATGTGCTACTATCTAGTTTTAAATAAAAATTGTATAATGATAATGCTAATTTAAAAAGAAATGGCCACTGCAAACCTTGAATTCAAGTTTAATTAGAATCAGGAAGTAACATTTATGCTAAAGAAAAACATACTGAATAATTAACCTGGATGAAGAACTATGTAATATTTTAGTTTTCTGTACTAAAGTAATATGTCTGAGCTGTTTTCTACATAGAATTTCTTCAATTATGACATGAAACTACAAAGAAGTTTGACTAAAAGGACAGTCTTCAGTGGCTGAGTTAAAACATAGCAATTCTCTGCTATTCAGAGACAATCTTATTGTTGCAATTCATAATATTTTTGTGCAAACAGGCAAACGAAGGCTTTCAATTCGTGGTAAGCTTTAACTTGTTGAGTCATTCACTGAAGAGATACGAATGCACACATGCAGACGCAGCTGCAATCTGGAGTGTTGAGGTTGAAGGTTGAGGAAAGCCTCCCATCCACAGTCATGTCATATAACTAAGAAAGGATACATGTGCTATATGCTGGCTGCACTTAACCAAATGTTAAATACCGAGTTGCTTAGAATTATTTTTTATTCTGAAGTTTAAGTTTAATAAGCTTGTTCGTCCACAATAGCAAGAAAACTCAGGATGTACATAGATATCAGGTTAGCAAACGACAACTATTTTTCCAACATACCCATTCTTTTTCAGTGAAATAAGAGTCTCCAGTTTTAACACAAGAGACTGCATTATGTTACAGGTTACACTGAAACAAGCTAATACTGAACAGCTAAACTGACTGATTGAAACCATTTATTGTTTATAATAAACAGCCATTTGTATGTCTGCGGAGCATAATTGAGCATAATAATATCAAGACCTGGTTGAAGACTTTGGAAAGTGGTCTTATAAAATAATAAAAAGACATTGGAAGCAGGGTTCTGCAATGAGTATAAAAACAAAAAAAGGCATCAAATATATATGCTTAATTATGTGCCCACATAATCTGTTCTTTTTATTTGTTTGCTTTCATTATTTTGTTAATTTAAGAGTGAGAATAACAGTTATGCAGTGCTATATGCTTACCCACTTCTATATTCTTTGCTAAGCCTCTGCTATTGGGCATTTTTGAATAAAGGATACTAGCATAGATGGAAATTCGATCTGACCTGCTGCAGCTTGCTAATCTATAAATACGTAAGACTCTCAGCCAATTAGAACATGTTCAAGTTCATATGCATTTTCTAGATTGGAAAGTCAGTTCCATCTGCCATCCCAACCACTCAGCATTTTACAAAGCTCAGACAAAGATATTCTCTGCTACTAAAAATTACTTTGAAACTGTTGTGATAATTATCAGTGATTTAGCATGCCAGTGTTAAAGCCTATTTTTACTCTATCAGTAACCTCCTGATTATACTTTTTATTCCCTGAAAGAAAACTCTAGGATGTTGAAATATTTTAGAAATGCCTGCTGTAGGCCTACCTGAACATTTGCCAATATACTCTAAAAGGCCAGATAATAACATAGGAAAACTTCCCTATGTGAAAACAATTAATAATATATTGTGTTGGAAACTAAGTGACTGGCATTTGCCCATCCACAAAAGTAACCTGGACTGTATGGAACTGTGAACAGATACATTCATAGAGAAACTCTGTGACAGTTCTCTAAAGAACCAAATTGCTGTGAAATACATTTGTTGTCTACCTTCCAAAATAAATTTTTGAGTAAAGCTTATTATTTCTTGGATTTCTTCAGCATATTAATTATCAGCTTTTAATGTAAATAACAGACAGAAGCTCCCTTAAAAACAAAGCTCCCTTAAAAAAGTCAAGATATAAATAACTGTTCATTACCAAACTACCGGGTGCTAATGATGGTCTATATACATCACAAATTCAAGCATTCAGATTCATCTAGACAGTTGACTCCATTCTTAAGTTCAGTGTATAATTAAATCTCATTACCATTAGTGGAAATGAGACCTGAGCAGCACACACTTGAATAATTTGGCTGAATTACAGCATATAAAAAGAAAATATCAAAAGAAAACTTAATATACATGAAATGGATGAAAGAAAGAGAAAGACAAAAGCTTGGAATAGATTAAGAAGTTCAAAACTTTGCTTGATTGAATTATGAGTGTATTTTTTCAAATACTACATTGTATTTACTGATCTTCCTGAATGCACACGCTTAATTCTGAGAATTCAAAAAGATCAATTACTCCTAAAGAAAAGCCTAATTCCATGAATTGCCTACAGCATGAGTATTATGAAATCTCAAAGTGGTAACAAATGTTTAAATCAATATTGGCAGTGCAATGGCATTTGTGAGAATCCCAATTGTATTTAAACTAGTGGTGTGTTTGTAAAAACCAAGCCTTTAAAGTTTTAAGATTTAAGGTATACTAAGTGTTATTGCTGTATGAGAGAAGAGAAGAGCAGAGCAGAGCAGAGCAGAGAAGAGAAGAGAAGAGAAGAGAGAAAAAAGAAAAGAAAAATTTATCTGAGCAACTTAAATATGTATCTGAATGTATTCTTCCTTTAGTCTCGGGAGGAACAACCAAACAACCTCATAATGAAAGCTTAAAGCTTTACTGCTCATTTGAGCATCAGCACAAATTAAGGTTGTAAACGTCACGTTTTCAGCTGCCTGCACGGCCTGATATACTTCCTGAGATATCCAAGAATTCTTAATAACTTTAAATTGTTTATCATGTTCAGGTTTATATCACTGAGTCGCTAGATTTCTTTTATAACACTAGTATGGAACTAAAGGATAGGCTAGTGAAATAACTTAATTAGTTTATATAATTATGTAAGGGCAGAAATGAACAATGAGTTCTAAACAGACTACCAAACAGATTTTGTAATATCAGTTATCAAAAAATCAGGAAGTCAAAGAAAAAATATTTTTCTGGGCTGACAGGCTTAAAGGTTTGAACAGGAGAAAAATCCCAAGCCTAATAAAAATCTAAGGTATTCATGTCTGAAAGCTGAAGCTGACTGTGGCAGGGTCTGATTTGCTTCTCATCAGTGTGGTACTGCTGATGGGAGCATTAGCATGGAAACAGCCCAATGAACAGCCTGCTGCACAATCTACTTTGGATCTTACCAGACAAACAGTAAGTTGTGGAACGCTCATGATCCTTTTTTGGCTGAGACGTTGGGTCCTTTCAGGAAGGTGTCCGGGGCCAACGTCTTGACCTGACATCATTGTGTGACACACTGTCACAAGCTATAAAGTGACATATCATAGAGGCCTTGGCCTGGATGCACACGGCAATGACTATGTCTATCTCATCCACATAACAGGAAATGTATGTCTGGAGCTCTGTTAAGAAAGTGCATAAGCCTGATCATTTTTCTTGATCATGCTTTGAGTCTGCCCAAGTACTGCCCAAATACAAATGCCCAGATCACAGGTTGCTGGGCAAGTATGGGTATGAGTGGTCTCAGATCTGTGGTCAAAACACAATCTAAATGCAGCCAAAGGGGAAAGGAAAAAAAAATACGTGGTCTAAATAAGAATTATTTTAACCAAACATTTTGTATCTATTGAATCTAAAATTAGTCCCTGCTTTAGCCCATGAACAGCAACAGGTCTTAAGAAAAATTCTCTTGGAAGAACATGAATAATTTTAGCACATCATTGGTAGAAATATACATCGTCTACTGGCGTCATGAAACTAACCTATGCACCTCAAAATGATGGTATGCCCTAATTTTAGTATTATTTCATCCTGAGGTTTACACGGTATGAATACTATCCCTAAGTGTACATTTAATGCAGTACTTAATATATACAGTAATATTTGCATGGATTCTTCTAGACACATTCCACTGACAAAGCAAAAGAAACCATCATCACTGCTGTTATAAACAGTTGTTGCATTGCAGGAATGGAATTTAAGTTGGAGCTCAGAAATGTTCTTTCAGCAAATTGTTTATTCATTAAAAATATGAACTTTCAGTCAACCCTAAAAAATTTAATTACAGTACTCAATGGATATCAGGCCCTGTTCTAATGTACATTTAAAACAATGATTATGTTACTCTTTCAGGAAGTGGCATATGAGAATTTCAGATAAGTCCTTTGTATGAAGAAAGAAACTGAAGTCTTTCATAACCTTACTAAACACCCTACCATTTAAGTAAAAGAACAAAATTGTATTAGTAACATGCCTGGAACTTAACAGTCCTGCCTTTTTATTTCCTTTAACTTTCCAAACATGTCCATCACTGAAATTCTGAAAAAAGTGTCTTAGCTTTAAGAAAGAAAGTAACAATCTAACTACATTATTTTTTAGTTTGAACATATTTCCTCCTCAGTTTTCCAGTTGTTATATAACTGAAAATTATATCATTAACTTAGCCCTATCTAAATACGTATACAAGTATTCACTAAGAAATATTATCTCAGATTTTTTGTCATGAAATCTCGACTGTGAAATACATAGTCTTACCAATTCCTATACACCTATGGCAGAAGACAACATCTATTTTAGCAAATCTAGCTATAAACAATGGCATATACTGTTTTCTTTTTCTTTACTTAATGAAGATGGGTGGAGCAAAACCCAGTCATGCTGCCATTGTTAAGAGTTTAGTCATAGATTACAATGGAACAAGGATTTCAGTATAGATACTTCGATATGCTTAGCTATGGTATTATAACATAATACCATAATTATAACAGGACAGAACAATTAATTTCTGTCTTTTGCAGAGAAACTCTAAATTCCTTCAGAGATTTCCTCTGGATATCTATTGAACCACTCCATTAAGGTATATGGGGACCTAGAACAGAGAATGAGGGACTTTCAGAATCTGCCTATGGAATTTCCTTTTTTGGGAAAGTAACCTGAGTTGCAGATTATTCATCATCATTTTAAGGTGTTTAATAAATATCTGAAACCTGATAACTGCCTGGCTGTTTGGTCAGTGAAGCATTAAAAGAAAAAAATACAAGCCACCCCGCTGGCCACGAGCAGTGTTTGTGACAAAGGTAATAAATATGGAGCCAAGATTCAGATGGTCAATTTAGAAATATTGTAGGAGAGGCTGAAGAGTCATGTTCTAACCCAAGAAAAACTCAGTCTCTTTAGTAAAATAGATTCAAATGAGGATGCACTGCACTTTGTCTCTGTAGACTATGTATCAGCCATCAAAGTCTGCAATTTGCTTTCTTCTGAGCTCACTGCAATCACAAAGGCTGTCTTGGAAAACAAAAAGTAGTCTCTTTGAGGCCACATGTGGCAATCCATTAACTTTATCATCACTAAAATGAAATTCTATTTTTGGACAGGTTTTTTGACTGTTTGACAAAGGGTAAGCAGAATCACTGAGATATCTTGTGACATTATAGAATGTCACACACTTCCGAGATTTTAAACATTTCACATTTTACAATTCTGCAAACTCTTAACATAAAAGTTAGATAATTGCTGACAGTTCATCAAAATAAATCTCAAAAAAGCAAGATAATCCAGGAGTTAATTTCCAAAACTATGAAAACATAGAATGAGTCACAATTCAGTTGTAAAACAAGACTAAAAGCCAAAATCCAAAGATCAAATGATACCATACTATCAATATACTTTGTAACAGATATGCCGCTATAACTGCCAAATCCATAGTGTATACTTTAAATGTTTCAGGAAGTCCCCAGAAGTTAGATTTTATAACAGTAGTCGTTGAACTCCAGAAATGAACTAGGATATCTTTGATAAGTTAGACAACTACTGAAATGAAAAAAAAATCCCTTATGTTAGATATTGCAGAAAGAGTAATGATAGCAGAAAAATAACTAAGCAGATGGATTTTAATTTTTGAACTTTTTTGTAGAGATATGACTGGATAAAGTTCATAATTTTGGCTTGACGAAAAAATGCAGAAGTAACAGCCACTTAACTTGTGCCAATACTCTCTGTTTTCACTGCGACTCGAAATGGTTTATGTAAAGAGACTAAACCATCTTAATACACAGTGCATAGAAATGTCACATGTAAAACAGATGAAATAGTGAAAGAAGCAATGAGAAGGGGTGAGCTTAACTGAAATATAGGCACAGGCTGAATGTGTTGCACAATGTCTTAGCTACCTTAGTGTCTTAGCCTTAGTAACACTGAGGACCTGCATCTGCTTTTTTATTCACAATTCTGTAATATGTAAGCTATTGTGACAGTTTTTCCTGAACCTCTGTGACAGTAATTTTTCCTTGTTTTTCTCATGCTGTTGTCTCATATTGTTATTCTCAAGGCCTTGCCCCTCTAAACCTCGATAGTGTTGTTGTGGTGGGTTCTCATGGGAAGCCATTACCACCACTATGTCATCACTCCTTCTTTCTCCCTCCTTCCTTTTTGTTTTGTAGATTTAGTTTAATTAGAGAAAACCAAAATAGAGTGCATAACAAAGTAGATAATAGTCATTTGAATACACAATAAATATTACCCAATAATATAGGTGCATAGAAGTTTAACAAGCAAGGTGCAAGACGTGACCTAATTATAATACTTCTATCAGTGCTATAAATTGGAACAACCAATGATGAGTTTTAGCAAGTCCCAAAGAAAAGCACAGAGTACTAGGAAAAAAGCATGGCAAAAAAATCATCATCATCCTAATCACATTCATCATCACCACCTGCTGCAGTGCAGACTACCGGAGAAGTAGTAACAGACACACTGGTATGGGACCTGGTTGCTCCTCTTCTTGGCTGGCCACTGGGGAGAGTTTTCCCTTTTCCCTCCTTGCTCCTTTCATGACTAGAGTCAATCTATGCCATCATCAACAGACACCATTTACAAAACTCCTGTGCATGCAAGCCTGTCTTAACATCCTTAGTGCAATAAATGCACCATTTAATAAACTTTAAGCTAACATCTACCCAACTTTTCACTCTTTATTTTGTGTTGAAACATTAAAGTATCTGAAAAATAACAGGTGAAAAGAAACATTTAGGCAGGAAATTTCTCCTTCTGTACATGAGAAATGTTGGAGGAGGACTCCTACTCTTCTGATTGTGTTATTTTCACTGACTGAACAGTAAACAGCCTCTCAATTTTTTGCAGAGTTTAATCAAGGCATATTATTCACCTTATGTTAAAACACTATTTAGAGCAGAATCTCATACAGAGATTAAGCATCCAAATATACTTTGTTTTGATTCACTAGATATGGTTCCAGGCCAAATTTGATAGCCTGCTACTGATGGCCTAGTACTTTCTAAGAATGTTCACAGTGAAATACACTGCCCTGTTTAAAGTGCTTGTTACAGGAAACACAACAAAGACTTCTAGTCATGGAGATCTGAGGAACTGCGAAATAAATATGAATCACGTATCTGCTGTAACAGCTGATTCACATGACCAGCCAATTAAATGATAGCAATTTCAGACTCCAAGTTAGGCCTTTTATCTCTACAAGCACTGAAATAAAGTTGTTAAAGTTGCTGTCCTCTTTTATTTGATTTCTCATAAATTAAGGACACAATAATCTGTTCCTGAAATAGGCTACAGTTTTCCCTCAGTAGAATACAAGAGCAGCCCTGCTTCACAGCTATCTAACTCAGAGAAGGAATGGGATGCTGATCAACACTAAAGAGGACAGATTATATAAACTTTGATAATAAAGAATGATGTTGAAAGTACGTTAGTCATTCTGAGACAGATAAAGAGTGCAGGCTTCCTATCTTGCCTGGAACTCCAAAATGTTAAGGAACATTTCACTCATTTCTATATTCTAAATAGAAAGACAAAATAAAGCCTAAAGAAATTAATACTAAAATAGGCTGTTGAGTCCATGAACAACAAGAAGAACTCTTAGTAACTGCATCTTCTCTTGATTCAGGCACTGTTATAGCCCTACCACCCATACTGTCAGTCTGTATCTACATCAATATATTCTGACCTTGAGCCTACCAACATTGTCTAGCACTGTACACATTTATAACCTCAAAACAAGGTTGTCTCATTCAAATTGCCTATTGGGAATGGCTCCTGGCTTCTGTTTATGCCTGAACTGCACCTTGGCTTGTTTGGTAGAGCGCTGCATGACCCAAAAGCAAGGGTCGTACCATGCCAAGGACTGTTTAACAGAATGATCTAAATGCTTAAGTTCCAGTATTTGGCCCCAGAACTCTGGACTATTTAATTTTCTATGATAAACCTCACCTCAGACTTCACTCATAGTAAGCAACACTAGAAAAAGACCTTTCAGGAGAATTCAAAGTGGATAAATATCTATTCAAAAACATGCACCAAAGACTCAGAATTGAAATCCTACCAGGTAGTTCTTTCAAACCTGAAATGCAATATGGATGATAGTGAATGTCCTTCAATCTAATGGAAAGATGAAATAGCACACCCTCATAAGTTAGGGCCTGTCTCCTTGGGATTTTTTTCCTATTATTTTATTTGCTGTGTCTAAGTCAGTCATGGAATTGGAACAAGGCCAGCGCAATTTAAACTGAGTGATAACACTGAAACATAACAAGACTATTATTCACACTACCACAACTGCTACAAACAAACAGAAGCACGGGTATATAGCATGGGATATAGCATGGGTACGTGAAAATGAAATCAGCTGCACAATGAAAGAAGAGAGAAAGATAAGGATCCAAAATCTGTTGTCATCAGGTCATACCAATGGTCTCAATTACATTTTCAGATCAGTAAGATAAATGAGCATCCTACACCAATAATTGTAACATGCCACTCAATAAAGTGTTCATTTCCTATGCCTAACGGTATATGAAGTAAGAGTTTCAGATATGCTTGTGCCTAGGAATTCTGACAGAATTATTATGAAATCATTTTTGTTATATGTGCCTATAGGAAAGTATTAAAAATAATATTAACTGTTTTTTTGGTCCTTATCCTTAAGGTGAACTAATTAACACAGGAATTAACCACACATGATATTACATTTTAACAAGCAAGATCTTTTTTTAAGCTGCAGGTGTATGTAACCTATTAAAATGGAAAATGTCAATACCTGCATACTAAACGATAACAGGTGTTTTTTACTAGAACGAAATCAACCCAAGTATGTATCAGACTGAAGCTCATGGTCAAGAAAAATTAAAGATGTTTTTGTTGCCAAGGTTCTCATCTGTCTGAGGCAGAAGCAGCACAAATAAGGCTAGGATACCTTAAGCCCCCCTTTTTTGGTAAATTAAGGCTCTTCCTAATTTCCACAACCATATACAATATATCTGTTCTATTGTTTGTGTTACATAGTAACTTTGATCTAGGTCTGTGAAGCTTCTCCAAGAGGCATGAAAACAATTTTAGTTTCATAACTACCCCAATAAAGGCTGCAAACACAGAACACAATTTTCAAATAAGATACCTAACATGAATTACATTCTGAGGCATGTAACATTTTACATTTTTCAAAGCTGATAGAAATCTGTATATTGTATTGACTTTCAAGGAAAAAAATAATATTTTAACTTCCATTTTTACTTCAGATCTTTATTTTGCACTTGTTCAAAAATATCTCTCTCCATTATCCTTTAACCAACAATAAAGTATCAAAAACAACAATCGTATCAAAACTCTAAATTTGTAAAAGGACTAAATATCTATTTGAAATAGATTCACAGCATATAATGAAAGAAGTTACAATGTGAGTTTAAAGCACTTAATTTTTTTCATACCTTGATAAACAGCTTTGAATCCTGGAGAGCCAATGCTGTCATCGGATTGTAAGTGAAGCCACATCTGGTTGCTCATGCTCACAATAAGATCAGGAACACTAGATCCAGTGAGTCTGCATATACAATAAATTGCAAAGTCATTTTTAGAGGAATAAATAACAAAAAAGTAAAAATAACTAGTCTTTTCAGAATTTAATTTAGATCTATTTACAATATATTAGCCTAGTGATTTGATCAGTTGATTTCTGATAGAATTAATTATTCTATTTGGATTAGAACAACACGCAGTTTTAGAAAAAAAAACATAGTGAATGATTGTATTCAAATTAGGAATGATCAAACACTTTTAATAAAGCTGTCGCTACCTAACACTTTCATTAACTAACTAGCTATTAGAGATAGGAAGGACTGTATAAGCTAAAATGTTTTCACTTGTTTAAATTATTATTGCTTTTTTGCCATGCTTTTTTAAAAGTGAAGGAAGTTGGTTTACCTCCTTTACAGTGCATGCATCCATACGAACTTACTAGAACATCTGCCTCATTCTAGTAACTCACAATGATCTCTTAAACTTAAGAAAAAAATGATTTCTCATACAACAATGCATGGTAATGATGTAGAGATGTGTATTTCAATGCAACACATATCAGAAAGCTGGTGAATAGCACTACAAAACTTTACACACAAAACTTTAGTTCTTCCCAGTGCTCTCTATTCCACCTCTAGAATCTTGATATGTTAATGCAAAGAGAAGAGTTTCAAAAAACTACTGTGAAAGAAAAATCTTCAGAGATTTTCTTCATAGAAAAATGCCTACCACAAAATAATTTTGTTGACATCTAAAATATTCATCTTTGTACTGAAGTTGAAGACTTCAATTCTGAAACATCATCTCTGTGCTTGGTGCAAGAACATCATTAGGAACTTAGTTTAAGATTTCCCACACCCTTGCTAGGAACATTCCATGCTTCAGCTTGACGAAGCTTTTTTCTCCTGATCTGAATACACATTCACCAGCCTTCAAAAGCTGAGAAAATCTATCTGTGCAGCAGAAGAAATAATCTAAATTATGTGCATTTCAGCAGACATGCATAGGTATGTTTAAAAATATTTAATCTTACCAGATCATTTATTTATACCTAATATTTACATTTACTTATTCTATTAGAATTCTCTCTGTAAAGTAAAGGCTAAGAAGCAGAACAAGCACAGCACATTACTTGTGGTCTACAGTATGTCTCTGATCCTTAGGATCATATGATTATTCATAATATAGTTCATTATTTTATGGATTAAACAATAACATTTCTTTGGAAAAGTAGAGCAGGGATACTGCATAGTAAATATAATTAATTCTTAAGTAAAGCTTATATAAATTTCATTATGAATGAATGCATTTTTTCTATTTCCAGAGCCCACCAGCTTTGTCTGGTATAGAAAAACTGAATAATATAAGCCCATTCTCACTCAGACACCTCCATTATATGACGCTGAATTGTAGAATATGCACATACAACTTCCATAAAAGCCAGAAAAGACCAAGGACCAAGTAAGAAATTTCTATCCTGTATTTTGTAATTGTTTTAATTCAGTAATAAAGCATGAGCTAAAAAAAAAAAAAGAACAGAATGGCATGGAAGCCATTCCATTTAATCCATTTGTGATCATCATTTCTGAAATTCACAACTTTACAGAACCTATTTAAATACTAATTCTAAATCTTTTGTAAAATAGATTAACGTAAAATTATTTTCATTTAGTTACATCTCTCTGGTCTACCTATGTGACCACCCTGAATGAAATGTATTCAGATATTCAAACGAGTGACAGCAATACATGTTCTCTGAACATCTGAAAAGGAAATAAAGAATTTCACTATAGAAATTTGTTCTTCTTGCTCTCATTTTGATTGTACAGCTAAAGATATTGCATTGTCTTTTAATAAGTGGAATGCAACACTTCGATAATCTGACATATTTATGAGGTCAAATAAATAATCCTGATTTGTGGTCAGGTGATATTCTAGATCCTATGCTGAAGTTACCCTTGTCCATTGCTGATTGTGTGTCAAATGATTTGTGAGACCTATTTGAGAATCTGAATTTATAGACAGCATTATCATTCAGTACTCTGAAAGTAAGATATATCTTTATGTGACTGTAAGCCATAAGTATCTGATGGGCATTTTATTCCAAAATGTAATGTAATTAAAAAAAACAAAACACACACTTTCATGATAGTGGCATGTGCTGTATCATCTCCTAAAGTCTTCAGGATCTATCAGTATAATAACTGAACATTAAACTCAATATAAGGGATTCATACAAGAATTGCGATGATATTTTGTGGCTTAAACAATGCATTCTCTTTGCTCAGTTCTTTTACACTGTTGGTTACCACAGAGTTATTCAAACCACATACCCTAGGCATTTAGTCTTCGCAGAGCTTATCTTCCTAGATTGCCCCTACTCAGTTTAGACTATTTCAGTGAGGAACTCAGAGCGTTTAAGTTAAGTTGTGCTCTGAAACATCCTCTGAAGGAATATATATCTCTCCAGAGGGTTGTCTAGAAACAAGAAAATAAGATTAGTTGGCTAAGTTACTCAGCAAAGTCAGATGCAAAAAGTCAACTCATGTCAATAGGGTTCTAGTTAGGCAGAAAAAAACAAGAAACAGACCCAAAAGTCTTTCTCCTTCAACACCATTGATTTTTTACTCAAAGCAAAACAAAGTAGGTATTTTCCTCTTTTTCTGTTTTGATATATTTAGGTTTTTTGACATATTCAAAATTTCAAATTTTGCATATCAATGAAAAAAAATGTTTTTTGGAACTGAAAAGGACAGCAAGTAAATATTGCATTTTTTTCTCTCTCTGAGTAGTTGGCTATGGATTACATAGGTTTAGGTGCGGGAAAGACAATTTTGTGTCCTGTGTAAAGTTCTGATTAATCATTAAGTCTACGCACGACACATTCTTTGTATGCAGGATATTCTTTCTGGACAATTTCTGTGACACTGATGTATAGAGGTTTGAGTTGCAGTTCATCATTGCTAAGGAATTAACATGCAGATCACTGAAACAGTACTAGGCATTTTGCCTAATAAAAGTATAGTCCAATAATAGAGAAGACTTTTACATTGAATGTACCCAGAAATCACAGTTTGGAGAAGTATGAGTCATATTTCTGGCTTTTGCTGTATAGAGAACTAGTTTGCAGTCTTGAATCGTTAAGATAATTCCTTAATTTTGTTGAGCCATTTTTTCTTATAGAACAATTATTGGTGTTGTGACTGAGCTTTTAGATATGGAAAACAAAAAAAATTCACATGGAGTGAACATCTGCACTGAACTCCAGATACAGCTCTGTCTGTTGGAAGCTTTTGGGATGGAACCTTCAGGCACCGCAGTAGCCATACTTGATGTAGGGAAATAACAATGACTTTGCCCATTTTGTTAACGTAGACTCTTTTTTTACCCAAATGAGTCACATACTGCATTCTCTTTCTTCCTTCTGACTATTAACCATTACAAAGAGATGCAAATTCAGTCAGACCTTTGACTATGATAAACAAATAGGTGTGGGATAAATAAAATAAATATTGTGACAAACTGACACAAGATGCCACAGATGCAGAATTTCTCAACAAAGAAGATATAAGTAGCTTTCAGTAAAGAAGCAGAAGTAAGGTGGGAACTGAAGACTGAAGAACCATGAGGTAAGTTATAGGAATTCCCTCTGTCTTTCATTTAAAAGCCCATCCAACAAGGTTATCAACAAGAAGCTATACATCCCATACATAAATTATATTGCTTTGTTACTCTTTTATTGAAATCTGGCAAAAACTTAATGTATCCCATCTGAGTGAAATGGGCTCATCACTGCCAGCCTACCCAAAACTGCTGTTGTAATGGTCATGTGTGCTCTTGCATGGTCTAGAAGATTTTTGGTTGCAACCTGGCAGCAAGTGGTTGACAGTATTATGGCTTTAATTCAGCAGAAAAGCAAGTGGAAAAAGTTTAAATCTACTGCAGCTTAGCATAAGCAAATGGACACAGGTTATCTTGGATAAGTAAGGAAATTGGTAATACGCAGCGATACGTAGCTAAGCTGTAAAGTTTGACCTGTGTTAACTGTAAGAATGAAAATGTAAGTACAACAGCTGGTTAGTCTGGAATATTTGAGTTGCTTGCCAAACTGATTAGGAACCGTACAGGTTCAAAAAGACAGGTGCAAGTTTAAAGTCAGAATAATTAATATAACCCTGCTGGTATTGTAATAACTTGATAAAATTGTGACGTTCATTTAAATGAGTACTATAAGTCTCTAAAAGGAAGATGCCTCACCAAATAGTGAGGTATATAAGCAAAAGAGATTTAGGAGAGGCCTACAAAAATAGACATGCAAAGTAAGAAAAGATGAAGAATAATTAGAAATACTGGATGTCATCTTCTGAAACCACAGCACTAACATTAACTTCTGACTTGACTTACCAGGTAAAAGAGCTGACCTAAATACCAGGCCATAACTGTTTAGATTCCGTGGTCTGTATTCTTTACTCTTTATTCTTTTTTAGACAAACAAATATTTGAATTTTTTAGCAATGAAAGAAAACTCATACCTCTTGATAACTGCCAGTCTAAAGGAAGTCATCTGTGGTTCTCCTGCAAGAATTTCTCAAGGGCTATTCAGACGTGTAAATCTATTGCCTAACAAAGTAACTAGTGTTTAAATGGCCCTGTTTGTACAGAGTAACTTGATTAGAGTATGAGACCTACATTGATAGTTTCTGAATGCTGGTAAAATGAACTCTAAAATTCTAAGCTTTCATGAGTAGTATAGGATATTTTTACTGTATATAAATGTCTGTGCAGCATGCAAATAAAATAACAGAATAAGCTGTCATCACATCACAAAGCCACTGAATCTCATCATAAAAATAATCCAACAGAAATCTTTGTTTTGAAAAAAAATGTATTTTCTCAGTGAAACAATAACTACACATTCAGATTATCCACTATCTGACCCTTAGTTGTGTCTCTAATATATTTTGAATTGAGTAATATTAACCATATTTGACACAGGAAGGAGATTATAAAGGTATCTAAATTCCTACATGCTTACTGAAAATTAGCAATTTGATGTATGAAAAAGACTCAAGAAAGTCAGCCTCCATCTTAATGTTGTATCCCTTCAAAATGGCAATGCCCTATTCAGTCATGTAGATATGTACCAGTCAAAATATATGCCATTGCTTGCTCAGGTTCACCTCTTGGGGACAGAGCTAAGACTGTTCAGAAGAGGGATGGGAAATAGAGATCACAGGTAAAGAAGTAATCTGTAAGAAATAAGGATTCATCAGTTCCTCTGTTCACACAGTAGCTTGCTTCTAATTTCCGGGATAAACTTCATTCTGCAAAGGACCCAAGGGTTCACATAACTAGCATTCAGACTGTCCAGTCCATTCGGGTTCGGTTTATGATACTGGTTCTGAGAGATCCCACTGAGAAAAGATTCTTTTGCCTGATAAGCCTGTTAACTAGGAAATCACTAATTTCAAGTACTATAATTTCATGGTACAACTTGAGGTTCCCAACAGGATGCCATCCAAACCCTGTCTGAAATTCCAAATGAATAAAGAGATCTAAGGAACAGGAGACAGAAGGGGAGATGTAAACTATGAATCAGCTCTGGGGCCCATAGCAGAAGAAAAGCATATTCCGGTAAGCCTGAATCTGAATACCTCAGTTGGTGAATATTCACTCAGCATTTTTTATTCTGGAAAATGTAAAAAAAAAAAAAAGTATTGTGAATACCTCATTTGCACAAGACACGAAATATTTTTGGATCATTTATGATTCAAAATGAAGGATCTGCCCAGGTATCTACTGCAGTTCTGGTGACTGGCAGACATACTGAAACAACGAGAACTACCTTTTTGCATACAGGACAGAAAATTATTCCTGTTTAGCAGTTCATGCATAAATGCAGCACTACCCATTAGCATCTATATTCCAGGACCCTGAAAATGAAGTAAGAAAGCCTTCCATGGTAGTCAGATCATTCTGAGATCAAAGGTATTTATTTGTGATGCAGTCTTGTTTGTGGATCCTGTCTTCTGTGTATGGTGCCAGATGATGAGTTGATGAGCACATCTCAGTTCAACCAGAAGGTATCACAAATGATATGTAGTGTTTAACATCACATCTACAGCCCTATAGTCTACACTTTCTGGACATGCTCACTAATGTTTATGGTCACCAGCTCCCTGACTAGCTCTAATAACATCTCATCTGGCACAGGTGAGGTAGGTAGGTTCTTCCTAACTTTGACTTCAAATTCTTCTGGCAAATTCTGTTGACTGAGTCATGGTCAGAGTATATTTGTATCCATTAATATTTATGTCCATGAAAACAGATGAAGAATCATACAGAGTGAGTCAATGACTGGGGGCTGACACATTTCCCCTAAATCAATCATTAGAGTCATAGTCTTAGGGATGACAAACACACATAGTGACAGTGCAAAGATAACATTGCTTGGAAGTAAAATGTCTGAAACAGAAACCTGTGATGTGCATGAATGTCAATGTAAATGTGAATATTCTGGAGGTCAAGACCACCAAAGTAATAAATAAGTAACAACTAAGATTATGTAGAATGAGAAGCTGTGAATGAACACACTGAACTGTTTCAAGACAAAGATGATTAAGGATGGAACGCTAAAACCCTTTCATCTTCCTACTCACAAAGTTTGGAAGGTAACTGAAGTCCCTCTCTTCTGGATACTGACAGAATCTCACAATTTTTGTAAACTGCATTAAGAAATTCACTTTTCGTTCCAAACCTTTGATATGGGGAAGAGTCTCGTCAAACAAGAGGGAATGCAATAAAATAGTGTATATAGACTAAAACTTTAATGGAATATACTTTCCTCCTTACTTATTCTCACATAATCTGCAAATGCAAACCTTCCAAAAAAAAAAAAAAAAAAAAAAAAGGTGGCAGGAAGGGGAAGAAAAATGAAGCAGAAAAGCAGAAATAAAAAATAGCAGAAAAAGAGAGTGATTTGGTTTTTATTTGGGGTTTCCTAATTCCTCTGTATGTAGAACTATTTCCTTTAGCTAAGAGGATGACAAAATAGGGTAGCTCTGATCTTATGGGAACACAAGTCTGTCTGACAGCAAGCGTGTTGCTGACTCTAAGTTTGTCCCAATCTGTAACTGTCTGACAACATCATTGTTTAGAAAGTTCAGGAACGGAGACTTGGAGACCAGCCCTTCAGACGTTCGCTGGCTGGTACTAAAATCATTTCAACGTGGGGATGGGCAATCCTAGTACATCTCTATATTAAAGAAGGTAGCAAAGTTGAGGCAACTGATAAAACTGATCAAGCAGCAAAAACCAAGCTTCTCAGGCCTATGCACACAAACAGGGCATGTGGGTTAGAAAAGATAACTGTGAGAGGAAGAAACCTTTTGCACCAGTTTTCTCTCTGACCTGAATTAACAAGAAGAATCCAGAGCCATACTTCATAGAAGAATGAGCCAAGGGAATGCTTTTAAGCATGCTGTTCAGGACCAGAAATATTGTTTGTTCTTATCTAGTTTAGAATATGTAAGCAGCACAAGATGATCTTAATAAATGCTTAGATTCAAAAAGGTTACGACACATGCATGGCACCAAACTAAGAAATATATATAAGTAGCATGGACATAAAAAGAACATAATACATTACTATAAAAAAATTTAGAAAGCATGTGATTGCAGACACATACATTGAATTCTTAATGTATTTTATTGCTGTTATAAACAAATAAACAAACAACCAAAAAACTCCAACAGCTTCTCTTAGTTGTGATGGGTTGAGAATGAGATGCCTCTCTGATCCATGAAAGAGACTGAGGTTTTGATTTTAGGCTTGGGATCTAATTGTCAGGGGCCTAAATATCAGTTTTTTAAATTTATGTTTTATATCCACAACTACATTCTCAATGTCGTTTTTTTTACCCTAAAGGCTTCATTAAAAAAAAAATATTCCAGTGCGTAGTTTTCATCTATGTATACGCATTCGAGCACCTCTGCTACAATATCTGGTTTCATCTTTACAGATCATCCTTTATGATAGACTTAATATCACCTGAGCACCTATTTCCTACAAATGTTAACTACCTATTAATTTGTAATTTTAAAAGAATGCCTTCTTCCAATTAAGGGTATTCCACACAGACATACATATATATATATATAAATATTCCACATATATAATATTCCACATACATATATCTGTGAAAAAACTTTGAGCCTTTTCTGCAATCTTTTCTTTTCCCTTCTCCTGTTCTTTTACTGTGCAGAATATTTTAAGTAATTAAATGTGTGTTTTGGAGGCATTAGAAGAATAAATTAAGCTGCATGAAACATAGCATTCAGAAATCAATAGATCTACATTTATGGCATTAAACTCTATAAAGCAAAAAGTCCTTTTAAAAATCAATCATAAACACCTTGAATTCTCAATATAAGAAAATATTTTCCCTCTTTGAAGTAAAGGCCTTTACATTGTTTTTCCAAGTTTTCTTTTCCTTTTAAAGAAACAGTTTTATGGTATTCTGTTCTTCACAGATGACAAATCGCTATGCTGTTTGTGTGCTTAATTGCACTAATATGGCAAGGTAAAGCTCTGACACTTTCGACTGCTGAAGCTGTCATATGCAGTAAGTGTCAGTAAAAATCCCCAATTTTACTTGATATTATATTTTTCTTTTAAAACTAACATGCTAATAACTACCTAGCTAATCAGTGGAGAAAGTGTCCAATACAGTATTATAAAACTCTTCTTCCTCCTAAATTTTATCACTTCTAAAAAATTCTTACTTTTCTTTCTTCTGAATTTAAATAATACAAAATATGATAAGTTATTAGGAAGTCAGACTCAACAGTGTTTGAGATATATAAAAAGAAAACCTAATTTTTTTGGCATTATGGAAAGGGAGGTTGCTTTCTAAACACCCATTAAGTTTCCAAAATGTGTGTGAAAAGAAGAAAAGGATCAGTGTTTATAAGGACAGCATCTCTCTGTCATGGATCTTTGGATCACAGACCAAAATACCTGATCTAAGTACCAGGGTTTGAACCACTAATTTGTGATTTCTTCTTCTTTGTATCACAGAAAAAATAAAATTGTTTGATGTTCTATTTAAGAAAAGTTAACAGCAGACCCATGAATTGAGGGACTCAATTCAAAAAAAGAAAATTAAATTTTAATACATTATTCTTGCAAGGAATATTTAAATAAAAGCATTTAAAAGTAAAGCAAGTCTTCTAATGCAAAGTGTTAGTTTAGTTTACAAGAACTTAAGAGCAGAAAAGGAGGCATTGCAGGAAGTGCCTTGACTGATAATTCTGACCTTATCACTACTGGATAATTTTGCAGGGGTAGTTATTAGCTTCTAGCCAGCCTCTCTTAAACATGAAAAATAACTACAATCAAAGCTTTATAGCCTAAACTCATCAGGTTACTTTTCAGTTAAGTTCTATTGCTCTATTTCCAGAGTTAACCATCTCAGCATACATACACCATAAAATAATACTGCTAATTTTTTTAAATCAAATAATGCTTCCAAATGAAGCAATTGTTAAAAAAAGAAAGAATATTAACAAGTATTTCCGTCTTTAATTAACTAAGCTGTTGATGGTAAAATTTTCTAAATGAAAGCCTTGTAAAGTTTCCTAGAGGTCCTAAAATTAGGGAATTTTAAGAAACTGAAACATGCAAAACATTAAGCTCCCTATGCAGAGATGTTGCTGTCAGTTCTAATTATGACTAGGAACGTGAACTATGAATAAAGTAATTGTTTTTTCATATTTTCATTTCTGACCAACATAATTTTCGCTTCTTATTAAAGACCAATGACATGCACTTTATTACTCTAGTCACAATGCTGCATAAACTGTCATAGAAATAAATTAAATTGATTTGAAGTGATTTGCTCTTCATCAGTGTATATTGCTTGCTATTCCATCTCAGTGCTATTTTACATACATACATAAGAGTAATTTTTTAATTACTCTTCCAGTTTCTTCCAGAAATTAAATTTGAGCTGGATACTCTATACTCTGACCTTCCTCTCTCCCCATTTTCAAAGGTGGGTATTCCTCTCCACCCCCATCTAGCTGGACTTTCTAGTGCAGGTATGAGGTCTTACAGACGATTACTAATGTTTGAGAATTTGCACATTATACAGCTTGTGAGATGACTGCTCATTTATGTATTGTGATCCTTGTCACCTCCCCAAATCTTCTTCCATAGAATTCCTAAAGCTCCCTTGTTTACTATTCTGCTAGATCCCAATGCCCACTGGATGGTTGGTTTATAAACATCCTGGCATAACCGAGCCCTGCTCCATTGTAACGTATCAGTACTAAGGTTAGGGCAAAGCACCCAGAGTCTGCTGCTACCTCAAGGGCTATAGCTGCTTTGAGACCTGGAAAATTCCGTACGCAGGTCAGGCTTGTGTGTTCAGACATGACAATATTATATGGATGGAAAAGGTTCAAATCGCTTAGAAATCAGGTTTGGATGTAGAAAAGTATTTATTTTTCTCATAGTTGGTTCAAACTAATTTTTTATATCTATGAAGCTTTAAAAATAAATACATGAATTTCTACAGTGGTATTTTGTAGACTTTATGCAAAAATGTTGGCATCTAAGCTGCCAAGAGAAACTTCCTCAGCATAAGAAAAACTATACTATTTTTTAAAAGGTCCTGGGAAATTATAAATTAAGTCTAGCCAGAAAAAATCTGAAGCTGCTTCATTCTCCTGGGAAGAATAAACTACTGCATGGTGCTGTTTAAACCTCATTAAATATGATAGAAGTTATTAAAACTAACTAACAGAAAATTTTGGTAAGAATATCACTTTGACATTTAGTTATGAGCCTTCTCATGATAATGTAGTCTACAAGTGGACCTAGTGTTTTAGGAAGAAAGTTGCTTTACATCCACAAAAGACCTTTCTCAATCAAAAGCAAGTCAAATGCAGCATATCCACAATGTAGGTTAAATATATTGTATTCCATAATACATGATACATCTGGGGTTTAATAATCACAAAACCAGTGCCCTAATAAAATTCAGATTTACTACTAATTATCATAAAATTCCTAGTTTCATATTTTGACCTTCTTGGATTTCCACTGTATTTAAGTCATTAATCATTTACTATCTTGATGAAATGATTTTCAGGGCAATGCTAATACGCAAAGTGTTGCAATGCAAAAGGCAGATCCATCTAATTGCATACCCCTTTTTTCAATCAAATGCACAATTTACATTACAGTACAGTGTTGGCCCTTCTGTCTTTAATCCAAAGTGATAGTCTGTAGGAAAATAAGGATAAAACAGGAGCTATTTCAGTCAAAAATCATATTGAAGGAAGGGTTGGAACAGGTGCTGAATGTCTCTGTAGTGAGAACATTATAGTAGTGCTAGAAATGCAAGTGCATTCTAAAGTGGATTCCAAGATGGATATCTGCCATAGAAATCTTCAGAATATTTTTGGAGTGAAAAATAATTACTGGAAGTGATGTGATTATGGGGGCCTGCCCTCTTGGATACAGACCAAAATAACAATTAATATGAGCTGAGACTATTAGATTTGTTTTTTTTTCCTCTGGTAGTCATAGAAAATAAGTATGGATTATGTAATCACAGGTTAATTCCCTTCAAACAGAAAAATAAAGAAAACCTAATAAATAATTACTTGATAAGTAATTTTAAAATTGCAAACTTTGATATACAGAGTGAACAACTCAACATAACACTAGAATGAAGTATTCAGGGTACCAAATTTACTAAGGAATTCAGAAACTTGACTCTGAAGTAGGTTTGGAAATTCTGTAAGCCAAAATGAATCCCAATACAAAAAGAAAAATTTACAAATCTTTTCTCCAATCAACAATTGACAACCAGTTAAATTAGCACTCCGAAAAGATTGTAGAGGTATGTAACCAGTCTGCAAAATATAAGAAGAAAAAATAAACATGGGTGTAATGCTTAAATACTAAGCTCTTAGAGCAGGAATTATTTCTTATTTTCTTTTCCCAGCACTTAGAATAAGAGATTCAATCTATTTAGTAGCAGTTAGTTGCTATTGCAACACAAGAAAAAAATGCAATGCATGAATAATCCAAATAATTTTCCAGTTCTAGCTTTTTAAATCAATTAAACTAGGCATGTTCTATGTACTGTCTTTGATACTATATTTCAGAAAGTATCCATTAATAAACATTAGAAATTATAAACAAATAGTTAAAAGGGAGCTATTTTCCCTCAGACTCATCCCTCAAGAATTTTAATTAATTTAAAATAATTTCTATATGTGTTAACTGTACCCATTTTTTTAAGATTATGCAAAATTAAAATTTCAGTAATTTACATGGAGTCTCTAAAAAGTGACTCAAAATATAAAATGATGATGGATGCTTTTATCAAATGTGTTCTGTATTGCCTTTGTCCAGTAAATTTCTATGCAATGTCAGATAATGTTATTGTGAAATAACACATTATGTGCTAACTTAGCCATCTACGAGCTACAACTGAAATGTCTTGTGATGAGCTCCCTTTACAATCACGTGAAGGAAAATGAGTATCTGTCAAAAGTAATTCCTCTCATCTAAAAAAAGGATGGTTAAGGTAGATGAAATGAATCCAGTCTCTACAGGAGCCTATTCTCTCCATTAACCCAGAGGGCATAAAGCAACCAACTCAAGCTTAGCTATTTATTTTGTAGATGTCCAAAGTCAGGTAAAATGTTTGCACTTACATACAGCCAGAATTCCAGCCTAAATTTTTAACATCATTCACTTGATATCTGGGTATATTTTAAACTTACAAAAAAACTAGAAACTACCTTTCTTCATTAAAGGGTCATTTAATATGGTTAGCATTAGTTGTGACTAGTGGAAGTTATTAAAAAGAAAGCCTATTCAGCTGTCTAAGGGTTACTGAAACTACAAGACTCTTGCTACGGAGATTAATAAAAACTGTAAAGTGCTTCAGGCAAGAAATAGAGGGAAAGTGAAGTTTTAGGAGTCTAGGACTCAAACTTTGGTTTCTTGATTTAATTTTAGAAATAATTTAGTTTTTACACATATTGTCTAAGAATTGTGGGGAAGGGAGTATGTATACAAGAGATGGGGATTTTACTACAGTTTATGTAAAGTATTTTTTAACTTTATAAATATGTACGTGTTATATGCATTACATATATTTATACTACCTCACCCACTACTAAATACACTCTATTGTAAAGTCCACTAAACATATTTAACTAACTTCAATGAACAGTGATCCATGTACTTTCATGGAAAGATTTGCACCATCAGTACAGGTTTCTCAGTAAATCCCTTGGTTTTTTTCTTTTCTTGCTCCAAAAATGTGATCAAAATTTTGTTGCCTAATCCAATTGTCATATATACAAATTTTGAAAAGAATTAGGAGTTCGGATTTTTAATATACAAGTTGTAATGTCTGTTTGCTAGAAGCTAAGACTTTTATATGCCTTTAATTGTTTGATAAAAACAATTACAGTTATTCAGAAAACACGTCTTGTTCTTGTTAAAGAAACAGAAAACTTTTCTGCTTTAAAAAAATATAATGAGTTCTCTGCCCATGATTCACAAGCTTTTGGTCAGTAATATCAGTTAAGTTGATAATGATGCAACTAAAGACCTGAGGGGGGTTTTGTAATGAACTATTTTTTGGCAATACCTTAAATATAAGCTTACATTATATATTAAAAAAAATACAAAGTTAAATAGATGTCTTCTTACTCAGAATAAATAATCTATGACTGCAAATTTCCAGAGAAAGCTGTTGAAGTTCTGTACTTACACGTACAACACTGTTCTGGTATCACCAACTTTCCCAGCATCTCCGACTGTAAGGGTATCATAGCCTCTTTCCAGTTCAAACTCTTCAAAAGCAAGCTTTATGACCTATTAAAATGAAGTTCGTTAGTTCAAAACATAGATACAGGTTACCTGATCTGTTAATGAGGAAAAAAAAGTTTGACTAGCATAAAGTATTCATGTGTACTGAGTTCGTGTGCTCTTATTTGATTCGAGAAAGACACAGAAAAAGTGAAAAAAGAAATTTCTGTATTTTCTAACACCAAGACAGAAGCCTCTGGTGTAGTGTTTTACAGTTATCAAATGCTAAATACACCAGTCACTACTCACTGGTGATAAGAACTGGTCTTATTACTGAAAAGTTATTTTATACATTACTATAATAATTCAGTAAAAATTATAGAAGATAATACTGAAAGTATATGAAGTTAAAACCTCTCAATATTTTTCTCTTTAGTTACATTATACAAGAACAAGATGGCAGGTATGAAGTATCACTTCATGGGAAGGTGGTGGAGGCTGCACAGAAATACAAAAGCAGAAAATTCTTTATGTAAATTACTAAAACTAAATTAAAATTTCACTCAATGTCTAATCATGAACCGCCCATGAAAATTAAAAATACTTTGTTCAGAATTGTTTGAAAATTTATAATTTTCTGAAACTGTAGTTTTATGAGAAAAAATAAAGTACGAAAATAGATTTAGTTTTGCTTGGAACACTTCTAAGATAAACACTTTTCAGAGTTCAGTATTGGTGAGTAGTAGCTGCAGTATGTATGTATACATACATATCCTGTACCTTTTTGCAATTTTGATACCATGGTTCCTGCAGACAACTTGATATCAAAGTGAAAAATGCTGCAAAGATTCTCCAATAAAATTATTCATTTCATCTTTATACTAATTTTGGCAGACATTTCTGGACAAACTTTCATATAGTTTCATCCATTGCACATAAATATGATTAATTTTTCTTGCTTTGTGGCTAACAGCAATATTTGGCACATATTCTGGCATTTTGCAACAGTTCTCTTAGGCTACTATTTTGACAGAAACACATGAAAAGCCAGTGGCCTCCATGCACTTGAGTTTATTCCGTTGTGAAGTTAACGGCAGAATGTATCTCATTCAGATTTTAGCCCTGCAAAGAGTAAGCATTCAGGCTAAACTAGTTGTTTAAACTTCCTTGATATTAAAAAAAGAAAGTCAAGCAATTATAGGATAGAGTTTATCCCATACAGCTCATATCTCTGTGTCAGATTAGGAAGAATTTAGTCCTACCAGTTGCAGAAGGAACCTACACCACTAGAGTAGACTAGACCTACCTCGAACTTTGCTGCTCTAACCTAAAGAAAAGCCTAAAGAGCAGATTCCGTTTATAAGAAATTACCAATTGGTCTAACAGAATGTATTACCTCTTGCTACAAATTCACATCTTGTCTTTCATACCTTGCTTTGCCATCTCTGCTACTTGTATTTTAATGTTTCAAAAAGTAGGTTAAAATTTACTCCAGGACTAAGACCCGCATAAGGGATCTCATTTTAAGACAGAGTTAATATTTACAGCAGTGTTATTAAAAATAAAAATATGGCAGAGGGGGGTTTAAAGAAAGGCTAAATAACCTCAAGGATAGGCATAGTTATGTAAAGCATTACTAGAACAAGTATTTTTATCTTGAATTTGACAAGTCAGAGCTTTGGTCCTGTGATCTAATACAGGTCCTTTGCAGAATATTTTGTCAGCCTGCCATATGCTGAGATAAAGTGTACTTCCTTCCCTAAATTATGTTCCAAAAATCATGAGAATTTCAGGCAGCATACTGTGGACTAAATAATATACATTTCCACCTGCTCCTGATGTACCTTCTGGTATTCCTAGATTATAACACCGCTGAGCATGCAAAATTTCATTCCTGAATCAAGAGCATTGAAAACAATTACTTTTAAGGCAATCCTTAATTTATTTGAAAAAAAAAAAAAAAGCTGACAGAATGTTCTACTGGAAAATATGGTAATGCATGATTTTAATATGCTGTATTTGGTTAAACTCACAAACTCTTTTACATTCCAATTTAAAACAAATGTAAACCTCCATCTCTTTAGTAATAAAATAAATTACAGAAAAGTAATTGTATATAAGCCATAATGGAAGTTTTAAAAATGCCACACAAAAAGTTTCTTTATGAGAAATATATTGTATGTGAAGAAATGTTAGTCACTATTAAACAAAATCTTGCTATGTAAATTCAGTTCTCTACTAATCATCATTCTGTGCTAATACATTTCACCTTCACACACAGGAAAGGATATTGCAAACATTCAAATGGTTGAGAGTTAAGAGCGCTAACTTAAATTCCTTTAATATGAATCATAACACCTAAATTTTACTGTGTAAACATTAAGCGTTTAGTCTACAGCTTCTTCTACTGCCAGTGGAGAGAAACAGGCATACAGACGATTCACATTACGTGTCTTAAGATAGATCAAATTGCCATTTAGAGCTTCCCTTTTTCACTGACTATATGGGGAGTCTGGATGACCTACGGCAGACTAATGCTTACATAGATAAATTTTACATAAAATGAGTTCCACCATAGATGAAACTGATCCTCCTTAGAGAGATTTTTAAGATTTGTTAGAAGCAGGGGGGTAGGGTTGTTTATTTGTTTATTTTTGAGAAAAAATGCAAGACATTTTTGTGTAGATATATATATATGAGCAGAATGTGGAAGAAACTTAAATGGATTGAACCAATATCAGCAAGAACAATATACCTATCCATGGTTAAATAATATTATGTATATACTGAAAAACAGTAAAGTAGAAAACTAGACACTTCTTCAGATTCAATGCTGTTTTGCAATTAAATAAACAATAATATTAGTCTATCATCATTAAATATGCTTACTCTGAACTGATTTAAAAAGAAAAAAAATCATTACAAAAAGAAAAGCAAAAATTACTTCTAAATCTATTATGTTTATTTCTGGATGACCAATTGTACCTCTTACAGAAGAATGATCCTGTTTCTTTTCTGAAATGCATGAGAGATGAAATTCCCTTATACGCAATTCAAAATGATTACTTAAGATTAGATAGACTCTGGTAAATAAGCTTAAAAATATGAGACACCTATGGAGGTGTCTAATGGGAGCTCTGCAAGTGAATTTTCTGTCATAATTACTTTTTCCTTTATCTTGGACATTTCTACACATTATGCTTCTGCTGGCATAATTGCTATAGCAAATAATGGGGGAAGACAACACAAGAGTTGTACTAACAGAAATGTCAGTATGGACATTCTCCCTGGAAGAAGCAAGAGGTGACACCACAGGGTGATGTTTCAAAAATGCGTAGGTGTGAGAGTGTTCTTCCCACTGCTAGTAAGACCAACTTTATTGTAATTCTTAATTATGTTAGTAATTCACATACTCAATAATAGACAAAGTACAAAGTGAGAGCAATTAAGTTTTGTTTTAAGATGAAAGCAGAAAAGAAGAAAACTCGTAAGATCTCTCTCAAATGTACAAACAGATCAAGCAAACAACTTCTAATGAGCAAAGAGGTACTAATGGAAATAGGTCTCATGCAAAAATACGTCAAATAAAAAAGTAAGGCATCCTTAACGAAGCTTCCTTGAAGACAAGAAAATAAAGTGAGAGAATCTATTGCCTTCAAACACAGTAAAAAAGTATGGAGAATAGGGAAAAAGAATTGAGGATCCCTAATTTGAAGTTCTAAAGTTGTAAGTAGAAAATATTTTTGTTATAATGTCTTTTTAATGAAAGCTGTTTGCAACTATTACAAATTACTCCATTTCATTGGAATATTAGCTTCAAATATAATACTGTATTTACCCACTTTGCATCTTCTCCTTGCTGCTGTATAAAATTTGAAAATAATATGTGATCATACAAATGGTTTTTATTCTTCCTCTTCTTTTATAGGCACTTTATGCTGAAAGGAACTTGGAAGCAAAAGAAAACATTGCTACATTGACAAGCATGGAGGGATTACTATATTCTTTCACATTCCTGAACCTTGTTAAAAATTTCAAAAAGAAAAGAGCTGGCTGGTTAAACCAGAGCACTAACTGTTTTTTGGAACATCTATTTTACTTAGAGAACAAAGTGATAAACAAGCAATGTCAAAGGATGAACCAGCATTAGAGAACACATACGTGGATCCAATTTGCCCTAAAACTTCATTTCAAGAATGTGCTGTTTCCCTAGCCCACCCCTGCTATAGTAGTATGTCTTTAAATCTTAAAAGCAGCATGATTACGCCCAAAATCCTGTTGAAGAAGAGGCATAGATCATTGACTAGAAACAGCAATAAAACTTGGTAGCTGTTATACAAATACAATCATCCATTGAATTTGTGAACTACGAGGACTTCCTTTTCCCCAGCTCAAGAAACAGGAGGATGTCCATTTCATATTAGCCTGACCAGTGGGTACACACCACCTTGAAGTACAAGTTATAAATGCAGAGGAATGCTTGATAGAAATATGTTGACGATACTGAGACCAGGATAACAATAAGCAAGAAGAAAATATATTTTTGAAAAAATGGGGGAGTTTCTTTAACAGAAAACATTTTCAGTAAAGATTCTTCAAGAAATTGCTATCATTTGTTTCTTTTCAGAGACTTATAAAAACAGAACTTGGAAAATATTACAAACAATAGGAATTATAAATACAGCTCTTGGGCATCTCTTACTGCAAAAATGTAAATCTAACTGGATTTTGGTGCAGTTAAATCCAATCAAATTAAAGAAATTCTGAAACATAAAATGTCAGAAAAAAACACTTAACTACAGCTTTATTAAGCACAACTTTCCAACATTTTAGGTCTTCACAGTAAAGATCTGACCAACACAATTAATGGATCCTGGTGAGTTATTCTGCTTGCCAGCCCCTAGTATTTGCTCTATTTACTTCCCTGTATGTGGGTGACTATAGTGGAAGCCTAAGCACCTAACGCATCTGCAGACAACTATGGGGTAAATGTCTACATTTAGGTGTCATTAGACCCTGAATTCAATTCCCAATAAACATCATCTTTGTTAACAGAATCCACTAAGTAGTCTGATATGGCTGACTGCCTTACCCACTGCCAAGCTTGTTCTGGCACTCTGTGCTGCCCATTGCCTGCTGTTTCTTCTGTGGCCCTTGCCACCTCTGCTCACATCAGTAGAAGGTGTATGTCCACAAAGAGGAGATCAAGCTTTCTCTTCCCCCCATTTTTCCTTCTCTCTTTTGATTACTGACTGAAAATTTCAAGGCGTGCTCTTTTGTTTGTATCTTTTTTAAATAAGAAATTGTAACAGTTGGGTTTACAAATAATTTTACTTAGAAGATATCGATATGCTTTACAAAGGAAGTCAATCTTTATTATTACAATTCAAGATCAAAATACAGACAGGTAAAGTAATTTGCCAAAGAGAAATCAGCAATCTGAGAAATGTCACTATCCAGACTCCTAATTCAGATCTCTGTTAATTAGGCAACACTTTCTTCCTTGAAATGATGTAGAATTGAAAGATAGCAAGAACAGTTAAATGTATTGTCAGTGGGCTTTTTACCAGGAATCGGAGAAACTTAATTTCAGCTTCCTTTGAAATCCAGGGGGAAAAGGACATTTACATTTTTATTTAAATATTTGAAAAAAGTTTTTACTTTAAATAAATATACAATATTTTAAGTTTGTCCTAAAAGGCATTTTAAAAATCTTCATTTACAACACAAGTCAAGAACTGATGGATACAAAATCATAAAGATTTTAGTTGTAGGCTAGCTGTGATTATAGATTCAAATATTTGACTACTACCAGAAACAAGTACTGAGTTGAAGCACTATTAATCAGTGTAACAAACTAAGGACAGAAAGAGCAAATATAATGACCTTTAAAACAGATTATCAGTTTGCACAAAATATATATACATTTATTATTACATATACCTACCAAGGAATTTGCTTGAGCATCAGTGAAGATATTTAATCTCAGATATTAAAAAAAAAAACAAAACTGTTATTCACTCAGAAATTAGAAGTTGTTTTTAAATATAGAAGCTTTAATGACCATTAAATTTTCCTCTTAAAACACTGAAATGACATGGTAGCTGATGCTATTGGGATCCACATGTTGTAAAGTCAAACAGACAGCAAAACATTTTTATTTTTCCATTTTTCATTATGAAAGAATGGATTTCTATTGCCTCAAAGCCTCTGAAAGGTAAACTATTTTTCACAGCAGTATTTTTCCTAACTTGGTATAGGTACAACTGCAATTAATAAGACAGAAAATGAATAAATCGTAACTCCCAGACTGAAACAGTCTTTCTCCAAGGAGACAAAAATAAAGTGTAGGCCAAAAAAGGGGAGCAGAGGGGGTTGTTATGCAAAAATTTAATTCCTTCAGCTTTTGTTGAGTGACAGAATATTTACAGAAAATCTCTGGATTATTTGGTTTTTTTTATTGTGAAGAAGTTCTTGAAGGCTTTTGGGTTCTCTTTTTTGTTTAACAATTACACTTACTTAAAAATAATTATGAAGAGAAAGTTGTTCATTTTTCAGCATTGTAATTTTGATTTATATTTCTTATTCTCAGAAATTTATTTTCTTCTTAACAACTACTAATGATTTGACAAATAACCTAACAAACAACCACACTTGAGGGAAATTAAATAATAACAAAAAAGCAAGCAATAATAAATCAAATAATAATAATAATATAAATGGTGCTGTTGCTTTTCTTAAAAGAGAGAAAAAATAAAAGTACAAGCCCAAGAACCACAAAATCTTCATTTTCAAATCCTGAAGTTAAATCAACGCTGTAACAGCATTTTTGTTAAAATGTAGGTGGAAGGCAACATGGAAGCTGGTTGTGGCGCACTGAGCAAAAGAGACCTTAATGACTCCACAGCACTCTATTTAAAAGCTGTGTGCTGTGTAATTCTTTTCTTTTGCCAATGCTCATAAGAGGTTTCATGGAGGTATAAGTCCAGAATGCTTGACGATGAAACTTGTAGTGACCATTATTTAAAGAGTGACTATCTAAACTCAAGCTGTTTATCAGTTTTATAAGAAAAGATGGTTAAACCAGCAAAGAAAAGAGATGGCATACTAGCAAGTAAAATTCCCAAGGCTCTCAGTGACTAAAATATACATATATTAATTAGCACTAGATTCTCGCCTTCCTTCCTTCCTTGCCACCCTCCTTTTCCTTCTCTTTGCCTTTCTTTGTCATTCTCTCAAAGAAAGAATACACAAATGCATAGCATGATTGTCAACACAACAATAAATAAATAAAATCTATTTTTAAAAATGAGGCCAAGTCAGGTGTGAAAAGTGTTCAGGATCAAATCAGCCATTTTGCAAACATGTAAACTTCACCGTCTCGTAATTCCTTTTAAAATATTAGATAAATGCTATTATTATTACTGCTATTTCTAGCACAGAGTATGACCTATACATTGTAGAGCAGTAAATACTGATAGAGAAAACACTTAGAAAACCCTGATTTTGAAGACTTTTTCATTTTATAACTGATATCACCAGCTGCCTGCCCCTCTCTGTCAATGCCCAACGCATTTCTCAGATAACTAAATATTTAAATGTTTTTCCACACCTCATTCCATTTTTTGGATGACCTATGATAACATAGCTTTACTCTCTATATTGAATATACTTGCAAGATCCAACATAGTTACATGACCATCATCAAGTTAGTTAAGGCCTGAAAAAACAAATGGTACTAGTTGGCAGTAACTTGGTTATAAGCATAATTATTGTAACATTGTATATATTTGACTGCATTCTGCTTTTTTTTTTTTTTTTTTTTTAAAGTATCATCTGAAGTAAGGTCTGTGCTTCCCAAGCAAGATGGTTCAGAAGTTTGTAAACCATATTTGAGAGGGGGAAGAAAAAGAATTTTTGAGATCTTAAAAAGAGAGCAATAGCAATAAAGTTAAGAAAATCAGGTCATTTTGTTTATGAGGGTTTAGTTCTTCTAACTTAAACTTCTCATAAAATACAAACAAAACATGAAAAACATTGAAACATTGGAAAAGGTATATATATGTGTGCATATATATATATAAAGGAATCTAATGAGTTCTATATGTCCCAACTCAAATGTCATTGTACAAGATAAGCGAGGGAATCCATATACCTTTGTAATGGCATGTTAGCCACTGGGATATCCAGGAGATAGTAATAATGCAAAATGACCAAGCAGTGTTTGTGTTTATGCCTCTAAACAAGAATTCATATAGGAAATCTATAAGCAACATAAACTCAAACATTATTTTTAGCTGAACATGTTGGAACATGCCTTTATTTCATGCAAAGTACATGCTACAGCTACCAAAATAATTTTAAAGAGAGTTTCCTTAACAGTCTGTCCACAATAGCAGAAAGGGCCACAAACACTTTTTTCTTTGAGAAGTAGGGTACTTCAGCTTGTCAGAGGGTTTGGTTTTTTTGTTTTTTTGTTTTTTTGTTTTTTTGTTTTTTTGTTTTTTTGTTTTTTTGTTTTTTTGTTTTTGCTATTGTGGCAAAACAGCTCCAAGTTCACAAACAAGTTCATTTTAGAAGGGTTGGGAATTTTGGCACCACACTGAATTGTGCCACCAAGGTAATTGAAGTAAAATTGGAAACCCTCCAAAGGCACAGAGAGATGCCTAAATATTTGTAAAAGTAAACATCTCAGAAATGTAGACGATATTAGAATTAATTTACTAGGAATGCATATATTCTTAGAGTTCAATTACTGTTTAATGCTATTCAGAAAAGAAAATGGAAAGGTCTCAGACACACTGAGAAGAAAGTTAGAAATTCTGACAAAACAGGTATGTTACTGTGCTAATTAAAGAACATTTATGCAAATGAACTTGAGAGTAAATGCAAACAGCAGATCAGGATATAGCTGATCCTTCTTTGGGCTCAGTTCAGATGTCCACACTTAGACATTTTCTGTCATTTAAGATGCCTTTTCATCCTACCTGAGCTCCCACTGCCTCTCCAGAAGGGTATGGATTTTCTACAGCCCTGTGTCATACCTGCTTGTCTTGCACGGATATCTCAGGTACCCTAGGGCATTTCATACCGTAACAGACACCAGACGATGACCAAACGAGTGGAGTCCCTTGTGTCCTCCAGTGTTTGATGTCATGCAAAGAATTCTGATTCATGTAGGAAACCTCTTATTTAAAATGTTAAGACATGTAAAATATTTATATATACTAACACATAAAAAAAAAAGTATGCCAAAAATGAATGAGAAACTAAGGCTGAATGTATATTCCTGTAAAATAAGAAATTTTACAGGGACATTGCCTTGTCATAAAACTAAGGTTTTATATGGACATTTTTCTGAAAATGTAACACCACAAAGAAATTAAAAATGTATTAATCTTAACTTCATTCTGAATTAAAACATGTAAATAAGTTTGCCCTGTGTTGAAATTATGAATAAGAAAAGCTTATGAACATGAAATTTTTTGGATATTATAGTTCCAGATTAAACCAAACTAGCTTTGAAAGCTGCATTTTCCCCAACCTTTTCTTCCTACTATGTTTTTAGAACATGCAACTGCATGGCTTGCCGTCCCAACTGTATTTTTGAAATAAGAAACAAAATGTTTTCCAAGTAATTCCCTATACTCCTTTAATAAATCAAAATTCAAGGATGAAATTCTGGCCCTGTTTAAGTAAACAATAGATTAGGATTTTCAAGTTGAAATATATTCTAATCATTTTGCTAATAACTCATTCTATAAAAGGGAAATTATTTAAATAATTACCTGATAAGCAGGTTAGCTTTTACAAGCTTACATCATACTTGTTTGTACTTCATCACCCATCACAGAGAATATTTTTTTCCAAATACTGTGATAATATTCTCAATACAATAAAATTTAAGTCACATTGGTTTAAATCACTGTTTATTTTCTGGCTTAATAATATACACTCTATTTTAATGTAAGAAAAGAAGCAATCTACTTTATTTTGGAGAAATTTAAAATAAGTGCAATCTAGTAAGTAGTGAGAGTGTTTGAATGTGACACTAAACTCTGCAGTTTACTGATCATGAATAACTAACCCAAATTAAAAACTCTGAAGTTTACTTCAACCTTTTAAAAGTTAAAAAATCATACCTATTTCCAAATGCTACAATTTGCAAAACTTGTTGTTCTGCTTGACTTGTGTTGTATCAGCTCTGCCGTGTCCTAAGCAATCAGGCATTATTCCAAACAACCCACTCTTTCTAGTATTTTTATCTGCAAATGTACTATTTGAGCCCCATAGAGGGTGATGGCCCGGGAGCCGCCCCACACCCATCGTCCCTTACCTTAACTGGGGCTGGGGCAGGCAACTCGCAAAGCTTAGCTGGGAACCAGTGAAAAGGAAAGCGCCCCTGATTATAAACCATGTAACAATGTTCGCCAGCAGACCAAAGACTGAAGAGGTAGAAATCCTCAACATGAGCACTGTACGCCTCCCAGCAAAGAGCTCGATTTTTAGAAATCATCCTCTGTAGCTCTGCTGGGCTCAAATGCCTCAAAACCAGGACAGAGTGGAGCCCACTCATCCAGGCCCTCAGAGCTTGCAGTCCGACAGGGCACTGTGACTGATGGTTGTCCTGAGAAAAAAGCATAGCCTCTCCTAATCTTTGGATAAAAGAAACGTAGGCATTCAGGTCCACGAGAGAGCACCAGCCAGTTAACACAAGGTGGGAACAGACCAAATAAACCCAAGGCAGTTGCCTAAGCCAAATGGATGTGGAACCCCTTGGCTGCACTCTTATCTCCGGCTTTTCCAGCTCCTACCCTGAGGGAAGGAACTCCTACAACCAGCTCCACGCAACCAGCTCTTCCCATGCGTTTTGTGCAAGCAAATGAATGTGTGGATCCCCATTACAGTATATAATTGCAGTTGCTCAATTTCCACTCATTTCTGCAACAGGAAAGGATTCTATTAGCTGTGAGATTCATCTTGGGATAGCAGACTCACAGGGATGTTTCAAGCAAATTCAATATAGCAATACAAATCAAAGCATAAAATTACTGCAGTTTAACTAGCTATGGACTTTTTGCTGAGCCACAATAACTGATTACTCTGTACACTGGGCCTCCTGCATTTGGGAAGTAAACATCTTAGCTGAAACCCTCTTCAGGGTGGTAATCCTGCCAAATAAAATTGTGAGTACGTCTTCACTAAGGTGAATTCGACAGAGATACTACTTGAAAAACCCTACAAAACCTAATAGTATATTAAAGTACTGATCTGTTTAGGCATGGCTTTCAATTTGTTTCCAAGCACTGTTTTCAGCCCTTGACCAAATCAACAATAAGCAATACTGAATCAGCATTTCTACACACATATGAACTCAGAATCGGGTCCTAATAATGTTTTGGTTTTCCAGTTTTGCTTAGTTAAGGAATCTCTGAGATATTTTGAATTAACACATTTATGTTTTTATTTTTGCTCTAAAAATGATATTAATCTTATTTTCTGCCTAGAAGAATTTGTTTCTTAACTACAATGTTATGAATCATACACATCTGTGTATCATATAGAATAATCCTCTTAACATTATAAATTAAAACGTTAAAATTACTTGCACAAAAAATGAATTTGTATTTAACTACATTAAACATTAATTTACTATGAGTGGTGATAAAATAGTGATAAATAGCGATTAAATAATTTCTCCCCAAAGCCTTAAGAATAATGACAGTGATGGCAGCATATACATTTTAAGCCTCGTTCAGCAATGCTTCTAGTTGTTTAAATTTCTAAAAATAAAAAGCACAACACAAAAGCCAATTATGTATTTAATCTTTTTTGGCAATAAAAATCTACCTAGCTCAGGTTTAAAATCTAGTCTCCTCCACCTGAATTTACCTTCTCAAATCCTATGCTGGTGACAAAGATGTCCTTCATACCTCAGTGATCATTAATATATTTATTTTCACCCTGTCCCATTCTCTAAAATTCATCTATGTTAAGAGAAAATGTTAAATATGGTTGACTTCTAAGCATTACAGGCTTGATTTTACACATATGCATGTGTAAGAACTTGAGCAGAGCCTTTCTTGACCTATATTGATAAGAAACCAAGATCAGAATCATGGAAGATGATCTTAAGGCATGAGTTCAAAACCATATGGCAATATCCTCAAATATGCAGATAATGGTGCACTGCAAGAACACATTGGGGCGTAAGCCATTATTGGGATCTAATTCAAATCATGTACGGGTAAACAGAATAGTCCCTGTCAAGTTCACTTAGGCATCCTCTGTAACGAATATATAATGAGAGGATTCTGTAAAAACTCCATTAAAATGTAAAGAGAACAGTAGAAAGGGTGGCTGCAGTTTTCCCTCTGCAGTGCTATGTGACTTACTTTTAAATCACAGTGTATAACTTATACATAATTTACTCTGTGAAAACTGTTTTAATTTTCCTTAATAGCAAAATATGCTGTCAATAAAAACAGAAAAAAAGAAAGAATGTCTTTACAGGTAAAATTCAAAGGCTTTTGGATTAGTTTTAGATAAGCTATCTTGCTTCCAAAATAGGTGTAGATTTAATGACTATCTTGTTGAAATTTTTATAGTCATCTAGGAACTTGAGGATATTGAATAGAAACTTAAATACAGTGTAGAACATTCTTCAAACAATCTGGGCGAGTGACTGAATAAAGTAAGTTTTAAGATATAAGGATGGTACAAACTTGACTTACCTGTCAACAAAACAACTGCAAAAAAAACTTGAGTATAATTACAGGCTTACTTTTGCCTTTTTTAGCTAATTAACAAAATAACGTTCTTGTCTTCCTGTAATTTATTCTTTTGTTTATTATGTTATTAAACATAAGCATTAAAAGCAAAGTGTCATTAGATTATCACATTAATTCTGATTTTATAATTGTAAGGAACATCACATGAATACATTCCCATATTTTATTATCATAATCTCCATGCGTTTATACAAATACATTTAAAGATGCAGTATATCACAAAATACTGTAGAACATCCCTAAGAGTATAAGTACAGTATGAATTTATTATATTTAGTATAAATTCTGTCACTGGCATTATATTATTTTATCATGTAGGGCTGCAGAATGAGGCTTTGCAATGCACTGTTTGGGGGTGCTGATCTGGATAAAGCACATTCAGGTTTAGTCTTCAGTAAAATTGATTTATCTTGAAGGAAAATAGAAGCACTGTATTAAAGGAAAGAGGTTGAAAGACTATGATAAAACTATGTGTCCCAGCACTTCATAACAAAAATAGATCACTAAATGTCCTGTGGGCTAGAGCTACTTTTTGACACTTGACCAAGAAAAGATATTAGTCTTTATAACCGGAAATGAAAGAAGATTCAGGATACAGGAAAGCAAATACATTTTAAAATGTAATAAACATTGTCTTTTGATATCATATGTATGCAATAACAAATTGGCGGCCTTTTTACATGAAGACATGAACTTACAGGAAAACATAAAATATGGACTTTATTATCAGGCATGTAATACTCTTAAATGATAAAAAGAATAATAAAGGATGTATGATGCAAACCGTAAACTGTCTGATGATGCCATACACAGCAACTAACAGAAGTGCAGTATCTTACAGCTGTACACATGTAAGAACTGTTTGTTTGAGCTTGATCCTGTGGGATCTGGAAAAGTTTCTTTTGGAATTTAGTGAGAAGATGAAAGGAAATTTGATTATAGCACTGGGCTTCCCACCTTCCTCTAATTATGCAACAACTTACAGCTCTTTTCTGACTGAAATCTGACTTGGAGAGCAACAACAAGAATGACAGTTTCCTGCTCAGTATGTGCCATAATCAAACCCTGTGTGATGGAAACTGTAGGTCATCTACATGCCTGAAGAGAGTCACATTAAAGTTGAGTTGAAACAGAAACATAGCTAAATGCATGATGGTCGCTTAAGATATGGATGATTAGAGGCCTGAGAAAACACCTGTAACTGTAGATGAAAAGGTGTAAAGCAGGCATGAATCAAATCGATGTGGACATCTGTCTGGACTTCTGGAGAGAATGTTCAAGCTGTAAGCTTTGAAAAACACCGTCTTGCTCTTTGTCACTGAGAGCTATGTTTCCTTGGGCCGACTGCCTCAATGCTCACATGAGATATGTATACTGAAAGAGTATATTATTAAACCCAACAGATTGCCAGATATGCATACCAGAAAATTTAGACCTTCAGAAAACAGCTGATTGGTATTACCAGACACAGTAGCTGTACCTACTTATACATACACACAAACATATAGTCATACATACAACAGTGCATACAGAGATAGATATATAAATGCTTCACTAGGGGTTGTTCATTTTTTACAGAGCAGTGATCATTCCAAAATATTTTACTAGTGAACATGGACTCCTGAAAGAGTCACCTCTGGGAAATAAATATTTGCTGTCATCCTTCAGCTGAGAAGTACAGAACCTTGCAACTATGTAAGCTGCACTATAAGAGAAGCAAGTATGAAAACAGGCCTGGTATTTCTTATATAAATACACCTACGTATTAATAAGTCTAGCTATTCCCCAACTAACACTGGAATCCCAAGTCGGTCGCCTAAAATAATTGTTCATTACAGCTGACTTCACTGTTGCTCTTCAGGTCCCCAACGTAACCACGTAGCCCTGTAATACAGTATTGCCATTCCTAGTA
The DNA here is from genome assembly GCF_036370855.1 of Dromaius novaehollandiae. Taxonomy (NCBI): domain Eukaryota; kingdom Metazoa; phylum Chordata; class Aves; order Casuariiformes; family Dromaiidae; genus Dromaius; species Dromaius novaehollandiae. The sequence continues at coordinate 24,803,801 of NC_088100.1, forward strand.
ATGGGCCATAAGCCTTGTACTGAATTTGCAAGGCTTGAGGCTTGTCAGGCTTGTCTGAACTTTTCTTGACCTGCCTGTGGCTTTGGCTTGCTTAGTTTAGCTGTGACAGCAATTTCTCTAACTGACCAGGTGTCTATGGCTAATTTGTTTTACTTTTGTAAAAAGTGTAATTTACTTTTGTAAAGAGCTGTTAAAAAGCTTAATTCAAACTGAACATAAATGCATTCTTATTATTTATGACTGCACAGCTTAAGTGTCCACAAGGCCGTAGAATTACGCTGGCACAGCATGACCTATTGCATTTAAGAGAAAGAGGAGTTTTAATCAGAAACACGGTGACTAGCTATGCCATACCTGAAAACATTTGGAAACAGAAGTGATACTACTTTCAGTATCTGATCTTTCCATAACATGTTTCCATAAACATACTATTTGAAAACATTAAATTCCCCACTACCAGTATGCACTATTTGAATCTTTTGTGTGTGCATACACATATATATAAATGCATTATATATTCATGATCCTCCCATCTATTTGTACAATTTATGATTTAGATTTTAAAATGCATGAAAAGTTAAAAGAAATGTAGGGAATGAAAGTAAACGTGTACACTCCAGTTTAACCTGTGAGCTAAAAATTTGTAACCAAAAGTGTCATACCTACTTCTATCATAAACCTACACCACTTAAGCCTCAGCTAGCAAGTTTTATATTCACAACGAGTAGACAGTAAAATTCCTAACCAAATATTATCTAGTGCCATCTATCAGGAAAGCCAGCTTATTCTAATAGACTTCTGATACTGCTTTTCTAGATGCTGCAACTATAAATCAAGAAAATTTGTACTATATTCCAAAACAAAAATAAAGTCACAAATTACTTAGTTTCTTTGGATTTCTTTTATATATTTCCTTTGCATTTAATGAAATGCTTATCACTGCCTTTCCTTTTGGTCCTAAGTCAGGATGCTCTTATTTTAATCCTTTGGTTCCTGAATCTATTTATTTCTTAATTTTTAAAACCCTTAGACATTTGAAAACATATTTGCATCATATAACAAAGGGCTATTCTAAAACAGGCTATTTCTGAAAGGCCTTTTGGCCAATCTGTTTATCAGATCTTCAGAATTTTCTTGCTTTTGCTGTGTCCTTGTCTCCTTCGTTGTAGCCCCTGTACCTCACACCTTTGCATGAAACTGAATTTGTTCATGAAACTGAATTATTAGCATTACCAAGCAGAAATTGCCAAGTGTAAAAACAAGTGTATTAGTGAATACTGCTAGATGTGAGGTACAGTTTGGGTATGGAAATGCTATCAAAAAAAAAATTATCAAAGCACTGTTACTTTTTCTTTGCATTTTAAGGTTATCTGGAGATACAGTGTGCTGTTCCTGTTTTCAATCACAATAGATTCCAGATGCAAAGCAGTATAACTCTCTGCAGAGTTAGCTATTTAATAATTGATTATTTAACTAATGATTATTCAGTAAAAGATAACCAACTTTATGAGTGTTAAGGGGATTTATTATTCTAATCCATACCAGTATTTTTGAAAACTCCATCAGAATTCAAGCCTATCTTTCATACTTACTTAGCTATTCAAAACCCTTTCCATTCTCTACACAGCTCCCCAAAATGCCTTTTTTTGTGACAGCTTTCTTGAAAACAGTTATGTTTTAAAAATATAAAGGTGATGTTAAATGCATTGAATGTAATGTCACACTGCATAAACAGATAGACACACAATCCAGTTAAAATTTTAGCTTTCTTTAAAATTTCCAGTCTGCACCAGTAAAATGCCTCTAACAATAGGAAGACTTGACTAAAAAGTTAGGCCAAGCTCAGAAAATACATGTGGTCTTGATATAGAATATCATGAGGAGCAGAAGATAATGAAAGGTACTGCATAAATGTATAATTCAAAGCAATACTAAGTACATCCCTATTGCCCATTGATGAGAAAAATGAGCTGGCTGACTTTCTGAAATTCATGCTGCAAAGAAGTCTACATCACAACAGTCACATCACCAGCTGAGGAAAAAAGACTCATTGGTCTTTCATTGCTGTGGTACAGTTTTGTATCTTTGTCGCAGGATTTACTTAAGAAATACATTGTTGAGAACGAGGTTGTATACCAAAACATCTCTAAGAAACAGCTTTTTTTCAAGAGCATAACAATTTTTAAGGGCTGAAACATGCCCACCCAAGCTGTGATTTTAGATAGAACGCACTCTAATTTGCAGTCATCCAACAAATTTATTTCTAAGCTTCATTAAGCTCTGCCTGAAAGCAGGGTTTCTCCACTTTCTCAGATGCTTCTGTTTTTAATTTTTGATATCTAAAATCAAATGCACAAGAAATCTTGGGAATAGGAATTTGAATGTAGGTTGCCTGTAGGTTAGCTTAGTACTATATCCTAAATTCTAGGACCTGGATGTCTCTCTTCTTTCCTTTGGCTTCATGATGCAGTTCTCAGTGTTGCAGAGTGATCATCATTCAGTAGGAGAGACAGAGAGTATCATCCATTCAGATAGACACTAGGGCACTCTTTATCATGAGAGAGATGTGACTAAAATGCTCATCTCTCACTCCCTGAGGAAGTGCTCTGGGTACAGAGCTTCTTCTCTGTCCTTGGTCTAGAAAGAGGCCCCTTAGAAGTAACTGAAATCTGAGGTGTGTACCTTACACATACATTCAAAACGTGGGTATACTTATGCTGTAGCACTTCAGATCAGATGATTTACTTCTCTTACAAAATTCAGAAAGTTGGGGTTTCACCCCACCCCACTCTTCCCTAATATCATTGTATATAGGGTGGAGGAGAGGAGAGGAGTCGAGTCCTCTTCACATCAAGGGTGTGAATAAAGAGAGCCTCAAGGGACATCGCTTTTAGGAAAACATTGGGAGATGAATTTCTGGAGTAGGTTGAAACTGAGACACAATCTCACGGCGATAACTCAGGAGTTTAAAAAATGCAATGTAGGAAGGATATGATACGCTGACAGATATGTGATAAAAAAAAAAAAAAACCTCCCCTCAAAGAGATAAGGTTCCAGAATCTTCTGCATACTTTACAAAGGGCTGTTAGATGTAGTCTTTTGAGATGAAAGCTCTTTTTTTTTCCTACAACAACTCTCCACACACACTCCCTGAATGAACTGACTCTGGAAGTGAGGAGGAAATGGAAAACCATCCTGTGAAATCTCACAACCATAATGACAGAGGAGCTGCAACTTAAGGAAGGGTAACTTGCCTGCTGAAGGAATTCTCAAAGGGATTAAGTGAGGACACTTCTAAAGTTTCTGAAGATTTACAAAGCATCATGAACGTTTAAGTGAGGCTTGAAGGGACAGGCTGAGTTTTACTGTTGTGGTGGGTGGGCCATAAGTCAGAGAACTAAAACTAACAGATGGGAATATGTTCAAGGAAGAAAAGCTCTCATTGCTGAAGAATCAAAAATTGCTACATTATGGCTTATGATGGAGGGAAGTCTGACTTGCAAGCATTCAGCTGTGAGGCCTAGCTGATTGAGCATAAATTACATCTTATTTGATGATTGAAAGGTTTTTTTCCTTGTAGATTTCAATACCAATCGATCAATGAGATAAGAAAAACAGACATCCTCCTGCATATGAGATGAGTGTCAGCTATAGCTAACATACTCATGAAGACACATAAAGCAAAAGGAAGGACCTTGAACTGACAGTGATCCTTAGCCAGACCCAAAGGGAGATGACAGCAAAGGACTGATTTTATCTCTGTATGACAGCATGGATGCACTTTGGCACTGAAAGTCATGCACCACTTTTCCTCTCTGAACAGTTGGAACAGTACTGGCTCGTATCACCACTTTGAACTTGACAATATAAATTCAGGATTTTGACATTTTTAAGTTTAATATGGATAACAACTATCCTTCCTCATCAGCACTCGAGAACAGGTGCCATAAAAATTTCTGTCTTTGTGATATACAAATTCCTCTGTACTCCTCTCTGTGGATGCTGTGATGCAGCAACAAGTGAACCACATCATGAAGTCAGGGCCCAGTAGTTCCAGTACCCAAATATCTTATGTTATTTCTCTTCAAGATTCTGATTTAGAGTGGAATGGAAGACAATTAGAAGGTAAGAAAAAGAGACTTAGAGAGTGACTGTAGCTGCCAGGTATACACTGAGGGGTCCTGCCTAGAAAGGCCATCTTGTTTGCAGGAAACAGAGCTGAGGATGCTTGGTCTGCCTCAAGTGATAAATTGTAAATTGTAGGCTTTTTGTAAACTTTTTTGAGTACTTTAAAGGGTAAACATATTTTTTCCCCAAAGGTGATTCACTTGATATTGTCTATGTGGACTTTCCAAAGGCTTTCAACAAAGTCTGTCACCAACTTCTTGAAGAAATCAAGTGGTCACGGCATAAGAGGTCTTGAATGGATAAATAATTTGTTAAAAAAATAGAAACTAGAGGTATGAGTAAACTGTTAGTTCTATCACTGGTAGAAAGTCACCAACAGAGTTCTGCAGTGCTCTCTGGTGTTGCATATTCATAGAGAGTTTGGACAATGCAATGATCGGTAGAGTAAGAAAATTTGTTAATGACTCACAGCTATTCAAGATAGTTAAGATGAGGGTGAGCTGTGAGGAAATGAAGATAGTTGATATTATTTAGTTCTCAGAAATACAAGTGAGGGATGAGGGCAAATCACATAGGTATCCAGTTTCTTTTTTTCATAATAGAAAGATAGGATACATTCTTAAGCTATGTGATATACCTAGCCATAAAGAGAAGACAACAAAATTAGTAAAACAGCAATGACAGGCTGGTGAACATGAGCTGGATGATTGAGGGAGTCAGCAAAGCCTTGACTCTATGCATCATCCCACAAATTTGTGTAAAAGATCTGTTCTACTGTTTTCTGAAATATTGTATATTGTCTTGGATACAGGTTCAACTCAGTGTGCTCCCTTCCTCCACGAGCAGTGAAATGACCACTAGAGATACTGTGATTCCCATAGTGCCAATTTTGTTCACACCCATTCTATTGCCAGTGGAGCAAAGCAGAATAAAGCACTACCTGCATGTCTAAAATCAGGCCTGTTCTTTTAATATTGTAATCTTTTCTACGTGTTGTAGTATATAAAGTTTTAAAGACAATAAGATGTAATTACAATGAGACTGTAACACAATAAAAAATCCAAAAGTAAGACTGACAAATCAGCCTTAATTTATTTTGAATTTGAATGACATCTGAATGACAAATAATTTGTGCTTCAGAACTGATTTACTTTTTAAAAAGGGATCTGATTGGATTCCTACTGATAGATGATAACATAATATTGCTGACTTACAATACCCTCATATACCCTTTATAAAATTTCTCAGCAATAACTCCATCTCCAGGAATAGTATAGTGAAAAACAAACAAGTATACTCCTATGAAATTACATAAACCAGTAGAATCATAGTGCTATTTGACTGTGACTAATTTTGTTTGTCCTGTTTGGATTGTAGCTTTTCTGATGGAAAAAAGAAAAAGAAAAAGAAGATGACAATATTTAGGTTTCTTCTTAGAATCACAGAATCATTCAGGTTGGAAGGGACCTTGGGAACTCATCTAGTCCAGCCTCCTACTCAAAGCAGGGTCAACACTGAATTCCAATTGTGTTGCTCAGGTCTTTGTCCAGCTGGGTTGTGAAAAACCTCCAAAGAGAGAGATTATACATCTCTGGATAACCTGTCCCAGTGTTTCATTGACCTCATGGAGATTTTTTTTTTTTCTCTTTATATCCAGTCAGAAAATTCACATTTCAATTTATGACCCTTGTCTCCTGTTCTCTCACCATGTACCTCCACGAATACCTGGGTTCTGCCTTCTCAATAACCTCCTGTTAGTCACTGGCAGGCTGTTATTAGGTCTCCTCAAAGCCATCTCTTCTCCAGGCTGAACAACGCCAGCTCCCCCAGCCTTTCATCACAGGCCATGTGTTCCAGGCCCTCTGGTAGTCATCTGCTTAAGTTATCAGCTTGTCTTGTACCAGGATGCCAAAACCTGAATTCTGTATTCCAGATACAGTTTAACAACTACTTAGTAAAGGAGAATGATAACTTCTCTCAATCTACTGGTTTTCTTCCTCTTAATAAATCCCAGTATGCTGTTATTCTTCCTAGCTGCTAGGGCACACTGCTGTCCACCAGGATCCCCAAGTAATTTTCTGCAGTCGGTTGGCCCCAGCATGTATTGTTGCATGGGGTTATTCCTTCCCAGGTGCAGAATTTTGCATTTGTGCTTGTTGCATGCCTTGAGGTTCCTGTTGGCCCATTCTTCTAGCCTGTCTAGGTACCTCTGAAAGGCAGCTCTGCCCTTAAACATATTGACATCCACCCACTTTGGTGTCATCTGCAAACTTGATGACGCTGCATTCCTTCATCTCCTCCAGGTCATTGATAAGGAATTAAACAGGATATGTCCTAGGATAGCCACCTGTGATATTCTACTCGTAACTGAGTAGAGTATATGCCATTAACCATTCTAAGCCTGAAGATCCAGCCAGATTTTTACCCATCTGGTCATGTACCCATCTGGACCATAATGTGCCAGCTTGGTTACAAGGATGCTGTGGAATACCATGGCAAACGCCTTGCTAAAGTCAAAGTAGATGACATTCACTGTTCTTTCAACCAGAGATCTACTCCTTTTATGATAGAAAGCAGTGAGATTAGGGAAACAGGATTTGCGTTCATTAAATTCATACTGACTATTCTCAGCCTTCTTCTCCCTCATATGCCTGGAAGTGGCTTGCAAGAAGACTTGCTCCATGATTTTCCCAGGAAACAAAGTGACGACTGTAGGTACCTGGATTGTGCTTCCTTCCCTTTTCAAAGCAAGATGTAACACTTCCCTTTCTCCAATCGTTGGGGGCCTCCCTGATATTCAAGACCTTTCAAAGAGGATAGAGAGCAGCTTCACAATGACACAAGTCAGCTTTCTCAGCATCCTTGGATACGTCCCATCTGGTCCCATGGACTGGTGTGGGTCAGGATATCTTAAGAGATACATGACTTGATCCTCTTCCACTGCTGGTAATTCCTCTCCTCTATGAACCTTGTCTCTAGGCACAAATATCTGGGACACCTTATTAGTGAAGATCAAGAAAAAGAACACATTGACCACCTCCGCCTTATATGCATCTGCTGTCACTGGATCACCATTCATGGCTCCAGTATTTCATAGTTGCGACAGCAAAGCTGCCTTTTGTTATCATGTTCCTGACCAGTTCTTCCTTGTTTGTGAGTAGCAGATCCAGGAGAATGTCGCATCGTGTTGGCTCATCTAGGATGTATTTCAAGAAGTTGTCCCCAACCCCCCAAAACACCTCCTGGCTTGCTTTTGTTCCACTGTATTGTCTTTCCAGCAGGGAGGTTGAAGTCTCCAATAGAAATCACATCTGCAAGCTTCCTCAGGTTACTTAAGAAGATCTACTTGTCTACTTCCTCATCCTGACTGGATGGTCTAGAACAAACTCCTACCACAATGTCACCCTCACTGGCCTCTTGCATTGCTTAGTACTGAATGTATTAACATTGCTAACATATAATATTAATGACAATTGTTAATAATCACATGTACTAGACTATTTAAGGAGTAAATTCCAAAGCTCAGGTTACTTCAGTAATAGTGATCAATTTTATACTTGGACTGTTCTCTCTCAGAGAGAAAAAGAAAGACTTTTCAATCTATAGTAAACATGTCTGTGGTTGCTGTCTTTATGTCCTGAAACTACCATGTCGAAAAACCCTGAAAGATATGAAAGTTAGCTATGTGCCAGTGAGTGCAAGATTTGTAAGTGCGTCTTTGAAATGCATCAGCAATTGTGTTTTGCAGAAACTGTAATTGATGATTTTTAAAAATAAGTGCATTATATTACTATGCTAGATGATCAAGTTGATTGTGATACTGTGGTTCTAAAATATGCAGGTATTTCTGAAGCAAAATGATGTTCTGTAACAGAGTGTGACATAATCCTTGGAGACAAACACTTATCAGAACCTCCATAACATATGAAAAATTCCTGCTAATTTGCCCAATAAAGGTCACGTAGTCTTTGAGGGAATGGCAGTGGTCACAAAAACCAGAAATCAAACAAAGGAAAAAAAAAACAAAACAAAGGGAGAGTCTGAAGAGTTTATTTCTGACCAAGCAGTGCCATAATACTAAAACAAAACACATAAAAAAAATGTTTAAGCAGTTTCTCAAAAAGATGCATGCTATTTTGGAGAAATACTCATAAAATAAGTAAAATTCTGTTTTTCCTCTGGATATATATACCACCTCTGCCTTGTCACCATGAACAATTTTTGATCTAGTTATCAGAGTTTGGTGCTTGCCAGTTCTGTTGATTGTGAAGGCTACTAGGAACACTTCCGTCATAGTAAGATATAAAGTCTTTCAACTACATGGCAACTTCTGTAGGTTACAAAATGAGACTGAGTATGATAGGGAAGTATGGCTGTAATGTGACCAAAACAATGCTGTGGGCCTAAAATGATAAATCTGAAAAACTTCTTTTGGAAGTATTGCTGTCATCTTCTACACTTCAGCAGCTTGGCTAGTAGATGTGTGTAGAGAAGTGATAGGTTTTAGGAAATGTAGAAGCATCATATAAATTGGAAAGCTGGCAGATAATGAAATTTGTAGGTTTTGTCTTATTGCCACGGGTGACCAGGAAACTGAGCACAAGGCCCACAGAGCACAGAGAGGCAAAGAACAAATTTTCCCCGTAGGGCAATGCTAACTGAATTCAGTCTTATCCTAGCAATGCAGTGTATAAGTGAAGACTTTTAGAAGTCTGAGACGCGCTGTAATGAACAGTTTCAGTAGCCTTTGCTTTGCAAAACATCTACAATCTCCCCTAATGACCATATCCTATATGTTGAATAGAAGAAGTGACTAGCCAAGACATTAATGTGAAAGCTTTGGCAAAGGTGTTTGTGCATACAGCAGTCTGTATCCTTTATAAAAAAAATAAATGGAGCCAAACAATTGCAATCATGTTCAAAGCTGGAGTCTTAAAAGTAAGCTAACAGTATGTCCAGTTTAACTCTGAAATAATAAAATAGATCATGTATGTACCACACATCAATGGGTCAAAAACCAAGGACAAACATGTAGCTTTTGTATTTTTCCAAGATCTGAGTCTAAAGAAAGAGAGAGTAAAGAAATGCATGTATATGTGATTAGTACAGTTGAGTTATTGTTTACTCACTGGTCTTCATTAAAAAGACTTTAGGACAAAAATAAAGAGCAGAAATATAGGAGATTGTTAATGCTAAGTTATTTTTGTTTTGTTAGTGTTAAGATTGGCGCTATTGTTCCCTTAAACTGAGGGCTGACTTGTGCCTAAAGGAAGAACTTAATACCTGTCAATAAGGTGCCCAGGATACTCCTACTTATGTAGCTATCCTTTGCCTGTTATTAAGAAACATAAGCTGTCAATAAGATTCAATGAAATGAAAAAAATGGGCTTGATGCTGAGTCTAAGTTCACCATCCATTTGATCTTGTATTACAGAAAATGCTATATTTACATGTAATAATAGTTTTCAAGAAACTTTTTGAAATGCAAATGTAATATAATGAAGAAGATTTGTTCTACTTATATTCCTGTCCATTAATCACTTTAAAAAGAAAACCACAAGATTCTTTATGGATTACAAATTGAGATAACAATACTAAAAAATAAATACATTTGAGACTACTCTAATGTTATTAATTCTAAATGTGGAATCCTTAAAGTCATTTCTAAACCATTTTATTCTCTTTTTATCACTATCAGTGTCTATTTGGTAGACATTTTTGTTAGCTAAATAAAAAAAATGCTTGCATTACAATCTATGAATATACTGAGTCACCATAAAAAGGTTATAGCTAGGTTTAGAAAGCTAGATTTATTCTAATGATTTTAATAAAAGCTTTACTAGCATATTAATACTTTAGACATTCTGCATCGTACTTTGTATGGAAAAATATATTTGAATCTGTGACCATCTGGCACAAAAGACTAATTTTGTCATTTTGATACTAATATTTAGGTTCTTTATTTAGATTAAACATTTTTTTCCTAAAGAAAATACATCACAGATATATATCACAGCAAAAAAAAATGTGAAAAGGTAATATAAAACACTTCTTATTTTACCAGTATATTCAGTGTGATCTAGAAGACCATAGTGCAAGCATATATCAATTTTGCTTCTATTATTACAAACTGTCCATTGTTATAAAACACTATTCAGAAATACTACTATGAAAACATTTGTTGCAGAATTTTCTCTTTGTCTCAGTGTTGCTGTACAGAATAGCAGTTCTCCCTTTTTATTAAAAGCATTTTTCATTCTGAGATAGCAAAAATAATCTAAAAATGTGAACCAAGGGCAAATATGAATATGTAGAAAGCCTCAGAAAATGGCTTGTGATGATAAATTCAGCCCATTCCATCTCATCAGAGACCTCTGGACTGCGATATTAGCATTTTCCCACAGCACCAAAAATGTTGTACCTTTGTTAGAGAACTCAACATTTTGAATGTCAACAACACCCAGTATCTTTTTTCTATCCCTATCTTATTTTATGTGATTCAGCATGTGAGCTTACCACTCTGTGACTTTCAACAGAAGGAGAATTTAACGGACTACAAGGCACATATAGGCTCTTCAGTTTTCTCTCAGAGCCGACAGAGGTACCAAGATTCAGCTTACAGTCAGGAAGCAAGAACTTCACATTTCCTCAGGCCTTTAGAATTTAGAAGATGAATTTGTGAAACTAAATACAAGTTCGCCAAACTCTAATGCATGCAAAGCAAGTGAAAAGAAAAAAAAATCTGGTCTGTATCATTCTGACAGGCTTTTTTAGCTGTTAATACCCACAGAGCTTTATAAAAAAAATAGTAAAATAAAAAAATGTATCATCATCCTAATTGTTGAAAACTCTTATTGGATATTTACTACAAGTTAATTTCATCTGTTTGATACCAGAAAGATGAGAAGGACGGGTATACCTTGAAGGTGAACTGAATTAATATTGTTATGCTGGAACAATTTACATGTAATGCCAAAAGGAACAAAAATATTCTGATACTCTTTTATCCTCATATGATGAAATTGTCTACCAGTGACTTGGAAACAAAAAAGACAATAAATATTTAAATCACATCTCAAAATATTACCCATGTCTATAAAGTTCTCACATAACTATGAAAACAATCTGTACTTATAATTCTTTGTCTTTTGGAAAATAAAATTGTTTAAATATTACTGTAATGTCTTTCTAGAAAAAATCTTAATATAGGATCTTAAAGATACCCATGATCTTTAGAAGCTTATTTCTTAAATGTTTGAAAGAGGAGAAGACCAGCAACGTTAACGTAGTAATTCTTGGTGCGGACTCTCCTTTGTGAGGTATTTACCAAGTAAACATTACAGTTCCTGCATAATGTCACATTTTCCTGTAAAGCATTTTTAAGGACTTTTACAAAATACTGTTGTGGCACTTTTTTTGTAAAATTCTGCTTGTATAATCAAACATCATTAGGAATTATAATTTTTACTGTAGAGAGCTCAAATGAAGTTTTAAGTTCTATATACTTGTCTATAATCAATTGCCTATAAACTATAGTTACTATACTGAAAATGCCACAAAGATAAGTTTGATATTTCTTAGATCTGTAGGAATGGAGATGAAAGCCTAGTAACAGAGAGAGTGGAATAAATAAATATTTACATACACACACACACACACACACACACACACACATATAATGAACACATTAAGTATTCCACATGGTGAAATCATTTTGCTAATCATAGAATCATTCAAGTTGGAAGCGTCCTGTGGAAATTATACAGTCCAGCCCTCCAATTGGCAGGTGCAATTAGATTATAAAGTTTATCAAAACTCAAGTGCCTATACTAAATTATCAAAAATCTAGTGCTGTGATAAACATACCACCTTCCTTATTATTTTAGCACATTGTTGTAAATCTAATTCATGAATCATATTTTGATTGACCTAATTGAAAAATGTGAATTAAAAGTAATTTTGCTGAAAACAGTCTCTTACCAACATAGGTGCAAAACAAAATGTTTTAAAGCTTATGTGGTCATAGATCTTTATAGCAGAATTCTTCAATGAATACCTTTGAAACAGCTATAAACAGCTACACTTAGCACATCCGCATGACTTTTAAAGCAACAGAAAGGAACAAGCAAACAAAACTGTTTTTGAATTGTTTCACTACTTTTCAAACCCAAAGGATTCCACAGCAGAAACTAGTCACAACTGGAAAGGTCTGCATCATTATTCGTCCTCATTTTTATAGAACAAAAAAGAACATATTTAAAGTAAACTAGAACTCTGTTTGATAAATCAGCAGTGAGTATGGGACTCAGTATGAGTCTAAACAGATGGCTAGTGCCATTTGAAAGTGCAAGTATCAGTCCACTCATGGCCTGCAGATATAGGATCTGTGAGGGACACATGAGAGAGATGACTTTCTGAAGCTGCAACTGGAGTCCAGAAAAGCACCTTAAAAGGTGCTAGAAGCCTATGGAAAAGTAGCCGAAACGAGCTCTGAAACACTTAAATTTAGATGTTTGCTTGTTTATGTCTAAAGGTATTTTAGCATCTAGTGCTAATGGAGATGGTTTAAGTTATCAGAGACATCTGCATGGTCCAGCAGATTGAACAGGATCTATAGGAAACCTGTGACTTTATGGATCCACATGGAGGCAAAGCAGAATAACTTAGAAAATCTCAAATGGCACAGCAGATCTTTCTGGTGGATAACTGTGCCCTTAGCACACCTGTAGACATCTAACTATAAATATTTAATCTGCAAATGAATCACATTTGGAAAGTCCTTTTTTAAAAGTGACAACCAGCAGAATGCATTGTTAATCTACATATTGGATCTCAAGTGCAAAAAATGTACAATCAGTCTCATGTCTTCATTTCCTCTTGATGGAGCTAAATTGTGCAGAATGATTCAGTGGAAGTCAATGATGACTTCCTGCCAAATGCGGTAGTGGAGTGTTTTGTGGAGTAGCTAAAAATTTACCTTGGAAACATTATAATCCCATTGTTTTCTTCAAGTGGAAGTAATTACACAACAACATTTATTTACTAGACTCTTTTTCCAAATTTAAATGACCATTATAAAAGATGAACTAGAACAACATTTGAATATATTGTTTGGTGAAAATACGATTGATTTGTATTTTCCTTTTAGATAATGTAACACTCAGCAGGAAGGCTGCAGTTTCTACAGTGTTAATAACTGGCTAATATAGACAAGATAATTCATTTTAATGCATTTGAGCTATACAAAGAGAATTACACATACATAATAGCATGCATGCAATGGCTTCTGAGAAGTACTGAGGTTAAAAATAATCCACCAAAAATAATATCAGAAAAAAAAAGAAAGCATCTAATTACAGAGAAAAACAACACAAATATCAAAATGTTTCAAAATATCTACAATACAATTAAAAAGAATGATCAGCCAGGAAGCTGTTGATTTGACAGTTTAATAACACAGAACAGCACTAGGAATTAGGTTAACAGTGTGAAAGGCTCTGAATTAATACACGACAAGCACACTATGCCTGTTTGCATACTCTGCCTGAGTGCCTTCTTGGCCTTGGAAAAAAACTAATGAACAGCAACAATATATTAGTTATAGGCAATGCAATAGCTACCTTTTCAAACTGCATCCTTGGGTAGGATTTGTATTTGAATTCGATGAAGAAAATAAAAATATTTCATGGACATTTCTGAGCATTCATTTGTGCATCCATGGACCTAATTCAATGCTGCATGTGTATGCAAATGTCAGCCTTCTCTATGTGTTATGACAGTTGTGCTAGAAGATTAAGAGTGCATTCACTTCAGTACTTAGCTCGGAGTTGCACTTCTGAAACAATCTCTGACTACCTCCACTTACTGTGCTTTGGTTTGCATCATCACAAAGCAATCTCAGATGAGATAAACTTGAGTTCTTTTTGGATAAAACTAAACTGGAAGATGTTTTCCAGCCAGTAGTAGGCATTCAGAACCAGATTAGAACCAGTCCACAGTAAAACCCTGAAAATGCACATAGTATGGACTTCAGGCCCTCAGCACTTACTATTTTGCCCTATGAAGCTGCTCTTAACATACTACACTACTTGCTGACATAGACATAGCCTCACCTAGTCTCTTAAGGACAATAGGAAGCAATACCTGGATCCTGTTCTGTGTCTCTTTTTCTCCTCATCTTTCCCAGCCTCTGAGATTCTGCTGGTGGTCTGCAAAGGTAAGTTGCTGCAAGATCTCCATGTGAATTTACAAAGATAGTAGACAGACAATGCATTTTCTCAGCTTTATTCACAGTTCCTAGATTGCCATTATGGAAACCTCTGAATTCTGACTGAAAAAAAAACAATAAACTTTTTCTCTTCTTGACTTGTATCTTATTTTTTGTTACATTCTGAAAATGCCAGATATTTATATTTATAAATAAATAATGAGAATGTTACTTAGAAGAACTACGTCTGCAGAGAGACGAAAATCTGCATAGTAGAAACTCTCCCTTCACAGAGTCTGTGAACTCCATGACACCAGAGGTCCTGTGTCTTGCAAAACAAAATGGCTGCAAGAGAAGAACAACCATCCCGATGAAGTTCTGAGAAAATTTAAAATCCCTATTTCTGTGGCTTACAAACTTCACATGTCCTATCCGGTCTGTCATTTTCTTCTGCCCATTTCAATAGTAAATTTGAGCTGGTATCCATTTTAATCTTTTGTGGCAACTAGAGATACCTATATATCATCCCTCAAGTGAAATTCTGTTTATGCCTCACTTCAATTCTGAATGCTCTACCGTGGTACGTGGGTGAGATCTTTGCCCCATGGATATTTCACAGAGATTAGCAAGTAAATTATGTTCTAGTGATAATTTATTTAAATTACTGAATTCTTCACTTGGTTAAAAATATTTCTTTTTGTCATGATGATAAAGGTTACAACCTATGGGTAAAAGGAGGAAAACCATGCTGGGAAATCTCCTCCCACTTACCTGCCATCTGGACAGGAAAGGGATGAAGGTCCTAAAGGGTGATTCCTTTTCTGAAAGGTATACAAAATGCAAAAGGCGTCTTGACCACCTCATGATTTTACTGTTCAAGTAAGTAAACTACCTGCAGTGCTTTAGGCTCTGTTTTCTCTTTTCTGAGAAAGACAGATGAAAGAAATGAAATGCCTCCCTATGCCCAGGAAAAAAAAGTTCACCATCCTTTCTTTCTAAGCTGGGAGCTTGCCCTCCAGTCCTTCCCTGAGCATGTGCATCAGCTGGATTAATACACAGCTCTTACTCACATCTGCTATCCATAATCTAATATAGGAATTAATATAGTACTGGGACAGGATGAAAGGCACAAAAAGAAGACCTCTGAGAGCAGAAGTGTGTAAACAGCTTATCTACATTAATCCCTGAAACAATTTACAACTAGATATCAAGAAGAGGTTGTCCCACACTATTATCCTCTAAAGATCAAATCTATGTACAGTTTTTTTTTTTTTGATTTCAACATTAATTAAACTCTCCAAACATAAATGCCTTCAGAGCTCTTAAAATAAGCTAGGAAGTATATGACTTTAGATTACACAGTAGAATTACAATTGATAAAAAGCACGCAGATAAAATAGCCATTATTTCTTCTCTAGACCAGTAGAATCTGTTACACGGAAGGTGAAAGAAAATAAACTCCAATTAACAAAGGAAGGGTGATCCAGTAATTGATCCAGAACAAGATTTAATATTTAATATCATTAATGTGTTTCTTGATCAAAGTCAGATTTCCCTGAGATAATAGTTTGATCGGATGAGAAATTTCACAAAGCATTTTGGTTTTCTCCATTACATATAGCTTGCCATGATAAGGACTTGCAGTAATTTGTGAGAAATGTTTTCACGCACGAAGGTTGTTATAGCGATGTGTAACTGGGAAGCCTTGAAAAATTATATTCATATATATCATCTCTTGAAACACTACACCATACATTCAAGTGGCATTACATTTACAAATTTAGGAAGGGAATTTCTGCTGCCCAGAGTGATCAAAAAAATGTCTGCTTTCTCCTAGAAAAAGGAAAATAAAATAACAAGGTCTGCCATCAAAGAGGATAGAGAGGGACTAGCTACACAGTTTAAGGTAGAAATCTCTCCTTTAAAGAATTACATATGCAGTACACATTTACCTGACAAAAACAAAATCTGATCAAGGAATAGGAAGGTAACACGCAGCAACATTACTTTTCTTTATTGGCATTTATGATATTAATATACTCTCCTTTGGTTTTGTGACATTGCTCTTCCTGTGACTTTCTGATTAAATACTGTCTCGGGAACTCTGGTTTATACTGCTCAAATTCTTCATGAAAGCACTGTGACAGTGCAGAAAACTGCAAGGTTCCCTGCCCTCCAGTCAGCAGTCTCTACTGGTCCATTTACAAAAGAACATCTGGGCTATGTTGGAACCCATTCACTTGTATCCTTGCCAATAAGCTTGGAACAGAGCTAAAAGTTACCTATTAAATAAATGAAGAGTAAAACGTTAAGATGATTGCTGCATGAAGAAGGGCTGGCTAACCTGGCAAGCTCTGTCTAAACCGTCTACGACAGAGATGAGATCGAACATGGAATGAATTGCTGAGTTAGGTTACTTATCTCCTTACATGCTGGGAAAAAAATGAAATGAGAGAAAACTCTTCGAACAAGTTACTTTCTGACACTGGAAAGTTATGCAAAGTCAAAACTCTCCAGAGATGGAGAAGCAACCAACAACGTGATTAGCAAGTACTTGATGTTATTTTCTAGTACAACAGATGAACATTAAATATGTGTAGACCTGATGCCTAAAACCTATTATCAGTTTTGAAGGTGTATGAATGACATTTTGAGAAGCAGATAGGGCCATATTTGCAAAAGGTAAGCTTTTGTTCTGCTTATTGTTGAGTGGTTTAATTATGAAGAACCTTAGACTAACTTTCAAAAATGACTCAGACATAGACCTGTAATACACAGCATAGACTCTAGGGTTCATGACAATCCTCAAGAGTTCTTAGAGAGTGCCCGCTAAATTGAAAGCTATGTTTAAAGGATGCATAAAGAGTGGATGTTAACTGTGCTGTGGCCTTACTCAGATTGTCAACATTTAGATGGTAAAGCAGCCAGTCTGAAGGCCCTAAAAGAAAGAGTGCACAAGAGTAAAACTCTGCTTGGTACATGTTCGAAGATAGGTATGATCTTGGTTTTGGCTATTTGTGTTGGTGTTTCTTAAGTCTTCTTGTGGATGAATAAATAAATAAATTCAATTCATCAACCACTTAACCACTTCCTTTTGCTCTGACATATTTTAAATTTATTCACATCTTTCTTGGATCAAGTAGCTGACAAGTCACCACATTAATCTATGGGATCCCATTAACAATATACAGAGCAAGATTAATACCTAGCTTGATTCATGCTATAATCACATTTTAGGATATAATTTTTTGCCTCCATTTACTTTAAAGTAGCTTTTAAATTCGTTTGGCATTTAATATTTTCTAAACAGTTCCAACTAAATTATCGAAGTATCACTGAAAATTAACATAAACACAGTATCACCTGGGAGTATACATTGGTACTGATTCTCAAGGGATATATTTAGTAGCCTCATATCAAAGAAAGAAGAATGAAAAACAACAAAAGGCAGGCAGATACTTCAGCCATAGTTGTCAATATTAATGGCTGTGTCAAATCTCAAGTCATTATTTTGGTACATTAAATGACCCTGTCACAGAGTGAAGGCTACCCAGAAGCACCACCCAAACAAGTGAGACCTTGACTACATCTGCCCAGCTCTAGATAATTTTACTAGATTAATGTGATATGAGGTGAAAAAAGAAATATGCAATAGACAAACTTCATTATGTAATGGTAACTAACCTCATACTTCTGTAACCTACATGGGATGTCAGGCCAGTAGGTAACAGACCCCCAGCTGACAATCACTAACTGACCATAGAAATGGAAAAAGCTGAAGCAATTGTCCAGGGCCTACATGATTAGCAACGCCAATAGCATTTCGTGCCAACAATCTAACATAGAAAGCATCAACAGCGGTAACAATAGCCTGGGGAGGGAACACGCTCACATATGCCCAACACCTGATAAAAGGTAGAGTCTAAGGTGGAACCACCAGGCATAGAGGTCCAGCACAGCTGGAGTGAGGGCCCCATTCTCCCGGGTCCACGGTGCCAAAATAAATTGGACTGGAGTCTAGACCCCACACCTAGTGGTGTGAGCATGTTGTGTGTTGTAGAATAGAAATTTTAGAACATAAATTGCTATCCTCCTGACATACCCATCCTGCTTAGTAAATAAATTTCAGTTTATATACCACTGAGGGTTATGGTTCTGTTCTTGCAATTGTCCAACATAAATTGCTCTGTGACAGACCCCTTATTATTATTTCTATTGGAAGAGGCAGGAAAAAAAAATCAAGAATTTACCACTTCATCCACTTCATCAGTTTGTGGAAGTTATCCTTGTATTTCATTTCTGTAGCACTTTTTTTAGAGAATGTGTTGTCAATAACATTTTAAAATACAATTTATGACTTCTGAAACTCCAGCTGTAGTAAATTATGAGTATCAGTAGCAAAAAAGGAAGTTCTAGTCATAACTTCAGCATTATTTTAGAGATATTATGGCCTAACAGATCATAGTCTACTTAGAAAATGTTCTGTTTACTGATCTAGCACATTCTAATAGATCATCTATTGAGAAAAATGTAGGTAACGTAACACTTGCCATTAGTAAGCAGAACATTGTCAGCATGATCTGTAAGTAGTACTTACATCAGACTGAACCTGTTTCATCCTCAGTGTCTGTCTATTAAAGTTCTCTTATTAAATATGTCGTCCTACAAAGCACAGATTCTACATGTGCTTTTTTCAAACAAAATCCTGTTTAGTCAGATTTTGGGTTTGCTCATGTCTAAAGTATAGAGACTAATTATGTCTGTCCATTGCAGATGCACTATATTACCAGAGGAAGAGAAGAGGCCCAGAAAACTGCTTCACTTGAGCACCCATGAATGCACTGAATACAACTGGTCATTTCAGACACCTAATTGCAAAGGATCAACTGATCCAGTTCCATCAGATGCTGAGCTCATCATCACACAACAGTGTATTATACACACTAATATCCCTTCACACTGGGAATAGATAAAAAAGTTTACATGCATAGATACACATCCTATATGTATACATATATATGAAGACTGGGATACCATCAAGTGATTGTATCTCTTTACCCTGTTTTCCTAAAGGAACAAAGATTGTATGTCTATTGTCAGTCTCCTTTTCAGTCTTTCCTCTCCAGAAATCTTCAATACATTGGCCAAATTCACCCAAAATTTAAAAATGAGTAAAAGTGTCAAGATAATTAGGTTCTGACAAGACTTGTGAAAGTCAGTAACTCAATGGAAAGAGAAGATGCCCCAAATTAATTTCTAGACTCTATGAAAGGCAGGGAAAAAATATCCACTAAGTATTCTATTTGGCAGCAGCAGACAAACCAGAATGGTCATAGCTTTGGACTTTCCCCAAGACATTCTGGGGGAGGTATTACAACTAACAAAATATGAGATATTGTCATTTAGGTCACGAAAGAAGCAAAGTACAAAGTACACAAACCCATAGGAAACCAAGCTTCACTAGATCTATTATGAATAAAATGACCCATTAAAAGTTTATCATGTTACTTTCATGACTGTGGGTAACAAATCAGAACACTGTCACTTAGCAACAGAAAAATCAGAAAGAGTTGATACACATAGGAAGCTATGTTCACTATGGACACTGTAAGCTCTTCTTCTGTAGTCACTGACTTTTTCCCTACAGTAAATGAGTGATGAGATCACAAAGATCCATAAAGGCACATCCTTCGTTTAATACATGTCTTCCTAGCCAGGGATTCCGGAAAGAGTTTTGTCTTTTGTTTACTTGTCCTGTCACTACTTTGCAGTGCTAGTCATCAAACATACAGTGGGATCAGCTTCCCTGCTGCTTTAACTGATATTTTGTCCAGGTTGTACATGTGGAATTTGCTATACATTACAGGACAGAACCTGCAATAAAGGCTGCCCATGTTCTCCTGTAGTACTTGGATAACCTGACTGGGAAAAACCAATATAATGAGCTGAAGAAGAGTTTCACTGAGCTGTGACCACCTAGTATAGTCAGTGTGGAGCATTCCAGGTTTTCTTTAGTTAATGAAAGCCAGGAGGGAAATCTGATCTTAGGCTACAATACCCTTTGAGGTGTTTACTTTGATGACAGAAAGAGTCTAAAGAAGTAAATCTAGTTTAGACAGCACAGATAAAGGCTTTAAATTATGGAGAAATTAATACAGGTCACATTTTTCCCATGATGATTCTCAGCTATCGAATTAGCCCGAGTGCTATCTATGCCACATGGCACTTAGAAAAGCTTTTACTCTGTAATAAATTATTGCAGACCCTGTCATGTTTCCCACACTAACTAAAATTTCCAGTAAGTGCAAAAAATACTTCTACCTTTCGTCGTATAGATCTCTTTCCTGAAATCTGTGATGTGTACATCTTGACATATGTGTGATGATATATTTGGTCCTCCATTTACTATTCTCCCTAATGCCTCTTCACTTCTAATATGAAGATCCTGTTTAGCAACACAGCAAAGCGAGTTAATTAAATGAAGTGCTGGCACTAATTTATTATGTAAATACCTGGAGGCTTCTATTTGCAGTAATGCCAAATACCAAATCTATACCATTTCTAAAGAAAATTGAAAAGTCATAGTAGTTTTAAAAAATACTAATGACTTTTAAATATAATCTCTTTTTTTTTCTACAAATACTTCACTATTCAGTCTGTAAATTCCTTAGAATTTCTTATTATTTATGTAAAAATTCTAAGTTGGCAGCTTCCCAGTCAAAAAGACACTCAAGGAAGGTTTTAAAAGAGAAGATAAACAGTGAGTATTACGCACAAAGAAACTTTGGCCATCTGTGCCTCCAGGCAAGGCAAACCAGAACTGTAAGTGCATAAATTACTCTGTAGCACTTGTCTCCTTGTGCAGTAAATGTGGGTTTATGTCACTCTCATTATCAACCCTGTCAGTTTAGGTTCTGCACATCAACAATTATTGCAAAATACCTGATAAAGTAAATAAATGCATATATAAATAATGATGGTGTCAAAGGACAATGTCAAATATGAGATAGTGTCAATAGTTACAGACACTTTCAAACACTAGGGAGAAGTAGCTTAGACTTATCAATCCAGCAATGTAATATATTTGATTAAGGATGACAGTTCTTAGCAAGGGAAATAGGAATATATTTCAAATAGAAATAACCTATAGGACAAACAAAATTTAAAAAATATTTGGATATTTAATTACAGAAATTTTCTTGTACAGTGGCAGAATATTTTCATCTCATGCATGCTCTGTCCCAAGTTTTTCCTGTCAGGAAATTTCCTGAATTAAATGAAAGAACTGCAATGAGTTTCTGTTGCTATATTTATATGCTTTGGGATTGTGCAGTTAAAACATTCCATTGGTTATTTTAAATCTCTGTGTATGTATTGCATGTGTATGTATGTGTAGAAGTGCTAAATGTATTGATTTGTTTTCTATTATATGTGGATACAAAGTACTTTCTAAATTTTCTTATATTAAGATACATTTCATGGATATTCGTCTATGGTTCTAGAAATCTTATTAAGTCTCCATTTGATAAAGTTGTCTGAAATCACAGTGAATAAATTAAATATATGTATTTTTTGTGGAAGAATCAGTTGGTGTATGAATTGGTAGATTATTACACTGAACAGTATTGAAATTACATTAAGGAACTACTAAAAAAAATCCTAGCATAAGAAAACAATAAGTTTTTTTATTTTTTAAAAAAAGTTAAAGTCTCAGTTTTAGTGTTTTTTAGAAGCATTCATTTAATGTTTTCTGTGCCCTATTTAAACCATGAAAACCATTAAGGTGAAATATTTGAATTTTGTACCTGAATCTTTTTGTTTCTAAAAATATTTAGTAACATAGAAAATGAAAAAAGAAAAAGAGGTTAAAGGTAAAAGATTAAAGAAGTATATTGATGGAGATTAAAGCAGCAAAAAAGAAGAAACTGAGGCAGAGGAAGATAAAAGGGGAAATAATATAATGGAGGAAGAAGAAGGAAATAACAGAGAAAAGAGAAAACTTTCCAAATTTACCCACTAATTTTCAGAATACTTTTGAATAAATATATTTTGAATAAATAAATATATTTAAGTACAATAGTTTTGGACAGACAAAGCTGACATGTTTGAACTCAAAAAAGGGGTTTATAAGTGCACTCTCAGCGGTTAAGTTCTCCTAAGGAAAAAGCTGGAGGCAACAATCTTTTAGCAACAAGAGAAGTACATACATAGCTGGATAAGGATGAACGCCAATGAAGAAAGTATTGGGGTTTTGTTGTTGTGGTTGGTTCTAAGTTTTAAAGACTACCTGTGGTAATTACGAAAACAAAACAAAAAAATGTATTCTTATCTATTAAATAGTTCTGCTTTTTTGTATTTTTCTGAGTAGGGGAATATTTTAACTAACAAATAAATAGATTCGAGGAGGAATAGTCTTTTTTGTTTTCCAAGAAATAGCCTAAATTAATAAATAATTTAATGGCCCAGTCAGGCAGGAAAAATACTTCTGTGAGGAAAGCAAATACGGATCACTTTCACTGCAGTAATTTTTCAACTTAACAGTGACAGGAATGTATTTGTATAAATCTTACCTTTGAAGGTACAGTATAAACATTTCATAGGGAACATATTCCACACTGCCCTCTATTGAAAGGGAAAACTCTATTTTCCTTGTCCTTGCCCTGACATTAGTACATGAGGAAATTGAAGTATTAGAACTTAAAGGTATTTAACAAAGTTGTTCAGGACAATTTTGAAGGTTTCAAAGTTTTTTGCTTTTTAATAGTTTCCTCTAAGCCATGTATACATGACTTAATGTTGCCACCTAAAATTTTGTCACATCCTAAAACATTCAGTTTGAAAGCCAAATGTTTTGTTTGTCTTGAAGAGCATCTACTATATACCAACAGTCTTTCTGGAATATGGTTTTATTGCAAGCTCAAAGACAACAGCATAACAAAGATACTCCTGACTCCTTGAGGTTGACCATTTCTTCATTTCTATGCTTCTATAACTTCTTTTAAAAAGCTCTTCTCCCCCTCAGCCCCAAAATTTCCATTTCCAACTCAGTATGTCATACTTAGACCCATCTGAGGCTCATAAAAGTCATAGACCCCAGATAAATCTTGGGATAGCAGACCTAGCTGATATCCTGAAAGCCAATCTAATGACACTGAACACTGAGGTAAATATAAAGCTTAGCAATTACAGCCTCCTTCGTTCTAAGACAGCATGGAAAGGGGAAGGTCAGAGGGAAAGTACGCAACAAGGATGTAACTGTCAGCATGTATTTGCAGCTCTTGCCTTAGGAGGGAAAAAGACTTGAGAGTTGGGCGTGTTCCTGCATTTAATGTTAGCAATCATCTGAGAAAAGTAAATAAAGTGAATACCACCAGAAATAATGTCAGGAGCAGTAGGTGAGCTCCTTCAGTTAGCTTTGCTCACACCCCAGGAAATACAGCACGCTCCTACAAGGCAGAAAATTTGAAAATGCTTGAATCGTTTCATCATGAGACAAGTACTGATCCCAAGTCTCCTTCTTCCTTCATTACCTCCAACTATCTTTTTAAAGAAAGTGAGAGTCAAAATTCCTTGTAATAAATCCACAAAGGAAACACCTAAAATCAATACAGGAATCA
The DNA here is from genome assembly GCF_036370855.1 of Dromaius novaehollandiae. Taxonomy (NCBI): domain Eukaryota; kingdom Metazoa; phylum Chordata; class Aves; order Casuariiformes; family Dromaiidae; genus Dromaius; species Dromaius novaehollandiae. The sequence continues at coordinate 24,827,753 of NC_088100.1, forward strand.
GTTTTGATTTGGGAATATCAGTTTTACAATTTCAACTCAGTATTTTGTTGATTTAACACAATAAATTATCTGGAGGTAGCTCTTCAAAACAGAAAGGTTAAAAAAAATCCACAAACAAATATTTTTGTTTCCAAAATCTAATACTAAAACGACTTTCATTTGCAAGTATTTTGCAAGGAGACAACCATTTTCTAAACACCTGATGTGCAATGGCACAAAATTTTGACCACATTTAAATATGGCAAAAATTTTAGTTTTAATGTTGTGTGAAGGACAAAAGAACATACAAAACTGGACCTTTATTTTCAGTGCACCACAGGAACCCATCCTTTCACAGAGTTCTCAGGGTTTGTATATGGTTTAGATGGCACAGGATGTACAGATGAGTCTTCTATAAATTCACAATGACCTTTCTCCCCACTCTGTTAAAACTATCCTGAGACTTATGAAACGTTGAGAATTAGTGGAAATCAGTAGCAATGTGCCTGTACATTTCCAGGAATACAGAACAGCAAATTTAGTGTAAGTATATGTTAAAAGATCTATGCATTTTCAGTGATAAAGAATGAACACAAACATAGTATGTGATCAAGTTTTCATGTATAGATTTGTGTTCCCTTTCAGAAAATAAGGCCTATTCCCTTAAAGATTATACATAGGCTTAATTTTAAAGATCTGAGCAGTCCCACTGATAATAATATCATTTTTCACTGCCTTAAAGTAATGACGTTTGACAAACTGGAACTTTGAATAAAAATTAGAATTCTACTCGTCATAACTGCTATAAAGAATTATAGCTGTTATTCTCAATGAGAACCAAAATTGCCAATGCTATATCTTTGCAGTGCCCAAAGTTAAACAAGATAAAATTAATTTGGTGTTTGTTTTCCTAATTTCATCACAGGAACATGAGAAAAAAAGGTGGAAAAGATGTTAAATTTTTTAATACAATTTTTTTTATTTTAGAAAAGTCCCTTTGAATATATAAACAAGGTTAAACATTCTAAATTTTGGGTATTGCCCCAACTTTGAAAGCATGCCAGAAACTTCACATAGAAAGGCAGAAGGTGTACTGCATAACAAGGAAAGGGACATAAGTATAGGCTAAGCAAACTTGACATCTGAAATAAAAGGATGTACCCTGGGCCCACTCCAAAATGGGAGTAAAGCTCAAACATCAAAACATCTAAAATCTTTGTTTCATTTTGGCAGAATTATGTTTTGTACAAGGGAAAAGAGGGAGGTCCGTAATGGACCAGATCTGAGCTATCACAAACTTTGATTACCAACTGACAATTCAGCAATGCAACCTCAGTTCACAGGATTTGCCTATTACCATATTCTAGTTAGTAAGACTTCTATTTTAGAACATATTACAAGAAGGAATCTCAAAAGGAATTATCTCAAAATGAACTTTAACGGTATTTGGATTCCCTAGGTATGAACTGAGGAAATTTGTCCTGAGTGAGAATGTTCTTCTAAAGTTCCCCAGCTTTGTGTTTTGAAAGATGGTAAATCAGAACTATCTGTCTTATGGCATTGTATTAAGGCATAAGCCAACCTTATTCAAAAAAATGAAGGCTCAATCCAGCAAAACCATGCAGGGAATTTCCCCCCCTCCCTCTAATTAATTCCAGTGTCTTCAATTGGACAACTCCAATGAATAAGTTTTTGTAAAAAAGAAGAAAGTTGTTAGGCACAAGCAGATTTAATTTAATACCTACACTTTGTACTGTGGAGAAAATACATTCTTCAGAAAAAACTATAAATGTGACACTTTTTTTTTTTACTAGGTCATTAAAATAAGAACTATTGCAAACCATGGTACCTCTAGATATCCCAAAATCCCTAGGAATCATTGCTGAAATGACACCGAACCTTGCCCTCCTATAGACTTTGGATTTGAAAACCAGAGTTCTTGCATCTAGCAGTGTTACCGTGGGCTAGGGAAAGTAGCAGGAAATCCAAGGCCATAAGCTTTATGAAAAACTGCACAGCTGGGAAGAATGAATTGAAACAGCAAGGGATAGATGCATACTTAGAACATACTGAAAATGCTATATAAAGAGCAAGAAGGAGTAATAGCAACCAATCAGTAAGACTTCAGAAGAACATTCCAAAGTAACTTACTCTAAAAAGCTTAGAAACTGCACAACAGAAGAACTAAAACAGCAAAGAGCTACCAAGAATTTTTATAACTTACAGCATGTACTTGACAAAGAGTCAGAAGAGTACCATAAAGTTGTATTTGCAAGCACTAAAACTCTAATAAATGACTCAGTAGGATGCTGATTAGCATTTGCAATAGTGGGACCCAGAGGAAGCAAATATGGTAAGTGAGAAAAATGAACTCTTCAAAATAAGCAGACCATTAACAGAAATACCTTTGAACAGAAGACTAACTAAGCTTAATCTAGAATTTTGTACTGCTCAGAAAATGAAAAAAAAAAAAAAACGGAGAAAAAGATCTAACTAATCATGATAATGATATGTTGGTTAAAAGCCTGGAACTACACTACTGTTCCCATGGGAAGTCCAAACTTTGTCTTCACTTTGACTTGAAATTAAAAATCTCCCTCCATCTTCACCAGAATAGAAAATTTGGAAAAAGTAACATGTCAAAACTTTTTATTTACTCTTTTAAATGATTCCAGCAAATTACATTCCATTTTTTGGAAGGCAGACCTCTTCAGCTAGACTACTTTTTCCACACTGCACTGAATATTTATATTCCATGATGTACCCTGCACTTGAGTATAAAAAGAAATTGAAGCATATCATGCAAAAATGTGGTCCTTCCTTTCCCACAGGTAAGCAGGACATGAAATTCCCAGCCATAATTCTCATGATGTACCACAGCAGCATTTCAATAGAAATTTGCCAAGCAACAGTAGACATGGATGAAGAAAATGTTTTGATTCATCTACTAAGTCAAATTCACGTCACAATATATAATTTTTTGAATGAGTTATACCTGAAATACACAACTTTCTTATTCCTTAAATATGAATTGTTTTAGGGAAGTGTTTCATAAGACGAATCATTTAAGAAGAAACATTATCTTGTAAAATGCTATGTGTAAATTAATGAGATGAAAGGACACAAACAGATTGTTAGAGTTAGCCAAAACAAATCTAAAATATATAGTAATAACATGTCATGAACTATGTATGTACTTTAAAAAGAAAATAAAAACAGACGCTGGCCATTTTGATAAATGTTTTCACATCTGAAGGGAAAAAACTAGGATCCTCAATCTGATCTTAAGATCAGATCTTCAGTACACCATTCAATTTTCCAGAGTTCTGTGACTCATAACTCCAACAAAAGTCAGGGATGAAAATCTCACATTTCAGTACATCTAAAAATCAATCCATTATTTTCAAAATGTAGAGATGAATTTAGAGGAGGTAATTGATTTTTAAAGCTCCCAGGTTTCAAAATACTGGCAAGATTTATTTCTTTGGAAAGAAATAGGAATAAAGTTCCATTTCAGTCAGATAGTCTGTAAAATAAATGCATTTTTCTTCACATCTTTTATCATCCAAAGGATATGTTTTAAATCTAGATTTAGTAATTTAAGGATACAAAACAACTGTGAACATGAAAACAATTTGAAAAGTCTGTATGTAACTAAACATTTGATTTTTTTTTTTCTTTTTAAGACTTTACATTCATAATGATCATGGTCCTAACGCAAATACTCATCTTTCCTAGAAATAAGAAGTTAGGAAAAATATTGTCTTCTGTTGCACTGCTAGACAAATTCAAGATTAATAAAAGATCTTATTCTCTATTGCTCATCCTGTCTGATAAATGAAGTCTGGAATTGAAAGAGTTAAATCTCCCTTTTCTTCCCTCACTGTGATTATCAGTTTGTCTGCTAACATCTCTCTCTACCTCCCATCTAAAAAGCTAGATGTAATAATGTGTTTTTCTGCTGTGTGAAAACTCCAAATCTTGTTCTCATACCTCTTCATTTTGAATATAACGTAAGCATTGATCTTTTGGGTTGTGCAATTCCCTCAGTGTATTCTTGTGACTGTTGAACTATCAATCTGCCCACAGAAGATTACTTAAAAATGCCTTTTAGAGCCCAGTGAATAGAGCACTAAGTTAACCCATGCCCAGTTCATTGATCTCTACCATACTCTTTAAAATCCTAAATCCATTGGAAAACCGTTATATTGTAATAAATTGAATGAAACTTGCTTATTATTGTAGTAGGCTGAATTTTGTTGTTTTTTCACAAATAAGTCAGAGCCTCCATAGAAAACATACATTGTATACAGTCTAATAAATACCACTGCACAGTCAGTATCTCACAATCAGCAAGGAGATTACTGTCTTCATTTTATCATAAATGTGAAAAAGAACTCATTAAAATTCTTGAAAAGTCAAAGGAAGAAACATAAAACAGAAAGGTACTAAAGGAAAAGTTCTAAGTCAAAAGTCTTTACGGTGCTAAGACTGTCTTCTCTCAGTAGTAATTTAACATGTTTTCTTTCGATACACAATTATCTTTCCTCTTATAAAAACATATTGTATTTGCAGATCAAATAAGGACTACATATTACTGAATATATATTTGAGTTTATGTATTTTTCAGATATCTTCTATAGTCTAAATGCTTTATATTTAAAAAAGTCAAGTGACTTAATACTTTCTATAAGATATAGTGATTTTAAATGTCAAAGATCATTCACAAATAGTCACCTCTAAATTGCTATACAAAATAAAATAAAAGAGTTTGCTGCTGGAAAACACCACACTTCTCTTCACAGAAGAGAACTTCCTCTATAGTAAAAAGTTCCACAATATGATAATTTTTTGCTTTTGCCTGTTTTTCCTCCGTATGCGCTTTTACTGCTTGTACAAAGCACTGCATCTGCTTTTCTTTAAGTGAAATAAACACTCAGCTAATTTTGCAAAGAAACAATGCTTACGTCTCGATAACATGCTATGAAAACAAGTTGCAAAATGATCTTTTCTGCAACTGAACTCATTCGTTAATTTACAGTGAGATAAAGCCAAGCAATTTTTTTCCTTAACTATATTAATGAAGTCAGGAATACAGCCTGAAAAAAATTGGTATATGAAAAAAATGTTTTGTAGTGATGAAAATACATACAGGTTCTACATTCTCCAACTTATCGCAACTCTTATTCTGTATTTCACTACAGAAAAGTAAAATATATAAAAGTGAAAGATGTTTTAATTCTTCATTTTTTTTCACAGGGATAGATAGGGATCTCTTTTTGTCCTTTATTGTGGAAGGACATTGATTTTACAAAAACAGAAATAAAAAAATCATCTTGGTACTTTACAGTATAAGGATACTGAACTATGACTGCTATTTTATGTATAATTATTCATGATTTTGTATTCAGAATCATTATTAGAAAACAGTAGCTTGAAAAGAGAAATTAGGCAGGTAGTTAAAAAAGAATAGAAAAAATATTTTGATGTTTTTCTGTTTTTTATTCTGTTTCAAGACTGAATCGAGTATATATCAAGATACAGCCACAGCTTCCAAAATTTGCTATCAACCCATTTAGCAATGTGTGGTTTTGAATACAATTTTATGTATTTCATTAGAAAATCATATAATTTGAAGGCTGTAATTGAGACCTATTACTCTGAGTGGATATTTTCACTGATATGAATAATTTATATTTTTTACTTGTACTTGATATATTTTTTTAACATCTGTGTTTTGGTCATCTGTGTGTTTAGATGAACATACACGCTTGCATGTGCTCACACATTTATTCAAATATATATGAAATTATTTTAAGAAAATTAAAAAAAATTCTACTGTTTGAACTGAGACAAAGACAAAATGCATACCTTCTCTGGATCAGTTGTTGTAATGACCCACACACAGTGTGCATTGTCTTCATATTGGACTGGATAATTTGGCGATGTGATAATCCCACTTGGTCCACGTAAATTAGAACCACATGTTCTAGCTAAAATGACAAATATCAGGTCATATGCTTTTCACCAGTTGCTTTTTACAGTACACACTTCTTAATAAACTTTGTAAAATTGCCATACAATTGCCAAACAACTACTTGTTGTGAAATAATTATTATATATTCTGCAACAGTCTGCCTTTGAAGAAGTTTCATCCAGTCAGAAAAATCCTGAAAAATGACCTACAGAGGATGGAAATCAGAATTTTTCTGTCTATCAACCTAACATTTATATTACTTAATTCTTATCTTAAGTAAAGATGATAAAACCGACAGTCTAGTTCACATCATTTCTAAGTACTTAGATACCTACGTATCTTTAAATATCTGAATTTCAGAATTTATCAACATAATTCCCATTAACTTTTGATGTAATTTAAACTCTTCAGTTACTTAAACTTCAGTGCTGACTACATTCATTAAAGCTTGTTCATTCTTTTTCTGAAAATTGGACTAAAGCACCTAATGTAATTCCGGTAATTCTGAAAATTTTACTTGTTGCCTTTTTCTGTACCTGCCTCCATTTTGGAGAATGGAATAATGGCATTTCTTTACCTCACAGAATTGTTTTCTGTGAAAATGTCTGGCTATCTTTATGGTAGAGAATGTCTTAATATAGTTCCATGAATTTCAATTACGTCTCAGACATCACATTTAAACCTCCCTTAACGGTCTCTGTTAGCAGAAGCCAAAAAAAACCATCATCCACATAGGTAATTCTACCAAAGTATCACTGGGGAACATTAAAAAGCTGTCCATGCTTATGATGTGGAAAAACATAACTCTTTGTGTTTAAGTATGTCACTATATGCTCTCTACTAGCCCTGTAGAAAGCTTGGCATGTGTCTATCAAGCAAAATAGATTCTCCCAACTACTAGAATAACAAGAGCAGATCCATGTAATCTGAAAGAGGGTGTTCTCATCCCAGCAATTGGTAGAAGCCTATAGCATCCCAACCAACAGCCAATTCATATTTATTAATTTATAATTCATTAATCCTGCACAAGGTGTGCAACAGCAGGCACTAAACTAGAGATGCAACCTGGTGGCAATAGGCCTTAGAATATAGTTTGTGCCTTGTCTTCTTTAGCCATCCACTAGGAATAAAAGCTAGGACTAGTCATGCTTTCTCTCAGGTCTTCTTGGAATATCTTGCAATCAAGTTCTTCAGCTGAAGCTCTGCCTAGAAATCTGTTTAGGAAATGGATGTACTGCAAAACATTGCAGAAAATTTGTTGGGCAGCCTTGTATACCACTTAAAGAAAATAGGAAAGAATTGCTGGTGGGTTTCTATGTAGAGTTCAAAAAACCCAGTAACATTTATACTAGCACTGTCAGGGCTCTGGGGGCACTAATAGGCCTGAATGGCCCTGACCACCCTCATGTGGGGCCTCCACTCACAACCACTGCCCATGGGCCCAGAGGCTTCATTTAAGCTTGAGACCTTAGTCCCTATTTGAGCTACATCTTAGGAGACACGGGACTGTGTCTGACCATGGTTGCCCTCACCCTGATCATGACCTGATTTCCTGGCTTTCTTTCGACGTGCCTTCTTGCAGGATGTGCCTGATAACCTGGGCTTGGAGCACCCCCAGCTTCCTCCTCCACCCTGCTCTCCTCCAGTGCCTTGCTCCCTGGCAGGGCGGTGGGATGGCCCTGCCTGGCTGGCAAGTGAGCCCACCCAGCCCCAGGGAGCAGCCAGCCCACGGGGCGCCCTGACAAGCACACTCATTGGAACTGGATGCTGTTCAGTGTAATAATTAAGGTGCCAGCCAATGGTAAGACAGTCCCTGTGACTAGTCATCAGCTTCGTAACCCACTTTCTCATTTTGTTAGCCAGAATTCCAGAGTAAGTGCAAAGTCCAGATCCTTCAGTAAATCTTATAGGATGGAAGTGATGAAGCTTGCAATAGCTGCATTTAATTTAAAAACTTCTCAACCCTAAGCAGATGATCAATTGCAAAATGTGATAAACAATTCTATGTATCATGTATTGTATTATTAAATGTATGGCATGAGTACCGAGACTAGCGGCATCTTGAAGGTCAGTAAGGGGACTGGGAAGAATATGGACACAGAGCTTACTGCAAGTAAAACTTATCTTTCACCTCTCACTGTCTACAAACGTACACCATATACAGTGTTCACTGTAATATTCAACCAGAAGTATATATCATTTGGCCTAAACAGCATTAATCTCTGTTCAGGAGAAATAAAAAAAAAAAGACTTACAGAGACTGGCTGACTTGACCCATAGACAGTTGTGAAAGTTTAGCTACAATTTTGGAAGTATGGTTAAGCAAACTAACTCATTTTTTGGACTGAGATTTTAATAGAGATGTCAAACTAATGTATCCTTTTTTGTTAGTGGTTTACTGGAGGGAATAAAGCATAATAAAGATTTGAAGATAATATATTGGAAGGAACAGCAAATTCTAATAATAACATACAAATAATTTGGAAGCCAATAGCCCGTTTCTGCTGAGCATTACTTTAGCCATGCATAGATTACTTCAGCTCATTTTTGAAATATATTAGCAAACAAGAATAAATTCAACAGGAGAGGAGAAAAGAGTGAACAATGGAGTTGTATGAACAGATTCCTTCATAGTAGTATGAAACCAAACACTGAGAGATGTATTTAGATTTTTCATTTAGGTGTAACCCTGAATAAGAATGAAATGTGCAATTTAAAACATGTATCACCAACCTATAGAGACACTGAGCTCGAGACCTTTTTGAGTCACAATTCCTTTGCTGCTCTGGAAAGAGGGTTTTTTTTGTTTGTTTGTTTTTTTGCTATGTTTTAGATTGTCCATTCTTTACATGAGTATGTCCATTTAACATTACACATGTTTTATAGCTTGTAATAATTTTCCAATAAGAATTTTATAGACCTTTCATACTCTTTAATGACGTAAGCATAATTAGCAAGAATATCACTTGTGTCATCATACAGGTTGAAACAACCATTCTTGCAGCAGAAAAAAAATACATAACAGAGGCAGAACAATTCACATTATGATCTTAATCACTTAGCAGACTGGAAATGTTTTTCTCCACTGACTATACTGACAGCCAGCAGCCACTACCTTCTAAATTAGATACCCTTGTTAAGGGTTTAAAGTTATGGGCATAAAATTGGGACTTGAAGACTAAGTAGGTCTTTGATATGAGTAGATATTCAAGCAGTCTCTATCATCTCAATTGTTTCCTGTATGTTGAGTTAGATAAAATTGCACCAATCCTAGCCTCTTGAAATTTTAGTGTATACCATACGTTGTCAGTTTTAGCATGAAATAATTCAGGACCTTCAGCTGATACTTCTTTTATAATTCTCCAAAATTTCTAAGAAAACTTAATGCCAAATTTTGTAAGTATCTCCAAGACAACTTGAAGAACAGCCCTTGAAACAAATATTCTTCAACTTCTCAGTCTGGTATAGTTCTTGTTTTGAGATAACTTATCTCAAACATTGGCAGGGTTGATTATATCTTGCGAGAAGAATTGTATGGAAATCTCCATCTGGAGGCTGATCAAGGACTGGTCTTTCTTCCAGAAGTCCTATCTGTCCTCTTGTTTGATACGTATATACATTTTATATAAGTGAGATTATCCTTTAGCTCATTCTTGAACAAGCAAACATTTCAGTCCAGATGTCAGAAATCCATACTTTCCACAATTGCTTTATCTTTTTCTGGCCTGGTAACTGGTGTCCACCAGAAGATTTTGTCAGGTATGAAAAATACTTCTTTGATCTACCTCAAAACGATAAATCAAATATATTGACCTTTTTTTTTAATTAGTGGGTTTTTTTTTAATTTCTACTGTCCATCTTGACTAGGTTGTCTGGTACTCAGGACATAATGCAAGCACATTTCTAGGGTTAAGACTTTCATTAACATGTGCCATCAAAATCAATGTTTCTACAGAAAAACAGGAAAAGTTACTGTACAGAGCTATCTACTCTTTATCTTTCCTAATTACCAAAATTCTAGAGTAATATGACAGCATTTACATCTTTTTTCCTCTATTTTATCACTGGTAGTAGATTGCAATGTAAAAACAAACAAGCAAGCAAGCAAGCAATCTCCCTCTCTCTCTCTCTCTCTCTCTCACACACACACACACACACACACACACACACACACAAAATTCCCAAACTTATAAATTGGTTCAGTCTCTAATGAGAAAATATTTAGAAATGAAGTCAGAAGGTTAGGTCATTTGTAAGACCGGGCAAAATAGATGGAAGAAGAGGGAATTTAGCAAAAAGTGTCGACTATGTGAGAATCTGGGACTGATAGCAACATAATATGATTGAGAACTGCTGCTGTTCAGGACTTCAGTTAGAACAATTTAACCTAAACATAACTAGCTGGTTTAACCTAGCTAGATCCTAGTCAGAATATGTTTAATGTGACAAAAATGAGATTAAATGAAATGTTACAGTACTAAAAGGAATTAGTTCCCTAAACTGATATTTTTTCCACACCTTTGTTTGTCAGCTTTGTTAAAACTTCTTATGCTACAGAAAGATCTTTGCATATATATATGATGTTATTATGGTTTTTGCTTTCTTTCCAACATCATTCAATTACCTTTCTAAACAAAAATTTTAAATTACACTTTCAAACGTCAGGAAAAATTCCAAAGAAAGCACTTACCACGGCAAATTGGCCTGTGGTCACTCCAGGCGGCCAGTGTATCTGTCACTCTCTGGCAAGTGATGCTCTTAGAACCTTGCAGCACATAATTGTCTTCGCAGGAAAACTGTACACTTGCACCCACCCTAGCAGAAAAATGGGAGGAGGAAGGAGAGAAGTGAAATATCCTGTATTAAAAAGGCACATCAGGCATTCTCCACCAAATGACAAAAACAATGACAACATTTCTAGAGTCAAATGAAGAAATTAAGAGCAAAAATTTTGCTCCATTCTAATCAGATATAAAAATCAACTTATATTACAGGGAGCAACTCTACTTTATTCAGTTTGTTCACCATTTAAGAAATAAGATCAAGGTTATAAAGGAATAGACATACTAAGTTTTGTTCCTTCAACAATGATTTCAGTGAACCCATTAAGAGATATATTTGATAAAAAACATATAATTGTTCTTGCAGGCAAGAAAATTCACTTCATGAGTAACTTCAATCTTCCTATATACTCTGAAAAACTAAGCACTTAGAGATGGGAATTTGTCAACATGTAATTCTATCAGGAAATATTAATTTGAGGAAACTGCAGTGGTCCATGAAAAACTCCTGGCTTCATTGAAATTTCCTGCTAAAAATTATAAAAATAATAAATTCTATTAGGATTTAAATATTGTTGTTACACTCATTGTTATAACACGTTTGAAGGTTACTAAAACAAAAATGTTTTGCAAAAATATTTTGCAAAAGCATAAGGATGTTGTCATGATGTCAGTTTTGATTTATTTTCAAAATTTAACTTTTAAATTTTGCTCTGTGGAATGTTTTATAACTTCATTCCATTTTTTTGAAAGAATTTCTTACTGAACAGTACAGATCAACTTTTCTGTAGAGTGAGTAAACTGTACTATACAGTAAACTATGTATTTCTCAAACAGGGCTTTCCAAAATATCATCAAAAATTCTGCTTCCGCTTGTGTCTTTCTGCCCTAAAGCATTTCTATTTTTTGTGACATTCTTTGATTGCCTGTGACAATCAACCAATTTTGTTGTTAGCTGTTCTTCTGCTTTTCATTCCATAACTGATAATCTCTTATTGTGGACTAAGTGGTCTCGACACAGACAATTTCTCACTTTTGTCTTCTTAAGTCAATGAGTCCTGAACACCAGGGATTGCTGGATGGCAGTCAGAAAGCTCAGTGATTAAAACTGTGTTGTGGACAAAAGCAAAGATAATTGCACTCACTAGCATCCAGATCATTTCTACCTTACAAGAACAAGTATTTTATCAGTTTCCTAAACACATACCAAAGATTAAATATATTGCTTATCAATATTACAATGTATTTTTATACTTTCTTTCAGCAAAAATTTAATAGGACCATTACAATTTTTAAGCTTGAATGAGATTCTACAAATCTGGGATGGCTTTTAAAAAATTAATTCTATTAGCACTTGATGCTAGGGTTGTTAAATGTAACAAATTCAGAATGGTGGGAAAAGTATTGGCCCCTTCCTTTAGTAGTTCATGAGAAATGCATAAAATCCTTGCAGAGTAAAATCATTTTCTAAAATTTTTATTTATTTTATACTTGCCACAATCTATTATCCTTCAGTATATTCTTAATATCTTCAGGTGAAAAATAGACTAAGCATTGTTCCAAATGCATACCTAGTATTTATTAATGATTAGAGGTTCTCTTCTTGGTAAGGGAAATATTTTGATGAATTAATCTGGGCATTTTAATGCTCTAAACACCCTTTTTTTTTGAGATGCAATTGCTTATATATCTTTTTTAAATTATAAGCTATGAAAATTTTTTCTATGGCAAATTAAAAAAAAAAGTTACCTTGTTGCGAAAATGTAAACTGAGAATCAAATAGAAGCCTTAAAAATCATATTGGACTATTATTTTCCCCAACATGTAATGACGTGTGAACCTGCATGAAAACTTCAACTTCTCCCTAAACTTCCGGGTCTGCTACTATTATGATGTTAAAAGAGTATTAAGGAAATGGGCACACACATAAAAAAGAAGGAAATACGATGTCTAGATTTGCAATTCCTAATTTGAAATACCTGACTACTTCCCCAGGAAAGAAAGAAGGAAAAAAAAAAAACACATGGAAGACAAATATTCCAAATCTTCTTAAGTGAAGGATTTCAGGATTAGAACAGGTTTTTTCATAATTACATCAATATCAAAAATATTTATTCTGAACAGATACCTACAATTTTAGTTATGAATTTAATCCATGCAGTTACAATGATACAATTTTTACTAATATTTTCATCCACTTTATCTTTGCATTTTCTACCAACATAAAAATAATGAAAGCAGTATTCAAAAGATATTCTGGAGGAGGCTACTAAAAACTGCAGAATGGAGGTACAGGCTATTGTATTACAGTGTACATAATAAAGGGAATTAAAATCTGTGCAAATAACTAATGAAGTAAGCTAAAAGGTCAAGTTCTATTAAGAGACTCTAAAACTCACACCCATAAATGAAATGCATCTAAGACAACATAAAGAAAACATAAGATTAAGGTTTGTTTTTCTAGTTTGGCTATTTTTGTTTGTCTGTTTTTATTTTGGTGGGTTGAAGACTGAATAATAAAATATGTATACGTATAAAATTATTCTATAGTGCATACGCTACAGATAGCTGAATCGAGCCACATAACTTTAGGTGTTTCAGAGAACAGCCAATAATGAGAAATCTTAGGTGAGCTGAATCACCTCAGCTGAGTGTTTTCTGTTTCCAGACAACCAGATTTATTTCTAAATAAGCATCTCAGGTGATGCAACTGGGCAAAAGAGTCTGCATTAAGAGTCCTTAATTCTTGAGGAATATCTGAATTACTTAATCTCGCCATTGATTCTGCCTGATATTTTTCAATTAAAATATGGGGTTTTCTTTAAGGAAGAGACTACTTTGATCTGAAATTTCAAAGGAATTTATTAATTCAACTCATTTTCAGATTTTGTAAATTCATATTTTTAATTTCTTTAATTTTCATCTTTACCTCTCTTACCATTGAATGAAACTGTGAGCACTGAAAGTCTTAGTTCTGTTCTTTTATTCTTAAATACACACTTTAGACAGGGGGGAAGAAATCAGTTTCCCTTTCTTCTTCTTCCATGTTAAATTTGAACCGCATCAAAGCAAAATTTCTGTTTTAATAAAGAAGGCTAGGACTTGACTGAAATAAATCATTTTTAATGAGAAAAAAATCTGTAATAAATACTAAACATAAGAAAGTACATTTAATTTTAAAAAGGGTTTTTTGTAAATTAAAAAATATATATTAAAAGTGTCAGTGGAATTGTGGAAAATGATGGGATTTTCACCATATCATATGTACCATATAATATTTGAGACTGGAAATGTTATTGTTTATATCCATTTTATATTTCATTGAAAAACTATCATTTTGAGAACTCCCACAAAAATCAAATGTGATACAATGCAAAATTGCATTGATTATATTCTCATTCATCTAGCAAGGTTTCAGTAGCCATTTCTCCCTCAAACTGAATCCAAATATCTACTGGGTTGTCTGAAATCACTGAAAACCACATCCCCCACTACCTGAACTGAAAATAGTAAAAGCATGGCAAGAAGAGGGAATTAAAAGGTTAAAATTTCAATACTTTTTTGTTTGCTTTGTGATATTAGAATCAATGCTATTATTGTGTTCTGGAAACTATGAACCCCTTTTCAAAGGACCTGTCATCACTGAATCTGTAGGGTCTCAGGCTAACTTGAAAATAAACCCTCTGTCTTTCCATCAATCTCACTCACTACATGCCTTTCAGTAGAGTGGAAAAGCTTTTGAATAATGTGCATTTTCAGATGTTTTAGTTCTGATTAATATCCACAGTCATCATTTTCCTGACAATAATAGCTCCTTCTGGAGTCTTTACATACCTCCTAAAGAAAAAGAAAAAAAAAAGAAGAAAAAGAAAAAAAACATTGCCTTTCTTTTACTCTCCACAGAGTATTTATTTTCTCCACATTGGAAAAATGTAAACAGCAGCATTGTTTTCCCTTAAAGACAGAAAAGCTTAATTCGTCATTTCAGAGAAAGAAAAACAAAATTCCAGCTGAATTCTCTATTTAAACTTCAAGCTAGCTATAGAAAATTAAACTTTAAGATAGCTAAGATATCTTCTAAGTAGGTCTAAAAAATGACCTTATAGTACAAGGAAGACAGTTACTGTTGCATAATCAATTTTCAGATAAAAAGGTTTATGAGCAAAATACAATTTTATTGCTTCTCTCAAATAACAGTCATAATTGGAGGCCAAAAACATGCAGATAAAACACATAGATAGATAATAGTGATTAAAATATATTAACAGGTTTTATCTATCATATCTTATATGATGTTGCTGATAACTATTATTTGAACACCTTACACATTCATTTATCCCCATAAACACTGAAATACAACATTAGGTTAAATTAAAATATTATCAGAGGCTGAATGGAGTAAAAGAAGGAGGGGAATATCCTTATTCCATCAACTGATTAAGCATTGCCCATAAATAGGCTCCAGACATTTAAGATTCCATTAACCCACATTCACTCCTAAGAGACTGTGTTCAAAATATAGGTATGCATGTTTTACAGGGTTCTTCGATCTTAGATCTCAGCAGATATCTTAAAATATACTTTGAGATTTGATGTTCTTTTGAGTCTTCCCTCTTCCTGAGATTTTCATGTTCTCTTTTTGTTGCTAGGCTATCCCATGTTTGGGCCCACGTGTTTGGATCTTTGGACCTGCTTCTTCTGGTGGGGTCAAAAGATGTGCTATTGAGATTATTATTTAGACCATTCAATAACTATTTATTGATTTATTGATTTAATTCCAAAATAAAAATAAAATTATTTTAGGGCTCTTTCTCTTCAAAATTAATCTTCCTAAAATTTTTTAAGTTTCCATTTCTGTTACAGTCTAGAGGCAAAAAGAAGAAACTCTCCTTCCTACCCTCTTCCAGTTTACAAATGCCATTAGACCTGCCAGCCAGTGTGGATGTGTAGTTGTTTCCTAACCAAAATCAATCCTAAAGATCAAACACATGGTTGGAAATGCAAATATGGGTCAACTTGGGTCAGATGCTATACATGTAAGTATCTTCTTCTTGGTGATATATAAAATTAAGTGTGCCTACCTGAAGTCAGAGCCCACCCTTTTCCCATTTTCAGGAATTCCAGGATCAGGACATGCATCAGATGCAACTGCATCCCCACCTTGGGTCACTGCAAAGTAAAGTAAAAGAAAATAAACTGTCAGTTATACAGCTGGAAAGATGACTCTTCACTTCTCCTGTATATTAACTTCCATGACCTGAGCTTAACCACCTGCACATTCATATTTTTTTCTTGAAACCACAAAAATTAGGACAAAAAATTAAGCCCCATCTAATTGACTTCTTGGACGTATTACTTATTTTCTTTCACTATGATAAAGAAAGTGTGTTTTCCTTCTGTAGAAAAATAAATGGTAGATTTCCCATGGTCAGTTGTCTTTTTACACACTAGTATCCACATCTTGCCCCAGACAAGGAAAACGACACTTCATGAAGGCATCCTTTGAAACATTCACAATATACCACTGGGAGATTATGATAGCCTGAGAAAATAAAATCTCACTTAAGCTTTTGCCCATAAAAAGACTTGAAATAGATAAAAGCAAACAACCCAACTGTAGTAAAGAAATATTTTAATGAGGATATAGTTAATCTCAAAAATATATAGAAAACCCCACAGAGTAATTCATTTGTGACCAGCTGAACATCTGCACATGCAAAGGAGGCTCAGCATCTCTATTTTCTGCTTTCAGGCAGGAACATAAAGAGAAGAAGGTCCATACTTTTCCATTCCTTTCCTCCTCCATTCTTTTTCCCTACAGATTGTCAGATATTTAGATACACATACATAAACTCACAGTCCTCTCAAAACTAAGAATCCAGTTTTCACTTTTGTCTTCCTAATTTGTAAAAAGATATTTATGCAATATATGGAGTTATAGTTAATTGATCATAGAGATAAGACACAAGTACGGCAGCCACAATACTATGATATATAGAAGACAAATAGACACGTGCTTTGTATCTAGCACACATGCACATGTATGTACATGCATGGTTATGCACTCCTCCTGCCTTTCTGCATTTCCTGCAGGAGAATACAGCTAGCAGACTTGCGCATCACATACTTCATCCTAAAACATTTTGGGAAAACTCTTAAGAACAGAACAGGATGCCCTTCTTGAATAAAAACAAACAGATTTAGTTGTAATATTTTAGCTGGACAAAATAAATTACGTAAGTCTGAGTGGACTGCAGCTGACAGCATTACCACTGAAGGTGATGAGAAATCAGATGTAAAACATGGCTGATTTTTCCACTCAGAGGTATGTTTTCAAATTGAATGCAGTGGCAGAAAGAATGGTGACAAGCGGGATATTTACAGTTAAGAGCTATAAATCTTTATGCCCCTTCCAGCAGCATCAGGAGAAATTAATTTATATGAAATCTGAAGTTTTACAGGAGAAAATTAACAGAAATAAAAAACATAAGAAACATAACTAAGCAAAAAGCTCTTGTAAGTATCAAAATGCCTGAGCATAGGTTCCTCTTAAAATAGAGAAACTGCAACAATTGCGGTATCTTTCAACATTTAACTATATTCCTTTCTTACTTTGGCACATAGATTGGTTTTAAAAGATAGAAAAGAAGCTGAACCATCTCTTTCTCCATGTGTCTCTTTAGCCCCATTTATTGTACTGTATATTGTCTGTTCCAGGATCTCTAAATGAGGTGATGAAGGATTATCATACTCCGAGAAACTTGTTTCCAGACACAACATAAAAACAGTCTCCTGGCTGTAAAATAAGATATTTTACCTAAAAGATTATTTCCTGATAAATAAAAATACACAGCCATGAGTACAAATCCAGTTCATATGAACAAATTATAGCATAGTTGGTATATAGCTAAATAGAAGGCTTAAATAGATCACATCACATTCATATATGGTTTTCACAACATAAAGTAAGATTATAAATAGAAACTACAGTCTTTGGTCATTAGGCCAGACCAATTTATAGCTAGAGATAAGGTTGTCAAGATGACCAGAGGAAGGGAGATAATATATTATTCGATTTAGAGCATTAAGTATAAATTAAATGTATTTTTAAAATGTTGATCCATTCATATAAGAAAGACACTGTTTTAGAGAAAATGTGCTTCTTTTGGACACCAGGAAATGAGGACTGAAACCCTATGCACAGCCCTGAATGAAGTGATCTCCCCAGGTGGAGCCTGATCTTTGCAAAGTTTTCTTCTCAGCTACAGCCTTCCTCTGTTAGCACACTTGTGAATCGACACTGGCGAAAGGTGATTCAGGCTGCCTGAGAAATATTGAAATGGAGCAGGCATCATATGTCCAAAACTCGGCACCTCTTCCTGGACGTCCACAGGCCTTGTTCAACATGGCCCGGGTTTTAGCTTCTGCTTTCCCCAGTGAACTGTCAAGTGTTTTGTAACAGATGGTGCTGTATGACATGCTGTCATAACAAAAGAAATCCAGTTTTTTGTAAAACCAGCCTGCCTGATCTTCTCTTTCCCGGTGGGAAAAATGGAATAAATTTCTCAAATTAGTGAAACCATGTATTATTTTAGTGGTTCAGAGACACCAGGGACTTTGGTGTATTAATATGTACATAAACATACTTTTAGATTCAGATGTGCTAAAAACCTTTACCTGACAGTATTTTGGTATTTACCTAGAACTTCAAATTTCAATATTTTCTAAGTTTTATAAGATTTTTTTTTATTTTTTTACATCCAAGATTTGTTATCATTCCTACTCAAAACAGATGAAAATATGCCCAGGTGAATCCCTGCCAGAGACCTTAATCCTCCCCTGTTTCAGTCCTGTCTGTTTTCCCCCTTATCCACAGCTGTGTAGTGTATTGTCCACTGCTGCTGAGATGTATAACATGAGGGAGGAGAAAGAATCACCTTTGCTCAGAGTAATTCAGTTCCTGAATGTTTAATTCCCACAGTCTCTTTTTGAAGCATCTCTTAGACGTGTCTTCTCCTATTCATCCAGTCACACACCCAATCTTTCATTATTTTGCTTTTTTCTTTAATGAAAGAGGCTTTTGTGTAGCCTTGAAAAATCCATTCGTACCTCTGCATAGTCTTTCAAAATGGTACTACAATAAGCATTCATTTACCTAGGCTGTTATGAATGGTTTCGTGCTTTTCACATCTTTCCATGGATATTGCCCTCTATCACATCAAATATAAGTTACTTTTCTTTACATTTAAAGCTCATTCACAGACTATCTGTATCCTATCTAATTTTCATTTCAGAATTTCCAAATTTCAAAACAAGGAAGGTATTAAGAATAAGTAGACAGTGCTTTTCCTGTTTCATGTTTGCGAAATTTAGAAATAAATACCAGTTATGTAGAAACTTTGGCACCACTATGCCCTAATTAGCAAAATTTACCATAAAACACTAACAATACTGCTCTGTATTGTGAGTATAAACTAAACATTTACAAACCTGCAGTTATGACAAGGAAATTTAAGACACTGTCTTAAATTACACACCTAAATGTGTTTTCTCATTCTCAGTATAGCCTCTCTGTTTATCTCCATTGCACACAGCTGTTCAAGGTACCATCAGAAAAAAGGCATGTGCTTTTGCATTCCATGAGACTGACTTCAGAAAAGGATTTGATGCACAGGGTAGGGAGAACAGTGAGGGGAGTACGGACTCTAGTCAGGTTTGGGTTTGTTTTTGAAAACATCGGTTACCATAGAGTTTAACAGAACTCTGCTTTTCTCTTTTCTAACAGAGGATTTGAAAATATCAAAGAGGCTTTAACCACCAGACATGTCTTTGGCATGGAGACATAGCATTCTCAGTGGACACAGCTTAACTCTGGAGCTTCTCAACATGCCATGCTATTAAACCCTGCAAACCTTATGTATTCTCAGGCCTTTCTGCAGAAATAGTTGAAGAGGGGCTGTGAGTTCATTGGCATGATGGACAGCTTTTCACTCTACATCTAACCTGTACGATTAAGCCTAAAAATACTGATGATTTAAATTCCCATTTGATAAAAAACTATTATTTTTTTTCTCTGAGAATGAATGAACATGTCTTCCATTTTCTCTGCTGGGCTCATGCCAGCTAGAGCTTCCATAGCTTTGGCAATAGTATTCATTGGTTTACTTGGTATATAACACAGTGAGAAAGAGCTCTTTTAAAATGTTTTATATGCTCTGGTTCTAACACGATGGAACAGAAGAATGACTGGCAGTAACTGTAAGCAGAAATCAGACTTTAAAAATTTGTAATTGTAGTAATAAACAATTAGCACATGCATTAACATCCTAATTTAGCTCAGTATTTGGGAAGTGTTTAACTTTAATGAAGGAACAGTATTAAGCAGGAGAAAGGGATAGTGTAATTCATGTTTCATGCAGCAAGACAAGCAGCACTGGATCTCCCTTGCTAAAATACCAGTTCTACTCAGGCCAAGCTGCCTTGCTTTAAATGCATTTGGAGTCTGAATCTACTTTAATGATCTACTCCTTCTCAGGTGAAGCATGTGATTAAATGCTTTGATGGGTGGGACTTTGAAGCAAAAATAATTATGTATAGATGCTGTATACTGCATCTGTTTCTTCAGTACCCTTTAGATTACTAAGAAATATTTGGTGGTTTGGGCTTCAGGCTGCAACACTTATAATTTAAGTTTAACAGGTTTTGGCATTCTGTTTCATCATTTGCACAATCTCCTAGCGATATTACCAACCTATAGAAATGTTCTAGGGGAAAAAAAGAATTAGATAAATCCAAGCACATCCATTCCTTCAATAATTTGTTTTGAATACTTATCAAATTAAACCAAAAATTGCAAGAATCAACTACAAGATGGCCTTGTCAAATACTGTGTGGAGGTTAAAGAAATCAAAAGACCCAGAAATTCTCTGTGGAAAGGTATTCCAAGAGATGGCAGTTTTTCTAGTGCAGACTGACAAGTTTGTAAACTCAACAAGACTTAACACTGAATGAGCACTCTATCTCCCTCTTATGACACACATAAAAGCTGACATATGTAAATATCAATCTCTTTCCAGACCAGAAGTCACACATAAGTGCAATGACACTGTATTAGTGAAATGAAGTAATAGATGCAGTAATTGATGTATTACAGACACATCTTGATTATTCTTAAGCTCTTTAAATTTGCATTTATTTATATTTTAATATTTGAAAAGGTTGATTCATATTTCAAAACAAAAACAGGTTCTAGACATGATTTTGGTCATTAAATAATTATGCTTTAAAAATGAATCCAAAACACATTAATCAACCTTTCTAAAACACACAAGAAGCTATTTGTTTCACATAGAGATGAATAATATGGTTACTAGAAAAAATAAAATTACATATTGCATGTCCTGAGATGACAACATACAGAGAAAAGATATAAAAGATTATCATTGTATAAAATAATTGAATAGCCTAGAGCTATTTTGAATTTTAAAAGTTGGAATTAATGGATGAAAAGGAAGATTTTAGGATACAAAATCTTAACTCCATAAGTACCTTAGCAGGTAGAATTAACTGAATGAAATTTTCCACCATAAGCTCTACATACACCCTAAAATGTCAATTATCCCCAGCCTGGGTATAATTTTAAGCTTTCAAAGTTTTTCATTTCTGCAGATCAAAGTGAAAGAATGAATCTGAGAATAATTTTAATGGTCTGACTGTATATACAGCAGCAGGGGCTTCTTTGTTCACAAAGAAAATTTGTTAGGAACCTTCTAATGTGTCGCAGTTATTAGCAGCACATAATCTTTAGCCATTTCAAGATAGCTACTTAATGCAAAGTATAAGGTAGCAAGTTAGGTGCATGACTAAACTTGCTTAATTAACAACATCTTTGCATTAACCAAATCATGTGTATTAGGTTTTATTTTTTAAAAAATGAAACATTCATAAAAGGAGGAAACACTTCATCTTACATGAAAATATGCACAAAAAGTCACTCAGTTAATCAACATTCTTCAGGTTTTAATAGTTTCAACTACATTAAAAAGTGATAACTTATTTTGTCTTTTGAACTCTTCATCTAATCAGAGGCACAGAAACTCCCTTTTCTTTTTGGTGTGTCTTTCGTAAAAAGATATACGTAAAAACTATTAAGTTGGAACTCCAATGGTGGGATACAAGGACATTACTTGCAAGGTTATGTGAAAGGAAACTAGAGCTTTGCTCAGTAACATTCATTGCCTTATAATTAAGATCACAAATTTGGTACAAATGCAGATTTGAGTAGAATTAATGGCTAAGCAGCATGGCAAAGAAGTGTATTCCAGCTGGACAAAGAAATATAAAGGAAGATATGTAATATATTTTCCATGCAAATTCATCCAGGCTTCTAGAAAAAACATCTTTCCCTTAATTCTCCTATGAACTAACAATAATGTTTAAATACCAGTGAACAGAAAAATGTGGTCATGATGACACCAGAGGACGTAAGTGCATAAAGCTGCTCTGGGCAATCATAAGAAGAAAGACATAGTTATCCTAAAGGTTCCCAGGTGAACCTGGGCCCAGTACACACTTCCAGATGGCTCTGTGCTTCTTCAAATTTATTAAAAAGTCTTCCTAAGTAAAGTATTGTTCTATTATTTCTGCAAACCATACAGAGATGGTAGGTTTCATTTATAGCTGAAGTTCCCCAATGTTTCCTACTATAAGTGTATTTTAGCTTGGAAAATGTGTAAGGAAAAGTTAACCACCCTTCTTGCTTTAAAAACTGAAATACATTTCCATTGCATTTCTGCAGCAGAAGTTAGAAAAAATATACCATTTTCCCATGCTAAAGATAAGTCTCTTTGTTGTTTTTTGAATAAGCTGTAGCACCCTCACACATTGGCAGATTTAATAATTATCCCACTGGCTTGCAGCTGTAAACACTTGCTTAAAATACAAGATCTGGAGAGTTTACCACATATTTATGACCCTCCCTTTCTTCAACAACAGTGGTTTTCTACCACTAGTCCTTCAGACCCTAACCAAAACAGCTAGTATGTCCCAGTTATCCTTATTATTCTTCAGTGATCTGAAGGCCTGAGTATATGCTGCCCTTACATATATACAATGGCGCTTTTTTTTCCATTCTTCAAAAGTGAACCAGCAGTCAAAAAAAATGTGTTTTTCTTACTATGTTTTGTTCTGTTTTTGTTTCCTGAGGGAGTTTGACTAACTATCCCTTCCATCCCCCCCCCCCCCCCCCCACGAAAGCAGCCAGATATAAGATTTTATTCCAGCCTAATGAAGCAATTTAAGGCTGGGCAGGTACACAGCTCTCAGTCAGTCTGAGAGCTTATTAGTCTGGCTTTTCTTGAAATTGCAAAGAGTATGCTCACTCACAACAACATTTATTTTCATATTTTCACCTTGATCAAAACAACAATTGAAATAAATGTCTTTTCACATAGCGAAACAATTCCACATTTGGGAACTGTGGGAAGAAATTGTCAAATATTTACCTTTTTAGCTTAATTAAATATTTGGATTTTAGCCTGATTAAAATATTGTTTAAATACTGTCAAAGTGAAAGGACAAGTTTTAGTTTTAGAAGTAAGTTATAATTAAAATATCTTTTCCCTATGAAATAAAATATACTGGGAACTGGAATATATATTCTGTTTTATTCATTTCATATAATTCCAATGAGTCACACAAAAGTTCAGAACCAGATTTCTTCACCATATATAACAGGTTTTTTGGCCGCATTAGGTCTTCCACAATTCACATGCAGTTTTGTGAACCTCCTGAGATGCTGCTTGGCTCATTAATGGTAAGGCTGCATCATGAAAGATGGACATTCCTTTCTGAATTAAAGACACCAGATTTTCACAGATATTGAATTCATCTGACCCAGGGAACAAACAACTGAGAGTGCAAAAACCAGGACAAGCATACTGGAAGTATGTGTCTCACTTCCTTCAGTGGATGGTCCACACAGAATAGGCTAACAAGTACTGTTAACTTAAGTGCTAGAAATCTCTTTGATGGATCTAAAGAGCTGAAATTCATAAGTGAGTTCAATCCCTGATGCATACATACAGTTCCACAAGAAGGAATGTGTAAGTTTGCATTTTGCTTGATTTAGTTAAGGAATTTACACCAAAAACTATAGTAAGAGTACATTAAGATTGCAAAAATCAAACATTCATTAAAACTTGCCTGAATTTAGACCGTATCCATGCCTGAAACAGTACAAACTCATTTTTGTGTTTTCATTTTAATTTATGATATTTGGAAAATACCAATTTAAAATATTATCCCTTTATTAATCCTGATAATTAAATAATGATCTAAAGTATGTGTTTATATTGCTCAAGGTCATGAGGGGAAGAAACAGGAAAAGTCTGTCTCATGTCACAGCATAACAGCCACATTTTTCAGTTTTTGTGGCTTTCTTACAGTATTTAACTATTTAAGACCCACTTCTTATCATCAAGCCTAGCAAGTTCTTACAATATTAAAAACTCATTAATCTTGTAACGTCATTAGTCATTAGTTTGGACACTGCCTTTGGAATTCCAGTGTGATTTTATGACTTGCTGCAGGTAATCATGTTTATGCAGTCTTTGCAGAGAGCAGAATTTGACTTCAAAATGTTCCTCTTCAATCCTGAAGAAGCATTTTACTCTCTCAGTATTGTGTAATTCTCAAACACCAGAAATGTAAAATCCTGACCACAGTGACAAAAACAAAAAATTATTAGAAAGATTATTAATGACTGTAGTGGGATCAGGATTTAATGTGATAGCTAAATGTACCAAAATTTTTTCTTTAAAAAATAAATACATTACTATTTATTTTTCATGCCACATGACCTGAGGGGGAAGCAAAAGCTTGACATGACAGTGATATTATCATTATACATTTATCCTTTGCAGACCACACACTAAGCTTCCTGTAAGGCACAGAGTAAACAGAATCCTTTACCAGTGCCACTTCATTCAGAAGTGTAGGAAATTCAGTAATTTACTTTGAAATGACAGAACTGATGAAGAGTCAGTAGTAAAGAGAAATTTTATGGGATATCCAGGAGCACTCTTTTAAAGCAAAATAAACTCAACAAACATTGTTTTGTCTCAGTGGCTTAGAAGTTTGGAAAATTCCATTTTTCACCAGTGTCAGGTTATAAAGTCACCCTACAAAGCTATTTACTTGTAAATATATCACCACTTTATAACATATTTTATTGATTCAGAAGTCTTTTACTTTTCCTTTAAAAATAGTTATCTGGCATCTTATGGAGTACCTCCGTTTCTGCAGTCCTGAAGGTCAGTATAAATTTTAATTTTACATATCAATAAGGGTTAAAATGACTGTGTTTAAATAAAATTCAAATTTTCTTAATTAGATGTGTTACCTTCTTTTTCAGTCCTGTAACTGATATTAAATTCTTGGCTGACTTTTCAGAGTAAATGTTGTATATTGTATAACAAATCCTAAGAGGTTACAAAATAGTTAGTCATGGGCATAATGCACTGATAATTTAATTTTTCAATATAACCTTTAGGATTTTGCATTGAATTGATACATATTGGTCCAGTGCCCCAGGTTAAAAGAATTTAATCAAATAGTCTTTTACTTTGACAAAAAGCTTATAGTAAAATAATTGTTAACTATAGTATAGTCTACCGGGGTGGAGTGGTTTATATATAAATGAAGAAGATGATATTTAACAATTCAGTTCCCTGCTCTACCTCTGGGTTTTGGGTTTTTTTTTTTTTTTTTGGGGGGGGGGGGGGTGACCATTTAGGACCACATCTAAAGTGAAGGCAGGTAGAATATAGAAGCTTATGACCAGAACTAGTCCTGAGATTTCCTGTTAAGGTGCTCTCTAAACCTGGGGGCACTTAAATCGTGAGGGGTCTTCACTTTTTGCCTTTCAGTTTCCTCTGCTTAATAGCTGCAGTTTTTTACCAGCCCAGAACTGACACCTCTTAGCAGTCCTCTTGACAGGACTATGCATCGTAGTGTCTTTCTGTAAGGGTTACAACTAACAGATGTAGTCTCAGGACACATCTAAGGCACGACCAAGAAGACTGAGCTTCTCACAAATACACTAGCTGATGATTATTTTCCTTATAGCTGCAGCTCAGTAGTTAGAGCAGGCTCCAAAAAGATAGAAGATCTGAGTTCAAATACCTTGTCTAGATTAGTTAAAATTAAGCTCTTCAATTTTCTATATAATGTCCACATCATAAAGCTACTAGCACATTGGTGTCCTTAGATCACTCCACTTTCTTGTTGAAATTAGAAAATGTGGAGAAAAAAAGCCAATATGATTTGGGTTAGGGGGAAAAAAAAAGCCCCTAAGAGTGAGTATGGTGGTGCAGCATGAAAAAAAAAAGCCCCTAAGAGTGAGTATGGTGGTGCAGCCACTCAGAACGTGAAAGACATGGATTACAACTGCTGCTGCAGGCACTTGTTTGCAGATATAATGTTAGGAAGTCATGGACAAAATAAACAATTCCTGAGGCTTCAAAATTCTTCATATGACAGCTGGACATTTCCTTAAAATCTTGAGCCTGCTACTGAGCTAATCTCTTCAGAGATGTAAAAAATTGTGACCACTAATTAGAGGATGAAAACTCTCTTTCTTTCATATTTCAGTAAACGGTCTTCATTTCAGGATTTCTTCTGGAGGGAGGAAGAGGGAGGAGGGGTTAATCCAGTTCAGTTCTGGAATGACAACTGCATTTGTCTTCCTTGAAGAAGGGTTCCAAACTGTGGACTACAAATGGATCAGACTGCCTCTACTGCATCAAATAAAAGATTAGATTCATGGTTTTGGCATTTCTGACCAGCTGAACACATTGTGCTGTCAACATTAAGTTAGAACGTAGAGCACAGTCAGAGTGAGGCTTCTCACTCAGGGTGCTGAAGTGCTGATATTCTCAAAATTGTATTTAGCTGGCTAGCATATATATCAAAAGTAGTCCAGCTACAACAATTTTAAGGGATGCAAAATCCACTCAAGAAATAATACAAGTATATCCCTACTAAACTTTGCATTGTTGCAATTATAGTTTTACATAGATGACAGTTCCAAAGGACATTTTGATCATGTAGGTCTACAAAAGGATCTAAATGTTTAAAGCAGCGTTTACAAGGCTAAGCCCAAAGGTAGATCATCACCATTATCGAGACCGTGTCAGGATCTTAGAATTCTCCAGATGAATATCCTAGCATCTAGTTCACACACATTTTCACCCCAATAGCTATGTACCTAGGAGTTAAAATTCAATAATACACTTAGAATACACCAAACATAAACCTATATCCCAAACCCTGAATTGGCCTCAACACAGAAAACTGAAGTGAGACACTTTCATTAAAAAAAACATGGATTTGTCATCATCCCTCCTCTCCTAATAATAATGTAATTCATTTGTTGAGTACCTAACCAAGCTATGGGAAATGGAGATTTAATTCCTCTTTGTCCATGACGTTAAAGCCCACCTCTCCTATGTGCTAGCAGGAGGTCATATCACCACTTTGTAGTCTTCTCCACGTCTTCTCTGCCTTATACAAAGTAATGTGAGACTTTCCTCTTATGATCGTAAGAGGTAAGAGTCATGACTAGAATGTAGGAGTCTGCAGCTCATGCAGACACTGAGAATTTGCTGGGCAGACCAGCAGGCTGCAATTACTGCTTGAAGGGGAACTTTTGGGGGGC
Organism: Dromaius novaehollandiae; assembly: GCF_036370855.1. Taxonomy (NCBI): domain Eukaryota; kingdom Metazoa; phylum Chordata; class Aves; order Casuariiformes; family Dromaiidae; genus Dromaius; species Dromaius novaehollandiae. The sequence goes on from NC_088100.1 coordinate 24,855,207, forward strand.
CAAAGAGGAAAGGGCAGAATTTGCTACCACTCTGAAAATCACTGAATGATTGAATCCAAGCACCTGCTTGCAAGGTGAGGAAGGCAGATCTGTACATAAAAACTGTCTGTCACTTTGAGTTACCTGTATGTAAAAAAAAAAATAGTCATCCAGATCTGGGATTTTTTTTTCTTTTTTGCATTTAAAAGCCTCCCAATCTTATCTGGGAAGCTGCCTATAAAGGAAGGTATAAACTGTCTCACTTTAAAGTTCTGGCCAGCTCAGGGTCCCATCACAGCTGTAAAAGGAACAAAAGCAGACCTTCACCTATTGGGGGAAGACTGGCTCTACAGAAGAAATACATATTCTATAAAAATAGTTATTACATAAAACTGTAATTCTTGAGGCAGAGACTGAAATCCACACTTCCATCGTCCCAGCTGACTGCTGATACTTAGGTGAGAGTCTGTCTCTTCACTCTGTCTCTCAGAACTTTGAGTTTTGTGCAAAGTACATCTGCTCAGAAGCTGAGAGACTATTCCCACTGCTATCTGCCCCCATTTATTAAGAGAAAGCAGTGATCTCTGCTTCCTTATGGGTATCCAGTTCCAGGAGAGACTTATGCATTGAGAATCCTTAGCATACTGAAGCACTTGCTGACAGCTCTGTAAAATGCCTAGCCCTGGAAATAGGGTTTACGGCACATGCTCGCTATAGCAATTCTATTACTGTATGTGCTTTTCAGGCTCCTAATCAGGGAAATGATTAGGACATTGTTTGCTATTATACAAATAAACAGTGTGTAATCATCAGGAAATATACGTATAAGCAATGGAAATCTCGGTACCTTTTTCATCTCTTAAAACTTACATTGCATACTTTCAAGAGCTGATTGAAAAAAGTAAATGCAATTGTTTGTGTTCCTCACTTGAAAGTGTCCAGTAGCTAATCAGATGAGCTGAACTGATATCTAAATGCTATGAACCTGCAGAGTGGATATTATATGACACTACTTCAAAGACAGAATTCTGCCTTTCAAGCTGAAGTGCAAGAACTAGAGTCACAGCAGTACATAATTTTTGCTGGTATTTGACTTAGAGTAGCTCAGAACATACTTGAAATAAAAATATAATGTCTTATGCTCTAAATTGTCTACCTGTAACTGCCGTAATTAGGTATAATAGTCCAAAAGAGAAAAATCCTGTCATGGATAAGTGAACAGGCTCAGAGTAGAAGATTTCTCTATACAAAAATACATGCTCTAACATTTTTCTAATTCTCTAAAGTCTCAGTTTAAAGTTATAGACAAATAAAATAAGTAACATCAAAATAAATGCCTCTCTTTTTGTACATGCTGATGTGCAGCTCAGCAATATCTCATGCTCTCGTTATCTTTAAAATATACATCAGAAACATTCATTACATCATTTCAGCCTGACTCTTTTCCCCCCTTCACTGAGATTAGCAGGGTGGATGTCAGCTGCAACATGATCTGTTTTGGCTGTTCCCTACCACTCTTCTCACTATGACAAAAATAATAAATAAATAAATAAATAACTTAAGTAATTTATCACAATTTTCCACGGAATCTATGTGTCAGATACACACCTCTATCTTGAATATGTAACCTCAATCATTTTGGCAGGTCTGTTTATTCAGGTGAAATGCCAAACTAATAATGCATCCTTCTTTTTCTTCTTTCTTACATAAAGTCAGTGACTTATTCATGTCAACCTGTTAATTCTTGAGGGAAAGGGGCAAAGAGGTTACATTGGCTCCTCAAATATATTCTGGTCCTGAGAGTGTAACTGAACTCAGACAAGCTTTGAATAAGTAATGGTTTTTGGCCCTAATGCAAAAGGAGGGGGAAAAAAAAAAAACTTCCTTTGGGGGGTTTTGCTCACCAGTTGCCCTTTAAAAGTTACCATGCCTTTCTAACAGCTGCTTCCAGCTCTGAAAGTCTCTATTACTACATAAAACTGAGATTTGATTGACAGAGCATGTGTCCCAGTTGAATTCAAAGAGATGGCTGCTTACACCTGTGAATGAAGGTGTACTGTTAACATGTGCTGTATTTTTAATTATAGGTAAAATATTATTGTTTTGTGGATCAATTAATATATTCTGTCCTCATATGTCATATCATGGTATTAGTAAAAAAACAAGAGTTCAGTTTACTTTTGATAAATTTTGAATATCCTTTCTTGTGAATCTGTGTTGGGCAGATTCTTTAAAGTCTCCCAACCTGATGGAAGGATCTCCCCTGTCTTTTTAGACCAGTCCAAGGTGCATTTTATCAGAGCAGTTCAACTTTACATCTGTGTAAAATGGAGCTCATAGTAATTAACCGATAGAAATGATCAAATACTGTGTGTGAGCCTTTTGAAGCTAACTCAGCACGAGAAGGTACTCAGAAGTCATTATGCTTTTCCCTAGATAATGTGAAACGGATATGCTGTAATCTTGTTGTCGCTCCCAGACTTTCTTAAAAATGAGAATTTCGGTTTGAGATCAGTTTAAGAGATGAATGCTTTTGCCTTTTTCTGAGGCTGACAAGTTTCATTTTACCCGTGACAGCCTCCAGCTGTTAAACAGAAATATGAATTGAACCCTGGCTACTGATGTGAAAAGCCGATCCCAACGCTCTCACAAATGAAACAGGTAAGATCTAGTTAGGCACTGATTGTAGCAATCATATTTTATAGCTGTGTTCAGATTTGTAGGACAGTGACTTCCACCCTAATAAAAAAAATGCTTGACATCTGCTTACGTTACCTGACATCTGTGTAAATAAAAATGTCAGCCATGCCAAATAACTTCATTAATTACACTGAGCCATACAAAGCGACATACAGGGCCAATTCAACTCCCTACAACAATGCATTTCAATCCCTTTTAAACCGAAATACAGTTACATATCAGAGAGATCCGAGAAGCACTGTCAACAATTAGAGGTCGATTTTATGGCCTACATGTCTTCATCCACGTGGTACAAAAGATGATTTATATCCTGCTGGAAATTCTCCCTGTCAGAACTGTCCTTGGCATACGAGGACCAACAATTACATGGGTTTTATGCCTTTTTCTATGTTGTCCCAGGAGCTGCTGAGACCGGGGAAGGCAGGGCAGATGGGCAGCGACCGGCACCACCAGCGGTATGGCTCGCACTGCCACACCAGCGGCAGTAGTAGTGGCCTGAAGTGGTGATAGCCACCAGTGACAGAGCAGCTAATTCTGAAATGTTTCGGACAGCTCAGTGGTCAGAAGCTTTTTTCTTTTTTTTCCTGCCTGCAGAGAAATTAAGGTTGGTCCTTTGTGCTATTTCACATGGGCTGTGAGCCCTAGAAAGCCTAGACTTCTGGGTGACCAGCAGAGGCGGAGCTGCAGAAATGGAACAGCAGCAACTCCCGTCACCTCCAGGCTACGTCCAGTTATTTGCTGAGCTCTGCAGGAGTCACTAGGAAGAAAGTGCCCTCTGCCTCTTTCTTGCAACAATACAGCTAGATCCTATATTTCAACTCAAAATGGTGAACTTGGATCCAGATTTCCATTCAATATCAAATGCAAAATCTTCTTTGGATTGCATTTGTTCTTTGACGATTCAACCAACCAAAGCGAAGACTCCTTGCTCAACACATAATGAAAAATTTTAAGTTTTTACCACATAAAATCAACACACATATGTAGTCAGGATAAAATGAAAAGTCAAACACAGCATTAGTATGGAAATGAGATGTCCTAGTTGTCTATTCAGAGGATGTGAGTTAACAGTGGCTGTTCTTACACCACTCTCATCTCTTGATTTTTCATTAATACAGAATTTGCATTTCAGTAGTTCAGGTTTTGTTGCTCTGTTCTGCACTTAACATAAAATGTTAGATTAGATAATTATAAAAGCATGCTTTTTATTGGCTAGTTTGCAGGTATTTCTAGCAAGGAACTCCAATTGAATTCAGTTATTGTTTTGAGAAGTCATTAGCAAAAATGCTATTGAATTTAAACTTAATTAAACTCCTGGGAAGGTTTCAAAATAAAGTTCTTTGTTGTCTGAATTGATTCCTCACACTGAACCTCCCCACCTAGAAGAAAGAGAGGAGTTAAGTCTCACAAAAATATACCTGTATATTGACAACCTTTATAATTGCAGAAATATATATTCCATGGCCATAGACCTTGCTGCTACTACTGGATGGCAAGCAAACCAGCCCTGTTCAGAGATACGTGCTACCAAAGCAAGTCATGCTATGAAAACTTTTCCGATGAGTGAACGTGTAACCAATTACATTTCTGCATGCCCACCTGTCTTCATTCCCAGTTTTATTCCACCTCAATCTCAAGTGCAGCCCATTTGCTTTGTATGGTTCCCCGACTGTCACAGAGGAACTCTGGACACAGTAATGCTGTAGGAACGATGAGCCACCCTTCCCTGCATCTGTCTGGAATCCAGGACCTGTGAATTCCTCCTGTGGGTCTCCAAGCCCAGGACCACTTGCAGGACCCTCACTGCTACACTACGCTCCTATTAGAGGTGTTCCAAAGCCTTTTGTTCTGCTTTGGTTAGTCCCTGAGAAAATCATGAAACTTGTCACAATTTCTAGGAAACTATTCTATTTGAGCAGTTATATTATGTAAGCTAAAAATAAAAAGACTGTCAAAGGCTCATTCCAGTCCTAACTGCCAGTTCTGCTGTTTCTGGGTTTATCCAGCTGAACTGACCTTATACATGAGCAGAAAGGGAAACATGGGACTCAAATCTAGTTATTCTGCTTAGTGCTTCCTTTCCTTTTTCTGAGAGTCAAATGCTACAGTACAGAATATGTGGATAAAATAACATATCATGTAGCCATAGACATTATTAAACTTCCCATTACAACCAGTTGTGACATCTGAAATGCTAGTTTGGCAGCACTAACAGGGATTAGGCGCTATAATTTTGCCTCTCCGGAAATAGAAGTCATCTTACGCTTCTATATATGATGTAGAAAGACTAAAATCTTTCTGATATAATGATTTTCACTCATATGGCCAGTTTTGGATGACTGCAATTGATAAGGTCACAAATATTAATTAATTTAGACCATCATTTTCTTTAAGTCATTCCTCCTTCTGACATTTCTGTTCAAAGTGACCTCCATACAATATCTTAAAAATTGACTTTTTACTGTGTCAATTAGGTTGTTTCTTCGAGGTGATTTTTTGTGCCGAGAATAAACTGCTATTTAGACAAAGAATGTCAAATCAGAAACTTTTTTCGGTGGTTGATAAATTATATGCTTTCATAACACCCATGTTTAGAAGGTAAATACAAAGCCAATAAATAGACATTCAACATAACAAACTTGTTGTAAGTTTGTTAAAAATTAGAAAGATTTGTTCTTATTAAATTATATGAGATGTGTACATATAGACACTATGCATACACACACACACATAGAGGGATGAAATGTCTTCAGAGAATCACTAAGGCACCATAAAAATATAAAACACAGAATTTTGGAAATTTTGATTTTTTTAATCCTTTGTCTTGAAATAAAATACTACAAATTGTGCCAAACCACATCAAAGATAAATAATTTGAACCACTGTTAAAAACAAATAAAAGCCTGAAACTCTGTTGTCAATATATGCAATGCTGTGTATCTAACATGTTTAAATATTCAGGGAAAATAGAGGGGGTCAAAAAGGGGTGTGTTGAGAAAAAAGAAAGGGATGGACCAGAACTGAAAGGGTCTTATGCTAGGACTCAGTTTTTGTTTCATACAGAAATAGAAGCAGAAACAGAACAGAACAGAAGCAGAACCTGTATCTCTATGAACCTGCATAAACCCCTTTGGCCTGGATTCATCCAGCCTAGATTTAGGCACTGAATGAGAGACTCATTAGGAAGTGCCACCAACCTAACGAATGTTCTGTGAAGGCAACATTTTGCTCTATTGCCTATAGAAAGATTTAGGATAATAACATTCCTAACTCAACAAATCTGTTCCTACAATGAGATCATTGGGGATGATCTGGGATCAACCCAGAGGCCTTATTTAGTGTTTAAAGGGGCAAAACAACTGGTTAGATACTCTAGCTGGAGAAGTATTTGGCTTCTGTACAGATTTGTATATGTTCTAATTCTGAGGACTGAGTACTTAATGGAACCATTCCCTTCTCTACGACACTGTTAACTAACTTTGTATTTCCTTTCCTCTCCAATTTTTATCTCATAACATCATAAACATTGGTAAGAGGGAAGCATTTGTCATCAAGATCAAATCGGTACCTGAAGTGGTTGAAGACATCTTGCTGCTAGTAAGCAAGAATTTTTATTGCAGTGGCTTGTCCTGACAGTAAGTAAAATATCAACATATTGTTCCTTATCATAAAGCACTTATTTATATTGCTAATTCACACATAAAATTGTCCTGTTTTCCAAATCTAGACATTCAAAAATTGAATCTTAAACCAGAAGTTTGAAGTTTTGTTGTTTTAAATGATTTGAATATTTCAGAATTTTATGAATTCAAAAATAAACAAAACTGTACATACATATTTAAGTATTTCATTCATTAGCCCATTTTGAAACTTAAACAAAAAGCACTAAGTTATATTAAATATTTTCTAAACTAAAGAAGTATCAACATGGCTTATCCAGAATCAGAGATGTGGGAAAACATGCTAGTCCAGCTGGTCAATGGCAATCCTCAGTGAAACACAATATAATGCCATTTGCCAGTGAAGATACTGGACACAGCTTTTAGGCCACCACATGAGACCTCTTTCTGCATCTGCAGAGGCTGACTCTTCAGCCCATGGGCATATAGGTCCATATACCTGTGGAAGCAGACAATGGAAATAGGAAGAGCAAGAAATGACCATTTGGTTATCAATTTTTTGTACACTGTTTAAGAGCTATTTTCTGATTCTCATTGCCTTTCCCAGGCAGGCAAGGAAGGAGTGTCTCACAGAGTAAAGGACTTTATTTTTTCAGGAGGTAGCATTAAAGTAGGATACAAAACCTAACAGCCAAATGCCCTATGCTGAGCATGAACATGGTAGGTTTTTTGTACCTTCAAGCTGCCACATCCACCAACTGTATAATTCATGTCTAAAAATTAGCTTTCAGGTCCCACTGCTGAAAAGCCTGAAGCTATGTTTTAGTTTACTTGTCTCTGAGCCTATGGAGCTTATTTTTTGAGCATTTTATGGGTAGAATTTTAAAAGGAATCAAAAAGCATGGGCAACAGTAATAATCCGGTTCTGGTCTCCCTACTGAAATTTTTGGGAAAGTTCTGCAACTCTCACTGTGCAGCCATGGTTACCAGAAGTAATATATTATTTCAAAAGCAACCCAGGTATTTTTACAGGAACTGCAATCAAATCTTTGATTTCCAAATAAACATTTGTTACCTCTCCTATCATGATTTTAGAGGTACTTCACTGTGAAAGTCATAACTTCTAAGGATTGGAAACAAACAAGTATATGCAGATGAAGTTGAAAAATTCCTTAGACATATGAAATAAATGAAAAAGAAATTTCTGAAAACAGAAGATAATAATTCCACAATTTTTTGCATCACAAAAATGTACTTTTGATGTGATACAAGGAAAAATACCAAATATTAAATGTTTTCGGTATCAGGCACCTATAAAACAAAATAGAACAAAAGAAAGCTCTGTAACAAAGTAAGTGTCTAGTAGAAAAACATTACAATTTCCTACAAAGTTTTTTATTGAAATATGTTCCATAAAGCTAGCATAAGTATTTAAAAGAAAAACATAGTCCCTGTAGTAAGTAAAGGAAATCAGACTATTGTTAAAGCAGGAAAGGAACATAAAACTGCACAGAAGAAGAACTGGTAAAAAAAAAAAATCCTAACAATTTTAATATACATGGTTAATCCATTTTTACTATGCCATCCTGACTCTTCTAATAATTGTGCAAAAAAATATGTTGTTAGAATACTTATGACCAGTTTACAAAGCTAGTGGCTTACTGAACAGCAGACACATTCTGCACCTCAGCTTTGAAGTTTAGGAAGCCAATAAACAGTATTTCACCTCTACTGAATAAATAAGTACAAAACCTCCAAAGTGTTTGTTTCTGTCAAAGGATGAATTCACAGAAAAGTAAACAGTCTATTTCTGTTTCCTTGTTCATGATCCACGTGAGAAAAAAAATTAAAACTGATGAGTATTGCACACCTGTGAAGAACAGAAATGAAGACTTTGTGCGTAACTTTCATTCTGGCATTGCTTAGCTTTTGAGTTTGAGATTTCACAATTTTAACACTTTTTAAGGCCTTTTTTCTAAAGTACTAAATGAGATAAAACTGAAAAACTTGTATTGGAAATTTTTTTTAATTGCCTGAACAAGCCGGGAGAAATACTCAAGTCGTTTGGTCAAACATGTACGAATTCATACTGGCAGTCCCAAATGCTGCTGTTTCTGAATGTTTAAATTATGAGCATATACAACTAATAAGATGCGAAAGAGGCATTTTTACTACTAAATGTGCACATGGTTTAGCTGGGCTACACTTGGCAGTACTCCTGGGCAATATTACAATTTCAGCTTGTGAGTGCTGAAGCAAGGGGCACAGGGGCATTCCTTCCCAAATGAGCAGCTATGGGCCAAGCAACTCATGCATGCACTGAATTGAAAGACAGGAACTCATTAAAGCTATCAGGGGACGTAAGTGAGGAGGGCCCTGTCCAAGGATTTAGACGTCCTGTTGCACCAAATTAAGGCCTATATTGCCCACATTCTTTGCAGATTGTTTCACTGCAATTTCTGCAGTTTACATGGGCCCAAGAAGTATACTTTATATGCAAAACCAATACTTTATTGTCAGTCTAACTGAAATCTTAGCATTTCAAATTTAGCACAGGTCTAGTTATTATTGAAAAAGAAAAAAAGAAAAGAATACTTTTACAGGAAAGTCTGAAAAATTATCTGGTTAAAACTGTTATACACACAATTCTCAATTTCTACCCTTTCTCTGGGGTGTTGCATGTTACGCTTGCTCTTCCACTGCCTATCAGACACCAGAATTACTGTAACAATCCTACACCATACACTCACACAAAAGTAATAGCTGCCTGGTCAGCAGACAATTGCTGTTATAGCTAAACAAACTAAAACCAAGCTGCAGGGAGGCCAAGACAAATCCATACGAAGCAAGGCAGACAAGTTTTAGTCTTATTCCTTCCTGAGTTATTACGCGGTCAGTGGTGTGATAACTATCAATTATAAGGAATTTTGGTAACCCACAGAAGAGTGAGTATAAATGTGATAATCTGTTTTCATTAATCTTTTCTCTATTTTTTTCGCCAAACAGTTACTATTAGTATGATGTGCATCTACTAGTTCATACATTCAAGTTCTCATCCTTTATGTCAAAAGGAAAAGAACATATGCTTAAGGTTATTGTCATTTTGGGGCACGTTATGAAACCCTCTGTGGACGGAAAAGAAAAGAAAAGAAAAACTATGTAATAACTAACATGTTGTCTGGCTACCTACAGCATATCTACACTTTGTAATGCTGCGTTCTGCAGCCATCCAAAGCAGTGGCAGGTATGCTATGTAGCACTGTGCACTGCACAGATGATAATATCCAGGCAACAATTCAAATCCTGAAAGCAATAAGATGGTGCGAGCATGGTCCTGGGTCCAGACTAATTAAGAGAGGGGTCTTCAGTTCAAGCTTATTAACTGAGACAGTTACTATTTTGCCTCCAGTTTCAGAGTTAGCTGGCTGAGTTTAGACTTCAGCTTTAAGATAGTTTTGAACTTTCTCCACAGATAGGAGCTGTTTTGGAGACAAGCCAAAGTTTCTAAAATTTGTAATTCCACTGAGTGCAGTGATATGTATCGAAACTTCGATCATTGCTTTCTGTGGTATGTTATGATCTGATGATCTTTCACATCTCTCAGAGAAAGAGGATTTAGTACATTTTTTCATTTAACTAACCAGAGAATGAGTGGCAACTGGGATGTAATGATAGTGTGCTGATGGATTAGCTATCTTTTAACTGATATTTTAAATTATGTTTGCTTTCCTTCTTTCTTTTTTTTTTCTGCCTTATTTGCTGTTGTGGATTTATAATAGACCCTTAGCTATATACAGAACTATCTAAGCACTTGTTGACTTAAAATATCAAATACTTATTAATAATACATCACATATATTCAGTTTTACTCTAAATCTGCTTATAGCCCTGTACCAGCTTTCAATGCATTCATGATTACAGTATTTAAAACAAATCATATCTGTTCTTCATTTTATATTGCATATGAAATAAATTGAAACAAAACCTTCATAAATTTATGCTTTAATGGGCAAAGGACTCAAAAGGAGTTAATTGGAATTTTACTTAAATTAGGACTAATTACTAGCATATTGCTCTAATTATGTTAATACCATTTACACAGTTAACACAATCGATCTTAAAAACAAAACATTTTTTACAGATCTAGGGGAACAATGTTAAGAAATCTAAACTGGCTGCTGTTTCACAGCAGAAATTACTAATAGCAGAATGGCATTAAGACTATTTGTTCCATGTTTTTTGAGTAATTGGTCAGAAAATATCTTATTTTACATCAGTAAGCTGGGCAAAACAAAAATAGGAAGCAAAACATTCTATTCCATGCTAGCTACCGTCTCACACTAAGGAACATAGCACCCAAATAGTTTATCTACTGACAGTACATACTTGTTAAGAAAACAATAAGCGGTAAGACCACACCTCTGCCCTCTGATTTCAAACCCAGACATCAGCTGGTGGAATACAACATCTCAGTCCTTCATTCAAAAATGAAAGAGCCACTGTTTTGAGATGCACTTTTCAAGAAGGCTTAAAAGTGGGTCATCAAAGACAGCAGCAAATTATCCTCATTGTTTATCATTTGAGAATACTTTTTCCCTCTTGGTTTGACCTTACTGCTTTGGATTAATAAAGTATGATTCTTGCTTCTCACAGGCACACATCATTATCTTTAGATGGAAGTATAACTGATCATGAAAAGGGAAAACACTGTGACCTTCACTCAATGTTATACACCCATCCTCAGTTTCAGAAGTGACTCCTTTTTAAATTCAGCACCTCTAGAACACATCGTTCAGAAAAGCAATATTAGTGAGTTAATACACAGGTAGGAGAGATTTTATTACCCACACTGGTCTCATTTTATTTTTGTTTCTCTTCATTAATTGCAAATATACAACAGAAACAGTTCTGCTCCATAGAAATGCACTAAACCTCCCACTGAGCACTATGATTCAATGTCATTTTGAAATTATAGCACTCTTACACATTTTTCTGTAATAAAATGTGTATGATACTCAAAGGCAAAGGAGAACTACTATTGACCAATGCCAGATTCAGAATCAAAAAATAGAAATAAAATGTAGGCGGATGAAAAAAACCAGAGTTCTCTTCATATTATCCAGTAATGGTAGATAATTTCCCCTATTCATTCACTGGCTGTCAAAGAAATCCCCATGCATACTGTTTTTTCAGGCTAGGAGCAGGTGAAGTGATTTTCATCGGGGAAGACTCCTCTTCTGACATAATCCACACTTTACATTGATCAAAACATTTCATGGTTCCAAAAAGAGGAAAGCCATTTTTCAATTTAAATAAACTCACCATTTTCAGTGACTGAACATAGTTAAGAGTGAAAGTATCAAACTACAGAGATCTTCCAACAACTTGCCTTTCAGTGAAATAGCCTGACTTTGCAAGATTCCCAGTTTTAAGCTGCAAAAATAGGAACAGTCACTAAAAACACCTAGCTTATTCAGAACATGTCTAAATCTAAACTACCAAACTCTTAAGGTGTAATTATCTCTAATAAAAATCTGATGCTGAAGATTTGGCTATAATAAAGCCAAAAGTATGCATATACATATATACACATATAAAAGAGAACAGTAAAATAGTACCTTCTTTTCAGAGCTCAGGATGTTTAAAATGTTTCTATCAGGTATGACAAGTATCCTTCACTACAGTGTACTCATTCTTGCATTTGTCTGGCTTGTAAAGGTATCTCTTAGGCCTAAAATTTGACATGATAATTGAAGGACATTACCTTGTACATATGGGTACATTGTACATTGTACATTACTCAGAGTAGATACAAATCCTGATAAAACTCACTGTCTCTTTGATTTGATATTTTACAGCTTTAAAACTAATGAAACTTAACACACTCATTAAAGAATATAATTCTCATTTTGACAAAGACCTAGAGAAACCTCCAAATTAAACTATGGGAGAAAAAAAAAAAAAAAAAGAAGAAAAGATAAAGTCCATTTCCTTACCAGAGCTGGACAAATACTTCACAGCTAAATAAGCTTTTAGTAAATTAAGAAAAGGAATTCTTTATTGTTTCTTCATTACTTTCCTGTAACCGTATTCTATTACTGTTCATCCACTAATCAACAGAAGGTATCAACAATATCAGAAGATTCCACTGGGTGTATCTAACTATCATTCTTTGAAATTCAGAAAATGTTTTAAAACCTGAATTTTTAGGCAGTACACTCTTTTTGTTCTGTTTTCCAGTTACATATTGAAGAGCATTTTTTTATTTTATCATACTTTGCATTTCTCAGTGTTTCTTATGCAATGGTTTTCCACAGGATACCAGCAGATGATTTCCAGATTCTTGGAAGAAAAGAAACAAACTGAAAAACAAAAAGACCCAAATCTACATAAATATCTTTATGCATACAAGAAAGCAAAACTGGGAAAGACAGAAATAATAAATGCACAGCTTAAGTATAGCTGGCGGCTACTACAGGTTCATTTATGCCAAGCATAACATCTGGCCTAAAAGAATAGCATTGGCTTGGCAGTCAATTGACCACTACATAATTGTGAACACAGAGAAAGCAAGTTAAAACCAGTCCACATCAAGGCAGGCCCAGACAAGTCTGAGCCCATGAACTGTTCCGTCAATACAGCCTTTACTAGTAATGATGACAATACTACACATGCTCTGTATGAGCTGTCAGGGCCCAGAGCACATCCCGCTCGCAAACTGCAGCAAGGTCACATTAGGAAAAAAAGACAAAAAAAAACAAAAAAAACCCAATAAACCCATGAAATTTACAATGAGCAAGACATATAGAGTGACTTCAGAAGAATTAAGTTGAATTTTCTCTTCTGCATGGATGGATTGAAGAAGAATAAGGTATTTGTCCAGGCTTATTTGTTTTTATCATTATGGAACTAGGACTGTTGCCTCAAACACAGTAGATTACCTTCAAAGGTAAAAACACACATCCCTTAAATACAGATGAGAGAGAGCATACGAAAAAGTTTTAGGTAATGACTCTGAAGTGTATCTTGAACAAGTTGGTATAAGAACATAAGATCATCTATGGATGATTTCTTAGTACAAAATTTTCTGAAAGCTAAGTGGAAGACAAGCATCCAATATGTAGGAAGAAAAGCCCATGAATATTAAACAATTGGTAGGAATTCCTGAATGAGTATTTTGCATAGCTAGAATAGGTTGAATTGCTACTATTCAAGCTAGTAGAATTTCCTCACGTCATCTGAAGGTTCACACAATCAAGAGGTTTCTCCCGCCCAGCTTGAAAGGAAAGATAGTACGAGAGACTGAGGCGGAAAAGAGCTCTCTGAGATAGGATACAGAGAAATTATTCCGCATCCAGTGCAGAGACAGAAAACTGAAGCATGCACACTGTTCCCCAAGTCATATATGCAGAGTTCAGAAAGCCAAACTGAACAAGACAGGTGGACATAAAATAAATGTCTTGCTTGAGCCTGACAATGGGAAAAGACAAAGAAAGAAAAAAAAAACCCAGCAAGTATTGGCCCAACAGAGAAATTAAATTCTACAGCAGAAAACAGATTTTAATAATGGTATTTTTAATCACTTTCCTGTGAGGCTTTGTATGAGGTTAGAAGAAGGGGAAAAATATTTATAAGCCACCAAAAAGTAAAGAGTTCCAAACTTCAACATAAAAACATTCCCCTTCTTCAAAACAGTCGGTTTAAAGTCATCCATGTGACAAAATGAAATGTGTCATATTCTTGCAACTCTAACTGACAGCCTTTACAAGGTCACAGCCAGGAAGAAATAAAAAGCAATTCATAATTAACCTCCATAACCTTTTCAATTTGTGCTTGTTGAGAGTCTATAGAAAAAAATAATACAGAAAAAATGTTAAAAAAGTAGAAAAAAATAAAATTTCAGTTATCCTTGTCAAGAAATGTACTCTTATCACATATACAAGATTTAAAACCAGTTTCTGTTTCTCAGGCATTGAAAGAGCTCTGTACTGTATGTAGTTGTTTGTTACAGAGCTTAATCTTCACCCTGACAGCCAGTGTTATGACCTGCAGGGCACAGCAGTGTTGGTTACAAGGCTTGTATAATATGAGTCATCTTTGATCTGCACATAGAGTCAGTTTGTGTTTCCCACCAATATTTGTCACCGGATTTTTGCACATGGAATGAGATAAAAGGGCTATACCCAAAAGGATGCTGAAAAAAATGCATTGCATAACCATTCTAATTTTATTTATTTATATCGCTGTGCTTTCTGCATGAACATTTTAACAGGATGAAGAAGAATTATGACAGAAGAAATTTAAAGTCAGGAACTGTGAGGAAAATTTTAATTTATCTTAATTCTTCTAGGTTTAAATTTAAAGTGTGTTGTTGCACAGGTACCTAAAAAAATATGAAACTGTGGTAATTCTAAAAAATGGTTCAATACTTATACATAAATAAATATTATGTCTCATGAATAGCTGGATTGGGATTATACCAGAGACATCTGTAAGTCAAACTGACCTTACTAACATTAGGTACTTTTTTTCAAGTGAAGGTCACAATGTCCCCTAAATTTTGCTGTCCAGCAAAGTGCTTGTCATTTATCTCATTACAGGGTAAAACACGCTTGCAAAACCTTCTGCAGAGAGACACACACCAGGCTGCCAGTGCTACAAGTCATCTGGATGCGAGTTCTGATCCAAAAGCTTGAGAGCTTTGTTAGCACAGTGCTACATTCACAGCTCAGCCCCGTGCTTCCGACCTGGAGCTGGTTCTCCAGCCAACTTGGAGAGCAAGCACAGAAAAAGCAACTATATACACCTAGCGTCTAAATTATAAACGAGCACTTTCTAATGCAGATTTCGGGAGTCCATTTCTGGAGTCAAGTTGAGTGCAGTTCAAACACGTGGCATCATGCCCCAGTTTTGCAAGCTGCTGGCTGCTCCTGAAGCTCTGAGAATTTTCAGTTTGCTTATAATACTTAGCAAATTTTGTCTATGGCTGAAGTGAGTGAATCTTGACCAGCCATTAAGGTTTCAATGATAATATTCAGACAAGAATGACCCTTACTCCAGCATCTATAAATAATCAAGGTAGAGCATAAGTTCCACTGCACTTGCAGTTCCGCAATTTCCACTTTTTGGAAAGATACTAATGAAATGAAAGGTAGCAAGCATAGTGGATATTATGATTATGCAAATTATTTTATTTTACTTTTTTAATTCAATGCCTGAACCATTACATACTGGAATAGCAATTCAACTTTAAACTATTGCATTTTCTAAATTTTCCACAAACTAAACCATAAAATTGTCTAGGTGAATTTTTGATAGGAAAAAAGTAAGCTCAGACACAGTTGAATAGGCTTAGTTGTCATTCATAACATGCAGCAGAAAGCAGTACTGACAATACTGCCCAGTTCATTTAAGTTTAGTGGGAAGATTACTTATCAGGGGGAGGGGGGAAATGCATTCAGTTTTTTCCTCAGACTTGAACAGGTACCTGTAACTACATTCCCAATACGATTGCCTTAGCCACATAGCTAGCAGCAATTTGGGAATAGGGTTCTTTCAAAACTTTTTTTTATTCTTTACCACCAGATTCAAAAATCAGAACTGACTTGCTCTAGCCTGCTGGTAGGTAGGGTGCTCTCAGGAAGGGCACCTCAGTCTTTTCTCTGGCTACAAAGTGTTGTTAAATATCTTCATAGCAACTGGAACAGCTTACACAAGAAAACAGAAATATCACTCCACAATACCCTATATTCCAGCAGACAGCACAATCAAAGGTGTGAAATTTCAGTTTGCTGAAAAGCAATAAAGCCAAATTGTAGTGTACATCACTATGGCCGTTCGGGCTTCATCATAACCCAAAGAGAGTATCACAGCAACTCTGAAGAGATAGAAGACTAAGCTACCATCATGCAAATTAGTTTTTTTAATCCAAATATCATTAATAGAAGAGATTTCAAATAACTTTTGCTCCTTTAAATTCTGTGAAAGAAATCTAATTCCAGCCATTTTTGCTTCTCTTCTTTAAAACATTTTTATTCCTTTGGCACTTATAGTAATGAACCACTACACTCTTTTCATATAAGATAGCACTCCCTTTGTTTTCCCCTGTTGATAAGATTTTTTTGTGGTAGAAATTTCAACTGTACATAAGAAATGATGAATTTTGTCATCCTCCTCCTCTTCTGAGAGAAGGTTTAACAGAGACTTTGCTAAGGAACTATCAGAAAATAAGCATGTGGAAAATCAGCATCTTCACTTTTAGTCTTAACATCTGGATTAGTATTTTTCCTCTCTTTTGTCAGCTTTCTCAGCAGAAGTGCTTTACCTTGTGAAAGGTATGAAGACATATATTTAAGGAAAGGCACAGGCATGACTCCTTGCTGTTTGTCTGGTTTCTTTAAATTACCGTTTCTATGTGTTTTCTTTCTCTGCTGCAAACATGCTGTGAATCTTTGATACCACTTCCACTGGGTTGAAGGATTGAGTCTGTTCTTCTCTGCTTTGTGACAGGAGATAAATCGTGAGAAGCAAGGGGCACATATTTTGTGCCAGTATTGCGTGTATATTGTTTCACAAGGTCTCAAATGCCCTGTTTCTTCTGGAAGCAAAATTGTTGCCCAGCTAAGCAGTTACAGTAATGCTGTGAAGCCCTTGGTCGATGGCGAATTCTAAATAGTTGTGCAATCATTCAAGTCTTTAGAGTTAAGCTGTTGTGTCAGCATTTTTCTACAGTTTGAGAGACAAGCTCAGCCACTAAGATTTTCTTCCAGTTAAAACACAGTAAAACGGAACTGGACAAGGCCTTTTTTAAACACCACAAGTTAAAAACTTTCAATAGTCAATTTCTAAAAAGCGTATCTAAACAAAAATACTTATTTTATTAATTTGAAAAATAGCTATCACTGAAAGGCGAGCTCATTACAAAGCTATAGGCAGGGCGACTTAACACCCTCTAGCCTAAGCCCCCGTTTTCTGTTCTCTGCAACTTTCACAGATGAATTCTATGTTTGGGTTTCTGCTTTAGACTGAATTCTAGTTTGTTTGGATTTTTTTTAATAAAGTCTTGGCTGTAGTGGTTTAACCACTTTTTAGAATGATGTCAATGGAAAATATATAATTTTGCTGATATTAAAACTATATTTTTTCCAGATATTTCGTAGAAGTGCTATAACTCTTTGATGTTTTGAGCCTGATCTTGACATCCTGTAAAGGAGTTTTCTTCTAACAGCTCCATAAGAGATGTTTTTTCCATCCATGAAAAGGCATTCCTCTTAGGCCACATGCTATACAGACAGCCATTTGCACAGCTTTTGAGGTTAACTACTATAATTTGCTTTGAACTGCCTGTGTTTTAGCGTGCATACAGACTTGATGACATTCGACCAGTGATCCTGCTACTCCAGCAATGCAGGGGGAACGCATTACCCACAGCAGTACTGCTTGTGGGCCAGGGGGAGCAGAAGTCAGCTGGCACTCATGAAGCAGCCATGAATTCTAGCTGAGATTTTATCAGTTAAAGAGATTTCAGCCAAAGGGAACATGCCAACAGCCTTTATTTCACAGACAGGAGAAACATAAATATTTTACCTGACTGTTGAGGTAGAGCAAGATGATATGTAAATGTTCAAGATACAGTTTAGTTGCACAATAATACACCGTTAACCTTAACAAACCATTCATTTTGGCTGTACAAAAAGTGAAATAGAATCAAAGAGAAATAATAAGAGGAAACTTTGTCGTCCCCTCAAACACAATCTATGCCATAACAGAATCGTTAGCCAAGACTACTAGCAGACACGGACAGCACAATACTAACAAAATGAAAAATTACTCCTAGGTTTTGATTTGCCCCCAAAACTTTATTTTAATGTAATATAAACATAATTTGGTGAGAAAGGAGTTGGAAACAGTTTTAACAGCATATGGCACTAACAATAATAGCAACATATCACTCAGTGAGATTTCATTCCTACTTTTGGTGAGAGGAAGCCACTATGCCTCTCCAATACACCTATAATTATGTGCTATTATTATTTTGCATTTAAAATGACTATAAGAAAGAGAATTAAAGTCTTTACTGTTAAATCAGATTAGACTTTACAGAAACATGCTAATCAATAGGACTGAGAATAGATCAATAGGAGCAGTACATTTGTATTTAAAGCACATATCCTTTAACATGGAATGCAAAACAGCTGCTATAGTATTGGACAGCTAACTAGACAGGTTTGTTGCTTCTCCACCTTTTTGCCTAGCATTTTTCCTCTCTATAGGTTTAGCCTGTGTCCTATTATGAATGCCTTTTCATGGACACAGGAAGAAAAAACACCTTTTACAGGACTTTTAGAGGACAACTCTTTTACTGGATGTCAAGGTCATGCTCTGGTGTGTAGCAGATGGGCTCTTTTTATTAGGAGAACAGCATTTTAAGCCTGAAGTTTTAATAAGTTTGCTGTTAGAAACGAAACTGTGACATGTCCTTTTGACATGTCTTTTTTTCTAACTTTCATCAGAAAATCTTGAAAACCTTCAGCTTTCATCTGGTTTATCATCACTTTGCCTGCCTATTTTTATATATTGAAGTACATTTTCATCACATTACTTTCTTTACCCAGAGAGAATGTCTCTCTTTTCTATACCCTCTGTTATTTCCCATTCCCACACTGTTCTGAAAACTCGTCAGTAGTTAGCCACTACTGAGTCAGCAGGAGGCAGCAAAAACTCTAGGGAGGAAAACTCAACTAGACAGGATTGCAAGGCTCTAGGCAAATTTTGCCAAACAGAGTGGATATTTGTCTGCTAAAAACAATTTACCTACCAAAGAGCCCACCAAAGAGTTTGCAATAATGAAACGAAGCAACAGGAACAAGCAAAGCAGCAGCCAAAACAAAGTCTGCCATGCTCTCTTAAGCTGACACTCTCACTTAAACAGCCTAACAACAGCTCTTGACAATGGAGAACAAAGAATTTTTAACAGTTTATAGAAATGTTTATGCACACATATGCAAATGTTATGTGTCTATGAAAGCTTGTACATGTAATTATGTAAAATGGGGAAGTGATACAGACATTGTTTTTGTCTGTTAAGATGTTAACTAAAAATATAGATCACATGCTTTCCTTTTCTCTTTTTGAATTTGCATTTTTTGATTATGTTCTTGCTATTTGTGGCCATCCAAAGTGACAAAGTCAATAGCTCAGGAAGAATGTAGGTAACTCACAGGTCATACAGTCATAGACCCATTTAAGCAATAAGGGCTTTCAGAGCACTTAAGTGGGCGGCAAAATAGGCTTTTAAGTAAAAGTGCCCAAACTAAAAGTTTACATTTGCATGATTTTCTATAATAAAATTGCAAAATATTCCTGACCACTCAAGGGCAGACCAGCTCAGGAGTACTGTCAACTGATGCAGGGATTTTTTTGGACTTCGATTTTAATTCTGTAGTTCCCATATTGTTCTTTGTTTAGTCTGCCACCTAGTCTCAGATTAAAAACTCAAATGAGCCAGCCAGAGTGACTGCCAGCAGGAACTTCCATAGAAGCCACCACTGAAGATCTCTGGAAACTTAGAGAACTTTCTAGATTTCTGACTGTGGTTTTCCTGTGCTGATGGACAGTTCATCTAAAGGAAACCATCCAAGAAAACATATAGTCTTTGCTTTGTTCCTTCTGCTGTCTTTATACAACCTATCAGTTTCCCCAGGAAAAGGATTTTGTCTGAGTTTCACAAATTCTGAGAATTCACACCTTTAGTTAATAAATGTCCGTTACACACTCAGAATATTTCAGCAGTTCATCAGTGATGTTCTCTGATACTTCTCTAAAGCCTGAAGTAGTAATGTCCAATTATATGTTTTAGGGAAGGGACTTAGTGGGTGTGGCAGACAGATGAGTGAACTTTTGCCTTAAACATTTCTTGGTACATAAGGTGCAAGCAAACCATAACCCCGAACAAGCCATCTGTTCCCGGCGGAAACAGGACTGAGTGCTGCGACCCCCAAAGTGGTCTCCCTGCGACCACCCGGGACACACCGAGCCTGCGCTGAACCAGGGCACGATCGGGCAGAGACTTTGGGACCTGGCCCTAGTTCAGTGAGAAAGGGCCCCAGAGCTGGTGCAGACTGGAAAGACATGGGAGTTACAAGCAGTCTGCATTCCTGTGCTCCACACTCCGGGAGGGAGGATGTGAAGGCTTTGAAGTGAGGCCTGCTTGGGCGCCAGGACCCTGGGAAGCAAAGCCTCCCCTCACTGCTGAAACAGTGTTAATTAGGGGGGTCTGGATTATATCCTCTTCTTCAGGACCTTGGAAGATAACACCTACTGTCACTGCTGGGGCAGTGCTAATTGCTGGAACAACACCTGTTTCTCAGGGCCCTGAGAAAGAAGGGCAGAACCCGAGGAATCAAAGCACATTTGTCAGCAGAAACCGCAACAGTAAAGATAAGGGAGAAAAGCAGCCTGCCTGGGAACAACGATGAGACCCAATAGGGAGCAGGAGACCCCAGACCCAAAAAATACTATTGGTCTGAACTACCGCGTGAGGGGTGGGAAACTTAATTTGAAAAAGCTATAATTGCCCAGGGATTTCTTTGTTCAGGGTCCCTCTTCGGAGGCACCCAGCTCGAGCTGTAACTACTGCACGCGTGTCATTACAATTTATTTATTTAATTTGCCTTGATTTGGCTCCGAAATTTTCAGCAGGAACCTAGGGTCGGACCCTGCTCGAGTTGTAATTACTGCACGCGCATCGCTAAAATTTACACCCTGGGCGAAGAGGACCAACGGGACGCCGCTGGATCCACGGGTGGTGATATCTCTTTCTCTGTCCTCCCCTTCGTCTTTCCCCACCTTTTCTCCCCACTTTGTGGAAAATAAAGTTAAAAGGTTGTATGATATTTGACCAGTTTTAGCGTCTTAATCTTGTCCTTGGGATCGTAACGAACCCCCCCCCCCCACGCCCCCGATATTGGATCGGGACAGTGGGTGGCAAAATAGAAACAAAGAATAGATGTTTATTATAAGCAGGGTTGAAAGTATCATCTATTTTAAAGTTGCTCAGTACTATCTATTAAATTCTTTTTTCACTTGCACACACTTTTATGAAACAGTAGTTGTTGGGACCTAAATTTTCTTTTCCAGGTGTCTGCTTTGGATTTATTGACTCTTTTATAAATATTATTAAATTGCAATTATTATTGTTTTTTCATCTCATTCATTTCTGAGAGAGACAGGAGAAAATAGTTTCCCATACTAAAAAAATACAAGTGACCTTTTCCATGGGATGCATTAGCTCCTCCATGCATCAGAATGCTAAAGTGAAATTTGTTGCAAGAATGACATTTGTGTCAAGGATGTGCCTTTTGCTCTTCCAAAAGCTCCTAAAAATGGCCAGACAGGTAGCTTTTGAGAAACACTAATTTGAGATGATCATCAGAAACAGGCTTTAGCAAGTACACCCCAAATAAGTGTCAAATTTAATACGTAAATCCTAAAAGATTCTGAATTGTGTTGATTAAGTCTATCTCTGTAGCTACAGCTCTGTACACCTACAGACCAACCAACATCCAGTTCTGGACACTAAAGCAAGAGCTGATCTTTCCTGTACTCCCACTTACTCTTCTCCTACCAGGCCCATCCTGACAGGAGGAGCCAGTCACCCAATTCAAACATAGAGGGGAAAAGAGCTAGATTTGAAGGTATCTGTCAAGGAGTTTGAAAATGAAAAGTAAAATTTGACAAGAGAGGGAAAAATTCGGACGTATAAGAAAGGCAAGGAGATACCTAGGGAAAAGAATCACAAAGAGCATGCAGAGAGGTAGTTAATCATAAATTGGAGCTGAGGAGAGAAGTGTGGGAAGAAAACAGTCTAAAAGATGGGAGTAACGAATGAATAAGTAGACAGAAGGAGACTGAAGCTCACTAGGCAAAGAGTCTGGGATGAGAAAAGCCTGCATAAAGAGACAGTGGGAAAAGAAAATGGTAAGAAAACAGGCTGATAATGTGGAAGGAGTAAACTGACTCAGAAGAGACTATTTATTTTGGTAAAGAAATTAGGCTTTGGTTAGTGAAACGTTTCTACATTAAGACAAGGGGGAATGGAAGAATAGCAACCAAAACACTGAAAAACAAAAACCTGATTGTGTAGGAAACCTAACTGAAATTCAGGGCATGTTCTGTCTTTCTGGCAATAACGGTGTGCAATACAAGCTCTGCCTCTCTCCTTAAGCAGCCCCTGAAGACCTAGCAAAACTTCGGTTGTCCTCTACCATGGAAAAGCCCCCCTTATACTCTAGCCTATCTGCTTCAGTACTAGACCAGAAATGACTGTTATTGATTAAACTGAAAAATGACAGAGAAAAGAACACAAAAATTATGTTTAAGTGCTTAATCGTTCTCTGAACTTTTCTACACTAAAATGTGGATTAAATTTCCAGTCTGCTCCATATATACAGTGGAGTAATGTCCCAGCAGGTGTTGTTACTTCAAGTTATCTTTTAACCTTAATATATGTATTTGTGGTTTATGAAGAAGGAGTTTATTTTAATCTTTGCTATTCTGTACTGCTGATGCATTTTCAGACTTTTGAGAACAAAGTCTAGCAGAATTAAGAAAGAAATAAGACTCCTCAAGATGAAAGAGGTTTCCCATTTGACTTTAAAAAAATTCAGGAAAAGCTGATGTGGCAATAAAAAGCAGCATTCTGAATAAAATACTATACGCCACGTGCAATGTCGGTTTTGAGACACCACACTGTTCTGTTCATGTTCATTTGATAATTCACTGACTTCAGCTCCTCTAGCAGAGACATTGAGTATGGGAGTTCAGTTCAAAAGCACAGAACTAGGGAAGATATGCATACATTTTTCACACATCTCTTTCGCTTATGCAAAGAATTTCTTTCATGTTAGGAGCCTGAAGCAATGAATATTGTGACAGTGGGGTGACAGAAGTTGAATGCATGCTTGCATTAGGAGAAGAATACGGACTTTGAGATACACTTATATTCTGTTAGATTAAAATATTTCTAAAATTAAGCAATTTGATAGTCATTGTGTGCATTAAAACTTGTATTACTTTGATATGTGAAAAAGTGATCTTGTCCCTCTTACCTGATTTCAGACTGTTTATATGACTAGGGAGTACATATATACCACAGCAGCACACTGACAGCCCCTTCTTATTCAACAATGCTGATATATAACAGAAAACTTAGGTATTTGGGGTTTTTCTAGGTTGTTCTTTCTTTGTATACTTGAAAATCAATACATTTGGGTAACCATTTTTTTGATTTTTAAGGAATGAGTGTTCTATCTGGCAGACTACAGTTTCATTTTGAAAGGACACATCATGTTGAATTACTCCTCCCCCCTTAAATGAAAAAGTAGTCTTCCCTTACAAATGTAACACTATGCATTAATTGATTTGTCCAGATTCTTAGGATTTGAGAGAAAGAATCAAAGAGATCATAAGTGGAAAATTATTGTGTCAAATGTTAATTCCACAGGATTTCTGTCAGCAGTCACAAGCTATATGAAATAAAGGTTAATATGCAATAAACAAATCATGCTATAATAAAAAAATTTAATGAATAAATGAACTTAAAATCAGGTTTTGCTATAAGAATGTAATATTAAATAAGATTCATCAATCTTTTAAACATCTATCAGTCTTTTAAGATCTGCATTTTTCTTCACATTTCTCATTTCTTTGTTCTCCTTTCCGACTTATATGTCCTATTTTTATTCTCATTTTCCCTACTTCTGTGCAGTGTTCTCTGTTTCATTTCTTCATATGTCCTTTTTGCACTTGCTAATTCCTTTATTTGCTTTTTCTTTCTCCTCTCTATAGCTCAGAAAATCTTTCTAATAGGTCTTTTTCCTCTGCCACCTGAACTCATCACTTCTCCCTTCATTTCAAAGGCACACTTCATTTTGTCCTTTTTCTACTCAAATTCATCACTTTCTCATTTAAATCTTCCTATTCCATTTCCTCTGTGTGAATATGCACCAGTTTTCTCTCCAGTGCCACATAATCTCCAGTGAAATAAACTATACAGACAATTTCTACTTCCACCATAGTCCTGGCAAATTTCTTTTGGCCCATTCAAAAACTAGCTCAAGCTCTTCAGGGCACATTATTGAGGAAATGGCTACTGTCTTATCCATTGTTCTGCTGGGTTAATTCTTGACTTCTTCTTTCCAGATGAAGAGGGAATAGTGGACTCAAACTGGTCTGAAGCTGATGAATTAGCTGTCACCCAACAAAACTCCCCAGTGCCAAGCGTATCTGACACTAGCACATCGCAGCGCTGCTTGGATGGTCTGCGGGAACAGATGTGCTCCCGTGTGACAGGCTAACAACTGACAGTGAAATGCTATGCCAACACAGTTGAAGTTATTTTCCAAACTGCTTCACAATATAAAGAATAATTTCAGAAGAAATACAATAGCGCAAGACCTTCTATCCAGCCTGAACATACTCTCCTCCTAACCCACGTTTAGGCAATCGGGATCTGAATACATACTCAACATGCATGAACTATGCAGCTAGTGTTAAACTTTACTATAAAAACTGCAAGTGTTAGCCTCTGTTGTTAGTGTAAATCTCCTTGTGGGAAGTGGGAAGACTCTGACTTTCCAAAAGATTTGGCAGTGAGGGTATTTATATACTGCAGCACACCTTCTCTGCATAGTCGAATGTCACAGTTATTTCTTTAATTAAAATTGTTCTAATGTTTTTTATGTTCCAGAAGTCTGAATTCACCCACCCACAAGTTCTGAATACCTTCATAATTTACATATATTATTGTGAATCTCCAGAGACTTCATTTTGCCAACCTATTTATGTCTATATTTTTAACAGAGCTGTGCAGGGGAGTTAAGCCAATGAGGCTATATAAAAGTATTAAGGTTTATATTTAAATTTCATGTGAATAGGCAATTTACATAGAATTGCACTTTGCTAAAAGCAGATTGCTGATTCTTATGTCTTTGACTTTGAAAATAACAGAATTCAATGTCAGTTTAGCCTACGGTATGAATACCCACTTTGGATAATCAGTAATGTCCCATAATTGTATACGAAAATCATTTAATGGTAGTTTCGGCTTCCTAGCTGGGTAGCAATTCATTCCAACCATCCATAATTCAATCAGATTACATCTTGTTTTACATATTTTAATAGATGCTTTCTTCTGGTTATTTTACAAATTATATATGCAAATGATGTATTAAATAATTAATGAAGCACCTTGTTTTGCTTGTAGCTACAAGTGATGCTTTTCTTCACAAATATATTTAGGCAGTAGTTCTCTTCACAGCAAGATTTTTGCATAATATTTTAAAAGATATTTAAACTCTTGCCGTGATGAAGGCTTATTTAGAAACACCAAGTATAATTTACTAACCTGATTTATGAAGCAATTTATACAATCTATTAAAATAGCATTGTAGAATTTTATTACATAGGGATACTCATCTTTTTAGAAGAGTCTAAATTCTTTAACACTTGGGCAACTCTGTATTATTACATTCTATGATAGAACAAAGTATAGCATGGTAATTATCTCTCCTGTTTTATTAAAGCTTTATAAAACTGTTAGAGGTTAATGCCGCAGTTATTTTTTCCTGCTGCCGAATTTTACCCTATAATACTCAGTGAAAGGGAAATAGCATTTATCTCTTATTAGACATATAGTAAATGATGTAATGGAATATTATGTGTTATGTATTTATCTAAAATTGTATATATAAATGTGTATGTGTGTGTATTGCAAGGATACTTTTAATAATAAAGATTTCATGTTCTGCCCCTTAACCTATTGCATAAAAGTGCCAATGTTTAAGTACTATTTCCATCTTTTTTCTTTTTTTTTCAACAGAATATTTAGCATAAATTCAGTATTTCTGTGAAAAAATGTTTTGAAATAAAATGGGATATTTACAGACACACTAGGTTCAAATCTTCAGCCCATTGTTTCCTAACGTGGTAATTAATACAGCAGTAAGTTGTAAGGTAGCTTTTCTTTCACTTATGGACAGGCCCAATATAAACACTAGCTTGAAAAGTGCTTTCCTTTTCAAGGTGCAAGATTTGGAAGCATGAAAAAGAGCTTTCATGCCTGACAGGGCTGGAGACTCTGCGACAAGGTGTAGTCATTTAGGCAGTTTAGGCCTGGGCCCTCACAAACATGACTACTTTCAGCTTCTGCAAATTAACCTAGGACAACGCAACACACAAGCACAGAGTGACTTCTGCTGAGAACACTAAGATCCTCAGAGAGGCACCAAACTCCCGATCTTAGAATATAACAACCCTACAGTTTTGCTTCCTGTAGTGAACCTTAATCTCAAATTTATGTTTTTACAAAACTATTGGTGAAGAAGTTTTAGGCAAAAAGTCTCTGTTTTCCTTATGAGAGAAGCGGTATATCTGACATTAAGGACAGCAGACCCTGAATAGATCTTCAGGAAAGGTCACAGAAGAACTGTAGATGAATCCTGTCACTTCTCGTCATTGTGTTGCAAGGTGTTAGGAAGATTTCAAGAAAAAGCAGTTTTAAAAAGAAAGTGGTATTTTTAAAAGGAAGTCCTAAGATATGCAATTAGAAATTACTATTTATAAAGGATACAAAGAAAATGTAACTAGAAAATACAATATTGGTGTATCTTCCTCCCAAACAGTTAAGTGTGTTATCCTTTTTTCCTGGTTCTTCTTTTTTTCCGGTAGCAATAGCAAACTGATCATCAGTGTGTCAGTGTTGGGCAAACAAACCCCTGAAGGCTTGTTTAGAAAACTTATAAACACTACTCTTTGCCTCAGGATGAAAAGCAAGCCTGAAAGCTGCCAGCATTTTGATATTTGCTTTACTCGTTTTAGTTGAAAGTAAAACCAATCAAGGAGATGGTGAGATTTATGTTATGCTGATTTCTCCAGACTGCTTTTAACTTAGCTCTTGCTTGGGGGTGTACATGCCTCAGGAATTTTATCAAGTAAAATCTACTACTTGCTAGCAGATTGGGGGTTTTTTTTAATCTCTAAGGTCATTGTACTTTACTTTTTTATTCATGCTTTACTTGGTTTATACCTTTTTATTATAATTTCATGTTCTACTTTTTAAAATATTGATAGTGAAAAATACACTACATGTAGAGAGCTCTTACATGCATAGGCTCCAAAGCATGCGATCTTTTGATGCAAAATCACCTATAGTCACTTGGGTGGTTTATTTCACATCCTGCTTATCAGTGATCAGTCCCACCACTGATGCAATGTGGCTTTAATTACTTAAGGATATAGCATTAGATGCTATGCTTGATTACTGATCCTCTCTATATATCTTCCCTTCACCAAAGGGAAACCCTAAACATACATCTAGATGCTTTTGAAGAACATGTGCAGATGTCTACTAGTTACGTTCTTTCCAATTACTGCAAACTTAAACAAAGATGTTAACCTGAACAGCGCTTGCCCAGAATGGTCATTTCTTTCTTTAAGAAATCAATGAAATATATTTTTAGTTGTAACTAATCATTACAAACATAAATTTATACTAGGGACTGGAGTGAAGAAGAATCTTAACAGGCTGCAAAAATTAAAACTTTTTTTTTTTTTATTTGATAACCTCTCAACAATCACTAATCTTCTGCCTCTCTGCAGAACTGCACTTTTACTTCATTGGACATTTGTCCTGACAGAAAAGCCTGCAGGACAATGCATTTAACCATAGTGCATCCTTGAGGATAAAGGATTATATTATGTTTAAAGTTATATAAGGTTAGCGTA
Organism: Dromaius novaehollandiae; assembly: GCF_036370855.1. Classification (NCBI taxonomy): domain Eukaryota; kingdom Metazoa; phylum Chordata; class Aves; order Casuariiformes; family Dromaiidae; genus Dromaius; species Dromaius novaehollandiae. The sequence continues at coordinate 24,883,289 of NC_088100.1, forward strand.
CAACTTTGAGATAGCTTTGTTATATTTTTGCTAAGTTAGAGGCTATTTAAAGTTTTGTATTGAAACAAAAAGCATTGAGTACCCTCATCTCCATGTACAATATGTTTTGCTGATGCATAGGCATTCTATGGAATTTCTATCACCTTCGCAGCAAGAATCAGATGTAGATAGACAACTGTAACGATACAGTTCCTGAAAATAGCTGCATTTATTCTGTATAATTACAGGCTCATGAAAAATACAAATTTTGCAAGGGTTCCACTAAATTTAACACCTGTGGAAGGAATGGAGCTTGCAGTGAATGTTTAAACTGAACTTCATACAGGATATTTGAATGAAAGCTGTTAAAACAATGAATATTGAATAGTATTTCTTGACTCTGAATTGACCCGACACAGCACTGATAGCCTGTGAAAATTCAACTTCAAAAAAGAAATGGTCTTTTACTTGTTAAGATGCAATGCAATATAAGCACAAAGGAAAAAAAGATGTTTAAAACTTTGGGTGTAATAACACCAAAATAAGAACAAAATCTGAAATTATTCCATTAAATGTGCATTTTAAAATTAATAATATGGAGTTCTTACACACTTTTTCATTCTTCCTACAATATTTTGGCAAAAAAAGGAATTAAAATGAAGTAAAAAATGAAGTAAAAAATAAAAAAACAATTTTGGGGAAAACAATAGGGAAGCTAATTTAAATATTAAACAGAAAAATAATACATTGATAGTTATGTCATGATAATCTTTAAATTTCATAACATAAAAATGGTCATGAGAAATAATTTTATCTTTTATAACTGTAATTTGAGAAGATGACCTTGAGCTGTTGTCATACCAGTTTGTTAAGCTGATTGTATACCAACTTACATATCAGCAAGTTTGTAACACATTTCTAAATATTGATCTTTTTAATATCTAAAAGGTCTTAAATAAATTGTTCTTTACTAGGAATAAGAATAAACAAGATAGAAAATTGTTCTATTAAGTGCGATTATTTAATCCAATATTGTCCAAGGGAAATGGCTTTTCATTAACAGAAAAGTAAAACTTGTACTAGTCATCATCTTGCTTCTATCAAAGTACATTTATCATTAGCAATATATAATGAAGAAGAAACTGCCAGTATATTTTAAATGCAGTGACTATATTGGTAAGAAACAAAATTCCATCCTAAAGACTTGCTGTGAACACCTTTTTAACTTTATATTGCGATGTACTAAGCTATTTTTCAAAGTTATCCAGCAGCAAAATAAACGACTGCTGTCATTCTTCCTTTCTTACACAGAATTAGCAATGTAATCCTGTTTTGCAATTAGTCACTGTAGTTTCAACAGCATGTGCCATTAATTCACCTTAATGTGCTGCGACCAATCAATACTGAGTCTGTAAACTCATTTGTTCTTTGGCTCTACATGGTAAAAATCATTGTCTTCAAATAACTCTTTTTTTTTTTTCCATCTGCAGGGTGAAGAACTGTTTGGATAAACTCTGTAGCTAAGCTGTCAAAGGATGTATCAATATATCCAAAATCCCATTCTGAAATGATGATTTTTAAAATATTTCCAATGACTTTTTTCTGATAATCTGAAATTTATTTTCAAATAATACTACAAAAGTCTGAAATTGCTTCAGTGAAGTTTAAGAGGTTTTTACTCAGTGACTATGTGCAGATAGCTTGCTTTGCAAAGAATACATTAATTCACGCACGATACATTTTGCGCAGATAAGGCTAAGTCACTCAATAATTAATATTTACTACGAACCTTTAACATCACCCAATACAAGCAACATGTTTTTAAAGAATCAGTTAGGCTTCACCTGTTAATATTTGTTGCTTTTCCAGAATGTGGAAGTTCCCTGCAGTTTGCTGTGCCGTATGGCTCAAGCCAGTATCTTGCATTTCGGCAAGAAGAAACTTGGGAAATCAGCTATTCCACACACCTCTATTCTCACTACTGCTTAACCTTTCTAACGCGACTGCACTGGCAGATTTGCATGCACCACATAAACCTGACAAGTATTTCCCTGTTTCACATGATATAATGGGTGTCACCTCGCTGAACATCTCTGGCATTACAGTGAGCTTGCTGCAGTACTGTGCTCTGTCTGTTCTTCTGCTGGTAAGGCGGCATGGCAAAGGCTTCCCTCCTCGGGCTGATCAGGACGCGAAAGCATTTACAGGGGCACTGGGTGGCAGGTGGCAAGTACAGCCCTGCCTTATCTATGCTCCATAGCACGGTGTCCAGAAGAAAGACCTGCACTCACTCATTATCCTTGGCACTTGGAATGACCAAGAGTGACTGCTTGGTATGTACCAGAGGCTAGAATTGAAAAGATTAACCATCGGGGTCTCCTTGCCTAGAAAATAAGCTTTCTTTTATATGGATTATGGTCACCTAATGATGGTCTGTCTTCATGGTCAACTTCATTAGGGATCCTTCTCCTCCTTCCTCCTGTACATCGCCTCTTTCTCTCAGATGTACAAGATGCTCCCTGTACACCCTGTCTATTGCAGATCTCTTGCCTGTGTATTTAGAGATGATAATTATCCTCTGACAGAATTGTCGGGCAGGAATATTGTTAGTAAAACATATTCGTACAAGAGCTAGAGATCAGATAAATTTGTATCTAACCAGTCACAATGCAAACTAGTCATAGTGGTTTTAGAAAAAGGACACAATCATTAAGGACACAAAGTTTGCAGGCTTGTTCCATGTTAGAATAAGAGCGAGTGACGATAGCAAGATAAATGAAACATCTTCCTTCAAAAGTATTACCTATTTATGTAAAAAAAAAATAAGTAAGGTCACTCAAGTGAGAAGATTGATCCTGCAATTGAATGGATGGACCCCCAAACCAGATGCATTAGAATTTGTTTTCCTTGAGCAGATTCATAAACTAAAACTCTCTCCTTGCTCCTCTGAGAAAACAGCTTCAGATGACCAAGACAAAATCCACTTGGCATTGCATCTGGTCAGTGTTTGTGGCAGCTCCAGCACTAATGAGGACCAGCTATCAAAAAGCATCCACTGGAGCAGTCTGTCCGTTTATTTTCTCCCAGTTTACTGTTCCAAAACTCGCCAAGCCCAGTACTTAAGCCCCCAGTAGGCCAGCTTACACTTTGAATAAACCAGGACCTCATTTTAGTTCAAATATCTCTCCCCTCCTTTTTCCATTTCCTTGCATAGATTAATCATGGTCCAGCTGCATCTGGCTCACTGCTGAAGGATACTGGCTGGCAGAAGCATTCTGGCAACAGACTAACTTGATGCGTTTCCTTCAGGTGTGTTCAGGAAAAAAACAAAAACAAATCAAAACCCTGCTGTTCATTCCCTGGGGAGGGGCACACGATATAATGGCTTTTTCCCCACAGTAAATCTACTGAGGCTCTTGTATCCCCAAGTCATGCTTCGTTACCTGGCTGTTTATAAAGGATGGCGGAGCAGTTGAAAGCAAGCACCTAGGAATGCAGGCAAGTCCAGGAGGAGAGGAGTGAGATATGACTGTACGTGACTGAAGTACTGTTCTGTATGTATCCCACAAGGGATAATTGGTGTGCTGGTGCCGAAATCCTACCCGAGTTGTGCCACTGTGAAACGGTTACTGCAACTGCTCTCAGACTGTGCCTGGGAGGAAGAGCCATGGGAAACAAGCAGGTCTTAGTGCTTGAAGGACATGCAGGCATACTGTGTCTGCTTTTTGGGGGCCACACCATGCTCAGTCCCTCCTCAACTCTCTCAAGATTAACCAACTAGCTATCATGGATCTGCTTCCATGTGATAGAGCTAGCATGAAGAGTTCAGGCACTAGATGCTTTCAAGAATTGTATCCCGTCAAGTCTCAAAGGTTAAACATTAAGCATAAAGAAGTCAACCTTGCTTATTGATTTATTTATTTTCATTGAATCAATCAAATTTCATTATTGATTTAATTATAACAGTCCAGTAGTCAGTACTTAAGTCTCACACTTATCTTTCCAGTATAGCTACCTATTATATCGATACTAAATTCTACAATATCTTCCTTTGTACTGCTTCTCCGTTCAGCAAAGCAGTAAGCTGGTCACAAAAATTACCAGGAATTAAATTACCCTTATATTCTCCAATTCAGAGAAGGATGGCAAGAAACCACCAGCTTCTGCTGTTTTTTTGTCCAGCTTACTATAGCGAACTACGAATCGTTGCACCAGTACTGATTTGGGAGCAAAGCAAACGTCTGTGTCTGCAGAGCCACTGACCTGTGGGAGCAGCCACCTGTGGGAGCACCCGCCTGTCTCCAAGTACATCTCGGAGTAAGTACCTCAAGTCACTAGGTGTATTTAAGAAAAATGAAAGGGGAATCCAACAGAAATGGAAATTGGAAAGGGAACATTTGCAGCTTCACTTACTGCACATCAGAAAGTCTGATCTCTATGGAGCCAGCAATGTCACTGAAAAGACCCACAGCTTGAGTAGTTATAGTGCTCTATTCATGGTGGTCTAAGGACATAAGCAAGACAAGTTTGTTTGCGGAAGTATTATCTTTTATTAGACTACTTACAGAAAAAAAAGAAAAAAAGAAAGACAAGCTTTCAAAAACACAAATGCTTCCTCACACAGGTTAGGAAAAAACCTTGTCTAGTCTTCTAACCACACACAGACAAAGGACTTCACCCAGGCATTTCCTTTCCCTGCCAATATATCAGAAAGAGCATGCAGAGCATCTTCGAAAGAGGGAAAGAAAATCTTTTCCCAAGACAATCTGTGTTAAGATAGTAAAATATAGCCTTTTAAAGTGTCAATTTCAGTAAGCAAATAAAAATAAAAATAATGTGTTATAAAAGTGTTTCAACACTTTTACACAAACTAATACATACAAGTCCAACTCAGATTCTTTTACTGACCATTAGAGGGGAGAAATTCAATAAATGTGTTTGATTTCATAATGTTTTATTTCAGTGTTAAAATTGTGAATAAGGTAATACTGCTGTTATAGTGAACCATGACTGTATTCACATTCTGTCTGCCACTCAAAATGGAGAAGTAAGCTTTCTAGTTTTATATACAGAGAATTTTGAAAAGATCTAGCACACAAAAATGGAAATTGTCATTTGTCTTTAATTTACTTGCCTAGATATTTGCTAATTGGAATGAGTTGGTAATATCCATTCTTATCAATCCTCTGAAGTTGAATTCATCATTACTTTTTAATCTATGTTATTATTGATAAGAAAAATGATTAAATGCTAAGAGTTTGCATCAGAAAGAGTAGCAGAATATATTTTAATCTAAATATGTGTGTTTTAATCTTATCATTTTTTATAAGTTTCACATAGGTGAAACTAAAGGTAATAACACACATTTTAGTTTTGTGTTGAAAAAGCAGACATAAGATATGGCTTCACAAATAAAAACACATAGGAAAAAAATACAAAAGACATATTTGAAGTCAGCAGCAGACTGCCTGATAATAATTTTTCCATAGCCTGTCTTGCTTTCACTTTCTTTAATTAAATGTCGTGTCTGACAGCATGTGCTCTGAGCCTGTAAGCAAAGATCACACAGCTCCCAGAAGTTCATAAATATTCATAAACAATGAAATAACCACCCATTCAGGTACCAACACCAAAGAGATGGATCAACTTTTTCTGCTACACCTTGCAAAAGAAGTTGCTTTTGAGTGCCATACCAGCAAAGTACAATATTTAACACAGACAATTATCATGCCTCTTTTGTTCCAGGGAGCATACCAAAAACACTCACTTTGCATAAAACGTTGCACTGCAGAAAGGCAGAGAACAAATCGTATCCCCTAGACATTAGCCTTCAAGACACTAATTCTCGCTGTAATTGTGGAATAGCACACAATGAGGCTATAGCACACAATGCTGTAGCACACAATGAGGCAAATGTAACCTGAGTTTCACTTCACTGAGTCCAGTGTTATTACACGAAGAATTAATTTATTCAAGATATGGCTTAGCAGTTACACAAGCACTTTTAATGAGTTGTGCATGGACACTGGCTTACCCTCTGGGTTTTTTTTGGCAAAAAAACTCTCTGCTATCCACAATTAAAATGCATCTTCTTATTTTTCTTGTTTTAAGACTGGCCTAATTAATGGAGAAAGAGCTCCAAGATTGCCAGTTGTTCAGGTAAAGGCATGACATTTTTGTTTAGAAAAAAAAACAACCTGATAGTCTCGTAGATAGCATCCTGCTTCCACCCTCAGACTATAGATGGAGAAAAAGGTGTAGAGGGACTAAATGGATGTCTTCCTGGAGCACATTCAACACGCAATGAAGGGGAGGTGAGGCTGTGGTCTCTGACCTCTTGGGGTGCTGGGAGTTACAGATGTGAGCCCTCACTGTGCTATAGCAGAGGACTGGAAAGAGGCAGTCACAAAGACATACAGGGTGGCAAGAATTAGAGAGCTTTACCTGATAATAACCAAGAGAAATAAAAAATATAAGAAAGTGTAAACCTTGATTCAGAGATGGATAAGATACCTTAACTGCCCCCAGTACTGGTCTGATAAAGTCCATATGGCACTATATCGTGTGGTTTTGCTAGCCTGAGTCTGCATTAGTTTTCCATCTCTGAACTCTAAACGTTCTGATATGTAAAAAGGATATATTCTTTTTTATTCTACAGACTCATATTTTTCAGACATTGCAACACCATATTCTGCTTTCTGCCCCCTCGGTATTACCAGCGCAGTTCTAAAACCAGTGACAATTGAAATGATAATGACTATTTTATGACCACTGCTTCCCAGCATTTCAATTTTTTTTTTTCTCTCTGATCTGTATGTATATTAAGACTCAAGAAGATACATGCAGTCACTCTAAAGATAATGGCATAAACAACTTACAGACAGAATTCTTGTGGTTACTCTCTTTGTTGGGCAACATCTTGACTCCTCTTGATTTCAGTTCAATTGCTTTTTTCACTGTGAAAACAAGCAAACAAAAACAAGATAATTTATTATTAAACAATGTAGAGAAGAAAATGTAGCAGTCAACAATGCAAAGCAACATAGGAGTCCTACAAACACATTGAACTAATTGCAATCCCTATGACAACTGAAGTAATTTTTGCAAAAACATAGTGATTTATTACATTTCAGAAGAAGCTGAGCTCCTTAATTGAGATTATCCACATTCACAATATTTTGAATTTAAGGTTCCTTAGAGTCAAGCAAAAACAAAAATCTGTCCTAATTACTTGTATTGATTTCCTATTTTTACAACTGCATAAGGCAAAATTTTAAACATTTTTACAACCTTAATTTCCTAAAGAGATTAATGTCATATACTCACACGATGTTACACTGTTTCGTTTACTTAACCTGTTTTGAATCTACAGGGCAATTTCAATGGTATTTAGAAAGACAGTAAGAGCTCTGAAAGATACAAAGTTTTATGAGAGAGAACCGATCCATCAGAGGTTTAATAACTGTTTAATATTTTTTTTCTCTTTAGAGAGTTAAACAGAGTGGTCTCAGAAACAAAGGGGGAGACATGGGAAGAAACTAATACAGTCATGTGCTAAGGAACATATGGGGTAGAATTAGAATTATAACGCTAGGAGAAAAGCATAAAAATATAAGAAGAATTAATCAGAAATTCACTAGTTAGGCAGCTCAGGAACAATTTGATCGATTAAAAATAAAATCAGATATATACAAAAGAAATATGCAACAAACCTAGACAATTGTGCAAAAAACAATAGCAGTAGAAAAATAGCTTAATAACTGACTCTGTCTGTGTATCAGAATGCCAAAGACATCACGATGCGTGTCAATAGTGAAAAAACATAAAAAGTAGGTCCTTGATTCATAGTAATTATTATTTCTAGAGCTTGTAGCATTTAATAATCTTAAGATGCAAACACTCATCCTAGATAAAAACATAAAGAAAAATCAACTCAAGCACTTCTAAAACAGCAATAATTTGCATCACATGCCATATAAATATGCAAATTAATACAACCAATCATCAGCTATACTTGTTGTCAATGTATGGCATATATTTTATGTTTGCTATAATATAAACTTATCTGTATGCAAATACTTGTAAGTAGTAAAGTGGTAGGAAGAGCAAGTTAACAGTTCTTTAAATATCACATTAAAATTGTGATTACATTGTATTTGTTTCTTTTTTGGATTTTTGCTGCTTTTGTAAACTCAAAGTGAAGCAGGCATTTCTTAAGTGTTGAAATTGGGCAAGCACTGCAGAAAGTATTTTTTGTTCTATGTATGTTGTGAAATGTTAGGCAGTGCACATATATTTGTGCTTAACCCTGGAAAACAGGTGTTTTCTCTCCATGAAATGTAACAGAAACACACACCACTGGCTGAAGCTAGATTCCTACAGTTTAAATAGTAACAGTAGGTGACTTGAGCTTTGAAGTCTGGAGAACTTTAACAGCCAAATTTTGGTATGTCTGAGCCTTTGGGTCCATGAGGTTAAATGGCTGTTATTTTAAGCAGGTACAGTCTGCAAAATATGATCTGTTCACTACTTGAAAGAGAAATTGATACCACTGTACACTCTGGCTTGAATGAACAAGTCCAACCCCTTCTCTAAAATAAAAAAAAAGTATTCTAAATCACACCTTTTATAACCATTTAAATCCTATTTGAATACCTCTTCTGAGGTGCCAAAGTTACAGTATCAGGCATTTTTTCCTACTGCCTGATTGTGTTTTCATTGAAAAGATTTTCCTAATGGCCAAGATGATTTCCCATTTAATAGCACAAAAAGAAGAATGGGTTAAAGTTAATAATAGCAAATATAAGCAGCACTTTCTGCCTTTCAAATTACTGCTTTTTAAGAATGTGCACAACCTTCTGCTATCTTCTCTTAAATATTTATTTAGGCTAAATGAATTTAATTCACTTTGGTTTTTTTTCTGAGTCGTGCCCTCAAGACTCTTTAGGAAATGGGGTATCCATCTTCTAATCTCTTCTAGCACCACTAGTTCAGTGAGGACCTCAGAGCTGAGCACTAGAAGTCCAGTCTCTTCAGTCTAGTGGAAAGCATCTGCAGAATTCCTTAACTTTGCACTATAGCTAAATTAAACCCAGCCATGAAGAGAATATATGCCTGGTATTCTTTGAATGGATAACAAAAGTTAAAGGAAATTTTGAATTTGCAAGGATTCTTTGTAAACATGCAAACCTATTACATTTTCTATTAAGCTCTTAAGTTTCTAATATATTTGAATCTGTGAAAAGAAAATACATTTTACCCCAAGCACAATTAGCTTACTGAACTGATTATGACAATTTAGCAGAAAGTATGTTTTGAGAAAGAATGACCCACTGAATAAAATTTCAACTGTTGGCTACAGGAGGACAACAATTGGATAAGTTAAAATACAACTAACTGAGACATGAGAAGAGCAGTCCCTTTGAGGTTTTACTGGAAGAGCATTATTTTCTAATTTACTTACAAATAAACAAACAGCAAAAGCAAAAACAAAAACTGTAGAAAAGGAGGAGAAAGTCACCTCCAGTCATAGAGATTTCTGTGTATATATATATATAATAGGCATATATTGCATTCAGATTTGGTGTTTATGAAAAATCAAATTTAAGTACTCCCACAAAATCAGTAAGCAAAATTTTAAAATTTTGAGTATTTTAAAATAATAATGGAGTAATCTACATCCATATCTGAAAAGAAGATGGTCTGAGACATTTGAGGTCTGCCACCACTCTGCCATTGAAATGGTTTTCCCAGAAAGCTTATTCTTTGTATTCTCTTTCCCATGACATTTAAAGTATCAAATATAACTGCAAAATAATCTATGTTCATTAAAGAGAAGTTAAGATAAAAACAAAAAGAATCTTACATATTTAAAACATCTGCGTATGTTTGGGACAGCAGGACCTAATATTGTTGAGGATGTTCAGAGAAGCAATGAGTTTAAGAAAAATATTCAAAAATAACAGTTCTGATAAATTTCAGTCAGAAGTTTGGTGTACAGACTGTGGTCTGAAGAACTGCAGAAAGACCTTCTATGACCCATTGACCAGATAATAAAATGGCAAACAAAATTCAGAGTAGAAAAAAGTAGTGATAAATGTTAGAAAGAATAGTCCTCTTTTCACATCTAAAATGATGGAGACTGAGCTGATCATCACTACTCAGAAATAAAGCCTAGAATTTAGGAAAGGCACGCTCTGTAGGGTTCAAAAAACGAAATGTGATGTTAGAAATTGTCGTAAAATTATTACATCACTGTATGAATTTGCAGTTCACCATATAACTTGACTATTGTGTACATTTCTGGTCCCTGCATGGACCAGAAAAGGCTCAAGAAGGCTAAAATAGAAAGGGGAAAAGAACTCAGGAAGGGTGATAGGCATAATAGGGATTCCCAAGGTACTGAATGCTCCCTGCCGAGGGATGACTGAGTATGCTAGGACTCTTCAGCTTTGGAAAGCAATGGCTTGTGGGGAAGGCGGTGGAGTTGTAAAAGAGGAGCAGGAGTGTGGTCAAGAGATTGCACAAGGCCTGAGTGTTCCCTGCCTTGTTTGCTCTAAGAGCTCAGGGCCAACAAGTGAAGCTAACAAGTCCTCAAACTAATAAAAGAAGGTGGTTCTTCATACAGCAAGTAAAAGACGTGTGAAACTCTTTGCCAAAAGACATCGACAAACGTGGATGCAAGAAGTTTATAAAGTTTCAAAGGATGACTCCACAAGCCCTTGGACGAGAGCCCTGTGGAAGGTAAACAGACAGACTACATCAGATTCAGGAGATTCCTGCAGCTAGAAATATCTGGTGATAGGAGATGTATTATCAGGGAAATATCACCATTTTTTCCCTGTTCTTACTTTTCTGCAGGCATCTACTTCAGGCCACTTATGGAGACAGGCATTGTCCTAGACAGATCCTTTGTCTGAATGTTTGTGGCTGTTCTTATGTTCTTATTTTGTCCTTGTGGATTGAAGAAATAGGCCAAAATTAATTCAGCAGATTAATTCTCCTCTTTGAGTTCACATTACTTTAGCAATGATCCTTTCCTTTAGACATTGCTATAGTCCTAATATATATACCTCTGTAGTATATGGAAGATGAACTTTTTTGAAAACTCATCCTGTATTTGCACAGCTGTGTAGCCTTGGCGAACACTGTCTTTCAGGGCAGGAGTCCAGGACCACCAATAGAACATGGATATTGCTCAGTTTGAAACCTCGGGCCTGGAGCTCTTGGGGATGGCCACCTGGGCACTCAAAGACACACTCTGTGCTGCCCACGGCAGTATTAGCCTCTCAGCACAGCTGAGTGCTTTTGCAAGGTAGCGGCTTGGATAGTCAGGCTATGGCCAGTTCCACATAGACTGGGAATCTGTGGTCTGCTTTCGTGTCCTTCCTGAAATATCAGGGGTATATGATCCTCAGCGTTGTTTTATATTACGATCAAAATGGTACAAATATCAAATTTTATATTAATTGTTAGATTACTTAGAACAGGAGTAGTGTAAGATTTTGTTTATCATTCAGTAAGATCACAGTTTTGTTCTAAAATAGTTCTAATACATTTTGAGGCATATGCACCTTACAGTAAAAGGTGCCAGATTCTAATTTCAGTTATACCTATGTAGATACGGGGGGGATACATCTTCTTTATACAATATTTATATACCCCAGACCCTGATTTGTTAAGAAAAATGACTGTTAATTAAAATCATTTATGATTTTATATAAATTTTCAATTTTTTGCTTTGAAAACAAACAAGTATATAGCATATTCTAAGCATTACAATACCTTTTTAGCTCAAAGAAGAATATTCATATATATTTGATCTTTTAATATAAATATACTGCAAAGAGTTGTTTAAATGAAATGTTCTTCCTTTACTCAGCTATGTAACTGTGTATAGAAGTACTGCAAAAAGAAGAGGAACTTATATTGTTTCTATATTCTGTTTCAGTGAGTCCACTACTAGAATGAGATTTAAAGAACTCAGTGAGTTTAAATCATTAGAAAGAAGATTTAGAGGAGCATTGCTCATGTTCAGGAGAGACTGTGGTGTATTATGACCTCGAAAATCTGTCATTCGATATATTTTCATTAAGTCTGAGCAAATAAACATAGTTGTCTTTTTCTTCTGCTTTGTCTTAGAGAAACATACATATATAAATGTTTATATATTTATATATTTCTAGTATGTATTCTTTTAGAAAGAATACAAAATATTAAACTCTGCTTAATATACAAACATCCATGTATCATAAATTGTTAAGACAGTTTTGAATATGTTATTTTTGAAAGTGAAAACAGTCATTGATAATATCAGCTTTATTTTCTGGAGCATAAGTCACTTCAGAATATCATGCTTTCTCTATATTCCTACTTCTCTGTGATTCAAAAGGAGGATGTTCTACATCTTTTTCTGCTTACATTAATTATACGCAGCAGCTCATTACAGCAGGGATGGTTTCCTACAATTCATATAGCAATGACTGTTCTAAAATTATTTTTATTTTCCCCAATTTTGTTTCCAAGGCCTATTCTTTGAAAACTGCCCTTCCAATCTCAGGTGCATTTCAAATTGCTCTACCAATTGCTCTATTGCTGAAGAGAATTAAATCTGAAGGTTTGATTTTTTACATTAGTTTTAAACAGTTTTCTTAACAATTATGCATGGATAAATAGAAGCTCTAAGCAGTTAGTCTTTCAAATATGCTATGTGCATTTATAGTTTTTACATACATATATTTCACTCGTGCAAATAGCTATATAAAGCACAAAGTAACTGAGAATCAGGCTTTGTGGATGTAAGCCGTTTTGAAAGCACTACCCTAACAATTTATAACTTTAAACCTAAATGGCTATATATAATTTTTTTGTAAATATTTGTTTTGTTTTACCTTTCCAAAAGTAATGTCAATATTTAAATATTAATATCTGATAATTCTCTTCCAGAGTCTGTTTACTTAATTGGTTGAAGTATTAAACTACATTTTGGAGCAAAGATGTTTCATCTGCATTCGTTGTCTAATGTGGAGAAGACAAAACAGACTTTTTTCATTGCACACCTCATCACCACATGCACCTTGAAAATGGTGACAACCTATATGAAATCTAGACAAAGTTTAGTGCTGCCAGAATTCTCAAGAAAATTCAATGTATTTACAATTAAAATTTTTGTCTGACACTGGAAGGTGCTTCTGAATGAATCAGTGATTAAAAACAAAAGTAACATGCAAGCTAACAAAAATATTTTTAACATCTGCAAGTTCTTCAAATATAATTTCAAGGGAAGAAATCCAGTTTTCTGTGATATTTATTAACAATTATGAAGTACTTCTTACTGTGGGTTATTGTGTTCTTGCATTCTCTGGAGCAATTAATCCTTATTTGAACTTACATTTGAAAATACACTGTGAGAGATCCTACAGAGTGCTGACAGCAGTGTATCCTCTCAAATTTAGAAGTTGTTTTGAATTTTCTCAGAGAACGTTGTTTGCTGGGACCATAATGAAAACCCTTCTAATGTGTTTGTCTTTACTTCCATCTGGTAAAATTTGTGCTAACTCAAATAAAATACTCAATAAAGATTAAAAAAAAATCAAACTAGAAATAAAAAAATCAATATAAAAACCTTTTCAAAGAAGATTATAATACACAATTACATATACTTCCTACACATTCAGAAATTTATACTCAAATGTGAAAATAACTGGAAAAGAAACTGCACAAATTATCCAAAGACATGTCTCTTTTTTAATAAAAGCTATCCCTGGATAAATCAAGCAATAGCCGCAAAGCAAATAAACTCAGAAGTGCTTTGAGTATGAATGACATTTGAAAACAAAAATTTCTGCAGAATATTGTCATTTCCAGTGAGTTCCCAGAGGAAATAACAGCAGCTTCCCACTAACTCCTGTCCCTTTTCAATGTCTATGTATAAAAGGAGTTTCTTAAGTCTGATGCTCTTTGCTGCTGACTTGGTGAACTCAGACACAAGTTTAACTAATTCGATGGAACAGCTAAACCAAATGTTATAATTAAAAAGCCAATGGAAAAAAAGTTGTCACTGAATAAGGGATTAATATTACTTTTTGTAAGTCAGTAAGGTTTGATAAAATACCACTAATATCATCTATTTGAAGTATAGTGTAAGCATCCAGGCATGGTACTGAAGCTTTAATCGCAGAAGCTTTTCCACATGGGCAGTAGGAAATGAAGCATAGATTTTGGCTAACATTTTTAATAATAATTTATTTCTAGGAATCCTTCTGCTCTGCTTTCTCTCCTTCCCCACTCCAAACCAACAAGCTAAAGCTCAAACACAAATGAAGCATCAAATTTGTAAGGAAAAATATGCTACTCTTGCAAAAACACTCTCCTGTACTGAAAACAGAGGGCTTACTCATAATAGCATTCAGAAATGACAGAATCAAATCTAAAGCTAGTTGATATTAAATTGAAATTATGCATCTGCAGAGATAAGTGAATATAATTTATATAAGATACAAAAAGGATATAGAGAGATTTCAAGGATATGATGGTGCTGTTAAGTTTGAACATGTTGTGCAACTTTAGGGAAAATCAGATCAAAATAGGATTTAGTCACAGATAGAGAGCTAATAACAAAAACTAGACACTTTAATCCGATAATATTGAAGATGGGTAAGATTCTGCCTGCAATCCTTATGTTCCTCATGCTGCTTATATAAACTTCATGTACCTGGTTACTTAAAATGACTCACTGGTAGGGTCCTAAAGACTATGAATGTCCCTGAACTATTTTATTGTTTTCTTATGCAAAGAGCTGGGGCTTTCTAAGAAACTATAATTTAAAAAAAATGTACTGAACTGAAAGAAAAGAAAAAATAGCTAGAAAATTCAATAGGATTTCATGAGGAAGTGCAAAAACGTCTTGAAGTAGCAAGATTAAGAGTGAGATAACAAAAATGGATTTTTGTAACTTTGAAAGGAAATGTTCTTTGCTGTTATTATTTCTGTTCTCAGGGTGACATTACTGTGTTAAAAAAAAAAAGGCAAAGCAAGTATCAATTTGAAATAGGCATTTAGGACAAAATTTGCAAAGCCAGTTTATCTTCTCACATATAGCTGATACATTGAAGGTTGGTTTCATTTTGTCTATAAAAATATCTGTAAGTACAGATGACAAGCAAATCAAATGCAGTCTTACAATCTTTTCATGCATCCATTTATGCACACAAATAGTTTGAAATCAGTGAAACCAAAAAGTAAGTTCAAGACAATTCTGGCCAGGACAAGGGCTTAAGAAGTTAAATCAAGTGTAGGGCAACATGCTGAAAAGCATCAGCTCAAATGCTGGATTTCAATAGCATTGCCTGGATTACAGACATACATCTTTTCAGGTATTATCATGAAAGGGACAAGAAGCTCACATGCTAATCTTGACCAGGTCTTGTATCACTATAGTGGTTAGAGGAACAGTGTCTGCTGGAGATAATCAAAGGCTATATCAACAGGGCTGTATTTGTTGTTTTCCTTGAAGAACCTGTTCATATGTTTTTGAGTATTATTATGAATTACTAGTAATTATACAGACAATAAGAGCATAGGAGACGTTCACCCTCCAGATGAAGCTTCTTCCACTGCAAACATTTTCTGATTTTAGAGAGAACTTCTTTTCATTTTTGGTTGAAGATGAATTTCAAATTGTCTGTATTACAATGCAAAAAGCTTATATTTGCTTGTCATGTCTGTTTTATAATATAAATAGCTTATATCTGCTTGTTCTATATTCTCAGGATGGCTATGAATTTCAAGAAAAGGTGTCTTTTCATAATTATTTTGAGTATTGCTTGGCTAATGATCTATGAGTTTCATATGCCAAATGTTGTACAAATGCAGGTTATCAGATAGTCTTTGCACCAAGAATTTGCAGTCCTATTCCCAAACAAGTGTAATTTTGGTTGTACTTTCATATGTGGGGAGGTGGCTGACATATGTAGCAAGAAAATTATGGAAAAATGGAAATGGAAGTGAAGATGGTATGAAGCACAATTAATTGTCCTTTTGTAGGGCATAACTGAGAAATAATTTAATCTAGAGAAGTTTTTGCAGAGATATGATACACTTTAAACATATTTAAGATAACCACAAAGAGGAAAGACACATTTCTCAGTTCCACTAGGGCTAAAAAAGTAATTTACAGGGCGACTTCAATTGCACAAGAAAAAAGCTTTTTAACAGTAAGAATGATGAAGCCCTAGAATAAATTATCCAAAGGAGCTGTGAAATCTTCATCACTAAAAGTTTTTGAGAGCATGCTAAACTAAAGTCTGATGAGAACAGTCCTTCTTTAACATAGGGTAAGCTTATCAAGACGTATTTAATCCTATTTTCTACTATTTCATAACAGTAACCTGTAACCTGAAGCCACTTGGATGAATGACAAAACCAGGCAGAAGCTAAGACCAAGGAGGTTTTTCCAAGCATATGAAATTGACTGATTACTGCATTTAACTGCATATATGAAAACAGGTATATGATGTGTAGTACATAAGGGATATCAAAGTCAGATAAGACACTAGAACCAGAATGCCCAGTTGACATAGTACTATGCTTGATGTAATCTTTTCTCATTTAGAGCTTATGCAGTTATAGCTCAGGAATATCTGTGTGGTAGTACTGTAAATATACAGATATATTTCCAGTCTAAAATTCAGGAATGTCAGCAGAAGGATACAGTTGTAAGTCAAGACACAGAAAGAGATAAAGCTCCATTTTTTGTGCAAGTGGTTGCTGGAAAAGCAGATATGATTCCAGAAGAAAGCCAACTCCTGCTCTTTGTTCCTACTATGCTCCTTGCAACAGTCCTTGCGTACATCTTTGATGACATACTGCTTTTTTCCCAGTTACCCATATACTTGATTATATTGCCAGGTTTTCCTGCTATGTGAAATCACCTGCAAAGCCTTAAATACTGGCTACCATTCAAAGCTAAAATATTCTGACATCATCCGCTGGTACTTCCTCAAGCTGCTTCTGCTGCTGCTCTGCTGAGTTCAGCTCTTGGCTGCCTTTCGCTGCATATTTTTCCCAAGTACAGATAGTTGAAGGTGAAAGGGAACAGCATATTTCCCAGAGCCTGGTGATTACAGGCAGGGAGGCAGGAAAGCTATGCCCTTCTTGCCCAGCTCTGGGCCTGGTGACACTGTAAGAAATGCACTTAAACATTTCTGCACGTTCAGATTTTAAGCGAAAAAGATCTTAGCTGCATAAACAGAAATTGAGACTCACAAGCAACTGTATCAGGTAACATTTAAATACTCTGCCTTTTTTCCAGTATACCAGCCTTCCTCTTGCTGTAGTAGAAGAAATAGTATCTTCAACACTTTATATGTTGAGAGAGAGTGGAAGAGATATCTATTTCACACACTTATATCTAGTTCTACATATTTTACAGAGTTCAATAAGTAACAGGGAAGTATTTCCAATAACCTTCATAGGGTTACTTTCCTGAGAGAATTAGCAAATTTATCTCAATAAAATGCAGAACTCATCAAATTCCTTTTGCTTTAGTCTCATTGCTCTGACTTTCTTCAAGCTGGGTACTCTTGTTTTGAAAAAAAAATTATTTTCTCGGTTCAGATTGTAGAGTGCAATCAAGCGCTCTGTTTGCTTTGTCTGCCCCTTGATTGTTCTGAGTTCTTCTCTTAAGAGTCATCTACAGCAGTACTACCACCTTTTGGCATTGAGGAAATGATCTACAATTCACAGGTTTCATGGCATTAGTGTTGTCTCTCGAGTTTGCTTATAGATCAAACATTTCTTTCTTATCACTCACGTCACGTGAGACCAGTAAAATAGATCATTAACTGCCTCCAGGGTTTTTTTCTGCCTCACTATGACCTGCCATACCATGAATTCCTTGGAAACTTTAGTATCTATGAGAATAAGAAAAAAATAGCTATCCTCAATCTTTCCATTCACTTTGACTCTTTTTTTTTTTTTTTTTTTTTTTTTTTTAACCAGAAACAGAAATAGTCTGACAAAACTAGTCTGACAAAAACATGCCTGGGTATTTTTCAAAGTATTTTCTTGACTCTTATTTCACTTTTCCTCATGCTGGTTTCTTCTATACATATATTCCAAGAAGTGTTTCACAAATACTTAGCATGTAACTATTCAACTTCCTGGTCAATGGGAATAAAATACTGGACCTAAGTAACAGACTTTGGAATTTAAAATTGCCAGTGTGCAATTGTCATAGCACTTCACAGATTTTGCCCTTTTCAAATGCTATAGCTTCGATCTTTCTTTTTGGTGGATATTTTTGTTTGTTTGTTAATTTTTGCCAGGATTTTCTACCTGACTGTAGTGTCACAAAAATCTCCAAACAGGTGTCTGTTGTTAACATCTGTTGAGCTTGTTCTGAGAAATCAAACATTATCCTGAATTCTGCATAGCAAGCCCTGGTCAAGCTATCTGTGGCAGAACAAGCTTTGAAATAATTCCTTTCTAGCTCTGTTTCCACAATGTCTTATTTCTCTTACCAGCATTATTACTATAACCACAATTAGTATCATTTCTCTTCCTTATCCTTCTACCAGCTGAAGACTCAGCTTTAGAGTCTTCAGAAAAGAAGCTTTTTCCCTCCTCACATAAGCATTCTTGACAAATCTCACTTAAATAAATTCTCAACAGGGAGAGCTTTATTGCTGGCCAAATGATGTCATGTCCCTGATCTCAAGCTCCAAGACTGCAATGAAATTACCTATATCTAAAGCTAAATTGTACACCTTTCACTCTACCAATCTGAAGAATGTTTTGAGCCAATATATTTCTTATATACATCAAAACAAACATGAAATTCTTTCCTCATGGAATCAGGAACTTTGGGAAGAATGAGCCTGTTGTTCTAATGCACCCATTACACTTCCATCTACCATCTCTATAATTATAAAATAGTGTTCAGCAATCATCTTGAAAACGGTTTCTTGCTTGAGTACTTGTGTCCATGAATTAAGTTTATGAAGGGAATTCTATGATAAATCCTCTGCTAAAACAAGGCTTGATAACATAGGAAGATCCTTGCAAACTTTGCTTCCTGACACTCAGCTATCCTCTCCTTGACTTTCTCGGAGGCATCACAATCTTCCGTACAATCTGAAGTTTGAGCTAAGTCACTTGAATAATCCAGCCCTCTGCTAGAAGAAGAATATGCTATTCCTGAAGAACAATGCTATTACCTGAAGAATATTCAGTTTAATATCCTGGGTTTTCTCTCATTAACGGCTTTCAAAATCTTCCCTAATAATCAGTATTACAACTCCAGAGAGAGTTTCACAGCAGGAGTAGATGTTTCTGCTACATGGTTACCTGTAAAAGCTGTAGGTTTTTGATCATGATCAGTTAGCCTCCTTGTTCCATCAATCCAGCTGCCTGCCACTATCTGACCTTCTGCCTGCTCCCTGTGCTGGAAATCTCTGCATGCGGTACGAGCAAACAAATGGCACGGCCCCAAGATGAATGGGTGTCATAGCAGATTCTAACAGAAATCTTTCTCTTTCTATGCGTACAAGTGACACAAAATCTGAAAATTCAAAATGAAGCACAGTCTTTTTTTTTCCATTAACCTTCTGCATGTCACTTAGCTGGCCACTTGCCCTGACAGACTGCCTTAGCTCTGTTGTGCTATCAATATGAGATATATCATAATAAAATAAGTTCAGCAGACATCAAGTCTGCAAGTATCCACAGTTCTGGAAAATAGTATCAACACAGTTTTTGCAGTAAATACTTATTATCACTGTGCACATTGTGTAGTATGTATGGATTGTCTCTGAAAAAGAAGTCATAAATGAAGTCTGATCAGTTCCTTGTTTGAATGGCACTTCCAGTCTTTCAAACACAGCTGTCAAAAGTTCCTATATTCAGCTAATCTCCTCAGCGCTCCAAGGGTTTTCTTCAATAACGTTTCTGTGGTACCACCCAGTGGGATAATCAGTGTTCTAACAGTCATCAGAAATTCCTATTCTGAAGTCAATATTCGACCACCTTGTCAGGTTTTTTAGAGATATGAAATCTGTAGTCTGGACTGAAAACATCTCTAAAACACAGCTCTTAAACTAATAATTTGAATATTTTCAATCATCCAGCTGAACTTGAATGGACTGAACTCTCACGTGGTATATGATGCAGAAGCTGTAGGTGTGGTAACTCTGACACCCTATTATTTGATGTTTCTTACCTCTTCTAATGCAAAACTGACCATGTGTGTTGTTCCAGGCCGCAGAAAATATAAAACAATCAGCCTAACTGGTTTTGTATTTACAACTATGTGTGTAGGTTATGCATGTTTCCTTGAAAACCCTAATTTAATTTGCCTACCTCCATCACTTGTGTAAATGCTCTTATTTTAAAATCTTAGCTCCATGTTCTGCTGTCCTCCTATACTGCTACTAGCTGATTTTAGAGTATTTGTAAGAACTATAGTTTCTTAGACATTTTCCAAAGCTGTATTTTTGCATGGGAAAATACTAGTTCATTGAAGGCATATCAGTTTCATTGCATCATCACAGCATGGAAAACAATTCCCTTAGAAGACGGGTAGCCCTGGCACAGTGCTGCCTTGGAATAAGGACTGTGCAAGACCTGGCTGTTGACTGAGCATGACATGATTCTTGACAATCAGCATCAACTGGGGGAATGTTACTTGTTTTGGAACTTAAAATATTTTGATATTTTCAATGTGTAACTTTAATTACTTTTTTTTTTGCAGGTAATAGGAGGAAAAAATGTTATGTATAAAAATGTGTACCAAAATGATACCTTTCTTTTTAACCATAAATGCAGTATTTTGAATAGTTCTAGTGAGGATACATGATGACAAAAAAAGTGGACTAATGAACACATGCTACCACAGCAGCATCTGCTTAAGTTCACATTATGAAGCAGCTACGCTTCAGCCTTTTTAGCAACACAGAAACTTTACTAGAAACTCAAAAAGCCTGTAGTATCTGCAGCACCCTGCATGGAAATAATACAAGTTTCCACCTTTAATAAGCCACCTTTAATAATCTTGTTTGTTCTGAAAGTGCCCCCAAATCATGAGTTCATAATATGCTCATATAAGATGACTTAGTAGTATGACATTTTAATAAAATGTCCTTGCATTAAGAAAAATCTGTGTGCAGTCTGAGGCTTTATCAACCATCTCCTCCATGTTGGCTCTGAGAAAGTACATCTAAACTTTGGACTGAAAATCTTGAGACCATAGCTTTTTCCTAGGGATCAATCTTGATAACTTCTTTTGGATAAATATGTTTTCTCTGTCACTGTAAGTCAACTTTTGCACCTTGCTTTACATTTGAAGGAAAAAAAAAAAACCGTTGTAATACCAAAATGTACCAGAAGATAGCCAAGCTCTCTCAAGAACGTGCATGCCTTTATGAAATGGCATAAAGCTTTAAAAATATATCCAAAAATTTTTAATAGTGTTGAACACTGAAAAAAAGAAAAAGCTTCAAGACTATAAATGAGAGGAACTGAGATGGCTTTAGCTTAAGGATGTGCTCAGTAAATATGGCAAAATACTTTGATTAAAGACTTTAAAGAGATGTTACGGGAGCAGCTATTTTAACAAGCTTGTTCTTAAAAGCTATACATGCCACATTAACAAAGAAAGAGTCTGAATGGTTTCTCTGGCTCTATCCTTATCATGTGGTCTAGGCTAATATTAAGCTAATAAAGGATGTCTTATAATTTTAGTACAGGGACAAACAACAAGTTTAGTGCAGGACACACAAAAAAATCAAACAAAGCTGTTTTCAGAGAGGCTAAATATATATTCAATGTGAGAGAGAATGAGATATCAAATATTGATTTCATTCTTATACTTTTTATTAGATTAGATTCTCCTTTTTGATCAAATAACATAAATTGAGAAACAAGCAAGCACAACCCAGTGACTAATAATACCGGGTATTTTAAATTCTCAGATGCCAGTGTAAGATACATTAAGGGATTCAGATTTTGAGACAGACTGAAAACCAGTCTGGATGTTTAAGTTAATTTCCAAAAATGTAGTTATTTGAAATCAACAGTCACTTACGAAGCTTAGGGCAAATGAACCTTATTTTTAATAATAGAAGCAAGACCTATTCATTCCTACTTAATAAACAAACATTCTCCAAGAACTTATCTCACTGTAGACTTGTACAGATTCTACCCCAGAACTGCACCAAGCCTTCTTTAAATGTAAATCGATTATTGCATGTAAATCAATTACACACAACTAAAGTTCTGTGCAAATAGTTTAATACACACTTACCAAACAAGTCAAAAGAAAGGACCCTCAAAATACCGCAATGCCTGTACTATAGAACGTGAGGAAATCTGCTATTGTAATGCCAAAGTAGGGAAAAAGCACACAGTGTGACAGACTTTAACAAGAGCAAGAAATAAAGGGAAGAAAAGAGTAAAGGCAAATTAACAAGCATAGTCTACCTACAGCAGTCATGGCAGACATACTGATACAGTTAAGAAAATAAAGTATGTATGCTCCTAAGACATGTATCATAGGGTTTAACATGACTTAACTAAATAAGCTCCTAAGTGCTCATGATTTATTTTAAAGAAACTAGCAGTAGGAAGAAAATAAATATGCAGAAATGTAGTTTTATCTGTAGGTTCAGTTTTAGCTATAAGCATGTTGAATTGTATTACTATTATCATGTCATCTCACCTTCATCAAAAAGTATCCACATAATATTAGTAAGGGTAAACAAAAGACAGTAATGTACTAACGTAAAGGACTGATGCAGAAAGCTGTCAAGTGCAATTTTTTATGGAAGAGCAGCCAAATGTATTAATTACAACTGGTAGATGATTAAAAACTGAATGCGCTACAAAAAGCAGCAAAGATGTTCTGTAAAATAATATATGGTAATTGAAATCAGATTTTTAAAGACATCTAGATGTCTAAAATCACGTGAGTGTTCACTGGAACTTTCAAATAACGCCAATCCACAATGAAGTAAATGTAGACACTGGTGAAAGTTACTTTGAAGGAGAGATTTAAAGAGCTCAACCTACTTAGCTTATCTATAAGATTGAGAGGCGACAGTGCTTCAAAGACGGGAATTACTGAGTAACAAAAGGCCTTTTACTTTGTTGAAGGAAAATATGCCCTCACTACTGGACACAAAAAGATTAAGCTAGACTAATACAATTGAGAAGTCAGGCACACATTTTTAACAGTGATGGTATTAACCACAGAAAAGAACAGTCAGGAGACATGGTGGATTATCTACTTGTTTGTGTTTTCATATCAAGATTGGATTGCTTTCCTGATAATACACTTCAACAAAACACAAGTTATTCTCTCAGTACAATTTAATGGGAGGTGATATGCAGTATCACTTGAGAGCTAGAAGAAAATTACCTCTTTTAGCTTTTTGACTTTATTAATTGCTTTTACGAATTTTCTTTTCTAAATTTACTCTGATATGAATGGCAATATTCATTGAAATGCCTGATTAAAAGTACCATGTCTGCATCTACTGAGGAAATACCATAAATTCTTCCACGTTATTTCAAACACCAATTCTAATAGTTTAAATAATGTGTAGGAAAGATAGATACATAGATACGTACTCATATGAAGACTCGCTGAATTATAAAAAATCTTTGAAAAGATCTACTTTACCTAGGAGTTTATTATACATTATTTCACTCATGGTTTTCCATTAGTACAGATTTATTACAGCAGCCTCTATTATATTCATTGTTTGACTTCAGGATTATCTATTTGCTAAATCCTGAATTATTCAAGGTAATCAAACAGAGCAGACAGATAACTTCTGGTGCATAATGATCAAAATGTCTAATACCTCTTTGAACCTTTCTGCTAACTTGCCAAAAACAGCATACTTAATTTGAAACACTCTGCCACAGAGATCAGAATTTTGCCATAGAAAGTGGAATATACCCATTAACCAGATTTTGCTTTGGAAAACTTTCTTTTTTATTTTATTCTCTTTCTAGGAATGTTGAAATAAATAGGTAATTTAAGCAGATTAGTTTTCAATAACATAGGAAAAAATATTATGATTTTTTTCTCTTCAGATAAAAACCTTTATATATATAAAATATTATATCTATATAAACACCCTTGTAGTGTTTTGTAAATACATGAAACTTAAGCAACTGTCCTATACTTGCTGTAAATGTGCAAAGCCATGGGACTCATTCCCAAATCTATTAAGTCATTCTGTTTCATATTGATAACCTTCGTTGCTAGGAAGTGGTACACCTGGAAATGAATTAACTAACACAAAACATTTTCCTTCATGTTATAGAGAGACTGTTAGCATTAGTTGACCTCTGTTGGTTTTTTAACGTATTTTTGAAGCACAAGCATAACCCAAATTACATACTTTGCAATTCCCACTGAAGCTATGGGAAGAAGCTTTGCATATCAGCATAGGCGAGGGCAGAGGGGTGAGATGAAAGAGGCCCACACGTGAGTGGAGGTAATGTTTTTTCATCTATGACAGTGTCATCACAGAACAAGGGAGACCAAGAACGGAGTCCAGCTACACCCACTGAGGGTGCTGACTTCCATGAGACCAGAATTTCACCTAAATAGGTTGCTGGCATGACGCAGGCATGGCAAAGCAGGCCTGCACTTGTTGCATGGTGATTTCTGCTGGTAGTGGCCAGCTTCGACAAGACCCTTTAAACCAGGCCTGCTCCTGACAGGATACTCTGAAAGTATCACAAAAATACCACAGGTCTACTAAGAAATTGAGGCATAACCTTTTTAGTACCAAAATCAACATCAAAAGATCAAGATACAAAACAAAATGGCAGGAGGAAAAAAAAACCCTTCACACTATTTCTGTTCATTTTTCAAACATCTTTTCACCTTCTAGTCTGCCCTGAGGGAAGTGAGACAATAAGGATGATTCAAGGAAAAGTCCAAAGACCCACCAGCCAAGTATACCTTTTATACTACATGGTTTTATTTATATATTCCTCTTGCCAAGCATTTAAAAACTATATTTAGTTAATGTATTCAAGCATATAATTCTAATATATTACTTTAATTATTCACTTCAATTCATATCAAATTACATCATATTTATTATCTTGTTATTCTGGCTACATTATTGCTGCAACATAGCCTTTCCCAATCAACCAAAGTTAATTTAAGCAAATAACCCAAAACATTTCATTTTCTTTCCTTTGCTTTTTGAACTGACAAACAGAATTATTAGAATTTATTTTATTAAAATATTGGAACTACCAATTAGATATAAAACTATGCATAGTGAATTTGCTTGTCCAGCCAATTTTGCTAACCATAAAAAAACTCTGAAAACCAAATTCTTCCTGCAGAAAGGAAAACGTCGCCTCACGCTCTGAACGGGGGACTGCCGCGGGGCACGGGACTCACCATGGGGTGGAGGGGAAGAGCAGCTGGGGACTGTGCCGGATTAGCCGGCACTTCACTTTTCAGCTTTCTTTCCCCCCCTCCCCCCCCCCCCCAGCAACTGAAGTAATGTCACAACTAGACAATCAAATGAAATAACAATGGGCTTGGCGTATATTATTGTTACTGAGTATTATCTGGGATTTATTATCTTGTGATAAATCTGATGAGCTCCAACAAATGGAACAATTTTAGCTCCACAGGCATACGGTGGCCAGCTCTAACCTAGAACTGAACTTAGAGTCTCAAAAGAGTAGGCAACAATAGGTACTATTTCATTTTCCATTCATTTGAGGATTACTACTTTTTGGAAACAAAGCTTAAGTCTCGAGATTAAATATCTTATTTCCAAAGGCAGCCCAAAATAGCACAGCAAATAATGGCACTTTAATCTTCTTCAGTCTGTCTTTCAACCATGTTAAACCTGCATATGTCTGGCTTTTATCAGTCTGTCACTTAAGTCCATTAAGTTTATAATTTGTTATTATATGCTTGTTCTTCCACAGAAGTGATTAAATTTCATATTACAAATACATTTTTCAAAGTACAAACATTTCCAAAGAAGCTTTAATACTAATGAAATAACAGTTCAGAGACATATATAAAGTAGGCATTCTTTTGTATTTGCCCAAGTGATGCAAACTGAGCAGGGCCAGAAGCAGCTGCTGTCTGAATGTGAACAGAAAGGTTGAATAACTCTTTTATAATATGCCTAGAGGAGGGACCATTACCTGCAATGACTTCCAGGACTGAGGAGTTCCAGTCCTCATCCTAATTCACAATGAAAACACAACAGACGTGCAAGATCAAAACAAATAGACTGGTATTAAAAATACTAAACATATAATACATTTGTAAAGTTGGGTATTCAGTATTTGGAAATTTTATTATATACTTACAAGGTGCAGCATTATGATGCAGTCTCTAAAGGCACAAGCTACAACCTTTTGAGGAACATCTTTTTGTAATTTTGTTGTGTAAATAACATTTATATCCTGAAATCTATTAAAAAAGTGTTTTTGCTACCAGGACCCTAGCATGTAATAACTCACCATCTGGAAAGGTGCAACAGGCTCCTTTCAATTAGTATCTAAGGTCTGCAAAGGACAATCAGAATTGTTGACTACCTTAGTTCCCCCAAAACAATGGAGGCTGCTATGGCTGTGCAGCCTGATCATACAGCTTTACCACACACACACAAATCAATTTAGGAATGAAAAAGCCAAACAAGCACAAAAAGGCAACACGGACTGATTTTAAAGGGAACATTATTTCTAAGAAGCAAAAGAAGAAAGTAGTCAAAGGAGCCTAAGAAAGAGGAGTCCTAGACGCCCTGAAAGACATCAGCCAAGATCCAGTGTTCATTACTGTGTCCCCAACTTTCCTCTGTTATTCCATTGGTTCCTAATTTTCTGGTGTATCAACAGAATAAGCCACATTGTTTTTGTTACCTCTGGTTATAGGTCTAAGACACAGAACTAAGATAAAGTAGCGCATTTAAACTCATAGTTGTCAACAGTGGTATTATATATCCTCAGTAAACTTCGTACAAATAAGCTATAAGTGCAAGAGATCACAAAATACATACCCACCTTGAACTGCCAACATAATATGGAATTGGACAGATATTTATTTTTAAATATAATCACCAGCATTGTTTTAAAGAAAAAAAAGGACTATGTATGTTAAATGTTTCTGTACGTATGTCATATAGTCACCAGAAATATATGGTTGTTGCAGTGTGTTTTGTATTTCTAAAATGATACAGGCCCTATAGTGTGTGGAAAAAAAGGAAGTTTTAAACTCATAAATGGCTTAATCACAGTAAGAAGCTGAATATGCTTTTGGTATGTGGGGTAAAATGTTGAAACAGCTGATATAAGTACAGAATTTAAAAGCACAGATGAAGTAAGAAACTGAGTGCATTTTTGACTTCCAGAGCTCTTCTGTTTTCAATGTAATAACTGCAATGTCTTCGATCTTGAATGATGACTTATGAAGTACAAAAATCAATAAAGATTCCATTTTAAAAACCCCTGCATTTTAATGAATATCTAAGTGAATGTAAGCAGCAAGTGACAGCAACATTGACATCCTCTTGTCTTCCTTTAAACTTGTATATGTAAATCTATGCAGGAGCCTGATGCTTGGTTTATGCTGTGCTAAGGAGGAGTTAAATTTCCTAGTGATGAATGTAGCTTCAGGATAAGAGCTTGATTAAGAATAATGAAGGAAGAAAACATTTTGCGAGGGGCATGCCTATGCATGGAATAGACTTTCTGCAAGTTGAATTTCAGGCATGTTTTTAAAGAAAAGACTTGACTGAATGCAAAACAATTTATTACAGAAAAAGCAAGAAAGCAAGTACATAGTTTGAGTAACTGATATAGGAAGCACATATACTTTTGTCAAAAGTAAATCTCTAAAGATGCCTGATCACACATTGATAACAGCTACTCAGTGTAAGAGTAGTAGTAGTACAGCTGTCAGCTCTTTGCAACATGTCCCTGGTACTTAAATACAAATTTCTACCACCATCACTTCCAGCTATGCTTAAAGAAAAAAGACTTTTGTGATGCATTTATATATTTCCTACCTTGGAACTGAGCATTAAATCCCTTCCGCCGGTGATTACTGTCAGATGTGAAATGGAGTCGTAACCAGTTCTTACTGCTGATAACAGGGGAAGGTAGATTCATACCAGTCAACCTGGAAGAGGAAAACAGTATCCAATGTAAGTCATGCAAAAATTCACGTTTAGACTACTTTAAAGAGAAAAAAAGCCAAGAAAAGCCAAAATATGTTGTTGTTCTCTTTACAATGTATTTAACAACAGCAATTTACTGGAATCTTGTCTCAATTTATTATTGGTTTAGTAACTATCATACTGTGAGAATTTTTTTTCCCTCACAGCTAGCCATTTTATGCTCAAACTTTTCAAATGACTTTTTTGTGAATTAAAGTAGAAAAACAATGCATGCGAGTGTGTGTGCGTGTGTGTGTGTACACGCGTGTGGCAAATCAATTAGCAAAAAAACCAAATTAAATTATGACAAAACATTATCATCTGCTTCCTGCTGTTTCAGTTACCTCACAGGGAACCAAACCTTAGGCCTTAAGAAAGAAAAAATAAGGGTTATGGCCATAATTAATGTTTATTTTCAATGATAATTTATAGGTATGTAACTACCCTGCAATAGCTGATTTTTTTTTCTGTATTAGCAAAAAAAAAAGAAGTTTAAACTGAACCAAATGCAAGGTAACTAGCTTGCATTAATTATGGGTATTATGAAGAAAGAGTGCATATAATACGGGCAAGAGGCCCTTGGAGCACGGTGTGTCGTACCATGGTCTATCAGTGCACCACACCATTTGTATGAACATGCTCTAGTAGTTACCACGGAGTACCTGATGTGCTGTACATTCATGTCCCAGTTTACCAGGTGGCTTTTTCTTATAGCTATACTCTGACTTTCAGATTTAGATTTTTTTTTCTTTTTGAATAACTTTGGAGGACTACAAGAAGTGTAGTTTCTCCCTTTCAAAAATGTTTACTATTTGAAACAAAACAAAATACAGTTATTTTAACAGATTTGATTGAAGGAAGGGATGGACTGTTTAAAGGAGAAGTTATATATTTCAAAATGTTGGGACAGGTATTTAATAGTTCTTAAAAGACTTGGTCAAAATATTCTCACTCAAATGAAGTTCTTCTATAAACTATGATTTAAAATGACTTAAGAGTATATTTTAAACACTTCTTGGAGAAGGCACTCTAAATATATCTAAGTATGCACTGGCATTGTCTATTTCAATACTACTTAGAATTTGGCTGTATCTTTAGGAACTAGAATAATATAGCTAAAAAGAAAAGAAAAAATAAAACCATTTGTGGATTACCAAAAGGATGATACCTTCTGGTGATATGTCTTAGTGACAGATGTACCTATGCTAAATCAAAAAGTTTTCACTATATCTAGGCTGCAGTTCACCTTACTGAACTGATAATTCATTTCCCCAAATACATGAACTTAGCTTCTAGAAACAGTGCTTTTTGTTTTCCTTTTTGAAATTAAATATACACGTAGTAACGTTATATCTTGCATTTGCAGAGCTCTGGATTTTAGTGTTTGTGAGACTCCTGGCTGAAATATTAAATTGTTATATGATTTAGACTGTACATGAAGTAAAAGAGTAAAAGAACATCATTATAAAAGCACATACAAAGCAGATCTTTCATTAGCCACATTTCTAATAGACAAACTGTTTTCCAAAACGCACATGCACACAAATGTCTTCAGATCTATATGAACCCTATGAGTTACAGATAAAAAGCCCCAAACCTTTCTGTTACCCTAAGACAGACAATGACAACATGATCATTAAACTGACACAATATTTTAAGCAACCCATTTTATCACAGTTCTAATTTAGCCATAAGATTTCTATGACACTGCATACTAGACAGGAATATGTTCTTAACTCTTGACTGGCGTTTCTATCTCTGCTTTAATTAAAGACAGTGAGCAGCTGAAACATGACTCCATGGCTAATTTAGTCATAAAGCTGGTTTGCAAAGCAAGCTTATAAGCAGCGTATGACACGTGGGCCTTTCTTAACTATGACAGCAGCTCCCAAATGCAGGGTGAGGCTGTAGAGCCCTGCTGAGCAAACACAACACATACACAGAAGGGAGCACCCTTACATAAAGAATTTCACTTGGTGGCATTCATCATGTGCAGGTAGGACTTCCCGACAGACAACAGCAGAGCTTCCAGGAAGGGCAAATCTAAGAGTCTGTGGGTACAGTGTAGAATTGCTGCATACACAATATATTTCAATATAATTTCAACTATAAATCTGGTGCAACTAAAGCAAAGTCTTATCTAAACCCCTATCTGATCTGAATGTAATTCTCTTCGGAAGAGGTTAAAGACATTTTAAGTCTGAAATGAGATGAAGCCTGAAGACTTGCAGCTCCTTAATATCAGACAGGGATTATTCAGGTAAAGCAAAGGGCCACATTTTCTAATATCACAGTTCTCCTTAGAAACTTTCATATAATGATCTTGATTGAGGATTTATCCAAAGCTATCATAAAAGAACTTTGAAAGTCTTCTTCAGCTCTTTTCAATGGAAGACATTTATTGCTAGGGGAATAAAACAAAAGAAATCACACTCTCCAGATACATTTAAATTCCTGTATTTTCCCCTCTCTGCTGTGAAAAGAACAATGCTACATTTTTGAGAAGCTGATTCTAAGGCCTAGCATGTGATAGCCTGTCTTGGATAGAAAGACTAATATCTAATCTAAATTATATTCATCAAGCTTTTCATAAGCATATATTCTGTGTCATTTGGGCATTTGCTGGAAATACTTGATCCGATTAGCAGAAGTGTTGAGTCTCTACTACTCATGTCAGTTAGGCTCTTAGCCTCTAAGATCAGGGGGTTAAAAATGGTTGTCACTTTGAGAAGCAACTGGTTTGAATGTTGTGTGATAAACAATATTCGAGGCCAGGCACTGAATGAAGAAGATTAAAGGAAACATAAAATGTTCATTCATTGAGTATCAATCATCTAGTGACCCGTTTAAGAGCAATCCCATGGGAAAACAAACAAACAAACAAATAGAACATCATTTTTCAAATAAAATTGTGTACTAAAGCAAGCACCTGAGGGCCGAAAATGCAGCTTGCACAGGGAACCTTGTCTCTCGCTTCCAAGTACTAGGTTTGGCACTGCCTATGGAAAAGGTAGACATTCCTAGGACTTCCTGCGCCTGCTGCCTGTCACAGCACCTCAAAGAGATACATGACCAGGTTTCCTAAGCTATAGAGTTGCATTAGTGTTGTATTATACTTCTGCTGATAAACTCGCAAGAAATAATCAGAATATCACTGTGCCAGCTACTCTCCTTCTAGGTGTGAAGATAGCCTGGCTGCAGCAGAATCACAGCTAGCAGGGGAGGCTCTCTTGCTGTTTACTACTGTGAAGAGTAAATAACCTTTTATCATGTTTTATTACTTTTTTTCGTGTTTTTATTTTGCTTCATATTCTATAATATCCTCACACAGACAGTAATCTACTGTATCTCTTTGTATCCATGTATCTCTTGAGGTGCTGTGACAGGCAGCAGGCGCAGGAAGTCCTAGGAATGTCTACCTTTTCCATAGGAGTGATGCGTTCCTTATCTAATATATGTCACATATAGACACAAAATCCTTTGAAATCTCCATTGCACTATCAAGGGATTGTGACAGGTTTTATTAAAATGGTTGATAACAGGTTTGCCTCTAAAATATTTTTGTGTCCCGCTAAATTTTTTAGTAGTTAGGAAATATTGTTTAACTTGAAGTTCAGGTTTTATAACATAATTTTACACTTAATTAAGAGAAATATCTACAGAAATAAAAAAGAATCTGGTTTTGATTATGGATTTGATGAAAAAGGAAATCAATTAATGTATTTATGTGAACAAGTAAACCAAAGCTTTTTCCTTTATAGGGTTGTTGACAGTATTTTGACTATAAACAAAACATGATCTGTTCTTATCATAGAAGACTACTGTTACTTCATTCTCCTGAAATTGAAAATGCAGGAAAGAATTAAGGTAAATAAAATCTGTGCTTTTTGGAGTTGGGGTTTTTTTTTTTTTTTTTTTTTTGGTCAATTCATTTACCCTCATCCTTCTGTCTATTTTAGCTATTTTTCTCATTTTGTGTTCAGCCAAACAGCAATATATGCTTGGTTTAACCTTGATGATATTTGTTCCAGAAAATAACAAAATAATAAATAAAATAAACTGAATCAAGTGTAAACAAAATAAAATGAGATTTGAAAAAAAACCCTCTGTAATAACTAGTTAAGATTAAAAACACACACACAAGCTTTCTATCAAAACTTAATTTTCCTCAGTTTTGAATACTTCTGCTATTTCTGTATTCATCTAACCACAGAAGTATTCATACTTTTAATGAATTTTCTTCTTTTGGAAATATTGTACAAACATTTACCAAGCTTCCATAACAAGTCTTTGAGTTAGGAGCTAAAGAAAACACAGGACCATAATTTTCAGTTTGGAACTAATTTCCATATTAAAATCCTCTCAGCTAAAATATTTATAAGAACATCCACAGAGACATGTCAAAATGAGAACTTGCAAGGATCATCCCTTACTAACAGACAAAATAATTGGAAGTAGTTTACAAAGGGACAAATTGTGATGACTGCAGCAAATACAGGAAGACTTTGTGCGTGTGTGTGTATACACACACACACACATATATATATACACACACACACATACATATATATTTAAGAGTGTCCCTAGAAAAATAATGTTAGAAGTCAAACTTGTATCCTTAAGATAGGCGAGACTATACGTGATATCAACCAACAGTAAGTAATAGGCTGCCTTTGTCCCATTTAGATGTCTGTAAATGTACAGATTTATGTTGGTACATGATTTACATTTGTATAGACACAAATCTGCGCATCTGTATTTACACATATTAGAGGGGACATGTGATACTGAAACAGGCATGCTGAGGCTGCAGTTTCACACAGAGATGAGATGATTTAACAACTTGGTGCTGTCTAGAAAGTGAGATGTGACTGTCTCTTCTCCATCTTCTCTTCCTGCTTTTACTACTCCCTCCTCAGTCCTTTGTCCCTATATTGCTCCTCCTCACTTGCATCAACTTTCCAAATCACTTATTTATTAACTTCTTATAATATTATTATATCACTTATCATTATAGAACCTTTTCACAGTCTGGTAAAATTTTTCTGTCCTATTTCCTTCTTGTTGTACTTATTGACTTTACAGTGAACCACGCTGACGAGCGAACTATTTAAAACAAAATTACTATAATTTAAAATAAAATTATTTCACATTATACTCGTTCCATTAAACAAATAAAAGTTTAAGGGGCAGGATCATACTCAGACTACTTAAATTGGAATTTTAGGAAGAAAACAGACATATTGTCCCAAAAGCTGATTCAAATCATACCTTCTCAAGTAGCACCAGAAGTTTATCTAATTGTCTAAGTAGAATTTTACGTACATGCTTAGAAGAACTGTGGCCTTGTGAAATGAGGAGAGAAAGACGGGATTCATCTTATCTAATTACAGCTGTCAGCAGTGTTGCAGTGTCCATCTCAACTAAGCTCCCTTTATAGCCAGTGGAGAGAAGCAAGTATTTTGGGAGTGTGCGTTCCCTGAGGTATTTTAAACTTCCACAGTAGTTTGAGATGAATCTCACCCTCAAAATGACCATTTTCCTCACTAATTTTTAAAAGAGCTAGGGTGACTAGATCAGTAAACATCTACATTTGAACTTCACCAAAGGCATATAAATGTTCTTGTAATTCAGCTTCTGTGACATGCCAGAACTTAGAACTTTTTTTCTCCCAAGACAACCTCCTTCTCAGTTCCGCTCTTACTTCATCTCATTTTGTCCCCAGCCTCTTTTGTGTATCCAGTGTGTATCACCGGGTGCTATACTTGCACATACTTTGTGTTTGCCTGGAGGTTAAAACCCAAGGCAAGATTTTTTTTTAACTGCTGTTTGAAAAAGAGCGTTATTTTACCCTGGTTTATTGATTCAACAGTGTTAGCAAATATTTTTCTTGATTATTGCTCTGATATTTGACAAACATAATAGCGACAATATTCCATGGCACTCTGGATAGAATATGCTTCCTCTGGAAGATCATTACTGCTCTCAGACTGGTGAATGAAAGAACAATAATTCCTTGTATGTCTAGGTTTTTGCTGATATATGACTTTAATAGTCCAGTGGAAGTGGAACATCAAGCTCTAGGACACAGCAATCAATTAGATTTTATTGTTCAGCACAGTGGTCTTCAACCCGAGCCTCAAGTACTGCAAGTTGCTCTTCCACAGCATTGCAAGAAGTTCTTATGTCCAGACCCAGGGAAGATATGTGCAGGGTCTTAGAGTTAATATGGTAGCTTTCCTGAAGGGGAATGAAAATTTAGAACAAGCTCACAATTGAACAAATATAAAGCTAAATTGTGGGCTTTATTCCATTAGTCATATGCAGTAATTGAGCACTTTGAATATAAAATTCTGCTTTAAAAATTCTTCCCTACTTGAGTGCAATTATTAATAGCTGCAATGACAAAATATAGATCTTATAGCACACAGAGTTTTCTGTTTAAAAGCTCTGCAGCTATAGTGTTTCTATTGCCCAGATGGGCCTTTTTTTCAAAAAAGCATTCTGAAAACTGTAAATCTTTTCCTGTATTCAAATTAATCCCTTAATGACTTCTCTTGTGATCCATATAGGGAAAGTCTGAATTTCTTCAATAAAATTTAGAAATTACTTAAGTAAAGATAAGTTGTCAAGCTTTTTTTCAATTTGTTATTAACAGTTCTACTTAGTATAATACTACATCTCACCAAATACGTTCCAAAAAGCAGATGTATAAAAGAATGTTCAGTAACCAATTTTAATATGAAATATTTATTATTTGCCAATGTCATTGCTATTTCTCATGCAGATGCCGATCTCCCAGAACTGTTTAATTTTAGTCACAGTACACAAAGAAAATACAAAACTACAAACACACTTTTTGCATTTTTAAAAAGGCATAACTGTTATGAAAAACTACTTTTATCTAAATGATATAAAAATAATATATTTTGCAGATAGTATGGGAATGTTAAAGTACATTAGGTACCTATTATACTTCTCTGTTAAAAAATATATGGTCTAATACTCTGAAAAATATACTCTTATAACAAATAAGAAGATATATCATGCAAGAGATAGTAGTGATGTCAGAAGACATTGTTAAGTCTTTCCTTTTGTAGCTACTACTATAAGATTTTTCAAAACAAGCTAAAATGAATACACAAATATAATGAATTGAAGAATGTTTTTCATTTTCAACTAATATGATTTATATTACTTTGATTATTTGATTTATATGTACTTTATATCGGATGGGTTGTTTGCTTTTCTTGAATGAAAAGGCTTTAGGTGTCCCATTTGGCTTTGTAATAAAATAACTAATGAAAAACAGAAATTAAGAAAGAAAAAAGCTAATAAAAGAAAAGCCATTGGAAAAAATATCTCCTGGATTGTGTCTCTGCGGTGACTATGGGGGCTGAGTTTAGGATCAGTTTGACATACTCAATAATAAAACATGAAAGGAGAAAAATCTCATGATTGCCCCTCTATCTCCTTTTATGGTCCTCTATTATGGCGTACTCACACCATAAATCAATGAAATGCTGTTATCTTACAATACAGTTAAACAATAACTGGCGAAAGAACATAACTCATTGATTCCAATCCATAGATTTTTTGAGAGGAGCTGAGAGAGAGGATTTCAGGTTTTCAAGGATAGGGTCATACATATTTTAACTTAATTTTCTGAAAAACATGCACTGTCTTCTTACAAGCTTTGAGACTGCATTACTGTTTCAAAATAGTATCCCACGAAATATGTTTTTAAATACCCCTATTAGATTTATGGAATTTTATAAGCTACCATGGGAGAAAACAACTCTCATATAATCAAAATAGAGGACAAAAATCACCAGGATCAGAAAGTTTCATAAATATTGTTCAGTCTCTATGTATATAGTAAAATAGATTAATTGATCAGCACAAAGTGACATGCTACAACACCATGTGGCATACATTCAGCATGGTTTTGTCTGTTAATGAAGTATTATGCTTTCTTTGCATATCATGCACTTTCCTTTCTCCATAAATATGTTTACATTTGCTAGAGCTTAAAAGTAATGAGTGACAGGTCTAAGAATTAAATAACTATATGTCACAGTATGAAAACAGTTTATTAAAAATTAATAACAAAGCTTACTTTTTTAAATAAAAATAAATACGTTAGACAGTCGAAGATAGCCCAAGGCATAGAATCCCATCTAACTTTGTACCTCCTTGAATCGGAAAAGCCTGACTCAGAGATGTATCCTGGGAACATATGCTAGATTTCAGCATTTCATTTCATGTACCTAACTTATAAAGCTGAATAAATTCATCTAAATCCAGCTCTCAAAGTTTTACCTACTGCTGTAAGTAGAAAGAAGCTTGAGGAATCTTTGTCCATTCAGAATCCAGCGTGCTTTACAGAGAATTGGTATGTATAAAGAAAATGGAGTAAGCAACAGCAGCTAACTTTACACATTACAGCCTAGAGCTTATAAAATGGAAGTACTGGATTCCTCCTCAGCCTAAGGTTTTTTAATAATTCCTGCAGACCACAGAAAGTCTTGGTCATCAGAGTATGGGGTGCCTAGGAGGAAACAGCAAAGTGGGGTACTCTACAGCCAAGACGCAAGAATCTCAGCCTAAACAGCAGAAAAGAGAGATCTTGGTGTATATCCTAAGCATATTACATTGGTAAAGCTGGAGATCAGGAAGATTTCAGTCATGTTTCCTATATTGCTTACACATCTGTATTAAAATACTACATAAAAAAGAAGCAAATGTATGGGCGAATAGAAAACAGAAATATCTCTATTGTTTGCTATCCCCAATAGTTGCAGTAAACTTTTTTGAGGCCTACTGTGACATAATGCCCTTTCCAGACAGCTTCATGCTAACTTCTTAGGCACTGTGATTCTCCCTAGAGTCGTAATGTCATGATATCTAAGGGGTTACTGGTTGTTATCTCTCCTTTGTAGCAAGGAAGATGCTTCAGACTCTTAATTCTTATCCTTTTGGATATGGTCACTGTTAGGCATATGTGCTTCATATAAACCAGGTATTGACACTAGACACCTATCATCTACTGAACTATGAGAACTTCAGTCTAGAATAGTTTCCCAAATAACATAGTCCTTGACCTGTTCTGAAAAAGATTAAATATTATATATAATTCTATTCATTTTGGCAGCATGGGAAGAAATTCTTTCCAGTCTAAAGGCAGGCAGCAGCTTGCCTAATGCTCACAGAGATTATAAAGCCATAAAACCCCACCTGTGCTCAGTAGTCCTCTGACACCTCCAGCCTAAACCAGGTCTGTCAAGTTTCTGCCACACACACATCTGTGCACATCTACTTCTCTACATGAAAGACAGGTGTATTGTAACTAAAAATGGTTTTATACCTCTCCTCCATAACACAATCACATGACTAACCAGAGTGCAAGAGTCTGACAGCTGTAAACAAGTACCATGTGCCTTAGGATCACTGCACACTAAAGCTAGGTCTACGGCACAGCACTGGTCTCTGTCATCATGACTCAACAATATATGAAACGATTTTTTTTTAAATATACCATCCATTATTTGTGTATTCCAGCGCTGGCCTGGGCTGCTTTTTAAACTCTAGCCAGGACCTACTGAGTGTGGGGACCGTATAATCCGCACATGCCTTCTGTATCTGCAAGTTTCTGTGTGTGTGTATATTCCTATCTTCCTCCTACTCACCCAAATCATAATTAATGTGGTTTACTCTTTCCAGTCAGCAATGCTTTTCTTTGAAACTGGGTTGGTACATATGTTCCACAGTATGAAGCCATTTTGTACCAAAAGTAGCTTCACTGCTTATAGTGCTATTAACAGTATTTACTTCACATTAACCAGGTCTCCACCACTTCTCCTGCATTTAGCAATGTCTTGAAGAGAAGCCACCTTTCACACCAAGTTGCTCTACGGACGAACCACAAAACCTCTCATCATCTGAGCAGGACTTATACAAAGACTTTGAAAGGAAAAGTAGTATAACTACCAACTGACTCAGATCTGATTAAGGGTTTTGCATTACTTAAAGGAAGGGTGAAAAAAAAATAAATCTCAAAAATGAATGTGCAACTCCACTTGTTTTTTCCTGAATATGTAAAATATATCATCATAATGTCATATTATCCACCATTATATATCTTGGTATTAAATTTAAAAAATTCCAATATTTTGACAATTTTTATTTTGTCCTCATTCTTGCAGAGGTAAAATTCAGCCTTGCCTACAATAATGAGCTAGCTGTAGTTTGCTGAATACAAGGAATGTTCACATTGGCACAGTCAGCCTATTTTTTTCTGACTTATCAGTTTTTCTGACAATTATTTATGTCTTCTCTGAAAGTGCTTTTCACTTTCTATGTGTGGAATTCACTGCTATGAGATGTGATGTAAGTCAAAATGCTACAGACTTATAAAGAACTAGTGAAGGGACAGCCCATAAGTAGTTTTTTAACTGCAATAGCTGAATGAACCATTCAGTTCAAGAATGCTGACTTTTATAATATAGTGAGGGTAACTGAAAGAGAAGTTTTTCTTTATATTTCTTGTTGTTTATACTATTTCCCTAAGCATCTGCTACTGGCCAGTCTACGAAATGAGCTAGTAAAAACTGTCGTCTGACTCAAAATGTTCATGAGACTCTTCAGCTCAGCAAATTACCTTTAAGTCTCTCATATAATATTGCCTTTTAAACTATTGTCTCCTAATCAGCTGAGATTTAATTCGGCCTAATTTCATATCTTGGTTTTCATTTCTGGGAAATAAATAAAAGTCTAAACAATATACATTGAAACAGAAGTTATTTGGGATACCTGTACAAGATTTTCTATTTCAGCTCTTCAGTTTGTTAGGCTTATGAGTTTTATCTTTTAGCTCTTTTTGTTTTGGAAGCTGCTACGTGAAAGATTATTTATTCTTCCTTCTTCCTATGGAATAAATACAACTAGTATAGGAGTGTTCTGTATCAAAAAGACTCATATCTGTAAATCCCCTCTAAAAGAAATACTAAATTACTATTAGACAATAATTAATATATTTAACGAAACAATAGATGTTTCATTAAAACAAGAACTGATATGAAAATTGAGTTCCTAACAGAGCTACTGAAAATAATACTAAGTGGACATAGCTCCAGAATTTAGGTAATGGAGTTTGAGAATTTGAGTCTGATTAGCAGATATACTGCTTGGATGAAACATGCTAGAGTGACTGCAATGGAACAATGATAATATTAAAACAATCAAACAGCCTTCATGCTCGTATCTTCACCGGGTAATATTGAAAAAAGGTTACCCAACATGTAGGTATAATCCTAAATATGTGTCTTAATCTGTGTTCTTCATATCTATGAAAAGTAGATTTTCCTTTGGGATGGCAGATCTGTGCAACTCCATCTCTTTTTTTCTAAGCATGCTAAAAATTGTTTTAGATAACTAACACTGTATTTGCTGATTTCAGTATGATATCTGTTTTATCGATATTCAAGTAGTAAAATTACCCTTGCTGGGTTTGGCTGATACTTGGATTAACCTTTAGTTGAAAGGTTTCCCTGCCAGTTCTAAAACTAGTCTTGAAATAGAGCTAAGGCACATCCAGGGTATATCTTGTCAAGCAAATTGACTTATTTACTAAGGTTTTCATTACATTAATCATATTTTCTATATTTACAGCTATGTCATTAAGTAACAGCTTATGATTTGTAGTTTTGTAGTTTAGTCTGTTTAAGTGGGAAAAAAGTAACTCTACTTCTACCTAAACCACAAAGTTTCCCCCTAGAATAAAATTAGTGAGGTAAAAATACAGTTTTCCAATGATATATTCTTAATGGATTCCCCCCCTTTTTGTCTGTAAACAGTAACCTTAAATAGTAATCAGCAAACAGAAAAACTTGGTGTCCACTCCTGGCCCCCAAAATCACTGTTTGGTAATTATCAGAAAATGATAACTTTTAAAATGAAGAGTACCAAACAACGACTACACTTAATACGAATTGATATTTAGCTACACTAGGTTCACAAAACTTGTCTTATTTCTTTGAAATCATAATGTATGAAATACCATTTCCGAGTTGCATCAGCAGGGTAATGTCATGCACAGTACCTACTAGAGTTTGACATAATAGGTTGAATGCATCATAGCTAAAGAAAATTTCACCCTAAAGCTGAAAAACTGAAATAAATAAATAAAACTTTCTAAACTGATTTAAGACTTTTGCATTCTATTTTATAAGCGCTGGTATATTTTACTCTAAAGCATTGTTATTATGTAAATAAAATACCAACATATTTGGTTAGGCTCTGAATTAACTGTTTGGTACCTTATTAAGTGAGAGTAATCTCTGTTGGCTCAGCAGGAGAAATCTCTCTCAAGTGTCACAGAAAACAAAATAAGCAATAGAGCAAGTATTCGCTAAAATAACTCATCTTAATACCAAAAATCAAAAAGCCCCCACACCAGACTTTTTCATACACAGCCTGCCAACACATAGTGTCATGCAACAGATGCATTCTACTTTTGTAGATATACTCCTGAATCCTATGTATGGCATATCTGCAAATGAAAAACAAATAAACAAACAAAAAAACAATGTGGACAAAGGTTAATGACAAAGTCACAGAAAACTGAAAAACAAACAAACAAAAAATTAATAGAGGACATTTTCCAAAGAGTTACTATTAGCATTTATGATACTAGACAATTAAAAATATTTAAGTTTCATTTGGTGTTCTATAGTAAATACTGAATGTAAAGAAGATATTTATGTTATGTTTTTGGCTATGTATCATAGCTCCAAATAAATATTCCTCAGACATTAATGAATGAGATAAAATGCGATGCACCCTCATATCAAATATCATCTAACTCTGCAGTAATGCTATTTCTAAAATGATATAATTATCAGTACATCAAGGAAGCAGGTGTTCTGCTCTGGGATGATACTTGAACACTACTATCTTTCTAATAGGTTCAAACTACTACAGCAAATTATTCATGAACTGAAAATTTCAAAACACTTATTGAAACTTCTACAGCAGCGAGGCCACAGAGCATGCATGCAGTATGTGTTGCATAGCAATAAAAGGACAGGCACTAACAGGAGAGAGTTCTGGGAGGATTCCCCGCAGTGATGTGACATACGGTTATGTTAGCTTGGATAAACTGCTTCCCAACAGGGTTAATTAGACTGAGAGCAATGCTGTGCTAATTGGGAGTGGTCTCATCTGAAAAGCCTTATAAATCATCATGTCAATGCTCATGATCTTCATTATGGTATTCAGTGCTAATCAATCTTGATGGTGGTTCTCTGCAGTGAATAGTGGGGTGGGGGGAGAGAGAAGTCGTCTTCTCTAAAACTGACATCTGAATAAAACTGAGCTATAGCTGTTTATGAAGCCGGGTGAGTAGCTATTTATTTCAACATTTGGGCACAGAATTTACTCAGTTTCCTTATTTCTAACTGCATCAAGAACCAGATTCTTCATTCTTCCTTCCATGACATTATACCTGCAACACCAATAGCAAGATGAAAGTTGCTTCTGTATTCTTCTTCAGTACTAAATGCATATATTTTTAATTTTATTTAACTGAATTCATTTAGTCAACCAGTCTTGGTCGGTGCTAAGTAAGCATGGAGCTCAGTAAGCAATATTGTCTGAATTCAGACTGCTCACAAACCTTTTGGGTGATATTTTTAGGGTTTTCAGGAAAAGTAGCCCAGCTACAGAAAAAAATCAAAGAACATTTCTTATCTCCTTCTAACAGCCAGCCTCTGGCTGGAAAGAAAGTAGTAGCAACAATGAACATTGTGACATAGGTTTTTTTACCATGGCTAAAAGGCAAAACCTTTGAGCTAGCATACTAAATAGCTTAGCTAGATAGAGACACTGCTATTTTTAATTGCTGAAATGATGACTAATTTACTGTTGTATCAAATGTTCTTTGAAGCAGCCCATAATTTTTTGATGTTTAATGCCCACATCAGACATACTACACCAAGCCAGATTAACTTCCTAATACATCAAGCAGCACCAAGTAATTCTAAGATAATTGACAGGATTCTAAAAATTATGTTTATATTGTATGAAAGACATTCTTAAAAAAGATTTCATAGACTGAGTATAGTATAATATTATATACAAGAGTTTTTTTCTTTCTGTGCCTCAGAGAAGTAGGACTATTACTTCTTGACTTCTCAGAGATGACTTCAGATAATCACATTTCTTGAAGAATTAAGAACCAAAAGCTCTTTTGTGGAGAGTTATCCTTCACCCTGAACCACACTGCATCCACTGCTTTCTCAAGAACTGCAGATCTGCTTCTTACTGACTGACTTGAACTCTGGAGTTTAATTCTATACAATTATGTGTCCCTTAAAAAGAACAGATTTTTCAAAGGACTCAACAACTAAGTTCCTAATCCCTACGAAATTTCAATAAACCTTGATTAAGTAACACCCACAGGCTCCTTTAAAAGTCCCACTGTGTAAAAGTATAACATTACATATATTATTGCCACTGTTTCCCTTATCACTGCTGAAATTTTAACCAAGATATTCTGTTGACCCTCACTGGCTGTTCCGGTTCTTTACTGAACACCTCTCTCATTTTCATCTCTGTATTTTCAAATATTTCCTCACTTCTTCACAACAGGAAAAACGAATGATTTATGTATCCTTCTCTGCTCCCTGCCACCCTGAACATATCATTATAATTCCTAGCAATTAAACCAGGTGCAGATTCTAGATTAACCAACAACAGCAGTCTCAAATTATTTGCAGCTACGCAAATAGAGCAGAAAGTTTACAGAAAGCTTCAACAGACAGGTCAGTAAAGGAGACAAGGGAACAGCGGGACAGTCCATTAAAGTTAATTAGCTTGTTAAAGTAATTACTTTACATATTAGGTATAATACTATCCTGAACTTTTCTGGTTTATTTTTCATTTATTCCTTCCCTGGGATAGAAAAGCAGTCTCACACATGACCTGTGAAAAGCTCCACCTCCCAACAGCATGGATAGAGGGGGAAAAAAAAAAAGCTTTAATTAAAGAAAAAGTATGCTTTTTTTTTTTTAAGTTAGTCATGCTATTCTGCATGTTAGGGCTGTGGTTCATCTTAGTCCCAAGAAACCTGTCTGCCCCATGAAAAAGGCTTCACCACCAATAACATTCCAGGTGAGTCTCCTCCCTTCTCTGCAAAGATAGTACATTAGTAACTGACTGCGGGTTAGAGTAAGTGACATTAAGATTATGCCTCCATTTTTCCCATTTTAAATACTTTAATCAGAAACTAATCGCTATCTTCTTTGAAGATTAATTTTATAAATTGACATGATATGGCTACATTAGGTATCATCTCTCACTCCTTGCATGGTTAAGAGTGAGAATGGCAAAAGTAACAGGATTTGGTTTTTTTAAGAGAAAGTGTACAGTGACTGAATGAGGGAAACTAGACAACACACCCTTGTAAAGCGTAAAGTTTGTGTTTGGTCTATGTCAGTATACTAATAGTGGCCTACAATAAGATATATATGTATTTTTTCCAAGCCCTGGATATCTAGCAGCTTGAAGTATACAAGTCCATACACACACCTATTACAAACTTACTCAATTGTTTAGCAATGCAATAACTGCTAATGAAACTCCCCAAATTTCAATTATATTTTGTGTTTCCTGTTTCAGATACCCCTCCTCCCACTAAAACTCTGATATTTGACACTTAAAAATACTGTATCACTTACTAAAAAGGTATTAGTTTCATCAAAAAAAATCCAGCACTTCCATTATCATTGGAAAATAAAATACAAAATGAAGAAAAATATTATTGAACAGCACCTTTCTTAAATTGTATTAACTTAAAAAAAAAAGCCAAAGACAAAAATAATTAAAATAAAAAATATAAGAAAGCAAGGCTTATTTAGATCTATGTCCAAATGCAATAAAAAATATTACACATCCTTGGAGAATGCTAAAAGAGTTGTAGAGGTTTGCTGTAGGTGGAAATGAAGGTATGGATATTTCTTCTTAACAGTTAAACTGAAGAATCAGTTGATAGTGATTAATTTCATGGGAAAGCTTTTGTGCAGCTCCTCAGAGAGCTCTGGGAGCTAATAGAAGCATTCTGGTGCCAATAGTACTACTTTGACCATCTTAACTGTCTGATAGAAACTTCTGACCAAGAATCTCTGCCACTCTTCCGCTTGGCAGCTTTCTGTGGCCTTCAGGAGTTGTACCCATAAAAAAGAGCCCATTGCTGTCTTACATCAGTAAATCTGTCAACTGCATATTTCCCTCCTCCGAGGGGCAGATTTGTGTAACTACCAAATTTGCTTCTCAGTTTTGAAACTTTATCCGCATACTTGAATGACAACCTCTGCTTTGGCTGCTATCAGATATTGAAGCAAAAGGCTCTAGAGCTAAAAAAAACAAAACAAAACAAAAAAACAAAAAAAACCCACCTTTAACTTTCTATATGATACCAAAGGACCAAGCTTCTAAGCTGATTCTTGTCGCACCCTTTTTGGCATAATACAGAAAACATAGTACACTGCTACTTATACTGATTTAAGGGATATAGAAGTAAAATGGATGA
This sequence comes from Dromaius novaehollandiae, assembly GCF_036370855.1. Classification (NCBI taxonomy): domain Eukaryota; kingdom Metazoa; phylum Chordata; class Aves; order Casuariiformes; family Dromaiidae; genus Dromaius; species Dromaius novaehollandiae. The sequence continues at coordinate 24,928,067 of NC_088100.1, forward strand.
AGAATGCCTGAAATGTGAAATACATATTTCTGCATTATTATAGCATCAAACGTGACCACATCATCTCTTCACATAAGATTTGTACTTCTTGACTTTATTAAATCATTCTAACCATGCATTACGAGCAGACACTGGTTCTGTTCAAGACCCTATGTTGACTATCTTAAATATGCATTTCGACAGCAGGTTAAATGGGTTAATTTTTTTGTTTATTATAGAATATTAGGATGCTGTCACTGGCTTTGGAAACAAAATATGGCTTTATTGTTGAAAAGAGAATAATCCAAGCCAGACCATATGCTTTGAAAGACAATATGATCTATATATGTAACTCTCGAACTGGGGTTTTGTTAAAGTGGATTTGTAACGTTTTGTCAGAAATTCATGTTAAAATGCAAGCATGCTTCGCATCTTCTCTTGAATGGTATCTTAGGTTCAGATTCATTGGAACAGTTAAAAGCATGGTGAAAGCAAAGACAAACAGCATAAAAACTTAATAATTATTAGGATTTATGAGATTAGGGCATGCCAGAGAAATGGGCATTCTTCAGCTATAGAAAAAATTGAAGAATTGGAAGATTCTGATCAGAGAATTGAGGAACAGAGCAAGAAGAATCTCCTCTCCTACTTTTTTTTTGTCTTCTATGGAGTAAGGAGGGCATTGCTAACGCAGCAGAAAATGCCATCAAATTGTAAGTGGGTGAATTTTGTGGTATATAGTATTTACTACAGATGGAAAGCAAGAGTTGTTAAAAAATGGAAATGAAAAGAGAGTTCCAGATCCTTGAAAGTGTTAACTAAAAGAGCAACTAAAATGAAAAGAAGTAAGACAAAATCTCTTGCAATTTGCAATTCTTTCTCCTTTGCATGAGGTTGATGGGGCTGGTGAGATAACTAGTATTTTTGATTGTTCTTGTGACCTATGCCAGGGAAGTTTTAACTTTAAGTGGGGAGGATAGATTGGAGGGTAGAGAAAAGATTTAAATCTGTAAAACAAACTACAAAGATAGGCTTCTACAGCATTAGAGTAGCAGATGCAATAAGAAAAGCTACACAAATAATGAAAGAAAGCAACAAATAAGAAGTCATAATCCTTTGAGTATATGAACACTAATAGCCAGGAGCTGACAAAAAGCAATTTAAAAACAGAAATAAATTCATAAAGTATTTAGGAACAGGAGATGGCTACCAGTCAGAAACTGCAGCATTAATTATGACTTCCAAAAGAGAAGATTTATTTTTCACTGAGATTCAGTTAACAGACAACTATGATAATGATATTAAAGAGCAATTCTAAAAATACAGAAAGCTGCAGTACAAGTCCAAATTACTGGAGGTCTGTGCTGAAAACACAGATAAAAAATACAGCTATTTTCTATTAATAGAAAATCTTTTAAATAAATATAGAAACACAAAAGGCCTTCAGAAGAAAGAAAGGTAAAAGAAGGATAGTTCAATTGTAAGAGCACCAGAATGAAGTGCTTAAGTAGTGGTTGAAGTTTATATTCTATTTTTTGCAATATATTTCATTTTTCAGTGAGTTATAGTAAAATTTCAAGTTTCTGCTAAAAGTGATTATAGTATCATAACTTTAACAAAGATATTATTACACTATACTATAGTAATCCAATTAAACTCCAGACATTGTAGTGAAAAAGTCTGTATCAATGTGCTCTCCTATTACAAAAACTTGTCTCCCATACCACTGAACACTTACTTCCCCATCATTGCATGGCTGTCTGATTTTTATTTTTCTTTTGATCTGACCAGCTCTTTTCTAAATAAGTTATCTATAGGTCAATTAAGAATACTGCAGGTTAGCATTTTATTTATAAAACTCACTGTACTCACTATAACTCACTGAAATATCTTAGCATTAAGTCATTTTATTTTAGATATTTCTTCCTTGAAACAACTATATTTCAATTTTAAGTAAGATCAAGCAATTCAGACTGTATTCTACAGTAGAATATAATTTCAGTGGTTCATTAGATTAAAGCTTGTGAAACATACATTACATTCCTAAAAGAGGCCTTATGATGTTTAATTTTCTTCAAGTACATTTTATAAACACTGCTGACACCAGTACAGTGTGTATTTGTTATCTTCCATGATGCTAAATTACATCCTGAAGCTACTATTCTCTTAAGTCAGTTTCTGTAGAAATATTAAATTGCAGTGGTAATGAGCACTCGCAAAATATCATTATCAAGTTCACAAATCCTGAAATACCTTTAATAACTCGCCAAGACTGAACTCATACTGGACCATTTCTCAGGTGCTAAGGATAATGATAAAGCATCTTACCTATTACCAAGCAACCATTTCAGATGACAGAAAAGCAGATTTAATTCTTGTTGGTAATGTCCTTATTGGACAGATCAATCTAAAAGAAAGTAGTTCAATAAATTGGTCTTTGTGTTTTGCCACAGAACAATATCCTCAATAATTTGAGTTTGTATTAGATATTTTCAGACCATACAAGAGTTGATAGTAACTCTTAAAAATTCACTGAAGATTAAAAAATTGCTTGCCTTCCTAATAATCTGGAATATTGGAAGATCAGCTCCCACACCTGAACAAAAACAGGTTTGAGATTTTACAAAAAGCTTATGATTAGTTTTAAAGAGCAGTGCTTACTAGTTGGTTCTTCAATGTATGGCCTCAAAAAACAATTTCTATCTCATGGTATTTTTTAATTTTCAAAAAAATAATGGTATATTACAAGCATAAACCACACAACATAAATGCCTTTGATTACGAATAATGATAACTATGATGAGGTTTTTGCATTTCTTGCTACAGATTCAGGCACTGAGTTATTGCTTCTCTCTGCGGCCCTTCTACTGCATTATGAATCTCCTGTATTACTCTTTTCACATCAGGCACACATACGGCAATGAAAACTCCCAAGCCACTACTGCACGGACAATAATTATGGAAACAAGTTATATGAATCTTAGAAATAGAAACATATGCTGCTGTTCAAATAGGTTAAGTGAAAGCAGAGAGAAATCCCTCTTAATAATTAATACCCTAGCTAATTATTTTTATATGGTGGAGAGAAAATTCCCTGATTCACACTTTCAGTCTTCCAGCTGAACAGAGAGAAGGAATGGCAACAGCAGGTGAGATGAGACTGTTTCTCATAATTCTCCTGATGATTTTTACTCCCCAGCAGCACTAGATGATTGGGAAGCTGGTCATCTAACTGGCAGTTCATCACATCAAGGTTATTATCACATTAGTCTTCAAAAATTGTCTGTGTCATCTAACCTTTTCTTTTTTAAAAAAAGAATATTTAATTGACTTTCAGCATAGAAACCAATTGCTTTATCCCTTTGCTAATAAGAAATATCTACACATTACCATTTCAGCTAAATTCTCCATTACACTTCCGTGTACAAGGAGAAGTTTTAGGACATGGGGCTGGGGCACTAGATAGGATGAGAGTGATTAGAAACAGTGAGTGATATCTAATGACATGTTCATCTCAACTGAGTCCTCAGAAACCCCACAATACAAACGTAAAGGCGAGATGTGTGGAATGAGATTTTTGTCACAGTCAGAAAGTCACTGATTCAAAACTGTTAAAACAGTCTAGCACACAACTGTTTCTAGCTTTCTGCTTCTGGATAGCTGGTCAGTCAAAGGAAAACAGTTTCGCTTATGTTAGTGGAAAAACTCTAATTTTACCAGCATCTATTTAACATGAGATCCTGTTCACCAGCTAATACAGACCACTTGTACAACTAGGAATAGCAGATGTGCAACATGCAATCCTTCAGAAATAGGAAAGTAGTATGGACTACAGTATCTCTAGCAGATATGCAGTAGACACAGGCAGGATTCAGTTTGTATAGCAAGACAGTTGTCTGCAAGAGATCCAGGATTCTAACGGCACATTACAGTCAATGAAGAAAAACGTAATTAGTGCATCAGTAGCACCCTGAGGTACCTTACAGGTACCTTATCTGTAAGCAGGCATCTAAATTTGGTTAGCCGAAAGTTGTCCAGGCTATTGACTGCATTGTTTTAGGCCTGGGATGCAATTGCCTAAATGTAAGCACTCAGACCTGTTCTTGGATATCTAGCCAGGCCTCTTTTTGCCACTCCAGAATGATCCAGGTCTCTTGCAGGTCCTGTGCCATATTTCTGCATGTATATGAAATGTTAGATATTCCAGGTCATCTCACACGGCACTGGATGCCTGTGAATCTGGATCTCATCTTAGATTTTCTATGATGATACTGATAGCTTGACCACATAGGATCACTACAGAGCCCACCTGGGGGCTAACCAGAAGGTAACTGAACATCGAGGAGGTAGTGATCTACCTAACAGTTAACTTGAGAAGGCGCAGGCCTGTGCTGTGCTATTCTGCACGTGTAGTCTGCCCTTCAGGCCTGTGCTGTGCTGCGCATATGCCTTGGCTGCAAGGTAAACTGAAGTCTTGTCTTAACTAAATTTTAAAAAAGGAGCCTGTGGGCAGCTCCCACTTAGCACTGGTGATTACACCACCTACATGTCCTTGTCTGTATCTTAAAGCGAAGCAGCATGTTCTTATGCGAGCACCCTTTTGTTTGACAGTAGGAATAAAGTGAAAAAGTAATTTCTGAAAGGCAAGTTTTTATGGTTAATACATACAGTATGTCACAAAAATCACGGGAATTTAGTGGCACTTTCAAAATGATTTAATTAAATGACTAGGTTATTACAATAAAATCTATGCAGCCCTTTCTAGAAAGAAACACAGTGATGTCATAATTGTAATTTATTTTATCAAATTACAATACAAATTATTCTGAGAATACAGGAATAAAACTTGATGTACAACATTGTATTTATGGAACCTGAAATTGCAATATGTTAGGAAAATGGCTAAATCATTATGGTAATAGAATTTATGTCTAGAATTTGTTCTTTCCATTTATATTAAAAATGCACCATCACAACATGCTATGTTTCTCCTGGAAATTATACTACACGTAAAGCATTTTACTATAATTGCAAATATATTTCCTTTACTATTACTTTGTATTAAACATCTAACCCTGGAGAAATACGTTGTCACCCACACATTACGAATTCTGGCACATAGCTCCCTTCATGGAAAGATAATATCCTTAGAAAGAAACACACACTAGCATTTTTTAAAATAAGGAAAAAAAACACACATGCTTTTGATGTTGCGACTCAGATGTTGGATAAGGTGGAGGATCCAAACACTCTTTTGTGTCCTACTAGTGATGATATCTAATAAACAACAAAATATATATATTTCCTGATTGATTCATGCTAACTGAGAATGGAGTTTAACATAGTCAAATATAATATAGTTTTACAAGATCACTTGCACTATAATCTGATAAATCCATTTTTGTGATAAAGTTTTAAACATAAAATTTGTAAATTTTTGTCATATACTTAACAATTTTCCTAACGCTAAAAAACTATATTAAAGTCTGACAAACATTATTCAGTAAAGAAGGCAATAGGAAAAGCTGACCCAGTAAAGATAAGGAGGAAAAAAAAAAAAAGATTTGCATGATGCTGTTGGAAGAAGTCAAACAGAAACAGATAGATGATATTGAGCTGGTCTGTAGGGCTGAAGAAAATAAGAAATGAAAAGTACTGCTAAATTTTGAGTGAACAGTTTCTAAGAACTGGAATTGTGTAAGCTGTGAATTTATCATAGGTGGTTTGTACATCTGGATAAAATTTTCTCATGCAATTTAGTTAATAGCTATTTGAAAGAAAAGGAAGCAGAACTGGGATCCAAAACTGAAATACTAGAGTAAAACAAATGGAGACTTTCAAAGGAACTGATGACATGCCAACCTGGAGATATCAGATATGTGAGCAAAAGTGCAATTCCATGTGAGTGAGTAGCTTTAAAGGAGAAACTGCCTATAATGACTGAATATGCCAAAATTTTTAAGAGGCCTCAGAGTAGTAGATGGGGCTTGCCAGGTCAGCAAAAAGGCAAACAGTAAAAGAGATTACTCAATTATTGAAAAAAAGAAAATTTTCTGAAGATATCTGAGTGACAAATTCATGTGACAGTGAAGGGTAATCTTAAGATTTGAGAAGGTTTATTTAATATACTCCAGATTTGCTGAAGAAAGTAGTAGAATTGGCTTTATATAGAAGTGTAGCTCACATATTTTCTAGGAATAAATGTGTAAGTACTCAGGATAGAAGCATATGGATCTTCCTCTACTGAAGCGAATATTGTCACCACTGAGCACCCAGCCTCTCACCGCATGGTCTACAGTCTCCCAGGGGAACAAAACCCTGGTTATTCATGGGCTGATTCCCACTGCAGAAAGAAGCGGGCTGTGACCCTCATTTCCCTCAGTAATGAAATATAATGAAGTACCCTAGGACTTGCAAGAGTAGCCCAGCTGAGGTGATACGGAAGCAAAGGGGAGGACAAGACAGACAGGGCTTAAGCACTCATGTTCAAGAAAGGGCTCCTGGCTGCGATCTGAAATGGAGAAAGGCTCTTCTTGGCCTTCACTCCCACACTTCCTCAGCAAAAAGGAAAAAAGAAGAAAAAAAATTGAAATTATATCATATTTCAGCTACAATCTAAGATACCACTGTCCCCTAACCTAAACATATAGTCACACCAAAATCCCACAGAGTTGAGACAAGAAATCCACCCTTTGCAGCTTATTGTTCAGGAAAAGGAATTGAGAATAAACAATCTGGACCTGCTGTTAGGAATATGGGATATCCTGTAAGTCCTAAGAAGAAAGCATCCAACCCTTCTCTTAATCTCCAAAGAATTCTGACAGTTTAGCAAATAAAAAAAAAAAATCAAGGTGACAGAGTAACCATTTGCTCTCCCACATTCACACATTGCAGTCAGCTGGGGAGCTGCTGTTCAGCTTCAGCAGGAGGAAAAGCAGCTGTTCTGAGTCCTCCAACCCACACAACTGCCCCTTCTGGGGCTGCAGGAGAAACAGTGGGGAAAGGATTAGGAATAAATGACAATGCTAATTCAAACACTTCAACTTAGTCAATGCAGAGCATAATTCAGAGACCTTTTTTTTTCTCCAGTTCCCAATACAATGCAATATCTTTTTCTAAAGATATTGACTTGTAACTGTATCAGATATCTGCTTTAGCCATGGTATCACTCAGAAACAGACGGACAACAGAATGTGACATAAGGTGCTCTGGAAATAATTATCTAGCTGGCTGTAAGAAAAACTTTATTTCATTAAATTAAAATTTTTAATAAGTACTAGCAAATGCTTCAGCAGGTATTAAAAACAGCATTTAGAAACTATGTACATTTAGCATCTGGCAAACATGTTTCTTTCAATTTTTCTTAGTATTTCATCATGTGAGAACATTTCCTTTCTATGTGACTAGCTGTTCTGTATGGCACATCAAATGAACCAATTTCATTATATGTTTAAGAGTTCTTTACTGAAACTAATTGTTTAAACAAAAGCCGTGCATGATTTTTCAGTTATGGCCAAGATGATGAAAGCAAGACAAAATGAAAAATCATTGTCTCAGCACTGAAACTTTCCTATCCTTTCCCCCAGTTCTACTAGTTGCATACATCCACCCAGGTGCATATTGGTTTTTCAGTTTATATAACTGTGTTTCATACTCACAAGCCAGTGTACTTCTTACAGGATAATGGTAAATCCAGGGATCTGTGCACTGCTTAAACAGCACAGCAGGAAAAGTATATCTGAAAAACTGTAGTACTCAGATGAAGAGACACCTCAGGTGACATGCTGAGAGCTGCACAATATGTATGAGCTGCAATACTGTGAAGTGCTTGATATGAAACAGCTCTTCTTGAACTTAAAAATATGAATAGCCATACATTGCAGAGCACTGTACAGGGGGGTGCCTTGGAGGAAATTAGTCATAAGTATTCACAGAATATGCAAAATCCTTGCATGCAAGTAAGTGCAAGGACTGACATGGATGCTTACACATGAAGCTTATATCTGATAATGTACAGACATTAAAATCTTCAGAGTACTTTTTGCACTGTTTACCAGAAGAAGAGAACAAATTATAACATAGATAATCATCCATAAATTCCCGTGTTATTAACCAAAACTAGTACTTCTCTTTTTTCAAAATGGTACTATGGCTTCCACTTTCCACTTCAAAATTTCAGCAATGGTTAACTTCTACCCCAAATAACTGGAACTAATTCATACTTGGCACTGTTTCTACAGAATACTCAGTTACTCAAGAAAGGTAGTAGGTGAAAGATGTAACCAAATATATTGATTATATTATGAAATGCAGTGCTGAATCCATCTATTTTTTTGTACTTTGAAAAATTATGGAAGTTTGAACAAACAATTTCAGGAAGCAGAACAACATCTATATGCAAAAATTGAATGGATTAACTGAAACGTTTTGGCAGCCACTGAGAGACTTAATTTTAAAACAGATTACAGCCACACTTATCAAGGACATTTCTTTGATTTTTGACTGCATAGTATTGTTTAAATCCAGGAGGAAAACTTGCAGAGAGATAGTAATGTTGTCAGCTTCAGATTCCCCTAAGTTTTGTTATTTCACAACAGTGAAATGCTTAAAGAAATGAAGCACAAACATGACAGAAATGTTTAGGAAGAATTCTTAATGAATCAAACAAAACTCAGTTATCCAATTTTGAAACTGAGGAAAACTTCTGTTGGCAAATAACTGCAAATATTCTTCCTTCATGCTTCAGAAAGAAAGCAGAATAATAAAAAAAAATTTTTTTTTTAATCAAACAAAAGACTGTTTTTTGCTACTTGGATTTTTCAGCTCATGTATATTCTAATTTTGGATATTTGAAAGAGGAAAAAAATAACTTCTCTGTCAGTCTGTTTTCCCTAAGCATCAATGCTCTGTTCCATACAGAATTTGTAATCTGAGAGTTTTGTTCTGTTTTTTTCTAGTTCTAATGATGAAAGCAGAGTTCTCTTTAAACTAAAAGATAGCTCATTAAAATATTTTCTAAAATATTTCACTTTGGTTTGTTCACCTTCATGAACAGTCATCAAGGAAACCTCTCTCATTTTCCTTCTACAAATGTTACATTTCATGCAGAATACAGTCTAGTCTAGTAGCGGGTAATATCTTCGTCTTATTCTGTAGCATGATATATAGCTCTTCTTTGCTTTGCAATGTATTGGGAGAGTTCAACAAGGTAGTTTAGGCACTTGAGGACAAAAATACTCCCTACTTGAGAATCACATTAAAAAGAGTAGTAATGAGCACATATTTCTGGTCTTCTTCCTAGCAGAATCTAGTAGGAGGCCCACAGTGCATCACTTAATGGGCCTCATAGGTAACTGCATTCGTAATTCCAGTATTCTTCAAGCTCAGTGGGAAGCTTGACACTTTCCATTGTGCTCTCCGCTTCCACCCTAAGTAAATTACTTCCAAGTCTGTCTTCTGTGCTGCAATGATAGCTCCCTAACTGGCCAAAATCTAGTAATCAGAAGGAGGCGGAGGAGCTCTCAGAAGTTTTACCTCTAAGAAAGCCAGGCTCTTACAAGCTACGATTCAGAATCTTAAAACCTTTTCTAAAATAGGCTTTTCTTTTCTCCCCATGTTCTCAAATTACTTTCTATTGACACCACTTTTTTAGCTTCACCATATGTGGATTTTGTTGTATAGGCAGTGTTTGAAATGGAGGTCATTTGGAACACAGTTTAAATTTCCACTGGAAACAACCATGGAGAATTTGAGCCACTCATAAAAATAGCAGCCGTGGAAACATTCCAGTAGCCAATATCACCACAGGTATCCTTTTACTTTTGCATCATGAAAGAACAGAGAACTCCTGAGATTTGTAATAGCAAAATTTCCTGCAACAAAAAAATGTTTCTTTGGGTTTTACAAGGGGCAATAGTACATTGCGCTAAAGAAAAATTATGCCTTAGTGGCTTTTTTGCTTGTCTTATTTATTAATTTCCTCGTCCTTATTTATGAGGAAGCTAGCAAAGAAAAATGCTTTCACTGCCCTCTTTTTTTGTCGGTAGCCTTCATCCTTCTTAGTTTTTGAGCAAGTGAACCGATACTGTGGCAAAGAAAGCATATCCATACACATAATTTTGGATACCTTAGGGCCATATAGGTTATGATTCAGTTGTTCATATCTGGGTTCCAAGTGCCATTTGAGACATCCCACCTAACAGCCACTCTAGCTGCTCCTCCAGAAGGCTCCAGGTCTTCTGTAGATCCTGTGTGATATCTGACAGTCTCGTGAGCTTTTGTCATGTCAAATGCCACCAGATGCCTACATGTAGGCAGCTGGATTGCACGCAAGGACTTGATTCAATTGTTTAAACACATGAATATAGTGCCATTTAAATGCTTTAAAATATTCTACCTAACCTCTAGCTGCCACTGCAGAAGGGTAAAGTCTTTCTGTAGGTTTTATGAGTCAGGTCTGCCAGCCACATGTTGTTTGTATCTCCTAGGACCAAATTGCTCTAGACCATAAATATTTGGGCAACTGAACTGCTGAATTCAGCTCTCATACTGGGTTTCAGTTTAAGACACCTAAATTGTAACTGTATGCAGGCAGGCTATCTGCTTGATTCAGTTATCTAAACTGTAGGTATCTGAGATGTTCAACATATCCTACCTGGCCTCCATCTGTTGCTCCAGAAGGCAGCGGCCCTTCCACGGGTCTTTTGACACGTTTGCTCGTCCCATTTTCTGGATACTCCAGGATATACCTAAGCAAGTGAACTGGTTTGCTACCATCTGGCTGATCAACTAAATGGATCTCTAGGCTCTATTTACTGTACTGGCTGGTCTTTCATTGACTACTAATAAGAGCTTAGACACTTTCCTCACATGTAGGAACTAACACAAAGACATCTAAGTTTATGTGATTTAATCTCTAGCCGGATTCTACCCAAAGAAACTTGTGCAGCAAACCTGTAAACTAATCAGCTATTTCCCTTATACCCTAGGAAGGAACAGGAAGATTTGTCATTTCTATTTTTAAATAATTAGGAGGTGCTTAAACAAATTTATACATCCATATACTCGGAGAGAATATGTATAGTTATACATAGCTACTCATTTATTTCACTTTTCAATATGTCAAAGTAATTAAATTTAAACTTTGAATTTTAATAAAGTAGAACTGATTATAATTTCTTTATGAAAAAAGAAAAAAGGATCATGCTAAGCAGTTGCCAGATTTTCTTACAGAAAATCCATCACTTGTGTAAAAATGGACACACCTTTGGCTAAATGTTGTAACTGGTACTTTTCCTTCCCAAATTGCATTTTTTTCTTCTTTTGGCATCCTAGAGAAGTAGAAGTAATGCCAGATTTTTCAAGTCATCATGAAGAAAGAATAAAATATATAATTCTTACCAATCAGGCAGCTCTCACAAGTTGTCAAACAAGATTTGCAATCCTATTCCCTTGTCATTTGAGAGTGCTCTAAAATCATCAAAAGCTCAAGCTGTATTCTTAAATTGCCTTTCTGCAGAAGTTATAGCTGGCTTCAGGAGAAGATGGTTTGATTAAGAGAGTCCTCGTAGCCCACACCAACTGAGTGCTCAGTAGTTTGTCACTGCATGACTTTATTTAAACACCTCATTCCAAACTCATTTGAATTCATTCTTTAAATATTGGAGGGTGTGCTGGGTTACATTTATTTTAAATATAAAAACTTATCAACATAATAATAATGCATGTATTTGAAGCATCCATTTTCTCCTCACAGAAAATGAAAATTGTTTCTTTAACAAAGTTTTTGGGCTAAAACATGAGTTATCCTTTTCACTTGACCAGCAGTTTCACACTGCTTCTACTTCTGCCTTACTGCACTGTGTAACTTTTCTTTCTGGGTTTTGTTATTTTCTTTAGAAAAATATAAAACACTACCAGTAACACTGGAACTTTAATACACGAATCGTGTGTTTCTGTCAGCAGATGGTTGGTTTCAAGTCACTGTCTCAGAATACTGGGGGAGGTGGAGAGGGGAATAACACAGACAATTCTTGAGATTCAGCTAAAAATATTTCTTTATGGGGAATTTGTATTTAGCAGAACAGGACATTCAAAGTCAAAGGGAAGACAAATTTGGTTTCCTTTTTTTCATCTATTGCCTCACTTTAAATACTATCACATTGACCATTCTACCACTGTTCAAATTAAATGCAGTTATGCAGGAAAGAGTTTTGGAAGGAATAAGTGATATTCTTAAATGGAGACCAGTGGTTTTTTATATATTCATGCTTCTTTCTTCAAACATGGTACTCTTCTAATCAAAATTACATACAGGGAACACTTTCCTGTGGAAGATGATTATGAAGGAAAAAAATACTGCATGCCTGCAGTCCAGGAGAGAGCGCATCTGTCACAAAAATCATGTTTGAGGCTGACATGCCTCAATGCATAAAAGGGCCTAGTCATCTAGAACTGGATACATCTGGAGCTTTGACAGCCAGGTGTAAGTAATGATCCTGAATTCCCTATTCAGTGACAATCAGTACACAACATCTCATTCCATCGGTATCTAACTTAAAAAGTCTACAGATCTCTAAAATTCTGCTTCTCTCCATATGCAAGCATTCCTCAGTCCCAAAGGTTATGATCAGTTCTTGCTGAGCTTAGCCAAAGTCCAGTCCGCCTCCAGAAACATGGTGCTCTTTCATCAAAACTCCTTGAGGAAGCTTTATCTACTAGATCTTCTGAAAGTCCATCTAACACAGTCTAAGAGGATGGGGATCCATACCAAAAAAAAAAAAAGAAAAAAAAATCTCAAACACTACTTTCTAAAAAATATGAATAGGAGCCAATACCTTTTTATATGAGCCTGGCATGCAAAACCCCAGGACACTCAGGCAGTTCACCTATTCAGTGTTTTAATCTCTATGCTTTAGGCATTTTAACACAAGGAGGACCCTCCACAATCCTCTTGTGCCACTGTTCTAAAAAGAATTTGCCTTAAGCAGTAACACTGAGGAGTAAGGAGAAAGAAAAGAAAGAAGGAAGAAAGAAAAATGACTAATGCCTTTAATGAAAGATTGAATTCCAGTCTTGACTCCATTACTTTTACTATATTTTACATAAAATAGTTGTTTGAGTAAGGGCAGGAGCAATCTTGGGAGCAAGTACAGACCCTAGATCTCCTTTACCACTGGAAATGTCTTAACTATGAGTCCACAATGACATTTTTTATATCATGCTTCAAAAGACCTGATAAGTAAATAGTGATGAATTTCAAATATAATCTCAAAAAATTATTTAAGTGAATGCTTACCATAGACCTGCTGAAAGACAGATTGTGTGAAATATTCTGGAAGTATGATAAGCAGACAATGTTCACAGCTGTGTGGGCCTTAAGAAATAAATAAAACTTTTAAATAATTTGTTACCATTTTAGAAAAGCAATTTAAAAAGTTTGCATTGCAGAAGTGTCTGAGCCAAAAGACTTTCTTTTTCAGGTGGAAAACACTAATCAACTTCCATTTAAGTCACTGTTTTCATATAAGTTTCAAGGAAATTAAGCCTTTCTTGGTGTAATTTTTTCCCCTCTTTTTTCTTTTTTTCTTAAGATGAAGCATATTAATTGTGCTTTGTGAGCAAAAAAAGCTCTCGTTTTAGCTCTCCAGGTTATATTATAGTCCTTAAGTACGTTGAACTCCCACTGACTTCAGTGACAGTTTTCAATGTGTAAATTCAATCTACCAGTGTGCGGCTACATTAACAATGAACATCTGAAGGTAATGTTGGAAGAAAAAACCCTCAAACATCCCAGAAGTCTTTCTGCTGTACTGTGGAAATACTCACATGGGAGAGCAAACACAACGAGTCTACAATCACCTGGACAGGCAGTCACCAACTAACAAGCCTGTATACTGCTACAGATGCAAAAGGACTGCAGATAGGGAGACTGGCATGGCACGAAAATGACAACACAAAAGCTGCTTATTATCTCAGTAGGCTCTATAAAATGGTACACCTGATCATTATTGCCTATTCCAATTAGTCATGAGTCCATCAACAGTGGCTGCAGAATTAACTTTCCTTCCTTTGAGGTAGAAAAGATTTTTGCAGCATTTATTCAATCAGTTCCCAAATTAGCCGATGAGGAGCAGTTTAATGACATGCCAGGTCTTTTGTGCCCATGATAATGTGTTTTGTCCTTTTTGATAACGTCAGGTATCTATCATTATAAAGGAAAGAGGCAGTGCAATTTCTTGGGTGGAAATACAGAATTAACTCTTGGGTTACTTAACAGGTTATTTCAACTGTGCTAAAGGAAACAAGCAGGTTTTAATTCATTTTAAACTATGGTCACATGTATAAGGGTTTGGATATAGAACACAGTAATATCATCCACTGAAATATGAATTTAAAAGCAAATTGCACAGTATGGGTTATGAATCTCATATATAAGCATCATGAATGCAGATTTTTATTCCATAACTGTGATTGTCAAATAGTACAAGAAAAGGCTGATAAGAATCTATATGATAGTGAAATAGGACTTTTGATCCAGCAAACTCATGGTAACCAGAGAATGGTAAAGCGTTCTGATCACACCCTGCAATGTATAACCCATGTTTCCATAATCGCGTGTTTTCTGACTGAATTAATAAATATTTCTTATGCAGTACTGATACAGCATTTCTTAAACTGAGACTATGATGAAGAACCTTGGCTGTTTGTGAGGCACAGGGCTAAAGCCCAGCTGTCTGCCATTTCTACAAAAACTATCAAAAGTAACTGTATTTCTTGAGTCTTTTCCTAGGGGGTCATGAAATTTTATCAAAGATGCAATAGCCTGACAAGTTTCATGCTAAAATATGTCTCATATTGTATGATAAACACAGATCATATTTATCTGATATTTTGCCTTTTCAAGAACAGGGAGAATATATTTTCTCATAAATACATTTTAACCCATTGAGTAAATCAACAGCAAGAAAGTACACCGTATCTATTTGTATTATGTTTAATTACATAAATTCTACAAGTAGTTTATTGTACAGCCTCCGTGGCGGATAAATGCTGTCTATACCATACAGAAGCCCAGAAAATAGCAAAAAAAAAAAAAAAAAAGAAAAAAAAGAAAAAATATTATAAAAGACTTTTGATAGCTCACTGATTATTGTAAAGGACTAGATGATATGACGTTGTGTTAAGGTTTATGAGAAAAGTAGTTACTAGCTTTATTACTGACACATATACACATAATTAAGGAAACAGATTTGGTAAGTGGGAGAAATATGATAAAAAATAATGGTGATAAAATTATCAAGAAGGGAGATTAAGAGAAAAAACACCTAGTAAATGGAAAGATCTTGCTCTGACCTTTTTATTTTATTATCAAACTAAATTGAGCTTGCTAAGATTTGGCTCAGGATAAAGGCTTATAGTTCTGCCTTGGTATCAGAGTAAATCATTATCTGTTTGTATATTGTTCCCGATATTGACTGATGATCAATAATAAGCCTTCTATTGAAGGCAGATACCAACATTTACTTAAGCAAGATCAACCATGTCCAATACATAACCCTGTGTTAGTATTACATCACCTTTCCTTAGAGTTAAAATTACAAAATTACATTCTTACTCTTTTCTTAATTTTTTTCTTTTCCTTTCCTTTCTTCAGTTGTTCTCTTTTTGCGCCTAATTTTTTCTTACTCCAATCCTTTGACTTTCCTTTCTACTTGAGAGCCTATTTCTGTTGCTTTCTGCCACGCGTCCGCATACACATTTATCCATTTGTATCTTCCATCCTCACTTAAACAGACTCTTTATGCATCAGCATTCAGGTTTTTACTCCCTGTGCCTCATAGTCTAGCCTCATAATGCAGCTACAGTGCATAGAGAAGTCAATGCATATCCTTGATAACCTCTGCAGATAGGCATGGCACAGCTACAGGATAAAAACTTACAGCAATCCATGGAATTAGAATGGTTTCAAACGCGTGGAAGAAAGCAAAAATATCTTTTTCTAATATACGCAATGTTCCACGTAGCGGGCGCACTGTTCTCCTTGAAGCACACAGCACTTTCCCGATACTACAGGAAGAGCAAGCCAGGTCTCCACTGTTCACTGTTTGTCTCTGGAAAATTATTATGCGCTTTATGTATATGGTATGGAAACCAAGATCATTCTTTCTGAAAATTCTTGCATAAATAGAAAATTTATGATCATTGGGGTAGGCAAAGCTTATTCACTATGAACGTGAAAAACCAAGTAAAATACATCCTCAAATTCTACTGTTGCAGTCAAATAGGAGGAAAACATTCTCCCTACACAGAAAGGGCATATAAGTGCAGGACTATTTCAAAAGCAATCCTCCCCTCCCCCAAATATTTTGTCTCTTTCTCTCTAAGTGTTCCATTTTGAAATATGAACACAGAGAAAGACTGGCAGTACAGCAGTATGGCTCATGCACTTGCCTATTGGCCTGAAGCTTGTAAGTTCATGCTATTCACGAGGACTTGGCTCAGTCTTCTGTCAAACCTTTTATCATGTGCCTCTTGTTCCAAAAAACAAAGCAAGCATGCACAAAAAAACAAACATATTTGATTTTACATGATTTTTCTGGTTTTACATACAAGCGAGTAGGGGTGGATATGATAATTAACAGAATGATTTGTGTTCAGAACCATGAAGTGAAGTCCCAAGCTATGTCACGTGGTAATAAAGATCACAGATTCAGCAACAATAACATGGCAACAAGGGGAATCAGACAAGAAGATCTGGAACGCAGTTATCCAGTTCACTCTTTCACTTAACATGCTGTTAAGATATAGATAAAACAAGAAACACCATTTCCAAGCCTTTTGGTTTGGTTTTGTTTTCTGGCATGACAGGATATGGTATGAAGCATCTTAAAGCAGCACCACTTTACACTATATTGATGGAATACAGAGTACCAGCAGCATATTTTAGAGGCATGCCAAACTATCCTCAACAAACAATCATAGAATGTTATCCTACCTAAAATCTTTCATTAAAGAAGTTGGTGTAGAGTGGGGAAAGGAAAGCCAAGGACTATTTCTCCATGCTTTATTTTGTGCTGTCAGCAGTGCCATATGCAAAGAACATGCTAAGGATATGTGATCTGATACGCCTAACACAAAAGCAAGCTCAGGCATTTGTGAAGTTCATGGAAGTAAAAAGACAGCTGAAAACCATCTATCCATCCATGTATGAAGGAAATGCCATTTACTTCATATATAAAAATTACAAGAAACACAGGCAGTTTGTATTTCCATATTCTGTATTCTCCAATTTTTTCTCCTACATGTCGCTGTGTCCATTTTGTCTCTCAGAGAGTTGTGAGTCAGTTGGGGATGTCTTTGTGTTATACGTATGTACAGCTCCTAGGTCACTGGACATCCAGACTATAATTTGGACATTAGCACACTACTGAAATACAATTATATAGAGAAGACCACCATATAATACATTGCTTAATAGAAAATTTTCTTATATAAAAGAGATTTCAAAATATACTCAAAAATACATACTTAAAAAAATGGTAATTCTGCAGGATCTGCAACACTTTGCATCTTCAAGCCCCTACAATTACTACAGTAAACAGTGATATTTTTTGGAAAAAATATGATTGCACTGAAATGCAATTTGAATGCTCACTTGTGTATATGCATGGTACATTGTGTTAAAAAACTCTTCTCTGAAAGATATCTTCTTAAAAATTCTACCATTCACTGTTCCATCAATACACATTTAAATCTGGGGCTTGTATTGTTTAGCAATTTTTTAACAAATATTCAGCATTTTACTTAGAACATAATAGTACTTATGAATTTTAATAACCTGAGGATTCTGAAGTCTCTCTACATCAAACACTCAGATGCTATGAAAAACTATAATAGGAGTGAATGGGACTTGTAGACAGCTTGGTAGAGGCATCTTTTGCAGGCAACCTGTGGCAATGAGAGTGCCAATATGGGAAAATCTATTAGTGGAACAAAAAATTTCCTTGTTAGTTCTTCTGCTACTAGAATTCCTGTACAGGGATTTTTTATTATTATCATCTTAGTATTACTGTGTTCAATAGAAATTGTTTTGCGGGGGAAAGCTTGGAAGTAAAATGAGAACCTGATGAAAGTATCAAAATCTCTCTTTTGGCTCTACAGCCAGACAAAAGATTTATGAAGATATTGGCAAGAGACTACATTCTAAATAGCAGCCTAATTTTGTTTTAAACTGCTTTCACTTTTGTGATCACAAGCCCTGTACAGAAGTGTTCAGAACTGGACCTGAGTCTTTGGAGATCGATATCATATAACGGATCCTACGTTTTTAACCAGATACTGTACTTTACAAAGCAATAAATCAAAAAGTCCATGTCAAACACAAATGTTTCTCTGAAATAGAATATATCAGAGAGAAATGAGGGTAAGACTGTAAAATACCAAGATAATTTTCACCTTCTACAAATCATGGTATCTAGATTACAGATATCATTTATTCATTAGTTTTTCACGGTCAGGCCTGATCCAAAGTTCTCTTTATCCTTTCTTTGAACATAGAGAAGCCCGTACAGAGGTTTCATGAGGTCAGAAAAAAATGCATCGTCCCTGTGATCTGTGGCAGTTAGTGGGAACACTCTTGAGGGATAAATTTTAGCCTTTGAAACACAGCATGTTTCACAAAAAATAAAGCCAATTCTATTTCATTCTGATTAAACTAAATCATCATCATAAATAAATGAATGAGAAGAAAAGTAAATAATTTACTGACTAAAACTTCCATGTATTTCTCCATTGCACTTGCTTGATAAGCATGCTGTGCGATATATCAAAATGAAACATGGAATCTCATTGATATTCTCTGGTATTTGATCTCAGTAGGGTATCTCTTTTTTATCAGAATAATAATCCTCTTCTTATGTATGATACACAACTACAAGCATACTCTAGGGGCCACTCCCAGAGTCGAATGACAAAGATAGCACCTTTCATTCACATTTTTTGCAACTCCAAAGTAGACAGAAATAGGGAATGCTGTAATGTCTACATAGGTGGGCATAGAGAACTTCACATTTTCACTACTGAAGTCTGTTTTTAAAGTCTGTAAAAAACACAAATAAAATTACACTTGAATGGAACAAATATTGAGCAGCAAAAGAATGAGATGTATATATAGTATTTATTAACATAATCATCTATATGTGTCTGCTCTATTCTCTCTTTACATATTTACATGGGACCTAGCACTGTATCATCTTCTGCTGGGACAACATCTACTACTTAAATGACATCCAGAAAGAAAAACAGTAACAGAAAAAATCACCAGCATAGCCCCTGACTGGGCACTGGGACAGAAAACAAGAAGTCCTGGGTCTGTAAACAATATTCAGTGTCACTTTGAAATTACATTGCACATCATCTGTCCATGGCATAGTAATAAACCTGGCTAGTAACACCAGTAAGCCTTTGTCTCCATGTCTATACTGGGAATCATATTTACTGCTTTTGTAGAGGACTTTCATAAGTGCAGATGACCAATACTGCATGAGACTAAGAACTATTCACAATCTATTCATAATCTAATTTCTACCTCACTAATGAGCAAATTCTGTCCTTATATAAGTTTCTCTCTCACATTAAGCTCACTCCTCCTCAGACCTTCTTAGCATTTGATTTGGAGTCATTCTTGTAGCAGAATCATCAATCTCTTAAAGACCTAGAAGAATAGCTCTTTTTGTTATATAATGACACTGTACCCAGGTGCTGAGGATCAGCCCAGGGTCCCCACTGAACTGGTAAATGTAATCAGGTTTTTAGAACAAAGGGAGGTGAGTAGGACTGTGTTCGTGGTCCAAGGCAGGAGGACTGCAATAAAGTCAGGCAGTAGACGGACTTCTTATAGAGCTCCTGTGAACAGGAATTTTGTTCTTTGAAGGTCCTGAAAGCTTTTCTTCCTAACATGAAAAGGATATTTATTATTTTTCCTTGTTGTTCACTGTATGGAATCATACTGGATTAGCAAATAAAGACTGGTCAAAAGACTACAGTGAGTCTCTGCTTCTACAGGACATATCCTACCTCATACTTTCTAGCATTTGCTTTTCTCAGAGCCGTTTAAGAGTGTTTTGTAATTTACTACAGCAAGAATGTTGAAGAATGTTTTTGTGCTTTTGACAGTTACATCAATTTTACTCTTGAATATGAAGAACTTTTACAATTATAAATGCTAATTCTAATTCTTTTGTTAATTGCTTCTACAGCTAATGAGTCTTTTCCAACAAGTCTATAATAGAGCCTGCAGAAAAGAATGCACCTCCCTAGCTAATACAAGACTGGGTTTTAGGAGACCATTTGTGTAACATCAAATATATCTCACCACGCATCAACCACAACTAATGACATTTCAAAAATTTTTAAAGAATCTTGATGATGAAAATAGCAATATTCTGAAAAAACTTAATATCATTTTTTTTTTATTATTTTTAAATTGAGAAAGACAATCCAAAACAGAGCAACCACCTTATGGAAGATTGTTGTGGGAGTGGAGAGGTGCCAGAGAAGAAGCCCGATCTTATCAAATAAGGAGTAATTCCTCAATTCCTGTAAGCTAAGAAGATATTTACATATTCTCTATGACTTCTCAACATGTGCTTTGAATTTTCTTTTTTCAGAAATCATGTCAGTCATGTGCCTTTCATTTATACCATATGTTGTTCTTTTTCTTCCAGTATTAGTTTAACACATAAGCAAGATGTAAATTCGCCCTTTTCTCTGACATTTTATTTTTTCTCCTCCCTGTGTCCTATGAATAATTTATTCTTATCTTTTCCTCCCTCTTTATGGACACTCCCCTGTGTCACACAGTATTTTGGTAGAAAGCGTTTGTCTTTTATTTCATTTCACAATACTGAAAAGTACCCATCAGTGTCTATGATAGAAGTTAAGAAATAGTATCAGAACATGAATAAAAATTTGTTAGGCTTTTGTCATGTCCTAAACAAAACTTACTCACTTACATACTTGGGATGTTATCTATGTAACATACAGTTACATAGATATCAATGGTGAATTTGATGATGAGGGAAATCTAATTGCTGTTTTCAGATACCTACTGGGTGGTTGCAGAGAAAATAGAGTCAGACTCTTCTAGGAAGGTATGAAGTGAAAGGACTAAATGAATCACAAGATTTATTCCAACTACGAAGAAAAATCATTACAGTGAGGGTGGTCAAACATTGTAGCAGGTTGCACAGAGAAGTTACGAATTTCCACCCTTGAAGACATTCAAAACTGAATAAGATGGACTGAACAACCTAACGTAGCTACAGAGTCAGTCCTGCTTTGAGCAGGAGGTTGGACCAAATGACCTTCAGAGGGCTCTTCCAAGCTAAATTTCTCTATGATTCTGGCATTCTATAACAACAATTATCACACTACATCCAAGATTGGTTAATACTCTCCTCCTATTATTATGCACTTCTTAATTAAATTCCAGCGCTGAAAATCACAGAACCCTGTCCTTAAGAGGTCATCTAATCTATCTCCTTACTCCTTTGCAAGAATGTTTTGTGCCACATTGCTGATAATTTTTGAGCCTGATTTTAAAGACCATCAATGACAGACTTTACAATTGCTTATGGAAATCTACTACTATGCCTCACTATCCTTACTGTTAGAAAGTTTTTCTAATGTTTAACCTTAATTTCCTTCATTTAAACGTAATTCTCTTACATATTTAACTACCCATCCTGGACAAGATAAACAAAGTAACCCATTCTTCTTTTCAGGAGCCTTTTCATATGATGAAAGTTAGTTAATATCCATTTTGTTTTTTCTTTCCTTGCAAGTCATGCGTTTCACAGGCTTATCATATTCTTTGCTTTACACTCTCGAATGCCTTAAAATGAGATAATATAAACAGACAGCTGTGGCCTTCACCAGTAGCTAGTACAATGACTGTGTCTTGCAGACTATATTCCTGTTTATAAATCACAATATGGTGCTTTTTATCTTTTTGCAAAACATAGTATTTGTGAGTCATGTCCATATGGGATATATCACCACGTGTATCCCTTCTGTAGGCTACACATTCTTTTTTTTTTTTTTTTCCTCATTCTATTTGTTGCCATTTGGTATGACCTATATATTTCATAAATTTATATACTACACCAACATGGAAATCAGCAATACACATACCAAATAGTGCCAAGCTTACAACAAACTGAATAGTATTGCCTGGCACACACCCTTCATTTTTTACAGAAAAAAAAAATGCTCAGAGCATGTTTCTTTTATCAGTTATAAAAACTGATCATTCAAAAATATCATGTGATATAGTATCAAATGCCTTAATAAAAACATGATACATGTCCTGCTTCTCTGCTGTCTTCTAGGCCTGCAACAATTTCACAGAAGGAAATCAGATCGGTTGACATAGCTTGTCTTGATAAATCCATTTTAGCTATCGCTCACCCTTCATTATCATATAGCTACTTCCAAATAATTTGAGATTGGGTGACAGGCATACAATACCTGGCTTTCCCCCTGCCCCCCTTTTTTTAAAGGGGAAATGAGCTCTCAAAGTGACCACTGATGGTCTAAACTTCTCCCAGTCATTCTATTCAGAAGGGGCAGTAAGTTCATGGTCAGTGAGATGGAGCACACATTCCAGAGAGTGATCTTTCCCTTTATATTACATTTTTTTCTGAGTATCATGTTATTGTCATGCAAATGATTTAATATGAAACTCTGTTTATATCTTTACTTATCTGTATCAGCAATTGCCATATCTTTGAGTTTAAGATATTTGGCCATA
The DNA here is from genome assembly GCF_036370855.1 of Dromaius novaehollandiae. NCBI lineage: Eukaryota > Metazoa > Chordata > Aves > Casuariiformes > Dromaiidae > Dromaius > Dromaius novaehollandiae. The sequence goes on from NC_088100.1 coordinate 24,950,859, forward strand.
TAAACCCAAAACAATAATGCATCTGTTGGGAAAAAAAAGTGATTCTACACAGTAGATCAAGGTATCTCATAGGTAATTTTAGAAAAGATGTCTTTAAAACTTTAACAGACTTTAACTTTAAAAGAGCTCTGTTTTTCCCAGCTTAAAGGATTTCTTTGGTGTATTTCTCATAGATATTCAAAAAGCCTTATAAAGTGATGCAAGAAAAGAAACAGAACTATCAAGGGAAAGTATATGTTCCCCTCTCAAAATCAAACCAGTTTGGTTAGAAAAGGCAATGAGTTAACTTCTTTCTGAGATGAAATGATTGTTACTTATTTTACACAACCTCATAGATATGAATATTCAATATAGCTAACAGTAAAATGCTGGGTTATGTGACTAAAAGACCAGTCACAGTAAACACAAAGGCTGGATCAGCTGTCCCTAAGACCGTTGAGAAGAATGATCAGACCATGGGCCCCACCATGAAACCCACCAAGATGGGGTTTGCAGACCCAACCAAAGATGTTCTCCCTGTAAACCCACGAATGCTACAATGGGTTATTTCCTACAGTGGTATAGAAATTATTATAGAAAGCAGGGAAAAGACCATTTTAAGATTGTTTTAAAGGGACTGTGGAAATGTGTGAGATTTGTTACGGGATGTATAGGGAAGGACCAAAGGCAAGGAACGGGAGGGATCAAGGTGGGCTGGGGAGGAAGGAGTATGGGAAAAGAGAGGAAAAAGCAAATAAAAGGGGCACATATAACAAAACCATTCAACATAGATTGTTTATCTGATATCTAGATTTACACTCAGGAACATATATTAAGCAATGGATTTTAATGCTGGGACTGGAAATCACTTTGTGTAAATCAGATATGTATTAGACATTTGAAAGCAACCATCTGAAACAAAGCTCTTTATTTGAAGTAAAAAGGGAAAAATGGATTTAGAAAGTTTTAGCTGAACACAAGGAACTTGACTCTGATTTCATTTATATGTTGAAAATCTAGAGGAACATCAACTAATTCAACAAATTATACTATAAAAGCGGTATCCCATTTTAAAATTCCAGCTCAAAACCAACCAAGAAATGGAGAATTGTCAGGTTATTTCTATACAGTAATATTTGAATATGTTATTCTTGTACCTTGGATCTCCCTTGATATTAAAGCCTGAGAAAACTTAAAAAGTTACTCAGTGCCAGAAATAAGGAGATAAACATACTGTTATTATTATGTAAATAATGGAAAAACTATACCAATCATATACAATGTTTCAGAGGCACTTAAAAATGACAAGAAAAATAAAGGAACTGGAAACAAATATGAACGTTAAATCTCCTTTTTCTTAAACTTGAAGATCTGGGATTTTGTTGCTGTGGTTATTTTATTAGTAGTTTGCTTAGAATTTTTCTGCAATATTTTAACTTAGCATTAACTTATTTTACCTTAACTTTAGCTTATTTTAACTTAACCGGAGACTTAGTAAAATTATTACAATGCATTAAGTAAAATCATGATCCAGAAAGAGCACCTGCTTCACTTATCCATGGTCTTAAACACTTTTGGGGACTAGGAACCCTTCCTGAATTAGAGCTGAATGCAGTAAAAATTGTGCAGTCAAAACCAAGGATTTTAACAAGTTTAAATCATTATTATTTTTTTTTTGCTAGCACCTGCTTATTCTCTACAGATATTTAACACTTTAGACAAAAAAAAGTATTGCTAAGATATTAAAGCTGCAACAAACATGCTCAGATCCCAAATAAAGCTGTAGAAGACAGGATGTAACCTCTATGTTCTTTTGCATTCACATATTTGGAGGCCTTGTGCTCTATTTTCAAATTAATTCATCTACATCAGTCAACCATTGAAATTCAATATTTTTCTCACTGTCAAAAAATGTTTCTATTATTTGATATGCAAACTTTTTTCTCTATATATTAAATAAATAAACATTAGCATGTTTAATTGTATAGCCAAGTTCTAGAAATGTTGATATCCAAGACAGCATGAGATTTAGAAAAAAGTTTAATGGAATCTTACTGAATGCTCTACTTAATATTTTCAGCAGTTATTGTAATTTTTGTTGTTCTTGTTTTTTATTAAACATATAAACAAACTGAAGCAGATCTTTTTCTGGATAATCATGGCATGAATCCATTATTCTTCCCAGTTTAATGGAAAATGGTTTACATGGTAAAAATCAGAACAAGTGTTTTTCGTGTCTCAGGCCAAGCTAACAAGCAGATCTATAATAGAAGTCACCACATCACACTTTTGGAAGGGAAAATGCAGCATTAATGCTGAATATAGCTTGATGAGAAGCCACAGGTACAGCTGGGTTTAAATTGCTCTGACTAATTGCTCTGACTAATTTGCTGCAACACACAAAATTTACATGTCAGTCAGTACCTACCACCTACCTCTGCTACCTTCCTTGATGGAACATGCAATAATTGGATGGTCAGATGCCTAGATAGGAGAACTGAAAAAAAAAAAAAAAAAAGGAGCTATACAATGTTTAAGAGAACACAGAGCCCATGAGTGTAAACAGTTGGGATGCCTTTCATGGTCTTTCTCATTTCATATGCATAATAGTATCAGTCATGTTTTTTGTTTGCTTAGAAACATTTATTTATAGAACATTGCAGCTTTTGGAGAGATTGTCACTGTTCTCAATTTCAGTCACGTTATTCTTTGTAAGTAGATTATCTCATCACATGGCTGTTATTTTTGTTTTGTTTTGTTTTGTTTTTGTGGCTTTTCCTGAAACAATTTTGCATAATACGGAAAACAGGATATTGGACTGAATGGACCATGTGTTGGATTCAGTTATATGGTTTTTAATCTCCTTTTGGTAAGAAAAAATTCACTCTTGCATTTTCATTATAGGTCCGAAACTTTCTTTTCTAACATTTATTTTGCAAATATATTTAATTCTGATATATCCTGGATATCATGCTGGCTCTATTTAAATTGTGTTCTAGCTAAAAAGGTCACAATTGTTTATCTTTCCTTTTTGTTTTCAGGTGAATGCAAACATGAGAAATGAGGGTCTTGCCATATTTCTTTGTGTGACTTGTGAATAGAAGAGTGACTAAGGATTCTTTCATGCATTAATGTGAAACTAGATCAGTTAGAGTCCCGCATGTACTACATTCCTGACAGAAACGTCTCATTCGCCTACAGAATAAGTGTTCCAATTGAAATATCTGGATTTTAGGATGGGATGCCTAATTTACTCTGACAGAGTTGTTGATTTATCTGAAAACGGATTCTATCAAACCTGCAGACTACTCTCCTTAATTACATTTTAGCAAACAGGCACAACAAAATCCCATGAATACTAAGAGCTTTTAAGATATTCTACAGAGATATTCTCAAAAGAGCCATAACAAATTGCTTTCTCAAAACAGAGGGAGTGAAAATAGCCAGAGTAAAAAATAAATAGAACAAAGTAAGTACCTGTCTAAATTGGTTGAGAACAACTGATGTAAAAAGACCACCCAGACCAGCAATATTTAAATATAATTTCAATAGGACTATTCATAGGTTAAAGTTAAGCTTGACCACATAAACTGAGCCTTGTTATATTGAATCTTATGTGAATACCCCCTGTTCATCATGCAAAAGCTTATTGTTCACACATTAATAATTTTTCATTTACAGATTGTGTACATGTGATTAATAAATGATGGCAGTAAATTAATCTGTCACAGGTTTTCTCGATAGCTATGAAAAATTATCAGAAAATTAGCTAGACTGTAACAATTAACTGTTTTTTCAAACTTTATTCATTTATTATTCCTTTATGAGCTATTTTAAATGTCTCATTAAAGAAATAATACAATTGTATTGAAAAAGAACTGAGTTCTGAAATCCATAGGAGATATGAATGATGAAAGCAAGATTCCAAATTTATCATACTTTTGCTGAAAAATTCCAGTACTATCTCTTGCTGTCTTTTTAATTGAAATGTTTTTTTAAAATCTCTTTTCCCAGTAGACTAGAAATAACATGTATTTCATGAGTGCAAAGGAGTGGCAGAAGACAGACTGGTATTGTGATCAGGTAAAAAAGTTGACAGTAGCTATGTTAAAAGTTGTAAGAGTCAAAGAGGCATTTAAGCAAATTGTTAGAATATACATGGGAATTAATCAGCTGAATATTTAGGAAACAAAAGATCTTTCCTGGACCAACAGTTCTCAGGTATTTATTTTAATCAGGACTCAAACTTAGTAGTACTAGAGTCTAAATGATTAAAATGAGCATAAAAATCAAATGTGCATTTTCAGAACTTAAAGAGCGACAAAATACAGTAATTAAGCTTTTCCTTAGCAAGTCTGTTATTCTTTGTTGAATGTCATGAAGTCACAATTGCAACATGTATTTGTCCACATTCACTGGTAGGGTTCATATGTCATGTTTGTCATTACGACTCTCACATAATCTTTCTTAATACTTTTGTTGATCTGCCAGTGAATCAATACAATATGAAGTCAATTTTTGTTGATAGACTGTTGATCTTCAGAGGCTCTTTAGGTATTTTCACGCTGAGAATGTTTTCTTATTCAAGTAAGAAAAGTAGTAAGTAGTTCAAAAAGTTTGGATTATTAGGCAATTTACGTTAATAAACATTTGATTAGCAGGTATAAAATACTTGGCTTGAAAACTTAAAACCAACCTATTAAACCGTTATTTTGCCAGCATATAAACAAACTTGTGTCTCTTAAGAAATTATCTTGACTTGTAATATCTCCATGACATTAAATTTCCCTAAGGTACTGTCATCTTTTTGAAAGCTCTCTGCTAGATGAAAGTACAAGATAAAACTGGAATTATATTAATGAAATGAACTATTCATATGGAACTAATCTTTCTACCAAAACCTTCACAAACAAAACCTCTCTTTGAAAGGCCTGTGAAAACAATTTGTTGATTTTTTTGGTGAAATTTGTCAAGGTTTATGCTGTCAACATATTTAGCCTTCTCTTGCAAATTAATAATAATATATGCTTAGAAGACCTTGTGTGTACAAATTATTATTTCTAATATCTACGCTCCATAGATAATTGCAAAAAAATATTTCTCTCAAGGTTCACTGAAAGGAAACATAATATTGCCAGAGCGGTTTATGGCAAAACTTCCATTTTTTGTCTTCATTGTGCAGGCCATGTTTTAAGAACAAGATTAATATAGTCTAAATGCATTACTTTGAAAATAGTTGATAGTATAAATATATATATAAGCTACTTGATAGACTCAGTGTGTTTCACTTGGGTATATACATTTGTTACAATTCCTGTGCATGAGGAATTTTAATTCAAATGTTGCATTCAAATTTTTTCCAATTGCATCTACTGTTACACCTACCATCTCTGCTTGTATCCAAAACTAAGTATAACAAACATCTATGAAAGACACTATGGAAAGTAAATGTGATCTGTGTGCAAACTTGGAAAAAATCAGTCACATTTTCACTTTTTATATTATCCATATTTGGGAACAAAATTTAAAAAATTGAAAGGAGGTTATTTATTCTACCTAAATGCAGATACAGATACAGATGCAGAAATATCCAACAGTTTCTAAGCTATCTTCAGCCAGTAAGTTTTGCTGGATTATAGCCTTCTCATGACCTTATCTGATGTAGAGATAAACAAAAAGCAAAACAGCAAATTACTGTTGCCTAATAAAAATAGGGCATAAAGTTTGATATTCAAAAATGGAGCAGGAAACATGTTTTACGGTAAAATGGTAATTGCAGGTGTTTGTAGTAATTATATTAATTCCAGTCTAATTTGAAATAATAACAAGATTTCAGGTCCAGCTTTTCACTGAGAAATTCACTTACTGTTCAAGAGCTTTAGTATTTCAGCAGTGAAGAAATTATTTTGAACTTCTGTTTTATGGCTAAGACCTTCTCTTCAGACTCAGTGAAATCATTTCTTTGGCAGTCACTCTTCTCCTTTTTGAAGAGTGCATGTAATCATCTCCAGCTAAAACAAGTTTTACTTCTCAGGTTCTGCATTAAGCCTGCATTTTTTTGCAGGCTTAATAGAAGAGGTTTTCATTTTTAAGTATGAAAAGGTAAATATAGTCCTTTTCCTCCATAGCTCTTGGTAGAAATCAGTGTTCTTAAAAATCTTTCTCCATGCTAGAGTTTATTCCCCCCTCCCCCCCGCCAAATTCCTGATTGGTAAATGAGCTTTTTGGTTGTTTACATCCTTGCTATTGCTCACAACACCTGCTGATCATCATCATGCTGTTACGACAGACATCACTAGATGGTAATGTTGCACATAGTCTTCTAAGCTCATTCCACAGCTTGATTTTTCACCTCAGAAAGCATGCTATGTTAATGTTTATTTTGGATTATTTAAGTTTTTGCACAGAGGTTGCTGAAATATAGAAGAAATGGATCAATGAAAGAAGTGTCCTCCTTCTTGTGTTTTGAATTGCAGTTGGTTTTTGAGGAAGATTTGCTTCTGAGACTAGACTTTGATGTTGGGCTGAGACTTCTGGCAGAAGCCAGTTGATAACACAACTTGTACATTTGTATATGCAAATTAAGAAACTTTTATCACTGTGCTCAGATTTTGCACTGCTGACTTCCCCTGTGCTAGAATACCTAGCTATAATCTCACCACTCAGTTTTACCACACATCAGGAGGAAGATCTCTCACAAAACTCATGTTTGCTTACCGCTCCTAGGCCTATCCTTATTTTCTACTGATAAGTCTGACAATTTTTATTGCAGTGTTATACTGGTTTCCTCTTTAGACCATAGTAATTAAACATACATATCTTAAAGTCATTGATGAGAAATAATCATTCAGTAAACTTACAATCATAATAGCTAAAATTCCATGATACCTATATTTAGACACTCAGAATTTGTATTATTTATATAATTACTGCTTTCTATTTTCAGAAAAACTAAAAGTAAAGCTAAATCCTAGTATGTTTCTTTAAGGCTGGTATGATATTTCTACTTTATAAGTGAGGACACTGAAGGTATAGAAGTTACGTAATTTTGTTCAGTTCCACAAAAGAAGGTTAAATTACAGCTGTCATTATACCCAGGCAACTTTTTTCTCACATGTTCATATATAATTTGCAAATCTCTTTCTCTCTCAAGGAATTACATATCATGAGATTAATTCCTAACTCCTGAGTGATCTACTTTCTCTTCATCACTTTCTTCTCTAACATTTTTACAGACTTTAGAGATACTATTTAGCTTCTCTTTACAATTTAATTCTACAAAGACTGAAGTGTCCAAGCTGGAAGAAAACCAGAAAGATGGCACAAACTCAAAAAGATCTCACAGTACTTTGAAGAAAACTCACAACTAAGGAACTAGCAGATTCCAGTCTTGAATATGTTTCAGCATGAAACTAATGTTGCCAGCACTCACACAGCCTTCTGTTGTCTCACACAAGCTGTTATTTCTAGGGTTCTATTGCACGCAGGCTTAATTTACACTGCCATTAAAGACATCACCAGAAATATTTATCTAACGACTGTACATGTAGAGGTACAATATAAGCCTGAAAATGCCATATATTAGAATGACACGTGCAAATAAATACCCTTTCAAATTTTTTCTGGGGATAGTAATAGTAGCAATGGCAACAGCAGAAGTAATAGTAGCAGAAATACAATAATGCTAAGCTACTAAGCAGACTTTTGTCTATACCTTCTCACTGGCATGAATCATACCGAAGACTGAAAAACAGTGAAAAGAACACTCATGCCTTAGAATGGCATTAAATATGACAAGCAGAGTAGACAAGAGGAAATGAACTAGCTTGAAAATATTTGTTTCCTTCAGGTCACTGCCACAGTTCCAGCTGGACTATTCATTTTAATGTTTTATCTTTAGAGATTTTACAAATTTTAGAAAAACACCAGAGAGCCCCAGAGAGACTGTGGAGTCTCCTTCCTTGGAGAAGTTCAAAATCTGACCAGACATGGTCCTGGGCAACCTGCTCTACTTGACTCTGCTTGAGCAGGGGAGTTGGACCAGATAATCTCTAAACTCCAATTATTCTATGATTCTGTGTTTCTGTGATTTGCTGAGTGTCCATTCCATTCCATTCCATCATCCACACATTAAACAAAGTCGGTCCTATTTTCAATCCTGGGGGACACCACTGGTAACAAGACACTAGTTGGGCTTGGTACTACCCTCTGAAACCAATGGTCTGGCCAACTTTCCACCCAGCTTATCATCCACTTATCCAATCCATATCTGACCACTATGGCTATGAAGATAGTATGGGAGAACATGTCAAGGCCTTGCTAAAGTCAAGGTAAAAATCATCCACTGCACTCTGTTTGTCCACACAGCCATCCATCTCTTCATAGAAGATAATCAGGTTGGTCAGGCATGGTCTGTTTATCCATGCTGACTGTTCCCAACCACCTTGTTCTCCTTCATGTTTTTCAAGATGGTTTCAAGGAGGATTTGACCCATAACTGATAGGTGCCACACAGGCAAGTGTGGGACTCAGGATAGTGCAGCTCATAGAAGAGGGGTTTGCTTTGGGGAGCTCCCCAAGAGTTAAGGAACCCCAGCTGCACCACAGCGTGAGTCACCACACTGTGGAGTTGGCATAGCCTTCCAGTGACCCCAGTGATTGCTGAACAAACCTAGTCAGCAGAGGGGAAGTGAGACCGCAGACTCACACCATAGGCATCTAGGTACTGTGGAATTTTGCACTGGGTTATCTGTTGAACATCTGTACTGATATCCTTTGATATGTGTACTGTTATCTGTTGAACATCTGTAGGGCTCTCTACTGGTATGCATACTGCTGTTGATTGAGGGCATCTGTTCTGTAACTGTTGTGCAACTGTGGTCTGGCATTGTTCAATTACAAAATGAACTAAGCCCGGGAAGGAAAAAAGAAAGTAGGCCACATAGCTCTGTGTGGGCCCGGACTCACCATCAGCTGGCCTGCAAATCCAGCAATCCACCCATCAGCAGGGACACCCCTGATACCAACTGCCAGGGAGAACCTGAATCATCTTGGTGCAGATCAGGAAAACTACACCAAAGCAGTGGCCCACAAGGACAAGGAGAGGGAGAGAACGGTCATTGTACCGTGCATCCAAGAACAGTCATTGTACTGTGCATCTGTGGACTAACCACAGAGCTTGGATACGTGTACTCTATTTTTATCTCTGTTATATTTCTAGCTTTACTACACTTTTAGCTTTGTTACACCTGTAGATTATTTGGTGTTAATTGTTTAGTGTTGCCAGCATCCATCATATATGTAGAACTTAGCTTAGCTCTAATAAATTCTTACACTTGACAAATGATGATCTTCTTCTGGAACCTGAAAAAATCTGGATGCGCCTCTACTGGCACGTCATAGTAACCTTCCCAGGGCCTGAGGCGAGGCTGACCGGTCAGTAGTTCCCAGCATCCTCCTTGTTACTGTTCTTTAGGACGGGTGCGGTGTTTGCCTTTTTCATTTATTAGGGATCTCCCAAAGTTGTTGTAGCCTTTCAAAGATGGAACAGAGAAGCCTCGTAACACCTTGCTGTGATTACACTTCAGAAGAGCAGAAACAGGTAACTGCTGTGCCAGTGCCATGTACCAGCTGCTCCTGCAGAAGTCAGTGCGTACTGAGAACAGTCGGGCCTGTTATGCCTTCACAATACTTGTGGATATAAAGTTTTTGTGGTGCTTTGGATGACTGACTGCCAAATGTACAGGAATACGGCTTCACTCTCATATACTGCTATATAATACTAACATTACTTTCAGAACTTTCCTATTCATTCCTTCTCAACCAGCAAACTACCCAATCATTATTCCTAATGTTCCATAAGTGAACAGTAAAGCAGCAATAATTACTCCTGTAATATACTAACTCTATGAAGTACTTGATAACTAGTTTGACAAATTTGGCAAGTAGAAACTAAAAACTGGTAAAATAGTTCGTAAGTCATTTGCAGCATAGTTAAATGTTTCTCTATTCTCCAAGACAGATAAATTAAAGTTCAAAAAAAACCTCAAACTGAATAAAGTGGAAACATCATTATAATTCTCAAAGCAGCAAAAGTCTAGGAAATACAATGTTTTAAAGAGCATAACAGAAACTTCGTGTCTTCATGAATCCAACCATCATCTATTTAAATATTTATAGCTTGCCTATATCTTTATTTTACTCTATGGATTATTTCTAATTATTTTACTAAATTTAAATTAAACTGCTAAAATTTATTAACTATACTATTAGAAAAAAAACCAGCTACATCTTTCTGCTTGAAATAATGATTTTCTGTCCTTATTTACTCTCCTCCCTTTGAATAAAATATTGGTATTTCCATAGTTATACAATAGTGTATTGTTCAAGAGAATCATGCATCCATCCTTCCTTATTCATTTGATGCTCTTTTCTCTGGTTTCTGATTTATTTTTAAATTCCTGAAGTATTTGCAGTAATAAAGATATTCACTTTTCGTTTCCACAGGTTAAACGTTAACCTAGCCTTTAGTTATGAACCTCAGGTAGTTCCTAAATGGCAGATTTTATATGTGGCAAACACTTTGATTTTGACAGAGAGCCTACAAAACACTACATAGTAAACTGCCCATTATCTAAAAAACAATATGAAACAGGCTGTGATCTTAAAAACTCACCAGATTCTGAAAATTGTCAATTCCTGCAAGTGCAGTTTTCAAGAAAATTCTGATTCAACAAAATTTTATTGAACTTGCCCTCCTTTATATCTCAAACTGCGCTCTCAAAGTCGACTGTTTTGCTACTGTAAGTTTTTCACCTGGAATGGAACAACATCCATTGAATAGTGTTCCATGACACACCTCAACTGCTGAATAACAACGAAAACAAAAAGAAACACTGAGGCATTCACTGTTTAATAATTACAGGCCTTGAAAAGTTTGAACAGTTTTCACTTTAATAGTAGGCAGTGGCATGCACATACTGGATGTTTATAACAAAAATATACATATTTTAATGATTGAGTCACATGAGTACAAAATTGGTGCACCAAATGACTCCCAATGTGAGCATGTCAGATTGATAGTGTTCTGTATCTTTAACTGAACTGTAATTCTTGGTTGAAGCTGATGGGCTTTGGAAAGAAGATATATTTAAAAGATACATTGAAAATAAGGAAGGCTCTTCTATTATGTTAACATACCTTCATATTTTTTTATACATTAATGCACACACACAGAGGATCCTCAGCTTTCAAGTAGACCCAATACCCATAAACGGCATTGGCAAAAAGGATAGAGTTCCCTTTCCCTTTGACTACAGCCATCTAGCAGAAGCAATGAGACATAAGCTTACCTGCCTACAATACTGGCACCTTTGCACTTTTACAGCAGCTACTTGCAAAAAATGTATATTTCTATATATCTTTTTTCCAGATAAGACAATTTCTCAGTTAACAAAACTAACTGTGAGAATGTGGCAGAAGTAAAACATGGTCCAGCTATTAAATAGACCTGTCAAGACCTTGGAAAAAACATCACTGTTCCCCTTCAATCTCTGCTCCAACCTCCAAACTCCAAAATGATACCAACCAGTGGAGCCCCTTAAACTGGCAATAGCCTTAGGTCATGCCAAATCCTTGCACTTTCACCACTTTAAGATTACTTAGCCTCTTACAGTATCGACTGAACAGCTCACCTGTGCTGCCATGAAATTCTATCCCCTGTTTTACAGTCTATCTTAAAAATGTCCTTTCTTCACAGCTGACCTCATAACGAAGAAGCAGTTTTGTTTGCTTGCTTAGCCAAGCAAATCAATCAAATCTACTTAAAGTATCTACAGAATTTACCATACATACCACAGAAGGACCCTAAGGATGGGATTCAAATTCAGATTAAAACACCTATGATGCTATGTCATAATGTAGATGGCTACCTGTGAGCCAGCTTCTAAAAGTCCATTATAATCAATGATGATTTAGTCAACACAGGCAAAAGAGCTTAGTGAGAGATTCAGCTCAGCTTGAAGTAGACACCTTGGGTGGGATTCAGCTGATTAAACATAGGCATGTATTGCCATTTGAGACACCATGGGGTGTCAAGGACAGCTACAAAGAGCCGACACACAAACTCCTGCTACAGATTTGGAGAGCCCACACAAATTACAGCAATGAAGATAAGCTACTGTCTCAGGATGCAATCTGAATTGGTTTGTGTGCAGTCGGTTCAACAGCTTACTCTTAATTGTGTCTGCAGCTATTTTCATTGAGGATAATGGCTCACAAAGGGTCACCAGCTGATGAATCATCAGCAAGTGTTCAGTTTGCACAACTGCTGGAGATTATTAGTAGCCTACAGAAAGAACTCCTCACACATAAAAGCCTGGAAATGGCTGACAAACATCTACATGTTATGGTGCTCCTGGGTCTCCTGATGCTGTTGCTTCACCTTCTGTACTAAGACTGTAGTCCATTCCTGACTGCATGAATATGCAGATTTTTTTAAAAATTCATTTTTGCCTTGTTCTCTGCCTCTTTGTCTTTTGCACATTCCCTTTACATTTCCTAGCTTCTGTTTCTCCCTTAGATCTTAGCCAGAGACCTAACACTTTGGGGCTGCGTGTACAGTTTCTTGTCATTGTGATGCAATTTGTGCAGATATATGTATCATGGTTTTTTTACAGACTGCCCAGTTACTGAAAGATGGAAAGCTATCAAGGCTAACTCCTCTTGCAGTGAAGTGTTAATCCTGTTTGAACATCTGAAAGTGCATATTCCAGCCTAGAGATTCAACATGTCCTACTGCATGATCAGCCAGGTAGACTGAGCCAGACCCAGTAGCTCCAGTCATGGGTTGCAGCATTAATATTTTGTTACCCTTTATGCTTGCATAATGGACATTTTTCCCTGGCTTTCTCTTCACTTCAACCAAAGCCAAATAGAAGGGCTCTAGTCAGCATGCAATAAATGGAACATAGAATATCCTGCGGTATTTTACCTATCAATTCTTTGGTTATTAAAGCTTTTCTAAAATGTTTATGAAAACCTTTTCCATGTTGAATTGCAGTCCAAACCGAAGCTCTTCTGGGAACCATTCTTTATCTGTGAATGGACATTTACTGTAATAGCATTCATTGCTGTGTTTTCTATTTTGTTTTTCCTTTAGAAAACTACTCCCCCCACCCCGAGTCATCCTGGACACATGGCCGGGGAAAATTCTTTTCTGAATTACAGTCCATCAGCGGCAAATAATCTAGAGAAGCTGACACAGCTTAAGAGCTCATCAGTCAGCTGTCCTACATACAGTCAGCTGTCACCATTCCATCTCATCCTGAAACTCATAAGATATTAAATTAAAAACAAATGCCCTTTGTCTCTATTTTGATACTGTTTTCAATAAATATCAAGCCCTATGTTAAACCCTTGGTTTCCAACAACCATGTTGCCTATTGTTATAGTAAATATATTATTATGCTAGCCAAACCCATTTTTGTTTATTTCAAGTGAAGTCAAATATATGTCAATTAAAAGGCATAAAAAATACGGAGTTTGATGCTTGAGATGTCTTCAAATGGTTCTTAGATCATGTTTTGAGGTTGCTATGGTGAATGCTCATCTGTAATGCAAAGGAAACAGGATTCTCTCTGTATGAGAAATAATACTTTTTTAAATCATAGTGAAAATACTTGGCACTTTACTTTCAGAAATGTAAGGGATATTTTTATTTCCGAAACTTCTGCAAAGTTCTTGCTATATTAAATTAAATTCGGCAGCTGTAACAAAGAAAAATGCTATTTTATATTTAAATATTTGACTTTGTGTTAGCGATAGATGAAACGTTCAGAATCTTGTTAAATTACTGTTTTCAAAAATGCATGCACTGGATAAATAACACTGTGTTAACATTTAAAAATCTATTTCATTTTCTTCCTTTGTTGCTGTTCTACACGGTTAGACAATGCATATTTCTCAGATAATGTAGTAAGTAAAAATATCATTGTTTAAAATATTTGCACCATGGATTTTTTTTACTGTATTTACAATCTATTTTTCTACTTTATATTCTTATCTCTATGTTCTCTGTAAAAACAAAGTGATTAATGACTAATATGTTTAAGAACTCTTATTGTCATTCAAAGTAAGATTATGACACCTGACTCATCTTGGTCTTTACCAAACAAGGGAAAGAAATAAGAAATTCTGACAGATGAACCACAAGCCAGTGAAAAGGGAAAGAGGAAGTCAAATAATTCAAATTAGTCTGATACAGACACCTCTCTTATTCCTGTTTGTGGAAGTGCCTTGAGGGTTTTTTTTTAACAAAAGATTTTTTTTAGATGTGGAATAATTATTTTGATTTCAGAAAGTGACATCTTCATTTCTCTCTTTTTGTACACAAAATTGATTTAATTCAGAAAAATATTACAGTGTTTCAATATTCTTTTTAGCCCTTCCCTCTTTTCTCCAGTAGAAATTAAGAAGATGTAGTTATCGCTTATTTTTAGCACCTAAGTTAAGAGGGCTGCTCTAGACAGTGACTCAGAACCTGGGACTCTCTCAGCATTGACAAAATACAGGAAGCATAGGAAAAATAACCTCTAAATTTAAGCACTTTAATTAAGTGACTAAAATTAGATGGTGTGAATACCATCCTAATTATTGATATTCCTCTGAATTATGAGCAGTTTTAATTTCCACAAAATATATTTACCACTTATTGAAAAATTCTGCTGACTTTTATTGATAACCCTGTTTATCTTATTTGAACTATTCTATGATTAGGCACTGGAGAAATTAACAGTGTGAGTAAAATCTTTCAGCGACTGTATCTTTCAGTATATAAGGGGTGATAACAAAAATCATTAAACAGATGTGTAACAAAAATGCTTCATTTTCTGCAGCATTCCTCAGTTTATACAACCACTGAAATAGCTATATATCTGTGTTTGTAAAAGTTTCTGAGATCATTCCTTTTCCAGACTGCATTACACTTACTACAGATATCAGCTTATAGAAAAAATTAAGCTTGTCATATTTTAGGATCCTATATGCTGGAGATATATTCCATGAACAACATGGAACTTTTCTGAAAATGGTAAATGAAAGAACAACGTGATTTAGATAAAATATATATATATATTTATGGTAGTCTCAAAATGTTTCAGTTGCATTTCTGGCTATTTACTTATTGTGGATAAAGTAGGCATATTAAATGCTCTTATTTTCTATGATTTCTGATAGATAGAAGAAGATTTCTCTAATCATACTTCAGACAGGCTGCCTAAAGCATCTCTTCTTGTACTACAGTTCTTTATGCTAGATAATCTATTGCTGTTATCCAAAGTAGTGCAGCTGGATTTTCATCTTTATGGCACAGGGGCTTTTTGCATGCTAGCCATTGGCTGCTACAGAATATCCTGAAGGAATAACTCTGTTCACAGAATCACAGATAGCTGGGGTTGGAAGGGACCAAGCTTGGATGTGGAGCTCGTCTGGTACAACTCCCCTGCTCAAGCAGGATCAAGCAGAGCAGGTTCCCCAGGACCATTTCTAGTGGGGTTTTGAATATCTCCAGGCATGAAGACTCCACAACCTCCCTGGGCAACCTGCTCTAGTGTTCAATGACCCGCACAATAAAAAGGATTTTACTTGTGTTCAGATAGAATTTACTGTTTCAGTTTGTGCCCACTGCCCCTTGTTCTGTCACTGGGCACTACTGAGAAGAGTCTGGCTCCATCTTTACAACCTCCCATCTTGTCTAGGCTAAATAACACCTGCTCTGTCAGCCTCTCCTTGTGTGACAGATGGTCTAATCCCTTAATCTTCTTTGTGGCCCTTTGCTGGACTTGCTCCAGTAGGTTCATGTCTGTCTTGTGCTGGGGAACCCAGCACTGGACACAGCACTCCAAGTGTGACCTCACTAGGGTTGAATAGAGAGGAAGGATCACCTCCCTCAACCTGCTGGCAGTGCTCTGCCTCATGCAGACCAGGATGCTGTTGGCCTTCTTTGCCGTAGAGATGCATTGCTGGTCCATGGTCAACTTGTTGTCCACTTCTCCACAAAGCTGCTTTCCAGCTGGTACTCCCCCAGCCTGTACCCACGCAAGGGGTTATTCTTCCCCATGTGCAGGACTTTGCACTTCCCTTTGTTGAACTTCACAAGGTTCCCCTCTGCTCAATTTTCTAGCCTGTCAAGGTCCCTCTGAATGCCACCATAACCCTCTGGTGTATCAGCCATTCCTCTCAGTTTTGTACTGTCTATGAGCTTGCTGAGGGTGCACCCTGTCCCATCGTCCAGGTCATTAATGAAAACGTTAAACAGTATTGGCCCCAGGATTGACCCCTGGGGGATACCACTAGTGATTTGCATATATGTATTTTGATATTCCAACTTATCTTTATGCATTTCTCACAAGCCTGATGTAATACAATCAGTCTTCATGTCAGCTGGACACTCCTTCTCCTAAGCTTTACATCAGGCTTTCTTCTACCATTCTATTATTTTTTAAACACAAACCATAAGACTAGTAACCATGATAAAATTCATAGAGACAGGTGGAACCACTCTGCAAGCATTGTCAGGAG
Organism: Dromaius novaehollandiae; assembly: GCF_036370855.1. Classification (NCBI taxonomy): domain Eukaryota; kingdom Metazoa; phylum Chordata; class Aves; order Casuariiformes; family Dromaiidae; genus Dromaius; species Dromaius novaehollandiae. The sequence continues at coordinate 24,967,415 of NC_088100.1, forward strand.
AAAAAAAAAAAGCTTCTTACAAAAACAACATTATGGTCAGTATTTCAGAGAGTAGATATACATGTTCTTTGGTATCATGAACCTATATATTCGTGCAAAGGTCTGACAATATTTTTAATGACTTTATACAATCATAAAATCACTGATCCCCAGACTTATCCTTTTTTAGGAAAACACAAAGAAAGCATCTGTGGGAATATGTGGGCACAAACATTCTCAGATTGTCTTTCTAAATACCCAGTCAAACTATTGACCTACAGAAGAAAATTAGTTTCTCCAATCTAAAGGTCACCAGAGATACAAATGGATCATATATAGTTCTTACACAGTGACACAGTGTTATCAAACTTCATTTTAAAAGGGAACAAATACTATATATTCATGCTTATAACTTAGGAGTTGCCCCTTTATAAGGGGAAAAAGAAAAGAGTAGCCTAGTGATTCAGCACCAGTGTAGATTATGCTTCTGTGTAGGTAATACAAATTACATTTTTTTTCCATCACCTTCTCTTTTTAACGATATACTTCAGTTCTCTACCACTCCTCCTTGCCACACACCATCTTTCTGTCAGCTCGTGGTTTTACAGACTTCCATTACACCTTTCTCAGTCATATTTTCTCCAGATGAAAGAGTTTCTCTTCCCAAGCTTAGTCATACCTTATTTGAAAGCATCCATCCCTTTGATCCTCAAATTATATGCATGAAAGCACATTAAGCTGTTTTTTAGTATTCAGTATTTCAGTACTGCAATCAATGGAAGGATGCCTTACATTTTGTCTTGCTCTTGTGATGAAGAAGCTTTCTGTGTTTTGGGCGGGGGGAAATCTTTTTTTCTTTTGAAAATAAAACATTCTCAAGATACTACATAATCATGTTTTTTTAAGTAAGGTATGAATTCAATGTTTCTTATGCACTAGAATTACAAGTGTAATAAATTATTCAAAATAACTTTTACATTATGTCACCGTTCAAATAAATTATTCAAGCTATGGTTTAAAAAAAATGTTCCAAACAAAAGTAACAATTTATTTATTTGTTTATATAATAAAAATTAGAGACAATTTATACCTAAACCAGAAACCTATTTAATATAGGACTATTTAAAGCAATGAATTATAGGTGGAAAAAAAAATAAAAAACCCTAGCTCCCTCTATTTTCACTACAACTCTGTTGCATATTTAAAAGTATATAGAAGAAATAGAAAATTTATATATTAATGAAGACATATGAATAATGAATAGTTAGCAATGTATAAGAAAATTGCATATCAACTTAATCCTACTGGTTTTGTACTACTTGAGATGAAGATTACTTTACATTGTTCCTAACAGTGAACTAAGTTTTTAAAATCAAACAGAAGATGACAAATGAAGAGACACTATATAAATTAGGAATTCTATTGGACATCTTTCAAAGACATTAATATTAATTTTCCCGAGAACAGAGACAGAGAAGAATGTGCCAGACTGAAAACATCAGTTCAAATAAATGATTGTCCTGACACGTAAAACTTCAAGCAAAACTGCACATTCACGACTGAGGATGCATGGTTAAGGAGTAATGATACTCACATAAGATTTAGAAAGCCCTAGGTGAACTTCCTCTTCTGAAAGATTGCCTTAGTAGGACAGCTGCATAAATTTGAAGCTCAATTAAAAAACAAGGAAAAGGAATAAAGCATCCAAAGTGTGACTTCAGTGGAATGTACATATCCAGTGCCAAAACTGCAATACTAAAAATCTCGGCCCAAACGAATGCTAACCCTCGAAGTGCTAAAATTCAACAGGCACTTTTAAAAAAATTATTATTTTAGAGTTCACCTGAGTTTCTCTTTATACTTATGTCCTCAGTGTTGAAAAACAATTACAATTTGGTATTCAGCTCATTCAAAATGCACAGATTTCTTTTAAGCCTTGTAAAAAGGAAGATATAGCTGTTTTTATGCAACAGCACTAGGATGCAGTAAATTTGATTACATCTGTGACTGTCACTGTACCTCTACAACTAAATCTTTAAACACTGGGGCAAGAACATCTAATAACACCTAGTTGATAGTACAACGAGCTCTTGGATTCTCAGTGCATTTTGATATGTAAAAAATACATAATTACAGTTAACTACCTTTAATAAATATTTTACCAACCTTGATATATATTTTAAAACAATTCAAAACTAAAAGAAAACAACTCGTTTTAATGCGTACCATTTCAAGTGTCCCACCCACGTGTTGGGATTTATGACATAAAAGGTTGTGATATATGACATAAAAAACAAATTTTCCAAGAAAACTTTATCATTAGCCTTCAGTTAAATACAGACTTGTCATTTCCTTAATACTCATGCATTTGACCAAAATTCTTTTTCCTATATCTATGATAATATCCAGAGATGAAGAAAAATCCATGTCTATAGCTATCACTCCCTACAAAGTTTTGTTTAGGAAATCTAATCTTCTGTAAATGACTGCTTATCACATATGTATCAATAATTTTAAGATGTACAACAAATCAGTCTTCTGGGTTGACCTCTCTTAAAGCTTTAAAGGGTACAGTGTCTCTGCCACTGCACTACCACACACTCCGTCAATGTCCTTTCCTCTCTTCTATCCAAAAGGGAATTTGGGCACTCTTGAATTTTTTTGTTTGTTTTCAGGACTAAGGAATGATCTCTGTGAACCTGGACTTTCTGTTGAAATCTGGGAGGAAAGCAAAGTAGTGGGACTCTGGTTTCTTCTTCACATTTGGTACTTTGGTGACAAAAAGAGACCAGCTAGTAAAGGTAGAGCTGTTTAGCAGGGACAATTAGAGAAGTGAAAACTATTAGAATAGCCTTATTTTACCAAAGGAGTTAAATAAAAAGCATTTTTTCACCTACAGGTATGGCAAAAAGCAAAATGTGTAATCCACTTTTCCACTTTTTTTCTGACAGGATGACAGTGTAATTTCATGAAGTTTCCCTTCCTCAGCATTTCCTCTGCTGCTCTCAGAAGACCTCTGGTCCTGATACTCTCCTTCTTGACCTTCAGCTGTTTGTGATTCAAGGACTACTTTGATATGGACTGCTTTGATATCTGGGCTTAAATTTGTGAAAAAAAAACCCTGCCAAGTTGTAAGAAAACCTGTGTACACAGACTGGAGCCATGGAAGATAAAATTGCAGATGGGAAGATTGTTGGGATGGGGACAGCTGGCAAGTCAAGGATTGAAGAGGAAAAAAATTAACACGAAAGATATCAAATGTAAATTAAAACTGGGAACCAAAAGACAGCAACTATACAACAACAAAGATCAGCTTGTTCCAAGAAGCAGTAAGGACTGATCCTTCTCTCTCTTATTGACAACTGCCTGGCCAGCAAAGATTGTTATTATGTAACAATATACCCTTTTTTCCCTGAAATAAATATTATGTGATCTTTCAAATTAATTAGCAGAAAATATTAGTCTAACTCTACTGTGGCAAGTGACATATTTTAGAGAAGCTCTACCTACGCTGGAAATTCCAGTTCTTAACGTGGTTTGCTTTTGTTCATCATGAAGTGTTTGATCATTGTTTCACATATTGTCTATCTCTGAAAATTAACAGAACTTTCTATTGTTATTGAATATGAATGAGTTTGAAGGGATAAAATTTATACGTGAAAACTTGGGACACTGAAAGCTAAGGCTGAAGTCATGGGTGTAGCAAAGCAGGGTAAAAGTTTTTTTTTAAAAAAAAGTGAAGTTTGCCTTGTGGGTGCCAAAACTATTAGTATCACCACTATTATTCTGTAGTCTGGTTTACGGCTTTGCTTGGCATTCAAAAGTTTATTCCTTAGTGAAAATAAAACTGACGTAAACTTCTCACAGCAGGGCTATGTAAACTCATATTTGCCAAAAGACATCAAATTGAGTTTAATTCTGTAAGTGTTCAGATCAATGTGTAAATATGTTTTTCAGTAAGGCCATCAGTTTAAATCAATGCCCTTTAAATAAAACAGGTGGGAAGTGGGTCTACAAAGCAATAGTCATTGCCCCTTCCAAGTAAGAAACAAAAGCATGTTTTCATTTTCTGTGTCGCTGTTTTTCACTTTTGTGCAGTACACCTAAAAGAGGAAAAAAAAATAGGAGGCATATAATTTGCCTAAGGTCTAAAACTATTTGCGTTATTTCTAAAAACAAGGTAAAAAGGAAATATATTTTTCATCCATATTTTCCAAAACAAATTCTCCAACCCAAAGCCTCAAACTCATTACCCTATAGATCTGTGCAAACTGTTCATGTTGCAAGGCATAATTCTCTCTATTGATCAGAAAGTATGTTCACTATCTGTTTTTCAGATACGAAGTGTATATGGTGAAATGTAAAAGTGCACATAAGTCAAGCCATTCCTTCCTCTGTTTATAACCTTAAAAAGCAAAATAAGCACAAAAAATAGTGTAGGACAGAACCAAAAATTCTGAAATCCTAGTGTACCCATTTCTGTGACAAAATGCTTATTGAAATAACCTGTATTTCTCTTTAGGCAAACATAGCATGCATTGTACAATTGTGTAAACTCTTTTTTTTAAACAAGAAGGAACAAGTTGTAAGCATGCTTCAGAAGAGGTTACATGCCCACTGTACAACCACTACGGAAGAGCCTGGAAATATGGCACTAAAATATAGGACTAGATGAGAAACATTCCCATCTTAAAGGGAGTGTGATTTCCACGTGCAATTTCCTTTGGGTTGCTTGCAGAAAGCTACAAATACAAAAAGAAATACAAACAAACAAGCAAGAAAACAAACAAACAAAAAACCCAGAAAATAAAGCAGGGCAGATAAAAGAATAAATGGGTTGTTTAAAATTTCAAACATCGCTCAGACATGTTGAACGTGTCTGACTAATTTTATACTGTAATACCAAAAGAGATCCTATTTGAAATTCTAGAGATATCCTTAATCTACTTGTAATTATTCTCTTTTAGATCGGTAAAATTCTATGTAATGCTCCCAGTCTTAGAGAGATATCTTACTGTAAAGTAATTTTCTCATAGATGTGCCATACATCAATTACTCTGTATTTTCATATATAGTAAAGAATACCCAAGAGTCTGCTCCAAGCAGCCTACTTACCCTTTACTTAATACTTTCTCAATACATCCATCTTTTCAAGCGTAATGCAATCAGTAACTTAAAAATTCCTTATACTACTGATCTTTTAAAATAATAAAAGATAATGGCAAGCGTGATGTATAATGATACAAAAGCCAAACTGGATATTCGTAAATTTTCATTATACTGTTCTGTGTAATTGAGCACTTTAATAATAATAACATCATTCATTCTTTCACTGTCTTCCTGCAAAATTTAAAAATGCTGGCAACTTTTGAACCACAGGATGCTTCACTTTTTCCTGACTGTAGGCATCTTAAAGTTAGATGTCAGCTTCCTTTGTAGTCAAACAAGACAGATTGTCATTTCTGGAGGGATTTGTCCTAGTGTCCTCAGATAACTGTTTTAGGAAGGCCAACTGTCCTTTGCTCACTTTGAGATTTAGGTAACTAAATGTATTTGTCTGCATGAAGGTGGTCTATGAACAATGTTTAAGCTCCAATTTACATTTAGTGGAGATCTAGTTCTGTTTCCTAAATATCCTTAAGCATCTAGAGACATTTTAGATATCCTATCATCCAAGCTATCCAAAACATCCATGCAGGTCTGGCAGAGAGGACACAGGAACCACAGGAGACCCCTGACCTTGGAGAGCAGCAGCTCCCATCCGGCTATGTGTGCGCTGCCTGTGCTATTTGAGGTACTTTGAGGCATCCTTGGCAGCCTGCAGCAGCCACTCCAGAAAGTTGGGGGATCTTCCATAAGTCCTGTGACAATTCTGATGTTTTGTATACCTTACAACATCTCAAATCCCTCTAGACATCTGTGTTCGAGAAACAGAATCCTATTTGCTGTCCAGGATCCACTGAGGCTATTGACTACTTGTGAGCTAACGAACACAAACATCTGCATGTAGATAACTAAATTGAAGTGTCTTAATCTCGATCTCATTCTCACTCTAGAGGCTCAATTCAGTTGCCTAAACTCAGGCTTTTAATGCCTTTTGAAAAACCACATAATTTCTTTGATACTTGATATTAAAAAGCTTGATATTTGATATTAAAAACGGAGATTGAAATTGATATTTTCATTCAATGTAGTTTTATTATTATCTGTAGCACACGCATTGAAATATATATTTTGATAAAGAAATATTTTGATTAGAGAAAATATCTAAATCCTCTTCCAAAATTTTTAAATGATGCATTCTTCTTAAAATGAACATTTTTTAAATTAAACATTCTAGTAAAGGTTTTGTCTTTACAGATTGGCATTTTTAGACAGAAAAATGTTATTAAAAATTTCTGGCTAGAGCTAGTCAATATACATAAATAGCAAATAAAATGCCAGCAGATGGCATTATATACCAAGGTCTTATATAGCACTTTGCATTAACAAATATCAAAGTCAAGCACTCAATGAACCACTTAGTTACTGAAAGTCCTGTACGAATAGAATTTTAGTTGCTTAAATTTAGAAGAGTGATTCAAGAAACTTTAAGCTGAGATACTTTCAGCACTGATGGCTTGAGATAAAAAATTCTCTCAGCAGTGCAAGTTACAGTACTGGACATGCTCTGTATTATCTCCAGCTCGCTGACTGATTAGGCACCTATTACATAGTCTGTCCCAGATTCAAGAAAGTCATATCCAGCACAGAAACTGATTTGATCAGCATTCTCAGGCCATGCTGAATCCACTTAGATGTGGACATACACGTTAGGCTATGTATTTCAGTTTCTCAGAGGTGACTATCTACAAGAAGGAGAAAGGTGATCAAATTGTGTAGAAGTGATAAATTTACTCCAACTCTCCTTGTTCCTTGACTTTTCCTATTCACTGACTTTGATATCTTGGAGTTCAGCATGCAGATTGTTGCATGTTTTAGCCTAGAGCCAAAATGTCTTGCTAGTCTATTTTACATATCTATAATCAGCTTTGTGAACCTCACTCCAGAAGCTGAGTGCCTGAACATTGACATTTGCAATATCACCTAAGCTTTTTTGCTGAATACCTGCCCAGGATTGTTTGCAATGGGATATAATTAATTCAAAGAATTAGTGAATAGTTTCTGAGCTTAGCAGGATCAATACATTGTCACTGCTGCATGTGGTTGTTCGCAGTGTATGACCTCGTCTGTGTAGATCTTTACTTGGAGCTGTTAACTCCAGTCCCAGGGGATGTCCTATCCTTTCCTGTAATAAGTAAAAACAGGATTATGGACTGAAAACACCACTACAGAAGGTAACTGGCATAAGAAAGTATGAGGAAAATGGTCACTGAGTAAAAAAAGAAAAAAAAAGAAAAAAAAAAGAAAAACAAAAACTTTATTCTATAATAGCCTTTGAAAATAAAATTCAAAACCCAGAAATAAACCCAAGCTGGCAACCAACACAGATTGTGAGCGATAGTTCAGTCTGTCAGGTTCACTCTTGGCTACTGATTCTTCGTTGCCTTCCCCGAGAGTCTGCTGTGGAGTGTATTGTAACACCAGGTGAGCCAGCCTGGACTGTTAATTGCCCCAGCTAAACCTGCACTGGGAAGTAACGGCTGCAGAACAGGTGAATCATATCTCATGCCCCAGGAATCCTGAAGAGCTTACTGTGGTAAAAGCCTGCTCCCCACTTCTTCTCCAACACACACAATTTTCTGTCTTATTTTCAAAAATAGCTCCTTTTCCCCTGGTTAAGCCCCCAAAAGTCTCACTTACAGGTATACTGACTACTTGAAATAAATGGTATCAATTATTAACAGAATTTTCATGTCAAAAGGGGTAAAAAAGGATACTAGCTCTTGTTATTCTTTTATTAGAGGAAAAGCTATGCTAAACTGAACCTCAGACATTTAAGGAAGCAGTGCCACTTACTGAGACTGCTAGTAGAAATACTGCCACAGTGAAGGAAACAGAGCAATCTCTGCCGTTCACAAATAACATGCACAAGACTAAAGCAAAAATGAAAAAAACACCCATGGAAAAAGTCTCAAAGGAAAATATGTTTTATCAAAAATTAGTAAAAAACAAAAACTCAGTAATTAGGAAATGAAAAAAAACCATTTAATGCTGTGTCTTCTATTAATGTGACACAGGGGAATGTATTGCTATTGTTACCATTTCTTGACCAGTAGGAGAAACACTCACATGGATTGTGGATATTACCAGGTAGACTCTAGAAAGTCTGTATATCACATATGCGTGAAAAAGCACAAAAAGTGACACCAAAAAAATGGTGCATTTACCAAGGATATATCCTTGCTGGTAAAACCCACAGAACGTTATACTTTTTGAAATTAATATAGATGTTAATAAATATAGCTGAAAGACAGGATTTTCAAAATTCCATATCACAGGCCTAACTCTAGTTACATTATAATAAACAAAAATTAATCCTATTGACTTCAATGACTTGTTCTTATTACCTTGCAGTCAATCTTTTACATTTTCCTTCTGTAATATAAATATGTAGCTACTTTTATGTGCAGGTGTATAAAACTATATATAAATCTGAAATGGGATACCACTTGTGGAAAGACAGCAAAAATGGAGGTCTATGGCAGACATTAGTGTCATTTCTTAATGCATTCCTGATGCTTAGAATTACTAAATAACATATATGGAGTATAAGACTTTGTCTAAAATATTATGTAAAATAGAAAAGAAGCAGCTAAGCTAAGAAGGAGTGCCAAAAAAGAGTGCCAAGAATGAGAAAAATGTGTCCAATAATGTTAGAATCTGTGAAGACCAAGTAATGGATGAAGTCATAAGCTATAGATTTTCCACAACTTTCATGGTGATATGAACTCAGCATTTTACAATGTAAACACATTTTTGATGAAATCAGGCTCAACCAGAGCAATTATCGAGTTTCTGCTGACAAAGTGAAAGTAAAGGACAATGAGATTTTGCAATGAGATTTATGAGATTTGCAATCATTGTTCCAAATAACACTCCAATTTATTAATTTGTTTTTAATTAGGTTGTTATGTTAAAACTATTCTACAGTCTGGTATCATAGACTACTAGCTATTAACTATTTCCTTTAATATACAAATTGATTTAACTGATTCTGTACTGTTCTTCTTTTAGGATAGACAAGAAGAGAAATAACCCAAGTCAAAATGGCTTTAAGCCACATCTTCAGATTTTCAGGGGAAAGTGGTGCACGGAAAAGCAAATGACAGGAGTCCAGGTCTTCATCATGCATATACATACCCAAACCCACACAGGTGAACATACACAATACCACATTAACAACAGCACTCACCTTATTTAATTTTTTATAAAAATACTCCAGTCATTCCCTCACATTTATTTTTATTGATGTTGGCTACATTGCACCCTTTCAGTAAAAATATCTATCCACTTGTCTAGTCTAGTCTTCATTACTGCAAGAGGAGCAAATTTATAGGCACTGATCCTTAAGCAATCCATATTGAATAGGAAACTAGCTCATACACTTAAGGCAGGAATCACAAAAAGACGTAAGTAGTGTTATCTGAAGTGAGACAGAAACCATCAGTGGAAAATAAGTCAACTTCCTACTCTAACATCTTGGTCGCACATTTTTGTTCCACCTGTGCTCATCCCCAGTTCCTCAGACCTATTTCTGCCCTTTTCTCTTCCTCCTCCCTGCAGTCTTCTCTCCTATGTCTTAATGGCTCCCACAGCCTTTGAACTACTTTCCCTCCCACTCTTAATTTACAAGTAATTTTGCTTGTTCATCTCTGAGTTTACACCAGTAAATATTAGGCTTTGCCCACTCTGCCCTGCCGTGTTCCCTCTGGCTGCTTTGCCCGAGAGGCAGGAGGGGACAGCGGCATAGCAGCGCTTTTCAACGCCCAGCCGCACACTGCGCGGGGCTGAAGTGAGTCACTCACCCGCTGCTCCTCAGCTAAAAACTTTCCATGCACTACTCAGCGAATATTTACAAGGGACTAATATACGCACTTAAACCAAGATCCATCCCTAGGCCATTCACATAGTGGGGAGGGAGGGGAGTTGCATTCACAATGAGTACTAGTCAAAATGAATAATCCATCCCGCTCCATGAAAAGCTATGGTAGAAAAGGTTTTGAAACAGTAGGAAAGTATCAAACTGAACACCTAGTATTAATTTAAAAGATGTACAGTCTTCTTACAGTTGAACAGAGTGCTATAAATGCTACAAACTCTAAGGAAACTCATACCTACAGATGAAAGCAAAGCCCACTGCAATGTAACTTGGTTGTAACAGCACATTTCTAGTTAAAATATTTGGGTTCAATTATTATCAGCCATATTTTATTACACACAAAATTTGTAAAAATGAAAAAATTACATGAAAGAGTCTGACAAAAAGTGACACCTCACAGCTTTTAAAATATAAGCAGATTAAATGGAAAAAAACTTGAAGTAAAATAGTTATGTTTTGTGCTTTTCAGATATGTAGTTGAGAAACTACTAGACTATTTCAGCAGTCACATGACTGGTCCTGCTGACGAAGACTTTAGTCCACGGACAGGCTGCTTCTCAGTCGCCGTTGAGCACTGGGCAGGACAGACATACCGTCGAGCGGGAGCGCAGGGCAGCACGGCACCAAACCGAGGTTCCTGCTGCCCTCAAATGCATGGGGCATCTCTTACCTGCTGCATTCCTGGTAAAGGGCATCAGAATAAATGTGGAGAAAAGGCACAAGAGTAGTATCCCACAGTGAACAGAGAATCTTTGCAAATGCATTTCTATTTGTGTGCATACACACACACACGTGCGGCACAAGGCTCACAAAGGATTTAAGCCACAGCATGTAAATAGTTGTAAGACGTAATTTGTTCTCAGCTGCAGATCTCACTGGGAATTGCAATTGCTACGGTCTGGACACCAAGGCTGCTTTTGCTGCAACACATGTAACATCAGGAGTGACAAACTGTGGACACTATTTTATCATAGAATATACGCAAATCCGGAGCCGGAGTTATTCTGAGGATAGCATTAAATAGACTGCGTATAATATATGCACAGAGTATATGGGTGTCTAAAGTGCCAGCATTTCATTACTGTAAAATGTTAAAAGATCAGTTTGTTTGCATGTTCCCTGACAAAGCAATGATCTGATTTATAATCTGTTACTGTAGCACAATACCATGGAGCTGATGCAGAGCAAAGCAGTAACACGTCCTGGAGCTAGCCAAAGGCACGCCATATGGGATGGCAAGCCAGTGCCACAGCGACTGCACGACAGAAACAACAACAAAGATCCATCTACACTAGAAAAATGATATGTTATTTCGTTGTATCTGGAAGTTAATGTTATCTTCATGAAGTGAAAGGAAATCACAAATAAATCTGAAAATATTCATAAATATGTAGGCTAATGCTCAGGAAAGTGTGTGTTTTGTATTTATCTCCGAATTGGTGAGGGGGCTTGAGATCTTTCTGAGAACTTGTGTAATCCTTTTTGGGGGGGCTGACAAGTAAACAGCATAAATTATAGCTGAACATTTATTTATTTATTTAAAACCAATAATTCCCCCAAATCAGGTTTCCCAGCAGCAGTGGGACCAGGGAAGGCTGCAGCGTGAGACTTGTTGGTTATGCTGGAGAGAGGGGGCAGCAGGGAGGAGAGGGCAGTGCATCCCCCTGCGCCCCACGGCAGCCCTGCAGCCAGCTGTCCCTCTGGGGCGGCAGCCACTGCCCGACCACCACGGGCCACCTCTCCCCTTTCAGCAGGACAGAAAATGCTCTGGGCAGAGCGGCCCTCACGAGCGTATCCCTCCTCACCCACAGGAACGGGGGCCCAGCAGTGATATGTTAGTACAAAGGTTTCCTCAGTGATTTTACTCATTAAAAATTAAACCACGAGCCCTGGTAAAAGCTGCTCCCTGGCACAGGGAACACTACTTTGCATGTGCTATGCACGGTTAAATGAAAGGCTGCAAATTTTACTACCTTTTTCTGGAAACCCTGCAGTGTGATATGCAATCTTCATTTCTCATCTCACGCTCTCTCATGTCCTAAAAGCAGTCTTATCTAAAAGCAGTAGAATAAACTTTCAGGCTATATAAACTTATCTAATAAAAAATTAATCACAGGAATGTCTTTGCTACACTGTGTGTAACTTAAGTACACTCATCTTGATGACACAGCATGACAAAACAAAAGGAAAAATAAATGGGTTGTCAGATTCCTGGTATATAAAAGACTTGCATTTGAAGTTAAGTATCCGATAAAGAAACACTAATTCAAACTTCTTAAGGAAGCAAATGCATTTTTATATATGGTAATTTCAATCAGCTCCTGATTGGAAATGGCAGTAGCAAATCTTTATCTGGCTTAACTGGTATTTACCGTTTTGTATTGAAGAAATAAGGCATACAGCTGCTCAGAGCAATTATGCAAATCAGAAAGGATGTTCTCAGCTGTGCTCTTTGGACCCCTCTTACCAAGAATTAGCATATATAATAACATTAATTAAGAAATGTCGGAATGTTTTAATGCTAACAAAGATGAAATCATATAACAGAGTTATGCTGTACTATAAATAATTTTACTAGAGCATTTTCATTTTTGTTTATATGTCACTTTACTGGTGAAATTGGTAGGAGAGCGAACATATTCAATATCAGTATTTTCTGATATCAATATTTATCTGATTAATATTTTCTGTTGACTGTGGTCTTTCAGGATCACACAACCATAGATATTTGCCAAATTCTTAATTACACATACATGCAAAAATTTATAGAAAGAACTGAATGAAAGGTAGATCCTTTTCTACAACATTTTGTATTTCAATCAAAAAAAAGTTGTATTACCATCTTTCCAATATCATAGGAAAAAGATGCAGAAAACTTTTTAGCTTAATTTCATATGTAACACATGCATGTATTAATGCTTAAGCTCAGTCCATGAAGACTAATAAATATCTCTTGAATTTTTAGGAGAATTTTTCATATACCTATGAATGTCTTTCTGCATGTGCATGCAATGCTATAGCAAAATATGGAAACCTACCCATTTATTTAACTATTTTAGCATGTTAGGCATTTCTAACTCCTTGAAATAAAAACATGGTATATTTTTAGTTATAGTTTCTATCTCTTCTTATGCTACTTTGATAAATAATATCAAAGACGCAGAAATAAATCAGCCATTATTCAATCCTTATATGAAAAGCTGTTAGATGAACATGTAGGATTGCTAATCAAACCATCCTATGCGTATAACAAGAAATTAAAAGACTAGACATCTATATTTACAGCGTAGGAAACAGTATTTCTGTATGGAGAATAAGCGAACTAACCACTGACAGCTCTTTGTCATATTAAGAAGCTGTGATGGACAATGCATTTAAAGAGTGAGAAAGGAGATGTCAGTGTTTCTGGTCTGGGAGCTCAGAATAGTTCGTCAGAAAACGCAGTGACAATATTGTCAAACCTTGAGCCTATGCACTCTGAGGCTTCCACTCTGAGACCATAAATCAAGACAAAGTATATAATTAGAAATACTATCCCTTACTGCATAAACTATTTACAGTTGGAAAAAAAGGACCAATTTTTAAGCATGCAAGCTTTCTTCAAATGCAGTGAATTTGCTACTAAGTAGAAGTTAAAAAAAACTGGCCTGAGGTTAACGTTATCATGACAGTTGGTTCGACAACTCGACAGAAAAGTGTGGCAGACACAAAACAGAAGAGGAAGTCAAAAAGTAGTGCAATGATTGATCCTTAACTCCTGCAGGACACAGTGACAGATAAATGCCATCTAACTCTTACTTAGGTGAATGCCTTAGCTTACTCTAAAGATCTCATATATTAACTTATTTTAGTTCTGCTTATATAATTGTTAAGCTGAATACATTAAAGTCAAATTTATATGCTCAGTAAAAAATGTGCATCGAAACACTACATACATATACCATGTTTCATTATAAAAGCTCTACATTCCAGTAAGTACAAATTCACTAATTGTCCCACATGGCCATTCAGTTATCTAAAATTTTCTGCTCATTGCATCATTCTAATCTGTCATGTCACTGCAGAATTCATAAAGCTCTTCGCATTTGTAACCAAAATGAAAGTACTTAACACCTGCACAATTGGCCTGTGGAAATCTAGGGGGCAGGAATCAAAATAAATTACTTGTCCATATGGACTGCCAGAAAGGACTTACCCTAGTGCATGCTGATTTGTGAAGTTCCTTTGTTAAGTTTAGTGTTTTCACTCCTCTTTACAGTTTCCAATTATCTTATCATTTAGATTACTTAATTTATAAATGTATGTTAATTGCTTTATTTAACATTTCATTTTAGCAATCCATCTGCTTTGTATGCCAAAAGCATCATAAAATGTCAATTTGAATCAGTTTTGTTATGGTAAATGCAGAACATGACAGTAGATTCTGTGCTTTCAAAACAAAAGCAGTGGAAAGATAATGTGCTAAGCAGCATGTATAATGTTTATATACTAACTCTTTTGCTGCTTGTAATACACTGTAATAAGCAGTCTGAAAAGGTACTGTCTAAACTCCAGTGACAAAACAAGCTTGAATTCAAAATCCCTCCTGCTGTAAAAGTTGTTCAAGTTAAAGGCTGCAAAAAAGAGTTTTGGGTGCAATGCACAGATTTTCTTTTGAAATTAGTGCCTGCTTTCTAAAAAAAAATTACAACATGCAAATATGGTAGAAAACAGAACAAGAAAGATCTTAGATATGGGTTTCTTAAGTGAGCATAGAGGTGGAAAGCATCACATAAATATTGCCACATTTCTAAGCAGAGTTAATATAGGATATAGTTGTCAAGAGGTTTTATTTAGGGAGAAATAGTGTTCCAACTCACAGCGGTTGTTAGTGCGTCTCATATGAATGAGGAGTATAGTGGAAAAGATTTTGCATTTAGTCTTGCCCCTGCAACGGTAGTCTGCTTTTCCTAAACTGATTGAACTGCATCTAAAAACGAATGAGATTTTTTCCCCCTCACTATTTCCACGGAAGACTTTTCCAGAACTTGCCTCATTTGGTGGTTCCAGTATTTCCACTAAATTCCAGCAGAAACTTAATTATGATAGGTATGACTTTTTTCTTAGGCCATAATATTTTGGTTTAAATAGACCTTTTCTCTTTTTGGTGTTTTTATCTCTGATGCATTTAAAGAGATAAAATATAATTAATGGTTGTATTTTCAGTATCTGATAACCTACATTACCTTGATCACTTCTGGGGCCTTTAGATACAGCAGGGAATAACCTGTACTAATTTGAATTCCTCTGAATTCCTTAAGCATGGGAGAACCAAAATGTAATATGCCTTCTAGACTCTCACAAGTGCATTTTTCAGTGATTTCCTCTTAGTCTGTCTCTACTGGCTATCACAATGGTTATCAGAGTCATCCAGATGGAACCTGCTGTGAAATTGAAACACCTCAGTTAGATATCTTCCTGCATTCTTGGTCTTAATTTCCATTATACTCAAAGATCTCAGTTACTGGTGCCTGGAGACTTATTCAGCCATTAGGAGCAGGAGTCATTTGCCAGAACACATCCATCTAATGCCTTAGCATGCTCTAGGTTCTCCAACACGTGAATATGATCCGTCAGAAATATCTATCTGACAGATTGATAGAAGACTTTCTTACTTTTACCTATCAGTTCAGCTGCCTAAATATAGATACCTAGTACCATTTCAGATGTCTGAGGCATCTGCATGGGGCTGGCAGGACAAAGGACCTATGAAAGACCCAAGCTGTAGTGGAGTGGCAGCTGGACACCAAGCAGGATATCCTAGTGTATCTCAAATGGGACATTACAATGACGATGCCTCAAAAGACATCTGTTCAGTTTTAGGGCAACTGAATCAAGCCATGATCTCCACTGGTGACAAGAAGAGTTTAGACATTTGCCATGCCTCTAGAAAATGACAGACATATTCAGGTGGCCTAAAGTCACACTGCATCCTACCCCTCGTGACTGTTAATTCAAATATTGTATTCTGCAGAGTTCTTTTCAATTTTCACCTTATAAAACTCTTTCTTTATCCAGTAACGTGTGATTATTAAAACTGTTCCATTCCTAGGATTTCAGTCTTCAACATCATCTGAGTCCTCTTCTGTATTCTTTTTAATATTCCTGTGCTTTCACGTGCCTCCTAATTTTGTCATCAACAGATTTTAATAGCAGAGTGCTATATTGCTGTGCCAAGGTTACTATTGATACTATTAAACAAGATCAGGTTTAAATTCTCTGAGGAATTTCACTAGTCATACATCCACGTCTAGACAGCACACATTTTCAACATGTGCTAGGTCTACTGCACACATGGTATGTTTGTATGCTGTCCATTCACACAGCTAAAATCAGAAGCCATTGCAAACTATTAAGGAACTGAAACAGTTATTGACCTTTAGGTCAAGGAAGGTCTGAATGATGGTTTGAGATGACTTCTGTCTAGACAGTTAAAAAAAGAAATCTGTTGAGTGTGTTATGATTTATATTCCAGTAAAAATGCAGGATTTCTTATTTTATTCTCTGTTTTACCTCAAGTGTTTGATTATGTTTTCCTTTAAAATTTGTTCATGCAATTGAGGTTGGACTCATGAGCAATAATCAATTGGAACACTCCTCCTGTCCCTAACTACAGGTACTACATTTCCTATTATTCTTCATTCTTATAGTTTCATCCACAAGTTAACAAATTTATTAAAAATCCATTTAACTGGACCTGAGATAAAATTTCATAATTGTAGAATGGAGATTATGTTGTCCCACTCTGGCTTGTGAACATTATACTTTCTAATGGAAGAGAAGCAAACTTCAAAGTAATTTCCATGTTCACATTCTTACAAACCAACTTGCCTTGATCCCCATACTTACTATCACAATAACTGGAACAAAGTAGTTTAAACTCCTAGGTCATAGCTAGATTTTCTGAAGGATCCTTACTAAACAGCAAATGCCCTTCTTCTTCCTTATCCTACTTTTAATTAATTTAATTATGTAGATGAAAAATCTTGTGCTAGTTCTGGTAATTTTAATTTTATCTCTATGCTTCCCAACCTCAGGGCCACTTGGGACCACAAATATCTAGAAGAACTATGATTTGTGTTGGAAGCATATAGCAAAGTAATTGAAATCAATGGAAATGCAAAGAGTGTTTCCTCTTTTTTCTGTTTCTGAAACAACTGTGGAATAACTCAAAAAGAGAATTTATTTCTGTGAGAATAAGTACCAAGAAAATATTCTAGCTAATTTCCCCAGCTTTGAAGTCAAAGCCTATTAATACTATTTTTTAACCTATTTTGTTTTCCTTTAATTATTATTACTCACCGAGGAGAAGATTTTTGTAAGGAGTAATCCAGGTTTTGCTGGGTTTCCTGCACAGGCTTACCTTTTTATAATGTCAGGTTATTTTAGTGCGGATTTCTTGCTCTTTTTTTCTTCCTTCACTCTTTTCTAAATAAGATGAGCACAGTTAGTCTACCTTTTCAGTGTCATTATGCTGAGCACCTATTTTCATGGACAATTTCAAAACAATGAGCTACTACAAGCGTTTATAACATTCTCTGGTAAAAGCCAGTTTATTTTGACGATTCTCAGCAGGATTTCTACAGGGAAAAGATTTATCGGATCAGCTTATCGGAAAGCCAGATTATATAGGTTCCCTGTTTGATCCATAGTGATCCACAGAGAGCACCCTCCATGCTTAGCCCTGCCAAAGTCAGCATAGTTTTTTCAATTGGCATCGAAGTTTGAAGAAACAGTTAAAATGAATAAACCAATAAATAAATACCAATTTGCATTTTTTATTTTTTCTCCCAAGTTTTTTTCAGTATTTCCCAAAGATTATATGCATTCTAAAATACAAATTGCAAATTGCAAATTTGCAATCATTTTATATTATACATATGATTAGCTCCATCACTTGCCCCTAGCAAGTGGGCAGAAATGTACATAAGTGGACTGTGAAAAATTCAGAAAGTTAGAAAATTAAATTTCACAGGACTTACTTTTAATTAAGATTTTTTGAGTCAAGCAGTTTGAATTGACAGGGATACAGGAAAACATCCAAAATAAATAAAAAGGCAGTTAACTTTATCTGATGGTTAATAATACAGTATTACATTTGGAAAAATGTTTGTTACAACTTTAGGTCTAAAATGTTTTTACCATGCTGTAATCATCAGCTGTATTGCGGGAGTAAAAACTTGTTTTTGTTTTTGAGAACATTATGCATGGACATTACAAAATCAAATCTCTCATAGTAATTTGAAGATATCAATATCAATATACTTTTCAGTATAGAAACAAGACCACCTTATTCAACTAAGAGAAAAGTCCTGCTCCTATTTCCCATATTAGTATTTTAGTTTTTGCTTATGATTAATTAGGAATATACTCCTTATAAATAAATTGTGTAAAAACTTTACACTTGATCATGCAGATCTTACATTAATGAACGATTTCATTTTGCAGAAAACAAATTCTGTAGCAGTATGGCTTCTCCCTCACCATTTCAATTTTAGCTCTTCTGCAAAAAAGAATTGTTTTACAGTAACTTAATCTTTTGGGACTGGAATGGATGTGAATATGGATAGTATTTTCATTACTTTTTTAATTGTTATATAGCTGCCTTAAGTGATTCCAAACAGCTCTGGAAAACATCAGGATCGAGAAAAATAGCATCCTTATTTAATGCTCCATTAAGAATCACTAATTTAAAGTTCCATTGTGGCTTTCGCAGAATCTCTTACACCCATGCCTGAAGAATAGCTTCATTTTAAAACAAATCTAGTTATGGCAATGAAAACTCTTTAGTGAAAAAGTTCCTAAACAGGTTTAAACCTTGCTGTAAGGCTTAAATTTCAGACTGTACACAGAGGAACAAGATCTTATCCTTCTCTACAAGCAGAGATCTACTTTAACAAGTGTTTGTCTCTCTGTGCCTTGCAGGTTGGCAAGGTTGGATTTATTCTCTCTCTGATGAAGGCATATCCCACAGTTATGGATTAAAAATGTGTCTTTGGCTTCTGAGTTCATTCAAAATGTTGTTACTTGAACAGAACTGCTGCTCATCTGTGGGGAATGATACACTCC
Source organism: Dromaius novaehollandiae (assembly GCF_036370855.1). Lineage (NCBI taxonomy): Eukaryota > Metazoa > Chordata > Aves > Casuariiformes > Dromaiidae > Dromaius > Dromaius novaehollandiae. Next base: position 24,986,544 of record NC_088100.1, read on the forward strand.
CTGTAACAGCTAGACAATAGTCTGTAAATATTTCATACATGGAGATAAAAATATGTATCTTTTTCATATCCTCTGTAACTTAAAACTGCGGAAATATTTTGAGCTTTGTATAATTGTAAATATTCTCAAATATTATGGTTATTGATTTATTCCAAACACATTCAATCATTAAAAACACTTACTGAATGTACTGGTTTCCAAATGGGTTAACCTTATGCTGAGAACTAATGCACTGATGGAAAACTGATACAGAATTTCTAAAAAAAAAAAGAAAAGTACAAAGTCTATTTGATCAGACGTGTCATTATGAATACAAAACATTATCAGATTTCTCTTATTTCACAGATGTCTCTCTAAATATTATCTTCCAACCCTAAAAATTCTCATGTCATTTTTTTGGCCTTTCAATCCATGGTTAGGTGTTTGTGCTCAGTCTGCCAATACTGACAAAAACTCAGGCTAATATAATCATTAACAATACTTTGTGACATTTTTTAATCATTATTTTAATATATGCATCTGAAGTTTGAAATTGAGCATTTTGTGTAATACCTCAGACTTAAAAATAGTGGTTCTTTCACCAGCTTGTCCTTTTTCATTCCAGCAAATAGTGGGGTGGGGAGAGGATCAATGTGCCTAATAGAGCTTGAAATGAATTTGACTTTTTAGTTTCCTTCCTTGTTTTTCGTGCTAAAATCCTTGATGCACACTAATGAAATAAAGATACAACAAAGTGTTGTTCTGGGAACAGAGTTTGTTAGATGTCACAGAATCAGCTGAAGGAGATGAGGCATATGTTGAGGAAATGTTTGACAGGTTACAGGGTTTTTTTATCCTCTCCCCAGACTATTGTTTTCTTCTCCAGCATTACAATGGAAGAAGGGAATGAGACAGGAAGAAAAAAAGCCCTGGTTCTTAATTTGCAGAACAAATACCGTATATCGCGTGTTCTACTAAAGAGCTTGTCGGATAAACAAGGCAGAGCAGAAGGCTGCAAATTTGCCTTGTCTGACAGACGTGCACAGCCAAGCAGCCTCTTCGACGGGGCACGGAGGGTGCCCAGGTTGGCTGATACCGTGACTCCTGGACGGTGCAGGCAGGGTGCGCAGAGCTACGCAGCTCTCAAGAAAAAACAGCATGCCTGCCTGTCACAACACACAGATCCACAGCCAGACCTCAAAGGTGATGGAAGAAGAAAGGTTTGTTCAATCCAAGAGACCAGTGAACCTTGCTGGACTGAAAAGAAGTTAAGACTTTAAGAAAAGACCTCTTGCTAAGAACGAAGGGGGTGGATTTGTTCTCGAGACTGAATCTTTCTCACCCAGCAGTAATAAGGTTTCCCTTCTTACAGGGTAATCCTCTTTTACTCTTCTGTATACCCCAAAATCATAGTTTTAGACATAGTTAACCTTCAGAGTAGTTTGATATGCTAATGTCAAAGGAAATGAAGGAGCACAGTCCCAATACAAGGCTCTCTATGACGTGAACTCTTTTCACAGGCACTTTACAGTTTTCTAGGATCACATACTTCAGGAGTACTCAGTACTAATTCATTTTTTCAATTTTATTTAATGTCATACTGGAGAACAATATTTAGATTATACATATTAACATTTGCTCTGCTACTGGAATTGAAATATATCTGGTATTTTCTCTGCTGCACCTTCAGAATAATTCCCATATCATCAATCAGGAAAACAACCATGAAGTGTACATGAATAAACCTCAGGAGGAAGTAGGGGTTTCTTCCAGTATATATTGAATGTTTATATTTGATTTACATTTGTGTAATACATGAATTCAAATATTTTTCTTTGTTGCTGAATACAGTGTTTTTCAACAGATCATGACAGTCATCTGATGCTTGGGGAAAATAAAAAAAATCACTGCACATTATTCAAGTATTAGTATTTCTTACATAGTGAACAGTAAAATTAACATTTATTCTATAGAACTTCCTGCCAAAATTTCAGCGCCTCATACACAGCTCTAGGGAAAGAATATGATTTCCAGTAGCTTTTCAGCAAATTCATAAGAAAAGCCAGGTGTAAGCATGTGAGACCCCTTCTCATAAGACACTACCTTCTCCAGGCCTGAGAGGAATGTGATGAGTATTGAAGCGAGTAGTTTCTGCTAGAATATTATGAAAAAAGAACTGGAGACTTCAGCTTAATACATTACTTAGAGTTCTCAGACTACACTAAACAAATTATCTCTCCTCCTGAAGCTTTCTGCAACACCCAAATGAAAAGATTTGTAAAGTGTTAGTTTTAATCTATTTTTCATATCTTTAAAACATGCAACTATTCCTGAAACTTTTGACCTTATGCATACTATCCTTTCTTTTAAACAAAAGATTAAAAAGATGCATTCATCTTTTTACATTCAAAATCACTGCAAATTCACACATTCAGATTTATTAATGTAATAGTTAAAGGCCGGATAGTTTAGCAACTTATTTTGGCAATTATCATTTTTATATTTGTAACCAAGTCAGACTAAGAAGCTTTCCATCAATTTCAATTCCTTTCCCATTTAACTTCTGCAGTGGGAACCGTCAGCACAAGGGCTAATTAGAACCTGTTCAGAAATGGTTTTTTTCATGTTCATTTTTATTCACTAGAAACTAAATTAGTACCAGGAAATTACCTTTTTTATAGATTTTTCATCAAAAGGTTATTTTTATAAAGTTAAATTATTGATTAAAATCAATATAATTGAAATCTGCTTTTTTATATGAAAAAGTGATATTGTAATTAACATTTTAATTGAAAATGTTGTCAGTATTTTTAATTTACTAAAACTCGGACTTCTGGCACATATAAAAATCTATTTTATTTTTTAAATGTAATTTTCTAACAGTCATATCCTTCAAAATACAGATTTTTTTTTTTTTTAGGAACATAACATTTTGTTTTTCAACTCCTCTGATATATACACCAAATGGTAACAATCAAACTCCTGTAACTATCTACTTTGGCTTAATACATAGTCTGATTATTAAAAATAAGAGAAAAAAACACATATTTTCTAGGTTTATTCCTCTAAAGAAAAAAACAAGATAAAGAATAAAGAATGTTAAATGTTAAATGATATTACCATTTCCCTTTCACATCCACTAGCTTCTAACCGCTGACTAAAAAAATGTGGTGGGCAAAGAAAGCGTTGCTCTAAAATTTTCTGTTTCTCTAACTCTGCTAGCTATTCAAAGAACATAGTTTGTCATTTGGCAGAAATGTTTTGAAGAACAATAATGTAGTACCAAGGACATAACAGTAATTGATAAACTCATATATGTTTTAAGTAAGGCAAATTTAACAGAAACTAGGAAATTAAATTTCTACTGAACACAGATAAAAGTCAAGTTTTTGAATATTTATTTTTACATAGCTGCTATGATACTGTGTGACTAGTATTCTCAGTTAATTTCTTCTTTAAGTAGGAATTATAACTGGTGAGCAAAAATGCATATTTTTATAATTCAACTAATAGGGTCAGGGTATATCTTGGTATTTTTATGTTTCGCTACAAACAATGCAGTCTACATTAAATATTTTATGAAATGTGATTCTATCCACACACACCATTTCAATAAAATTATAAAATGACTTGTCATTTCAAGATATATGTGTACTTCTAAAAATTTTTCATTATTTTTTCTTGTTTTCTGTAGAGCAAATAAGTTCTTATCCTAGAATATTTTATCATGCAACATTAAGATGAACAGATTTTCCTGAAAGAGGGAAAATAAGAGGATCTAGGTATGTACAGAAAGGCTGTAGGATGGTGGACCTAGGTTACTGCTTACCCTCATGAAAGGTCATTACTCCCATACTGATCTGTGTATGACAATCATGTTCTCAGGAAGTACTTTTTTATACAGCAAATCTCCAAATTGCCTAAAGTAAAACAGCAACTGTAGCTGTCAGCAGGTTGCAGTAGTCTAGATGATTAGGTTGAAAAATCACTTTTGCCACTAAGCAGGTCATCATTCAGATGTTGTGAACAGGGCTGATTCAGGCAATTTGTCAGAATACCAGTAAGTATTGCTGACTCCACTTGCAATAGACAAAAATTGACCTTAATTGTTCATATTTCTCTGCCTATTTGACTGTACTTCCTGCTAAAGAGCATAAGTTTTAGCTTGAATATTCCTTTATTTTTTTTTCAGGCAGGTTTTAGTGCAGTTGCATTATTAAATGGCATCTTTTACAAAGTAATTAGTGCAAGAACAGAGATTTCCAACTATTATAGTTCACATCTCCTGTGGTAGCCTTGATCATTTATTTTTGTAGTATTTTTCTTTCAGCCTTTCACAAACTGTTGTTAGGCTGGAAATGCAGAAATAACTGATTACACTGAACTATGTCAACTATATAAGCATTAAACTGTGGCATTCAAGAACAGAAAAATAAAAGGTTCATAACAATACTGCATATCTAAGCAACACTTATTTCAAGTGTACACATTCAAATTCCCCATATACAAAAAAGTGAAATTACTAAAATATGATATTCCAAAGCAGCACATATTTTCAGCACATTACAATTCCATACAGCTATTAAATACAAGAACAGAGATGTCTGTTTTCCACCACCTCAACGGGCTTTGATCTTTAAGCCTCAGCTGAACCATTTTGATCTTCCTCCATGTCTTAAGAGAGCAAGAAAGAATCTTTTCATTCATTACCTAGAGAAATGACAGTTAATTTAGTTTATCTAAATATATTTATCTTTAGAAAAGAACACCCTAAGCTAATTTTACTGAGACAGAATTAATAATGACATTTCAATTCTTGACACTTGGGCTCTTCTACAGACAATATTAATTTATAGGTTTAGTCAAACATAAATATGCCCACTGAACCCTGGTGAATCAAAGACTGGAGCTAGGAAAATCCTTGTTCAAGCTAGTTTCTTAATACTTGTTTCTTGGCCTCTTCCCTTTTCCAGGTCTTCTTAAGGCAATTGATAACTTAAAGTAACAATTTCAATGAAAAATTGTGAATAATGAAAATAATAATGAATGGCTGCTCCCAGAAGCTCAACCACCAAAGAGAGGGAAACATAGGAGAAAAGAGAAGAAACAAGGAACACTCTATTGCTCTAAATATGTTGCAGTGTATTCATCAACGTTTTTCCATCACAGAGGCACAGAAAAGCATACTGCAGAACAAACTAGGTTGCAACCTACCATCCTCTAGCATTAGGGAAAATTTTGGTTGGTTTGGGTGCAAACCACAGTAACCAACTATTATAACACATTAGACACCTCAAATTTAAAAAAGTTTTAATCACTGGTGCATTTCTATTTCCTCAACCTGTCATGACATAAAGATGGATAACGAAAAATAAGAGGTTGAAGTGGCACTACATGGACACCTATACAGTATGACATCCTGATGTATTTACTTTTGTTGTTACTAATTTACTCCAGATTCCAAGAAACTCCAAAACCCCACAGTCCTATTGACAATGTGTTTTCCTTTAATGTTACCATCTTCCTTTCCCTTCAAAATTGGCTCCGACAGGCCTAGGATCCCCTCTCCCCTTCCAGAACTTGATTATTTTGACCTCTTCCAGCGATATCCACATGCCAGCTCGCATCCACAGAGCCTAAGGTTTCTACGTTCCCCCACTAGCTAAGGCTATTTGCAGGGCCTGGGTGCTGGATGAGCATGTGCAAGCCCCCTCATGCATTCCATACTGCTTTCCAGCCTTCATTCTTCAGCTGCGGTCTAGCTCCTACGGGAATATGTCAAATACACTTTGATCTTTGTTTCATTGAGATTTCTTCACAAAAAGACAGAGGAATAGTTTATGTTCCTGTCAGTAAGGCTTTTCATGATATGCTGTTTAATATGGGGGGGTGTTTAATGGACATCTCCAAACAAAATCTGATTTTCTTTTAGCTCAGTTACTTGCAATGAACAATGAAGCTGTTCCACCTGTCAAATAGGATTATGAGTCTAAAACATTTTCAGCCGTAAAATCCTTACTAAAATGACCCCTACAGTTAATTATTTTTTATCTTCATAGTACCAAAAAAAAACCCCAAAGAAAAACCAATCAATCAAATATTATTCATGCAATTAGGAATAGGGTTAACTGTAAAGGTTTCTTACTGGTTTTACAAATTTCACCTTTTTAATGTTGTTTCCAACTTAAGATAAATTAATGTTAAATGGTCTATTTTGCGCTTTAAAAAGAGCAATTCACTTGTCCCTTTAGCAGATACTTTCAACCCAAAAGTAACTCTGATCTGCAGTCTCTGAGGCTACATCTAGATTAGTAAATTAAACAACGTGAACTTTAAGTGGTAAGTTAAGGCTTGGACCTTCAGCACAGCATGCAACACTGGTAGCGTTACATTATGAAGGCAGGCACTGCTCTCCCTTGACCCCAGGCCAACTCTTCCAAACTCACTTAGTTGATTTCTGCAGTCTATACACATCTTCATCAAATCTATGGCAATTCATTAAGCTATTCCAAACATCAAGCATATTTGCTACATAAGGGGAAATAGGAGGTTTATTGCACTGGAAATTTATTGTCTGGGAATAAACAAAGTTAAACAAAAAGAAGAAAAGCTCCATTCATAATAATGCATCAGTCCCATTCCTCTTCGTTAATATACATGAGAAAAGAAGAAGTAAGGAACAGTTAGGAAAAAGAAAAAGTAAGGAAAAGAAGGATGACAAACAAGAGGACTGCATATTTTTCTTTCTATTCTAAAAAACAAAAAACAAACTAAACACTGTTTAAAATGCCTTCAGAGATATCCTGTTAGAAGTGGCTAGCAACTATATCACGAAATCGTCATGCTCTCAGGGGAACCGGAGAAGGGGAAGAGTTGGTGAGGTAAGAAGGAAAGAGCATCTTCAGGCCTCTGATTTGCTCTTTGACATTGAGAAAGGAAGAATCAAAATGAATGGAACTGGAAACTTAGCAAAAACAAGGAAGAATGTGGGAGTTCATGAAAACCAAACATTTGAATGTGAGTATTCTGTCACTGTATCCAGTTATTTATCTGAATGCTATTTTGATACTATATGACAATATTTTTTTTGAAAAATTGCTTTTGCTTTCCTGTACTAGCATGCCAACTTAACTACTTCAGTTTTATTTATTTTTTATATTTATCAATACAGTAGATGTTCATTGATTTTTTTCTGTTTAAAATAATTTTTCTAAATAAAAACAGACAGCTAATTTTAGGGTTTTTTTTTCCTCATGGTCTTTACACACTATATCTTGCAGATGTAAAACTATGCAGGATAGTGGAATACATTAAACTAAAGTGCTCGTCATACCTTGATGTGGCATGTTATTGCTTGACACAGGAATTGCACTACTGTATTGTTAAATATAAAAAATAAATAAAATTGAAGTAGTTAAGTTGGCATGCTAGTACAACAGTTTCCAGATAGATTTTATCATCCCTAGCTAGGGCTTTTTCAGATAAGAGACAGTCAAGAATACAAAAACTCCATAGAGATGAAGTATCATATCCATTGTATCTTTAGAAAAGAAAAGGTATTCAAAAAGCCTGTCAATCTTGTCAGTTGGAAAGGCATTAATAATCATCTCAAAAGCTGATATTAACAAAACCTGGATAAAAAGATTATGAAGAACTCCCTAGTTTCTGTCGATTGCCCTGAAATTGCTGATTTCAGCCTACAGTCAGGCTGAATGTGCTTTAAAAATGTGGTTTGTGCTTAAAATATTTAAAACAACACAATTCTCATTTACAATCTGAACATGAAATCATATGTTAAAGTGGTTCTTAAATATATGAGAAAAAATAAGGAAACTGAACTATTGCTAGGTCTATAAGATTTTAAAGTAGAAAAATGTGCAATTCTAACAGTATCTTTAAGACAATTCTTTCTGCTACTACACATTTTTACACAAAGTGTGTAAGGACTGAACTAAACGGCGCTTTCTTGTTACATACTTTCATTCTTGAAGTGTTTCATTTAATTGCAGTTTCTCTGGAAAGCAAAGATTTTTAAAAATACTGCTTAAATATAAAAGCTAGTTTCCTCCTATTTCAAGACACTTGGTCAGGTTTTATTAAAAACTATTCACCTGACTGCTGTCACTGACAAGAGTGAAACAAGGTATTCCAGAGACAAAAGGGAAAATTCACTATCTCACTACTTCAAGAAGTGGTGAATTACAATCTGATGTGTAAAGGCTTTTTGAAGTTGCACTTTAATTGAGCTTTAAGTATATACAATCAAAATAGCTATGTTCCAAAATGAGTCTACTTAAAATGCATTAAAACAACAAAAATCATAACTATAATTTTGCCAATAATTCTATAGATTTGGAAAACTTTATGACAGCTTCTTTATTTTCAGTGAAAAAATAAACAGTCTACCTCTTTTTAAAACTGCTGATTGTTTTGGTATTTCTTTTGTTACCAAAGCTCAAATTCTCCGCATTAAAGAATAATAATACAGAAATAAGGGGCTGATTTCATTTTGGCAGTAGGTGAAAGTTCCGATTAAAGTCAATACGAAGAGAAAAATCTTTTTAAGAATCAGCTTAGTCATAAAAAGTGTGAGACAAATGGCTTAGGTCTGGTTGCAAAGGACCAAAAGGAATAAACAACTTTTATTAGTACATCAAAAAAGCCTCTAGGACATAGAAAAGTCTCGTTCTACTTAGGTTTCTAAAAATCAACAAACCTAAATAGATATGCTGATATGGTATAAGCAGGTGTTTCTCTGAAGTTTCTGTTTTACATTTTTATTGGCAACACTTTAAATAAACTATCTTTTCTCAAAAAAAAAAAAAGTCTTTTCATTAGAACACGTTGCCCAGAGATGTTGTGCAGTCTCCATCCCTGGAGATTTTCGAAACTCAACTGGATAAAGCCCTGAACAACCTGGTCTGATCTCATATTTAACCGTGCTTGAGCAGTACATTGTACTAGAGACCTCCAGATATTCCTTCCAATCTGAATGATTCTGTAAGCCTTTGTTCACTTAATTTTCACACGTTTAAATATCTAAAATGATTACTACTTAATTATGGTTAATTATGCCATTTTTTTTTCATTTTTAAATAGGCAAAAATGACTGACTTAGGTTTAAGAACGTTCTTTTGAGAAATTCAGTTCAGAAAAGAACATTTTGGGATGTCATCTAAAAATTCAAATAAAAGAGTTTCTAGCAAATGCACTTTCTCCAAGTAGATTATTGGCAACATACAGTTCTGGCTCAAGCTACAAATATTTCATTATTGAAATATATGTCATGGAAGAGGAATTTGGAAGAGGTTCTGAAGAGATGAAAAATGTTTTCTTTTCACTCAAGTGAAATTTATTTTTGGAGAAATGTCTGCAAAATCAAAATTGGCTTTCTATTACAAATCGAGAAAAAAGCTGTGACTGTAAAGACTGGTTTAGACCATCCTGGTCTAAATCACTAGAAGTGTAAAAATTAGCTCTAGATAGGAAAGATATTCTAAAGGTATTTTAACAAGAAAAAAAGATATAAAAATTCAGACAAATATTAGACTGGGCCAAATCCTCATGCAATATACTCTCCTTAAATAGGCAAAAAGTAATAATAACCTCAATGATATCCTACTTACACCAAAAACACAGACATAGTCTAAAAAATTATTCTCAAAATTAGCATTTTGCTTAGCTATGACCAAAAAAATCCCTCAGCAATGTTACTTTAAATAGAAGTTTAGCAATAGCACAATATGAATGCAGAAACCACCTGCAAGAGGTAAGAGCTGATCACTGAGAAAAAAAAGAAGTAGCATGCATTTAAAACCCCCAATTTCAGTTCAGTGGAGGGGGGAAGAGAGGGCTTCAGATCACTAACCATGAGGAACTGTTTTCTCAAGGAATTTGTAAAAATTCTGTTAGGCATTCCAGACACTTGGGGCACCACAAAAACCTATAGGATTTAAATCTGCTTAAATAAATATTTAGTCTGCTCTTGTAGTTTATATAACTGAATTGTTAGACTCGCATAACCTGAAGGATAACTTATAATTGCCAATTCTTGCTGAAAATAGCCTGCTGAATGAATCAGCTCAAGGTCTGAGCAACTGCATTCTCCCCCGGGTAGATGAAGCTGTGATGACACATTAAGGGAAAGCTTGCAGGTACTTCATCTGTCTTTTCTGATCTGCTAAGCTTCTGATACAAAATTCATAATGAACAAAATGTGGAAATAAATATCCCTATTTATACTCCTGAATTGATGCATCTTCACTAACTGTGTGACCATTGATTAAATTAAGTAAAAACTACCAAGTGAAGTCAGATAATTTAGTCATAAATCCTTTTAAAGAGATATCCTTTCAGGAAGAAAATCATATCATAATTAGTGGTTAATTTTTGATATGTCTTAAGGATTATGCCTTAGTTTCTAGTTTAAATTTAAGCTCCCAAGGTAATTATAAACTAACTAAAAGCTCTATCTATATATTATTTCAGAAGTACAATTGGGATGGGCAGGAAAAGTCAGGAACATTATGTCTCTGCAAGTTTTATAATATCTTGCTATCTTTTTTCTTTAAATAATTTTTGGATTCCTCAATATACATGTGGTGGTCAGCTGCAGGACATGATTTTAGATGTATATAGCTTCTCTACTGTGTCTGGATGGCTATTTATTTCTAACTCAATTAACAGAAATACAAAATGTAAACAATTTAGGGAAGGGGAAGATAGAGATTTAAAGCAGAAATCTAAAAAATACTATATCTACCTCTGGCCTGGACCACACACCAGTAAGAAAGGTGGAGGGACTAACCTGAAGCCAGGAGGAGAGGGCGAATCTCTCTCTGTCATTATTAAATCATTACTGCAGCGGTACAGAGGGGGTTGTCTGGGAAAGGGACATTGAGCTTTTAGTTTGCAGTTTGCCAGCTTAGCCCTTTTTATTATATCTTCCACCTTCTAATGTTTTCAAACATAATGAACTTGTATAATGAAAACTGTAGCATCCATTAAGCAATGACACTACAGGTATAACTGAAAGGCGTATATTAAAAAAGTTGCAGAACCCTGGAAGGCTGTTTATTTTAAAGTGTTTACACAAAACCTTGAAAAGCTATTAGCATCAGACAGGTATTTGAGTTATAGAACCAATATGACCTTTTCAGGGATTTGTCAGTATATATTGGCACTCCTAGTGACATTTATATTGCTAAATGAAAAGCTAAATGCCTGAAGCTGCCAATAGAGTAGTTATGAGGACAACATCTGATCCCAGAGTACTATAAATTACCTGGCCATAGCTAAACTGCAAAATTCGAGGTCTCCTGATGATCACACTATGAACCTGTTCTGTCCCTAAAGTCAATCCATGGAAACACTTCCCTGAAGAAAAATACCCTTATGCAAATAATTGTGTAACTAATTTGTTCATTATTATCTAAACTGCAACTATACTTCTTCCACAAAGCTTCAATAAAAAGAAAATCACTGAGGCTTTGCAACAGCTCCTGCCCATAAGTCTACAAGTCTGCAATCTTACATTTTTAAGTTTATAATTTTTCATCTTTATAATTTTTTTACTTATAAATTTTATTTACAAATTTGTTTACACTCTACTAATGATATATTAAGTGCTACACTTTATGCATTTAATTTGTAATAAATTTTTAAGCTATATAAATCTTTAACATTAATTTTATAACCTAAACCTATCGTTTTAAGTCTATAACACTCAAGTCTACAAGTAGTCGTATGTGTGTCAATGCTAGTGTGTGGTCACCTTTGGCATCCCCATGACTTCACACTAACTGGCAAAGAACTGATTCAGCCTGCTGCCATTCTGATAAATAACAGTGGAAATTCCAAAGTTCCGCTCTTCCACAATGTAATAACATTTTAAGAACTTTTAATTAAAATTTATTAGCTCAATATTACTCCCGTTAGGTTTGAAACAATTCTTGAATTAACGTTATTTAAACAACAGGGAGACTAAGCTAGGATTTGCATGCTGAAATGTGCGCCACATGCACGTAGCAGGAATGAAAACCTCCTTCTGAATGTTCACAAGAACAGCAATAGAGATAACTTTGATTTCTCATCTAAATTTTACATCATTCTACTTAAACTGAAGTCAGCCTGGTCTCATCAGTTCCTTTCACATTTTGCATCATTACAAATTAAGGAGCTTTTCCCCTAAGAATGTATTTTTGGTCTTAAAATGGTTCAGAAAATTAAGTGGATGTATTTGTTGTGAGACTAGATATTGAGGTTTGATGATGATAGTCAATCAGAGGAAAGGGTTGTATAATGAATAAATAACACATACTAAAAGAAATCATCATCATGTATGTACACTCTGATCAGCTAACAATATTCCTCTCCTACATCAGGTATTTTTATGATTACTGGAAAATAATTCATTGCCATGAAAATCAGAAATGTTTCTTCCCATGCAGAGCATGAAAGAAAACAGCTCTTTTTTTTCCTAAACAGTTTCGTAAGCGTTAAAAGGTATTTTTAATCAATTATATTTCTCGCTTTCATTTTCTGTGTTTGTCCATTTCCTCAAGGTCTCCAAATGGCAGCTTCACACTAATGCAGGTCCTTGCATTATTTCTAGGAAGTACCAGACTTCTCAAGTGAGTATCTGCTCCATTTAGTTTCAAACCCAAAGCTGTTTAGATTCAGAAAGTTCACAGGTCAGAGTAATTGAATTCTACAATTAGAAAAAAGCAGAAGCTTTGCCAAGCACCGGTGCTCAGACCTAGTAAAAAAGATGGGCCAGAAAGCTTTTCCATTTTTTTCCAATTTAATAACTGGTCCAGTAAAAGTTATTATGTCTCCCTAAAAGTAAAGCAAAACAAAATGTGCTGAGCCAATGCTATACTTTCAGCAGTACAAGCTACCCTGTCTAAATTCCTGGATAAGCCCTTAATCAATCATTTTATTTCAACTGAAAAAGAAAGGCAGTGTTCCACCCACACCATCTGATTTCTTCTACTTTTCCCAAATGCTAACACATTGAGATGAAATATGGTGCTAGCCATGCTAGAATTTCACTTGAAAAAATATTTATGTTTTCCTTTGTCCTAGTAGATGAAAAAGGAATACAGCCGACGATGAGGCAATGAGAATCAACAATGAATATTTATGCACATATTTGCTAACTGGTTTCATCAAGGAATAATGCTGAAAGTAAAGAAGAGAGAAAGTTCATTATGTAAGGGCTAATGAAAAATATGTTCATAAAGGTAATCTTCTATATTAATGACAGGTTAAACCATTTTCATATAATAGCATTTTCACGAAACTGAGTTAGCTCAGACTTCTCTGTTCCTTAAGAAGGCACAACCAGTCACAAACTAATAATGCTCAGTCCAGCAATGTCAACTTCGTTTTGCTTTGCTTTTCCCATATCAATTATCTGCTGTTTAAGAAAAATGTAACGCCCACATAGCATTTGCCCTGCTGATTAAATAATATCCTGTGATTAACAAATTGTTCAGATTTCTAGATAAATCAGAAGGAAACCACAGGCAAGGCTGTTTGTGCTTGCTTTCTCTGTAGGGATCCCAAACAAAAACACCTGCAACAAGAACAACAGATTTTTACTGACCCAGTCTGACACAACAAAGCATAATGTCAGTTCTAATAGACAATTTCCCCAGTGCACTGTATTTAAAATTTAATAGAAACATAAAAGAAAAACAAAAGCAATTTGCAGAAAGAAATTACACAAACATAAAACATTTTAAACAATGAAAATTAGATTTTTTCCCATCAACATTGTCTAGGTACTTGAGAGTTCCTAGCCAAGAAGTGGAAGAAATTCTTCATTGCTGGAAATGTTTCACAGAATCCCAGAATGGTAGAGGTTGGAAGGAACTCCTGGAGATCATCCAGTCCAACCCCACCTACTTATGGAGCCATTGTTCACAGCCATGTCTACTGAAGTTTTGAGTATCTCCAAAGACAAAGACTCCACAGTCTCTCTGGCCAATCACCCAGATCACCCTTACAAGAAAATCCTTTTTTCATTTTGTTTAAGTAGATTTTTCTGTATTTCAGTTTGTGCCCATTGCCTTTTGTCCTGTCACTGGGCACCACTGAGAAGTGCCTGGCTCCGTCTTCTTTACTACTCCGCATGAGATATTTATACACATTGGCAAGATCTCTCCACCCACCCCCCAGCATTCTCCTTGTCAGGCTAAACAGATCCAGCTTTTTCAGCTTGTCCCCATATGTCAGATGCTCCAATCCCTTAATTGTCTTTGTGGCCCTTTGTTGGACTCACACTAGGAGGTCCACATCTTTCATGTACTGCAGAGTCCAAAACTGGAAAAAGCACTTCAGATGTGGCCTCATTAGTGCAGAGCAGAGAGGATCACCTCCCTCAACATGTTGACAATGCTCTGCCTAATGCAGGTCAGGATGTTGCCAGCCTTCTTTGCATTGCTGTGCCCATGGTCAACTTGTTGTCCAGTAAGACCCCCAGGTTCTTCTCTGCAAAGCTGCTCTCCAGATAGTCTGCTCCCCTTCCTGCCCCCCCAAAAGGTTATCCTTTCCCCTGGGCACAGGACTTGGTGTTTCACTTTGTTGAACGTCACAAGGCTCCTGGCTGACAATTTCTCCAGCCTGTGGAGCTCCCGCTGAATGGCAGCACAGCCACCTGGTCTATCAACCACTTCTAGTTTTGTATCATCTCCCTCTTGCTGAGGGTTCATTTGGTCCCATCGTTCAGGTCATTAATGAAGATGTTCAACAGTATTGACTCCAGTATTGAATCCTGGGGGACACCACTAGTTACTGGCCTCCAGCAGGACTTTGTGCCATTGATCACAAATCTTTGAGTCTGGCACTTGAGCCAGTTTTCAATCTACCTCACTGCTCACTTATCTAACCTGTACTTCATCAGGTTGTCTAAGAAGATGTGATGGGAGAAAGTGTCAAAAGCCTTGCTAAAGTTGAGAAAAACAGTATCACCTGCTTTTCCCTCATCCACCACAGCAGTCATCTCACCATAGAAAGCTATCAGGTTAGTTAAGCATAAAACCATGCTGGCTATTCCCAGTTACATTTTTGTCATTCATATGTTTGGAAATGGTTTCCAGCATTATTTCCTCCAGCACTTTCCCAGGAATTGAGGTGAGGCTGACCAGTCCATAGTTCCCTTGATCCTCCTTCTTGCTCTTCTTGAAGATAAGAGTGATGTTTGCTTTCTTCCAGACCTCAGAAACCTCCCCTGATTGCCAAGACCTTTCAAAGATATTGAAAGTGGCTTCACAATGACATCAGCCAGCTCTTTCAACACTCATGGTGCATCATGTCAGGGCCCATGGACTGTGTATGTCAGGGCCCATTGGACTCTATATGTCCAATTTAAGTGTTCCCTAATTCCATCCTACTGCATTAATGGTAAGTTTTCTTTGCTCCAGACTTCCCTACTAGTCTCAGGGGCCTGGGATTCCTGAAGGCAGATCTCAGTAGCAAAGGCTGAGGAGAAGGCAGCATTGAGTGACTTGGCCTTTTCTATGTCCTCTCTAACCTGCTCCATTCATCTTCAGGCCCCATTTTCTCAGGCTTCCCTTTCCTGCTTATGTACTTGTAGTAGCTTTCCTTGTTGCCTTTAATGTCCCTTATTGGTTTCATCTCCAAATGGGCTTTGTCTTTCCTAACCCCATCCCTTAATGCTGAAGAAGTATCTCTAGGGACCTCATGGGTCACCTGACCCTGCTTCTACCTCCTGTATTCTTTCTTTTTTATATTTGAGTTTTGTCAGGAGCTTCTTGTTCATCCATGCAGGCCTCCTGCCACTTCTCCTTGATTTTCTGCTCATCAGGATGGACCATTCTTGAGCATGGAGAAGATGATCCTTGAAAATCAGGCTCCTAGCCCCCTCTTCCCTACAGGACTGTATTTGATGGGATTCTTCTAAGCAGAACAGGCTAAAGTCTGCTCTCCTGAAGTCCTGGGTTGTGATCTTGTTTTCTCCTCCTTGCTCCCTCTTGTCAGGATCCTGAACTCCACTGTCTCATGGTAGCTGCAGCAAAGGCTGCCCCAACCTTCACATCCCCACCAATTCTTTCTTGTTTGTAAGAATGAGATCCAGCAGAGTGCTTCCCCTCATCAGTTCCTCAGTCTCCTGAACTCCACTGTCTCATGGTAGCTGCAGCAAAGGCTGCCCCAACCTTCACATCCCCACCAATTCTTTCTTGTTTGTAAGAATGAGATCCAGCAGAGTGCTTCCCCTCATCAGTTCCTCAGTCATCTGTGTTAGGAAGTTGTCATCAATGCATTCCAAAAACCCTCTGCACTGCTCGTGCCCTGCCATGTTGCCTTGCTTTTCTAGCACATACTGGGATGATTAGTTCCCCATGGGGATCAGAGCCTGTGAACATATATCTTTTTCTAGTTGTCTGAAGAAGGCCTTATCTACTTCTTCCTGATGTGGCAGTCTATAGCAGACACCCAAACAACATCACCCATGCTGGTCTGGCTGCTAATCCTGACCCATAAGTTCTCAGGTGGCCCATCATCCATGCATTCCAGTTGCTCTCTCCCATAAAAGGCAACCCCCCCTCCTTGCCTTCCTGACCTGTCCTTCCCTATTCATTCATTACAGCATGCCAGTCATTAAATCAATATCAGATTTTTTTTCACTAAAAGTTATGCCATAATTTAAATAAGAATTAATTTAGGAAATGGTTTATGCTATCCAGGTGGTCAGGCTGTATCATCACAGTATTTTTGCAGCTTTATAAGTAATTAATCTATGAAATTGTAATGAGGATGGAAGGGAGCCAGTGACATCTTGATTGAGACCACTGACCACCTCTATGGCATGCTCTTTTTCTCTTCTACATAAGGCATAAAAGCTGAACGGATAATATTGGAAAACTGTCACTTGTCTTGATATCACCATCTCTAAGTAACTTACATAGTCAATACTTCCATACAGAAAGGACTTTAGTTACTACAGTAGTCAGGAGAGCATGATTTCAATTCAATGATGTCAAATGATATGATGTTGGGTAACGGGCAGTAGACCCATGGAATCCCCTGTCTCAGAACGTATCCCCCCTGCAATGTGGTGAATACAAAACACTGAGGTGGATACAAAACATTCAGGACACACAGGTTTAATGGGAGCCTTGACAAGCACTTAGAAACAGGACAAACTGAGGATCATGCAGTATCTGCATACTAAATGTAAACTACATTAAGCTGCAGAAAATTCTTCAGCTGAAAACAGTCAGAGGTTGAGAGAATATAGGGGACAAGTTTCATATGTTTTTGCCTTTTTGTACTCTTTCCTAGGCAGCCATTCATGCCTAGTGGGATGGAGTCTTGTTCTGAACCATGAGGGTTTTTTTAAGTTCATATGGCTTTTCACAGTTGAAAGTTACAGAGGCTTTTCATATCCCATTTATGCCTGTGACAATTGAGGAATGCTCAAAAGCTTCTGAAATTGAGTCAGTAGCCTCTGGGATTCCTCAAAGACTAAAGGAGGAAGTGAGGCAGCACACTGTCCATTACTGAACTCATTTTATATCAAAAATGCCCCCCAAAAATCATGAGTCTAAAATGAGTATTTTCAATTCCTTTATTTATAGAATAATACATGCTGGGTGCTAGTCAGCTCAAACATACATTGAAAAATATGTTTTAGAATTCTAATTTAAACATACCAGCTTTCAATACAACCTTAGAAGTTAATTTATAAGACATAAAATAAAAGTGTTAAATTTTAGCAATAACTAAGAGGGATGGAAACAGTAAGGAATTCAAAATATCAGGAGCACTAGGGGTTCTTCATATCTTTGCAAGCAATACCATATGATTTGAAAAATAGGAGAAGTTAACTAAGAAGAACTGGCAGCCCAGAAAACCACTGACATTTTTATATTCCAGCAAAAAAACCCAAAATCTTGTGATTTTGGCTGGTCATTGCTGATACCTGTGATGTGGAAAAATAGCCTCATAGTTTGAAAAGCACGTACATTTTATATTGCTTAAGAATAAAGGATGAGATAAATATAATAATATTTATACTGTGAAAGTCTTCCCTATATGCACAGCACAAGGATATTTAAAGGAATTTCTATATGGGATGTATCAGTGAAATGACAACAGGGTACATTCCTTGAAAACTTTTGTCTATGCTATATTTTGGTGATAATTTTTTCACTTGATTATCTCATTTAATGAACAGGTAAAAACTACAGGGGCTTTCTGGCATGCAGCAAGACAATGGGGAGCACAGCTGAACAGCACAGTTCCCCCAACAGTCCCTGCCTATATATATATGTGTATACATGTGTGTGTGTGTGTGTGTGTGCGTGCGTGCGCGCACGTATATATATGTGTATATATAGGTATAAATAGCTTGCTGGAAAGCTCTGAGTTTTTCACAAAACCACTTTCTTTCACTACTGGGAAATGACAGTCAAATATGAAAACAGTCTAAATCTTATAACGTCCTGGTCTTATCTCTGTCTTATTCTATTTTTAAAGGTACCAAAACATTCATGAGTTTTCTGCATATCTACTGAATACTTTCACGCAAAATTTCTTATTCTCATTTTTCCAGGCTCTATGCAGCTTTTCAGCTTCTGTTTCAATTTTTGTCTCCTCCAAAGTCTTTTCAAACTTGCTTCCAAGTAAATATATGGCTCCTTTTCCACCTGAAAATTCTGTGTTTTCCTGTATCAGTCACCACTCGTGAAATGACTGTCTACTGCTTGTGCGTCAAACACACTAAAACATTCTTTTAAAAAGCATGATTCCTAATAGAATCATTCTTACTCTAGGCTGCATTGTTGTTTTTAAAGGTAACAGTGTTTCAGCCTAAATATCATATATTTGAAAAAGAGGAAAATAGACACAACTCTGTTACTGTGTTATCTATTAGCATAATTCAGAAAAGCAACACATATCCTTTGAGATGGTCAAAGTAGTGTTTCAGCTCTAATGAATTTTCAGAGCAAAGATTAAATATAATAATTGGATGTTTTCAAAAAAACAAAAGGACAGTGCTGAGACTTCAAGCACATGACTAGAGCACTGAAGAGCTTAAAACTACTTCATAAAATGTTTTTAGGACCAGAAGTCATAGTGGATAAGATAGGATCTTAAATCACAGGATGAGAATCTGTCCATACCCATATGAAATTGGAGACTATGCATGAGACAGTGCAAGAACGAGGAGAAAGGTCACTTCTGGGAGGAAAACTCCCCTCAAAGTCTAATATGTACTGTAAAACATTAAACCATAAACTTTTTAACCTTTCCTGTTGATTACATTAAAAAGTCACTATGCTGATCTTTAATCAAAAAAAGAATTTTAGACACGTTAAAAATGGAAATGTCAACAGAACTCTAAGTACAGCAAAAGATCAGGACTGCTGTGATTTTTGTTTTATCTTTATCCCTTCCAGAAGAATGTGAAGACTGAAGTAGACAGATTCCAGAGAGCTTACAGCAGAAGATGAAGTAAAACTGTACCAAAAGCATCTCATCCCCTCTCTCCTTTACTAGTGTATTTTCAGGATCAATACTTTTAAAATATTAGGGCTCCAGGCAAATGACTGATAAGGCTCTGGCTTGAGGTTAAGCTAACCAAAGAGGAAATGAGAAAGGGATGGATGTGCCAGATAACAATGTGAGAAGCTGACCAAAGTTACAGATCAAACCGTGAGAGATGGCTGGATTTCACGTGTGCTTAAGAAGCATAAGAGAAACAGCTGAACTTCAGATACTCGAGGGGAGAACTGGGGACCTTTTGGGAAATACGATCTTCCATGGCCCAGGTAACCACATCGGTGATACCACATAAGGCCAAGGTTACCACAGTAACAGTATCAGAAATGCCAAACTTGGGCACAGATGTAGACAAACTGGGATCAATGGGGAAAAAGTACTTATTGTCAGCTGTTGACCTGGGAGGGAACTGGGGCAGAGAAAGGATATAAGGGCAGTAAAAAGGTGGATTATGAGACAGGAAAAGGGACAATAAGGTATACAGTCGGTGCTGTTTGGGGGTACCTGCATGGCAGCCCTGCACTTGATGGACACAACTGAAACCAGGACAATAAATCAAACCCATTGTTCTGACTATACAACAGGCGTCCAAGCTGCTTGTGTGGGCAGGATGGGAGGTGGGGAGGGAGGGAGCGAGCAGTGGCATGCTTCCCGGGCCTAATGGTAGAGCCAGAGAAGGGTGGATCAGGCATCCTGCTATCACTGTGTCCATGTCTGTTCCAGCCTGATGGCACTAGCATCTACCAGCTCCTTCCTAACATAAATCTAAAAAATTAGAAAAATAAAGGAAATAAATACTTGTATACAAAAATTTGCCTCAGTCTGGTTTGGGGTT
This sequence comes from Dromaius novaehollandiae, assembly GCF_036370855.1. NCBI lineage: Eukaryota > Metazoa > Chordata > Aves > Casuariiformes > Dromaiidae > Dromaius > Dromaius novaehollandiae. The sequence continues at coordinate 25,006,891 of NC_088100.1, forward strand.
TTGACTTTGAGATTCCTATATGTCACCTGTTCTCCTCCCAGTAAAATAATTTCTTCATGAATACTCATAACTAATTAATGCATATCTATCTCAATGATCTGTAAATGTCAGCAGAGTAAGTGTAGTGTCATATATGTGAGCTACTAAACCCAACCTATTTTTATAGTCATTGGAGGAGAACAGGAAGTTTTAGTTTATGATTCATCTGACCTATTTCAATGCCTACACTGGGGTGAGGTGAATCACAGGTAGGAATTTTCAGTTTCTTGTCATTTCCTTTAAAGCAAACCTAAAATGATTACCTCAGATGTAGATCTTTATTACACTGTAGATGCCTGCATTTGGTCAAATGAATCACACCTTGTGTGTCCTCACTTCTTATAAAAACACCTCAAAATAATCAATTTCACAAATAATATGTCAGAGACCCTCATTTACTCTCCTCAATCCCTTCATATCCTGCCTTCCCCCACAATCCTATCAAACAACATATTTGGTGCAGTATGTCCCATGAATCACTAAATTGAAATTTCAGCTGGAAATGGATCAAAAATTCTAAAATCTTAAAGTCCTTAAAGATAAATCCCTTCCTCTCTTTCTCATAAAGAAGAAGCACTAACTACATTTGCTTTAGTCATCAAATCAGTCAGTATACCACAGAAGAGCTAGAAAGATGACTTCACAGGTGACTGATGACTTCAAAGGTCAATATCCAACAACTTAAACTCCAGAATTTTATTTCACCCAGCTATATGTATCTCTTAATTAAACAATAATAACAACGATGAAAATAAACAGTAATCAAACCTATGCAGCCAGATTTATAAATGAACTTATGACCCTAAGTAGGAAGATAGAGAAAAGCAACCAAATAAATTAGGAGCTGACCACCAACTGAAACTCCTGTCTAGCTTGTCTCCAGAATCCTACCAACCACTTGCACTGTTCAGTTCCTAAATGTATTTATGTTTCAGTTCCAAAGATTCTGACCCTGTAAAATGACCCACAAATGTGAACTACAAATGACATCATCAGAACTCTAGAGAGACAAAGTTCCCATGTCGGTCAGCAAAATTCGAACAACAGTTTGTGCTTTTTTAGGAAAGAAAAACTGCCATCCTAAGCTTAAGTTCATTGCATTTGTCCTTATGAAGATTTTATAACAATATAAAGAAAGGAAGCAGCAGCAGTTGAGAATAAGTGACAAATTTAGAAAAGTTCCACCTACAGTTGCATTTTGTAACCAATCTTAGTAACTTGAGAATGCAGCTCTAGTTACTGGGAAGGAAAAGTATGTATGCACATTTACAACTGTAGAATACTTACAAAAATATCATTACACAAGAGAAGCAGATTATACATACCTTTTTAAAACCACCACATATGTGTTTTTCTTGACTCTTTTTTTCTCTTTACACTTAAGATGTAGGATTGCAAAAGGAAATCACACCTAATTAATGCTTATAAATTAAATAACTTTGTATTATACAAAATAATCTACCTTTATTTTACAAGGTAATGGAAAAGTTGTAGCATCAGATAACTCTTCTTTTTCCAAGGGTCAGCAATAACAATAACAAATTTAATTATATTATCTATCTCCTGCATTCCCACATTGATCTGTTGCCAGGCTTCCTCTGTTTACAAGAAAACAAATATTTATTGTTGCACCTAGAATAAATGTTCGATGTTAGTGCTAACACAAGTGTAATTGAGAGAAAAGCAGTTCATTGATCTTATTCTGATGTTTCCAACTATGTGAATTATTTTCTTGACTAACAACAAGAATAACTGCAGAAGCACCTCCTACAGCAATATGTCAAGCCACATTTCAGACAACTGCACCCAGTATTCAGGCAGGAACTCAGATATGCCTATTTTTCATCACATGACAACACTTTGGATTTAAAAGGGGACTTTGTTTTTCAAAGTGGTGTAAAGTGCTTAGAGATCAGCAAGCCGATATTCTAAAGCTCATAAACAAATCTGATTTCCATTTAGGACAATCTAGCAATTAGGTAATTCAATCAACAAACTGTTTTCAGACCTGCAACTAGCTTGATTAAGGGCATTTGTGGTCTTATTCTAGTTTGAATTGTTTTCAGGTGGACAATCAACATCATACTTAAATATTCAGCCACTTCCTCTCTTTATTATTTGTTGGGTTATGTGGTTAAGGCCTATCTCCACACACATGAAGGAGCCCTGGGGTGCACTGATGGTCAGGGGAGCCCTGATTACCCAGGTAGAGACATGAGCCCCAGTTGGCAGGGACCTGGGAAGTAACCCTAAGTGGTGATTTCCCCAGCTGTTCCCAAAGTCACAAAGATGGACATGTGGTAACTCAGGCTAAGTGCAAAGAACAGCATACGGGAGAAAGGTACAAAGTCCTCTATAAGGCGATGACTGGGTTTTTTTCCAGCACATAACAGCTAAATAGTCATGTTGGCGTTATATTAACAATGAACAGCCTGTACTGTTCTTGCTCTGCAAGATACTGTTTTCTCCATTTGCTATACTTCACCGAATTATACACGTGCATGCGCACACACACAAACACACACACACACACACACATATTGTTTGTACACTTAGAGTTTATATTTTGGATATGCTGACTTTATGCATAAATGACTAACAGAGTAAGTGGCAGTAACTGAAGAGGAAAGAACCTAAAAACTCATTCTGAGCTTTTTTGCATGCTTTACAGCTGCCTTTGCAAGATTTCTGCTTGGAGAAATAATGACAGCTAAAGTAGGGACAAAAAGAATGAATCAAATCATAAGAGCAATGTAGCTGTAAATCTATGCATCATAATTTGGAGGGTTTTATTCTGTATGTACTGAAGTAGATTGGATCAGTATTTCTTGGATAACTATTATTAACAATAACTGATCTACACAGGATGTGTTTCATAGTTCTAGGTTTAGTGGGGATTTAGTTCCCTCTTCAGTACGCTTCTAAGAAGCTGGAAGACAGAAGTGAAATACTGGGTAAGTAGAAATGAACTAGAAATGAACCCTTTAAGTGGCCTCATAAACAAATAATGTTTTAGAGTCATAGCGTTATTGTTAGAAGGAAACACTCTCCCATCTACTTGAAAATACGACTGGCATGCATTGGATTCAGAAAATTTAGTTTTAGAAGAGGTCTGTATGAGCCCAGCTGCTGGAAACTTCAATACAAATGCTCTACTATCAGATGCTTCTCGTGGAGAGATTTGCTCTAAGGTTAGTGCAGTTAGTGCAATGGTCTCTGATGGGATACACCCACGAGTGCTGAGGGAGCTGATGTCATTGCAAAGCCATTCTCAATCATCTTTGAAAGGTCATGGAGATCAGGAGAGGTACCTGAGGACTGGAAGTAAGCAAATGTCACTCCAGTCTTCAAAAAGGGCAAGGAGGAGGACACAGGGAACCACAGGCCAGTCAGCCTCACCTCTGTCCCTCGGAAGGTGATGGAGCCGCTCATCCTGGACACCACTTCCAAGCATACGAAGGTTAATAAGGTGATCAGGAGTAGTTAGCATGGATTCATAGAGGCGAAATCATGCTTAACCAACCTGATAGCCTTCCATGATGGGATGACTGGCTGGGTAGATGAAGGGAGAGCAGTGCATGTTCTCTACCTTGTCTTCAGTAAGGCTTTCTACACTGTCTCCCATAACATCCTCACAGGTAAGCTCAGGAAGTGTGGGCTAGATGAGTGGACAGGGAGGTGGACTGAAAACTGTCTGAAGAGCAGAGAATGGTGCTCAGTGGTGCAAAGTCCAGTTGGAGGCCTGTAGCTAGTGGTGTCCCCCAGGGGTCAATATTGGGTCCAATCCTGTTCAACTTACTCGTCAATGACCTGGAAATGACAGAGTGCCCTCTCAGCAAGTTTGCTGATGATACAAAACTGGGAGGAGTGTCTGATACACCAGAAGGTTGTACTGCCATTCAGAGGGACAAGAGGCTGGAGACATGGGCAGATAAGAACCACATGAAGTTCAATAAAGGGAAGTGCAAAGTCCTGAGCCTAAGGAGGAATAAACCCATACACCAGTACAGGCTGGGAGCTGAACTGCTGGAAAGCAGCTCTGTGGAGAAGGACCTGGTGGACAACAAGTTGATCATGGGCCAGCAATGTGCCTTTGTGCCAAGAAGGCCAATGGTATCCTGGGCTGCATTAGGCAGAGTGTTGCCAGCAGGTCAAGGGAGATGATCCATCACCTCTACTTCACACTAGTGAGGCTACACCTGGAGTACTGTGTCCGGTTCTGGGCTCCCAAGTGTAAGAAAGACATGGAGACACTGGAGTGAGTCCAGCAAAGGGCTACTAAGATGCAGAAGGGACTGCAGCATCTTTCATATGAGGAGAGGCTGAGAGCGCTGAGACTGTTGAGCCTGGAGAAGAGAAGACTGAGGGGGGCATCTTATCAATGCATATAAATATCTGAAGGGAGCATATAAAGAAGACAAGGTAATATTCTTTTCAGTGGTGCCCTGTGATAGGACAAGAGGCAATGGGCACAAACAGAAACACAGGCAGTTCCATCTGAACATAAGGAAAAACTTTTTTACTGTGAGGGTGACTGAGCACTGGAATAGGTTGCCGAGAGAGGTTGTGGACTCTCCATCTTTGGGGACACTCAAAACTGCCTGGACAGGGTCCTGTGCAATGTGCTGTAGGTGACCCTGCCTGAGCAGGGGTGTGGGACTAGATGATCTCCACAAGTCCCTTCCAACATCAACCATTCTGTGATTCTGTGACAATACTAGCAACATGTTAACTGAAAATAAAAAGGCATCCTTTAAACTATTTCACAATTTTGCTACATTAATTCATTTCCCTCATCCCATCTTCACATACTCCATTTTCATTGTCTTGAAGTCCCAGGAACGTTCATTCATAGATGTTTCTATTTAGAGACCTTTTTCATAATTTCATTGTAACTGGAATAAGATTTTTTTTTACTGCACCTGTTAACCTCATTCAGGAATTGAACAATCACATACCCATTTTGCCCAAAGGCAAATATCCCTTTTTTTAAGAAGAAATCATACAGGAATTTTTGTGTCTCCCCATAAATTGCAAACAGAATGTTTGCTTTGTTTTTTCAGCTTTACTTTTCAGGATATATGTTAGAAAGTGTTCATGACACAACGAAGGATGCAGATTAGTTTCTATTAAGTATTCTTGTTTAAAAATGTACACGTTTGTCTGCATCTGTAGAAATTAAATTATTTTTCTTTTATGTCCCATGAGTATGTTTTCCTTCAAATTAGACTGATCCCTATCATTTTAGAATTTGGAAAATGAATCCTAAATTTTCTGCCCTATTTCCAACTATTCCACAACGCACTGAGTGAAATGCACAATATCATGGTTTTGATTAAAGTTAACGTATGCCAGTGTTCTTGGAAATTAATAATCTATAACAAATATGTATAACAAAAAGGTGTCTACTTTCTATTTTACAAGGTTATTTAATCAATTATTCTTTGTTACTGCAGTTGCCAGAGCTGTTCAGGTTTAATATCTGTAACCGCATTTTCACAGATTTGGTATTTTTATTATAAATATGTCCTTTATGCCTGAACTTGCACACATTTAGTCCTAGTCTAAAACTTTATTAACTTATAATTAAGGTTGATCAGCTAAATTTTCTACCTGAGCTACAGAATACAAATCTAACATCATCAGCCACCCTTGAAATATTCCACTCTGTCAGCACACTGTCAGTTTACAGCATATTGCTCTCCAGAATACAAATACCTCTCTCCTGAAATCCTGTTCAAATCCATACCTTAATCCTAACCTCATAGTGGTAAACCTATTGTCAAAGATTACTACTAGAGAAATCTGTAACATTATTATTACCAAATTTTTTTTGGCATTGTAGTTAGAAAATGGGATGACTGTGATGTTACAAAGTGAAAATTTCTATCTGGTATACTTCCTAATGCGTAAGAGCAATATTCTCTATTAAGGGACTTCACTACATAGACCAAAGTTGCTCCTGCCAAATCTCATGCCATCACTAGGGAAGACCGGCAGGCATGCAGAAGCAGTAGGGTGAGGACCTATGAAAGGTTGGACCAGGAGAAGTCAGAAGGCAGGAAGACTTAAGAGAACTTAGGAGAAGTGTCAAGAAAGAATACATTTCATAATCTTCCTCCAGTCTTTAATATTAAAAGGAAGCTCCCACTAAAAATGAGCAGTCCCTCTGACTACTGTGAAGTTAATTGTATGTGATAAATTATCAGAAAGCTTTAAAAATTGCATTCCTATGAAATACTATTCTGACATTTTAAACAGAGGATGTCATCAGAATCTTTCAGCAGTTAGTTTGATTAGGCAACAGCCGCCATTTTGTCTGTAATCCTGAACTCTCTTTGACCTTCATGAAATAAACCCTGACTCAGACAGGTAGATTAGGATATATTAAAAATCAGTATGGAGCTGAGATTCAGTATGCTGCCTGCAATCAGTGTCTTGTTACTGAAGATTATGAAGTATTATTTTAAAGGTTACTTTTAGAAGGTTTACTTGCCTACTTGCCTTTTCAAAGGAAAAATCACCATTTTATATACGGGAGACTCAGATATACAGAGTATTTCAAAGTATTTCAGTAACAACCAAAAATATGTGAGCTAGGCAACCTGGTATTGAAGAAGACAGAGACTGAATGGCTTGCCCAGGGCTACAGAGGAAGCTTGTGATAACTGAATCCAACCTTTGCTGCATTTTTTTGTCCCTGTGCTGTGAGTCCACTTGTAAATACTTGGAGAGACAAAATGGCTTCGTTGGAGACTTAACCTGCCTTCTGCCTCTCCAGACTGGCATAGCTGACCAGCTGCAGGAATCAGGACACCTCCTGGGAGACAAAGCGCTCGAGGGACTTGCAGTGCCTCCAACTCAGTGAGAGATGGAATTAATGTGAATTAATGTGAAGTAAGGGTACAATCTGTCCATCAGTGTGTGCACATAGCTCTCACAAACATTGCACACTTCCTAAACGTAAAGAAAGACTTGAAACTGTCTTGTTATTACTCCATGCCAACTTTGACTGATGATATGAACTAAAATGAAATATTTATAGCAACAGAAATGTTGATATATATTTAGCAGAGAAAATGAAAATTTGTCTAGGATTTATGATTTTATAAAATGATAGATAAAGCATTTTCAGCAGACCTTCTCCTACAGCCTTTGTTCCTAGCTGCTTGAAATCTGTATATATTTCAAGTTCACATGTGCAAAGATAGAAAAATTCTCTTACTTTATGATTTATATTCCAGCTCAAAAGCCTCTTTGTTACACTAAATAGCTTCTCAGTATTTGGTACTATAATAGTTCTGGTGCACAATCCTGAGTGAACTCTATCTTCAAAAAGTGTTTGATGAGTTATCAACATATGTGAAGGAAGATACCAGGGCTGAATATTACAGCATTTTGACTCTTTTTCTTTTTATAATTGAATACTGAATATGGTGAAAAGTGAATCAGTTCTCTGTGAAATCAGAAACCTAAAATAAAGAGAAGAAAAATAGCAATGGTTGTATATCGGACTCCTCTCCACGAGCAGACAGACATGAGGAAATACGTGTTTAGCTAATGGATTACTTACTTACACTGAAATGTAAGCACTGCAACTGCAAATGCAGTGGGGCTGGATTAAAAGGAAAACTAAACTGAAGGAGCCTTTAGCAAGAAAATATAGCAACTAAAGAAAAAAGTAAGGTTTTCAATTTGTTAGAATTACAAAATATACCGATAGACTTACAAAGCATGTCCTGGCCTACTTGTATGTCAGAGAGGCTGAAAGGAATTGAAGCTCTTGAAACGCTGATCTTTAGTCATGTTGAAAATCACCCCAGGTAGTTCTACCTGCCTCACAGAAATAAAGGAACTTCTGAAATAAATGAAGTGCCAAAGACAGGCTTCATACAGAAAACCAGACAAATTACAACACCTCAGTAACCTCACTACGACATGGCATAGTCATTACGGTACAGAAAGATTCCTCTGGAAAACAACAGGCTTTCTATTGGGCACACATTCCCTAGAATACTGGAAAATTGGTGAGGAGCTATGAGGTGCATAAGCAGCAAAGACCAAGCAGAGAAAAAGAACAACAAAAATACAGAGCACCGCTAACAGAGATCAAAGTAAAAAAAAACAACAAACAATTGTTTTTTCCATCACAAATCAAACTAGGTTGTTGTTACAGGACAACACTAGGATTTTCATGACTTAAGCAGACAGTTGGCAGCAACCACAGGATCACCCTGGAGAAAGCTGGGAAGGATTTCAGGATGTCTGGAACCTTTGTAGCATCAATCTGTGCATATATTCATCTGTGCAATTTACTCAAGAGAAGGAAATCAGTCATCCTCATAGCCACATTATGGCAGTACGGAAACACTGTATAATAATTTTAGCAATATTCTATAAGACCTAGCTATCAAGATAGGCTGTTTGGTTGTATTGGATGAGTAAAGATTTAATCTATTTTGTTTCAGCTCTACAGCACCTGCCATCAGGAGGAAAAGCAAAGATTCTAGATAAAAAAAAAAAAAATCCCCCATGTTGCCACCAAACAATAAAATACAATGCCAATTACATCTCTGAATCTTTCTGGTCTTCCTTACACATTTCTTATTCAATTTCTCACAAAATCGCATTTCTCGGGACTGAATTATAAAATGTAATTGCATGTAGACATGCTTCAGGCTGCAGTTCTCAGATACTAAATGTCTCATACAAATACATCCAGTTTTGATTCAACAGTTGATATCCAGTTCCCTCTAAAAGTAATGACCAGTGATACCTCACTAGACTAGTTTAGACTAGTGTAGACTATTTTATTAAATTTTATTTATAAAAAAATACGAGAAAAAAGGGAATATGTGTTATAAACATGCCCTCTTCTGCTGTGTGTATCCATATTCCGCACAGATTGTTTCTCTATTACTCTCATCTAAAATCTACAGATATTTTTTTCAGGCCTTTTCTTAGAGCAGACCAAGCCTTTTCCTTCCCTCCTTCCCTTCTTCCCTATGTCTTTCAGCCTGTTAATCTGTTGGGTCTTAGCATGGCGCAGCAAGGTCTCCCCACTCCAAGATAAGAACATGTGGAATCTCAGATTACTTTTCCTGTCTGTTTTGGTGTGTCCAGAATCATTGTCTTGCTCTGTGCAACAGCCCCTACTGACTGAAAACAAAGTAGGTTTACAGAAATTTTTAACTAAGTCATTATAATTATAAACTAATAAATATAAATATAAGCCAATATAATATCTTGTGGCATATGACGACACAGACCACAAGAAGAATAGTGCAAGAAAGCCCTTATTGAAAACACAATGGCTGGTTATATAGCCATCAGGCTCAGCCACTCCTCCAGGTATCTCCTTGGCATTGTGGCATCTTGTGATAGGTAGAAGGCGTCTTCTGATGCCCAGCAGGCGGGCAGGACAGTCCAGAAGGACAGGCCCACCGCAGCTGCTGACACACAGGCAGGAAGGCACACCGTGACTGCTGACACAGGCAGGAAGGCACATGATCACTGGCAACTCACGTGCACACATTCTGGCCACAAATCATAGTTACCAGATCACTACTTTCTGCCTTAGAGATTCTCTGCTGTCCTACACAGCATCACTCAATCTTGGTCCCCAACAATATCTCATTTAAACAGGCGATTTCACAGATTTATTGCATAGGAGTTCCACTAGCACCAAAATCAGTATGTCAGAGCCAATCAAAAGGCAAAGCTGCACTGGAAACTGAAGTCATTAAGATCCTAGCAAAAAAAGCAGCAAAACCACAGAGAATATAAGCCAACTGAGCATTGAGCAGAGAAATCCTCTCGCACAAGCTAAGAGCAGTCTTACACAATGTTTGATGTTATTCACATACTTGGTCACCCGTCCCTCTTACTAGTCTGGTCAGTAGTAGTGGAAAGAAGACCACCAGCAGTGGTGGTCAAAAAGGAAGGAAAGCATGAAAGATACTATGCCAGAGAATTTAAGATGTCACAGATATATAGCCTCTGAACAGTTTAAATACATCACAAGCCTGAAAGCGGCCAATGGCTATCATTAAAATTGGATAGCTGTTTCATCAAAACCACAAATGTTTCCTCACTAGAAATCAAAGACAAAAAACAAACATCAAATACAGCAAAAAGTATGCAACCCCGAGACTATTAAGATCCAAATGAAATATAAGCAAATAACTGATAGATATTGGAAGATATTCCCCAAAATATACAACATCAAAGAAACAAAGAGCAAGGCAAACGGGAAAGATGCACACAGACTTCAACACCAAATAGCCTGGTTTAGATGTTATTTTCTATTTTCCTGAGTCATAAAGAAATAGGATAATTGATTAGCAAGTTAGCATTGTGTTAAAAAATAGTGTTTATATGAACATAAATGTATATCAACATAGATTTTATGGAGGGAGATATATGATAATGACAATGTAATGTTAATAACTGTACAGGAAACTTAGGTATTCTGATTTAGTTTTGCTCTCTTGATTAAATATATGAAAGGATATTAGGGTAGCTGTTTTTTCAACAGGCGATTTGGTATAGAGGAGCTCGATTAATTCTACTTTCAAAAATGTGGATGGTGAAAGAGAATAGCATATATGAAGGAAACAATAAAAATGATCAGCACTGTATCAGTATTCATTCTCCTACTATTGCTACACTGAATACTCCCTGCATCTAGAATGCTGCATATCTAGCATGAAACTTTTCTGCAACTATTCATTCGTAGTTAGTTCTATCTCCTGCTATTTTAACTGCTGGCTTCCTCTACACCAGTTTCTCTTTTCATTTTTATACATAGTGATACTTATACACTTTGATACCATTAAATAAGAGTTGAGTTTCTGTCAATCTTTTATGTTTTATTCCTTTAAGATACTCATTTTTCAAATCTTTCACATTACTTCTTATTCAATAGAAGTCAGAGAACCTCCAGTATGATTTTAATTTTACTCCAGCAGAAATCTCATAAAAAGTCCTGAAAACTCTATCTATGACAAAATTAACAAAAGTAGTAGTAAGAGTTGAATAAGCTGTGGCTTGCCTGTGCTTGAGTCACTCAGACATAATAGTTTTTTTCATTATTGTGGTAGTCTAAAACTAAGGTTTGTGGGAATTATTCCAAATATATTAGTGTACTGGTTTTAATATGGAGAAAGACAAATTATTTTAATATACAGCGATTATGGTGAGTAGGAAAACAGCTCAATATTGCTAATTAAGCTATTTGTCAGATCCTCTGTCTGAGTTTTATTATATACATGGGCATTTTATTTTTATCCTTAAACCATTAGGAATATAAAAACAAATCAGGTAATGTTCTACTAGTACACTGTTTACCCCTAGAGGACACTATTATGAATGCAGTTAGCAGAGTATGGTGTGTGGAAGGATATCTTAAAAATGTAATTTAATCTAAATGTCTTCACACATGTAGCTTTGGTTTGAGCATGCCACTGGAGCAGAGTGTGGTTCCAGGTATATTAAAAGCATATAAAGGCCCTTTAGTAAATTAGATTATCAGACAGATATCATAAAGTGATCTAACCTAATTTATTATACAGATTTTAGATACAACTGTGACTTCTGAAAGATTGTGGAGAAATAAAGAATAAAAGCCCTAGCAAAAAAGAAAGTCATACTACAGTTTTCAGTGGTGACATTAGGTACAGTTAATACATAGTACAGTTAAGGACTAACAACTTCAAAGTTATTTTGCTGCACTGGGAAGGCAACTCATGAAAAATTATTAATACATTAAAACAACAAACTTATTTGAGGATAAGTTAATATTTCATATCTAATTAGTGATAAATATTTTCAGGAGTAATAAAGAGTAATAAAATAGGCTTATTTTCTCAGAATGAGTGCTAGTGATTTCAGTGAAGTTTTATCAGGGATAAATGTAGCCAAAGATAGCAGTAACTCCCCAACTTCTATTAGTTTTAATGAGGCTGGCAAGGCTGGTTTCTTACACATCATAGAGAATACTTACTTTTAATGGTCTACATTATACTCAGTTAAATCAGGAAATAAGTTCTAAAGCCACTGATTAACATGTTTAAGGTCAGTTTTCATGCTTTTCCATTTACTTTTCTTTTTATATATTAAATATTCTTCTAGGATATTTACTTTTCCAGTTTCTTTCCAAATTATCTATAGACTTAAGTATGGCCCCACAAGAGTTGTAGGAAATGTATCAGCTCACAAGATACCTTGAGCATGGCTGTATATATTAAAATAAAAGTGAGAGAAGACAGATCAAAAAAGATAGAAAATCTATTCATTTCACATTGGTATATCACATTCGTTATAGACTACCCTGACCACAAGTGTTGATTCCTAATTCAAATATATAATGTACTTGACATATAAGATGCAAAGTTAACATTTCTAAGCTTACATGCCTAAATTCATACCTAAGTGCCCAGTTTTTACATCTTCCATTAATTTCCACAAGATCTCTACATTATTCAGTGCCGGACCACATTGTGCTGGATGAACATTTTGCCCATGTTGGGGCTTGCATTTCTTGTTTCTGAGCAAATAATTTTGTAATATATTAGATGCAGTGGCATTTTGTCTATATTAAAAAGAAAACCCTCCATAAAAGACTGCAAACTTACAACAGTGTAAATGAAACCTGCTATGTCTGTGGAAAAAATGTATAAAAAAAGTAGTAGTCCAACTACTGAAAGACAAGAATAATTTAAATGATTTTTTCATAGCAAAGTTGCCATTTTATAGGATGGGTGACTTGAAATAATATTACCTGAACAAATTGCATTATAAAGAATACAAACAATAGGGAAATGTTAATAGTGAGTATATTCTGTGCATTTTTGAAAACTTGAATTATTCTAAGGCTGTGAATTGTTTAAGAGCTTATGAATGTGCACAGCTACAAGAGAAACTTAAAACTGAAAATTTCCATGTGTCCAGTGAACTAAAACCTTGAAGTTTAGAATATGTTACCTCTGCACTAATAACTATGGCAACCCGCCCACACACACCTGTTTAAAAGCTAAGCTTTTTGTCATCAGAGGCATTAAAAAAGGTAAAAGATTTCATCCTAAAGGCAGATTGCTAGGAGTCATTAATATTATTTATTTGATTTTAGACAGGAAAGGTATTAAATGTGACACTTGCATTTGTACAGCACGTACTCATTTCTCTTTTCCATTGGCGAAATTTTTTAGGCATTACTTAATAAAACAAGAACATAAGGTTTATATCACAAACTGACATTACATAGATTGTATCTATCTGTCTGTCTATGTCTGACATTTTTCTACACAGATATCAATGCCGGTCTTTCTGTAGTCATACTCCTATGAAAATTTGCTCCTATGAAGGGAGTGGCAATATATGAGAATAAAACAACTGAGTGTATTATTGTGCTTCCACAAGAACTATCATGATTTAAGAAAAAAGAGCTCCACAGGAAAACTCTGTAACAATTTTCCATTTACCCAGTATGGTCTCAAATACCCTTCTTTCCTGAAAATCTAGATACTATATTTAGAGTTAACACATGCCGATAGCAAAGAATGTTCATACCATGGATGGATCCCTCCGCCCTTCTGGTCTTAGATGGCAAAACGCCAAAACCCCAACTTATAGGACCTGTGGGATCTAGGACAGCCCAACCAATGTCAGCAAGTGCTGGTGTAAAACAAATTCACAAGAGGCCACACTGATCACTGCCCAAGGCATATATTTAGCGATGCCCCGTCATTTCTGCCTTTCTGCATGCTGGAATGTCCCAAATGTTGAGGAATAGAAGTGACTGATGTTACATTGCCACATTACAACTGTGAATGTGTCCATTTAGTGAGGATCCTTCACTGCAGCTTAAAAGCTGCTTTAAGAACTTTACTTTTTTATTATTATTTTTTTATTCACCCATTCCATTGATATAAGCCATAGAGAAAAGCAGTGAGAAGCATGTTTCTAACATCTTTTGAAGGACAGAAGTTAAGCAGGAATATCAGAGTTCAAATAAATTTGCTCAGCTTATTCAAATACCATTGTCACCAACCAAACTCACAAATTACAAAGAAAATACAATATTTCCTCATATTTCATTTAATATAGGAAACTCCTGCAGATGTTCAAATGCAGACTTTTAACAGCCACTACAATCAGCGAAAATAAAATCACTGTAAGCAATCAACAAAAAGTGGTAGAACATTTGCCTGAGATAGCTGTTTTCATTTCAATGACTTGAAAATACCCTGACCTCCTCTACTCAGGTAGGATGCCACTTACATGGTCAGCTGCTGTCAATCACTGTGACGGAGAGGTCAGTAGCTTCACCCACTGATGATTTTTTTTCTTGTTGTTATAATCTAAAAATTATATACCACTCTATTCCTTTTATGTATGTTCTACTGTGGCTCTTTGGTGTGTTTTTCCACCAAAAAAAAAAAAAGAAAAAAAGGAAAAAAAAAGAAGAGGTGTATTTTTCAAACCAATTTCCGCAGTTAATCCCAATGATTTATTTCCAAAACGTGCACTGGAATTTTTTTCATTTATTTTTAATCATATTTTATCTCTTTATTAACCCCTTCTGTTTTTTTAGGTATTATAATCTATCTCTGTTCTAATTCAGCTTCAATAATTTGAACATGGATTAGTTTTCAAGAGCTTTAATCACCTAATTAAGGCACTGGTTTAACTATAATGAAATATCCTTTAAAAGCAGTACTGTGCCTGAAGATTGATAGGAAAAATACTGATAAAGCTCTATGCAACTTTGTCTAACCTGAAATTTATAAATCTGTGAAGTCTTCAGTTTGCATTTTTTAAATTAAATTTAGCAGTTAGTTTAAATACTATTTTTGAATGTATTCCGTAAGTACCACGACCATAGAAATTGATTATACCTGTGCAGTTCCCTTCCTTCAGTCTTTTGGTATCTGGTATTTCTATAAAAATATATGGTCATTTTAAGCGGTACCCTTATCATAAAGAAAAGAGTACCACCTTACAATTGGGATAAAATTAAATTTTCAACATAATCTTTGTTTCTCCATGGTGTGTGTATATGTTCATTTAATTAATAAATGCAATTAAGCAAATGAAAGTGCTACTTGTGGAGTAATGATTTCTGCCTTACCCAAGAAATGATATCAAAATAATACATCTAGAATTTAAGTCCATCCATCCCTCACAGACAATACTTTGTGGCAACAAGATCTGTATGTTTTTAACTACTCTGGCTACATCAAAGTGCAAAAAATCCAGATCTCTCTTTTCCTCCTCATTGTTTTATATATATATCACTTTAACGGAAATACCAGGGTCTTGACCTTTGGCATAGACATGTGAACTCCCAATGTGAATTATTACCCAAAACTTAGTTGATTTTAGTGGAACTTTACACGCAGTTACAAATGACCAGATTATGGGGTGGTTATTCTCATTTAGATGTCTTTTATCAGTATCATTGACACACAGCTGAAATACCAATCATTTGGAAAAAAGTAGCCGACATTCAAGTCTGATAAAAGTGAAAAAATAAGAGATCCACATTAACATCCCTAGCAGCCAAAACAAATAGAAAACTAAACCATAAAACTCCCTTTATAAAAAAAATTAAAAGTTCCTTTTAAAAAATGAAACAGTAACAACAAAAAGTTAAAGTACATATCAGCAGTGAGACAGTAAATCAATAGAAAATATAACAAGTGTTCTACCTTCAAGTCCTATGCTTACAGTACTGCACCAAAATGTTTCCCTAAAATTCCCTAGAATTTTTCAAGGAAACTAAGAATAAGGTGTTTAACTCAGATTACTTGTTGGCAGAAGCGACTGTCTAATTCGCTTGAGTATTACTGAAAATGCCAGATTTAAGTTTTTAATGCAGCTCTGCTGAAAATACCTGTCAAGATTTTTATTTGAAAAATGCAGAAAATGGAGGGTGTTGCAGTTATCCAATTTTACATTATCACTGAATTTGTTTTAAAACAGTATTATATTTCTCCTACATCTATTGTCTTTAAAGGGGAAAAAAAGACTATCCTCGTAAGTCCAATTTTTATTCAAAGAGCTTTATAATATTTTAATAGACCCAAATATGTACATGATAAGACAAAAGAGTCACCTAGAGAAGTACTCTGGCTGTTGGTCATAAAAAGCGGATGTCAAACATGCAGCAGTTGGAGGCTCAAGGAGACTTCCTAAGCCAAATGTAGGCTTCTTTGTATTTTATGAAAGGCTGCACTGAACCCAAATAGAAATGTATAATATTAAAGAAAAAGAATCATCCTCTAAAGTACTGAATAAGTCTACATCCTAGTTGCTTTTTAATCCTAACAGCAAGTAATGTTATAATTGCTGTGCTGGTCTCTCTCTACCTGCATTTGCAAGTGACATATCATGTGTTATGTGAAGTATTCTTCTTACAATGTATTTTACAGGCCACGAAAGTGATAAATGTTCACCAGAGATGGAAATAATAGGTCATAGAGCTGGCAGACAATGTATAGTGGGATATTTTAATAACACTTTCTCATTCTTTCCCATTCAATTCCAATTTCAATTGGAAACCAGCAAAAAACATGCAAAAAATAAGATTCTTTTTTTTAAGGGTTAACAGGCAATGTGAACTTTTACATTCTATAATTTAATTAGTCTTAGATTTTCATAGTATCTCCAGACGATAAAATTTCATCTGCCTTTACTTTGGACTAGTTATGAAACAACATCAGAAACAATAGGGTACTGAAGTTTCACCAAATCAGACCTCAGCACAAAGACAGTGTGTGCCGCGGCTTTGATTTGGAAATATAGTATTTGTTCTTCAGCTTTCCTCAAGAAATACTTTTTAAGTGTGTGAGGTGAAAGATGATTGTTTTATTTTTAACTCATTACAGAGAAAGCTAATAAGGAAAAACTTGGAAAAATGAGGAAGGAAACCAACCAACTCAGAAATATCTCAGTGAAAATGTATCCCATCGGTCTTCAATAAAATCAGCAAAACTTTAAACAGAGCTGTATATTTTTGTATTGATTGGCATGTCCATGCTCTGTCGTGAAATGCAGAAAATGACATAAAAACTGCAGAAAACAAGGAGTAACCACAGATTTTTAGCTTGCACAAGATTTTGTTGGAGCCATTCTAATTTTATTGTCAAAATAAAAATTAATGGGGAAACAGGACATGGACCAATGCATATTAAAAATCACCAGGAGTTCTACTCCAACTGGAGCATGATCAAAATGAAAGTTTTTTTTGTAGTGACTGTTATATTTAGTGATTTCAGCTGACAACTACCAGTTGTCTTACTCATTAGAAATGCTATTGCTCCAGATTTTTATCCATTGATTTGCACACAGTTGTCCACCACAAAAGTTCAGAAAATTATATCAAGCATTTGGGTGCTCTTAAAGAATTTTACTGTGATCGTCAGTCTGTTTTAATGCCTTTGTCTATCTCATTACACACACGGCAGTATTGCCAATCCTTCTGAAAGTCAGAGAGTTAAATTTGGCCTTCAAACTCAATGGGAGCTGTGGAAGCTCTCAGTGTCCAATTCTGCTTCTCTTCTGCTCAGAAAGGAATTTTTCTCCTACACTTCTGTACTGGTCCTTCCCCTACCCCTTCCCTATCTGCCAGACAACATCCAGCTTTTCAACCCTTTTTTCTCTCCTTGCTCCTCACTCTCATCCCTCAAAAGCCATACTCAGCTTTGCAGTTCATACAACATTATAAATGGCCTGGAAAATCACTGCATTATAATTGTGGGGTATATGCAGATGATGATGATGATGATGATGAAATGATGAAGAAATACATAGCTGAATGTTTAAACAAATTGAAATTAATGTAAAATGGCACGATGTCATACAGCAGTGGGAGTGAGAAGTTGTACTTATTAGGCTTTTGTTTCACAAAAATGTAAGAAATTTAGAATCTCTTTTCTCTATAGTTCATCATGATAGTTCTGCAAATTATACATATAAAAATACAGAGGTCACACAAGCAGTATGTGCAAATTCAAATACATGCAAATTGCCATATCAGTCATTTGCTTTGAAGACTTTGAGTATCATTATATTTGTATTGCAGTTTAAGTGTTATAACTTTGAGTATATCTATTGAATCATGTGACAACTCTATAAAAAGCTTTTGAAAACATTATTTAAGAGAAACAGGAGACTCCAGTCAGTCAGGATCCCATTCCACTACATAGTTGATATAATAATAGTCTTGTAATAAGGAACTTCAAGCTTAATTAAGTCCAAATAAAGTACATCTAATATGAAGGGCAAATATATGACATAGAATATACAATATATGAACAATGGATGTGTAAACATAAATATACTTTATGCAGTATCCTCAAGCTATGCAAAAGTAAGTTCTAGATGAGAACAGTTATTTCTTTATGTAGCTTGAAACCCTGGATTAGAAGAAAAATCTCACATACGAAATCCTAGAACTAGAAGGCTTCCAAGGCATATAACAAGTATTTCAACAATACGACATTGTAATACAATTTTAATAATTCATGACACATACATAGGAGTTTAGAGTTTGACAGATACACTTCTTTGGATATTGAGGCTTTCTGTAGCTATAATGTCCAAAAAGTACCCAGTAAGATACCAAACCCTACCTGTTCTTGCCCTAATAGCAGGATATACCAGAGGTTTTGTATCCTGAGAATCACACAAGGTATTTATGTATGAATTTCTGTGGTTATGAGATACAATTTGCTTTTGCACCCAGGAGACTTAGTCCTGAAATCAAATAGACACTCTGGAATTTTTTTTTCCTTTTATTTTTCTTTCTTTTAACTGAAGAGAATTTGTTTGCATACTCTCTGGGCTGTTCCAAAACAAGCAGCTTACAGACTGAAATTGAAAAGAGGGTTTTTTAAAGTTTTAAATCTGCCTGAGTTTAGGAGGAAAGAAAAAATGTTTTCACAGTTAGGCTGTTCAAATCTTCAGAAGGTAGCCATACTCTTTTATATTAAAATGAATATATAAAAATAAATACTAAAGTCATTCATATAGGAAGTTAACATACATGCATGCATCACTTTGTGCTGAGGGCTCCTGTGGGTTTGATTTCCTTTTCCTTTTAGTTTTGTATAATCTTTCACACCAACGTCAGATGTGAAGGTAAAAGTTAACCAGTCAGCACAGTCACAGGACTTACAAAGAGTTACCTATGGGTCCCAACAATTTATAGGAAGGGCCAGGCTATTTAACAACCCCATCCATGAATCTCTCCCCAAGTGTTCCCATAGATTAGGTTTGGCAAGGGGAGCTCATACCGTATTGCCTGGTAATAGGAAACAGCTTCTTATGATATTATCATGTTATTATCTACTCAGCCCAGCCAACCCCCACCCCCTTATCATGATATATAAATAATTAGACCCAAAAAAGGTGGCCAAAAAGATGAGAAGAGACTTTGCAGTGAGTTAAGCCTCAATGTGGAGAGTCCTCTTTCCACAGTCTCAAGGATAGACTTGGTAAAAATGGGGAAATCATCCTTTAAAGTGAACAGGAAGAAACTAAGCCATGACAGCCATGGCTGGGCAGATGAGAACTACGTAAATTATGTAAGTTGAACTACAAGTTAAATCCTTAGAGTTTTAACAGAGTGTATGATGCAGTTGTTAGAGGAGTCCTGTGGTTAGGCTGCAGCAAGTGCAACATCTTTTAGGCAATATTTCTAAAAGTTTCATTAAATTGTCAATATTGTTAAAATAAAAGCAGTGTCTGAAGATACTTTTCTATATCTGTTATATAGAAACTGTCATCTGCAAGTTACTGTCACTCTTAATTTATGTGTGAAGACAGAGCAATCAGTAACATGATCCGATCAATGCAGATGAAAATCAGACTGTGAAATACCTTGCCTAGTTATGCATCCTATCTTGCAATGAATCCCTTTTTCTCTTCTACTTCTATTCTTTTAACGGACAAACTGGGTAGAGCCAGGAGTCAGTGAGCCAACAGAGGATCATTAGTACTTCTGGTTTTGCACAAAACAAAATGTAAAAATAATACAGAGAATAAAGAAGGGAAACAAAAATACTCCATTTAAAATATCATTTTTGTGGCTACCTGGAGGCCTTAAGAAAACAGTATTATGCTGATATTGCCCACTTTCTGCTAAAGGAACTGTAAGCTAGCTTGACCTGAACTTGTGATGTTGACAGTTCTCTAGTCCTACTGAGCTAATGAAGCTCAGTAGAAGGGATCATTGAAGAACCTGAGAAATATTACTCCTTTCTGTAAGTGGACTGAATATCCATTATGTCACTAGTTGAGATAAAGAACACCATTTGGGAACTTTTCCTTACTTGAAACAGATGCTAAAGACATTAACATTTCCTGTTGGTATTTCTCACTGACAACTAATCTTAAGCCTGGCAATAGGACCTTGATATGTTGAGTCTTAATGCTAATCTTATTGAAAGTGACAGATGTTCACCTTATTAAATCAATCCATTCATACAGTTACAGTTCTGCTGATTGCAGTTTAATTAGTACTCTGTCTGGTTTGAGTCTAGATACAATATCAACTTTCAGTAAAAACTTATGCTGACATTTGGCAAATTAAGAAAGCCACAATAGACTGAGCAATAAAATTACAATATGCAACTGGTTTTACTCTGACTTTTATTTTATGTTCTCAAAATAGAAAAGATGCAATAAATTGGAAATAATATAAATTTTAGTGTTGTATTACTCCATAGCTACTGTGCAAATATGCAAGCCAGTTTTATATTTGATGATCATTTCAAAAGATGCATTTTTTTAATGCATATTATCCCTGAAGAACAGCACAAAGGTTCAACACCACATTGTTAAAAAACAAAGTATTTTTATCAGCTAATAGCTTGGATATCAATTTTATTTTGAAAACATAGGTGCTTTTTTGTTTCAGGCACACTTACATGAGATAAAAGCTTCCTGAAATGTAAACAAAACTGGCAATATTTATACAGATTTAGGAAGCAATTTAAGAGGGAAATTCTGTAGTGAGTTTTTCTCAACTGTGCTGGTTAAAAAGAGAAGAAAAAACGTTGGTTAATATTATCAGAAAGATAAAGTGGTATTAATAGTATAAGAAATAAAGTACCTCTTATTTCTGCAAATTATAAGACTTGCACATAAGCATATTAACTAGAAGAGCAAGGCTATTTCTTTTTCCCCTTCACATTCTCATGGAGGAGATCCATAAGATCTTCTCCTCCTTTGAACAGCCTGAATCACCATTGAGAGCTATCAACATGTCCTTCTCAGGTATAGAAGAGTAACTCAGAAGGCTCCAACTTGCATAGAGATACACTGGAAATAAGAACATTGCTAGAAATATTTCACCTGTCTTTCTTTTCAAGGGCGTACTACACCATGATGGCAATACTTTCAAAAATATCAAAATGATTAAGTACCTAAAGAGAAGATACTCAGAGTAACTAAAACTTCTTGGAGTTTCTGTGCAGTCTGAGACAAGTATCATCTAAATCATTTTGAATGAAATACATTTTTATGTGCATTTTTGTAACTACTTATCAGTAGGAAATTAGGCAACTTCAGGACAAAAAAGTAGTTTACCTAGAGTTACAGGGCTTACAGTCATAAATGCCATAATTCTATTGCTAAATAGAAAGTTTACTAATGTCTCCTCTTTGCTGCCTATATCTAAATGAGAAGTGGGAAAACTGCACTAATTCTCTTCTTTGCAGTTGGGGAATTTAGTCACTTAGATAATTTTGAAAATTTTACTCAAACTCCACCAGTGTCCTATATCCTAAAACAGGCAACAAAACAGACAAAGAAGTCAGAGGTTAAGTCAAATTAAAGCATGCTAATTACTAATGTCATAACTAGCTAAAAATTTTACAGAGGAAGTTAATCTTCAATGAATTATTGTGCTCTGGACAGAATAAACTATTTCCTTAAATAAAAAAAGTAATTTTCCCTAACATGAAAATAATCAAGGAAAAACCTGCTAGATCAATATTTACTTTCAATGCTACTCATTAGAACCCAGACACGTTTCAAAATATTAGTCGTCCTAGAAGGATTCCAAATATTTCCTTTAGAACGTCAAAAGCTAAAATCTATACTAAAGATCCAAGGAAGGAAAAACAGTATTTTCAGATGGAGTTGAGAGATACTATTACCCAAAAGTTTATTCATATGAAATGTTATTTCACTGTTAGTCTTTCAAATCATGATTATTAGGTTTACTGTAAATAAATCTCTATCCATTGAAAGACTTTCCTCTTACTAGATTTTTTGTAATCTCATCAGAAGTACAAACACACAATTTAATCCTCTATATGAAACTGCTAATTTTATTATAAGACTTCACTACTGCACATTGTACTAAAATGCTATTTTCAAAGAATTCAGAAAATAGATACATATTCAAAGTACAGAATGTTAGTGATTTCATGTCATCTAAGTTTCTCATGCATCCAAAATACTTTCTTAAAGCATAATTTTATGAGAAATATTACACCTCTTTTTCACCACAGCTCACAATTTAATCTTTTTCATACCTGAAATCTCATTTAATAAATCATTTTCTTCTTGGAACTTCAAATGTCTAATTTCCTATATTCCATTTTGTTAAGGTTGATCATTTCTTCCTGTTTTAAGGATGATTTTTCTAAAGGATGATGAAAAGCATCAAATATATTTAACTCTTTTGGAACTGACTCAAAGCTGTGAGTGGGAAAAGCAATACAAATTTAAGGTGATTTCAGTAAGGGATTCATGAGGTGCACCACAAGCATTTTAGAACCAGCATTTTACAAAATCTATTTACCCACTTGTTTTTTGCCTGTTTTGACACACAAGTGATGTATTTAATATTCTCTAACTTACGTCATTTATCAGGCATTTATGTCAATGCATAGCTTTCATCATCTCCCTCTGTATGGAAATAAGGGAGACACTATTTGTAAAAAGTTGTTCTGGAGCTGGGGCAGAACTAGTAGGAATGTTAATGCCATCTTCACCAAATAAGGGCTTTGATGCTCTTGGTATTCGTCTCCAGTCGTACTTTAAAGACCGAGAACAGACAGAAAATATCAAACTCAATCATATTGGAGCCACGTGCTGCTGTCTGACCACACCTCCTGTTCACAGGGTGAGAGGTCTTCACCTCAGTTGATCGGACTCATCTGACTCAGTCCTCCACTCTTACTTACTCTCTACACACACAGACATGTGTAAGATGTGAGGTGCCTGAGACACTGGGTAAGGACATAAGAAAAGTATGCATGAATCACACCCACCAGAGATGGGTGAGGAGCTGAAGACAGACATACCACAAGTAGCAGTGCCATAGATATTGAAAACGGAACAGGGAAACTAGAAGCTTGGATTTATCTCAACAAACCGGTGTGTTAGAAGTAAGTATTTTACTGATCTGCCTTTAGTGCTCACAACTAACTGTGCTGAATAGCCTAAAGAAGAAAGATCATACATGCAGATGGGGAAGGAGTGTTTCCACTTTACAAAACTTGATCCATACATTGTTGCTCTCTAACTGCTTTTGAGATCAATGGTGTAGCAAAACACTATTAATAAAGTACAACTAATGGAATCCAATATTAATTAAGGAAGAAATAAATTATTTTACTTTCGCATTTGCTCAGTGTCACTATTAACTCTGAGATAATGTTAAGATTAAATTTAACCATGACGTAAGGGGGTGACATAAGAATGTGAATATTCACAGTAAGTGAGAGACTGGAACAGGACAAAGTGTTTCAAGATCTCATTTGGGACAGAATGAACCAGGGTTGCCTGGAAACAAGGAAGGGTAATGGATGAGAACCACAGGAGAAGTATAAAAATAAAACTACAGTGATTGTAAACTGTTGATATGAGGCACCAGTCATATTAATTAAACATTATCTAGGTTACTTTCACGCATACAAGTATTTTTAGGAGTTTCAGGTTTGAAAACAGACTGAAACCAAGTAACATGCCACATATTCATGTTTTTGAATAATACAATGCAACAAAAATATTTCCCATCTCAATCAGATTTAAAATGAGTCAGTCAGACCTGATGCAGGACAAGATTATACAGAGTATTTGATAAAAAGACAGAAACCTCATGCCAAAACCTCAGCCTTCTCACAAAATTCTTCATCACATTCAGACTATTGTGAAGATCTATAATTATATTCTTTTGATTAAAAAGCACTAAGTTTTAACATATTCCATGAAGGGTTTATTTCAGTGTACATTTTACTATATTCAAAATTCTAAAAAAATAAGAAATATTATGTGCTTACAGGGAAGAAAAAGGAAAACAGACCTTTCAGCATAGTTCTGAAGCAAGTGTACCTACTCATTTCACACCTCCTCTCTCCAATGTACCTACATATCAGGCTGGTGAAATTCAGAAAAGAAATGTAAGCCTGAAGATTTCCAGTTTTTCTTTAATTAATTCCATGAATTAAAACCAATGGATGAAAATAATTAAGATAATGATCCCTCTAAAACTAATGTGAACAAATTTTAGTGCTTGGTTTTATATAACTCCAAAAGTAGAAACCAGTCCTAAATGTTAGAAAGTTCTGTTTTAAAATACTTTTTTTTTTTTTTTTTGGCAAGTCACTCAAAAATTTGTTTCTGTGGTAATTACCTAACAAACTCCACACAGGTAGTCTGTTAGGTTTTAATAGTCTCTGCACTGAAGTCATAGGAAAAAATAAACATGGTGATTCCTACAACATGAATAATCAGGTAAACATGTAAGTGCTGCTTCTGTTTTCCCTAGTGTTTCATTTCCTAATATTTTCTATAACAGCACTTCTCTTTCAAATCCATCACTTAGTTTTAGTTCAGGCATGACTGCTTACATGTATATTTAAAGTTCAGCCTGTGTCAATGAGTGATATCTAGCTCAGAGATGATTTCTGATTTCCTTAGTTTTGAATTTTCCAGCCCCCCTGGAGAAAAAGAATTTTACTTCAGATTTATTGGTAGCAGCATCACTTACATACATTTCTGCAGAATACAGGCCTTAAAGAATGAAGTTGGACATGTTTAAGATCTCTCTTTTTCTTCATTTTCTTGCTCTTCTTATTAGAATATTATATAATATTAGAGAATATTAACAAGACTATTAATATATGAATATATTAGAATATTAAATACATATATAATATATATTTATGCATATGGCCATACTGACAAACACAAAATTAACCACAAGATTTTTGCACTGATTAGAACAGTATTGCTAGCATTTCTACTTAGGGGATAAAGAATTTATCATCAGGATATCTTCATTTGTCTTTACTAGAAAATCACACATCAATTCACTGGTAACTACTAGCGGTTGAATCACTGCCACTTTCTGTCAAGTGCTGCCAAATTGGTGTTCCCCTTCTGCCACTTAGTTTTCCTTTAATGAACAATATTTTTTATTTCTCAGTGAATGGAAAAATACTAGATTCAGTGAGGGAGCAGCATAACAATGAAAAAAGATAAGGAAAACAATATCAGTTTTGATGAGCATGAATTTTAATGGTGCACAGAAATAAACACCAAATAACCTGCCTCTGAGATAAAAATGAAAACAAATAAGAACAACATACATCATCGTCTAGTTCTGTACAATGTCCTTCATACAAAAGAATCCAAAGTTAACTTGTGTCCTTTGGCAGAGAAAATGAAGGGAAAAGAAAATAATTTGAAAAAGGTATCTGGATATAGCAAGTGCTACCATACAGATGAAAATTAGCTTTTTCTAAAAAAGCTTATATACAGTAATGTTCTCTATTTATTTGACAAGAATTATGATCTTTATTTCAAAATAAGACAAATTCAGAAGGGTTGCCTCTATTCTTCTGAGTAATTTTCTCTCATCAAAATAAATAATCCTCTGAGAGATTTTAATCTGATTTTATTTCTGTGATGTAATTTTGGTATTTCCAACATTTTATCTCTGTTACTTGATTAAAGGATACTAAAATTCTGTTTCTAGAAATAGTAATCAAGAGTAAAAATGTCTGCTTTCTATGAATATTTTCCTTGCCCATATTACAGTGTTTGGTTTTCCCAAGTTGTCTCACCTCAACCATCTATTTTTGCAACCGCTAGTTTCAGAAGGAATAATAAACACACACACATCACCAATTTAAACGGTAACCAAACTTCAACAGATGTTGGAGAGGCACAGTACAGCATGGGTTTGTGTATGGAATTTGATTGTATGATTAGAACCTGGCTAAGACAAAAATAAAAGAGAAAAAGTAAACCAACAAAAGAAAATTAAAGAAACTCTAGCTGCTAACTTCTGGATATTAAAAAAAAATTGATAAAAGATTTCAAGTTTCAAATATAGTAGGGAATCTATAAAGATGCTGGTCTGAAGATATTCACAAATTTAAGAGATTCATAATTTTGGGAAGACAATCTCTCATCTATCTGTATGTTGCTCAAAAGCTCTGCAGTATGGGTATCAAACAGAAAAGTCCCGTAATTCTTTTAAAATACTATAAGCCGAAGCTAAATACTTACTTAGGAATGTTAATTGTGCTCATAGATAAGAGAGATTAGAGAGATAATTTTTATAAAACATAAGTACACAGAAAGTTCCTTAAACTTAATGAGAAATTAAATTAATTGCTTCCTTTAATAAATATTATAATGTTGGTAGTACTTACATAATTTGCCAAAAGTTATTAAAACCAACAAACAAAATGGTCTGAAGCCCTTTATTTTTAATTCAACTTTGCCAACTTCAAGATAATTAACATGCGAAATTTTCCTTATTAATTTGCATGGTAGATCTTCCAGCTTTTCTATTGTCTCTATAGCTTCTTTTTCACAAAGTTCCATAAACAAACACTAAAAAGATTAAATAAGTCCTACGTAAAGTAAAAAAAAAAAAAAAAAAAAAAATTATAATTACCCACATGCATGCAATCTGATTTACCCAATACTATTTCTGCCAGTCAGGAATTTTGATTTTTATATTGAGCAAAACACTTATCTATAACCAAAGTGTTTAGCATCTTGTCACCAATCAGCTCCCATGCCACAACACAAAGATGCATAAAATAAGAAAGGAGGTAAAATAGATCAGACAAGAAATATATTTCTTTATTTTGCTATTAGCTATACCTAATGGACTTCCTTCCTCACTCCACCTGCAGCTGAACGGGCATGGTTTCTGTTAGGCCATCATTCAGCAAACAGAGGTTTTGCTGATGCAAAGAGCAATAGTTGGTTGTTGCTCCTTCTCACTCCCTCCCGGCTCAGCTGCATTGTCTGTGGTGTAGCTTCAGAGGGCATCTATTTTTTATATAAAGCAAAGAACTCAGCAGTAGCTTCCCTAAGCACCGTTCTTTGGTCTCTGCACCGATGGCAATAATGAGGAAGAGATGGACTAGCTGGTGGGTAAATTAGACAGAAAAGGTGTTCCATTGGGAAGTAGCCATAAACATCAGGAAAAAATTTTCCTTGGCATCATGAAGGGATTTAGTGCTGCAAACGCTGACTCAAACTGCAATTTCCAAAGATGAGTGCACAGCAAAAACCTGGCACTTGGCATAGGCATTCCCGTGAAACAGAATGGTGGGGCAGGATTAAACCTAAGAGAGTCGTTTGCGCTGTGAAACCTCTCGTCACCGCTACAGGAATTATCAAACTTTTTCTGTTTTTTAAGCAGTGCTGAATTTAGCCATGTCATTTCAAGCTGATCCAAACTGGAAAAAGGATACAACAGATCATTTCAAAGATTTCAAACCTGCTTGGTCTGCCAGGAAACACAAAACATTACTTAGCACAAAACATAGCTGTTTTTACTGTATTTGCACTAAAGCAGCAAAATTTACAAACCTTTTTTCTCCACAGGAGGATTTGGAATGCTGTCTTAGAACATAAGCATCTCTCCTAGCCTCAAATTTCAATTCAAGCATTGGCATATGTAGTGCACATCAATATAGACTGGGATTCAGTCTTCCTGAATCTCCCCCCAAAAGGCTTAAAGATCATTCAAACAACCTATTCACTCCGAAGTTGCTTATCCTCCTGTCGACTTTCTATAGAGAGTTAGTAGCAAACGGAGACCACAAGCATTATACCTCTTCTCAAGTTTATCTAAAATTGTCAGTGTCTATTGATGTAAAATACAATTTTAAGTTTATAAAAAGTTTATTTACTAAGGCTTCAAACCTGCCATGCAATCCTGTAAAGGCATTTCATCTTCAGCAGACAAATACTTTATTTATATTAAATACCATGTCATTTATTCCAGCATTTTTTACTAGATAGCCAAGAGAAAATGCTGTTCATCCATGCCAAAAGAATATCAGAATTTCTAAAGAAAGGCTATGACAGTCATTAATCCTGTGGAAACTGTGTTCAACATTGATAGTAAAAGTCGAGTTTCTAAACTGAAATTTAAATCTGAAAGAAGCTCCCAAGGACAAATTGAGTACACAACGACAGCCAAGGTCCTCTCCAGTGAAAGCAACACCCTAGATAAACAAGACACCCCAGAAATGAATCCTAGCACATAAGCTGTGTAAATTCCTGAGAGTTTATTAATCATATGAAACATGTTATTTTGGATGTACAGTGAAGTGTCTATAAATATGTTTTTGTCTTTTTCATGCCATTTGTTAGTCTGAAATGTAGTAGCTTTTTAAAGAATCTTTGCCTTGTAGAAAAATGAATTAATTCTTTAGTTCTATTTTAATATTTTTCTAAATTCAGGGAGGCTGATTAATCACAGACAGCCATTCCCTTGGCAACACTTATGCACGCATAAAAATCCATGAAATAATAGGGTTTCTTCAGAGATACATAGCATACTTTGTGGCTGGCAATGGAGAGTGATGAGTATTAGCAAGAAAGAGAGTGGAAGACTTCTTGGACCTGAAGATCCTCAAGTTTGTAACATCATTTTTATTATTAATTATATTACCAGAAGACTTTAAAGACATATCAAGATAGTTTTTTTTTTTTTTTAATGGTTTAGAAAATTTGCTCTGGGTTTTGCTAATGACTTCTCTGTGATCTTCACCATCTCCTTTTTTTTTCTTTCTATATTTCTCCTTTTTCTTTATGGAATATGGATAATTTATTTTTTGCCTTAAACAGTTTTGTGAAGATGTGCCCACTAATGTTTTCTTGGGTATCAAATAAGTTACCTACAGGACAAAGAACACCAAGAAACAGACAAAGAAGAGGGGATGGGGACAACCCCAATATACTTTAGATAGTACACTGAAGTTAAAACATGCATACAAAAACATGACAATGTAAGTTTTGGGAGGTTTTACACTGTCATGCACATAAGCTTACATGTGTAGTCCTGAAATGTCCTGAGAAAACATTCATATGAAATAAAACAGAAATCTATTTACAGAAATTAGTGAAAACAAAGAGAATTTCAGAAGATTGCTTGAAATAAAAAAAAACCAAGCTTTTGATGTTAGCCCTTGAATATGTGAGCTGTGGTAACTTCAAGTGGGGTCTAAGTAACCTAGTAAGCTGGGTTTTTTGCACCTCATTTATGGTGTATTAGTTCCATGTTTCAGAGCTTCTACTGATCGCTTGTAATGCTAAGATTGCTTTTCTTTTCCCTCTTACCCCTATTGCCCTCTCCCTGGATTTTCCTCCTAGAAGTATTTCTTGGTTCCCTTCTTAAGCACAACAGCTTGTCCAGAACTAGAGAAACACTGGAAGTGTTTCTTGTGGAAATTAAGATCTCTTCAGCATCTACTGTGGTTACCCTTACATTCAGGATTAATTCATATTTGGAGTCAGGAAAAATGTCTTTCTTCCAGTCAAATAGATAGGGACAATCAAGTTTGGGATTTGCTTTCATCAGCAGTATGGTGTGCTTCCATGCAGCATTTGATGCTATGCAGGAACCACACCACTGGCAACACTCCTGATCTTTACTGCTGTCCCTGTATCACATTATACCTGCACCTCTTCTTTTATTACATATCTTAAGATTTTATTGGTTGCTAGACAGCATAAAGTGTGCTACTACTTAAAAATGTATTCTCTTGGCTCTTTTGAATTAGTGATGTTTGCCCAAAACTACAAAGAAACTGAATTAATTGACCTAGATGATCCTTTGCAGTACTATGTGGGCTTAGAAAATGGTAAAAATGGTACAAGGCTTTTTTTTTTTTTTTTTTTTTTTTTTTAACCTGATGCATTCAATGTACAGTTGAACTGTTCTTTACACTGAACAGACAAAAGGCTGTACTATCCCAATGCCTATATTTCAACAAAGCTTTGTTTTGGGCCAGAGAATCTCAAGAGGTAGGAGACAGCAGTTTTCCTATATTTTTAATTCAGCTAAGGTTAGGAAGCACTGTTCTTTCTGGTACAAAAAACTTGACCAAACATTCACTAATCGTCATTCATTGCAACTCTTGCAGACTCCAGTGGCATTGTATATTGTCAGCACAAATACAAACTGCAACATCTAGGCCTAATAAAACCTTTCAGCACAGACTTTACCCAGGTGTTTAATCTGTCAAATGTGTGGGAGTTCTTTAAGTAACAGCAGAGCAACTATTTTCTAATTATAGAGAGACATTTAATAAAGCAGTCTTCTCTGATAAATATATGAAATTTCAGGTAGTAGTACTTCAGTGAAATAAGTAGCACAAATACACAAAGGTATCCAAGTATGTCAGCAAAACATGACATAGGGGAATATCATAGAAGAAGAAAGAACAAATAACATGTTACTTTACTTATATCTGGAAACATATTCAGCAGTGTAAAATTCTCTTTATGGATGCCTTAATAAAACCAAAGCACAGGTTTATTGACAGCTATAATCCAAAGACATCCTTCCATTTACAATTCTAACTTATGCATTTATTAAGATGAAGGCCCACACTATCACTGCCAGAGATCTTTTAAAGGCAGTTGTTTAAAAATTCCCAGAATAATCTGCTGGTTACAGTGCTAGAACACAGCCCTCCTCTAGCAGTCGCAAAGATAAAAACATAGCAAACAGTAACCTCATGAATTTCAAAGGTTGTGTAGGTACTATAAACATTGACTCCACAGCTCCAGAGAATAGCTTGCATCTGACACACATTTCACTACAATTAGTGCTGTCAATCATATATCTGATGGCTGTAAATGAGATAGCAGACAAAACTGTGCAACAGTCATTGTCATGCATCTCTTAAATTTCCTAAATTCATAAGCCACCTAGAACATGGAAAGACTAATTTATAATATTTGCTCTATGTTTATATCCAGGGACATATCATAATTATAGTCACAAAAAAATTACTGATTATTCTCTATAGCATTACAAGAGACTTCCATGTGTTTTAAAAACGGTTAGGTTGATGTGTTATACTCCTTATTAAGAGAAACAGATTGTATGCTAGTGCCTTTATACTCTATTACAAAGGCTGTTTATCCACAGAAGTATGAATGATGAGACAGAAGAAAAAAATAAGCTTTCAGTTATTTGTGTATAATCACAAAATGTAATAATATGAACAATTTTAAAACAAGCAGATTCATCCTATCACTGCAGAACACTGCAACTCCTATTGAAACCACTACACTTCACATATACATATACTTTACAACTCTCTTTCTCAACATAAAAAATATGAGACTGCTCTGAGACTTCATAAGGGATGTATAACATTACAGTTCCTGCGGAGCAATTTGCTAACTCAGTCAAAGTCAGAATCATAACAATGCTAAAAAGGCATCGAGGGTGGACCTCTGCATTAGATAGGCTTCACAGAGCCCTATTCATAAGAGGTACTGCAGGTCTTGTTCATTTATCCTAGTAATGTTGGCAAGAGAAGGAATAGGAAAAGAATAGACTGGCCTTTGAAAACTTCATAGATGCTCATGGAATGAGTCCTTTGCTGAAATGATGGTAGGTAAAAGAATAAAATTGGAAGATATAAATACTGTTGAAATTTCTATTTAAATCAGAAACACTACTTATGATTTTAGTTGGAGGAAGAGTTAGAGAATAAATTAGACTGGAAGGCAGATCTGGAAGTCATTTCATCTGATGCCCACTTGAAAGCAGGTCCAATTGGATGGAGATGTTGTGGGCCCTTTTCAGGCAAGTTTTGAATATCTCCAACAACAGAGACTCCTCAGCTTCTCCGGGCACCTGTTCTGGCGTTTGACCACCCTCACTCTGAGGAATTTCTCCTTATACCTGGGTTGAATTTCCTTTGAAACAACTTGTGACCATTTCTTCCTGTCCTATCACTGTGTACCTCCAAGAAGAGTCTGGTTGTGTCTTCCCGCTAGGTTGAAGACAGCAGAGAGACACACATCTCCTTAAATCCTCTCTTCTCCAGTTTGAACAAACCCAGTTCTCTCAGCCTATTCACACATAGCATGTACTCCAGATCTCTCCTAATCTTGGTCGTCCTCTGCTGGAGGACTTCACAAAAGACTCTGGGGAAATGTCAGGGAAAATTTTGTCCGTCAGAGGAAGTGATCAGAAATGAATGCCCTGGTCTGATCTGGTACTCCCTCAAAGTCTTTGTTCAGTTACCACACTGGTATAAATATACTTACTTTACATTTTGCCCAAGTGAAAACTTATTATGGCTTTGAATACAGGAAGGTCACAGAGGGCAGTAAAAGTCAGTTAGAGCATCATATATGAGGCAAAACAGACATATTGATGGCTGAGCCAAAGCTTATTACACCAGTGAAGAAAATCTCATTCATGGCCTTTGAATGTTTCCCTGGAAGCACAGAAAAGCCAAATCATGAAGAAAATCTGACAATGTAGGAGTAGAGAGAAAAGAGGAAATTTAGGAGTTTGTTTCATTAGTGAGATTAACAGCATTTCAACTTGCCATTTTTTTCCCTTTCTGAATTGTTGCAACACTGCTCTTATTATTTAATTTTCATCACAGTACTATATGTATTATAAAGTTTTCACTTTGAGGCATAGAAAAAAAATACATTGCAGTTATGGAACAAAAAAGTATGGTTTCAGTACAGTTGTTAATCAGCGCAGAGTTTTTAAAACTTATGATTAAATATAAAATACACTAATAAAAGAGGTTTCGGAAAACAAACTTCTACCCCCAAACTGTACACTACTGTTAGTACATTCAACATTAACTTGTCAAGCTGACAGAATATATTTCCTATGGTAAAAATAAAACGGGTCCTGAGATATACATGGGAGTGATCTTGTCGTAGCACCCAAGAGAGAGCTTGGGGGGGGGGGGGAAATGAGCCCCCATAAGAAATTAATAAAAATAAGTATAATGGTGCTGGAAGTATTGCATTTAGCAAAGTAAAACTCCTCGAGTTTACAGTTGTAGTTTCTGAGTACAGTTGATTATCTGCTGTTTGCTCAAAGCTTCTGTTACAACAAAGGTAAAAGGTATCTCCTCTGAACATCAAAAGATCTGGTTTAGTTTCTCAGGCACAGGAAAAACTTTATAAATTATTGTGTGTATCATAGTATTACCTCACACTGGCATTCATTCCATATGATATTTATGTAGTGAATATATAAAAATTCCAGTAAATCAAACGGGATGACGTATATACTTGGGTAGCTGTCTATAAAAGTCCTTCGCTGCAATGAAGCCATTTAAATTGCCATTCACGATGCCATTTGCATGAGTATGGGGAACATCACAAATGAGATTTTAATTTTCTGAAAGAAAATGACAAAAGTTTGAGGCGTGCCAATTGCATTTTCCTATGTCTTAAAAATGTCCAATTTCATATAGGCACATAAACTTGATCATTTTGAAGTGATTAAGGTTCAAGAAATTAATTTAGGTCATAGTGCATAGTTTTAATGAAAATATCAAGAGTATACTCTCTCTCAACTCATTGAAGAAATCAGCAGATAGCACTGGAAAAGACAGGCTGACGCAAGCATTAGAAATGGAGAAAATTAAAGTCATTGACTTGCATGCACTTTCCACGATTAAAGACACGTCATTGAAAGTGCACTCAGTGAAGCATCATTCTGTAGTATGGATTTTTTAAACACCTTCACAATTTCCTGCCAGTAAGACAACCCAATTAAGCATTACTGAGTATTCATTTAAACCATTGTCTCATTAGAGATTTTATTTTTAAAGACTTAGAAAGTTATGTCAAATCTCCCTGGATTAGCTTTCTATAGCATGCACATTAGCTTACAGACTTGACTGTTCTGAATAATAAGGTGATAAAATTCAGATGCACAGATGGTGATAAATAATTTAGCATTGTATTTATAAATAATACACTTTAAAACAATATAATAGACAGTCAGGTGGATGCATAGGTACAGCTCTTTGTATGAGAAGTATTTCTATGTTTTTAATAGCAAAGCTTCAAAGACAAATACTCAAGTGTCTGTATTTACAGCTACTTTTAGCTAAAAAACAAAATCACACCAAGAATATTTCATATCATATCATTATTTCACAAAACAAAACAAAATATGCAGAAACTTATGTTTTATTTCATCATGGAATAAAAGCAGATAGTTTGTTTTGAGGAGCAACTTTGCATTTTTATTTCATACCTGAATTTCTATTTGATTTTAAATGTTTTTCCCTTTTTAGAAGAGAAAGCAGTGGGATTTAACAAACATTCATTCACACCATAGGACTTGAAGTGCTGACAAACCACACAAAAGAACTCATGATTCACATAAATTATTTTCATCAATAGCACAGTGTGAGGTGCTTGGCTGAATAATTTTTTGCCAATACCACAGAGAAACAGATTTTACAAAGTTGCACATGAAAGCACAAGAAGGGCCTGAGAGAATTTTGCTTCTTCAACCAAATTAGTAAGAGGATTTGTACGAAAACTGTTTATACATTCGTAACAACTAGCACATCAGAACAAACAATTAACTGTGCTTGTCCATTGCAGATACCTTCTTCACGAACACTTGCTATAACTATTGAAAATTATGCATTATAATTGAGATATAGCATGAGCTTTTCTACACAAGTATTTGCAATATTACAAATTTGCAGTCATTCAAGAGACAAAGTATACATGGAAAGAAATGTTCAAAATATTCCAGAATGTAATACACTAAGTTTTGATTGTTCATGTAGTTCTACACATACACTGAATTTTTGTATACAAACATAGAACTTCAGGTCATGCATAGCTGACTTTTCCTTTGAAAATAAATTTCCTTGATACTGAGTTAACACTTTATAAACTACAAAGCAAAACTTTTCCAATGAACGCTACAGCATTTTGCTTTGAAAAGCAGAAGTACTTCTCTGTATAATTTCATATCCTGTAAAAAAGCAAGCTTCGTTCCCAGTCCCATTCCACGGAAGTACTACTAATGGTATGTACAATCATCCAATTTACTTTTATACTAGTCTCAGAGAAAAATATTAACATAAAAATCAGTGGATCCTATACATACACTTCCCAGAATATAACGCTTTTCATACAGTGCCCTAAATGCTTTCATAGAAACTTGTGGTTGAAATTAAACAACCACAATGCACCAGAATGAACTCATTCAGATAACTGATGAGGAAAGAAACCTCCAGTCAACAGTGGCAGAATGTATTTTTTTTCTTTTTTAATCAAAACATCTACTCTAATTTTACAGTCAAGATTCTCAAGGGAGACTCAGAAGACGCCTTCAAAAGGTGAGTTTGGAATCTAAAACTAATAAGTGAGACTGAACACTAAGTATCATAGATTCAGAAGCTAGAGATTGGTTTTACAGCAATTGCCTTCCAGCTAATCCCTTAATGTTGCACAAAATTATTTTCTCATTGTCTCATAAAAACTGATGTACTTATCAGCGCTTTCCTTTTTAACACTTGTGATGGCTCGACAGGTACGTACAAGCTTTTCTTCCTTGCATCATCTAAATGGTTAACATATGCAAGTTAAAAAAATTATAACAGAAAGAATCAAGCCATAAATATTATTTGGGTCAGAGCTAATAAAATAAAATTAAGGGCAACAGGTAACAGTAAGAGGCGAGAAGCCCATTCCCATGCAAAACAAAGTGCTGAGGAAATACTTCTTCCCTCAGATCACTCAAATTTGGTACTATCGCTGATACAGAACTCAGAGAAACGTCACAATCTATTCCTATGTCCACTTACACGTTAGTACACTGTACTTTGACCCATACATTGTTTTTCTTCTCATGTTCTCTATTTATTCTTTCCAATGTTCTTTATGTCTCAGTTTGATTGGCCTAAGCCTTTTGGTTATGCAGATACAGTCTCTCCACTATATAGATATATTTTTAAAATGTTTCTTCTGTGTATCCGTATATATTGTGTATACTTTATATGGGTTCAGCTCTTCTTTTTTTTTTTTTTATTTGAGAATACTATAGGCATAGGAGAAAAGGGGAAAAAGTGCCACAGAAAACATGTTTCATGTTGTAGAATCTAACTATAGTTCCTGCAAAAATCTGTAGCTATAGAGTATTATGGGCTCTAGTCATTGCTAGCCTTAGCTAAAGCAAATTACTTCTATGCAGTGACCACATTACAGACATGCAGCTGACTATCGATACAATTCAGAAATCATTAATCTGGTATCGTTGGAAAGAAGAGGATGAAATGTGACTCTGTGTTTTTCTGACACTATACAGCCTCAGCTGGCCAGATTTTTCTTCCATTGCCATAGCCATCATTGCTCAATAGGAAGTAAATCTGTATTTTAAATCTTTTTTTTTTTCCCAGCAATTTAGTAATAACCTGTCAGTAATGAAGTTTGAATATAAAGCAGTATTTCGGAACAAAAATGCAAGCATTGTCACTTTCTTTAACCACTCTGTTGCCATGATCACTCTCAAATGGAAGAAGCAGTGTGAAAAGCACTGCAAAAAGATTTGTACAGTTTGACATAACCACTGAATCAAGATACTGTACAACTTCCAATATTTAGGTACCCATAAAGATAGCTAAAACAGGAAGAAAAAAATGCAGTGAAGAATTCAAATATGCCAATAGTTCTATACAAACTATTCCAGCAGTAGCATGACAACTAATTAGCTTGAACTGATAAATATGTAAATCTGTGAACAATTAGGAACTTTATACACTTAGGATTCAACTGAACATCTTTAAGGTCCATCTATGATATTTTCTGACATCTTCTGAAACACAAAGGTCTGTTCTGCTGAATAGTCTCTCTACAACTGAATAAAACCAAGACTGTCATTTAGAAAACCTGTATGGTTAGCTTGTACTTTTTTTTTCTTTTCTAACATTTAATATATAAGAACCAATCTGCTATCTTCCTATATTGATATTTACTTTAAAGCCCAGAAAAGATTCCATGTCAAGTTGGTTTCATCTTAAAAATTCAAAGAGAGAAAGACTTAAAGTGTCTTTTAGAAATGTTTATGTTTTATTAATTTAAATATATCTTGTATTTTAAAATTAGAACATATATACTTTGTTTAATGATAACATTACTTTTATAGGTATTTTGAATTTTCATTAATTTCATTTTTTTCCTAGTGAAATGATTAGGGATCACTAAAATGTAGTAAATGTATAATATATGCCATGGTTTTACTTAAAAAATATCTTTAAAATATTGGTAGTGATTCAAGGAAGTTAGAAACATATAGTATTTATTAATAGTCACAGTGTATTTGAAATAAATAGAGGGAGTCTTGCGTAAGCATATCTATCTACCCTCTCTATAATTTTCTCTTTTACAGTTTCACTGTAGAGTTCTACCTTTTTTCTGTTCGAAGAATTTAAAATTTCTTGATGAATCTAAATCAAGGCATAATCAACATACTTATATGTCAGAGGGTTATATTTTCCAATATATGTGGAATTTTCCGATACAGTGGAAGCCAGACCGACTACCATTAGGAGTGAGAGCTTCACCTTATTGACATCAACTGCTAACTATTGCCATTGACTTCACTTTTTGGCTGCTTTGAGCCTGGTTCAAAAGACTGATTTAGACTTAGGTCAGAATGAGATTTGGAATTAGAGATGACAATGTTGAAATATCATGATCTATATTCACAGTTAGTCTACATTAGAAAAAATAAAATAGAAAAGCAAAAAGCAACCAGAAAAGAAACTGGATAAACAGAAACTTTTTGGTAACTTAAATCTGAGCCAAACCCGAGCTCTATGATTAGATTTGTTTTACGGTGATTGAGATATTTTCATCAGGGCCACACTAAAAAACCTGAAGAAGTAGGCAAAGTAAAATGCTGTAGATCTTCCTACCTGTAATTAAAGAAAAGCAGAGAGGCAGGAATGGACACTAAGCACTGAGTTGAGGCATATTGCCATCATAGTATAAACTACTACATATAAAGGTGCTATTATGTGGATAAGTATGGTATGATTGTGCCAGTTGGGTGTCTTTTCTATAAACTGCATGACTTGCAGAAAATGAAAAACTACTGAAAATAAAAGAACAGTGATCTCTTTGTGATTTATATGAACCGACTTATTTAAAATGCCTTCACTATGAAGTCCCATGACTCATGGCTGAAGATCATTAGTCAGCAAAGAGGGCTCATCTGATACCTATTTCAAAGTGTAAAGTAAATAATAATCTGCTCTGTAAAAAATTAGTGCTGAAATGAAATGTGTTGTTGCAATTTAAGCATTGTAAATTAGTGAACCTGGCTTTATAGAATTATTTTATGGAAGATAAAATAATTGCATATAAAACTACTAATGTTCTAAGTTTGGGCCAATGACAAGAATGTTCACGCAGAAGCACATCCTAATTAAGTGTAATAAAAAAAGAAAAGGGAAAAGAGATGGCAAATCTTCAAGTACTAGTTGCATATAAAATCATCAACAGTTAAAATCAAATGAGCACAACAAGCACTACTGTACTGTAGTGGAGCTAAAACTAGATTAGGTACAGTGATTAGAAATTGAATGTTTGGGGAGCTCAGTGTTAAATGAAAAAGTCATTTGAAAGAGTAGTACTAAGGGAATACTTTCAAGAAAATAAATACCCGTTCGTATCAGTGAATGAGAACATTTAGTTCTGAATCAGTTGAAAGGGTAAGTTTTTCAGCAGTGAAGCTTCATGGCAGTATCTTGGTCTAGTGAGACTAGAAAATTCAGAAAATAATAGATTATGAACATTAGAAATAAATAAGAAAAGATATATGGTGTCTTTGATTTAACAAGAATTATCTTCAACAGCAAAGAGCAAAGAAATATTTCCTATCTCTCCAGTTTTACCAGAAATATCTCTAAAATAAATTAAGATACTAGCATATTTTTGTCTGCTCTGAAAACAATATATGCATTCTGTATTCATCTTTCATCATAACATATTAAAAATTAAGAGACATCATTTAAAAAACATTTTCAGATTTGCAGTTTCCATTTTTTTTAATAGACGAGCCCTACAATCTTTTATTTTGACATTACATAGTTATTGAGTACCTTTCTGACTCTCTGCCTAATTTTTATATTTTTTACTGTGCAAATAGTGATTTACATTCGCCTCACCTCCACAAGCACTCTCAAGAGCTTCAACGTGATGCAGCTGCTGGGTGGGACAGATGTACGCTATTTCTAGTAACGTGCTTAGAATAAAAATGATTATTTGTTTATTAATTTTTCATACCATATTTTTCAAAATTTACTTTCTCCACTCCTTCCGAACTTTTTGGATTTTGTACATCTTGTCCAATAAATCAGGCTTGGTACCTCCTACAAACTTCGGTGAAGTATAGCTCTCCAACTGGTAAATTCATATTGACTATATCTATTAAATATAGAAGAACCCATGTTTCACAATGTTATGAACCAAAACCAGGAACTAAAAAATCCAAAAGAATTTTCCAGCTGCAGGTAACAAAATACAGTGTATGTATGTGTAACAGTACTGTATATTTTGTGTTTTCTCGGGTTAAATGTTCTTAAACTAGTTAGCATATCAAGTACACACGTACAGTTACTGGCACTTTTCCATATGTTCATCTTGAAGAAATAGGCCTATCCTTTACAAATGGGGAATCCCCTGTGCAGATCTGTCTGTCTAGATCTTGATGTCAGCATGAAACCTAAATGCTTTGGATATGAATGTATCTGTGTAGTCAGTTACTGTAGTGATGAAACTACCTCTGTGTAGTCAGTTACTGTAGTGATGAAACTACCTCTTGCTATCTACAAGGACATCTACTTGCTATATACAAGAAAATACAAATTATAGAAGAAAAGGAATCAGAATTTTTTTCAGCATCCTTTCATGAGCGTCACTACTTTCATAACATTCTATTCGTTTTTGCTGCACTTCCAAGTCCAGTGTTTCTGAAGCAAAATATGCTCCTTGGGACCCTAGAAGCTCTTGATGGAAATCAACATTCTTGTCTATTTTCAAGCCACTATTAGAAAATAAATTTTGGTTAGTAGCCATCCACATCCAAGGAATGTATTAAGCTTTGGATACAGCATGGTTAACTTCTCCAAAATTGTTTTCTTTCCTTTGGCCTTTCCATTTCCTCCTTCGAAGTCACTCAAAACTTCCCTGTTGGATAGATTCAAAAATGAAACTTCTGAAGCGTGAAGCCTGGGGGCACTCTGAATAGCAGGTTTGTCCCAGAATTGCTGTGAAGGAAACCTAACACAGTAGTGTCAAGATCCCAACTTTGTGAGGTTTGGAAGGTTTCCAAGCTCCCATTTACAAAGTCTTTAAAATATGCATGGTTTAGCAGTAAGAGGAAGAGAGCTATAAGAGAAGGATACTGGATCTGACCTTTAAAAGGGGTTGGGGATTGAGAAAGATGCTAGCAACTGCAATAAAACTGCTAAGAATGAAGGAGACAACTCAGATTTTTGAGGGATTACTTTATATGTTATGTTTTGGGTACAAGATTTAAGACTGCCAGGACATTTACAATGCTGACTAAACGGAATTGAAAATGAAGTTTTAGCATAGCATGATTTCTCCATGATTATGGATTCAAATGCCTGACCTCTATCACAGGGTGAAGTCTACCCAAAAGCACAAATGAGACCTTAACTACATCTGCAAGCTCTAATTGACTAGATTGATCTGGTATGAGTTGGAAGAAAAAAAAGAAACAATAGGCAA
This sequence comes from Dromaius novaehollandiae, assembly GCF_036370855.1. NCBI lineage: Eukaryota > Metazoa > Chordata > Aves > Casuariiformes > Dromaiidae > Dromaius > Dromaius novaehollandiae. Next base: position 25,047,994 of record NC_088100.1, read on the forward strand.
ACTTTGCTATGTAACTTGGTAAATTCACACTTCTGTAATACATTTGGAGTGGGAGGCTACAGGGTGATGGAAACTTCTGTGACAACTGCTATGATACAGATACGGAAAAAGTCAAAGAGATTGGCCTGGGGCTATGTGGTTAGTGACGCCACTGGCAGCTTATGCCAGCAAACCAATGTAGAAAGCTATAAATAGCTAAAACAAAAGACCCTCGGGGGGAATATATGCAGGCATGACGCACAATGTAAGGAAAGTTGAGCCCAAAGTGGAACTGCTGCACAGAGAAGCAAAGCCAGCAGCTTACCGGACATGCCAACCATTTCGTGTGAGGGTCCTTTTCCCCTGGGATCATGGTGCCAAGCAAAACTGCACCAAAGGGATTGGGTCTTGGTTGGTGTGAGCGTGTGGCTTGTGTGTGTGTCACAGAAAAGAAATCACTATTCTGCTACTATACCCAACCAGCTCGGTAAATAAATTTTAAATCATATGTCACTGAGTGGTTTGGTTCTGATTTTGCAGCTGTGCCCATTAAATTACCCCCTGATGGCCTCCCTGCCACCAGCCAGGAAAGGAGACTAATTTCCCTCAGAACTCTAATGGCTCAAGGAAAGTTCATTGAAGCCAGAATGCTTCTGCTTAACATCGAGGTAAGGAAACTGTATGCCTTTTTTTCACTTTCCTATCTCTCTATTTGCTACCTATGTCCTGAAGAGTGTTCTTTCTCCAGTTTTCTGTGAGGATTTTGCAAGGCTTGCCTTTGATTCATTTGCTTTTATTTCTTAGTCCTCACAGGGAATATGGCCCCTTAAAGCTCTGAAGAACAACTGAACTTGTTTTGTGATGGCAAATGTTAAGTGCAGGGAAGAAGATTCTCAGAACATAAACTTAAAAATCCAGCCTGGAAAGGGAAAGAGAAGCATTCACTTTTGATTCTCAGGAAGACGCCTTTCAAAAAGGCTGGGCTATAAAAGCATACCCCACGGTAGAGGGGTCTTTCTCCTCAGTTGATTGGAGGGCTCTGATGTCTGTCGCAGAGGGGAGAAGTTTTCATATTATTCATTGGGCAGTGCCCCTCTACTATTTTCATTACACTTCCAGATAAAGTCTTATCAAGAGATGCGTTTGTGGCACTTACTGCTCTGGATTGGCAGGAGGGAAGAAGATTGGTCAGTTGTAACTTGGTAAACTCACACAAAGCACAAGCATATCATATTACACCTAGGCTACTTCTCTATTTTGGATCAATCAGTTTCCATCCAGACAAAGTTCTTGAGTTATCTCTCTGGGCATGTTAATACCACAAAATAACCCCACCCCAGCAATTAATATGGGGACAGATGGCTCATCAGCTTAACATAAGCTTGTGTTACAGTGTTAAGATAATAACATGCAAATGCCTACTACTGTAATGTTTTTTTTCTAGTTCACAATTCTAGTACACAATCAAACAGATGTTACAGATTTCTGAGGATTGCAGAAAATTCAAGAATAATTTAAGAATGGCATGCCTTTTTGTGGAGGACTCCAAAAAATTGATACATTTACATTATCAGAGAAAAAGTAGTGGGGTGATTTGGTAACGTTCGGTAAGTACTTACGGAGGACTGAAGTTTGATAACAGCTCTTTAATCTCACAGACAAAGAGAGAACCGCACGCTATGGCTGATATCTGAAACTACCCAAATTCAAACTTAGAAATAAGATGTTTCATTTTAACAATAAGGATAATCAACCATTGGAACACATTACAAAAGATTCTGAAAGACTGGAGAACTCTAAATCAAGGATAGATGTATTTTTTTCTGAAAAATACACTCTTATTCAGATAAAGAATTGTTATGGTTTATTTTACACAGAAGGTCAGAATTGATTATTGCAATGAATGCTTCTTGTTTATAATTCATATCTGTTGTCTGAATTGATTGGATCATGATACCTTAACAAAAATGTACATTGGTTTTGCACCACAGGCTCCTAAAAACTGCAGGTAATTTAGTTAGTAAATAGAAGTCAGTCATAATTCTAGAATAATGAGAGGAAAAAAAACTGTCTGTTTTGTTCATATCAAGGTTTCATATAGCAAGTTCTTACTAAGAAAAAGTCTAAGGCAAAAAGTGCAAACCAGCAGTATAAAGGCTGAGCGGAAAAGATACTATGCTGTTGCGAAGATACTACTCTTCTATATATTTTTGTTAAAAGAAAAGCAAAGCTGTTATTCTAATTTCTGAGAAGTAAAAGTAAATAGTATCCAAATTTGGAGCAAAGAGGAGCTGCGAACTCTTCAACAAACAGATTGATATTCAACAAGTAAACTTTTTCTTTGGTCTTCTGAGAAGAAAAAAAAAATTGAAAGGATAGATCTTCTTTTACTGTAAACCTATTTATTAAATATGTCTGAAATTTGATAATAACATGAGATTCTCCCAATATAAAAGATTACAACTTACCTTTTTATTCCAAATCATTTGAATTTTTGTTTAAAATAATGATGGTACCATTTAAAATGTGGATAAATCTCAAATATAAATATAACTTATTAATTCAGCTCTCAGATTTATAAAGACTTGCCAGGGATCACTGCTACTTACTGTACACATAGAAATTAACATTTTAGAAAGCTTCATCGAGCCCAACGGAATTGCAGTGGACTGCTTTCAAACACAGCAGCTGAAGTAAACACACAACCTGTGTTTTCTATTACCATATTGCTACCCAGGGGCCAGAAGGTTAATTCTAAATAGCAATATTAATGTGAAAACCTTTACATCAGTTTCCAAGAAACCAAGATTTCTCCTGATAGTCGCCCTCTGCACAAGAGCTGAAACCTTCATCTTTAGAAACTCCCTTAGTAAATAGCCCCAAATTACAGAAACCAACATCTTCAGAGCTAAATACAAGATTCACTTCTTTAAGTATCTTTTGACAACAATGAAGATAGACAAAGAAACGGTAGAATAGAGTCTTTCTGGAACATTAAATGTTTAGACCATCTAGGCTCTATGTTATGAAACTAGGAATCTTGGTGTTACCCCTGGAGCGTGTATTATAAGTTATACCTGGTTAAAACACAAATCAAAAAAAAAGACATCTAATGTCTATCTGAAGAAAAGAGGAATGGAGAATTCAACACTTTCCTTTGAAATTTGCTAATATGTTTAATAAATCCATTTGTTCTTTCTTTGTCTTTATTACACTTTACTTTGTTAGTTCAGCTAGGCATGACCTATTATTTTCTCAGTGGGTGGCAGCACAGCCCTCTGGTGTATCAGCCACTCCTCACAGTTTTGTATCATCAGCAAACTTGACTCTGTTCCTTCATCCAGGTCACTGATGAGCAAGTTGAACAGGCTAGGACCCAATAGTGACCCCTAGGGGACACTGCTAGTTACTGGCCTCCAGATGGATTTCCACCGCTGATCACAGCCCTCTGAGCTCTGCCATTCAGCCAGGTCTCAATCCACCTCACTGTCTGCTCATCTAGCCTGCACTTCCTAAGCTTGCCTATGAGGATGTTATGGGAGACAGTGTCAAAAGCCTTCCTCAAGTCAAGGTAGACCACATCTACTGCGCTCCCCTCATCCACCCAGGCAGTCATCCCATCATGGAAGGCTATCATGCTGCTTAAGCATGAGTTCCCCTTGGTGAATCCATGCTGACATGTATCAAGTACTCAAGTACTTGATGTGTACTTGATAATTGATGTGAATCAATTAATCAAGTACTGTTTTCAGACTATGAAACTAAAATGTAGTGCTCAGTTTCTTGTATAAGTTGCTAACATTATGTGATTTACAGGAGGAAATGTCTTGAGTACTCCTGCAGGACAACAATAGGAGAGTATCCAAGTTGCAAAGTGGTGGTTTTTTAATACACATTATTCAAATTATTTCATTCATAAAAAAAGATGAATTCATCAAGTTAAACAAGACTGAAACTAATTGAAATATGTCCATAAATAATGAATGAAAAAAAGAATTTTCTATATCTTTAAATATGCTCCCTTACAATATCTCTGAACCTCAAATCATCTTTTTGTTTGTTTGCACAACATGTCTAATGCCTGGAAGACTTACAGTTATATAAATAATAATAATATTTGCCTTACATCATAAGAAAGATAAATATAATGCTTGACATAATTTGTGTTTCAGACACAATGCTCTTTGTTATTACTAATTTAAAGATTGGTTTTGACAATAAGGACTAAAGTGTGAATACTAGAAACAGCACCAAACTAATGTTAATTCCATACAATACTCAGAACGAAGACAAAAATTTTAGTCGTTAGTACCTGGAATTGTATTTGTTTGCACCAAGCTCTCATTGGCTCTGGTTACAGCCGAAAGAAGAGCTGAAGGAGCTGATCCCAGGCATACATGAAATGAAGACCACAATATTAGCAACTACCTGTAGAAAGCTTGACTGAAGAGAGTCATTTAATACGACATAGCAACTCTGTGGCAAAAGCATGTACAAGACCCAGTTTTTAAGGTGGCACCCCGCTTGTCTGTATTATGAGATATTCCTTTCTTTTCCTTTAATAACCTGCATAATGCACTCAGCTTCTCATTTTGACATACGAGGCAGCAGTCCTACTGCCTAGAGGAGTCTCTTTAAACGCACAATAATTCAGTCTCAGAGGATGTGAGAAATAAGAGCATTTGATGGCACAATTAAAAAGGTATGTCAAACTTTAGGTACAAGAGGGTAAACTAAAGCTGTCATTCTTTGTTCTTGAGTGCTCAACTTTGTAATATTAATGGTATTTTTATGTACACAGAAAGATGACAAATGACACTCCAGGAAATCTGCATATTTTCTGTCCTAGAATATATTTTACTTCTGTTTCAGGGAGTATTGTAAACTGCCTTCACTTCAGTCAAGTAAACAAAGACAATGGTAGATTACCATGGCAATGTAGCTAAATATGTAGTTTACAAGCCTTGTTTAAAATTATTTAAATTAATTTACACACTACTTCCAGGGTAACATACATTTTTTTGGCAGTTTGGTGATACTATTCTGACTAGTGCTGCAGTTCTGAATATTCTACTGTCCTAAGTGCTGATACTGTTCAAAACAGATGTGCAAAAATGAATACATTCTAAGTGCAGATTTTGTTCTGATATTGAATAATATTTGGTTTGGAGTATTCGTTTCAATACCTTATCTAAAATTTCCCAAAGCTATGAATCTAAAAAAACCCCACATGCTTGATCACCTCCAAATGTGTGATTTTGTGCAAATTTAAAATTACATAATACTTACATATTATGTAAGTCAGATCCTCAAGTTATATTTTATTATATTTTTTCTGATCAACAGATTTTAATACCTGGGTCTTGTTATTCTAAAGAAACAACAGCTGTCCAAATATAATTTCTCGCTCTCTGGCCTAGAAAACTTTCATCTCTTTTCTGCCCCTGGTATCTGCTTCACTAAAAGTGCGACACTCTTACTTGTTAATCTCAGTCACATACTGAATGTTTAGTCAGTTGGTATACTCATCAATTACAAAGCACTCAATGTATACGAGCTAATCATTATTTTTTTATATCTTTTATATCTTTTATATTTGATATTTGTACAGCTTACTGTGGTACTGCTGCAAGCTTTACAAACTCTAAATAGTCAAAACTTTGCCTTTATTTTTTCCATGGCAAATTCATTTTACTTTTGAATGGCCTCTCGCTTACACACCTGGGAATAAGAAGAACATAAATGGTATCTCAGTCACTGCCTACATATCATATCTAAAGTTTCTGAGCTGTAACTATTTAAAACATCAGGTATATAAGACAGAAATACAGAAGAAAGTCTAGTCACCAGCCTACTGTACAGACATCTAAAAATGCTGTCAAAAACTGTCAGTAAACATGTAATTTAAATTCAATTTAACATTCTTTAAGAGTCAAAGAAGTAATCAATACAATTTGCATGCAAACTAAACAGAAATACCAGGGGCCAACGTGTTTATTAACATTACTGTAGGATTAGCGCATTGATGGGTTTACTCTGAGCTAATGTAGATGACCACACAGGTCATAGTGGAAGAACCATGCAAATAATGAGTAGCTGCCAAAAAAGCCTGTAGTGAAGATTAAGATAGTGCTTTTTTGATGAGTAGGTCCACTTGTGTGTATCTTGTTGAAAAATGTGCTAACAAATGTTTTAGTTGCATTTAAGTTTTCAATATATCCAAGTCAAAAATAAAACGGACTTACATTCACAATTGAATCTTATTTTCTAAAATTCTATTCTTGTTTAAAAGAAAAATGACTACTCACTGATATAATTTTATTTGCTCTAAAATTTGCTGGAAAGTAAGAGTGTATTCAGCTATGCAAAGCCATAACAAACAGTTTTTCACATACTTGAGTATTACAAAACTTAGTTAGAAAAGTGACAAGATATATAAAATTAGTATATCTTTAAGAAAATGATATTAGCCATATTACAATTCTTAGATATAGTTTAGATTTAACATTGAAAAACACAGTACATTAGAAGAGCCCAGTGTGGTAAGATACCACTTCATTCCCACTGATCATAATGGGAGAAGAGGCCACTATTTCTGCCAGTATAACTTTGATATACTCTGATTGTTTCCTTTTTTTCTTTTTTTTCTGATATATTCCTAAACAAGATACTAGGCAGAAAAGTAGAACTTGGCTTATACTCTCCAGAGAGTAATGCTCTTTTATTTTCCTGATTGGTCTAATAAACCCAATGCAGTTTTTCACAAATTTTGATTTGCCCAGGAGAACTGTATCATATTATTTTTGCATTTTTGTAATATCTCTTTAGACTATATGCACACATACAGTGTTAGCAACATTTCAACACTCTATTTCCTTTTTAAGTACTAATGCATACCTCCACACTTAGTCAACACTCCAGTTTCAATTCCATAAATTGTTGTGGAAAAATGAGACAGTAGATGCATTTTTCAAGCGTTAACTGTGATTACTGTAAGCAAATCTGGAATCACTTGTAGGGCTATGAGCAACTGGTAGGGCTATGGGGCAAAAGAGGGGGGAAAAGTTTTAATCTAAAAGTCCAAATGGCAAAATATCTGTGAATTTTGTTCTTACTAGGAAGCTACACTTGAGGCTGACTGCAACGGATAGATACTGTATAAAGGCAAGAAACTCAGTGATTCATATATATTGCTAAGAAAGGCTTCTTACATTACCTGAGTATACTGGCATGAGTTGCTTCATAGTTACAATATTCCTCCTGAAAATACTGCCAAAGATTTTGTGAGAAAACCAGGCTAACCATATACCTACTTTAAAACAATACAATAGCCCAGGTAGAGGGAAACTTCAGGAGAATATTGAATCCCTAGGGTTAGACAGCATGTTCGGAAAGGTAGTAATGCTAATGGTATTTTGTAGGAAGCAATGCAAGCTTTCTGTTAATGTATTTAAAACCTTGTTCACATACTTAATTTTAAAAATCTAGTACTTTTCATGTTATTTTAAATGTGATGGAAAATTATACTGTAAGTCACAGCACTCCCTTAAGTGAGTTCTCTCACTCTTACGTTCCTGTCAGTTTGTGATGTGATATGAATTAAGCCTTTATACCCCTTCAGCACGGTAGGCTGTAAATTAATAGATGCAAAGGAAGCAATAGCGTTCTGTGAATTAAGCATCAATTTACTGCTTCTCTGCTTCTCACTTCATACGCTGTTCACATGCTGGTGTTAACAGCTAGGTGGTCTCTGTGTAAGAGCTATTTCTTTACACTTAACACAGACAGGCAAGAGATTATACTAGTTCATAGCCACTACTACTAGCGTGAAGCTCATGTACCATCCTGTTTACTTTAGGATCAAAACCTTTGCAAAAGCTTCCACATATTTTTGTGCATTTAGCTACTAAAAACATGTGTATGTTATTTAGGATTAAAATAATACAAAAAAAAATCTCTGCATTTCAAATATGATTTATTTAAATACAAACCTAAGGAATTTTGAAAGACTTTTATGTGAGATATTAGTATAAATTAAATATATTTATTACTTAGGCCTTAAATAAATTTACCTTTGCATCAAGACTCTACCATCTCTTTCTTTTTTTTCTCCAATCAGATTATTTCCATCATCCCCACCTCTGAACACAAAAGTAACATAGAAGTCAAAGGGAGCCTGTGGTCCAAATGGAAGAATGGGAAAGTATTTTGTTATATTTCTAGGTGAAGCTCTAAGAGGAATTAGGTATGTACTTCAGCACTTGCCTTCATCATGTGGGCCAGTCAGTGTCTGTGGAAAAGACCGCAGGATACTGATAAGGCTGCCATATATTTAACAGGATAAAAAGATACTAGGCAGGGCTTCTCTGCTCTCCTGCAGAGCAAAGGTAAATGTACCAAAACAGTCCTCCCTGGGGAAAAAGAGGAAAGGAGAGAGGCTATGCCTGCTGGATTGAAGTGACAGCATTAGTGACAGCGGTGTGTCTGTGAGCTTAAGCTCTGTGCTGACCAGAGTGCACTTCCCAAGCAAATCTGGGACACCACTCTGCAAAGGCTCTCCTGACCTGCAGCACCAAATTCTCACCATTGCTGCTTTGAAGGTTATATTTCCAAGCCCCTCCAAATCTACAATGGAGCTGTTTCCAAGACCTCAACAGCTCTCTAAAAGTCTGTCAGGTCCCAACCTACCCAAACAAAACTCTTCCCATGTTATATTCATTCTTGACTTCCAGCTCTCCTACTCAAAGCCCTTACCACCTCCATGATCCCACTTCCTTCCAGCACATCCCTGGGAATGCAGGGATCACATACAAGCTCAGATGTTCCATTTCTGCTTATTTTCTAATCCACTGCTTGTACCTTTTGTCCTTCTCTTCACTATTGTTATATTGGCCATTAGCACCTGAAGCTGTCTCATTGGGACCAATAACGCTCATCTCTTCATTTGCCTCTCCCCACAATAATAATAAAACAAACAAAAAATATCCACATACATTCTCCTGTTTCTGAAACAATGAAAAAGCCTTAGGATGCTGAAAGGAAAAGGAGGACAATGTCCAGGATGGGGGAGAGTATGTAGCCCTGTCTTAAAAAAAAAAAAAAAAAAAAAAAAAAAGCTCCTTGAAGTTTTGCTTTAATATCAGTAGCAGTCAGGTTTTATCTTTCCTCCCATTGAAATGTTAGGTGAAGAGACAATGCACTACCTGTCTCATCTTTGTTTTCACTTTCTATGGACTGTTTTCACTTTCTATGGACTACAAAGACACTGAGCAGAGTTCATTGTATTTTCCCAAATCTGCTAACAAATTACTTACAACTGTGGATAATTCATTTTTTCAAGCTGGCATTTGAATTCCTGCAGAAAATCCATTTTGCAACATCATGACGGATCAATACAACAAAGTACAAGTTACAACACTGATGAGATCAGCTTATTATAGAAAACTGTAGGAGTGAAGAAGCTGTTTATTTGTATATGTTTGGGTACAGCAAGTGTTACGCCAAAGAACTGTGTATAGATACTGAATTAAAACAGGATATTTCTCACTCAGACAATTTTAAAAGACTTTGGAAAGCAATACTTTGAGAATGAATAGTGTATTGGTTGTCTGTATTGCAGATACAGTGTATACAGCTTCATCCTATGCAAAAAACTGTTGCTATTTTCCTTTCAAATTCCATAATCTGCGAGTGGATAATCCTTTCTGGGACTGTGTTTAACAATTCTCAGATCAATGAGACAAGATATTCAGTCCAAGATTATAGATTATCAACTAGAATGTGTCAATTCTTGTTTGAACATGGTACCAAAAGCTGGAGGAGGATGTAGAAACAGAAAATGTTGGAGGGAGGAGAAGAAAAGGGAGCAGTGAAAGCACTTGTGTTGCCCACACAAAATGGCTAAAAGAAGCTGTGGGAAATGAAGCATCGGCAGCAACAGACAGGACTTAGAAGCTGAAGAAAAGTTGTGTTCTACAGAGTCTTCAAAACAGACATGGAAGAAATCAGTCAGCAAGGACGTATCTTTATATTTCATGAATATAAATTTAGTCCTAATCTGATAAATGAACATATTACTAAATGCAAATATCTAGCATTCTGTCATGAACACTCTATTCTTCAGTCTTCTAAGGCTCCTCATACAAATACAAGCAGTATCTTTCTTGCCTGTCTTGAAAGTATCTATATCCTGCCAATGAAACTTGGGTTTTTAGAAATGTTCTATATGAAGTCAGTTAAAAGTCTATGCGAAGTCTATATGAAGTTGATTAAAAAAGTTATTAGTATTTCTACATGTGCTTGAAAATGTTTTCTAACATTTCAAGTGCAAAGCACTTTCATGTTCAAGTGCAAAGCAGCATTAATGCTGATTTTAAAATGTGATAGGCTATGCACTTTTTATAAAGAAACCAGGAACTTCGCAACATGGAATCTATCAGAAAGCATTTAACGGTAACTATGCAACTTCCTTTCCTGTCATATGACAATAAAAAGTTGTTTATTGCAGGATAACTCATATTTGTACTCTGGGTAGATTAATAGAGTGATTTATAACCATGTTCCACTAATTGAGTACTCACCCTTGGAATTAGAGAAGGACAGATCATTGTACTAGCTATCTCTGTTCAGAACTGCTACAGAATTTTTCCCTTGCTGTTCAGAAGGGACATAAATGTACACATACATGCATACATACATACATGCACACACACATATATATATATGGATTATTATTTGTCTGCTTTCTCTAGCAATATGAGCAGGTAGAAAGGTCAGATAGATAGGCAAGTTATCATGCACAGATACCTATACTTACTGAATCCAGTTTCCTAATCAAAACATGTAAAATAGCAAATCCAGCTAAAATCTACAGAAAGGTAGGAAGAGCTTCTGAAAGCTAGTAGACAGTAGCACAGCCCTTTACCAGCATCCTCAAAACCATTACACGAGGTCAGCAGAGTTTCAGCAATGACAAAAGCTCTCTAAACAGGCTAAAAAAATACAAATGAATGAATAAAATCTAATAGGGCTCTCAAATGGAAAAGTTGCAGTCTAATTGCCTTCCTCTCCTTGCATGATCACGGCACATCTTTTCTCTTCTGATGGATAAAAAAATAGAATCCTATATTGCTAAGGGTATATCCAGAAGCTTTTTCCGGTATATAACAACAACTTTCTTGAATATACATGGATAAGCAATGAAACTTTTCACAGTAAACCAACAGAGGGTGATCTTTCGCTATACTCTCATACACTGCTGGGATAAATATTCAGCTCATATGCACAGGCCTACTGACATTGGTGCATATTAAAAAAGTGATTTACACCACCCAGTAGTCTCATGCACTACCTTTATATAGACCTCTCACAATGAGGGTGCAAGATTAAGACAGCTCTCTATAAACAAAATGGGAAACAAACAGATTTGAGTACTACAGATCTGAACTGTACCTAAGAGCTTGTACTGCCGCATTTATCTAAAAAACATAAATTAGTATTATGACCCAGTTGTTACAAGAAATTATTCATTAGCACAGAAGCAAGAAGACAGTTTCATATGGCTCCAGCTACCTATGTCAAATCATGTACCAAGGGTAAAGCAATTCGCTGTTGCTGCTTCTACATCACACTCTTTCGCATACATTTTTATAGCTATTCACTACGATATTGAGATGATTTGTAAAGGAAGTCAGAGTAATCCTAAAGGTATTTTTTAATGGTATTATGAAATAAATTTGAACTAAACTGAAGTCCAAAATGTAGTTTGTTTTCTTGTATTTGCATGGCAAAAATTTGAAAGATAATAATTTAAGTCCAAATGGAAGCATAGTCAGGTAACATGAGTGCTGTAAGACAAAGTAGGATAAAAACAAATTATATTTTAGAACAAAGTATGCTCAGTTTTAAGATCTCAGGTTCAAAACTGATAATTGCAGGATTATTCTTAGCATCATAATCACCTTCCATGCATACTTCAATACTCTTGGAGATTTTTCTGTCAAATATATTTTAATCTTGCAAAATTAGGTCAAATCCAAATGTTTGTATGAGCAAGCACGTGTCTGACCTAATTACAGCATTATAAGTTGCCCAGCTTTACCTCACTTGAAAATAATGAAATAGATTACTCCATCCAAATAAAAAAAACAAAACAAAACAAAACTCTCATGTTGTGACGGAGAATAATGTTGTCTCTGGGAAGACTCATTAAGATGAAAGAGATTTCTAGTAGAATGCTTTCCCCAAGTGATATAGTCCTGATTTTTATTCAAAAACGTGTTTATTCAGCATGTGCTATTCAATACTTCTTAAGGCTCTCTTTAGATCCAACCTTTATGTTATTGTAAGTATCATATATCTTTAGCTGAAATCAAAAGAGACGTTTGGAATTATACAAATAAGTATTTTATTTCAATTCTAATAATTAACAACAGAGGAACTGTTCAGACTCTTTAAAAATTCAGCCATTTGTTGGACTTTTAGATGGACTCAAGGCATAGCAAAGAGGCACTCTTTCTCATATGCTCTCGGAAGTACTGTTCTTGGCATTGCCAAAGCTCACCTACTCTCAGCATAAAGATGTTTTAAATCAGAGATGCCTTTATGTAATAGCAAATTAAGCAAGTGATCCAAATAAATTTTAAAAGGGCATTTTATCTACATTGTAACTAATACTTTTACTTCCTCTATAGGATTAAAAAATCTGTTCTACCTGCTTTGCTTTCATTCTACAAACACTGATGTTCATCTTTTTAAGCCTGTTGACAGTCATACTGTTTCAAAACAGGAATAAAAATGTGTTCATCTAAGTAAATTATAAGTAAAAACCTCCAATCCAAATAAAAAATATCAGGGGAAAAGAGAAAAATGTTCAGACTGAATTCTGGAAGAAAGAAGATTCTTATGATATCTCAGATTTCCTACAGTAACACTGGCCAGTACCATATGGGATTAATGCACAGCACATTTCTGTTACTATCTGCTCATATTTTCTACATCATCTATTATGATAAACTTTCTAGAGAATGGATATGTATATCTGATTGTTTGTAAATGTAAGATTATTCCTGTATATGCATGGTCAAGTTCAGTAATAGCTGAATTTCTAACAACAAAGTTGCACATATGTTGTTAGATACCCACTGGACACTTGCACTCAAAATTAAATGGACAGATTTTTGTGTTCTGCAGCAAGACTCCATTAGTTCTTCACCTTCGAGATTCCAAATTTTGTTCCTTAAAAACTAAAATAACAAAAAATTGGAATTCATGCTTGTTGTGCATGTCTGCGCACAAGAGAGAGAGGGGTGATATTCAGACACACAGACAGACAGACATAAGCACTTAATTTGATACTGAGCTGCCTCAATAGCTGTTATCAAATAACTTCTGGTAATTTGGAAATATGGGAGAGCAATCTTGTGAAGTAGATCCAGGAGTCCTTTCAAAACAAAGTTTTTACTTCTTTTACCAAGTCTGGTTTCTGTACATTTTTATTTTATATAGTTTAAACAGATCAGATGCTACCTAGAACTTCACAATCATTAATCTAATGCATTGCCTAGCCAATCATGACATTAACATAATAGTGAGATTAGATCAGAAATTCAGAAAGGACATTCTGAAGATAATATCCATCAGTCATCTGTAAGCAGCAGATCTGTATTTTTTTATAGGCTACATTTTATATGTGAAGGCACACACATTAAGCACAAGACTGTCTTCTCAGATATTAAAAAAAAAAAGAATATATACATTGCAGAGAAATCCTAACAAACTATTCTTCAATTAAATTCAGTCCCATAAAGAAAACTATCTTCTTTTACTCAGTGCAGAGAATGTAGATTTAACATTATAATTAATAAGTCCTAATATTTAGCAAACAGTGTTAATATCAGCCAGCATAAGATAGTAATACATACATAGATCAGTACATGAAGTAGGATTGAATTACAGCCTGTTTAGCACAAAATGGCATATGTTTGCTCTCTCTGTATTCCTGATTTTCTGTGGGCCTGAATTTTGCTCACTACATTCATTACTGGAGTATGATAGACAAGTTGTTCAACATACAACATTTGGAAACATTCTCATACCAAGTTCAAACGGTTCTGCAGAGAACATCAATGAATGCTCACTGCTGAGACACTCTGCCCATATAACACTTGGAGATGGAGAAAAAGAAGAGGAAGGATGAAGAGTGGGAAGGAAGCAGACTACTACTACATTGCTTTCAGTTCTGAAGGGTGAAAGGGACCAACGGAAAATGCATAATAAAATGGTCATTACTAACACGTAGAAAAAATAGCTGTAATAAAATACTTTGTCAAAAGACTCACCAAGAAAAACAGAAACTGAGATCTTTGAAGACCTCTGACTTACCATATTGATGGTGCTTCTGTTCCACTGATCTCTAAGAAGTCATATCCTTCCTCTAACTGGAAGTCAGTAAAGACCAAAGCAATGGTATCTCCTGGTTCAGCCAATATGGTCCAGGTGCAATCAGCATTATTTTCATACTCTGAAGGGAAATGAGGACTTGAAATAGTTCCACTTGTCCCACGTAGCGTCCCTCCACAAGCTCCTTCAGCTGAAGAGAGTATCAGTTACTAGTGGAGCTGCATTTTAAACAAGCAAATCATCATCCTTGCTCCCGGCATAGTAAACCAAACCCTTCTCTTTTATGTATACAATACACATGAATTTGCTGTTAAGTCTGGAATATTGTTTAATCTGTGGCCAAAGGGTTTAACAGACCTTTTTTACTCTTCTTTGCCCCCTAAGATTTCATTGAAAGCTTTAAAGATATTTTGACTAATATTAATGCTGGGTATTAAAACAGATTTAAATAGAAAAAAATGTCATCTACATAATTCATTGGCAAGATAACTTAAAAACTCGTCAAGTTGCTTTCAGTATGTTGTAATGCAGCTATGAAAGCTACATCAATAATAGTTAAAACCCTGTGTCGAGCAAGTCTATCGGCGCCATTTTTCCAACAGCATGTGCTCACTTCCTGTCTCTGTGTCACACTTTGGTAACTCTCGCAATATCTCAAACTTTTTCATTATTAATATATCTGTTATGGTGTCTGTGATCAGTGATCTTTGTTGTTACTACTGCAATTGTTTTGGGGCACCACCAACCGCCCCCATATAAAACAGTGAACGTAATCGATAAATGTTGTGTGTGTTCTGACTGCTCCACTGACCGGCCGCTCCCCCATCTCCCTCCCTTTCCTCAGGCCTCCCTGTTCCCTGAGACACAACAATATTGAAATTAGGCCAATTAATAACTCTACAATGGCCTCTAAGTGTTCAAATGAAAGGAAGAGTCGCACGCCTCTCACTTTAATCAAAAGCTAGAAATGATTAAGCTCAGTGAGGAAGGCATGTCGAAAGCCGAGACAGGCCGAAAGCCAGGCCTCATGCGCCAAACAGCCAAGTTGTGAATGCAAAGGAAAAGTTCTTGAAGGAAATTAAAAGTGCTACTCCAGTGAACACACGGATGACAAGAAAGCGAAACAGCCTTACTGCTGATTAGAGAAAGTTTCTTGATAGAATATCAAACCAGCCACAACGTTCCCTTAAGCCAGAGCCTAATCCAGAGCAAGGCCCTAACTCTCTTCATATCTGTGAAGACTGAGAGAGGCGAGGAAGCTGCAGGCGAAAGGTTTGAAGCTAGCAGAGGTTGGTTCATGAGGTTTAAGGAAAGAAGCCATCTCCATAACATAAAAGTGCAAGGTGAAGCAGCAAGCACTGATGTAGAAGCTGCAGCAAGTTATCCAGAAGATCTAGCTAAGATAAGTGATGAAGGTGGCTACATTAAACAACAGATTTACAGTGCAGATGAAACAGCCTTATATTGGAAGAAGATGCCATCTAGGACTTTTGTAGCTAGAGAGGAGAAGTCAATGCCCGCCTTCAAAGCTTCCAAGGACAGGCTGACTCTCTTGTTGGCGGCTAATGCAGCTGGTGACTTTGAGTTGAAGCCAATGCTCATTTACCATTCCAAAAATCCTAGGGCCCTTAAGAATTATGCTGAATCTACTCTGCCTGTGCCCTATAAATGGAACAACAAAGCCTGGACGACAGCACCTCTGTTTACAACATGGTTTACTGAATATTTTAAGCCCACTGTTGAGACCTACTGCTCAGAAAAAAAGACTCCTTTCAAAATATTACTGCATTGACAATGCACCTGGTCACCCAAGATGGAGATGTACAATGAGATTAATGTTGCATGCCTGCTATCACAACATCCATTCTGCAGCCCATGGATCAAGGAGTAATTTCAACTTTCAAGTCTTACTTAAGAAATACATTTCATCAGGCTATAGCTGCTGTAGATAGTGATTCCTCTGATGGATCAAAGTAAATTGAAAACCTTCTGGAAAGGATTCACCATTCTAGATGCCACTAAGGACATTCATGCTTCATGGAAGGAGGTCAAAATATCGACATTAACAGGAGTTTGGAAAAAGTTGATTCCAACCCTCATGGATGACTTCGAGGGGTTTGAGACTTCAGTGGAGGAAGTAACTGCAGATGTGGTGGAAATAGCAAGAGAACTAGAATTAGAAGTGGAGCCTGAAGATGTGACTGAATTGCTGCAATCTCATGATAAAACTTTAATGGATAAGGAGTCACTTCTTATGGATGAGCAAAGAAAGTGGTTTCTTGAGATGGAATCTTCTCCCGGTGAAGGTGATGTGAACACTGTTGAAATGACAACAAAGGATTTAGAATATTACATAAACTTAGCTGATAAAGCAGCGGCAGAGTTTGAGAGGACTGACTCCAATTTTGAAAGAAGTTCTGTTGTGGGTAAAATGCTATCAAACAGCATCGCACACTACAGAGAATCCTTTGTGAAGGGAAGAGTCAATCGATGCAGCAAACTTCACCGTTGTCTTATTTTAAGAAATTGCCACAGCCACCCCAACCTTCAGCAACCACCACTCTGATCAGTCAGCAGCCATCAAAATCGAGGCAAGACCCTCCATCAGCAAAAAGATTACAACTCGCTGAAGGCTCAGTTGATGGTTACCATTTTTTAGCAATAAAGTATTTTTTAATTAAGGTATGTAAACTGGTTTTTTAGACATAATGCACACTTAATAGACTACCATATAGTGTAAACATAACTTTTATATGCACTGGGAAACCAAAAAATTTGTGTGACTCGCTTTATTGCGATATTCGCTTTATTGCAGTGGTCTGGAACCAAACCCGCAATATCACTGAGGTATGCCTGTACTGCTATTATCATTAGGTATGATTTATACACTATAGGGGCATGTGGAGATTTAAAAATGAATAGCTTGACAAGGTGCCTGACACAAGGAACTTACAGTCTAATTAGGATACTAACTGAATAACTAATTAAGACAACAGATAAGGTAGGAGCAGAAAATCAAAGCTGTCAGTGAAAGTGAGTTTTAAAGGAAGATTTGAAGGAGAAAGGATTTATTTGAATCAAAAGGAGAAGAATACTGTGGTTAGACATTAAAAAAGGAGACTATTGAAAGAGGATAAATAGCTAATAAGAAACTAAAATAAAAGGGAGGATTGGAGAGGGGCAAAAACAGAATAATTTCTTTAAGTACTGAAAAAGGAGAAAAAGCTGCTGAAGACAATCCAACAGGTAATAATTTTTACAACCACTTTTTTTATATACAAAGTAACCTTTTGGCATGAAAAAATGTATAAAGTCTGTGGCAGGCAAGGATATCTAGAGTTTCACGATTTGCTGGCACAGGAGTTTCTCAGAGGAGGGCAGTTCTTTTCATTAAATTTCATATCTTAGTCTCTGGGCCCTGATACCGATATCTTCTTTTTTAAATGAAAGACAATTTTTTTTTTTTTTTTTGGAAATGGATCTGCACTCCTAAAAGAGTTCTTTTTGTTGTTCAGTCAGGCCATTTGTGTGATTCCCCCCTCAATTCTCAGCTTTTGATACAGTGCGTATTGAAAGGGCCGTTGTGCCTATGAGGGACGAAAAGGGAAAGGGAGTGAAATTTAAAGAACTCATGGATAAAACTGAGGATCGAAGCTGACATGCAAACATTACACTGATTCTAAAATTGCTGTAAACCCATAATAAATGAGAAAGAAGAGTCAAGGTTTGTTTTATGATAATATCTAAAATGATTTTTTCCCCTTTTTTCTTTCTAAACTGTATAGGTTTCAAGCATTTACATCAGATCATCATCTAAGAAAGACAAAGAAAAACAAATTAGTTGATACATCCTGTGCCAATACTTCAGTACAGAAACTGATAGATACTGATTTCCACTGCGGTCATCATCAGTATCAGAGTCAGAGTGAACCATTAAAAAACAAAAACTGATCATTCCCACTTCTTTTTTTCCAGGCTTTCTGCTTGTTCATATTTTATCATATTTTATTTATTGTGGGGTTTTTGCTTTTTTTAAGGAACAAAATACATGAGTATGAGTTTAAGTTCTACAGGTTCTACCTGTGCTCTTGGAAGACAGCAAGCAGGCTTTTCCCATGCTGGGTAGCTAGAAAAATGCACATAATTACTAAGTCAGCCATAACTCATTGGCACCAGCTGCTTGTTGTTAAATTCTGTTATGACAACATTCGCAACGACACCATCTCCCACTGTGTTTACATTGACATCAAGTAACATGCTAGTGCTGATTAAGATGCCACTCACTGTTTATGTTGCAGAGCCCTGGAATAAGGTTTGAGCTCTAAAGCTCTGACTTTTACAGCTGACAAGGAAGGCTTATAGAGTTGATTATTTTTGGCAATTCCCTATAAAAGCCTGGATTTATACACTGTGCATTACCAGGGAAAGCCTGTGGAACGCAGGCTGCTAGACATATCTGCCCAGAGGGAGGCAGAGCTATTTAATCTATTCATAACAGCAATTGCAAGAGACCAAGTTAGCTACAGCAATGGGAAGGCAACATTAGTCAGGTAAGAACATAGAAACGATTTAACTCAGGCAGACAGAGCGCCAGTATTTTCTCTCTGACAGATGTGGAGGGAAAACAGACCCTGTACCGAATGATGGTTCCTCTGACACATTTTCACTGTTCCAGCAGCCTGGGGTTGGGGACTTCCTCAGACAGAGATAGCACCCAGACTATGGTATCCAGACTGTTGAATATTAAAAGAGGTAATAAATTGCCTAAGAATTAGTGCAGGCAGGCAGGATGTGGCCACACTGTTCAGAGGGTAAGAGAATTTGGCTGTGTGGAGATAAGCTGTGTTTCACCAGCGGGCCTCAGAGCTGGTTGCCCTCCTTGGACTGATCCTGACTCTTGGCCGTGGCCTTCTCTGTTTTGTGCTTTTGACATAGCCAGGGCATTGAATGGGAATGTTAATGCATCACTGTGCTTGGAGTAATTTTATAGCAGATAGCGCCTCAGGCTTCAAAAATCCTAACTCACAGTGATTAGCAAATTGCATTTTAAAATATGCAGGTAATTAATTCTAAACACTCATGGTTATTGTGAAGTTGTAAGCAACTGCACAAAGTGCTGTTCATATCAGCATAATTGACTACTTGAAGTATAAAGCTACAAACATTTGGATCTCTCAGTAGTCAGGAATTAAGTGCTCTAAATTTAGAAAATATGTGTCTTATATAGAGTATACATACAAACACATATGGCTTGCACCACTTAGACCTTGATAAAAAGACATATATACTGCAAGTCTATGGATATGTTACATATGCAAAATTCAAAAGAATTACTAAAGAATCATTGTGGATAATGAATCTTGCATTTTTCTTCAAACTAGAAACAGTGCTCTCACCAAAAATAACAATCTGGTATTTTTGACAAGCTTCACTTTTCATTGCATAAGGAAGGGATTAAACCTCAATGATAAGTGTAAGTTTTAGCTCAGTTTTAGGGTATGGGTGAAGAATGGTATTTCAATAATGAGCTCTTGCAAACCCTGATAAGCAGACATCCAAGGACAGGGTGAGGCCAGAAACAGAATCTTAGAAAACATCCATATTTTTGATTGGATTAGATATCTTTTGAAAATGCAGTCATTTTTACCAGATCTTCCTCTCCTTCCCATACAAATGCATTCAAGAGTGCAATGTCCTGTATTTTATACCTCCTTTTTAAATAAAAGCTAATAATACTACTACTTATTCAAGTAGTCAAAAATAATAATTCAACTATTCATTAATAATAACACTTATTCTAGTAAAAGTTGTTTACCGCTTAATAAGCAAAAAATAGCAATTAAGCCAATCAGTTTCACCTGTAAAATTAATTTACAATCTGAATTCAAATGATCAGGACTGCCTATTTAACCTCAGTTTATACAACAGAGTCTTGATTTGAAAGCTCATTTACAATTCATTTTACTACATTACTGTTGTAACATAACTGATAAAAACCATAGCAGTGACTTAAAATACAGAATTCATAGTCAGTTACTAAAAAAAGGTTTTCCTTGTTATGTCACTTCTAGTGTTTTCCTTACCCCTTTATCACTAGCAACAGAATAGATGCAATTAAAAACCTGAGTGACATTTTATAAAGCATCATCAAATGACATATTGTCATTTCAAGTCACATTTTGTAAGGCTTATCAATTAAAGAAAATTGCAGCTTTAGACAGTTCTAAATGAACCACCGGCATACGTTATTTAGCATGCCTTATTAAAAATATCACTGAACAGTTCTTTATTCAATTCTTTATTAAATGGCATTTTTCTGTAGTTCATTTGTGAAAAAGCACATAATTGTACCTCATTTATTGAAATATTTCAACACAGAAAACATATCTGTAAAATAATCATAAATGATTACTTCCACAGATATTTGCTTTGGATATTTTAGAAATGGTTAATATGGGAATAAGTTAAATGATTTTTTGAAATGAGATTTTAAAATTACTATTTTAAAATGTCTCACTGATACAAATCTAAAAACAAGCCTTAGTGTATCACTGCCAAGTTTAAAATAAGTCTTAGGATATCAGTGCCAACTGTCAAGCTGCTAAGCTGCCAGATTCATAAAGACCAAAAACATAGCTAAGTGTTACAATGATGCAGCATTACATAGTCATCACACAACTCATTCATCTAATCTAGTTCCAACTGGCAGCTAGCTCTTTAACCATCAAAATATTCGGCTCTGCTTGCTAATCTTTTATTATTTTTTAGAATTGCATAGCCTTTATTTTGAATAGGCAGAAGCCAAAACCTATGCTTCTTTTCCGTGTTTAAATAAATAGAAACTTGTCAAGATCACTTCAATCCAGATGTACCAGAGGAGTGGTCTAATCAGTTTGTCTCCCTTTCTCAATTGCTCCTGTTGCTGTTGATCAACTTCACATAAATTAAATATTCATTAGACCGTACATCTAAGATGAATTATCTTGCTTTCCGCGGGGTTTTCAAATGACACTTCAAAATAATTTGGATTGATTCTACATAGAATGGGATTTATTTTGTTAAAATTCCAAAAATTACTGTGGTAGGAAAATCCCAGATAAATTAAGAAGACTGATTTCTTACTGCAAGTTAATAGAATATATATGATGGAAATGCAGGTATAGTTGCAATCCATTTAGGTGCCAGTGGGCATAAATGCATCTGTGTCACTGTTTTGAACATTTTAACTTTGACACTTCATTTCCCTCTGTGTAAGCAGAGCTCAGCATCAAGTGGGGGTCTGTTGTAATTATTGGCTCTGACTGCAGTGGATTCAATGTGGTAGCTGCACTTGCTGGGAAAAGGTTCACTTTTTCTTTGTAAACGTGGTGCTTAATTTAGCAGACTTTTAGAATTCCTCCTTACATGACACTGTTGCACAACAGGGATCTCTTTCCACTCCTCCATCCACTCTGGAAAAGAAATCTGATCCAATAACCAAAGTTACAAGTTTATTCCAATTTATTTTAGTCTTGGACAAGCTTTTTGCTAACTTGACAGAAAAGTTCAGTTATTAATTGATAGTATGTGCTTGAACAAACATGGAATCAAAACCTCAATTCTGCCACCCTTTCTTTGCAAAAACTTAGATTTAAGAAAGGATAGCTAGATTAAGAAATTTGAAAATTAATCAACAATTTGTAATTCCATACTCCGTCTCCCCCAGAAATAAAAGATTAATCTTCTGGATATCTTGCAAAGAGTCTTGCTTCTTTTCCAATTAAATATCCTTAGCTGTTTTCCAGAGATTTGACAATTATTCACTTGAGAATATGTTTTTATTTTAATGCTGATAATGATCCCTTAAAATAACAGCCTATGACAAATTAATAGTAAAGCCCTAATTTTTAAGCAGAAAGGGAAAAGAACAAATGCTTTAAGGGCAAATTAAGGAGTTTTCCAGGTTTCACATGTATTTCTTTAATAACTGGGAAAGTTAATCTAGTTATTCCAAAAAGTCTGCATGCAGTCATACCTTTACATTTTTGATTGCCTATTTGAAATTTTTTTTATTTTTTATCAAATCATTTTATCTTTCTTTGAGGTTAACTTTGCTCATGTTCACAATGGTCAGACGGAGGTCCTCTTTCCTCTACTTTGACTTCACTATATTACTCTGAGTGCCTTCATTATGTCTTCATTATATTGTCCATCTCATTTTTCACTTGTTATTCCAGTTTCAGCTAGGATTTTGGACCTGGCCCCATTCATGTTTTTTCCTGGTTCCTTTGTAACTACTGATACATGCTAGTACAAAAGAATACACACGTGCACAAACACCCACACATATATATGTATGTAAACATATACACATATCTGCACATACCTATGAAAGAATACTGCTGGCTGTGCCCTTATCTCCCTTTGGTGTCATCTCGTCAGTCCTACACTACTCTGTAAGAAATTATCCAGTATATCCAATTTGCTTTTACTGAAACACTTCTCTGACTTCTGATTTGACCAGTCATAACTGTTTTTATTCTGACAACCTTAATCTTAGCTTAAACATTTCACCAGTACAGATTATTTTGAAAATGAACAGAATACTAAAACAAAAATCTGGATTTTTACTCTAAAAATTAGATCTTGGAAAATATTTTCACTTTATCATGAAATACAACATCTATAATTAGAGATGATTGAGAATTTTCTTTACCTTTCCTTCTTTTTTCATAAAACAGTTTGGGGAAGGGGGAATAAAACCTTTGTGGAAATGTGCTAATTTTGTTGGGCTTGCCACTGGACACTTCTTGATTCAGTGATAGAATTTATGGTCAAAAAACTATCAGACAGCCTTACTGGACATGGTTGTGGATTTTTGATCTGGGGATGCAGGTTCAAGTGTGTCTTCAGCTCAAATCAGACCTAGAATAAACATTCCTACCTTTATCCTGTTCTAAGAGTAGTCCACTGACTATCAGGCTATTAGCTAGAAAAGTAAGGATAACCTTTTTCTAGGTGTTTTTTTCTTTTTTAAGCAAGCTTTCAAGTAGACGAAGATTTTATCTAACGCAGAAAGTGGGAAAAAAAAGTTGAAAAGCTGGGATACTAAAACCAGAAGCAAGAGACTGTACAACCTGATCTGCACAGCCATCCTTAGAGTCATAAATATAGCATCGATGTGCTTTATAAATGTTTATAAATATGGATGAATTATGGGATGAGAACATCTTTTTTCTCCTCCTTAAACTTGTAAAACTGTATTTGTCTCAACCTCAGAGTAAAAACTACAATGACATCAGAGAATTACTTGTTACCTTAAAAAGTATGGATAGCACCAAAAACTTTCATTTGTCTTTGCTAGACATTTAAAAATGTTAGCTCCAAGTCTCTGTATTCAGTTTATCTAACTCTATAAGGAGTCATTTTGATCTATAAACTGTTCTTCCTTTCTCCCTTCATCTATTCTAAGAATACATTTTAGATTATATATTCTTCCCAACAGTACTTCTCCAACTTTTTTAACCCAGGAACCTGATTAATTATTATTTGATCCTGTTGGGCCTTTCTGACATGCAGTCTCCTCCACTGTTTTTTCTCTTATTTATTTATTTTTTATTTTCCCTCCAATAATTGCCTGTCTTTTTAGCAATAATATATTACATGTTCTTCTCCTCACAGCTATTTTCAGTGTGAGAAAAAGCTTACAACTGTAATATCACTAACCCAATTTGTATTCCTAATGCTAGCTTCATAAAAATCTAGACTCATGCAACTATAATCAACTAGGGATTCTCAAAATTACTGAGAATTGAGAACCTAATTATACAAGGTTCTTTTTAGAAGTAGTCACATATCATAAATCAGCTATTAGTAGAGTTCTGCAGAGAATGAAATTACTATTCAAAGTGCTTCAGACTCATACTGCATAGGATTTCAACTTGAAGATGAAAGAAGGCTAATGCTCTGGGTGACATTATTACTGCAGCAAGATGGAGGCAAAGACCTTTTTTCTTCACAGGACAAAAATCAGAAGAGGAGCAGAATTTAGGTGGGACACAGAATGATTCACCCTGTCAACTTTTGTATACCAAGTATATGTCCCTATTTTTTTCAGGAACCCATTGTAACCTTCTTGATTAACTTGTAATAGAAGGAGAAATGTCCATGGCTGATCTTACTGTATAGAAAAACAGGAGTAATTTTTTTAATAATTACTTCACCTTTTCAGAATTTGCCTTTGACCTTTGTTTTTTGGATGTTTTCTCTCTTTTTGATCTCAAAGTTGCTATTAAAAAAGTTGTCTACAATTTTTTTCATTGCCATATTTTCAAAAAAATTTAGCCCCAAAATTATAGTTTATTAAAAGAAAATAGAAAACAACATAAAACAAACATCTTAACTCTCAAAGTCTCTAAACTTTTTAAAAATGGCATTGGCAACACCTTTGCTTTGCCATTAGAATTCATCATAAGTCATCAAAGAATCTGCAGCACATTTCTGTTCCTTTATCCTCCATTGAACTATACTTTAAGGAGAGGATATCCGAAACCAAGCAGCATCCAGAGAAAATTTTACTGATATAAAACCCAATGGTGCCTACAACTTCCTCGAGACTCAGTAACTCACTAGGAAATTCTGTCCTAGCAGCTGCATTTATATAGCTAGACAACAGAAAAATTACTTCATACCAGCTTTCTAACATTTCTGAAAATGTTAAGCAACAAAATTGTAGAAAATAGTCACTTGGAAGCATCAGGAAAACTAGTGAAACATACTGTGGAGAATAAGGATATTATGAATTTTTAATACATAAATCACATGTAGCTTTGTTTACTATATTATCTTGCATAGATGCAATGAATTTAGTTAATGCTGACTAGAAAGAAGAATGCCATCTGGAAACAAAGCAGTAACAAAAGGTGCTTTCATGGAAAATACCAAGGTTCCTGGAGAAACAATGGGGGTAACATTCCTGGTTTGAAGAAATAGTAAATAAAAAGGGTTACCCCATGGCATACATTCCAGAGTGATAAAATGAAACAAAATAAGAAATGCTTAAAATCCATAATCATATTAACATTCATCACGAACCGTAAAAATCCACTAATGCAGCATCTCATCTCACACAAATCTAATTTCTAAATAACTTTGTGTTATCATTTCATTTCTTCACAGAAGGTACAATGAAGTCTTTGGATTTCATGAAAGTTCCACAGGGGTTTGGGACCCAACTTGAGTTTTTATCAACAGGTTAAATACATAGAATTACAAATGAGGAAAGAAATGTCAGTCCTGCTAGAGATATTTGAACGTAGATGTGCCATCACATATCCTATACTTATAGCAGTGAACACTGTCAGAATGAGCAGTATCTGTGCAAACAGAATGAACATGTAATAGACACTGAAGACTATCAAAAAAGAGAAAGAAAAAGACTGTGTTTTCATATTGAAGCTCATTCACAAAGGAACCATGAAGTTAAAACATGTACATTTTTTCTGAAACCTGTTTACGAACTCTTATTAGAAGGAAAAAAAAATCTAAGATCACATAACAGAAAGGTTAGAAAAATCATGTGTTTTCTTCCTGTTTTCAAAGCACCGATTAAAGAAATTTTCAGTGCATACTGCTTGAAATCAAGTACAAGCAAAAGACATGACCCAAATCTTCACTGTTTTTGTTGTTATTGACTGTTGTATGTTTTCTGGAGCACAGAAATTTATAAAATATTTCTTTGCTCTGAGGAATTACATGACAAGACCTTTCAGTCACAAGAAAACTTAATGAATTTTTACAGAACACAGCTACTACCCTTTCTTGCTCATCTGCATGGGCACCAATAATACCAACAAGGGAGAATCTGAGCAGTCAAGGGTGACTGCTGGGCTCTCAGGCTGAGGTGAAGGGCATAGGAGCCTTGGAGGGGTTCTCCTTAATGCAAGGGGAATAGCTCAGGCAGCAGTGGAAGAATCCTGCAGACAAACATCTGATGAAGCAGCTGATGTTGGGCACGAGGTCTTTGTCTGGTCACAGAGCATTTCTGCCAACAGGTTTGCTAACCTAGCAAGGAGAACTCTAAACTAAATTTGTCAGGGATGGAGGCTGAAGCCTACAAGTAAGTTGGGGAACAGGCACAGGGGAAGCACAAGTGGGATAGGGTAATGGAATCACCTCTCTCACTCCCCCTAAGAAAGCACCACAACTGGGAGCCCAGCTCAAGTGTCTGTATACAAAGATGTGCAGCATGGGAAGCCAACTGGAGGAACTGGAATTGTACCTAAAGTCACAGCGCTGTGGTGTCATTGGGATTATAGAGATTTAATAGGTTAGCTCATCTGATTGGAGTGCTGCAATGTATGGACACAAGCTCTTAGAAAGAGTAGGTTTGGAAGAAAAGGGGAGGCTGAACTGTATACAAAGAAGCATCTCAAATGCATGGAGCTCTGCTGTGCAACAGGCAACAAGCTCTCTGAGATCTTATAGGTCAGAATCAGAGGGGGAAGCCTACAGGGAGGTCATTTTGGTGAGTGTCTGCTATAGATCAAGAAGTGAACAAAGCCTTTATACAACTAGATGTTTCCCAATCACAGGCTCTCATTCTCAGACAATTCAACCAGCCCAACTTCTGCTTGGAAGACAACACAGCAGGGGACAAGCAATTCACTAGATTTATGGGGTATATTGGGAACAATTTTTTAATGCAGTTGCTGGACAGATGATCGGGAGTAGTCAGCATGGATTTATGGAAGGGAAATCACACTTAACCAACCTGATAGCCTTCTATGATGAGTTGACTGCTCTGGTGGATGAGTGGGGAGCAGTAGATACTGTTTATCTCAACTTTGGGAAGGCTTTTGACACTTGATCCCATCCCTCATAGACAAGGTGCAAAGTACAGGTTAGATAAGTGGGCAGTGAAGTGGACTGAAAACTGACTCAAGTGCCAGGCTCAGAGAGCTGTGATCAGTGGCACAAAGTCCAACTGGAGGCCAGTAACTAGTGGTGGGGTCAATACTGGGGCGAATACTGTTGAACATCTTCATTAATGACCTGAACGATGGAACCAAATGAACCCTCAGCAAGATGGCAGATGATATAAAACTAGAAAGAGTGGTTTTGACAGTTTTTAGTCTCTCTTCTGAAGTTCAGCTTCAGCACAGTGAGGGACAAAAGAGTGCAAATATTAAAGCTCTGTCAAAGGATATTTGTAGGGCCCTCCTGCAGGAGTATAAGTACCCCAAATCTTATATTATTCCTTCAGTATCTTGTGGTACCTCTTGACTATTTTAGGTCACAACCCAGTTCAGTTTGTTAAGAAGTCTTTGTACTGCCTCACTGTAAATAGCACCTGTTGTGGATTTGCCTGTCATAAGTTGTGCATAATGCCTCACAAATTGAGAGCACCTTTCTGCACCTATAGGACTCGCACAGAAATTTTATGTGCTATGAATTGACTCATTATCAACTTTGTTGTGGGGCAGTCACTAGTGGTGGGGTCAGTACTGGGGTGAATACTGTTGAACATTAATGACCTGGATTATGGGAATAAATGCACCCTCGGCAAGATGGCAGATGATATAAAACTAGAAAGAGTGGTTGATAGACCAGATGGCAATTCAGAGGGACCTCCACAGGCTGGAGAAATTGTCAGGCAGGAGCCTTGTGAAGTTCAACAAAGGGAAACACCAAGTCCTGTGCCCAGGGGAAAGGAAAACCCCAAACACAAGTTCACACTGGCAAGGGGAGCAAAAGGCGGAAACCAGCTGGGAAGCAGCTTTGCAGAGAAGGACCTGGGGGTCCTGGCAGGCAACAAGTTGACCATGGGCCAGCAATGCATCCCCATGGCAAAGAAAGCTAACAGCATTCTGGGCTGCATTAGGCGGAGCATTGCCAGCAGGTCAAGGGAGCTGATCCTTCACCTCTGCTTCGCACTGGTGAGGCCACAGCTGGAGCACTGTGACCGGTGCTGGGCTCCCCAGCACAAGAGAGACATGGACCTCTTGGAGGAAGTGCAGCAAAGGGACACAAAGGTGGGGATGATGAAGGCACCGGAGCATCTGTCATATGAGGAGAGGCTGAGAGAGCTGGGACTGTTCAGCCTGCAGATGAGAAGGCTGGGGGGTGGGGGATCTGATCAACGTGTATAAATATCTGAAGGGAGGGTGCAAATAAGATGGAGCCAGACACTGCTCAGCGGTGCCCAGAGACAGGACGAGAGGCAATGGACACAAACTGAAACACAGCAAATTCCACTTGAACACAAGAAAACACATCTTCAGAGTGAGGGCAGTTGAACACTGGAATGGGTTGCCCAGGGAGGTTGTCAAGTCTCCATTCTTGGAGATATGTAGAACTCAACAGGACACGGTTCTGGGCAACCTGCTTTAGGTGTAGCTGGCCCTGCTTCAGCAGGGGGGTTGGACTACATGATCTCCAGAGGTCCTTTCCAACCTCAGCTACTTTATGTGTGATAGGCCAACTAGGCCTAGAAGCAAGGAACCATTCAAAGAAGTTATAGTCAGTGGCAGCCTGGGCTGAAGCAGCCAAGAGTTAATTATCCTGAGGGACATGATGAAGGCAATTAGTAGCTCACTCGATTTCAGGAGAGGAGATTTCAATTTGTTTCATAAGTGTTAGACAAGATCTCATGGGATGATGCCTTGAAGGGCAAAGGGGCCCAGAAGAGCTTTTTTATCTTGAAGGGCAACTTCCTTTCCATCCCTTATGTAAATAAATGAGTCAGCAGAGCAGGAAGCTGCTGTGGCTGAACAGGGAATTCCTGACTGAGATATTTTTACTCACATGCAAAAAAGCAGTAAGCAAGAAGTGGAAGGAGGAATAACCTACTCAAAAGAAATACAGAAATATTACCCAGGAATGCAGGGACAGACGTAGGAAGGTCAAAGCTCAGATGAAATAACACTGGCGGGGAATGTGAAGAGCAACAAAAATGGTTTCTGTAGGTACAACAACAGAAAGAAAGTGAAGGAAATGGTGGCCTTCTGCTCAATATGGTAGGTGACCTTGTGACAAAGGTCATGAAAAAGGCTGAGGCACTCAATGTCCTGTTTGGCTCTGTCTTCATTAGCAAAGGCTGTTGTCAGGTCTTCCAGTTCTCAGTGCACTGTGGTGAAGTTTTGTGTAGAAATGTAGTACCCTCTGTAAGGAAGGATCAATTGAGACACTTCACACATAAACTAGACATGTACAAGCTCATGGCACACAGTGGAGTTATTGGCACACAGTGGCATGCATCTAAGGGTTGTTGGTGTGCCTCAGTGTGAAGCTGCTCTTTATCATCTTTGAATGATTGTGACAATCAAGGGCGACTCTCAATCACTGGAAAGTAGATAAAATTTCATTTCTCATTTTCAGAAAAGGCAAGAAGAAGGATTCTGACAACAGTAGATCTATCAGACTTACCTCAGACTTCCAGATTGTGGAGAAAGTCTGTATGAAAGCCATTTCCAAGCATATGAAGGACAAGAAGATTACTGGGAACAGCCAGCATGCATTTGCCAAGGGCATGTCATTTTTGGCCAGCCTGATTGTCATCTTTGATGAAAGGACTGCCTGTTTGGATTTAGCTTGATTTTAACGATATTTTCTACACAGTTTGTCATTATATCCTTCTAGCCAAATTGAGGGGATATGGACTGGATGGACTGACTAAAATGCGAGTGAAAAACTGGCTGGATCATCAGGTTCAAAGGGCTGTGGCCAATGATTCAAAGCCAAACTAGTGGTCAGTTACTCATGGCATTCCCCAGGGATTCAAACTGGGACAGAAACTGTGTATCATGTTTATCAGGAATCTGGAACACAGGACTGAATACATCTTTAAAAAGTTTGCATATGGCACCCTGAAGGGCAGGACTGCCATTCAGACAGAGTTTGACAACCTGGAAGAATGAGCAGATAGGAATATCATGAAGTTCAGCAAAGACAAATGCAAAGTTCTGAACTTGGAACATATGCATGCATAAACACTGGATAGAGGGCAGCTCTGGCAAAAAGACCTGAGGCCCTAGTGGAATACAAGCCGAGTATGAATCAGTGCTGCACTTCTGCGGCAATGAAGGCTAACCTCATACTGGGTTGCATTACCAAGAACATAGCCAACAGGTGGAGCGAAGTGATTAGCCCCACTACACTCAGGGGCCACATCCGCAATACTGTGTCCATCCTGGAGTACAAAAGAGATATTGACATACTAGAACAAGGCCACTAAAATAGTCAAGGTGAATAATACGTTGTATGATAATACAGAATGAGTAAACTGTATTTTTCAGCCTGTACAAGAGGAGGCTGTGGGGAATCTAATTGCTGCATTCAGTTATAGGGAAAATGGAGCCAGAATCTTCTCAGAGGTTCACAAAAAAATGACAAGAGGAAATGGATACAATCTGCAAAAAGAAAATTCCATAAGAAAACATAAGAAAAGATTTCCACGTTGGACATAAGAAAAGATTTCCTTGTCATGAGGGTGGTTAAGCACTGGAACAGGCTTCCAGAATGGCATTGGAATCTCCATCCTCTAAAAATCTCAGCTGGGCAAAAACCTGAGAAACCTGACCTAACTTTGAAGTTGTCCCTGCAGCAAGGAGGGGAGTCAACTAGATGACAGACAGAGGTCCTTTCTAGCTTATATTTTTTCTATGTTTCTATGGCTGAAGAATTGACGCTACTCTTTCCTGGTAGAATGTTTCCAGCAGAAGAAGCTTGCAAAAGCATTCACCAGAACCTGCCATACAATTGCTACAGCAATCCCCCATGTAAATGAAAAGGAAAAAAAAAACAGTTGATAAAATCTGGGACCTCTGGACAGTCATTGCTTCTCAGTTGTGATTACAGTATTAAATGGTATAAATTTTTAGAAAGTACAGTGGACTAAAAAACCCCCCACAAATTTATTTCATCTGTTGTTTTAATATTGTATTAATATTTTAAGGATGTTTCACGTTTTCATTTTTACCTCTGCAAAACGGAACTGGAAAATCCCATGATGCACCATTTCCAGGACTCACAATACATGTCAACATGGCATGGCCTTCCAGGATGTAACCAGAGATACAGCTATATCGGATTTTATCTCCAATGTTGAATCTTGTTCCGTGAAGCACTCCTTTAGGAATTTCTCCTGGGTTGCCACAAGTATGACTAGGTAATACTGTTGAAAGAAAGAAGGAAAAAAGTTATATTTGAAATCTGCAGAAAGAAGTAATGAATATTTGTGAAACAACTGTCATCAAATAACTGTTAAGTGTTTTTAATATTGTTATTTGAAACAGCATTTCATATGCGAATAAGGTCAAATTATACTATGGAATATACTTTTACAAAAGATTAAGTTTATAACAGGCATCATCACTTTCAAAGCTAATTTTAAACTGAGTTCTTGTTAACATAGCTTCAATAAAGTTCTTTATAGATCCATTCTCAAACAACAAAATAGCCTAAAAATCCTGCTATTTCTCCCACACCTTGCAATGAAGACATTTCTATTTAATCCTTTCTTGCAAATAATCCAAGAATATTCTTACACCATTATGGAGCTAGGCAGCTCTATTGACTTCCAGTCATAGAAACTTTATGTACAGTTTTCATTTTAGTTGACAGAATAACAATTTAAAAGAATCCAGTAATTAACTACTTTCTATCCAGTAATTAACTACTTTCTAACAGTAAATTAAAGTTTAAAATACATAAAAAGCAGACATTTGATTTTCTGTTTAATTTCAAATTATTCCAGGTATTAGAAGATGAGAAATTAAAACAATATTTGTTAATATGGTTCTATGAAGGCACAGAAAATAGAAGAATAAATATGTCCACCCATATCAGCCCAATGCCATTGTTTAATTGTTGTTTCCTTTATTTTTCCCTGCAGAAAATCATTAGTGTTTGTAAGTACTTGTTTGGAATGGATTATTGAAACTAGTTATCAGTTCAAAGAAGATACTCCTCCACCTAAAAATATCAAAATATGGTGTGAGTGTTTGTGCGTGTGTGTATGTGTGTGTGTGAGAATGGAATTGTTGTTATTCTTCATTTAATTTGAAATTCATTAATGGCATTTCACTTTCTCTTCACTGAAGAAGTATATATTAAAATTGTTTAATTTCCTTTAGAGCAGAACAAATAAGTGTAGAAAGTTGGAGTATGTCATGAACAAATGATGTATCACAGCACAAAAGATAACTGAGTTTATCACAGAAATGAAAAGCCTGAAAAGCTCACATATAATTCAGGTATTCTTTCTGACATCCTGTGTTTTCATGGACAAATTGTTTCATCCCTGTCATTCTCCTTCCTGACTCCACTCATCTGCAAAATAAACATAGCTACACTAATCTCCCTCACCTATATGTTGGGAGGATTGATTATCCAGTAGATGCACATCCTCAGAGTGTTGTAAAGCAATATATTAATATATCAATGCTAATTAAGTCCCATTTCACCATGTGCATTCAATTACTGAATACACACCTTCCATTCTATTCTAAAAGAGTTAGTCACACTGGCATTTAAATGATCATAATTACGCTAAAGTTCGAACACAAATTATGTAGGCAAATTCCAAAAAGGTCCAAGAGTAAAAGCTTTCCAAAAACATAAAATCAAAAAATTAAAAGACAGAACGCTGTTATTTACATCACTCTCTCTACCAGGAAAATCTCAAAATCTTCTACAAATGTTAACTAGGAAACAAAGGCCGCATAACACTCTAATGAGATAGATGAATGTTCTGCCTATGTTACAGACTGGAGAACTAAGATTTCTATGAGTTACAGCAGCTACTTAAAGTTGTTCAGTGAATAACTAGTAAGCTAGAAAAAAACAACATGACATCTGACTTCTTTTGTGCTGTTTCAACAGCCAAGATAAAGGAGGATAAATGCTTGTTTCCAGGATGAAGCCTCAGCTTCTAGGTAAACAGATAGTATAGTCCAATTTCACAGGCATTAATCTAATGGAGTATGAGATTTATTTAGATGGTGCTCATCTACATTGAAAAGAAAGTCAATGTCTAATTCACATATACAAGAATGTATAAAATACTTTACACTAAAGGAAGTGATTTTAAGACATTGGATTACTTAAAATATAGATAAACTTGCACTTCAAAAAGTTGGCAGCAATGATTCATTACATATGATAGATATGTTTTATAGCAGTAGAGATATTAAAAATGTTAGCTCTGGGCTTACAAATTTTCCCTTTTTGTTGCTGTAGTCATGATAAGTTAATGATATAAAACACTATTGCTAATATAGATAAATTCTGCAGAACAAACCAGACAAGCCAAGGTATGTTATGTGGTTTGGGCACAAGAGAATATCTGTATCTGAAAATAGAACCTCTCTTTTCTCTCCTTTTTCAAATCAACATATTTTTACAAAGCATTATAACATGAAATTGTTTCATCATAAGATCTGTTTTATGCAGAAGTATTTGTACAATCCCAAACAACATTTATTTTTATGAGAGGGTGTGCTATCTGGAAAAAACAAGTTATTCAAAGATACTATGAGTTCTTACAAACTGCACTGCTAACTAAAAGGTATCAAAGCAAATCTACATCTGCCATATATACGACAACTGGCACTGGCTAACAACTGTTGAAATCATACTGCAGCAAATTACTCTTCTATCTGTGTAAAGAAGCTCTCCTACAATATGACTTTTTTCTCACTTTTCTTACCACTACGTCTGTCAAGTCTCCAGAAATAATGGCACTCTGCATCCTGAGGCCGACACACATTTTGCCACAACCTCCTAAAAAACCAGTAAAAGATGAGTGCTCTGAGAATGACAGCCATGCTCAATAATGTATGTAATAGTTCCCAGGATTTCATTGCTTGTCAAGATCAGGCATTGGACTACATTATTAATGTGCTTTTCTGAAAACTTCAGGAAAGTATATTAAGGTAGCTGAACAACTCCATCTGCACAGACTTTACGCTTCCTATTTCTGGACCTAAGATGAATTATCCTTTGAAGGTTCATAACAGTAATCAATGCAGTTGACCCTTTAGATTATGAGTTCTAGCTGACTAAAGCTATCATATGCAGAGGTCACATATGTCCCTCAAAGTATGATTTCAGTGCAGTTTTTAGTAAAAAAGCTATTTTTCTGCTGTGTTACTGAACTCTATTTTCAATGGGATTGAGAGTCAGCAGTAACGTTGCGGTATCTTCTGTTATCAAAATGCTTGGTTTATGGAATAATCTGACATCCACTACAGCCAGTTAGATAAAGCTGCACCGAAGCACTGAAGGTTAAGGCTTTTGTATACTGACCTAACCTATTAGAGTGTTCTCACAGGGTGTGCTATACCTAATTTTTCATTTTCTCAAGTCCTTCCCAGGCTAAGAAAAAAAAGTGTTCTGAAAAGAATCTGATTAGACTTAATGTTTTAAAAGTAAAAATATGTATAAAAAGGTTAGCTGAACCAGATTCACCTCCTAAGATTTTTGACTTACGAGTCTATCTTCACCATTAAGACCGACATAAGAACCGTGTGGACATCATTTCCTAGCACAGTCCAATTTGGTGCATTGTGCTTTAAGATTCTGTAAGATTTTTTCATGAACTAAATATATCAGACTGGCCTTCCTCATGTAACATGCATTACCTTCACAGATAGTATAAAACCCGTTATTGTGACCACTGGCTGCTGCTAACTATGCACATAGAAAACTTTCAGTACAAGCATCATAAATTTGGCAAATGCATATCACGAAACTCAGTAATGTAATTAATTAGATAACATGCCAAAGATTTTAACTCACTATTCAAAATAATTATATATATGATGCACATTGATTCTTTTTTTTTTTTTTTTTTGAAAAGTATTCAAAACGGATCATAACCTATATAATAAAACATAACATTAATATGCATTATCAGATAGTGATAGAAGGCAACACCACAGCAGGACTGTAATGTGTAGGATAGAACTGTCACCATTTTGGACAATGTATGTATAATCAATTAAACTTTGTCAAATAAACTCACACAGGGAGAAATAAGCCCATGCACCAGTACACATTGGCAAGGGGAGCAAAAGGCAGAAACCAGCTGGGAAGCAGCTTTGCAGAGAAGGACCTGGGGGTCCTGGCAGGCAACAAGTTGACCATGGGCCAGCAATGCATCCCCATGGCAAAGAAAGCTAACAGCATTCTGGGCTGCATTAGGCGGAGCATTGCCAGCAGGTCAAGGGAGCTGATCCTTCACCTCTGCTTCGCACTGGTGAGGCCACAGCTGGAGCACTGTGACCGGTGCTGAGCTCCCCAGCACAAGAGAGACATGGACCTCTTGGAGGAAGTGCAGCAAAGGGACACAAAGGTGGGGATGATGAAGGCACCGGAGCATCTGTCATATGAGGAGAGGCTGAGAGAGCTGGGACTGTTCAGCCTGCAGATGAGAAGGCTGGGGGGTGGGGGATCTGATCAACATGTATAAATATCTGACTCAACAGGACACGGTCCTGGGCAACCTGCTTTAGGTGTGGCTGGCCCTGCTTCAGCAGGGAGGTTGGACTACATGATCTGCAGAGGTCCCTTCCAACCTCAACTCTTCTGTGATTCTGTGAATTGAAGTTTAAAAATGGTAATATTCAATTTTTAAAGCCATTTCAAACACAATAAATAAATAAACAATATTAAGTGTCAAGTCTGAGTAGCACTGAAGCCTAGCAATTCTCTCTGTAGGTTGCTTCAATTTACATTATCATGTCTGTTCTATAATATTCATTCTTAGACTTTTGCTTTATAGCAAGTGTCATATCCATGAAAGCAACAAAGTTCTATGTTGTTGGGTTTGAGAATAAATACGAATTTAGCTAAGGTAGGACTGTGCAGTTTCTGTTGTGGTACACTCTTACAACCAATGATCTAACATACAGTGTATACAGTGTTCCATGCTATTTTGGAAGTCCGAGCTGGTAGATCAATTAACTGTTCATTGTACATAGCTTTCGGAAATAAAAAGGAAAAAGTGGTTTAATAAATTGACAATGACATATTACAAACTTTTCAATTGATTCAATACTCAACTATTTAAAAAAGAAAGGGGGAAAAGTACTGTAATGCAGTAAGACAAAAAAAAGTTTAAAAGAACCTTAAAATCAAATATATTGATTTTGTAGGCTTTTCCCAGGTAGAAATGGCCTTGCTATTATTTCCAGGACAGGTTTATTAAAGGAAATTCTCGAGCATGTATTTTTAAGTCCATCGTTTGTTCAGTGCAGAAGTTTTAGTTTGGTAGATTGAAAGGCTATTAAAATTTGTTTGTCTAAGTTCCTTTTCAAATGAGGCTGCTTTTTGAGTTGGAACAGAGACTTCTGTTTTAGTGTCATTCTTGCAAGAAAATCTAGCACTTTTTTCCACCACTCTTTGTCAGCATGTTTAGGGTTTTTTTCCTAATAAGTATCGTTACTGCTCTCCTTTGGAATATATATTTTTTTCTTCTCTAACTCTGGAAGTAAGGTTCTGTGTATATCATCTATTTATGCATGAAACCAAAGTACAGTTATTTAGCCATGTGGCCAGGGAAGCATGGGGTGTTCTCCACACCTATTGAATATCCTAACATCAGCTCTACAATTTTCTATATCCCTGACTTTCTCTGTAGAAGGTCTTCTGACCTTTCCCCCAGTGTTGTAATTCCAAAGCTACTATACCAAGAGGCTCTCTGACTTCCTCCTTACTTATGCCTCTTTTCAGTGTGGTTTTTTTTCCTCCCTCAATATAAGTTGACAGTGTTATGAAACACATGGGGGACAGTAATAGACTATGAAACA
Organism: Dromaius novaehollandiae; assembly: GCF_036370855.1. Taxonomy (NCBI): domain Eukaryota; kingdom Metazoa; phylum Chordata; class Aves; order Casuariiformes; family Dromaiidae; genus Dromaius; species Dromaius novaehollandiae. The sequence goes on from NC_088100.1 coordinate 25,085,163, forward strand.
GCAAATACAATATGAGACAACAAAGCAATCCTGGAAAACTTTTCCAGTCTTTTCTGAAAGAACAAGAAAAAGAACAAATAGCATGTATCTTTGGAAAGCCATAGAGATATGGAAATAGGAGAAGGAAATACATTCTCCCTGCTTCTTACCTTCCTCTGTCCCCTTCTTTCTTTTGATTTGAATGAGCTGCTTTCTGAATCGTTGCTGTCAAGTTTTGACTACCATGTGTGTTGCTGGCCCATGAAAGCTGACCAGCTGAATCACGAAATGATAAAACCATTACCTTTTAAGTGAAATAAGCAGTGTGAGCTTTTTGACATTGAAGACCTCTAGGTGATCTTTGCAATATAGCTGATGATCATGACACCTGCGAAAATGGATTTTCTCCCCTTTGTAGGGGAAGAAAAGTCATTGTTAGATTGAGCTTCTGGCTAGTACTTTCAGCAAAAGTTAGGAAGTTAATTTTCACAATTTTATAATTGATTTCAAATCTAGATGCCTAATTCATGCTAAAATTAGTAGGAGTTGGGCCACCACTGACCTTAAAACCTTCAGCATCTGGTAGAAAGTGTTTTTTTTTACCTTGACCTTTCTAACCAAAGTACATTGCAATACAGAAAAACATTTTAACAAAACAGAACATTATATTGCATATAGTTGTCCTGAGGGGTTTGAAGTAAATAAGGGAAAAATGTGTAGACATTTTGCAATAAGCAATAGCATGCCTATTGCTTATTTGAAGACACTTGCAAATTAGTGTAAGGAGTGTAGTAAGAAAATTTAGATGGAATAAAATAGTCATTCAACAACTTCTTCAGTTCAGTGAAAGCTACCATTTACACCTTGATTTTCCATCATTGACCACTACTGTCTGATTTTAGGTCTTCTTTCTGTGCTACAGTGAGTATGTGACCAGAGAGGGGTTGATAGTGAAATATGATATATCCAACAAAATGAAACAAACTCTCCATGTTTGAAAGCAAAGGATAACTATGTTTAAGGTGCTGTGTTTACAAGTTGGCTATGTTGCAAATAAATACAGAGCTGAGATTCAGAAAGAGTATTGGAAAGTTAATGTAAATAATCTGACAGATGCCCCCTGAGAATGTGTATTCACAGAATCACAGAGGAGTTGAGGTTGGAAGGGACCTCTGGAGATCATGTAGTCCAACCCCCCTGCTGAAGCAGGGCCAGCTACACCTAAAGCAGGTTGCCCAGAACCGTGTCCTGTTGAGTTCTACATATCTCCAAGAATGGAGACTTGACAACCTCCCTGGGCAACCCATTCCAGTGTTCAACTGCCCTCACTCTGAAGATGTGTTTTCTTGTGTTCAAGTGGAATTTGCTGTGTTTCAGTTTGTGTCCATTGCCTCTCGTCCTGTCTCTGGGCACCACTGAGCAGTGTCTGGCTCCATCTTATTTGCACCCTCCCTTCAGATATTTATACACGTTGATCAGATCCCCCACCCCCCAGCCTTCTCATCTGCAGGCTGAACAGTCCCAGCTCTCTCAGCCTCTCCTCATATGACAGATGCTCCGGTGCCTTCATCATCCCCACCTTTGTGTCCCTTTGCTGCACTTCCTCCAAGAGGTCCATGTCTCTCTTGTGCTGGGGAGCTCAGCACCGGTCACAGTGCTCCAGCTGTGGCCTCACCAGTGCGAAGCAGAGGTGAAGGATCAGCTCCCTTGACCTGCTGGCAATGCTCCGCCTAATGCAGCCCAGAATGCTGTTAGCTTTCTTTGCCATGGGGATGCATTGCTGGCCCATGGTCAACTTGTTGCCTGCCAGGACCCCCAGGTCCTTCTCTGCAAAGCTGCTTCCCAGCTGGTTTCCGCCTTTTGCTCCCCTTGCCAGTGTGAACTTGTGTTTGGGGTTTTCCTTTCCCCTGGGCACAGGACTTGGTGTTTCCCTTTGTTGAACTTCACAAGGCTCCTGCCTGACAATTTCTCCAGCCTGTGGAGGTCCCTCTGAATTGCCATCTGGTCTATCAACCACTCTTTCTAGTTTTATATCATCTGCCATCTTGCCGAGGGTGCATTTATTCCCATAATCCAGGTCATTAATGTTCAACAGTATTCACCCCAGTACTGACCCCACCACTAGTGACTGCCCCACAACAAAGTTGATAATGAGTCAATTCATAGCACATAAAATTTCTGTGCGAGTCCTATAGGTGCAGAAAGGTGCTCTCAATTTGTGAGGCATTATGCACAACTTATGACAGGCAAATCCACAACAGGTGCTATTTACAGTGAGGCAGTACAAAGACTTCTTAACAAACTGAACTGGGTTGTGACCTAAAATAGTCAAGAGGTACCACAAGATACTGAAGGAATAATATAAGATTTGGGGTACTTATACTCCTGCAGGAGGGCCCTACAAATATCCTTTGACAGAGCTTTAATATTTGCACTCTTTTGTCCCTCACTGTGCTGAAGCTGAACTTCAGAAGAGAGACTAAATACTGTCAAAAGTGTTAGGGGTAAGTTGATACTTACATATATATATATATGTGTATGTACACACACACACACATGCACAAACATACACACACATATATATGTATATACACACACGTATATATATTCATGTATATATATGTATATACACACATACATATCAATATAAACTTTGGGGGAGGAGGTAAAGGGAAGGCTGGTGCAGCTATGGCAATGGCACAGCTCCAGTAATTTTAACAGAATTGTATTACTGGTATCTGCTGAGGCAACAGCACTTGCAAAAGCACTGTCATTCAGACAGACCTTAAGGCTACAAGAATAATGGTGTTTTGAGTGGCTAATCTAAAAATACATTTTACTCCTTCTCAGAAATGAAAGTCCTTTTTCTTTAATCAATTTACTGTTCAGATAAATATAACAAAATTATTCTATTTCCATGTCAAGGCAATTTTTTAAAAGGATAATCTACACCTGGACCTGAATACTAAGTTCTGAATACTTACAAACCTTCCTTGACACCTAAAATAATTATTTCAATTAAAAAATAGCAAAGTTGAATGCTTAAGCTTGATAGAAGTCATGGCATTTCACTACAAGTTTTGAAGAAGCTACAAATTTATTTATTACAATTTATTTCATTCATGTCCTTAATCACACCTCCTTTTTAAACAACATAAATTAGTTGTAGAAAGATCAAAATGGGAACGCTTATCTATTTCAATTTTGTCAAATTACCCATTGAAATATGTAGTTAGCACCTATTGACAGCTCTAGGAACAAATCATGCTTTCACTATATCCTTTTGCATAATATTAGCCACATTGGTTTACAATTTTATTCTTATTAGTATTACTCTTGGCTGTCATTCTAATTTAATTACTCTTTCTTCATCATACTGACAATTTACTTCTAAAGATAGAGTGAATGAAAGTCATGCAGGCAAACTGTCGCCGTTCACCAGCATGAGGAATACTGTTAATTTATAGCATTTGTATCCATTTGTGCCTAAAGGCTCTTTACAATATCAGTTTAATGCAAGTGGATCAGTTGACATAATCAGATACTCAAAGGGGAAAAGAGTGCAAACTGCAGAAGTTCTTCGCATGGCTCACTGTCATGACTTCTTTATCTCTTTTACTTGAATTTGCAAAATAAAAATGGGAGCTTAAATAAAATCTGCTCCAGAACTCATGTATGAACTTACTGCACACTTATTGTGCAATTCTGCACAATATAGTCTGGCTAAAACACTCATCATAGCTTTAACTTATAAACAACTGGATCAGATTCTCTGATGGTAGAAAAAGATTTTCTCAGGTCAGCGGAGCTGCTGTAAATAAACTTACAAGAAAAAATACTAATCAAGCATTTGTACTAAAAAAAGTCCAAGATAAGCTCTCTACTGCACCTCTACTTACCACCTTAACCTCTTTTTCCCCCTCGGTGATTAAGAAACAGCCTAAGCTTTTTTTAATTATAAGAATTATTTTCCCTATATGATTTCTACTGTTTTTCTGGGTTTCAGGAGCTTTCTAAAAATTTTTTCCCCTCTCTTTTTGCCCCCCAAACTTCATCTAACTATTAAATGGTAAAATGGCATAGCCTATACTTTAGCAGGAAGAGGCTAAAAGAACTGGGTTTGTTAAAAACAGAAGACAAAAGAACCCTACAGGACAAAAGCCTAAAACTACCTAGTGGGAGGGTGTAGAGAAGACAGACTCTTCTCAGAGCCATGCAGGGAGACGAGAGGCAGTGGGCACACGCTGGAACATGGGAAAGTCTGACCAGTTACAAGGAAAACTTTTTTCACCATGAAAAAGTGATGGTCAAACACTAGAACAAATTTTCCAGAAAGACTGTGGAATTTCCATTTTGGGAGATATCCAAACTCAGCTGGACGAAGCCCTGAGCAACCTGCTTCAATCGAACCTGCTTTGAGCAGCAGGTTGGAGTAGAGACCTCCAGAGGTCATCCCACATGGTTCTGTGATTAGTAATCTCACATGATCTTAAACTGCGTGTCACTATCAGAATGAGCATGTGAATTGAAATATGAAATGGTTATGAATACACACACACAAGGTTACTAAATTCAAGTGAGAACTGTATTCAGTTTGGTCTGGCATAAGAATGGAGTATAACATACCCACTCAAACAACGAACAATAGACAACAATAGAGCTGGTTACAAAGATTCAACTGAAAGCACTTCTTACATGTCAATTAATTACTGTTTTGTGTTAAATCATACAGTTGTTGACTGAATAGATTCCTTTATAGCACTCCCTGCCATTTATTTTTAGTTTTCCAAAAAGAAGAAAACTGTCTTTTGCACTCCTTGTTTAGCATGCTAATAGCCCCCACGGAGTTTCATCTTATTCCCACAAGGGATGCAAGAGCTTTAGTTACAAAGATAATAAAATTCATTCTTGAGCTTCATCACACACAGGACAAAATAAAATAGAAGTACCTTGCTTAAGTACCTTTCAGTTAATTTATCCCAAACTACCAGCAATTCCAAATTGTGAAACAAAAAGGAGCTAAGAATACTGTGCCAATTCTTACTAATCTTATTTGGACATAGGTAAATAAAACTACTTTGTACAATGTATTCCACTCATTCCTTACAAAATGTGTGTGGGGACATAATAAAAATAAAAACATCTAAAAAACAATTCTGTAAACATTAAGGTAACTAGTTATGAGCTTTATTCATAGACCTATGTTTTCACTTTAAAATGAATATAACATTTAAGATCATCAACCAAGGATGAGAGATTTTACAAACCCTATGAAACACCACCTCCAAATGTCTTCCAGTATTATCAGATATCATAGTTGCTTGACTTTGAAGCCAGGTGGTTCACTATTTTTATTAGCAGGAAAATAAATGACAGTTGGATAAAGGACTAAAAAAACTATTCCAGCCTGATTTTCTTTAGAAATGAAAAAATTCCTACATGGTCAAGCTCTGATTAGCAAAAGTGCTAATGCTACTTGGCTTCCATCCATTTCTTCTTCAATGAGACTCATTAAGAGTCTTTTTTCACTGTTTCGAACTTGGCATCTTTTCCAAATTTTAACTTTCGGTTCAAGGAAGGCTGGAAGAACCAACACAGAGTCACTAAGGACAAATCATGTCTCACCAACCTGACTCCCTCCTGTGGAGAGAAGACTGGCTTAGCAGACTAGTGGTGAAGAGTGGCTCTTGTTTACCAACAACTTCAGCAAAGCCCTTGTCATGGTCTTCCACAGTAGACTAGTGACAGAGCCACTGAAATATGGAATGGGTAAGTGGACTATAAGGTAGGGGGACCACCAAGTTCAGAGGGTTGCAGTCAAGTTCACCTGGCAGCAGGTTACTAGTTGCATTCTTACATTATAGACAGTGGAACTGATACCGTGTGATATCTTTTATTCCAATGGGAGAATGAGCTCTTGTCAGGTTTGTGGATGATACCAAATTGGGGAACAGTCAATACACCAGAGGGCAGGGCTGTTATTTCTCCAGGCTTTTTCTCCCTCTGAAACATGTCAACACAACAAAGGCAAATGCAAAATTCTGCACCCAGGATGCAAGTGTGCAGGGTGGGACCAGCTGGGTGGAAAACAGGTTGGCAGAAATGGGCCTGGGGGTTCTGGCGGACAAGTTGAACATAAGCCAGCAATGTGCTCTGGCAGCAAAGACAGAAAATCATACTCCAGCTGCAGAAGAGTAAAAGGGCAACCAGCAGGATGAGGGGAATGATCCTTCCCTTTATTTTGCACTTGTGAGACCACAGCTGGAGTACTGCGCCCAGTTTGGGGCTCCCACTACAAGAGGGACACACTGGAGCAGGCTCAGCAGAGAGCCACCAGGATGGCCAGGGGCTACAGCACTTCACCTCTGGGAGAGGCTGAGCGAGATGGGCTTTTGCAGTCTGGAGAAGAGATGGCTTTGGGCTGGTGGAATCTTAACCCTGTCCTCAACCACCTAATGGGGAAGCGTAACGAAGACAGAAACAGACTCTTCCCAGAGGTGCATGGTGATAGGATGACAGGCAAGAGGCACAAGTTGCAATGAAGGAAACTGCAGCTAGAACATAAGAATTCTTTTTTTTTTCCCCCTCCCACCATGCCAGTAGTCAAGGGTTGAAGCAAGCTACCCAGAGAGACTGTGAAATCTCCATCCTTGGAGATACTCAGAATGCGTCTGGACAAGGCCCTGCTTTGAGCAGAGGTATTGAATCAAACGACCTTCAGAGATCCTTTCAAACCAAAATTATTCTCATTCTCTATCTTAAAAAAATTTGCTGATGAACAGGCCCGTTTTGAATCACTGGCTGCTAGTGCTAGTTACAGCGATCATTTTTCTTTTTTTCTATTTTTTATGATCCTGAGTTTCAAGTTTACTCCTGACTGATTATATGCTTCTGGGACAGAGATTATGCAAGCACAGACAGAATGGTAATATCTAATGTAATATGGAGTACTGGCCCACAGTTAGGGCCCTGGGTTCTATAGAAATAATAATAAAATAATTTTATGTTGAGTTCTGAGATTTAAAAAGCCCTCAGTATAATAAAGATAAGGCAAAACCACATAACAAGAAAAATAATAATTAAAAGAAATGCCTCCCACAGGAAGTGTAATTCAACAATTACTCTGTATTGGCACTATCACTAAATTAATTTTTACTCTATCTCATAGTTCTTTTTGATATTTAAGAAAGGCTTCTGGGAACACTCAATTTCTAGCCTCAATTTTAGCTTCATTTGTTTCTCTCTCTCTCACACACACTTACACACACATAAATGTGTATATGAAGCACATTAGATTAACCAAGAAATCTTCAGCTTGAATGCCTCCATTTTTTTTTTAGTTTTTCTCTTAATAAAAGATCCCAGAAGTTCTCCAAAACCTCATCCAGCAGCTGGCATGTCAAAATACAGATCTCATAGAAGAGATAGATCTAAGTGGACTAAATATCCAGTTGTGAAAAAGAGGAGAAATATATGTAAAATTTTCACCTTTATTCCCCCAGATATGAATACGGATATTTTCCCTCAATGTCATACTGTTTCAAGATCATGAAAAATTCAGCACATGATATAACTATTTAACATTTTCAGTTTTATATCTGGGAAAATATATTAGGCAAATTATTGCATACTATCTTGTTTAGACCATTTTGTAAATTCACCGAACATTATATGTTAGTTAACACAAAACACAAATATTCCCCCAAAGTCATTTAATTTTCAGAAGGCATGTTCCATTCATGTAAAGTTTGTTGAAGTTTTGGAACTACCATCTATTTTTCCTCCATGAAACCTGGTATACCTGGAAGTATACCTGAAGGTATTTTCAGAAAAGCTCCAGTTAGATTCAGATATCAGAACAAGAGTCCTGATTTTCAAAAGATAACAGATACTGAACTCCTTTGCAATTGTTATCACTAGCATCACTGTTGTAGATGCTGGAACTCTGAGTCTGGGCCTCAGTTACAGGTTATTGAACACCAGCCCTGCATATTTTCAAACTAAAAAATGGCCAGTGCTTATTGTATGTGTGTGTGTGTGAGAGAGAGAGAATAATTAGACTAATTAACTCCAATTAATTAACTCAAATAAATTAGAGTTTCTTTATGGAACAGAAAAAAACAGCACTTTATGACAAAAGTTTGCTGCCAGTCAGCAAGTCAAAGGTTATTCCCAACTTTAAGCAAGTACTATATTTAAATCAAACCAGACATTCAGGACTATACTGGGTTACTAGAACCCCAAATTCTAGTAATTACTCAAAAGCGGAGTTTTGGATAGCAGAGGGAAATTATTTTACATTTGTATGATCGAAAGTTCTTGAATCTTTCCATTTGCTATAGAAAGTTTATTTTCATCCTGAAGAGTAATTTCTGAATAATCCCATTGAACAGATATATTGAGTATTGGGTCAAAGTAAGCCTCACATTCCTTATACTTGTAATATCCGAAAGATGAATGATCCAAAAGATCATCATCATAAAGCCAATGTAAAGAAAGCAATAACGTGAAGTTTGTTTTCTTCCAATTTTTCAAGAAGTTTTTAAATACAGTCCAGTTTACATATTTTTCAAATATTAAAAACACAATTTGAAATATTTTAGCTATAAATCCTTAATGAAGTGTCTTATAACATACAGTAGCACTATATCTACTAATCAAAGAGTAATACCAAACTTTTGTGATTATTGGCACGTGTGCACTTGCACACACCCATGCACACAGACACACAATTAACCTTGACAGCTTTAGTCTTCAAGTTATCTAACACTAGATGATTCACATCCTTCTTAAAAATTATTTCATCAAAATTTAATGGATTTCATTTTGGTTCACACAGGAGCTCACTATAGAACACAGAAATGAAAACATACAGAGTACAGGTTCATGTAGCACCTGATAACAAAGTCATATTTATGTTCCAAGCCCCCAAATGTTACATTTCAAGAATATACATGGGACAGAAATTTACATACTGAAGCATTAACAGCATGACCCACTACTTGTCTACTACCAATTTTTTTATTCAGCTTAATTTTCTTGGGCCTAGCAGATTTTTTCCTAAAAATAAAAACAAAAAATCCACCTTTATAGGTTTACAGTGACAAAGTTGTTTCTTTAGCTGAACAAGTAGAAACGTGTATTTTCATATAATCTAAAGGTAAGATGAAGTCTATTCTATCTGTAGATGAAATCTATGTATTTGTGCACTCATAAATCATTGCAATATTTTCCAAATAAAACACTTGGATGACATCACTTCTGAAATCTGCAGCTTTCTTGTTTTACTAGCATTTACCCAACTGTGTCTGTCAGTCTCTAAGGATGCACAAAATTGTATTGGATTGCACAGCTATGAAAATCATTTGGGAGTATGCAACAACTTTAACACTCTAATACATTTCCCACATTGAGATTGATATCTTAATTTTCTTGTGCAGGTAATAATGAAAGATTGATGGATTTTATTTTTAGTGTGTTTACTTTTATAATAAAGTATATAATAAATGTCTTGCCGTTGGTTATGAGACTATAAAATCAATATTGTACAAACAATGCTAGAGAACTCTCAAGTGCAAAGGCAATTTGAAGTTAAAGCTAAAACTTTCTATTTCCTCACACTTACTTCGTCTGAGATAAACCACGCTGTTTGCCAGATGAGCTGAGATCAGTAAGCAATATTCCTTCATTTTAGCTTTCTCTTTTTGAAAAAGGAGGAAAGCAAAGAATGAGCTGAGCATGACAATCCAGGGAGAGGCTATAAAAAGCACCTGGGACTATGAAAAATTTATAAATGGAAACATTACCTGCTACCAGAGATCAAAAGTCATTAGTCATATTCTTAAAAATACTAAATTCATGCTTTCCCCCTCATTTTTAAAAAGTTACAGTGTTCAATGATCTGTCTTTTAATTTGTCAGCATGATCATTACAAATGCATGCAACATCTGCTGCCTACTTTTTTCATTCTGAGAAAGATCATTTTGACCTTTTGGCAATGAAGGAATTCCTACTTTCACAAGTAAAACTGGAAAGAAGTAAAGTGAGATTAAATGCCCATTCAGATTCTATGTGGTGGCTCCTTTACAGTCATATCTGAGAGAAGACACTGAATTAAGAAATAAAGAAAATAAAATATTCAGATATTACTTGCTATTCTTTTCAGTTGTATTCCAGTTCTCTTTGTTTATTCGATTGCATTCTGCTCAAAAACTCCTATATGTGTCCTTGATGGATTCATGACTTGAAAGTATGCAAGAGTGATGCAACTTTAGAATCTAAGGACTGAGTAGTTAATGACAAGAAGTAATGGAAAACAATAAAATACAGGATTGTTTACTGAAGATTGATGTACTCAATTGAGTCAATATACTCTTTAATCAGACAACTTTTGAGGATCTCATTAAACAAATGACCTACATTCATGAAAAGCAAAGACATCCATGGTTGAAATCTCATAGGATATAGAGGTAAAAAAGTCTCTGTGTTGAACAAGGTGCTTATCAAAGAGGAAGATAAGTACAAGGAACTGCTAAGACCTCATCTGGAGGTCTGCATACAAATCTGATTATCCTTGTTCAAACAAGTAATTCAATCTGAAGCAGGTGCACAGCAGAGCTACTGAAGTTACCAAGACTGGAGAGCTTTTAAGAGGATATTGGAAAACTGACAGCTTTAACTGGAGAAATGAAGACTAAAATGCAGTCACTACAAAGACACTGGAAGGCAAACACCAGGTCACAGGAATCATTACGTAAGCTGAAGGCAGGATTGGGACAAAAGTAAAAGTGTATGAACTAATCACAATTACAAACAGGATGAAAATGAGAAGCATTCTAACCATTAAATACGAAATTATGGAACAGTTTTCATACTGTATGGAAGGAGGAGATGGGGCAGGAGTATGACTAGTTAGAAGTTAAACTTAATTTATAAAATTGTTTTAAATAAAAATGACTCCCTGTCATTTCAAGACTCATCTAGGAGTGCAGAGGCTTCCTCCCCTAGCTCACACAATTGGAGACAGGTCTGAGACACTACCAGTCACACGCTTCCTGGCCGGTCAGCTTGTCGCTACATTGAATTTTGGCTCTGGTAGTTCTTTTCATCTGAAGTGTCTTAAAATTATTTTGACATAGAATGAGAAAATTGACTTATCATTTTATATGAAAAAGCACACCTTTATTTGAGACATAAGACAGGAACATATCAAGATATTTCTATCTTGATGTATTTACATGATTAAACAAAATATATTGCATAATCAAGGTTTTTATATTCTTGTCACTATTACAAAAGCACTAGAGCATTTAAGTACTTACACGCATCTTACTCAAGTTTATTCAACTAGCAACCTGAAGTCTAATTTTTTTCTAGTATTTCTTCTTCCCTGAAACCCCTCGAAAGAGGGAGCAATCTGACTCATCCTTAGAAGTATATTACCAAAAAAGCATATGCTTAATAAGGGCAAGACGTGTTGATCACTGAATGTTTACTGAAACTATACAGATGAATTGTGAACAAAAACAGTTTGAGACATTTCACAAACATCATCTTTTTGCTCCCAACATTCTCTGCAACAATGATTGCTACTAAATCAAATTGGACTTTGAACCATTAAGACCGGCCATAGTAGGTTAAGAACAGTAGTTTTAAAGGGACAAGGCATGAGCTTATTCTTTTTCATGTTTTAGGATTATAACAATGGTTAAATACTATGGACGATAGCATTACAGTTATCAAGTCCCAGCAGCTCTTGTCCTTTGTTTCCAGCAGAAACAGTGTAGTGTTCCTGCCCTAATTCAATGCTTTTTTTTTTTTTTTTAAGAATTCCTAGTAATAATAAAAATCCAGCAGTATGTTTTTCAACTTACTGGTCTTCAAAATGGCACCAGAAAATTATTTCTATTATGAGGGCTTCCATCTATTTAGTATTTGCAGGCTCCTACTTCAACAGATGTATCAGATAATTTACTGCCTGCTTCAGGAATATGGAAAAACAGTGGCATAAGGACAGAAAAAGTGTTCACTGTCTCCAAAACTTCGGCTATAGGAGACTAATTATGTTCTTTACATAGCTTGCTACCTGGGAAGTCCTCAGGTAACATACAGTTCAGTGCACTGTGTTTCACGGGCCTAAGTGAAAAGGAGAAAATAGTATTTTGCCCTGTGCGCCTATGAATTCTGTGAAAGCGGCTTTCAGCTAAGCTATGTCAATTTTGACAAAAACATCAATTTTAATGTGAACTTTGGTGAGGTGAGTTTGTAAATTCTCATGAGTGAGCTGACTCTGTAGGGAAGAAAGGACCCCAGCCTGCGTCACTGGCATGTCAGCCTCTCACAGCACGCAATGCTCAGGCAAGGGGAGGAGGACAAACCGCTCTTTAAAAGAACACATCCTGTCACCAACCTTTTGTTTACAACACAACAATCTGAATTTCCGCAGGGTATGAAATTTCAGCAATTTTCTTTGAAACCGCAGAACCGACAGATTGCATGTGGCACAGGCTAAACAATCTAACCACGCGATGGTGAACACACACGCTTTGTAGCACCCCTGCTAGAACAAACACCCAACGCTGACCTTTGCATAGTATCTGCAGTATTTTCCTGACACTGCATTTGTCATGTATGTATGCATTTTTCCCTTGTTTTGTCTGACTTACTGTTTTAAGTACCATTTCAATATTGATTACTGTAAATGGCATTCAGGCTTTGTATAGTACATCTACACTACATTTAATGCACACAGAAAACTGACCTCTCAGAAAAAAGAAAGTTTTTAAGCAGGACCATGCTCAACACCATGTTTTTTTCTGAAGAGTTTTACAAATATGTCTTCTTAAGACACTGCAGTGGTATGTGTATCCTAAACACTGGGCTCTGACTTACATGGGCAGGATGCAGCAAGAGGGAAGAGAACAACATTTATTTCTCTCTCTGGTTGACATTACTCGCTATGTCTAGATGAATGAAAACATGACAAAAAGTCAAAATTTGAAAAGCTGGCAAAAGCCAAGATGATGAATTTCTTGCGTGATGACTGGTACCCTCACCTGGTAGGTGGCATTCCATAATTTTAGTTCCTTTCCTGACACATTGTTGCTTAAAACAACTCCAGAGTACTCACATTCAGAAAAGTGGAAAACCTAAGTTCAAATCACTCAAAACTTAAAAGTATACATTGATAAAATGCCAAATTTCAGGCTAGCAGTTTGATCATAGACCTTCTGCCTGTCAGGAGGCTTCCTTAATCATTACAGCTATATGTTTTCCACTACCCTGAGGGAAGCAGCAATACCTGTGTAAGCTATTCCTTTCTCTCCCGCTTATTCCCCATGCTTCACTATGCTAATCCTCTTGGTTTTTCTAGTACAGCGGTTTTATATGACCAATTCATGAACAAGATCAGAGAACTGACCTGGCTTTGAATAGAGGTAAAAAAAACCCTCAGACAACATATAAACGCATTTTTGGCAGGATCTTTAAATTGGAACAGTTTACATCCCAGCTTTAGGGAATATATATATATATGTATTTATATATATACACATACACACACACACTCAATTGTGCAAGTTACTCTTTAGGTGCAGTGTGAGAGTAAGAATGAAGAGCAGCAGGAAGAAAACAGTTTAATATATCAAAAGGAACAGCATTATGAAACCATGATCTAAAGCTTCTTAATGACATCTGCTTTGTATAAAATAAGTCTTAGCTTCATATTTGGAACAAATACCTGGTAAAGGACTCTTGCACAAATATCAGAATACCAATTAAATCTTTGTTTATACAGGGTGGAAAGAAAAGAAGGAGAACATGACCAGTACAGAATGCACCATTCATGCAGGTGGTGGAAGATGTAGCCTGCATTTTCAGCAAGCTGAGGAAGCAACAGAAATGCCCATATTCTCAAGGTAAGCACTGAATAATAAAAAGACAAACTGGCATCTCCAGAATTTAGTCCCCTTGATAAAATATTAAAGCATTCTATAACCAAGTTCATCACAGACTGTCTCTGTATCAATATATTATAATGTACCTTTTTTTCCAGGATGCCATGGATATACATTCAAGATCAAGGAAAAAGGCATAGAGTTAAAGCACTGTTTGAGTAAATTTTTATCTATCTGAATATTTACATAATTTTCCCTGTGGTAAAAGTAGTTAAAAAGGAAACTGGGATGACATCATATCAACATTAAAACTAATAATGATTGTTGGCTTGGATTTTTTTTTTTTTTTTTTAATGAAAGAAGAAGGAGAAACAGAACGTAAGAACAGCAAAACCCCTATAACAGCAAAACTCCTATTTTTTAAAAACCTTTCTGGTAAAGTCATGTAAATTCTACAATTCCTGAAACATCTACACATGCAACTTGACATAATTTTAATTGTTGTTTGAAGCATTCTAATTAATCAGAAAAAGAGAATTTTAGGGGTTAGATAAATACATAAGCTTAAAACTGCTGTATTTTTCTAAAATGATCATCTCTAGAAGATAAAATGGTACCTTTAGAGCTTCTGGAATCTGTCATAAGAACATATTTTGCACATACTACTTATCTGACAAAATATGATGTTTACAGAAAAAGGATCTGTGGTGCATCATGCAAAACTTAAGAGTTTCTTTTTTATTATTCAATTTTGACATGAGAAACTTAAGGTAAACTCCTAAAAACCTTAAGGTGAATCATGCTAATCTGATGTCTCTGTACGTTCATTAAGCATGAGCACACGGCTAAAAGTCCTACTGTATTGATAGGATAAGGATATGGAAGTCTAGAGAAGAACAGTGGCTTAAATCCATTGCAAACCTGAATTAAAACAGTACATTGCCTGTTTTAAGTTTTTAGTCCTGTTTCCGTTTTATATTAAAAGAAAACAAGGAACAAAGTTGAAGGATATCCCTTTGATCGTATATGAGACCGAGAAAAGGGAAACAAAAATCTCAGAATTTTTGAAAATAAAAATTCCTAGGCTCATTCTCAGGGAACACGATTCATGTTTAAACATAGCTATTATCATATAGAAGCCACAGAAACCAAATAAATGTGTGTATAGATATGTCAGGATAAACACTTGCTTGAAAATATAGGTAGTAGCCTTTTATTGCAGTAACACTGAGGGAGCAGAGAGGTTAAATCATGAAGACATATGAAATATTTTCAAAACTAAGTGATTTAGGGTGTATCTATGCCACACAATGGAGCAGAGTGCAAAGAGCCTCAAACTAACTAGTACTTTCACACAATACAATGAAGTATGTAGACAATAGAGTCCTGAAAGCACCATAGCCATATTAGTGTAGTGCTTCCCTCTAGCAAATAAGCCAGCTTAGCCTAGAGCTTCTCTAGCTCCAGCTATTCTCCTAGCGCTGCAAGTTGGCTCACAGCCGCTAGCCCTCGGTTCTGCACTGCACCTCGCAGAGCAGTGTGAACCCAGCTCTAAACAATCTCCATTTCTGTGCAAGCCAGCTCTTTGCACAGATGCCACTTTTTAAAATGTAGTCATATAGCAAAACATAAGCTATGGGTGCACTCAATTGTGTATTTTTTAATAAATAAAGCTGAAAGAATAAGTAGAAACACAAGAGGAGGTACAACTGTCAAAACTTCTGACAAGGAACTGTGATTGTTCTCAGGAGAAAGGTAAGACTGATCGTATGGAAATACATTAGTATTGTTTACAAAATAATAAAGTTGTAAGGAATTGGAGATTGGCAACAAGAGCAGACAGATTTCTCTTCCCATGAAACGTTTGGTGTAAATTCCACTCCAATTTCTGAAGTATTTTCGTCCTCAGGCTTGAATCTGATTTGCTTCAGATCTCAAAAATCCCCCATAAGGGAAGGTTTCTTAAGTTGTACTGCAACTTAACTTGTACTGCACAGCTGCTATTTCACAAGCCACCTGAATTCTGTATTAGTGTTTTTTTATATATATATGTTCAGTAATGATCTATGCCAAACAACTTATATGGGACTACCTTTCAGGACCCTTCTGATCTGAAGATTACAGTGAATTATTATCTAGATGTTTTAAGGGACTGTGGCCATGACTAACACTCATAGCCAGACACTGTTAAACAATATCCATGTCTTCTCCATCTCCGTAATTCTTTGGGACTCCAACACCACCAGTGTGGTTAAAAAAGAGAGAGAAAGAAAAAAGCAAGCTTAATTCTATTCTTTTTTTTTTTTAATGTAATATGACATTTTGTCCACTTCAGTTGTGGTTGTCTATTTTAACCCTAAGCTCAAAACAGCATATGGAACACCATAAGGTATTTTCATTCTCCTCAGTTTTATCACAATCTTGACAGCCAAATTAGTATTGTGGCTATTTGAACAATGAAGCCATCTGCGAGGCTGATGCCTTGTCAAAGGAAAAGTTTGCTTTATTACAATACTTGTTCAATGGGCAACTAAAGGAGATTGTCTGCTATTATTTATCTAAAAGATTATTTACTAGAAGTAATGGAAAAGAGATTAATACCGAAGTAGTCTCAGAATTCATTAATTCCTTGTTTGTTTCTGTACTACAGTGCTGAAAAGTGGCAAGGGTGATCCCCAAATCCAAGGAAAAAAAAAAAAAGAAAAGAAAAAAAAATCAAGAGTCCTTTCTACGCAGAACAGCAGAAGACTGTCTGTTTTACTGGGCACCATAATTAATTCTAGAGCCTTCACCTACTGTGAAGATGTACTTGAGATGTGCTGGGTACATATCTACCAAAACAAAACAGTTCCAGAGCACGTCCTATGGCTCTGACACCACCTGGCATGTTATCATTGTACCTTCCAAGCCTGCAAAACAGGATGGCTGCATCCAGATTGCCTGTTCAGAGCAGTCACTGGCCTGCATCGACTTCTGAAGCGTGCCCAAGAGTCATTTGGGAAAGTGCTACTTGACCCAAGCAAAGAGCTGTGCTGCGAATCCACCTAACAGCAGCACAGATGCTTGAGCACTAGTGCCCCAGCCTCTGTCCTGCCACTGCTTAATATACTAGCATAGATGTAGACGTCACAATGGTATTGATTGCTACTCATCCCAGACAAGGAAGAGAAAGTACATCAGCAGCTACTCTGGTAGCTAACACTAAACTTTTGGATGGCTATGTGATCACTGTCCCGTCCCTTTGCTGCCCCTCACGGAGCACTTCACACCTGTTCTGCTTTTAAATAATTCAATGATACACCCCATTTTAAATAAACAAAATCAGTTAAAAAAAAAAAAAAAGAGTATCTCAAAGGTAAGTTGGAATACATTCCATTGCAGCAATACCAGATACAATAAAACACAAGTTGTTTTTAAGAGACAGGAGTACTAAAGAGATCAGCTTTCCCTTTATAACAATTATTTTGGAAGAGAAATCAGAAAGTTATCTCCACTGCCAGCTCTGACGCAATGGGATGACACTCTCTTATACAACCCTTATATAGTCCTTACTGCTGCCATGGATTGCCTTCCTGTGGGTATGCTGGAAATATGGGAGCCAGGCCTGTAGTCAGCAGGTAGTTGAATTTCTTTGTCCCAGTCCAAGGAGCCCCCTCTTCCTCCTGTTCCTTCCCTCCCACCTCTCATGCTCCACTGAGTATTTCCAAGCATTCACAGTGCTGTGCAGGATTCGCTAGCTGGGTGCATGCAAGGTTATGTGCACACACTAAATGACTTTATCTTCTCGCCTCACCCCAGCTCCAAATCCTGTAAAGGAGGTGGGACTGCTGCTCTTCTTGGTTTCTGTGTTTTGGAAGTGTTTGCATAGAAGTAAAGAACCCTTGCACTGGGCAAGGAGAACTGGCTGATGGACCACTAAAAAGGGGGTTTTAATCATGACATGGGATGCCAATTGAAAGGCACCTATGTGCATTTGGGTGGATTAAATGAAGGTTAAGGGGCCTTTGAAAGAGCAGAGGACATCCTAAGGGCCTAAATATCAGCTGTATCATGCTGCTTACCCCAGTCACTGCTGGTTGTTTGTATAATTAACTTTTACTGCGAATTGAAAAAGATGACAGAAACACAACTGTGTATGGTGAAGCAGCTCAGCTAGGAATGAGGTTAAAGCAATCCAGAACACCCTACACCACTTAGGCATGCTCCCCCCCCCCCCCCAAAAAAAAAAAAAAACAATTAACTATATAAAAATACAGCCCCTTAGGATGTGATACTATTGTGTGAAGATGTTAGCCTGTGGAACAGCTATCTGTGCCATTTTATGGGTTTCTGTGGTTTAAAGGGCTACAGCTCTGTGCTGCACTGTCCCCAAAGGCGCTGCCTGGCTCACCAATTTGCTTCATATAAACCCTGCAAGAAAAAGTGATTTTATACATCTGCCTAATAATACCGACCTGCGAATTTTCTCCCCCAAAAGGAGTTCAGCAGTCTACCAACTGTTAAATGACAAACAAGTGAAAGCTTTATGTTCATTCAGTAATCACAGCAGCTGTTTATTGCTAAACAGGCTTTCCATTTATGAGAGCTTGTCAAGGTGCGGGTTAACATCTCCAGAGAGAAACATTCTGCCTTCATTATTCACCCACATATTTAATGTGGTTCCAAGGTTGGCTGCGAAATGCCTCCCTACTATATAAGACAATTTTTCCTCTTGTTCTTTATAAAACTGGCAAAATATTTCGAATTATTAAGTGCTACTTCTATATCTCCAATATGTGACATTTACGTGCATTAGAGATAATCATGGTTTGTGACAGTTGGGAAATTAAGTTTAGAGCTCTTTGGAATTTATTTTAGATGTTGAATGCTGAAGCAATAAAAGTATAACAACAATGCTATATGAATTACTACATATTTAATGTCTCTTCACAAAGAAGATCCCTATAGGAAGTAAATATTTGCACTAACAGCTACAAAAATAGTCTTTCTATTAAATACCTTCTACGAGAGTCATTCTCATAAAGCATAAGCAGTATGAAAGAAAAATCTGACACAAGTAGACAATAACACGTATTTTTCTTTGCTTATGTAGTCTTTGCTGACACTTCAAAATCTGAAGGAAAATTCACCATCATGAAAAGAAAATTCAAGAATTACAAACTCAGGTGTGCAATGATTTTATTGGCAAAATTAAGAAACATCAGATTTTTTTTTCCAGCTTCAGTTAGGATTTTGGGACATAGAGTTAATTTTTATTTTAAATTCTTCCCACCAAAATATTCCATCTTCTATCATGAAGTTTAAGATATTTTGAGTAACATATTTTGAGTAAACCATAGTATGGATGACCAAAGAACTCCAGAACCCGTTACACTTCACTTCTCTTTGCTCTCCCCCTCCAGCACCTACTTCAAACCTAGATTTATTCCCAGGGCAACAGGCAGGTTCTCTCAAAGTCACAGCAGCACTCTCAGATCATCAGGCACCTGCAGCTTCCAGCAGACAGCTGAGCAGACTACTGGAACGGCTCATCTGAAAATAAGGCCTTTTGAATCTTTGCAGTCTCCCCTCAGTTGCTGTTAGATGCCTAAACTTTTTCTCAAGACAATGAAGTGTAGCCTCTGTATTTAACAGGATGAGCTTTAGAAAAAGTTATCTCAAGTAGAGAGAAATGAAACTGGGATATCGCAATCCAGCGACACATTTCAATGCATGCTTATACTTAATCATAAGCATTCGGTCAAAGAATTCATGGGCAGATATTAAAATTTAACAGGATTTTCATATGTAAACCAGGTGTCTAAATCGAGCAAAGATGAATCACAGGGGATTTAAATTGTTTTATTAGAAATCAAGGGGACATTTTTCTTATAATATTTTGTTCTATTAAAAGTCTGCTATCCCTGGTGGTCTTTAATAATACTGTATGCCAAAGGTCTCCTCATGAAAGATACAAAAATACTATTGAGCAAAGTATTTCTGCTACACCCAGCTGCAAATGAAATATTTATGACCAGCTTCTCTGTCCAGTAAAGTAGTACTGGAATCAATGCACTTCAGGGTAAAGTTGTATAGTCAAAGTATTTTCTTATAAATGAATTATTTTTTCAATGAAAGTGATTTAACATCAGAGGTTTAAAGTTTCCCTGTAAGAGAATCTGGGCTTTTTCAATAAAAAAAAACTTCTTCAGAAATAAGTAGATTTAGTCATTTGCATGGACTGCAGCTCCTTCTATTGGCAACCTGACCAATAATCAAAACTCGAGATTTTACCGCAAGGGCCCTGAGAGGACCCTCCCATTTTAGAGGGAAACCACTAGCATGGCAGGAAGTTATACGATAGAAAAGCAAAGAAAAGCATTGACTGACATCCTGCATGCACCTAGGGCTCAATGCACTCATAGAGAACACTTCTAATCATTAATAACTGCATTTTTCTTCAACGCTTCCTAACCTAAACATTGTAAGAGCTGTCAGATTCAAGAAACATAAGTCCAGGTTCTGAAATAACTGTTAAAATAGTTAAAATAGTTGAACAAATTCCAGATGAGGATGGAAGACTGCAAGAAAACAGGTCTTCATCTATTCCATGCTCGGAAAGCATACTGACAGCTTCTTTGTAGCGCTGCTGAAATGGAAGCATGCAGTATCTTTGTACCTAATTGTCCCTCTCATCTATAGTCTTCCTCTCCCAAGACTAAAGCTTTCTATTTTAAAAACATCCAAGAATTTCAATCCTTACTCTACCAAATTCAGACATCAGTTCCAGTTAGCCACTATAGCTAATTTCTGAATATGAAGGCATACATCCAAAATTCTCATTTGAAGCACATATAATGTATCTAACTATCTAATCGAGTTTTGCAGAGGCAATTCAATTTGTCATTAAGTTTAGAGTATAGAAAAATAGATTCGTTTCATACTCTATTTGTAAGCATTTGCACGTGAGAATTCAAGGTGCATCTCTAACCACTGACACATGATTTAACACAATAGCTTTAGTAATTATAGACACGCTTGGAGTCAGATGTCAAACCACAGCTTTCTGAACAGGCTAAAACTCTAGTTCACTCCACAAGATGAACACTTAAAAATAATAAAAGAAAAAACTGGTAGACAAGCATAATTTAGATCATAACAGAAGACAAATATTTTTCCATATATTAAAGTGATAAAAGTGTCATTTTAGTATTAAGGAGGCAAGTATCTGGAAACTAATAGTATCTTTTACTTAACTATTGATATAGAAGGAAAACATGAGAAATGCTTAATTAAATCCTGACCTGAAAAGGGGATTTGTATTCAAAAGTTTATGCATCTTATTAATTCTGCTTTAGTTTAGTTTAATTAGAAAGTTTTAGTTTAGTTTAATTTAGTTTAATTAGAAAGTGTTATCTTGATCCACAAGTTCTGCCTTGTTTATATTCTTATACCACAAGTACAATGATGTGTCCACCATAACATGCTTGGTATTTTCATGAGCAGGCAATACACAGCTGCTATTTACCTACTTCTCGTCTTACATTTCTTTTCAGAGCATGGACACTCAATGCAGAATCAAGTCAATATGCTAAGCAGAATGTGCAAACTGCTTCATAATATGATGGTAACATTTTAATAACATCTCATTCAAGGTTTCAGTGATGTACATATACCACCATATAGATAGAACTCAGTAGAACTCAGATGGCTTTTATAAATGTAAATCAGGACTTGCCTTTATTTATATATACATATATATATATATAAAAAATCCAAATAGCCAATGGACAGCAATTCATGACATGTGGGTCCCATTGCAAGCTTTGAATCTGTAAACTATGGTGAGATAAGGAAAATCTTCTGATGGACCATTTTAAATATCAGCTGTGCAGAATCTTGGGCTAACAGATAATACAAAACGGAATACGGCTGATCACGTACCCCTTATAAACCAGAGCTGCTACCTTAGTTCTTCCTAGGCTATATATGGTACTAAGTAACCTAGGAAACTCAGAACTTCCTCTAGCACTATTTAAAGTAACCTTACTGTCTTAAAATACACTGTAAGGTTTAAAATGCATTTGATGGCTTAAACATTCACAGGAACTCAGTGTTGTAGATCACAGGAGGAAGGCTCATTTACCCACCAGCTTTACAGCTCCAAGCAAGGCAGTGCTGCATAAAAGATACTTTGTCATTCTCTTGCCCTTCATACCAGGCTGATTCCCCTGCTGTTGGGGGACAAAGACATATGAGCTTTCTCTGTGTGCAAGGCCACAGAAAATTTTATGCCAATTGAAGCCCATGGACAGTTTCCCGTTTTATTTACTGAACACTGTTTACAGGTTTTTAATTGCAGAATGTCACTTTGGTAATTACACCCAGTCTATGATATACCTGTTTAGCTAAAGTTGTGCCAGTGATTTTATTTTATTTTTTCCTCCATATCTGCTCATGCTTTAAAGTCTATTCAGGAAATTCATTTCTTCCAAGACCCCCTACCTCTTCATTTAAGTAAACAAGTAACCACAAAGACAAAACAAACAAACACACATCCCACTACCACACTCAGAGGACTTATGGCAGACCCCACACAGGTAATTTAACTTTAGCACTAATCTCGAGGTGGATTGGGATGGGGGGGGGGGGGGGGCAGGGGGGTCCTCTTTGCAGATTTATGCTGAAATTTAGTAACCCTAAAGCACTTTCTTAGAAACTAGCTTTTATTAGAATTAGGACAGAATAGGTCAGTGTGTCTACGCCAGAAGAGGAGATCTTGCACCTGCACCTCACCCACAGCCACATGTTCCTAAACCTCCTTTGAACCAGTATTAGCAGCTATCTGACCCTATATCAAGGGGGTCAGGAGTTACTGTATTTTTCATACTATTAGCTTTCTTCCAAACTGTCTGCCTGGTCGAGCTTACTGTGGGGTCAGGGAAACACTGGCAACAGCACTAGAGGAGCAGCGGGAGTGAAGGGGGGGGGGGGGGGAAACGATCATCCTTTTCAGTCATCACTAGTCATTAGATCAGATTAGCTTCAAGTCTCACCAGTTACCCATCAGTTTTATGGCTCCAAGCCATGCAACACCACTTACAAGATATTTTAGATATTCCTCCACTTTTTCAATTCCATTTCCCTTATCTTTGTCTATATTTTGTCTGCTAATTGTGTAAATTCCTCACCTCAAAAACAAATTCTTCCTACTCTCACTTACAGTACCTACCATAATGAACTACATGGAGAACACATTATGATGCCCCTTGTATGTGTAAAGTGGGATTTAGCTGAAAGTCATAATATAATGCCTAAATAGATTGATCAAATTCAGGGACAAGATGGAAGAACTTCAACAGCAGCAGAGGATACTGCAACAGCAGTGGCAGGAGATGATCCTGTATTTACTATTCTGCAATCTATTTGAGTCAAGCACATGAAGGAAAGATAGAGAGGGCTAAATGCAAAATTATATGCATCACGGCCAACTTTAGATTATTTAATAAGCTTCACTTCAGTGAGTTAGTAGGTGACTGTAAATATCATTGATTCCAACAGAGACTTGTACCCACAAACTAGCACCGTCTGTGATCCATATAATTATTCATGCACATACATACTCACTGTTTTTCAGAAGGAATTAGAATGTATCCTATTGCTCCTGTCATAATACTTATCTTACCTTAGAGTTAAGTTTGAGATCCGGAGTCCAGATTCAGAAAAATCACTACTTTTCCTCAGTCATCTGCCATTATATCTAGAAATTTCTAGCTCTTTGAAGAGCCTGTGGGGCCTGCAGTTTGTCTGGAAAGCATAAGCTCAATTTACACGCTATTTGCCAGATTTTTTTTTTTAACTACTCTAAAATAAGAAAAATGTAATCAAAATACAAATTTTAGAAGTTAGACTGGTAGAACATAAAGAAATTAGGAGAGTTTTATATATAAAGCCATATAGGGCAGATGACATTAAAACTTCTTGTAGTAAAGAACAGTGTCACCTAGTTATCTTCATTTTGAATTCACAAACTAATACTAGAGTCTGCCTCCCAGAAATAGAGAGAAATGCTATCAAGAGGAAGCAAGCACTGCTGTTTCACTAGATTTTTCAGTTAATCATCCTTTCAGTTAAATTATATACCAAATTTTCTATTTCGTTTTTTAGTTTTATTTTCCTAGCTACTGGTTCTTAAGCTTCTGCTAGTGTAAAGGTTCTTTTTACCTGGTGTTTTCCCCCACTGTGAAGGTACATGTACTTTCTAATCAAGTCTTTCAGTCAGTTGCATCTATGGTTGATGGGAAGGAACCGACAAATGATTTTCCCCAAGCTCAATTCAAGCAATAAAATATCATTTTTCACTTTCAATTTTTGGTGTCAATCTCTTTTCTCCTTCCCATTCCCAGGTTTTGTCATTCTTTAAAAAGAGAAAAGAGTGAGGGCAAGTTCCAGGATTTTTTCTTTCTTTGAGCATTCACATACTGAGCACAAAAGTATGCTCAAATTATTTACTTAAAAATGATAGCCTTGGCTCAAATAAATGCAAGCATCAAAAGCAGAGGAAAATTAGCTGACAGTTTTCTTCCAATTGCAAATTCATACCCAAACAGGCATCTTTTTACTCTACTGCACTTAAATTTTTAAGATTTTATATTTTTTCTGTATGCATTAGAAGTTACACAGCTGTAACCAAAATTCAGAAAAAATGACTCTTGCTGTTTCTGGGGAATATAAACTGCATGTGCCGATTTTGTAGTCAAAAATCCTGCTCTGTTTTAAAAAGATGCTGGTCATTGGTTTTCTTGGAATGAAGAAAGTATCACAACATAGCCTGCAATGCAGTATGGTCGCTGAAGGATTTGAAACAAACAACTACAGCAGGAATATGGAACTCATGTAAACTAATACAGATAGTATAAATGAAGTGTAAGCCCACTGCTACGTTCAAGTAGAGATGCTGAAGATGTTTCAAGTCAGGAAAAAAAAAGAAGAAAAAAAAAAAACCCAGCTAGGGATCCAGATACAGCAGGTGGAAGACATATTAGAGATGCATATTGGCTAGAGTGATGGACAATAAATCTATGCCTATCTGCTACATTCACAGGCAGTCTGGATCCATAAAGTTAAGGAACAATCATTTTGTATTCCCCCTAAGCAAGTGGGGAATCAGTGCAACACTAAAACACTCTGAGGATATACTTCTGCAAATAATTAAATTCCTTGCTCCCCATCCCCTCTGGAGATTTGGAAAGGAGGCAAATTATCCATCTCAGGAAAGACACCATTCTTCCAAACTGCCGCTATAAGGACACAGCTGCTTAGCATCTTTATTATTTAGATTGCATTTTTAATGTTTTTTTAAAAAAGCTTCACTAAATCTCAGTTAAAAAAAAGATTGAAAATAACAATTTCATGCCATAGAGAATGGCATGACAGTAGATTTAATTGGATATCAGAATTAACTTGCATAGTGCCTTTATGCATTATAAATATATAAATGTTATATATTTTAAATAAATGCACTATGCAAATGATTTCATATATTATAAAATCATTTCCATACAGTAGCAGAAAAATATTTTCCTTTGGTAAGTGGTACCAAGGTCAGATAGAATGAGAACAATGAGATACCAGCAAAAGTTCAGACAGAATACAAGAGAGGGTTGTGAGCAAGAAATATGTCCCAGCAAAGACTCCCTCCTCTGCATTTGTCACTTTGCATTTAAGGTTGAAATTACCATGCTAAAATTACTGCACTGTCCTTTAAAGACTTTGTACCATGACTTTTTTTTTTAATATTTTGCTCTTTGTATATAAATACCCAACAGTGAAATCTTTATAAAAAGGCCCAACTTCAATGGGAGAAGGATTTAATTCATAGCATTTCGATCTGCAGCAGGATTACTTGGTAGCTCTGCCACTCTACAGAGAAGTTCACTTTACCTATTAAGACAACATCCAGTTAGGCTATGAAAAACAGAAGACTGCAGTACAGTTATCATACTCTAAAAGAGATGATTAAAGGACATTTTAGGCATGCAGAGATACATATTAACAGAAGAGAAGGATGTTAACAAAACCAGTTATACAGATAAAGCAAAAGCTATGTATCCAGTGAGAATTTGATCTTAACTCCTCAACGCATCATAATTATGGTTAAAAAAAAAAAGATACACTTTGCTGATTTTAGGAGTTTATGAAGTATTACAAGCTATAAAGTAAAAATAAAAAGCTACTGTAGAAATAACAAGAAGGCATTAAAGAGCAACCCCCACATACACTTAGTTCCACTTCAAATTTGTTTTAAAAAGAAGAAAAATCAAGACACAATTAGAACAAAAATAACCATTTATGCAGTATGTTTTACTCAAGCTAGCCTACCACTAAAATGAATGGGTAATTTAGGTGTAACATAGAAAGCTCACTTTGGAGTTTGCTGCATGTACCTATTCTCTCAGTCAAAAATGGAGCTGGCCAAAGCCTCAGCACTTCTTCTCCAAAGAAATTCCCCATGATAGAATAAAACAAAATAGGGGATTTCTTGTCATACCATTTCTAATTAGCACATGGCATTTCCTTGCTTTTGATCCCTTAGCGCATCACCTTAAGCCTCTCAAACTTAAGCGCATTGCAATAAACCCAGGAACAGACAGAAAAATACTAAAGGATATCTCTCACTGAGAAAGAATTAGTAAAGCTGAAGCCAGTCCCAGAGTAATTACACAAAAGGAACAGGCTATGTTCAAAACTAAGGAGAAGTCTATGAGGAATTGCATACACTTTTGGAAAGGTCAATCAGATTCTTAAAGGCATCTAACTATACTTCTTCCTATAGGATTACTAGAAGGGTAGTAGCAACAATATTCTTTCCTTATGAATATGAACAGTCATAGTTGCAATCAGATAATTTTTAATAAAGAATTAAGAGCTTTTCACAGTTAAAGTATATGTAAGACTTTCAGAAAAGTCTTGTATAGCCATACATGTATCTTCCTCTCCAACACTAGCAATAGAAATGTATGAAGAACATTGCTTGGACTTGACTGATTAAATTAATACTTCATTTTAGTGACCTGCTCTTATTTATATTAAAACTTAACATACAACAATTTCCTTTAGATCACACTATATTTGTGATCAATATTCCAACAATAACATGCTCATATATAAATTGTATGAGCAAGGGAGCCATAACAATCTTACTATTTAGTCATCAAACCAAGCAACAAAATGAAAAAGCAATATATGCTAATGATAAAAGATGGGTTTTGCTTACCACTGCAGTCTTTTAAGTTCACAATGTAAAGAATACCTCCTTGCTATGCATAAAATGTGAATTGTGCCTGAATTTAGAGACAACCTGTTCTTATAAGCTTGCGGCTACAATTCCCTTCTCTTCTCAGCAGCTGCCCTGCAGTTTATAAGATTCTCAAAACTGAGAAATAAAATGAGTTATTTTTCCTTTTTCTATGGTTTGCAAGAAACCTTCCTTAAAACAAAAATGTGCCTGTAGACACAGATTAGAGGTTCTCTTTTAATAAAAAAAAAAAAAAGGAAAAAAATCTTATCACAAAAATTTAATAGGAGTAAGGCTACTTTGCATGCAATATTGCCTTTTTGATGTCACAGATGTTATTACTTTGTCATGACAAAGAACATTCCTTGGATTGAGCACGGTGTCTTCAGTGCCAGTTTGGAAAAGGATTAAGATAGAACTCCACAGCAGATGAGAAGGGAAAAAAACCCACCCTAATACTTTACTTTGGAGACACAAAAGCCATTAGTTTTGTCCATGATTGATTTTGAAGTCCTGCAGCAAATAGTTTTATTGCCATACATACACACAAACACATAAATTAAGCATCTAAGCATGGTACTGCTCTCCATTTGTCTCATTTAATCCAGAAACCATGCATTCCCATACCTATGCCCTCGGAGGAATTTGATTTTTAGTGCCTTACATTTAACCTCTATTTGGACAAAGATAGTTGCAGCTCTTTCCCACTAAAGCCACGTCAAATGGCAGAAGAGAATGCAGAAGTCATACAGGAAGAAAAGAGGGCATCAGAGGTATGGCTCTAAAGTACTGCATAGGTTCCCCTTTGCTTTTTTCCTGTTTTTAAATGAATTCCTTTAGGTGCAGTATCAGCTCAGCTACAGACAGGGCAGAGATCATTAATAGCTAATTGGGATTTTCTACTGGAAAACAACCTAAAGAGTTTCAGGCACATTCAGAAGGGAGTGAATTGCAGTAGGTATCATTTTCTTTAAGTCAGAATAAAGAATGTAGATGACATCACTTCCATTTGAAAAAAAAAAAAAAAAAAAAGAACAGAGCACGTTTTGATCATATTTTTGAAAGAAAGCTTTTCTTCATTTGGCAGAAGATACTGTATCCCAACCAAGCTGAAGAGTCTCAGTCCCCAGTTAAGAGTATAATTATAGACATACCATATTTTCCCAGGTTTTGTAGTGGCTATTTTAACCACCTCCCCAGGTAGCATATGTTCTGAGTCTCACACAGGAGTATTCACCTTTCCTCATGCACTGGCTGCAGTTGTGGAGACAAAAGTCTTCCAGAATGCAATCCAAAACCTAATTTGTACACACTAAACTCCTCCACAGGATCTGCCCTAATTGTCTGCTGGCTCAAAAGCCACCAGCAAAGTCCACTTTATGCAAGTGTTTTGAGGGAAGTGTTATAACATGTAGAGATAAATGCTACTCCTTAACCTCAGGGCACCTTCTTCTGGCACCACTACTGCACTGCACATAATCCCAATTTGCAATTAAATTTTTACCACCAGATGGCTCACTTTAGATGACAAATGGCTCAAAAATGCTTTCAAAAGACTTGATAGTATTCCCCTACCTATTCCTCACCTAAAGCGTTCTTCCTTTAGAATTTAGTCTCTATCTACTATTTGCTTGGGGTTAGATCCCTTTTCTTTCCTCTCCCTCCGCAGAAAAATAATTTGTTTAAGATGTGGATATCTAGAAACCTTGGGAGAATTCAGAAGTTTTTGAGTTGCTGCATTCTCAGATCTTGTCAGACACGTGTACAAATGCCACCTGATTCTCTTTTGAATGCAGTTTAATCTTGAGTTTCTTTCCTGTAGTCTTTTCTTCATGATCATAGGATTATATCTTTACCAGTGCAATTACACAAGATGCTGACTTGTTTACAGCATGCAATCCAAATTAGCACCCAGCTTCTCCTTTAAAGTTTTATATCTATAGCACTGGAATATTGATAAAATGCAAGTGTGTGCTTCATTCACTTAATGAAGCACTAGTATCTTTTATTATTGCAGTTTATACTTTCAGGATCAAAAGCTCCTTCTCTTGATGCACACTGTTATAGCACAAAGGATAGCAGCAGCAAAGATACAAAGATATTTCCCCCCCCTTCCTCCTTCAACACAAGGCCTGCTGGAGAACATCAGGCTTTCCCCAGTAGCGGATGTTGAGGTTCGACGCTGGCGACGCCGTGTGCTAGCCCTGCTGAAGCTGCCACAGATTGTTCCTGTCATCGTGTGTTTGAAGAGCGCCGTGGTCAGTTGCAAGCTGATATGAAAACTGTCAGTCAGGAGGCACAGTGCTTTGTGGAGCAGATGACTGACACTGAAAAGTTTTTTCTACTGCTGGAAGTGTCAACTCGTCGGGAAGATAGCATGAAATCTTGGCCGGCATACAGATTACCTTAATGTTTGAATTTTCAACATACAACACTACTTGTCTTTTCTCACAGAAACTATAATACCAAAGGAATTAAATCCTTGAACCACTTTATCTAAGTTTCCCCCCTCCCCTAAGAAAGGGTTTCAGTATTTTATAGGTCTCAAAAAAAAGATGGACCATGTATAATACAGGACAGTTTAATCTCATGATTATTGTAAATGATGAATATATTGCACTATATATAGGACATAAACTTCAGTATCTTCTTATATATTAACAATCCCTGCAGCATAACTTTTTGTGAAGCTCTGAAAACACTTTAACCTATCAACTACTATAAAAAGCAGCACTTGTTTCTTAAAAATTGTATATTACACTTTTAGTGTCTGATTACCCAAGATTTGTTGTTCATATTTATATAATTCATATAATTTAGACATTTATTCCTAATCATTATTGCTTTATTATAATATTCATTGGAAAGCATAGAGGAATATTAAGTTAAGTGCTTTCTAATACTACTAGAACTGCATAAACAAGTGAACTAAGCAATGCCAGAGCTTATTGCCTATGGCCCTTAAGCTAAATGGCAAAATACAAACCAAGATAACCTCCAAACTGCTTCAAAAGTGCTCTCCTGAACGGTGCCAGAAGTTATCTGACTGGAGACGAAAGTCACAGCCGGGACCCTTGCACCCATCTAACTGTACAGACAATCAAGTTTCAGTACCCAGGTTCCAGCAGCATTTAATTTCCTGGGATGGAAATAACCGCAGGTGTCCATCTTCAGGCAGTAAATATTTTCTATAAATATAGCCTCTGGTCAGTTATCTTGCTGTACATCCTTACTTTATGTATAAATAATCTAACAATTTAACTGGCATATAAGTGAATTTACTCTTTGAAGTCTGTCATACTAGGACAACCAAATATAGGGCAAAGGGTAAACTTTTTGATTTTTTTAAGTTCTTAATAATTTGCTATATTTTAAAAACAATTTTTACAGTTTGAAGTGGCTTCATTATTTGCATAGCTACAGAAATCCTTTATATTACAGAACAGGAATAAATTTTCTGAGATAAAATTCAAGGGAGCCAGCCCTATGGTATGTCATCTACCACTTGAGGCAACCACATTAGTATACCCACCACATTTAGATCAACAATATCTTCACTCAGGGCAAAGTAATATTAACTACTTGGGCCAAAAGTAGAAAATAATTTCAATACATAATGTCCCTTTAGAAATAGCATTTCCAGGAACCACAAATTTGCTTGCCTGAAGACAGTTACTGAAATATCTGATTTTCTCTTCCATTACTTATGCAAAGCTTTTGAGCTGTAATAAAGGCTTAAATAAATCATACACTTAAAAAAAAAAAAAAAAAGCACAAACTGCAGTAACAGAAGTAAGCATAATTGCATTAATATATTGTTTTCAAAAGGCCTCAGCCAGTACTTACAGCATACATTAATCATGGTCAGTTATGGCACAGTAACCCCATGTTACCCCTAATCCTTTTAACCTTCACCGCCTAAAAGCCTTTCCACTGGAAGAAGCTTAGGATCAGTCCATGATGTTCATGGTACAGTCTTCACTTATTTTTAATCTTTTTGCTTACAAGGCCACCATTTCATCTTCTCTAAAGAAAACCAGGTAAGGGTACAGGCCAGTTCTCTTTACATGCTCCTCACTTAAGACTCCCTACTGAAAACTTAACATTAAATCCTTCTGCTGCTTCCTACCTTTCCATTTATCGTGTCATTGTTTCCACAGATGCAAAAAGTTTTTTCACCTACTGCCTCATTTCTGCCAGAGGAGGAAGGGGGCCAGGAACTCCCCTCCTTGGAGAGGAGGGAGGTCACAGTTTTGCAGCAGCTGTTTCCAATCAGCACCCCCACTGACTCCTACTGCTCACTCACAACTCTCATCTATACTCTGATGCACTGCAAAACTCTGGGAGAGTGCTGGTTCTCTTCCTTTTAAAAGTAAGGCCTTCTTTTTCTCTTCACAAAGTTGTGCACCTGTCTCTAAGGTTAATTCATGATTCTGTAGTAAATGATTTGCAGCAGGTAATGTGTGTTTTATTTGTTTGCTCATGGTTTAAGAAGTCTGTGGTTATTCAGTGGGCTGCTAGTGTGCTATGTTGCTGCATCCTGTACTCTGGAAAAAAGGAGAGATTGCTCAGGTGCTCTCAGGAAAATACCAGGCTTAACTAGAAGAAGCTTTTAAGGTCCAGACAAAGGCTGAGATGTTGCAGGCAGAGGTTGCCTGCAGGACAACTGGGGACTGAGGAGAGACAGAAGCAGAGTGCAAGAGAGAGGTTGATTTTTCAAACTTTTTATTTCACTTTGCATCACTGCTCTTATCTCTATTTTAAAGGCTGCTATGTTCTAATTTGTTTCTAATAAACAGAACTGCAAATCTAAGAAGCTATCTGTTGTTTTTAATCATCTGTGTTAAGGAAAACTGAGGCATTTCTACCTCTAGGCTGTCTAGCATACATATCTTTAATGTGATGTCCGATCATATGTTTTTCCACTACAGATAGTAATCTAAAAGGAAAATCTCAAATACATGATGTTGAAATTATAAAGCTTTAAAGATATGGCAGTCTTAATAGACTTCCCCCCCCCCCCCCCCACATTCTTACAGGAAAGCTGAATCTTTCCTACATTCTGTTGGAAACATGGTAATTCTCAAATTTGTATAGAACCCTATCTGAGTTAGTTTGGTTTACATGTAAAAGAGCTAAGCATTAAGGATCTTTGCAGTATCTAAATTAATAAGTTAATTTTCCATCCAATGCAATTTTCCAGTTCTGCCTCACAACCACACGCAATAGGCAACTGAAGTGTTTCTACACTACTTGTATATTGCACTTGCTCAGGCATATCACTGAATTGCTAACATGCTCCATGTTAGGGTTTTGGCCCTTGCTACCTTTGTCACAGGCAATGAAGCTACCTCTATCCTAGAAATTAGTATAGAGGGAAATTGGCCGAGGAGCCATCTCCCTGCAGTGTGCACGTAGCTAGACTATAAACTTCTGTGAGTCCAGGGTAGCTGCACCCAGGCTGCCTACTGGGAACAGGTCCTGGCCCAAGCTATTCCCTGCACTGTTCCGAAGCCTTGTCTGGGAAAGTACTAGTCAATCCACAACAAAACCGTGCCAGGGGCTTTGCTGGTAATTTAACGGCCTATGTGATTGAGTTGCTTTGCCTTGGTGCTGTTACTGCTTAATTTACTAGTATAGATGCACGCTTCTTGGGCATAGTTCAGTGAATAACAAAAGATTCTTGCCAGTAGGTAACCTATGTTTGGTTAGCAGGATGAAAACTAAAGTTCAGCTGCCATGGCATGTCACTTGTCCTCAAGGCCAGAAGATGTACCCCGGCCTGAGTTATTTGGTGGTATGCACATAACTTTTAAAGTCTATGTGATTTATTTTTGTTATATTTAAATATATCTGAAATGGAAGAAATAAAATTGTACTTTGAAATGTGATATTTTAGATTAAAACAATATGAAACAAAGCAGAAAAAAGGGATTGAAGAACAGCTTTAAAATCAGAACAAGCACCCCAGATAAATAAACAGAAATCTGGGGGGGGGGGGGGGGGGTCTGACTAATCAAGAGGAACAAAAAATACATTTTTACTCAGGCAAAACTGTTTTTATCAATCACTGAAAGAAAGCATTCTCACTATAAGGAGAAATATGATAGAAATGGGTCAGTCAGCAGACAACGCCTAGTTTGAGCTGTGAATTATTTTAAGCATCTGTTTACAATAGTAGAATCACATGAGATAGTCGTTATAAGCTAAAACTGTTACATCGGCCATCCTAGTAGGAATGGGCTATAAAGTAATCAATATCTCTGCTGCCTTAGAATGAAGATAGCGCTGGCTCAAGTATTATTATGGCCAGAGATTTCTAATGAGTTGTTATAAGGAACATACAATTCAGTAGTGGATACAATGAACAAATATTGAAAGCTCATTAGGAGTAGTAATCCATCATTTGTGTCAAACATCACAGTGCAATCATGCAGTAAATGCATGCTGTCTCAGATGCTACTGATTAAACAGACAGGACTGCTGCTGAATCATGCAATTATGTTCCTCTACCCCACCTGCTATTAATAACAGAGGCAAATGTATAAGAATAAAAGTAGTGAAGAACCACAGTAAATACAAGCAAGCATAGATGGGTAAGCACATAAAAGGAAAGTGTCCACATCAAAGTCAGCATGAAGAGGAGATAAAACTCCAAAAATGAAACTGATAAGGTTGTAATGTGAAATGAGCCAGATTATCGGAAAAAAACACATTAATAACCTGTTGTAGAAGTTTATGCTGTGTACTCCCTTTCATTGCTTTTCTCTCTAGCTGCTGAACTGATGCTTATGGTTCACTTCACATTAAAATATTGGCATGATATAATGTCATTTTAAAATTGGACTTGTTCTGCTTGCTAAAATATGATTTAAAGACTAGTATCTGCTTAACAACATGTATCAGCAGAGACTTCAGTGCCAACACACTATTAAGAATTCACCAAGCTCTTGTGAATCCAGCTTTAGCAAAGACTTTAAAACAGAGTTTATAATACCCTGATTGAATCTGCACATAGGAAAATTATGCTAAAATTGGCAATGGTTTCTGAAATACAGTGTGCACCTGGATGGAAAAAAAAAAAGTGACCTTTAGCTACATTTTCTCTTCTCACCCTAGTAAGTGTCCTGTTTTGGGTGATGTGAGAAAGGACACTAGATTACTGCTTTCTAAGTCTTTCCACAACTAATTCTGACCGCAGAGATGTACAGCCAGTCTCCCTTCTCTCGAAGAACAAGGTATTCCTTACATCATACTTCTTGCTGTAAACACACTTCCCATAGATAGCACTAGTCCTCTCCAGTGATCTGCTAACAGATCAGATTATTGAGTTTGTCATAATTAGTTCAGGAGAAAAAAAATCAAAGCAACAGGTTAACCCAATCTATTTAAGCTGTTTATACTAGAATAAGGATTTCTGTTTTGTTTTGTTTTTCAAGAGCAGATTGACATCTAACATGAGCTGCTCCTTGACATCTCTTTGGTATCCTTTAGTGGGGAAGTAAAAGGGCAGTAACACCAGCAGCCGCAAGTAGTAGTTTTTGGATCTGGTTGTGCCGAGATAGAAGGGCGATATCTATCCGTGGTGTCACATGGTGACACAGTCACGTAAATAAATTACTGGGTTGTAAAATAACAAGAAAAATGGCAGAGAAAACATAATTTATGCAACCAAATGGCAAGAAGTTCATATATTCATTTTTGCTTTTTTATATAAAAAACAAAATCAAATGTTATTTTTAATAGATTTCACTCTTTTAAAACAGTAGTTATGGCTATTACTCAAGATAAAGGTAGTGAGAAATATTTAGCTGGTATGTGTATGTGATAGCACTACAGGTGAATGTTTCTGAAACTGAGGGAATTGCAGTCCATCTGCAGAGAATTGTCACTTTAATGGAAATAGCCCCCAAATTACAAGAGATTGTGACAGAAGAAATTGCATCACCTTTGAAAATTGCACAGTTTATGTATAATTTAGAACCCATTAGACAGAAAATGTAGTTTTCAGTCTGAGGAATTTTCATGTGAGGAATAATCTTGTTGCATAATAGTAGCACATATAGTAGTAGTGACCTAGCAAATAAATAAAATGTTCCAGTTCTAAGACAGCAACTTTACACTGGAATTTAATTTCTATATAAATCACTCAATGAAATTAAATTGCCACGTCTCAGACAAATCACAGAAATGATTTGTGATAATGGTTCAATTTTAAGGTATTTTTGAATTTGTGTTCATCACTAAGAACTGGAACTGATCAGTGGAGATAAATTCAGCCCCAGAGGATTGTCACTATAGACAGTTTGTTGAATCAAAAACTTCCTATAAGGCACCCTGAGGAGTAATTCAGACACCCTTCATCTTTCTTTAGGGGTACCATCCCCATTAGCACAGTAATGTCATTTGTGACTGCACAGAAAACAGACAGTAGTTCAACTTGCAGATGAGCAGAAAAAACAATATATAGAATAAGAAGGGACCCTAAGCAAAGATTCCAGGTCTTTTTAGTTGCAAATAATACTATTATTTGCCATTTAATCTGAAACAGTCCACAGAACACTTGCTGTAATAAAAGTTGAAATCTTCAGTACTAAACATCAGTAATGACAAAAAATGTAGCAGGCCACAGAGAGAGAGCAGAAGAGATAAGGTGTATTACTGTTGTCCCCAAGGCCTCTGTTTAGGTAAAATGTCCTAATGATCCTAGGAAGGAGATCACATCATATGTTACAGAAAAAGTTAAATGAATTCAGTATTATCAGTCACTACCTATTGCAATCCAGCATTACCCATCCCTTCCAGAGGACCAAACAAGATAGCTGTGCACTTGATAGGTTTTGCAACAGCACTAGAAGCACCAGGCATCCCATTCTGCACTCTCAACAGTGCTTCAAGTACAAGAAAGAAAGAAAGAAAAAACACAAAAGAGAATAAAAAGCTCAGGAGAACAATTATGCCACAAAGGGGAAACGTTCTGGTCTTAGCAGGTGACAAGGAAAAGCCCTGAAAAATGGATACCAATTACATTTGGGTACATAAAACCAGAATCAACAAATTTCAGTCAAGACTTCTCTGCTTTTTGAAAATGACAGGTTATCAGGCACCACTGTATCACAAAGTTTTTACTGCCATCAGCATTATCCTTACCTTGTCACACAATCCAACAAAACTGGTTTCACAACCTAATATCTGC
The DNA here is from genome assembly GCF_036370855.1 of Dromaius novaehollandiae. NCBI lineage: Eukaryota > Metazoa > Chordata > Aves > Casuariiformes > Dromaiidae > Dromaius > Dromaius novaehollandiae. The sequence continues at coordinate 25,121,509 of NC_088100.1, forward strand.
TCTAGATAATACCTGCACTCTTGATTACCCTGATCCTTTTATAGGGTAACACATACACCTCCTAAAACATGGTCTGTCCTCTGCCTAGTACTGGATATTATCTTGGCTTTTCTAGTTTTGTTTTTCACCTTCGCACACTACCATGTCTTTCCCTTTCCTTTCTGCTCTTCATAGCAAAATATTTATTTATCAGCAAACGGATGCAGCTGGTTTTATCCTCTAAATACATTCACCACCTCACCAGAGTTAAAATAATCCAGTTAATAAATGTGGTCTGTACAATGTATAGTCTCATCAAATACTGCAGTTTCTTTAGGAGAACAAATATCTTTCCTACTATGCAATGGTAAATCTGGAATATTTCAAAGAAGCTTGTCACAGGATAGCAGTCAACTGCAGTAGTAGCAACCACTCAAAAGAGAAAACCAATCCTACAACACTTCTTTTCAGAAAAGAAGTAGGAAACAAATTTGCATTTGTTGTTCATTCCTGCAAACAAAAGCCAATTTTTCATTTTCTTTTCTTTTCCTACATTTTACATATTGTATTTGGAATTCATATAACAACAAATCGCATCTGTTTGGATCTAGATTCAAAACAAGACTTAGCTGCTACACTTGTAAGCATTGCAACAACTGTTTTTTACACTTGCCCTTCATAGTCCAGAACTCCAATTTAAACAATTATATTTTGTTCAGGATTAGTGGAAGGATTTAAGTATTTTAGAACTGGATATGGGGGAAAAAAAAAAAACCCAAAAATAGCATTTTTCTGCATTGGAACCTAACTGATTCATATGTTGGGTATTGCTGAGGGCTCTAATATGTCTTAAGTCATGTATCTCCAGGATTTAGGTTTCTTCCTTTGCTCAGAGATCACAGATTCACTCTTCCTCTTCTAGAGTTCAGAAAGCAAGCAGGGGTCATGCTCGCTAAACCTACAGATTGGGAGACTGGACACGCAGACCTTATTTATGCACCAGGGTGTTTTTTATGTATCTAGGTACAAGAAACTGTAGATAGCGAGCTTTCAAAATTCCCTAAAGGGCCTTCAGAAAATCTAACTGGTGGTTTTCCTGTAAATTTAACCTGACAGAAACCTTTACAAATTTGACCCAAAGTTACAAAAGACCCTGTTGGATAAGAAATGTTAATCTCCAACTGCCAAATGTCAGATTCGTTAATCCCAGAAGTAGTCACTTAATTCCAATTTAAGATCTTTGGAACAGATAAATAGATAGACAGACAGAACAGATAGCTAGAGTTAGAGATATAGGTATTTATAAGGTACACACCTTATATAATGGAGTCCTGGTATGTGACAACAAAAATAAATACTGAAAATTGATGCTGACTCAAAGGAAATTGTGAGGGATGGGAGGCATATTTCTACCATTGTCAAAGCTTCCTTTCCTTCTTCGAACCCTGCTAAATAGTGACTTCTCTGTCTTTCACAAACTGTTCTTTGTAAATTGTTTCCTATATACTATGATCCTGCCACCACAACATATTTTAAAGCAACTATAAACTGAAAATGGTTTTCTGTTGGCTAAGTGTCTACCTACCACAAAATAAATGAAAGCAGGAGCAATGTACTGTAATGTCAGTATTATGATAGCTTTAATAAATGATGCACTTGGAACAGTATAAATCATTTTCACCTGAATGCCTCTCATGGCAACCTATTACAATACTCACTGATTGTGACAAGTAATATCAGTCTTAGTAAGCAGTTATTTTTACAACAGACTAGTATTATTTTGTACTTTCTAGCTGTAAAATGGATATTAAATTATCTAAGATCTTACTGGAAACAAAGTATCTTATGTCAGTGGTCACATGTGGTCACTTCAGTGTGAATTGTGAATCATTTGAGTGGGATTTATACTGTAGAATAGATGGAAAACAAGAGTCCTGAGAGGCAAAACATTGCATCTGTCCATTAAACATTATTAATAAATCACTCCTTACAAACGACAGCTTCTATATGGTACCACACAAAACATGGCACTAATGCTTTCTTGTAACGAAAACCTGTCCAGCCTGGATGTTGTGACATTAGAGGTCAGAGTCCCATGGCTGTTCACTGACAATAAGCTTAAATAATCTTAAAAGCTTTCTCCAGCCAGCTTATTAACTCTGACACTACATTAAAGGGAGGTTTAAGGAGTCACCAAGTCTGTTTTTGATAAAGCATTCCTAGTAACACTGATGTCATCATCCATTAATGCACAGTAAGGTTTCAGTTCTGCAGAGAGTCAGCATCAGCATTTTCTCCCTAAAACTATGCAATTTAAAATATTTCTTAATATATTTAGCTTTCTTCTGCAATGCTATTAGTTCAGGTTGCTGACTATAGTTATGTTATAAATATGAAATGATGCATGTGATCAGAAGTGTGACTATGAAATTAATTTATAGAGTCTTTCCTTAAATAATTAGATACAGAAAAAAAAACATGCAATGAATTTTTTTTTGTCTTTCGGTAACTGTTTTGTGCTCAGAGGTAGTTTATAAGCAATACTCTGATTGAACAAGCCTAGACAGGATATGAAAGTGGCTCATCCTACATAGCTGTGCAAGAAAATTAGGCAGTAATAGGCATCTTCCTGCTAACCTAATCTGCTTGCTCTAAAACAGGTTAGAAAGCAATATCTTTGGAGCTCTTTCCCTTCCTGTACAGGTGAGTGAGTGGCAAAAATGCGTACAAACTGGATGGTGAATTTTTTTCTCTGTGTGACTGAGCTGTGCTACCTGTGGTATTTTGTGGAAGGCATTAAATATACTCTTCTTGTGTAGATCAGTAACAGATTATTCCTCCTCGAACTAGGAAGGACACCAGAGGTATTTGTGGGGAACTGGAGGTATAAGCACGACCTGTAGCTAAAATGGGAATTGCAGTTCTAAGAGGTGGTCACCACAGAGAAGTTAGCTGCATATAAACTGACGTTATGTTTGTAACTATAGCCTTAATTATCATGTAGGCACTTGCTATGCTGTCTGTGTAACCACATGCGCTAAAATAATTTACAAACTGGAAAAAAGGTAATCAGTAAATTCACAAGTGCATGTCCTAAAGACAAACTTCTTGTCACAACCAGATGAGTCAAAAGGTAGCTAAGCTGGCCTTTTTCAGCCATGCTATGGTATTTACCATTTTGAGTACTGAGGCATAAAGTGGCAGAAATTCATTATAAGTGCAGTCCCCATAACTGAACGTTATCTGTTGCTCTGGTAGGTTAGACAGCCATATTAAAGAAAACAAGGGTCTTGATTATGCTGAAAAATGCTCTTTACTTCCTATGCAGGATACAGAAAGGACTAGACAGTACTATAATGCAAGTTTATCAGGTTATTTGGTGGTCTGTGGTCACATTTTTCTTTGTAATCTCTTGCTGCTTCTGGAAAGGCCATTATGAATAGGACACGAGTCAAGTGATGATTGATACGCTTTTCAGAAATAGCAGAATTCCTCTTCAGAAAGCCTCTTTGAGATTCTACTGTTGGTAACCTTCTATTTCCCTGAATTTCCCTCCTCACCCCCTTGTCAGGCTTTCTGAGTATTGCCAAAGGGTCTGTACTATCACCACCTGGAAGCAGCAACCCGTCAACCCATAGGTCCATCACACCACCCAGGCAGGAAATATGTCTGCTGACTGAGAGCCCGTGAGCAAAAAGAAGTAAAAAAAGAAAAAAAGTGTTGGCATGTTGCAGCTACGGGGACACAGGAGTAAGAAGGCTATCTCTGATCTTAAACCCTACAGGAACAATCAATTTAAACTGATAATATTAGTAAAATGTATCCTTGTGGAATCTTTCAATGTAATGGAATTGAAAAGTCAGTTGCAATGGATCGTATTTTTGTGTGTAAAGTCTCCACTTTAATATCTTTTACAGGCCGCAAACCTTATCACCAAGCTCCCAGATATTGCGGAACTTGCTTCCTTGAAATGAATCTGGAAGATCTTGCCAGATTATACACCTGCATCTTTAATGAATAAGTCAGTAGATGAGAGTGCACAGGAAGGCAGTGATGAGGATTAGTGAACTAATTTCAGCCTCTGCAACAACTGGCTGGAACTCACAGCTCCAAACATCTGACTGCTAGCTAGATAGCCAAGGCGGAATGGGACATCTGTGTACAATATATTTATACTGATTATTATTATCCTTTTCCATGAAATGTTGCAAGGCACTTGCATTAATTTTGTTGGCTTGATAAAAGGATATATCAGCACAGTTAATCAGTCTACATTCTGTACAGTAATCCTCACTTCTCATGTTTTGATTTTACCTTCCTAATATTATGCAAGTATTTTTGCCATTTGATAATTTAATACTTGATTTGTTTGATCCTGAGGTTTCCAGTGGGTATGGAGACAGGTTGTTTATTCACATTTTGAGGTAAAGAGGCTAGCCAGACTGGCCAAGTATTTCAGCTGTGCCAAGCAGAAATAGCTTCACCTGTTGTAAGCTGAAGAATTTTTGTGTCAGGAAGTTGGGTGAAAAAATTAAGGAAATGGAATACTCCAGAGCACTTTTTCAACAGGGACTCTATATGCTTAATTAAAAAAAAATCTTATTAGTTATCTATAATTTACTTTTACATTTCTAGTTCTATTACTTGTCCTTCAAAGATAAAAGTGTTTTATATTTTTAAGGATTTTTGTTAAAGTGGGAAAATCCATGCAATTTTGAAAATAAGTTTGTATCTTAGCACTTGTGTTTATTTGTTTCAGTATGACTTGTGGCTTAACTTTGAACTGTTTCACAGTCCAGTGTAACCTCTTTTAAACCTCCTCTCTAAAATTCATTCATTTCATTGGCTAGGCTCCTCTTGAGAGCAGTCTTAGTATAGCTGATTGATCCTTTTAATATAAGGAAAAAATGATGCTGATAAGCTTTACAAAGAATGTTAAAATTATGGTACGTTATATATAGATATGGCCTATGCACATTTGAAGATACAGAAAAGCAGAGGAAATCATGTTTGCTGCTGAACTGTGAAAGGTAACAGAAATAGCTGTGGGGATAAATTATGTAATGAGGAAAGAATTTTCTAAAAGTTTAGCATTCAAGAAAAATGAAGAAGAAGAAGCCAATGACCAGAAGCAGTCACTGTAATGTAAGAGTCTTTTCCTGCTTGCCGTTTTTGTTAAGGGCTTTGTATAAATGAGTGAAACTACAGACACAAACTGATGTTTGTCCTTCTCCATCAGGTCACTTTATCTTGAACTTCTCTCAGTGAAAGGAGCAAGGGTTTTCCTTCACTAAGACATTTACATGAAAAATGACAATATTCTCCGATTTCTGAAAAGCATGTCAATCACGTAACTCTTGTCCCATTGCTAATGGCCTTTCCAGAAGCAGCAGGAGCTACTTTGTGAGTCTATGCAGCATATCAAGTAATTTTGGGATGCTATGCTTAATTGCAACCTGCAGGCCATATTTTAGAGCCACATCTGTTGCTCAACATATTTTGGAAAACATCATTTAATCCTATACCCTTCTGCTCAGTTTGGGTTTCACACATGTCTGGAAGCAGGTATCTGTTGCTTAAGATACTTGAGTCAAAAGTTACAGACAACATAAAGGACCACTGCATCTTGCGTCTAGTCATCCTTATGAGAGGCTACCACAGCTACTGTCCTTTTTACGCATCTGTCTGGCACCACCAAGCTGATTAGTGTTCAAGTTTAAACAAAGCATTACATAAAGAATTTAAAGGAAAGCTCTTCTGCCATATTAAGAGTCAAATTCAAAACAAAACAGAAACCTCTTACGTTTCTAAAGTAGAATGTATATGACATTATAGATATGGGTCCAAAATGAAAATGATCATTTACTTATTGTGCCTCCCCACTTACATGCATTTATGTTTTACTTCTTGGTATGCCTGCAAGTGCTTGATGGGGTCTAAGAAGCCCAGGTGACATCTCAAGCCTGAATCTGAGTTGGACCTAAAGCTAACTATTCCTTCATCTACTTTCTCACAACAACTTGCTGTGGAAGAACATATTAAAATAGGACGTGGGATCTCTATAGAAAAGGTAGTAGCAACCAGGCGTTATTTTAAGCTCACAGGGATGGTGATCTTTTTTCTTTTTTAAGCAGGCTACACGACTTGAAGTAAGCAGCACAGATCATTCCCTGAAGACTAAAAGGTAACAATTAAAGACATGCTTTTATCCTCAAAGTTTCTTACTGAATACCCGTAGGTGATGCTACTCTATGTTGGATCAAGCTCCAAATACGTAATTGATTTATTGCTCTGGCAGCTAGCAGCAACATGTAATTTTGGCAACAACAGAAGCTTTGCCATTGCCTTCAAAATTGGCAGGTTAGCAAACCTAGCTATAGGAAGCCAAGTTTGAAATTCTAATAGTCTAGAAAACAAAACATCTTACTCTGGAACTAATAAACTTCTGTGTTCCATGGTATTGTTCTCTGGAATTTTTTATGCTTAGTATGTTTTCCTATTTAGTCTGTTTATCCAAAATTTTAGAGGTTTTCTTCCTCTTTATATCAGATTAGGGTCAACACAGTAGGTTTTCACTTCAAAATTCTGCTTAAGTTGGTTTGACTTATGTTTGTTTTAGGATAATTGTCTTTTGTTCTGATCCTTTATTTTTGCTGTAAAGAAATATTTCCACTTAGGGTTCTTAAGGCTTTTCCCTCATGATTAATCTTACATATTAATCTTACATTAACTACAACAAGGTAATAATAAAAAAAAATTGCTTTTGATCCTCATCAATTCTTCTAACATATATAGCACTTCAGAGATTCCTAAAATACTTGCAAAGTATCCCCTTATATATGACAATAAATTCTCTTTACTGGTACTAAAAAAGTTATAAAATAGCCCCTATTATCACACAAACACACACAAATTTAATAAGCATAATCAGTAAAATATCCAGAATAAAGCTACTGTTAAACAGAAATATCCGGACTAGGTAAAGGCCCTTTTTTCTATTGTGCTCTGAACTAAATTAGACTTGAATTCATGGTTAATTAGGTTCCTAAACTGTCTAAGATGGCTTTCTGTCTTCTTAAACAAGATTTATACTGCAGTCTGATGTGCATTTAACCTGGAAAAGCAGACATCACACCTTGAAGATTGTTTACATCCCACTTTTTTGCTACTTCTTGCACTATGCCAAAACAAGTCTTTGGACAGCAGCATTCCAAGCAAGAGAGGGTATCTGATTTAGCTTTTAGCTAGAAAATAGTCCTTGCTTTTCGCTAGGTACCTGGTCTCAGCCAGACTGGTTCACAGGTTCAGTTTCCTTTACAGTTGACAAATACATGTGGTAAAAAAAGAGTGATTTACTGGAAAATGAAATCTGAATTATTTTCATACTTTTCCCACTGACTCTGTGAATGAACTGATTTGCTTGACATCTCAGTGGCTCCATATTGACCCTGATGAAGAAGTGGGAGTTAATTATACGATTTTTAAATAAAGTCTTTTTCATAGATATGTTTCCTGCTTATCCAAAATTGCAAAATTACCTAATTTAGTTTTCTTCTGTCCCTAGAATATTTTCTTACCCATACCTGATGGAGTAGGTCAATCAACTAATCAATTAAATGCATTGCTTACAAAGTGTCATGAATATATAGTTGAGGAAACTAAACCAAAAAGCTATACCATTCATAGAATAATGTTACGTAGGGATCAAAATTTCTAGATACTGCTATTAGGAAGTTACAGTTTCTATATGTCTTTAGAAAATTAAGATTATGAGACAAATTATATCTGATTCTTAATAAGTGTTCTCTCCACATAAGTCTGTAGCTGTTTACTGATATACAGAACTCAGTGTTTAGGTAAGTAGCTAAATACTGCAATACTGAATGCTAATAAGCCACACAAACACAAAGAGAAATAGAAAAATTGAAAAAAATTTAATCAAGCATGTGAATTATACTGCAATGACTGTTTCCGCCTAATGAATTTCACTGAAAAAAACAGTGGATTTCATTTCTGTACACCTGTTTTATCTTCTGTTGCTCTATAATTTGCATTTTGTTCTGTTTAAAATTGCAGAGATGAATGCAGTATGTTTAGTAAATCATAAATGTTATCAAACACCTCATTGGTTTCTTTGCTGTATAAGAATGACATCACCATCCCACTATCTTATACTGATACTGAAATGTTGTATGTCAAAAATTGCCTTTGTTCATTTACAATTTCATGCTCTTAGACTTGGATGCTGTAATTGATTTGTCCTGGAAAACCGTAGGTCAGTTATGAAAGGAATGCAATAGTTTAGCTTATTCACATAATAAACACTAAGTAATTTGTATTTTTTTTTCCATTTTAGACCAAATATAGATTAAATTTAATAAGCCTGGGTTTATGGATGATCACAGGTAAATGAGTGAGCTGAAATTATTTTTGTGATTTTTTTTCCTAACTTCTTACTGTCTTAATATAATTATACTTCTGGAAAGGTGAGTAGGAATAGTTGCACTCTATGTAGAGTTGTTGCTCTAATAAACAAAACTGCCTTGGGCAGATAATGAGCTGAGCTCCTATGCATGAGGATCAGAGAGTAGACCAACACAGGGGACACTGTGGTAGGCATCTGCTACAGACCACCTGATCAAGAAGAGGAAGTAGGAGAAGCCTTCTTCAGACAGCAGGATGAAACCTCATGATAAAACCTCATGATCATGACTCACAGGGAACTTCAACCACCCCAATATCTGCTCGAATGGTTTGGTGTGAGCAATCCAGGAGACTTCTGGAGTGTGCTGATGACCATTTCTTGGTGCAGGTCATCAATAAACTGAGTTGGGAGGTGCTCTGAGGGATCTGTTACTCACAAAACAGAAGAACTGGTTGGAGATTGAAGGGCCAGGGCAGCCTTGGCTGGAGTGACCATGAGATTGTGAAGTTTAAAGCCCCACAAAAATGAGCAAGACATATAGTAGAATTTCAACTTTGGATTTTCAACTTCAGGACAGTAGCTTTTGCATAGTTCAGGAATCTGCTTGGCAAGATCCCATTGCAGACTACCTTACATAACAGAGAGGCCTAATAGGCCTCTTCAAGGAGAGCTTCCTCAAAGCAGAAGGTGATCCATTCTGACATGTAGGAAGTGGAGCAAGCATGGCAGAAGGCTGGCATGGATGAACATGGAACTACAGATAGAGTTTAAATACTTAAAGAGAAGTACACATGAGGTGGGAGCAAGGATGAGCTACCAGGACACACACAGAAACATTGCCCCAGCATGCAGTTAGGAAAGCCACACTTCAGCTGGAACTGAAGCTTGTGAGGGGTGCGAAGGACAACGAGAAGGACTTCTGCATGTACTTGGGCAGCAAAAGGAAGACTAAGAAAACTGTGGCCAACTGATCAAAGGGACAAGGGACCTAGCGACCAAGGCCATAGAAATGGCCAAAGTATTCCAAGTCTTTTTTGACATGTTTTTCACTGGTAAGATCTGCCCTCTAGCTTCCCAGTTCCCCAAACCTGGAAGAGGTCTGTGGATATGAAGCATTAACCTCAGTAGAGGGAGACCAAGTTAGAGACCACCTAAGAGAACTGGACATAGGACCTGATGGGATGCATCCCAGTCTGCTGAGGGAGCTGGTCAATGTTATTACAAGGCCATTCTCTACCACCTTTGAAAGTTCACAATGGCAGGGGGGAAAAGCCAAAAAATCACTCATTGCTTCAAGAAGGCGAAGAAGAAATGTTCAGGGCATACAAGCCAGTCAGTCCCACCTCAGTCCCTGGAAAGGTTATGGAGCAAATCCACTTTCAAGCCATCCCTACTTTGAGTAGAGGTTGGATAGATGACCTCCAGAGGTTCCTCTCCTAAATTATTCTATGACTCTGCAACTTGTGCCTGAAGCCAGCATTGTAAATGCATGCTCCCAGATGGAAAGAGGAACTGGCAGTGATTCCTGGATTCCAAATGAAAGATCAGATGACGTGCCCATACTGTTTTAGTAGACACAAGAAACTATAAGAAGCCATAATGTGACAAAGATAATAAGTAAAGTGACAGAAATGTGATAAAAAGCTTAAGTTTGTTGTCTGAATAGAGATGTTTGTATTTTTCTGCTGTATATTCCTATCGTTACGTATATAGTCTTGGTATATGTATGTGTGTGATTAAACTAAATCACACCAAAAATATACTTGAATCCATGTTCCTGATTTGTCTCCAAATGGGTTTACTCTAAAGACTAGAAATTGCAAGTCCTAGTGAAACAAAGCAACAATAAATATTTCATGGTGTGACAGGTAATAAAATAACTCATCTAAGCAAGTATTTATCTAAATTAAAAGTTCAGGTTCCTATGAAAAATAGAAAAGAACCTTTATATGACAGTGATCTTTACTATCAGAGCGCTAACAAATAAGACACTACAAATAGCTTGTCCTTCTGAAGGAGTTTCATCAACTATGGAATGTTATACAAGTGCCCATACTTAATCCAATCTGCTTTGAACTTCTAATTAACTCAGAAAAATAATTTCCCCACTCCATAGATCATGCTGGATCAGCAACCCTGAAATGTCTTTTCTGTCCGAGAAGGAACAAAGCAGCATATCAATAACTAAGAGATCAGTCAATTGAAATGAATTGCATGAAAAATTGGTTCCCAGCAAGATTCCCACTTAAGAGAATTGTCTGTTTATGCACATCCCAGTTAAGTGAATTCTATTATAATAGTGTCCAAAGACAGTTATCTGTGTGTTACTTAAGTGAATTTAGCTATATTTTTCAGCAAAACTGCAATACATACTGTAAGCACACAAAAACATCTAGATTTTATCATAATCTTAAAATGTCTGTTAAATAAAAACAATATATCCTAATTTTATGTGATGAAATGTGTGAAAATTCACATACAAAATATACATTTTAATGCCTGAAATTGAGCAAACTAGATTGTTCCTATGCTTTATGAGAACAAACTTTCTTCTAAAGCATTATGGTTTTCAGCCTTAAGGAGCGTTGTGATGAAAATTGGATACAATTTTGTTGAAACTGATTAGCAGCCCTTCATTTAGAATGTACATATAGGAAGCCGTTAAATTCCTTTTCAGAGTAATAACTAAACCAAGAGTCACATGTTCTACAAGTTGCAGGATTTAGGAAGGGTAGATGAAACTGAATGTAAACCTAAGAGGATAGTAAGCAGATTTTTGAGATGAAGTTTGAGTGCAAGTAGACTTGGAAATGTGACAGACAGGATAAAATCACCAGTCTTTGTAAAGGAACATAACTACCTCAGAGAAACTTCTGATTCATAATTTCCATTTTTCCTTGCAGTAGCAATTATTTGCCGATCCTCCCAATGCTGGTGTTTCTTTTAAGTCACATATTTGAATACATACTAGAATATTCAGGACAGTTGTCTTGGATAACATGCAATGCATAGAAATCCATTTAGGATATAATTTGTTCACACTTTTTTTTTGTCTTGTGATTGCCTACCATGTTATCCAATTTTGTGGCTCTGTCATTTCATCTTCATTTCTTCTCAAGTAAATTGCTTATCTTCATGCTATATTTGTATCTTCTGTCTGAGATCAGAGCTAGCACTCTGCTGAGGCACATTGAAGGATTCTTATTTCATTCTTTCAGAGTGCTTCTATTTTTTTCTTTTTCTTTTGCCCCCCTTTAAATTTCTCTCAGTTAAGCAACTCCCTCTTTTGCTTCTGTCAACAGCATGAGATTTGGACCAGCCACTTTCTTGTTCTTTATTCTCCGTGCAGAAGAGATTTCTGGGGTGATTCACAGAAGTGGTGTGGCACAGCAGGAAACCAAACCGCCCTGCTTCAGCGTCCCCTTCACCCCGTCCTCTGTCACGGAGGGGCGTCAGGAGGCCAACGCTTGTGCAGTGCTCTCTGCCAAAAAGAACAGCGCAGGAAGAGTCCTGCAGCTCCCTTCATAAAATCCTCTGGTTTTTTTATTTTTTTATTTTTTTATTTTTTGCCAGGAGAAAAAGCTTATGATGAACTTTTGAAAAAGAAGAAAATGCTTTACTGCAGTAGGTGTGACAGTGAATCACTCAGTCTAGAAGTTCAGGTACTCTAATACTTCTGGGATGCCTTTCACTGGTTTTCCATCTACAAATTTTACATTTTTCCCTATCACCACAAAGCTCGTTCAGCTGGTGACTGTGTAATCATATTAGCAAGTCTCACAGATCTCAGGAACCGACATTCGCTGTATTACCAAATTTAAACAAACAAATCCCAAAAAGGAAACAATTGAGTCCATGAAAGATAATTACATTTTAGGATTATTTTCATCAAGAGATCAATGCCTGTTTAGTTCTGCAAATTATTTCCTGGCATATTGCTTTTTTGGAATTTATCTTAGACTACTGTTTAATAAACAGAGTGGATTTTGTGAATCTGCTGCAAAATGCCTTGGTTATGATGTATCTATCTTTAGGCTAAAATGAATGCAAATTTCTGTTATACTGCATTTTTATCGAACTCTGGAAAGGTGAAATGTGAAAGAACCAGAGCAACTTTAGGACTTCAGTCACTGAAAATCAAAACAGCAAGAAAACTGTATATGCCCTTATACAGTTATATAGCCATTTATAGTTGTCATGGCAGCCCTTGATTCGTTTATTATTGTTATTACTACTGTCACCAGAAAGGTAAATGGGATGTAGGAATTTAAGTGCCAACATCACTTTCAAAAATGGTATTTAATCATCTACCAAAAAAGCCACATCATAAAATAAAACTAAGATGCCTAGCACAGCAGCACATGGGATTTGGGCAGGTAACTTCATAATTTTGACCCAGAAAACTGCGCATATGCATCTAACACAGCCTCTAACCCTGCAGGAGGTTCAGCCACTCAGGCCTGGAAGGGGTTGCACATCCATAAACTATTCTATATTCAACCACTAAGGAGCCTGAACCAAACGACAGCAGAGCCTAGCCATTGTGCTCCCCCTCTCTTTGACAGCCAGGAGCTGATGATGTGTGCCCTGCACCGGCCACGGGGGACGCAACGTCGTTCCGTCCTCTGTGTGACAGAATTCAAACAATTTCCCTTGCGCTCAACAGCGACTTCCTAACTGTGCTGTTGGCTGGTTTTGCTTCTTCTGTTGAAGACGTATCATTGTGCAGGAAAAATATGAGATTCATTCAAATCCTACTGAGTCGTTTTGTTTGTTTCAGTCAGGTCTTCATGTAACGTCCATAGATTTATGTTAGAAAGATAAGGCCCCTAGCGATTCTGAAGTTTCTATCCTTATTGCAGTACAGTAGTTGTTGTCTTTGCAGGCAGTTCATGTCTGAATAAGCATTGTTAAAGAAGTGTTTGCAAAATTAGCCCAGGGAATCACATAGCAATATTATCTAATTGCTATTTGTCAAAACTTTATTACAACCAGTGAATAGTTTTAATTACAGTAAGAAAGTGAAGATGTCAACTCAAAGTTTCATAACATATTTATAGATTCCACAAAGAGAATCAGTATCTCCATGATTTATCATTTCTAACCAGGCTTGCATGAGCAAATACTGCTTGATGTTGGGAATAACCTAGTATTACCATGAGGATAGATTAGATAAGCCAGAAGTACTTTAGCGTAGATGCAACTGAAATTTCTGTATTGTATGTACTCTTACTAATCCCAAACGATTGGGATTGGGACTGTCAGGGATTTAGGCAGATGAATGCCTTTTTGGGGGTATGATCAAGTTTATGGTAATGACAGGCGCCAGGTTATTTAGGCGTCAGTGGTAATGGGTGTGCATAAAGACAAGATGCTTAATAGTTTAGAGTCAAATAGGGACATACTTTGGCCCTGATGCAGTCCACCTAACTTTAGGTACTTGCTTAGAGCCTGGAAGATTTTCAGGCAGAAGTATCATATATGCTTTCTTTGTTCTTATTCTCATCCTTACACATCTCCTCTCAGCCACTGCTGGAGATAGGCTACAGGACTAGATGGATCTTTTAAGTGCTCTTCCGAGCTTGTACATACAAATATACTGCTTCACTGTAGAGACATATAAATTGGCTTACAGAACCAGTAGGTACCAGTAGGTACCAATAGTACCTACAGACCTTTATCTTGATATTCGGTACTCAACTTCCTAGCCAGACTATTTTTCCTGTATTTTCCTCAATTTTTTAAATAATCTCTGAATATACTCTTTCAGTGCTTCTGTCTGCAGTATAAAAAAGCTGTAGTGGGTCAGAGTGAAAATCTTGCTAGCCTAATATTCTGTCTCTGACCAGTGACCAACAGTGGATGCCAGCAGAAGGGTATAAGAACAGGGCAAGCAGATATTGATATTTCTCCAGAATACTTTCCCAGTCCCTACTATATTACATTTCAGGGATTTAATGAGTGTAAATAATGTAATTTAGTAGTCCTTGACAATTTCTTTCACAGAAATTTGACTAGTCACTTTTTGAACCCATGTAAACTCATGTAACTCCATGATATCCTGCAGGAAGAAGTTCCACAGTTTAACTGCATATTCCACAGTTTAACTGCATATTGTGTGAAGATATGCTTGCCTTGCTCACTTGACATTCTTTGATTTTAAATACTTAACAAGTTAGTTAAACATGCAGTTATAGGAGCTAAAATTGAGATGTTTTCTTTTAGTCTGTAAATACAATTTACTTTCACTACAAGCACTAACTCACACTTCTCCTTTGAAACTATGACAGAAGACTATCTGACCCAGAGGCATAGAGGTAGAAACAGAATAGGAGGAAGTAGGAAAGTTTGTTTAAAAACAGGAGAATACAAAAAAAAAAAAAAAAAAAAATTGGTGAACAATGAATATTCATGGAGAATATTCATGTAGAAGCCCGGATCTCTTTAGAGGTTTCCAAGACCGGTCTGGATAAAACCCTGAGCAACCTGGTCTGATCTAATAGTTGACTCTACCATGAGCAGGAGGCTGGACTAGAAACCTCCTTAGCTTCCTTCCAACCTTAATTCTCCCATGAGCTCCAAAATTGCCGGCAATAAAATGTACAGCGTGAATAGGCTGAACTCTAAGACTTTATGCAGACAAGTAGAACTAAGGTGTATCTTCGAGGAAGATGAGTGAAAAGTGACAGTGCTAGCTTTTAATATTTCAAGATTTGGAGGTACTGATTTAATTAATAGGCTACAGTTAATGAGGCAAAGTTTTAACACTGTGCTAAAAAGAAAAGGGAATACACTTTTAGAAAGAATGAAACTTTTCAAAGAGAAACAAAGAAGAAAGACAATTTTTTCTACAACAAAATTGAGACAGTTGAGTCAATATGCAATATTTGAATTTATAGAAATCTTACTCTGAGATTGTAGTACAATGGTATTAAGCCCTAATCCTGAGAAATGACTGACAAATAATACTGACTTGGAGAAAGAAAATGCAGGAAGGAAATGTCAGGCTGCACAATGGCATCAGATTAGGATATACTTGTTGGGGAGCAGACAAAACCAGGCTTGAGTAGGGTGACAGAAGCATAATTCCGTGGGAATATAAAAGGACAGGAGCAAGTTGAAGACTCCAGGAGGCTTCACAGAGTGAAGTTTCAGAAAGCACCGTGAAAGACTGAATAATGTGTGAAAGAAAATATCAACCTGAGTGGTGTCCAAAAATTTTGCAAGAATCATAAAACTGGGGTATCTAAAAAAAAGAGAAAATAAAAATAAAAAAAGCAGCATTTACTTTGCAAAATGAAAAGGCAGTAGAATTTTTTTGTGGGAACTATTCAAGACATAGCTACTTCCAAAATAACACTAAGGGGTTTGGAAAAAAACAAAAACAAATAAAACCCCAAGTCACACTGAACACAGAAAGATAAACCTCAGTACCTGGTAGGAAATGTAAATTTGGAACTAGTCAGGCCTGAGATCCTGCAGATATATCAGCAGGTCTGCAGCTCAGTCCATAGAGATGGCAAACAAATTACACAGTAATTTTGGTCACCTTTTCATTGCATTCTGCCAGTTTAACAATTTGCATATTCTGCTGTATGCAGTAAACAATTCTGGTGGGTTCAGTTTGAATGCATGAATTTTAGTTTACGAGCTGATGAAATGTTTCCCTCAGAAATGATTTATAAATTACCTCCCAGCTAATACTGATTGTGATGAGGTAGTAATTAAACATAGATAC
This sequence comes from Dromaius novaehollandiae, assembly GCF_036370855.1. NCBI lineage: Eukaryota > Metazoa > Chordata > Aves > Casuariiformes > Dromaiidae > Dromaius > Dromaius novaehollandiae. The sequence goes on from NC_088100.1 coordinate 25,137,651, forward strand.
TGCTCTGTGGAGATCACTGTACTGCTCTGCCGAGACACTGGAGGTTAGAAATAAAGTTTACATAAAACATCACTGCTATCTCTCTTAATATATCTGTTCTATTTAATAATATACTTTGTACTTAAACTTTGAATTTCTGTGTTGTGGAGTAGCTTGATAATTCAAGGGAATTTCATGCATTTCTTTTTTTATTTTATTTTCAGAGCATTGCCACTATATCCACTGCCAGAAGAGACTGTTCTGATGTCTGGATCAATAAGGAGCCCAACCTGAGCCAGGAATCCACTTTGGTTTGGTTCATTTCACCACTGACTTGACAAGCTACTTAATCACAGCCTGCCCTGGAGGCCTGCCTAGCCTTGTCCTGCCTTAGTGGCTTGCACATAGGGTCTGGTTTGGTTGCTGAAGGGGTTTGTGAAAGACCGCAATAGGTGGTGCTGCTGACCTGGCTTGCAGTGGCTGCTCACAAAGCTGACACATGCCTTGCGACCTCCCTTCTGGTCTGGTTTCCTTCAGCTAGGCTTGAGAAAGCAACCGAGCAGAGCCAGAGCAAGCCTTTCTCCAGCAAGGCAAATAGCTCTGCGTGTGAAACAGTTTTGGGATACTTGCAGTTTACCCACCCTTTGGCCCTCCTTCCTCTGCACCTCTCCAACATTCAGGAAAATCAGCTCAGTCATTTCCTTATGCATCTGTCATTTACTTAGGGGCAGAGGAACACTTTACGGGTAATTAATGAATTACAGAAGCGCCATTGAAGCTGCATCTTCACTCTCATTTGCACTTTTTCTAAACGTCCTCTTTGATTTATACTGACCACTGTATGCCAATCACTGATAATTCAGTAAAAAAGCTCTCTGACATACACATTTTTTCCAGCTTTTTAGAATAAATTACTTTTTCTTAGGGAAGGGGAAGAGAAAATAACATTTTTCCCGATAACGTTACAGAAAGGAATAGGAATGGTAACCAATTTTCCTAATATGAAGATATTCTAACTTGGTTTCCCTTTTTTAAGGATGTGGTTCTCCAGTTTGTTATAACTTGTTTTACTAAAAATCCATTCATTTTAACAATATTTAATTTTTTACAAAGACAGTTCCTAGGCACCAAAGAATAAAAGAGGGAATATAGACAACAGAGAGTACAAAATTAACCCCATTAAAAGAAGACGTACATGTCACTATCCTTTTGGAACTACTGTAGGATGAAAAATGAGAATCATAATTCCTGTCGGAATTTTTAATGCTTCACTTGAGTCTACTTTTTTTGTGTTCATCGAGATTACTCTAGTTAAGATAAGTCTAGCATCAGATTTCCTTTTTACGAAATCCTAAGTGAAATAGCCTCAAAAGGGAAAGCTCTCATAAACTGAAATAAAATCAGGATCTATTAAAAACATATACTACTAGAGACCAAATTATAGCCATGTCCTATGTAAGCACAAAGGACAAACGAGGGAGTGCTGCTCTTCCTGTGTGCTCACACAGAAGTGAATCGTATCCGGTTTTGTCTCAGTGTCTCCTTTCTCTTTCATGTTTAATATCTGCATTCCCTGTGCTGCTCTTCCGCTTTGCTTCACGCTCCCATACTTTCTCACACTCCTTCATCAGCCGCAAAGGTTGAATATCTTTCACCTTTGCTTCTCTTTCTCTTACCCTTATGATTGTTTCTTTCTTTCTTCTTTTTAATGTTTTTTTTCCCAAAGAACTTTTCACTCTTCACATTCCCTTCAGTCTCGCTCTCCACTCTTATCAAACCATAAATGAACTTGGCCTGCCGCAAGCGTGGTGATATGAAATGATTTTTAGTGCTGCTAGCAGCGGGGACAGTATTGCTTTAACGATCCTTCATGTGAACCAGATGAAAAGCCTCAAGCACAAGTGACCCTGTAGCCCAGAAAAAACCCTCTATCACAGTCACCATACTTCACACCTTGGGTTTTCCGTATTGTGAAGCATACATTTAGCAGTGCATACAGAGATTACATATCAAAGGAGATAAAGTGAATCACTTTATTTACACTAAATTTAAAGCTTTACGTGTAATTCTTGCGTACACCAAACTGATTTATTTTTGGAGCTCCATGGAGAGCTTGTCATTTTATTTAAGGGAAAACAATATTTTGTCATTCTTCTATTTCTGGACATGCATTCCCTGCTTACATAATTCCCAGTGGGCATGTCTAGCAATACTGTATATCACAAAAATCTAGTGTTACCTGAAGTAACTGTACAACATTATTCATTTGTAAATCAGAACATTAAACTTTTCTCAGCTGATGCATCAAAGGATTTACAGAGCAGAGAACAAAATAACTCCAGTTGCAAGCATTCCCCTAAGGACTGAAACACCATGTGCTAGAAGATACTAGATATTTAAACAAATGTAAGAAAGGATAATGGCGCATAAAATCATAATAATTCAAGATAAGCACCAAATTAACACAAGTCTTTTATAAATTAGCTATCTTTATAAGAGTACTCCATTTACTAACAGCTCAGGGTCTGTTTCCCATTTCTGATGCTGAACAATGGTTTTACGTCCCCAGGAGCACACTAACTCTATCAGCTCTGCTCAACAGGACACCTGGGCAGCTCCTGTCTACTGGGGTTCCGACATTCATGTTCAGTCAGTCAAACAGCAGAAGCCTTAGCCTTAGCAAGAGAACAATTTTCTGCAGGTAAATATTGCTGTGCATGTATATACAGTTCCAGTTGCCTTTTACCTACAGGATTAATCATTCCTGTTATTTGCTAAATTTGCAAGGGCAGCTGCTTTAAAAAAAAAAAAAAAAAAAAAAAAAAAAAAAAAAAAAGCTAAATTTAGCAATATTTTCAGACAGTTAAATTATCATTTTTATTAGGTAGAAAAGTATTTTCTTCAGACTTTTTTTTAACAGTGCTGTAGTTAGTTCCAAATGAGAAGGACTGTGGTTAATTTTAGTCCCAGCTTCCTTGTACATAATTGGATGGCTGAGGCTAAAAATATTCCCAGTGGTCAAACATGTCACAGTGCAAGATTACATTAAATATGCCAATCACTGGGTTTATGCAGAAGAGAATAAAGAGCAATAGAACTTAAGCAAAGTTCTGTTATTAATGCTAAACTGACTATAGCATCAGAATAAAAATACTCCCTGAGTTACTTGAAATAATAACACATTTCCTAATATGCACTGTTATTAATATGGTTAGGAGGCGAAGAAGTACAAAGCAGTGCCCAAAGCGAATTCATGATCATATCCTGTTCTATGCCACAGTGAAAAATTAATGTTTATTAACTAATTAGACATCCTGCTCCAAAATCCTGGTGTCTTAATACATTCCATACATATAAACATATGTACAAATAAAATTAAAGCATTTTATTAAAGGTTCCTTATTCAATATTTATAATAATTGGTGGTAAGTAATGTTTTATTAAATACTAACTACCAGAAAAAGTAGAAACAGCAAAGGAGGAAGTTATCAAAACACAATTACAGCTTTAAAGTATACAGCACTTCTGGCTTACCCTGTAGTGTGAATTACGTTATAGGAAGCCAACTTTTGGAAAGAATGTGTTTGTAGAGATGATGACAGGCTTCATAACAAAGGTGTTTACATGAGTAATAACACACCAGAACCATATTGATGCTTTGGACTACAGCATTATGGAAACAAGTACATACAAAGGCTGTTTCAAATTTATATATTCTTAACCGAGAAATACAGATCAATGCAGCTAAATCTTCTAACAATGTTATAGATTGTTATAGGTGTTCCATGCAGCAGTTTCATTTACAAGCATATTGATAATACCTAATTATAATTGATGTATGGAACATATAAAGCTGTTGTACTGCTAAAATCAGCAGTATATCTTATTAGGAAACCCAAGAAAGATTTCTAAACTAAGCTCCCTCTTCACCCTCCCTTCTTCTTACAATGAAGGCCCAAAGAATTTAATGCCACATCTTCTCTGAAGTTTACAGCTTAGGCAGGAGGAAGGCATCTATGTTCCCGGGGTTAACTGAGGAGCCCAGGGAAGAGCAACACACCTAGCCCTTTCCACGTGCCAGTCAGCTTACCCAGCCGCTGCACCACCAGCCAGCTGGAGCATGCTTCTGGAGTTGGCTACCCAAGGTTTGCTGGCTTTGGTATTGTCCTAAGGCTTTCTTACAGTGAGAAATCTTTCTTGAGTAATATCATGGAAGACTCCAGGGAGCTGTTTTAGGCTGAGTATGAGAGGCTTTTCCAAAACAAACCTCCTGAATGTGTAATTTTTGCTGGAAACATCTCTTCTATGAAATCTGGACGAGAAAGGCAAACTTTGAAGAAAAAGTAAATCAGATGTCTATTTTCACCATAGAAGAAATAAGAAGTAACGCTGAAAAAATACATAAGCTTTTATATTCTCGTTCTTTAGCTTGCTTACTTTCTGTTAAAATGCTAAGTTTTATTAATATAACACAACATTATTTGGGATATTCTCATTTAATGAAGCACTTAATGAAAATACATACTCAGCATGCTAACCCTGGACAATTACCGATATACCGATATATGTTCAGCAAATAGCAATTCAAATTGCTAAAAGCAATGCATATATAAAAAAAATCTTGTTGTACTTTCTAAGATACATTATTCCATTCTGTTTTATGGTATTTAAATAACTGTCTGACTTCAGTATACCAAGATCATGAGGCGAGAAAGACTACTGCTACCCTTGATCACTGGCCAGCTTTAACATATAGGTAGTTGCCTGTGGCAATAAAAATCTAGATAGAAAAATGTTTAATGCCTGTGGACTGGAAGACTGAACTAACTCCAGTTTGCCTAGGGCAATAAATTCTTAAGAGTTTCTATTTTCTGACTGCCACTGTCCTATTTACAATTGTATATTTACAATAAATTATTTGTTTTACATTAAAAAGGTATATTTATCAGTGTCAGAATCTTGGCTATGACTATTATTCAGGCCAAAATATGGATGTCATTGTAATACTTCAGTTACCCATAACTTTTCCGATACCTTTCTTTTTAAATACAATTTATTACATCATACCTCTTCATAGATATTTAGGAGGATCTTTTTCAGCATCAGGTCCCCAAAATTCTGTTTATTCCCATTTTAATAAAAATGGAACACATTTCCCTTGTCTTGCTCCATAGATCTCTTCTACATCTCAGAAACAAATGTTTGATAGAAGTTTTTATGAAAGCTCGATCATTCTTAGTTGAAAGGAAGTTGCGTTGTTCATTAGCAGATCTTGCAGCAGTAACATTTTTTTCTACATATGATCTGGAGGAACCTGCCTTTTATGTTTTCCACTCTAATGCTATAATTTACAGTTCTAGAAAGCATACAGAAGACCCAGAAGACTTTTTTTTTTTTTTTTTTTTTTTTTTTTACTTAATGCAAGCAAGGTAGAAACACTGAGGAGTCTTCTCATTTAATACAAGTTCATTAAAAATTTAATGACTAGGACATTGTAAAGAAAAGGTTTCAGTTGAGTCACTGTATTGTACATATTACTGAGCTAGATTCTGGCTATTATTTCTCAACTCCAAATCTAAAATTGTTCAAAATGTTGGTAGGATAGTAATATATTTATTCCATACACCTACTGAAGCATCAGATTATATTTCCTCTAATCTGAAACTCAAGAAGAGAAAGTTGTTTTGTGCCCCAGAATGAAGGCTTGGAGTTGCTTGTTCTATGATAGTTCCATGTCCAGAAATTATTTTTCAAAGCTTCTGAATCTTTTTGCTTTGCTTTCTGCTGACCAAGCTGCTTTTTACTGTGCCAGTTCAAAGTGATGGCACATCTGCTGAAATAGAGAAGAGCTTTTAAAAATTGCCTATAAGACTGAAAAACACTTGCATCACTTTTGAAAATCTCTGCTTTCCATATTAATATAAGCTACTTTTGTTTCCAAAAGTGTGAATAGTACCCACAGTTCCTAATATGATCCTGTGGAAGAATTCCATGAATTATGATGTCTATTTAAAAAATAATGACAATATACATAGGGTGAAAATGAGAAAGAGGCTGGAAGGGAAAACTACTGCAAGAACTGCCATTCCTTGTTTCCATTTTGAAAGTATTTTGTCTATGTCATCATGGTGAGACTGATAGGTGAAACTTGACAAACCACCAGGAAGGAGAGAGCTGGCATTGGACTACTAAATATTTTCCATTTCAATATGCTTTAAAGTCTGATATTAGAAATATGTGATGAGCTGGCAGTAAATAACAAATATCTTTTCATATCAATGTTTCATGGAAAATGAAGTAACTTAGAAAAAAGAATATATATATAATTAAATTAAAATATATTTAAATATATAATTAAAATATTTAATAATTATGTTTATCATACTACATAGAAAAAATACTAAATGCATAAGTTATTTTTCTGTGATAAATAAAACCACTTGGATTATCTTCTGCGACAATAACCTGTGGTTTTTCATCATAAAATCATTAAAATAAGTCAAAAAGAACAGTTAAAACATTTCAAAGTACCTTAAACATACCAAAGTACTTAATAGTGGAAACTACTGCAACCTCCAAAACTGCAGAGCCATGAAATAAAAACTCTGTTTCTGTCTCAGAATCTGTAGTGGTCCAGCTTGGATAAGTTACCTTTTTCTAGTTCAGTGAAAAGATCACTGCATGGACAGATTCCTTCTGAGAAATGGGAATAAACAGAAATAAGATTCTTGCTACTGTGAAAAACATAACTGAAAACCACAGGAAAGCTGATCACTGTGGAAATTGTTAAGGTAAAACTGTATTCTGCACACCTTTCATCCCCTACATCACACAGTGTTGAGAAGCACCGATTAACTGCAGCCGCACAGACATCCCTGAAGCCTTTTACACATGAGGAAGTCACAGTCAAGCGTAGAATATCTGTGTTCCAGATCACACAAACTGATCAGTGACAAAACCGTAAGCTGCACGTCCTGATTTCAGCTGCACGCTCTGATCATCGTTTAATCACTGATCAACCTGAATGCTTTCAGAACGGTAATAAGCAATAAGCATCTTCCTCTGAATGAATTTCTGTTTTTAAGATTTATTAATCGTGCTTCTCAATGCTTCTCCTCTTCTTTAAAATGTGTTCTATTAGTTCACTGGGGTAATTTTTATTTGGCATTCTTTTATGATAGATATATGAGAAGAATATATAAGCAAATGGATATAAGAACTTTTTAAGAAGTGTGTTTTGTACTGTAATGCCTGACAACCATATTTATATAGGTATGCCATATTTCATGTTCTGTAATTTTTGATTTTAGGTAAGTCACTGTCTACCTTTTTTCTATATTGCTTACTTTTTGCAATCTATTTATTTTTATTTTCTATATTTTATTTGAAATGATAATTTTAAAAGGTCCCTACCCAAAGCTCTAAGCATCCCAACACAACAATACAACGGAAGCTCAGCAGCATAAAAATAATCTAATCTACTAATTAAAGTTTCCTAGTATTTTTTGTACTGTAAGGGCTAGTCTAGAAAGTTCTGCTATAACTACCCAGATATACCTTAAGCAACAAGACCTGCCTCTGCCTAAGTATAGGAGTAAGGCAGTACTTGTAATACCAAAATTGCTTCTGGCTTAGAATGAAAGTGCCTGCATCCTTACTGCAGCTTTTACTGGCATAAAACGCAGCCAACCCTCTCCCCACATTTCCCATTGCTGTCCCAGTTAACACAAGAACAACTGTGCCGACTCAGACCGAAGGTCCGCCACTTCAGTATGCTGTCCCAAACAGCTGCCAAAAAGGGGTATCTAGGGAAAATGGTAAGACTGGAGCAAGCATTCAGTGATAAAACTCTTCATATACTCTTTTAGCTTCCAACAAATGCAGCTCAGGGATCTCCTAAGTTATGGGTAGTTTCTATGTATTTAGGAAGTGTCATGAGTTTGTCCTGGGACTTTTAGACCACATTTCAGTATATAGAATGTTCTATGGCAAAGCATATATACAGAATAAGCTTGGTTAGATATTTAAAAAAAAAAGTGGTAAGAGCATTTTTTTTAATTGTTTGAACAGTTTGAGTACAGACTGGAAGTTACCCCTGGTGGCTATGGGACTGTCTATGCATGTGGAGCTAACAAACACAGCCTGCTTCTTAAAGTGAGCCTGTACTGGGAGATTTGGGCAAAGCAACTGAAGATACGTGAATTACAATTTGCTAGCAATCGTATGGTAGCTCCCTTTGTGAAGACCACTAATAAAGCATCAACACACATGGTACCTATAGTAATCAAGCGAGAGAAGCAGGTGTCTTCAAAGAGCGACTCAGGGCAATGGGATTAGCCGAACTCGGAAGGAAGACAGTGCTCTGAACTGTTCTGCCTCTCCCCACTGGTTAGGCAACGAGCTAAGCTGCTTAATTCCAGAGCCATGGGAGTTCGGGGACTAAACTAGGTGGCATGAACATCTCATTAATTTTTATGAAAGGCTTATGGCAAAGTTGTTTCTTTCAAAGTGAAGCACACTGTCCCACATTTACTGTGCAGCATCCTCAAAGACAGCCAGTATGATGGACTTCCACACACTGTCAATACTAACTTCCCTGCATAGACAAGTCATTAGTAAATTCTTACCTACACAATTAAAAGCTACCATTTCATTTATCAGTCTGCACTGCACGGATTGCACTGTTACTTTGGGATAGAGACTGAATTATTCTTCCTTTTCTAGATGGTCTGAAGGACAGTGAATGGTTTGCAAACACTATGGATTTTCCCCTGCCAGGTTACAAACTGTCTCCCAGAGATATCAGGCAAGCACCATTCATAGACAGCCCAGTTATTTAGGAGTCCTTTTCATTGTAAAAATGTTCTTCTCAGTGAGAATAATGTGAAAAAGTATTGGTAAGAACTGATTCTTTTAATGAGCAATATTAAAGGCAAAAAAGCAAATGTGCAAATTCAAGTACAGTAGAAGTTTCCAGGGAGAAGTGAGGAAAGACAAAAATTCAGAACTATGGTGTCAAATATCATTTATTCAAGCTAGTCTGTGTAACTCAAGAAAGGAAGAGAAATGCTTATTATAGACCAGTGAGTCTTCTTTTGCACATTTTTCCTTTGTTGCATACTGAAATAATATAGATTGAAAGAACACTGAATCTATCTTCCTTTACTTTATATCCTCCTTCCCCAGTAACCGTATTTAAGCTAAGTTGTAAAATGGAATGAGCATAAGTCTATCTTCAGTTGTGGAAATTACTTTTGTTTGATCTTTTGGTTGATTGATTAGATTCTTTTTATATTTTATTTCATAGTAGAGAAAAAAATAAAAGCCTTGAAATATTTTTAAAAGTGTAGCTTTGAGCTTCTGCCTGAAATTCCTTCAGATTTTTTACATTCGTATAATCTGTGCTCGCTCATATATGTTACCCTAGTTTGTTGTGTCAAGGTTTGTGTGGGAAGAATTTCGTTTTCAGACTGAAGTCCTTTCAGAATTGCTGTGGTCCCTCCTGTCACTGCACTCGCTATTTATGCAGACAAGCTCTGCATGTTAAACTCTTAAAGAAACTGATGGCAGCAGTTGCTGGAGATTTCCCTACATTAAATAATAAGAGTCTTAAAGGTACTTTTTCATATCCATATTTCATAACATATTAGTCTATGTTGAATAGCATTTGTATATTATTTGTTAGATATATGCATTTATTAATTTTTTTAAACTGAATCTTTGTTGCAGCAAGAAGTAAGTACCATAAAATCAGAAAACATGGAACTAGTTAGAATTCCAGAAATTATTGTGTTCAAACATGGTTAAAAAGAAGAAATAATCTATTTAGATGTACATATTCTTTCACTTATTGACTTTTTAACCACAATAACTTCTCAGCATCACTGGCACGGAGCCCTAGCTCTCCATTCACACAAACCCTGAGCACTTCGGTTTCAGTTTAGCAGGGAATACGTTACTCATCTTTAAAGGAGTATGAAGTCACCTGTTTACATTCACAAAATAAATATGAGCAAGCATGCATGCAATTAAGGCATCTACAATCTCTTATCAATATATCGACATGGACAAACTCTCTTTGACTGAGCAATTTCGTTTTGATACTCATTTAATATTTTGGCCACTGCTGAGATTCCAACAAGGGTGTTAATTAGTGCCAATTGTGAAGCCGGTTTCTCTGATACAGCCATCTGTCTTACAGAGACTGAATCATTTAATTATTTTAAGGTGTAATTATACATGTCTCAAATCATCTAAGACCAACCATTCATTATTTAAAAAATGTAATGCTGCAGTCACATATTAAAGAGTTTTTCTTTCTTTCTTTCTTTTTTTTTTTTTAGATAATACCATTTAAATGAGAAACACTTGTAGCAAAACAGAGCTATTACACTAAGGTATTTATAGTAAAAGCCAAAGACTAGCAATGAAAATTAAAATTTGGAAAAAATGATCTTGGAAGATTTTTGTTTATGATTTTCAAATTTACTGAAAGACTGCTGAAACTTAATTTTTATATGGATTTTATGTGCAATTATTTTTCATTTTTACACTATTTTGTAGGTAGTAGTAATATGGTATATAACTCTAACATGTTAATGACATGCCACAACAATATAGGTGACACATTACTGATAAATTTTACACCCTTAAAACTCACTCCTGGCCATGGGTATGCAGCACAGATGCATTTGTGGTTACTTGGTTTTCATCTCACCCACCTTTCATTCAAAGTCCTCACTTCATGCTGGCTGGCTCTGAGGCGAAGTGAACCCCCCACCCCAGCCCCAAGCGACCCTGAACCCCCCAAATGGTTTGGTCTTTTCAGGCAGGGAAGGAGTTATATTAGGTACGTGTTGCCCATGAAGGGTCGTACTCTTTCTTTGCATTATTAATTTTCTCACTATAAACACCAGTGTTTGTAATTTTTGCCCGTGATATTAATGAAAAATATCAAGGAAATAAGATATGCTCTTACAGCTCTAATATGCTCTTACAGCTTTACTTTTTTTTTTTTTTTACATGAAATAGTCAATGTCCTCACTTAGTGAACAAGGGTTACATTTTGCTGTGTGAACATTTTAGAGATGTGATGAGCAATTACTATAGCTTTTTCTATGCATTAATTTGTGATTAACAGATAAAGTAATTAGGAAATCACTGCATTACTTAGAAACACCAGAGACTAAAGGAAAAAAAAGGTGATGCTAGTTCTATAGAGGAACAAAATTAGATATGATTTAAAAATTCTCTTCACTATCTCTTTTATGCAAAGATAGGTGGCAATAAAGGGAGGTCCCTTAACCTTTAAAAAAACAATTGAAAAGTAACATACATGACAAAAAGAGGTTTTACCTCTTTAATTAAAGTCATAAAAAATATCTGTGTCTGAGTTTTAGGAAATCCAAAGCCAATTAGAGATGAGGCTACGGGACAGTGCGTAAAGCAATAAAAATACCCTTAAAATAAAAGCCACAGTTTAAATTTTTAAACAATGAATAATTTCATACAGCCAACATGATAATGAGTCTATTTCTATGTAAATCAATTCATTATTATTAAGATCTTCTCACTCTTGAGTACAATTTCCCAAAAACACTTTTCCAAAACATTGCAGAGGGGAAAAAAAAGAGTAACTATTAAGAAGCTCTCCTAATCTCTTTTGTTAAATTATATAAATCTGGGGAAATTAAAATCTGGCATCTGTATGAAGTTCTGAAACAAAAACTCTGATAAAGAAAGCAGTTTTGATACTGAATTAAATGGATTCAGACTGAGCATAGACCACTATCATCTCCTTTTCTCCATAGTCAGAAAACTGCCCGTATATACATGACCCTTCTATTATAATGCATCTGTAAGGTTCCTTGAATATTTTGTGACAACTGGTGTTTAATCATTTTCATGCTTATCTCTGTTCTAATCATTCAATAATGCCTTGGCCTGTAATGCTTTTTCTCTGGACTTTATGTATGAGTTACCCTATTGAAGGCAGTGGGATATATTATAATGTAAAAAAATTAAACCCCATGTCATCACATACATTTATATTTTCTTATTTGCATAACACAGGACAACACAGAGATAACAGAGTTTCTCTGGTTATCCTGAAGCATACACAGGGTTTTTATAGGTGACTATACCTTAGAGCTGTCTGCAGTATCTCAGATCTTCTGGAATACCAATGTACAATGTATAGTCAACAAATTTTTTCTTTACTTCATTGATTATTTTTAATATCTGTATGCCTTGTCTTACATAGCTTATATTCCCACAGACTGAGAAAATTTCCTGTGTAGTAAGTATTATCCCTGTTTGATGGAAATATAGGATGGAATTCATCTGACTGCTGTGCACAATGTAATCTACTGTCTCCTAAAGGCAATTGAAAGAAACAAGCACTTCCACATTATCTATGTATGCATCCCAAACTGAGACAGACCTCTGCAATAGGTTGGATGAATTGTACCTGTTTCTGTTTACTGAATGTAAAGGGATTCTAGGATCATGCATATGCCTGCACTGCAAATGTCTATGGTTATGCAAGATTAATTCAGATCTGGGGACTGGAAGACTATAAGCAATAAAAAAGATGCTTGTCATCCAGGATAAAACTAAAGCCATTAATTTGGATCTCAGGAAGTTCACTGCAGAGTAAATGGCCAGAGTTTGACATCTCTGAGTGGGATCCGATAGCTTATGGAGGAATCTAAGGCAGCACTCCTAACTGCCTGGAGCTAGTAATATGGAAATCTTAAGGGTAAAGCTGAACCTTGCACCTGTCTCCAGATACTGCATTCATGGCTGCAAGTAGTCATTTCTATCCTTTGGAATTTCTAGGTCTGAGAAACCTCATGAAGGTCACCTACAACTTCTCTTTTAAAGATCTGGGCATGCTCCTTCTGCTTGGCTGGCAAATGGAGAAGACAGAAGACCCATTCTCTCAGATCTCTGTATCTTCACACCATAATCTGGGTTAGTGATCTCTAAATACTTTGGACTGCAGATCTCTGTCAACCATCAAAATACCTTGCAAAACACCACTGATCTTTGCATCATTTTTTAAATTGAAAACTTAATGAGGATTGTGTGGTTTTATAGGAATAACCTAGTTTGATTCTATGATTTATACATTAATAAAAATGCAGACTACAACACTGCAGTTTCCTATTCACTGTACAGATACTCATGTTTCTCATCAGAAAAGAAGTTCATTCTAAGGACTAGATGAATAGTCATATTTGGTTTCTGATTTATTTTCTAGCCCAGTAAACCTTGGATTTCTTTATATACTGTTACAAAACTTCAAAATGGATATGAAGAGCAATGCCTTTTGGGAGGAAAAGAAGAAATAGCTGAGCTAGTTGTGAACAAGCTGTCTCACATACCAGAAGCAGTAGGGCAATTTGGCACAATGGAGCTAATTCCCCCAGGCCTGCTTGGGGTACCAGGGCAAGCTGATTCTGACTCAGAGCTAGCTCAGATATCATTGTGTATCATTACGCACCCCACAGTGAGGATGTAAAAAATACCCAGTTTCTGACCAGTGGGTTTTTAACGTAAGTATTGTGGAGTAGCATATAAATACTGTAAGTCTCCTGGAGGAGACATGTGAATATCCTATTTCAAAATAATCTTGGTATGGTGGGTGATGAACTTGCATTTCAAGAAAGGCTGCTTGTAATGTGCTGGCACAAAAGTATTCTACAGATATAAAGCAAAATGTTGAATTCAATTTTACTGGTACTAGAAATAGACTGAAAGTTAATTACATATTTCCCAGCAGCAAAGCTAGGAGGTCTGAATTTATATATAGATTCCTTCCAGTGATGGTCTCTGTGCTCCTTTTTCACATAAAGAAATAGGTGTTAAGACCTCTGTTTCACCAGATTTAATAATGTTTGACACACGCACTACATCAAGGCTTCATCAGTTAGTTTCTATTTTCTAATGTTCAATAAAGCAGGAATTAAATCTTTTCCTTTTTTTTTTTTTTAATAAATAGTTTTAGTTAAGAGAATTCTGACTCCAAAAAGTCTCATGTGGGGGCAAGGTGGAATCTGCTTATTTGATAATCATTTTTTGCTGAACAAAATGCTATACATTTTCTTCAGTCAAAATTGTAAGAAAGTACTTAATTTTAAAATAATATTGTAGCAATTGAAACTAAGCAAGCTTAAAGACCCAGAAAATACACTGTAATTAGCGTATATGCTCTGTACTCATAAAAAAATATTTTGAAACCTCAGTATTGTACTTACTAAGTCTCTTTCAATTAGATGTGGAGATACGCTATTGAAATAATTGCCTTAGATCATTTCCAAGTATTAAAAAACCCAGAAAGTTCATTCAACATATCATTTGTTGAATAATTCCTTTGATTATATCTAATTTGTTTTATAAATACATACCCATTTTCTATATGACTTTTCCTTCCCCACTATGGATACATTTGTAAATGAGGGAAAGGAAAAGTCAGCCTCCAGAATTTTCCAATTTCCTCTATGAAATGAGAGGCTGAGGTTACTGTCTGTGCTGTGAATAAAATGTTAATTGCCACATAATCTCTAGCATATCTTCTCTCTGCTCTATGAAAGGGAACCAAAGAAGCTAAACAGCCAGCCCTCCTCTGACGGCAAGAAAAAAGGTGACAGAAAATGGGGCGTATGTCAAAGACAGAGAAGATATAGTGAGTATCTATGGAGATCTTGCAGCTTTTTACAGAGAATGACACTATTTTCTTTGACAGGAATTGAATGTTTGGTTGGGTAATTTTTAAAAGTGGATTATGTCTATGTAGGTGGTCTGGCAAACTAGCTGTGACGATGCCACATGCATTAATTAGCAAAAAATTCTTGAGATCCAACTATGATGATGCTCAGGCATTTTTCTGGTATGGTGGGGAATCAGTTTTAACATCTGACATAAGCCAGGGCTCATCACAACCATGTCACCCTGTCATGATGAGAAAAGCCGGCCTGTCACAGACAGCCGCCTGAGCGTACACATCCACAGCTTGCCCCTTTGACACATCTAGATCATTGTCACTGGCTAAATATTCATATTGGGCATTTCTTCTGGAGAGTTATCAGATGCTAATTTGTTCAGGATAGATTATACTTAAAATTAAGACAGTGAGAATCTGCTAACTGTAAACCCCAATACTGATATGGTAATGGTTTAGATGCTATTAAAAACTGCCTGGATAATATAAGCAGTTAATGCTTCCATAAGAAACTCAGACTGACTTAATTATATTGAATTTCACTTCATTTTCACTGAAATTTCACTTCAATATTTTTACATAAGCTGTTACATGTCACTGTTAACCATCAATAGTAACAGCATGAAGACCATGTTTTCTGACAGTGGAGCCATCATATCCAGAAGATATATCATTTGTGGATAACAACTCTTAGCACTCTTTTTCTTAGCATTCTTTTCCTTAGTATACGCCTATCGCCGAGGGCTCAATTTTGTCAACTATGAACATTTTGTTTTGATGAAGTCTTTTTTTTATTCTATTTTTCATGAAAGTCATTTTCATACCATCTATTTCCTGAGCAGGGAAAAAGGTGATCTGATGATACAAATTGAGAACATTTGTCAAGGTTCATTACAATAAAATAAGAATGCCAGTGGGGAAAGGCCAGTACATGTCTCATTTTATTATCTAGTAGAGAAATCTATTAGACCTAAATTCAGCCCTGGACTTTGTAGGTATATCCCTCTATGATTTCAATGGGAAGGGCGACCAATTACACTGAAAATCATTTTCAGTGCCTTTTTTTCTAATCAGTTATAACAAGACAGAGTACATATTAAACCTGAACACACTGCTGTAGAAAAATATTAGTATTCCCTGTGCAATTTATTATTCATGTGTGAACAGATACACACACTGGACTACTTTGCTTCAGGCTACTCTCTTTTCTTCTTCACTCTATATTCACACTAGCCAGTTCAATATAAATAAAGGAGCACCTTCAAACTGAAAACAAATTGGTTGAGCACTACTTTTTCACTCACAGTGAGTAATAAAATAATTGAAAGTTACAAATACACATGAAAAAAATGTCTCGTGGTTTCATGTAGTGTGTTTTTGGAAAGTATCTCTGCACTGTTAGTTTGACAGTCCAAAAATTTGGGTGATCAGTAGTCAATGTACGTATAGTAACAAATAAGTATGATAGAAGTAAACCTCAGCATTTTGGTAATGCCTCTATGAATATACTGAGATGTAGTCTCCAGATCTAGGAGCACACTGAATTAATCTTACTCACTGGAGTTGATGACTGGGCTAAGACAACGAGCTGGGCTGGGAACACAGCTTGAGCAAGCTTAATGGAGGAGAAAGGAGTAAACAGTGGAACATTTATGGCAGTCTAAAAAAAACCAACCATGTCTGGTGATAAGAGCTGTGGAATTCACAGAGCAGGAGATAGCTCGTGTCGAAGCCAAGCTGCCCTTTTCAAACTGTGAGACCAAGCAAAGTCAAGGGCAGCAGAACTAGTCAGAGGAGGGAATGTGTTATTCAGAAAAAAGGAGTATGTGAAGTTATCCTTAAAATCTTTTAAAGTATGAGAGGCTATTCATTACAAAAGAGAAAAAATAAAACTAAAATGGGAAAATAGGATTGTAAATTCATAAAAGATTAGGACAGGAGTTCAAGAATAGGTGAATTGTCCAAACTTCATTTAATGCCTTCTGAAGAATTCCTTAATATTTCAAGGTAATGTCTTTACACTATTCAAAAACTGAAGATGTCATGTTAATAAAGAATTCTATCAGAAAAATACAACCAAATCTGTGAGTTACAGATTTATGAGTACGATTGTGTTGTATCTGTGATTGCTGAAGAACTCTAAGACTGAATCTGTGATAAGCTATCTATCCGTTCTGTTTTAATTGCCCTTGGAAATTATGGTTCTTTATCTTTTGCAATCAAATATATCTCAATCTGAATTGTAAGTGAAATAGGAGCTCTAAAATTGCAAAGTATAAATTAATTTAAAAAATGATTTTCTTCCCTGGGAAAACATTTTCTGTATTAATCCAGACCAGCACTACATTTGAAGAGGTTTGCAATGAATCATGACTTTTAAATAGATATCATGTTGGTAGCATGCATTAGCAGTAGTGTACATTCAGCATTCATAATTCTTCCTAAGTGTAATGTCATTCGTTGAGTATCTCCTATTTAAAAGCCAGATTAACGCTGACCGTATCAATTATGTATATTTTTTACAGACTTTGTGGTCCAAGCATCATCTAATGTATTATTGAAGACAGCAGACTCTTTTTATTCACATATGCATTTACATCAAAAAGCTGAAATTCATGTAAATGAAAATATAAAAAAAATCTTATGCTGATGAAGCATCCAACAAAGGAAAAATGCACACACACATGCTTAAAAGCAATCTCTCAAATTCAAGAAGCAGCCTACGAATAACATCTAATTAAAGTTGCTACCCAAAGTCAGGACATTTATAGGTGTGGAAATTAAACTCAGCAAAGTATTATTCTTATTGAAGTGCCCCTCAAAGAGCCATTTTCTTTCAGTGTTAGATTACAAAAAGTTGTCTCAGCAGTTGATGAATCATTTGGTAACTAATAAGGGTTGGTTCGTTGCAGAGATCAATCTACTATTTTTTCAGATTGCACTTGCAGATCAAATTCCAGAAACTTGTTATTTTTGTTAAGAATCTCAATGCCACTTTTTCTAAGATGAAGTAATTGCTCTCCTGAAAACAGTAGAATGAGGTCCTCTGCATTCATTTTTGATGGAATACTGACACAAAGTTGTTACCATGAATGCATCACAGTTCAACAGTAAGTAAATTAGGTTTGGGACTTTAAAGACCTTAACCTGCTCAGTAGACCATGACAATAACATTTCTGAATGTTTTAAACTATTAGTAAGGATAAAGAAATAAGGAGAGAGAAGAAAAAGAACAGCTGAAACCTTGAAATTGTAGTGAATTAGCTAAAGTTCTCTTTTAATGATATGCCTTATGCCACTTCCCTTTCCCTGTAAAGAGGAGTATTTCTTTTTATTAAACTCCCTGTGTGTATGTCTGCATGTCCCTTAGACTGGATTAAAATTGTTCTGGGGTGGCAGAAGAGAATAGACACCAGAATAGTGTGGAATTACTGGTGATACTGCATATATAGTCTGATTCAGTGTTTCTCAAAGCAAAAGAAACACAAAAAGGGAAAAGTACAAATGGCAAAGATTGAAAACTTTTCTGGTTTGGACTGTTGCACCATTAGAGACTGAAAAAGTGCACATGACACACATTGTACAAAGCACTTTTCACCACATTTTGTAAAAGAAAAAGCTAATAGATGCCTTAAAGAAACAGGGTGCGACCGACCGGTGAACCCCTGAAGGGAAAGAAGTCCCTGAGGAGATGGGCAAGGGCAATGTGCTCAGGGAAGTCTGCAGGGAGTGACTGACCACAGCTGCTGCAAAGGAAGCTGAATTTGGCTTGAGCCAAGGGAGACCGAGGGAGGCCACATAAATGGCCATATCAGTGGAGCAGCTCAGACAGCTGTTTGCCCTTGTTATATATGTCCCTGAGCATATTAGAGAGGCCAGTAATGAGAATTACATAAGTACATTTGGTATTAAACATGGAAGCCCCCCACGTGCGAAATTTCTACAAGAACCTGGCTGGCGAGTACTGGGCTCTGACATAAGGTAAGGAGGACAAAGGGTACCCAGTGTCGCCGGTTACAAAACTATAAATCTGAGATTCCCGATAGTGTTTGAGATTAAGAAAAACTGAAGAAAGTGACAAAATACATTCGATACATTTGGTTACCTTCGTGGCCTGTTCTAGACGGATTATCTTTCAAGAAGATGATGAAGCACAATGTTATGGTAGATGCCAAGGTTTCAAAAGAGACTAGAGATATAAAACAAGATGATAAAGCCTTCTTCAAGTTCCTCATTTTACCTGCCATCAGTGCCAAGTTTTGATGTCTCTCTGGCTCTTAATTATTCTCTAAAATGGAGTGATGGTGGAATTGTCCTCCTCTCATTTCTCATATCACTAACCAGGGCTGATTTCCAGAACACCACAGAAGTAGAGTCCCAGAGTCATCTTGCTTACCAGACAAGACTCTGCGTGGCCTTTACCTACCAACAGATTTTTTCAGTCTTTCCTTGCCTATTGGTCTTTCCTAACTCTTCACAAAAATTTCATATAATAAGCCAAATTTGGCTTTTATTACTTTGAACAACTTGTTCAAAAGACAGCATGTTAGAAAAATAATAAGTATGTTCTCAACTATATGTCAGAGGTGAGCTAATAATTGTCTTGGAAACAAAAGTAGATACAATTTAAGTTTACTCATGGTCAATCTTTATGGTGTTATTATGTATGTCTGACTACATTCAATTCATTTCTCTATCAATAAATTCATATTACTCCCCACACAGAAATGACTGAAGCTTTACATGGATGGAAACTTCATTTTAATTTATCTCATTATTATTATAAATAAATTTCATTAGTGGTAGCTGTCTTTCAGTTTTAATATGAAAATTCAGAGGATGTTTCCTTCATCTTACTGATTAGCACTGCTAATGAAGAAGCTGTCCTGTGTGTAAAATTGTCCATTTGAAAGAAAAAGAGAAGCTCTTTGTAGACTACTTTACAGAAATACTGCTAAAAACAGCTCCTAGGGATTTTTTTTTCTGTTTTCTTTACGAAATATGAATACAGATTTTCAGTAAGAGCATAGATGCTCTCTTTTTGTGTGCCAGATGCACCTGGTCAGCACACTTCACTGAGCACCTGTCTGTGGACATGGACATGGACACCCAGGGTCCATGTGTGGGGAGGAGGCTTCCACGGGCACAGGGGCCCCGCTACAAACCGAGAGGTCAGAGTCTCTCAAAAGATTCAATACAGAGGGTTTTCCTCACCCCTGCTGCATAAGCTATTGGGATTCCTACCCCATTATGTGATCTTATGCGTAAAAGGTTTATTGAATTACAAGAAAATGAAAGAGGGCAGAAGGGTGCAGCAGCTATCAAGTCACTTTTGCAGTGCTGGTGAGAAGCAAGTGTTTACCTTATTTTAGACATAAGCTTGTAAGGATTTCATCATTTATAAAGATTGCAAGGTTTAGACTGTATGAAAGACTAGGATAATTGCAGAATTTCCTACAGAGATCATTTTTTCTTAGCATATGTGGATAATATTTAAATCTATTTATATATTTATAATTTATAGGGCAATATAGTTTTTCAACTTACAAAAAAAAAAAGTGAAAATACAGTACAAAAATAACTTTAAAGTATCAGAGTTTCCCTATCAGTTGAACTCCGGCAAAACTAGTCTATCTGAGACCTTAGATTCACCTGTATCAGTTTCAAATCATGCACACTTTCAAGTACTGACTCAGAAGCCTGTTTTTGCTTTATAGTATCCTTAGCACTGCAGTATATACACATACATATATATACACACACAGACTGACGTAGTTAATTTTCACAAATTATATTTATGTTTCAAATCCTTTAAAGTAAATTCATTCATAAACCAAGTTCAGATTTGGGTCATTGTCTCAGTGTTTAATGGCACTACAGAAAATGGTTTTTCTGAATTTACTTTTATGATTTTTATAAACTATGCAAAATCAGAGGACTGAAATCAATATCATAGTGGAACATCCATAGTCTCACATGAGTCACATCATACTAGAGATAGTTGTCAAAAAGTACCATACTGTTTTGAAAAAGAATATGCCCATCCTGTCATGCATCTCAAAATCAAATCGAATCAGATCAAATCTGCATCCTTAAATGGCATTAGAATAGCAGATGGTTGAGTTTTGATATGAATATGATGATTATAACTTTTATTATCTTGTGTTATAAAGTAGTATCTTTAGAAGGCCAAAATCTGTAGGTATTTTACAGAAAATGGACCCTGAAAGCTTCTAAAAGACAGTGAAATTAAGAAAAAACACATAAGTAAAATAGAGTTCACAGCATGTGGTCTATTCATTATTACTATAGATATGTCCAGAGTTGGAGAAGTAAGAATTTTCTAGAGAAATTACACTGACTTTGAAAGAAAGCATATGCTGAGACATATTTTATTTAGTTCTTAGGAGCGTAAGCCTCATTTCCACCTGATAATTGCCGCAGTGTAATTAAAGATAATTCTGAAATTATTTACTGATATCAGTGAAAGTTCTGCATGAACACTCATAGCTTAGGTATTTCAGATTACTTTTTAAGTGTTTAAGAGCCAGTTCATGGTAAGCCACAACGAAGTGCTCTTACATTAAAACCACAAGAGCTGTAAAAGGACATGCATTAATTTAAACTGAGTTAGAAATAAGTTTAATTTCTTCAAAATGCCCAGGCAGAGAAAGTCTCAGCATGCTGCTTCCAAAAAACAGACTGAATCCAGATCTTGAACTAGAAGCCAGATATAGTAACAGATAGTGATTTGCTAGCAAGGCACTAATTTTTCTACCTGATTTTCATAATTCTTAGACAGCTCAAGCTTTCATTAAAGACTGAAAAAACACTTTCATAATCCTGCATTAACAATATAAGCGAAGACTAGAAAGTATTTACATATTTCTGTATGTTTAAAATACATGAACGATAACATGTATGGTGCTATCTAATATTGAATAAGAGAGTGGTATTTCTGGAACTGTTAGGTATCAAAAGTACAATCAATGAATCTTTTATATGATGAATTTCCCTAAATACAGTTTAAAATATATGCCTTCTCCAGACCTCAGAAAAGATGTAGTCAGGATTTCAGCACTTGATATATGTGTTCCAGTTCAGTTTTCAGAGTGCAGTATTTCAGTCTACAATATCTTTCTTTTCTCTCCTTTCTGAATATATATTTTTACTCAGGATTTGAAAGCAGCAGGTATGCAAAGTAAAATAAAAATATATAATGTTGTCATTGATAGGAATTAATGGCTCACATTGTTATTTTTAAAATAAAAAAGAAAAAATTCTAAAAATAATGGAAATATAGAAAAAATGACATTAAAGAATGCTATAGCTTAATTTGAAATTTCTCACAGTTATTATCACATTTAAAACTAAATATTCATAGCTATATATATGTGTGTTGTGTGTCTTTGAGGTAATGAAGCATTGTTCTTACCATCCTACAGATCATAAAAGGAAACTTTAGCCAAGAGCCTCAAAAGGTACTCAGATACCTAACTCAAACATAAGAGTTTAGCATTTCCATTTCTTTGATCTATATCTAAATTCTAAAATTTGGTATTGGAACTCTCATCAGAAATACCATAGTAGAAGGATCCAAATACTTTGTAATCACATATTATCAAAAGTAAAAACTAGAATTGTTGTTACAATTTTTCAGGACTAAGATTTGCCCTTTGTCAAAATTGGAGCAGTGTCCTGATCATGTAAATTAATTGATAATGTGGCTTGAAAGATACTAACTCAGGTTCATCATTCCTGTAACTCCAATTAACTAATACATAACCCTTAACCTATTTTGCTTTTTATAGTTTCTCTTCCCCATCCAGCTATCCCTACAGTCTAGAGCTATTAGATTGGAAAACATTCTTTAGACAGGAAAGGTCTCAAAAATATCTTGCAGGTCTAATTGGGCAGAATTTAGGAGCTGCCATTCTAGTAAAGGATTTATAAGAAAAATCATACCCTCCCTAAGCACTTGAGTTGCTGTAGATGTACACACTTTCCCCAAAGCCTACCATACACATCTCAAGGTGCCACTTTCCTGAGTGAGTTGAACTATTAATGTATTCCTTTGTCTCCTAGTCTCAGTTGCTTTCACAAGCTGGATGTCCTGAAAATTAAATCCCCCGAGGGATCAAACCCAGAGGGAGTTCTCACGGTACATCTAACCTGCACAGACAAGTTTGAATTCATTGCAGAGCAGAGCAATGACATGTCCAGACGGAAAAGGAAATTCTGCACAATGCAGTTGAGTAAGTGCTGGAAGCAGTCTGGGAATGTAATTGTACCCATACCTATATATAAATATATATATATATACACACACAGATCTGGGTGTGTGCGTGTGTGTGCATCTCATTCAGAATTTTAGGAATACATTCTTCTCAGTGTTTTCTACCGATTGGTATAGCCATCTGTACTCAAGTGCTAAATATTCTGAATCCATTCAATATCCTGAATCTTGTTCACTCTGTAGGGAATTTGTGTGTCATAAATTTCATAGTTAAGAGTCTCACACCTAATGTTTATTCATGGTGATGCTTAATATCTCAATATTATCCAAGTTTCTTACTAAATCTGACTAAAAGCCCAGTGAAATCAGAAAGCATCTTCCCATTGTTTACAGAAAGTTTCAATTTAGACACAGAAAGAGCTCTCCAGCTCCTCACAGGCAACAAAGTCACATGCAACTAATTGTAGTGAGTTGCACCCCACTAGAAGCTGTCTTCTAGATATCCTGCATTTTCTGTTTCACGTTCATCATCTTCCAATTATTCTACTCTCCTTCCTGGCTAGTAAAAGGAGAATTTTTCCTACCATCTCTGTCCTGTTGTTCTTTATTAGACTGAGGAACAATAGACTGAGGAACAATTCAGAATTTTGAAAGAGAGAGGTTCTGTTCACTGTAATAACAAATATTGATTCTTTTTTTAAACATAGTTACTGGGCCATATCATAAGTAGACTTAAATATTATATTAAATATTACATTAAATTATAGCTTAATTTTGAAAAAGCTCATTGAAATGTGTTCTACAAAATAAATGACCTCTTCAGAAGAGGTTAAAACATCATCAAAAATAAAACATCTTCCAAAATATCATTTTTCTATGTGGTTTCACTACCTTGGCTTTTATAATATTCTCTTACGTTATCCATTACCTTAAAATAAGCATACAGTTTAGCTGTCTGGAGTTAACTATGTATGAAATGATGGGTCCTTTTAATGAACTATTTTCAAATTGAGTTCACAAACAGTTATTTAACATAGCTTTGTATGCAGGCATTAATTTTTAAACATGCATAACATGCACTGAGGAAATTCAGGAAGAGATTATCAACACATGAGAGATGAAGTAGGTAGTTAGATATAGTAAAGTTATTATGTGAAGACAAAAACTGTGTGCGATATAAGCCACTGCCTGGATCATCTCTAGGGTTGCTTTCCAAATTATTTTATCAGAGGTTAGTTTAACTCCTCATAATCCAAATTCATGTAACCAAAGAAAGGTTCATGACTCAGTTACATCATATTTACTCATTTCCCTACATTTTTGCACACCACAGGCGTATTGCAAGAAACTTTATTTGGCTACAAGGCTAAGCTGTGCTCTATTGACTGTCTGTATAGTAGATTCCCTATCAGTACAGTATATTCACTATCCCTACAGAAATCCTGAAAGCACTGCGGGGTGAAAGCCTCAGTGTTGATGCAGAGATGATTACTGAAGAAGCTTTTATAACTTGTTCCAAAAATGTTAGCTCATCATAAATGGACCTGCTCCTCAATGAAGTGTCATGCTCTCTAGCACCTCTTTCCTGAATTCCTCTGATTTCTGCTGTTTTCTTTTTTCAGCTCCTCAACACTCATTTACCAGAAAAAGGTAGTTACTGTCATTGAAAATAGTATCAACATTTCCTTCTGAAGGAAGCTGACAGTTCCTGCTCCTACAAGCAGAACAATTTTTCAAAGTCTGTGGTAACATTGGCATAGCTTGTATCCCATGAGAGGCAAAAGCACATTATTGTGCTGTTCTGAAATCTGGTAGAAAATTAACTGCTCTAAACAACATTCAAGTATGAGAAAAGTATACAGCAAAGCTTCAGGGGCTGCCTCGACAACTTACGGAAACCGAGATTGCCATTTTAAAAGGATATGAAGTATTATGAAAGTTCAAAAATGTGTAAACATACAACAGTGAATAAGGCTGAAAAAGCTTACTTATTAAAGAATGCTACCAATGTGTTTTGACCATGAAAAGTAGCTTCCTTTACGAAGGTAAATCAAATCTGACAATTTTTTAGGGTTTCAGAATATGCAACTCTCTATGTGAATAAAATGAAATAGAGAATTCTCCAGGCACAGAAGACCCATCATGGTCCTTAGCAGCAGAAAACCTCCCTTGTACTCTAGCAGATTTATGTTTTATGTATTAGTTATGGGAATATCTTCTGTCAGTAGTGCTGAAGCCACAGATAACATGTCACTATTGCCCTACGGCTGCAGCAACTGCATTTCTTGCATAGCTCAGTAAGAAGAAAGAGGCCAAGAACAGATTACTGTTTTACTTAACTACGCTGCTGAGCAACTGTGTAACTGCTAGCCATGAAATACTTTTTTTTCCCCCCTTCCGTAGCTCCTAACTCATCCTAACACAAATGTCTAATATTCACTAGTCTGGTTCTTGGTTTGAGATGCAGCCTCTTTGCTTCTACTTACCCACAAATCAGACAACTTTAATGACCCCCCCCCCAAACCACTAAAATTAAACTGTAGATGATTGGAGGAAAGGGAAAAAGCATGAAGTCATTTTCAAATTAGGCGCATTTAGAAGGAGCAGCTCTGAAGATCTCTTTTTATTTATTAGGAGAGTCATCCCACGATTTCCATGTGCTATGCTCCCATCTCCCGTAATTTCTAGTAGATTTATTTTAGAAGATACTAAGTACCTTCCAAAAAAGAAGGATGCTAAACACCTCCCAAGACAGTGGAACTGGGTTTTTAGTCAGAATCTAAATACAAGGTGCATTCCCTATGGCTGAGGACATCATAGCAAAAGGCACCCAGACAATTCCTGTGTTTATGAATCTGTTGATTGTAGATTTACTTAAAGAAACAGTTTAGGACACGGAAAATGTATTTGAAGAAAGGGAGACTAGCTATGACAAGGACTAGAATGGGCTGTGCAATGAGAAAGAGAATGGTAAAGAAGATTATAAGCACCTGGAAAATGTAAAGGAGAGATGGCGCTGAATTAAGCATGATGGCAAATTTGGCAAAAGATTTGGTCAAGTACAAGCGTTTAGCTCAGATTAGTTATTGAAGATGAGGACAGAGGTTTCTGGAAATGCTTGAGGGGACCAAGTCAATCTACAAAAGAGGAAAATATTAAGGAGAAAAGAAGGAAAAAAACAAAAACAAAAAACAAGATAAGAGGGGTGGGAGAAACTGAGAAAGCTGGGCAAGAGGCCTGGGAGTGAAATGGAGAAACAGAGAAAGCAGGAATGAGATTGGCCAACTACAGCATGGAGTGCAGGGATCAGAGGCCAGCCAGCAAGACCAAAGCTATAGTTTTTAGGGAGTGGAAAAGAATAATCAAGCTTGGAGGGAAAGGAAAGATGACTATGTTTCCATGGGAATACACTTTTCTCCAAAACATGGGAAGAACCCCAAAGCCCCCAGTCACCCGATTCCTCTTCAGGAATTTGTAGCAAGTATCTGTGAAACCTCTTTCAAAAAAACTCCTCCTCTTCCTCTAGAAGGTGATATCCTATTATTCCTATTACATACTCCATTGATGGAATGAATTGTCATCAATCTGTGTAATAGTGGCAAAACTTCCAGAGCCTAGTAATGAGAAAGGCTAGTGTCAATCTTCTGTCACATAATAGAATTTTTTAGTCTTCTTTTTAAAACTTGAGGGAACAGTTTATTTCAAAACTGAATTTGTAAAGTTTAAGATTCTCACAGAATGCTAAGCATGCAGAAAACCATTTAATGAGGAAAAATTTGGCTATATTTATCTTGATTGACTTCGCTGGTAGAGCATTATGCCCCACCCCACCCCTTTTTACAGTGCTTTTACAGTGCATTTCTCTGCCTAAATCAAAAGCCATATGACATAGCACAAAGAGCAGAAAAGCAGGTGAGCTACAGTTACACTTCAAACAAAGTATGTGAAGAAATACATAATGTTCCTAAAAGAATGGATGTGCCTCAAATATCCCTCTTTATGAACTCAGGATAAAATATTTTTTTTCTAAATGAAAGGAGCTGTGCTCCAAAAATTGGACTAATTACTTAGAAAGCCTGTCAGTAAGAAGTCTAGCATCAATGATGAGGCTATTAACCAACTGCCTCAGTATACCATAATTCCTACAGACATACTTTCACAAAAAACTGAAAAATGCTCTGAACTGACAAAGCACTTGGCTCTGACTTTTATATAAACGTAATCTATATATATGGTGGTGAAGACTATTTAAACCAGCATCTCATAAAGCATTTTTGGTGAAAGTGACATATAGCATTAATCTCCCAAACTCACAGATTCTTTTGAGATGAAGTACAACGGTTCCAGCTCTGACAATCCCCCTTTTAGCTACCTTTAGAATTCTTGCAAAAATCAGGTTCAATTGTTTTTCTTTTTGTTTATTTGCTTTACAATAACTAAAATTTTTGCACAGCAAAGGAGATTTGGAGAAGAGCACAGAACAACAGATAATATCAATGCTAGGAAACACATAAAACAGAAATTTTGACAACAAAACCTTGGTGACAATTATATGCCTGTAACAAAGGCACTTGAAACCTTTGGCAGTGAAGGCTTATGTACAATGTTAAGACTGGCTTTTCCAACCAAGCTACTGAAATGACTAGCCTATTTCATGAGAAGATGATGGGAAGAGGTAAAAATGATGGGGGTATCTTTCATACATTTTTGATCTCACTGTAGATAAGCCCTTAGCCCTCATATACACACTATGCTGATTGCTCCTAGTCTGCTAATTGGTCTCTGTGGTCCTTGTAAAGGAAATTCAGATTAGCTAATGGTTCACTTTCTCTGATGACCGATTGTTGGTCTCTTTTGTTCACTGGCCATAAGAAGAATCTGTGTTTCTTTTCCGTGTTAACTTCTATTATTTCTTCTTCATCGTATTTCTTAACTGTTATGTCCATTGATATAAGATGGATATGCCACGTATTTCACTATTTCTACCTTCAGTTAAGAGACAAGGTATTTTAAACCTTCTCATGTCCCTAACAAGCCAACTGTGAAGAGCTTTGGTGAAACAGCTTCCTGCTTTGTAATCTAGCATGACTGGCAAAAAATTAATAAAACGTGCTTTTTAAAAAAATTCTGATGTTTTTGTAATATGTCCTCTCATCTACTTCACCTTTGTCAAACATCTCTGAATAATGGTAACGGGTATAATATTTACTATTCTTGAACACTTACGTAAGATAAGCAAGAAAAATTGTGGTTCTGCCAGTCTGTGCAGAGAGTCATTGAAGTATGGAAAAGATGCATTCATACAGTCAATAAAGCAATATGTCAAACTCATTCCGCATACAACTTGCAAGTCAGTTTGTTACATTCTTTAAGGCCAATATTTTGAATTAGTAAGTCTTTTGTTTTGATTTACAAAAATACATATATTGCTATTTATTACAGTAGTGTGATCAGAAGTGCCAAGCTGAGACCATCAGAAAGCTGATTACCACTACGCGATTAGTCACAAATTTCTAGAAAACCTATGAAGGACTCCCTTTTTCCTCTGTAGATGTATGGTATGAAAGGTTACTCTTGACAAGATTTTAGAATTGCAGTACAGCTTGTATTGCTTTTTGTTACATGGTAACTAAAGGACAGAGCTCTGAAAGCATGCTTTTCTCTCCAACTGTAGTAAAATATACTCAGGAGATTGGCTCATTTTTCCTCAGAAAGCAGTACGATTCTGGGAAGAAAACACTTCTGGTTTGCAAATTCTCCAGCATGAAGGAGCCGGGGGAAAGTTCAGCAGCACAAGAAATTTCAGAAGTTGGCACTCACAGGCTAAGTAGTTCAGCATACCTAACATTGCCCTTGCAAAGCTACACGAAGTGCTGCCAAGTTCCATGACAGTGTTATGAGATAACTGAGATTATTGATATCCTTTCTAAAAGTCAAACACAGATTAAAATGTTTGTGTAAGAATGGTGACTGCATAAAAAAGTTTCTTAGTTTTATTTTTCAGAAGGTCTCAGAAAACAGACAAGAAATAAAAAGAACCCTACACCTGTGTAATTATTTTTAACAAAGGTAATTATATTATCTGAGCACTCCGATGAGATACTTTTCAAATCTGTCATACACCAAGTGGAGTAGACATGCATTTTTAATAAATGCTAATATGAGAGCCAGGATGTCTTTTTACATAGCTTTTATTGTTTACTGACCACAACATTAAGGCCTTACACTCAACAGTAATAAAAATCCTTCAGCTACAAGTATATAATTTATCAAAGAGGCAATATTTCATATTTGCAAAGTGTTTAAAAAACATTGATTATAAAAGAACATACTTGTAGTTAACTAAAGATTGCCTGTCATCTCTGTTTTACAGAACTGAGACAGAGAGGAAAAATGATTTGTCCAGGATTTCACAGTTAGTCAGTAATAGTTGAGAAATTCAAAAGTATATTTAAGTGTAGCTCACTTACAATTCTAACATAAATGTACCTGGGGAATTTTTTCCATCTACCTACCAGTATAGTAATCATGAAACAAAACAAAGAAAAAAAAACCTGCTGATGTACTGTAATTGAATTTGATGATGCCTATACATGTTTCTTCTTTGTAAAACACAATAAAACAAATTAGATTAAATGGTTTCTCCTGTCAGTATTATCATATGCCCATGTGGCAAAAGTGAAATCTAGAGAGATAAAAATTTCTTACAGTCTATCTAAGTAAATCTAAAAATATTTCTGTTTTACAGCAAAACTACACTATTAAGAAATGTGTATAGCCAACTGAAATATCTAAAAGCTGTAGCCAGGGAAGGTCTATGTGTCATGAGTCCTGTATCATGACTATAGCCACTAATAGTTGGTATGTGCACCTTGAAGCAGAAAGACACAGTTTTAATATATTAATTATCACCTCCTACAGTTCTACTTAAAAATTTAAGTAATCTTTTCCACTTTCAGTGGAAACACCTTCAATTTGCAGACTTTTAGTTCTCTGATTTCTCACTAAGGTTGTGAAAACGCTCCGAGAAGATAGAGCATCTAGTTTTCCTTATCTTTTTCTCCCCTTTAAATATAAAATTATATTTAGAAAAGCACTGATAGATCAGATTTGATTTGCAGTAAAAGAAAAAGTATTTCTAGCTAATGTCATGATCCTATATAAAAATGATAAATTGTGGAAGCAGGGGGAACAATCCGGTTTATTTTAACCTTGATTCCTTAAGCATTTCCTATGTACTTTTACATTAAACAGTTAAGTAAAAATCAGAAACTGTTTAAAGAACAAGAACCAAAAACTCAAGATAGCCCTCATTCAACCATGTGTCCTAACCACTCCACTTCCTTTCTTCATAGGAACAGCTTAAATTTATATTCCTCAATGCACAAATGCAGAGTTTCAAAAGGAGGGACGGCAAAGTATTCTTGTGTGTGGTATCCTATAGCTTGGTGATTAATAACCACCAAATTATAAATCAACTATCTGCTATTCTTGGATTTTTTTTTTTAATATCAGACCCCACAGACTATATAACAGAATTTTACATATAATTAATATGCTAGTTTCCCTACATAAAGGCTTGATCCTGCAGACTTTTGTCATGTGCGTTTCATTCTGGAATCTGGTTGAATTCAGTGAAACCATTTCCAAGAAACAGAGATATTCACATGAGCTTTTGTAAGATATCTGGAAATAGCCTTACAGAAGCAAAGTAGTGACTGACAGCCCACTGAGGATGAAGGCAAAGTTACTGCGAGGGTCATTCTCATTGTCAAAATAAGCTAGTTCCCTTTTTTTTCAGTGTAGCTACTTTGGCGAATTTTATTAAAAGGTGAAGTTGACAGATGGCCCTGCCTCACTTCTCCAGATAATGGATGTTGTTTTATTGACCTTCTTATGACCAATGATTCAGGCTTGGCTGCCTCTAAAACAGGAAATGAATGGGATGTACTCTATTGAAATTTTTCACTTTGCAATTTCTGAGCTTCTATAAGCATAATTTCATACAGGATGCCCTTAGGTTGCTTTTTAAAAAACTGTTGTCTGCAAATTGAATTTACCAATAGTTTGCATCTGTCACAACCCTATAGGAAATCTCTGAAATGAGAAATAAATGAAAAAGTAAAAAAAGAATGATCATGAGGCATGGAAAAATATCACTATATCATAGGTTCCTAGAGATATAAAAGCAAAAGACAGAAAAAATATCCACTTTATAATCCTCACAGTTGCAAAATGAAAGTGTTGAGGAAAACTCACATAGAATAAAGATGCAAAATAAGCTCCTTTTTGCTTGATATTTAACAACTCTGATTATAGAAACATAGAAAAAGAAACACTGTATTCCTCAAGCAACAGTTCATTTCACAGGAGCAAAGGCATTTATTTTCCTGAAACTTCTTGTAAATAATCTACTAACATTAATAAACATGGAATATAATCACTGAGAAGCAAAATAGTGTCTAAAAACTACTTTTATCACAATAGAAGCCCAATTTACAAAAAACATTTTCAATATATATTAGAACCAAACCAATTTTAAGGTCACTGCAAGCTTTATAGGCAGACACTACTGAACCCTACTGATGCAGTGATGTTTGACTTGACGTTTTGGATTAGATTCCATTAGATTCCATTTATTAGCAACACTGTCTATAATAACATAATTTCAGGAAAAAAGGGGTTATCTTGAATCAAGTAATTTGCTGGTCAAAAGGTGGTGAGACTTCCTATGCTATTTAAATTACTAGTTCCTACATTTTAAAATCCTTAGAGATATCTGGAGTACTTGTTATGAACTGCTAAGATGGGCATTGACAAGTGACCATCTTCACAAGACTGAGATAGCTTATTTTCAAACATCTCAGCCCTTAGAGAGGTAATTTCCTAGAACAAAATTTCAACTTTTTTTTTTTTTTCAGGCCAAGTAATAAAAAATTCACAATAGGATCCTTTGGGAATTGTTACTGCAAGTGCATGTATAAGTGCTATTTTGTGTCATAAATAAGCACAGAAACCCAATTCTCTGAGGATGTATATGTGTATGATTTTGCTTATATGTATATGCATGCTGGATATAACACATTTCATTTTAAAACTGATGTACAAACTTAAAAAGCAAACCTTATAGCTGCAATATCCGAGATATTAATTTTCTTATTTTCTCCTGCTTGTATTTCATCGTTAGGGAATAAAGAAGAATCTTTCCCTTGAGCTCAAATTTTCTGAAGTTTTCTCTGGTTCATCTAAAAATTGGTATTCTTAGCATCTACCTCAGATGAATGACTGAAAACACAGAATCATTAACATTCTTTCTCTCTCCAAATGGATAATTAGCAGCTGAACTTCCAAAGTAACAAAAGCAAACAAACCCAAATTTAAAATGTTTCTCCAAATCTATCTCACTGCTCAACTTTCACCTTTGAATTTTGTACAGTCTGCAACACATGAAGGGACATGCATGACCAGTAGCACATGTCTGCTCTAAGAATACTCCCGCACAGGCAGAGCTACCACTTAGATGCTGGAAATCACTCAAGTTATCTGAGTCAGGGATATAGCTAAGGAATTTCTTATACAAAATCTGAATTTCTAATGTAAAATCAAACCACACATAACTGAAACTAACTCCATTTAAAAGAATGAAAGGTCACAGCTATCCCCTCAAATAAAACAGTGTGAAGGTACAGGCCTAAATACTGGCACACCACATCGCTGCTAGCACAGTCCCAGGCACAGTTTTGACCTGGACCAAAAGGGCAGTTTCCAGAGAGGCCTCCACACAGTTCAGGGGTTCATACGGGCCAGGAATGCTCCCAGAAGGTGTTCTGGACATGGCCACCCTGCTTTGGAGATGAGAGAGAGCTCAGCTTTATGGAAGAAGCCATACAGTGCCAGGTGGTCTCAGGGCCATAAAACAGTTTCTGGCCCATTTTACTTTACTAGTACAGAGCTATTCAGAGGTTTCGGAAGTTATCAGACAGAAAAGCAAAACTTCTGGGATCCATTTTTTGCAAGTCATCCTTAATTAAGTAACAAAGGATATTATTTATTTACAGCTTTAATGACCCACACTGTCAACCTTTAACACAGCTTTTAGCCTTGATGTTTGCAACTTCAGATTTTAAAAAGTTGACTGGCCAGCTTCTTTTCCTTTCAAAGCAAAAGAGATGAAAGAAACTATAGCAAATCATGCAAAAGAGAGGGCTCTTTTGTAATCAAGAGCAACCCCATTCTGGATTTGTATGTCAAAACAGTCATCTTCAGCTTCACTCAGAAATCAGCTGGAGCACAGAGAAGAGGCATAATGTGATTTCTGTAAAACTACTTAATAAATTCATAATAGTTTTCAACACTTAAGAATTCTCTTAAAGTACAGCATTATAGTAGCCCAGAATATGCTAGGCAAGGCTTGCAAGGCTTGGGAAAAGGAGCACAACTTTATAGGTGCCAAAATGTTCAGTACATGCCCCAAGCAGAGCCTCCTGGATGCCTATATTCTCCATACGTTCCCTGCGATGGCACCTGAACACTCTGCTCGGTGGGAATCCTGCCTGCAAGACACGATCCTGTCAGCAAAACGGGAAATGACAACAGCAGATACATCGCCCCTTCGGCAGGTCACACCGAGGCTTGTGAAGACCAGGGACATGCCACAAAACTTCTCGGTCAGGTGAGCAGATGCAGCCAAGCAACCCCCCAAAAGGCCTAGACAACTGGATTACTCTGCACTTCCCAAATTCCTGGACCGTGACTGGCAGCACAGCCTGCAGCAGAAACAGCCAGCTTACAGGTACAACCTCCCTAAAATCTAACCTCTTCTACCCCTTATCTCATTTAAGAAGAATTCATTACAACCAAGCTGTTTAGAATTACAATACACGGTGCTGTTTTCATCATATCCTAAAATGGCAAACAGCTTAGTGGAATAATTATGTGTGTTCCCAAAGTATGACCAGTTTAAAAGTGGAATTAACAGTGTTGTTGGTTCAGCAAGGCAGTACGTGGGAAAATAAGCATTTAAAGTAGTGTTTCCTCAGCTTCGTAATTCATGATCGATATAAATTTTAATCTTTCATTTACCAAATGATCACATAATTGAATTACCATTGATATTCAGAATAAATTGATTTCCCCAATAATGATATATTTTCTCCTGCATGGTAAAAAAAAAGAAAAAAAAAAAAAAAAGAAAGAAAGAAAGAAAGAAAGTGTTCAGGACAAGGCAAAAGTGATCTAGGAACTAATGTAAATTGTTTGTCTCATAGAAAACTGCAATATCACACACACAAAACATTCTCAGCTACATAATTAACTATCTAATTCAAAGTCTTGGTCCAGAGACAAATTCATTTTGCTGTGTCTGTGCAAAAGATAAATGAGGCCACATTAATCATTAAAACACAGTATGATGTAGTGCTGCTTGGTTCTAGTTGATATTCATCATAAATCAATAGTAGTAATCTTATTCATATACATTCAGTGCAGCTGAATCCAATGAATGCAATATTTCAACATAGGATACACAGGATATTTTATGCAAGTATTCTAAATGAAACAGATCTGTTTTCTTTGCATTCTGTTGAATCTTAGGAAAGATATATAACTACAATCAATAAAGTAAGATTAGCTCTATTCAATACTGAGAAATTTTCAGTACTACTGTCCTGAAGATTAATATCAGAAGATTATTCCAGCAGTATGACAAAACTAAAGTACCAGATGCCAAGTTATAAATAAGGACACTAGTTTGTTTTCCCTATTGCTGCTTTTGTTGTTATTGATTCTTGTGAATGAAAAACTTTCACAGATTCATTTACTTTCATTATATATGTGAATTTTTAACTTTTTAAAGCATTTATTAGTATATGTGTATCTGTGTGAACTGCTAGTACGTTTTTTACAGCCATGCACAATCCTGCACTCCATACCAGTCAAAAGGCTCTCAATTTCCTGCCCATTTTAAAAAGCAATTCCACATATTCTGTAAATTCAATAAATAAGCTATATTTATCCACCAACTGTATGAAGCTGATGACAAACATACTTGCACATTTTTCTATGTCTAAGAGAGCAGCTAGTTTTTTTCTCAATTAAAAAAATGCTTGTCACTTCCTGTGCTTCACCTTAAGCAAAGGTTGTTTATTTAAAGAACAGAAAACTAGAGGAATGTATCCTGAATCCTTCTGACATTACTTACTTTCTAAGTTGAAATGGAAATAGAATGCAAAAGTGTATATTAAAAAAAAAAAAAAGATAAAATGAGAATTAGTCACTTGCTCAATGTAATTCTTGTCTAGTTTACAAGGTGCTAAGCCATTTTCACTTCAAGTAATACTTCAGTTCACATCAGTGCATTATATTTCGGGAGCATAATCTACCTATGCACCAGAGATATAAAAATAGATGACTTTGCTTCTTTTCGTTTATGTTTTACTATTTTCCACTTTCTCCAGAACAAAGAACAGGTATACTTATTTTCTTTATATTAGTGGCTAAAAATTTATATAGATGCTGCATCTGTCTTTTGAAAGTTGATTACCTCAGTCTATTGATTAACACTTACCTAAAGAACCCTCAGTGGATAAATATTTAATTAGTAGTGAGAAAACAGTGTGTAAAAAAATTTAAGGAAAACCCCTTAGGCATCAAAGAATATTAAAATCTTTTATGGAATGCCATTTTGCAGGGAACTTTCCCCAGAGGATGTTTTATATGGTATCCTATACAATCTGTAGGAAAGCTAAGATAATTTGATTCAAAGGAAATGAATATGATCGTTTTTGAAACTTATTCTACACTTACTGACAAATGTTACCCAAAGGAATTTTAAAATTACTCTGCATAGAAATATTTATTTTCTGAAAGTATTTTTATATATATATTTACACTATTTACTCTTTCAAAAGTGCTGCAGTGTGTGAGACATTTCTGCAGCCTTTATTCAAGTCAATACATGTTAGTCATGTAAATAAATCCTACTGAAGGGAGTTCACATAAATATCTTTTTATAATATAAGAATAGCAAGACAAGGTTTTGCTAATCTTAGGGCACATGACAGTTTAATTCAGGGATTAAATAAGCCTCCTATCACCTTAGAACTACAAAATCTTACAAAAAACTATTAGTATTTACCAATGGACCTACAGGCAATTTGCTAGCACACATAATAAACACAGTATTACTGGTATATCGATTGTCTTTATACCCCTTTTAAAGAAACTTTTAAGTCTTCTACCTCACAGTTTTTGCTACTTGGACATCTGGTCCTTTGGAATGACACAGAAGAGACAAATATCAAAGTCCCTTTAGAAATAATATCTATTTCATATTATAATTTGAATATATTACTGCTAGTATGTGTCACATTTAAAATGCCACAACATTTGAGTGCCTTTAACAATAGAAAGTAATGTACTCATTCAGAGCATGAAGCTTAATAAAGTTATTTCTTATTGTCGTCCTTCTGTTTAAATAAGCAATAAAGCAGGTAGAAAGGTCCCCCCCAAAAAATATGATTGCAGTGCTATCAAACTACATTTTTAAAAGTTTTCTGAAAATATTAATTACAGAAATTATTATTTTGTAGTAACATGACTTATGATGTAGGGACCATGTTGCTAATTTTTATTATTTATAGAGTCCCAGTGCTGTAAAAAAAAGCAAGAAATATGCAAGGATAACCAGATTGGATTTTTCTGAAGCATGGATTTTAATATACATAGTTTTATTGCTTCTGCTTGACTTTAAATAAAGCTTTAAATCCTCCTTTTGAAACAAGAAAAGCACACATTTAAGTGTTTTGCTGATTCAGCAACTGTTCAACTGTAGAGAGTGCTCTCTGTTAGACTCCTGGTAATGATGCCTTCTCATGAAGACAGAATAATTATGGCATTTACTGAATAAATAGTATGTGGAAAACGAGTCACTATATTATTATGCATCTCTAGTAACAACTTAATGAGAACTATTGTAGTGTGAAACCTATCCTCCCCCTTCTGTTTCCATTACGAGGCTAACACCACAATTTTTTCAATCATTGCACAGCAAAAGTGGTTTCACATTGTAAGTCAAAGACTACCTTTTTCTCTCAACAAAAAGATGAGGCTATGACAGTGTATATGCTCGACTTTAAGGAAGGGGAGGGCTAGCAGACAAGCAAAGGGTAGCAGTTTTACATGGATATCTCCATTCCAGATCCAGGCTTTTGATTCAGAGGGGCTAGATGTGAGGGGAAGACGTGACCTTTGCTTACCCACTTTCTGCCTAAGCCTCTAGCCCTATCCACCTCTTGCTCCAGTAGCACACAAACTTTCCCAAAGACCAGATTTGTGAAATTAAACTGAATTTATCTTACATCCAATTTAATGCATCGGCTTGGGAATTCTTGTCATTTAATGGCTTGCATTCATCTACATAAAAATAGTCTATAAATTTATTATTTAAAAAGAAAAATGGGACTAGAAAACACTGTAGGCATTCACTGTGGTCAGATAATACTTGCAATAATTTAGCTATTGCATATATTAAACAGTAGAATGATCTCTGAATGCGTTAACAGAACCTGTTTAAACCTTTCCCAGAGAATTAACATTTTTTTAAGGATAGATGTTTCAGGAAAGCAAAATTAGCTTGTTAGAGGTACTGTATAAATGCAACTTCAGTTGCTAAAAAGCAAAACTGAATGAGCTTTTCTGAACTATAGATCAGAGATATAATGAAGGAGACTTCATTTATGGACATATATAATTAGCTAGGTGGCATTTTAGGTGATCAAAAATATTCTGATGAAATATTTCAGAGCTATAAATCTTATTTAAAATCTGCTGCTCAACCCACTCCTAAACAAGCTAACATATTAGCATGAGCTGACAGATGCAGGGACTTTTTCAGGAATACAGTATTGTGTAGTTTACAGTTTTCTTAAAAGTGCAACAGTCTGACTGTCAAATGCGATTGAAGGTACTTGTCATATTTCTAATGTAAAACCTGTCTAGTGCTATCTATTTGTTGTAACTTTTTATTAAATACTTTGTATATTATTTACAAGAGTAGCACTGAAAAATACTGCAGATTTACATTCTCAGCTGTTCACTGTTTCACTTAATGGTACTTGATATAATGTTGATGTTATTCAAGGAGGAAGAGTGTTGCCCTTGAGGAAAATTCAACTCTAGACTATGATCCATTAAGTTTACAGTAATGGAAAACAGTAAATATATTGCTTTAGTCATAAATTTTATCATATGATTTGTTTGAAAATGTTAAGAAGAGAGATTAATAGATTGAGTTAGCTGCACATTGAGATATTTTTTGTTTCTGAAGGTAACTGATATTTCATCTGCTCTTTTTATTTTAAACTTGCTGTAGATTTAAGCTAAAATTTAAAATATGGAGCTCAATATCAGAAAGCTAATCTAGTATTCTAGCTCCACACTGTCCCAAAAATCTCCAAAATTAGATGTTTTTATTCATTTTACTTAATGTGAAGTTTGTTACCTTCTTATTTTTGAGCTGCTAAGTATTTTTTTCCTAAAAATAGGAGTAATGGCAGATCTCTCTTTTAAAAAATGAGAACTAATGGAGATTCTAACACATTTATTTGATTCATGGAGCTAAGCTTTTAAGAAAAATGGTAGGTGTCATTCAACTCACAATCCAGCCATAAGATCTGGAGCACTATATATGTATAATAGGTACCAAAATACACTCTAATCACAGAGGACTCCTACATACATAGGTTTACTGAGCCAAATACATCATAAGTATACTTGG
Organism: Dromaius novaehollandiae; assembly: GCF_036370855.1. NCBI lineage: Eukaryota > Metazoa > Chordata > Aves > Casuariiformes > Dromaiidae > Dromaius > Dromaius novaehollandiae. Next base: position 25,176,366 of record NC_088100.1, read on the forward strand.
CTTAGTTTCATATAGATTTTCACATTAAAATAAGCACTAGTTACTGTGCCTTGACATATGCAGTCATTTGGTGCTTCTTTATTGTACGTGCCACAAATTGTCAAGTATAACATAGGCCTTTTGATATGCTCCAAGCACTGGCTTACAGCAGCTGGCCATAAAAAGAAAAGAGAGAAGTCAGTAATACTTTTATCTCAATCTGAAACATGAAAGGCCATGAGATATATATTGTCACTGACACAAAGCAGTACAATCTCTCTGAACTTGATTCCTGCCCACCCCCAAAAAGCCCTGTACTGCTTGCTGAATTGAGGACTGGAAAAAGACATAATCTATTTAAAATTCATGCCCTGCACAGTCAATCAAGTCATAAGCAATATGTTTTAGGCAGAAGAGGAATTTTAAGGAGCATCACTGAAGTGCGAATTTCATTTTTCCTTGTCTTAGATATCCCAACAGGCTCTACAACTGAGATCCGCAGTACAAAACAGATGCATATATATGAACATTCATCCGTCTTCTTATGTGTTACAAATCGGATTCTCTGAGAGGCTGAATAAATGGGTTCTTTTTCAGCATCTCATTTTCCTTCCATCTCAGCTTGGCTTGCATCACACACTGAATGCTCACTCATTTGTATTACATCTCATATTTATTAGGCAGTAGGATTACTTCTTTTTTGAAGATATCAGTATATCAAAAACAGTTTGAAATGTTTTGAAAAAAGTTCTGAAAGAATCGTAGCTATTTTGGCCTGACAAAAAATGGAAAAGATGCCCACTGAATGAAACAGTCTTAACAACAAAATAAAAAAGTCAGGCATTTTAGAAAAACAACAAATCAGAACCATGAACAGTCATTCTGGCTTTGGGTTGTAAAGGAAAAAATAATTCTATGAATGTTTTTCTTCAAATTTTTTTTGCATTTAATATGTGCAACTTCCATTCGTTAATAAGTGCCTGTCCAGAACAGTCCAGTCCAACTCCACTCCCCAGGCAGGAGACTTGGAACCAGATTCATTTCACTGATTTTTACAAAAGTAAAGTTCATGATTCTAGCCATGAACCACATGGCTTTTGACATTTCATGCTTATTTTTGGTTTTTCATGTCCCCCCACGCTTGTGACGGCAAAAATACATGCTATTTCTCAATTTTATTGTAAATGTACCATCGCTAGAAGCAAAGCTTCAGTAGGTAAAGTAGGTAAATCTGTCCCTTTCATACAAGTCACCCACTTCTTGAACTATTTCTTTTTCATCTTATCTCAAGCTCTTATATATTTACATGAGCCTGCATGTGTTCATGCAAATACATGTCTACTGTGCGCATACTTAATAGTTAGTAGAAAACAGAAATATCAAATTCCAACTTTGATATTCAGATTTATTTAGCCTTGCTTAGAAGTTATGTTTCATTCTGAGATTACAAGGGGAAAGTAATCACTGCATCAATGTCATCAGAGACATAATGAAATATAGCATACAATGAAGAGTTTATTAAAGGAACATTAAAAAAACTTTGATAAATTGTCATTTAAGATCATAATTTTAGAAGGTATATTTGCATTTGTACAAAATTCAAAATTCAGCATGAAAACATAGCTGGATGCAATTCATATTTCAGTGGTAGAATGAGCACAGTAGTTACTGCTTGCTGATATAAAAATTACAAATATTAGCAACGAGATAATAAGTGTATTTGGGCATGCAGTTAAGGGAAGCCCATGGTTTCAAGGGAACTGCGGTAGCAAGTAACGTTCAGAGTGCTCCAGCATGTAAAACAAAAAGGTGGCAAATCAGGCTGTTATCGGTATGTTGTGATGATGTGGATATTAATATGTAGAATAACCTGCATTTTTATGTTTAGTGAGCTGTGAGTCAGGACTTCTCTCCTAATGACCATGAATCTCTGCTTCTTCAATATAACATGTAAGAGCCCTCTGTTAATTTCAAGGAATAAAATCAACACAGTACATTTGTATACCCACCCTCGTAAATTCTGAAAACAGGGAAAAATACAAAATCATCCATGATCTACTTATCTCTTAGATGTCGAAAGTAGCTCATCTTTTAAGGGAATTTGCTCTTTTCTCAACAACAACTGTATAGTTCCAGTGACCTCAAGGCTTTCCAAATACTACTGCTTATATTGTTAAATTAATGCAGAGATGAGCTGCTTTTAAACTGTGATAATGCTATAAACACATTAAAAAGACCTTCACAGTTTCTCTTGCTGTTGTACAGATTTATTTGCAACATAACTGGCATTCTGTTTTATTTTTACCTCTTGTTTTATTCTGTTTACATTGCTTTAGAACCACACCTTTTTGAAAGGCTTGAAACTCATACCACTAATGTAGATATACAGGAATTAATTTAAAAATTGAACTTTAAAGCTATGTATGGTCAGGCATGATAGCGACTTTATTAAAAATGGAGTTCTAATTTCAAATATATTCATCACTAAAATAGTGAAGTATTAAAAATTAATCTTGGGATAGTGCTGTGTTAGTTTCTTGCAGTAAACAGACACGTTAAAATCATTCTCTATTTCATTAACTTAGCACACCAATCCACCTAACAGCTATTTATGTTGCTACTCAACATAAATTGAAATATTTATGAATATTATTTAGAAAGCAAGACCAGTAATAAATCATCTCTATGTCTTAGTTTCTGTGTTTGAACCATCCAGCATACTGCTAACACAAAAGTAACAGATTGCAATAATGAGATACATTTCTTAAAGACTGCCTCAAAATAGGCCTGTTGGCCTTTTGGGCCAGAGATGCCACAGGAGAAAGTTAATAGCTGATGATGGAAAGTAGCATTGAGTGAGGAAGAAGTTTTCAGAACATGGAAAAATGGAAATGATATTTTTTCTCCTTCCCAACTGCAGAACATTCCTGTTTTAAATTATTTTGAATACTTTGTTTTCCACTGCTTACTAAATCTGCCCTGAGGAAATGAATATAGACTGAAACCTGGACTATGGACTGTATTTAGACTTCTCCGGGAAGTAAATATGATTAATGGAGGAATAGTATTTTTAAGAAAAATCAGTTTCATTAACTGGTCTTCATTATGAAGGAATATCACTACAACGAACTAAAACAGAATGCCTAAACTCTGTCCTAAGTCAAAATCATTATCTGCCTTATTTCAAAATCTATTCACATTTATTTCTCACAATTTTTGCTGAGTTTGCTAAAAACTGTTAACTGCTATGGGGATTTTACACCTGTCCATTATACAGTGGGACCAAGTTCGTATTCTTCCGAGGTCACGGAAAAGTCAGTAGATATTAAGATGTATAAGAATTTCTGACCTTGGCTAGATTCATTTTAGAAACTTCCTTTATCTTCTTTTAACAGGGTTTCCTTTATTGTGAAATAAAAGTTGAAATGAAAGGTTCTTTATCGCATTTCCAGGCCCTGGAATGATCCAACCAGCCCTTCCTTTATTACTTCTTTTCTACCTTTTCTCAGTGAATTTGGTGTTCATTAAAGTACAAGACTAACAGCACTGACTGAGTGAAACAGTATACAGGCTGTGCCAGTTTCTTCCTCCAACTCTACTGCTTCACCTTTTTCTCTTGACCTGCAAACTGCCTTGTTATTCCAGCCCTTGGCCTCTCTTGTGCAGAGCCTGCCAATCATATCACATGTGCAGTGGTTTTTATAAGCTGTGAAAAAAATCAAGATGAAGGTGAGACTACCCATCTAATTTTCACTGCTATTTCTCCTGAGTGGAAAGAGATTTTTTTTTTTTTTTAATTGGCTCCAACCCACTTGGGAAATGATAACAAGTTCCTGTGAACTTTTCATGCAAATTGCTGATTTCTTCTATACTGCATTTTTTCCCTTCAAATGAAGTAAAATGATATTTTAAAAGTATATTTCAACAGAATATGGGGCTTTTATGATGTTTCCTTCTTTTTGCAGGGCTAACAAGCTAGTCATCTAAATCATTGATAATATCAGTAACAATTAAACAGCAACGTTTAATTCCCTAGGCTTTCAGTTAGTAGCACACTGATAAGGTGTTTATGCATACTTGCATAATATGCACTTCATACAAAATGTTACTTTTTTACTATGTATGAACAAGCATGGAATTACCTAAGGTAAGGAAATGCAGGTGCCATAGAATAGAAATCTTAGAATAGAAGTTGCCATACACTTGCTATACCCATCCTGCTAAGTAAATACGTATGCCACCGACTGGTGGCACACTGTTCTGCAGCCAACCCACCCCAAACTCCCGTGCCAAGGGATCAGTTTTCATCCCTTTTTACCCTGTGCTGCAACTAGCATTTCCAGCACGGAGCAGAGTTTAGCCTTACCCCTGGCTCTTCTACCCGCAAAGCCTGATTTAGAAAACTCTGTGTGCCTCTCCTGGACTGCAACCCAACCAGCAAAGCATGTCTCCTGAGGCACAGGAAAGGCTAGCTGCTTCTCTTGTCACTTGATAAAATCACAGATGTTCAGTGCTCCCGCTCACATTGGAATCATACCCATCAAGACATATTTATAGGCATATCCCCTCTCTGGAACAGGGCTGAGCTGTGCCGTTCCCAAGGGTGCTCAATCAGCCATCAATCTGAGAATTCAAATGACAAGAATGAAAACAAGTGAAACAATTAAACTCTTGGGATAACGCTTGTGAGGTTAGCTCAATAGCTTTTACTTCTACAGCTATCCTAACAAACATCTCTAAACCAACATCTTTCAGAAAATTCTTTCTCACACGTATTTTACTTATGGTAATGTGGAATACAGAGAGACTGAGCATTAATCTGTGAGTGATAATTGTGTTAGCAAACAGTATATGTATTAGAAAAAAAATCGACCATGAAAACCAGGCAGCTAGTCTGGTCTGTACTTCTTTTTTCCTTTCCAGTTACCCTTCTAATAATATGTATAGCTTGCAAAGGCACAACAACAGTTCTAGCTCTACTCATCAGATGAATACAGAGCTGAATTTCTACTAGAGGTGGATCTCATAGTGCAGAAAATTTACCAGGGAGTATCAGCCCCATCCTACAGAGAAAACTACCTGTACCTTCTAAAAGAGTGGAATGCTCTTTGTGCACACTGTCTTTGTGCTGGATGGAGAGCTCTTTATAATGTTTGGTGAGAACTGTGTTGATATTATTTCAACCTGGAACTTGAAATTTTCAAAAACACATCAGAAACTAGAAAGTTTGAACCTCCACAAGGAATCTTCAAAGCTACATCAAGCAAAATTTTTGCATCAAGCAGAATCCTAGACTACCTAGCTCTTCCTCCTCTAGAAGCCAGTCCCACACTTTTGATCACCCTAATTTATTTTCATTTAATTTTAGTAACACTCTTTTGACATGGTTATGTAGCCTTTATGTGTTACCATGCAAATGAAGCTGGAAACACACCAAAATACCCAGGATTCAGGCAATATTAGTTGCTCAGCAGCTACTTAAATTATTAGTTTAGATAATGTTGGAGGTCCCAAGTATGAACATTTTTTAAAAGCTTAACCAGTTAGCAATATGAGCTAAATTAACAGACAAAATTCATCTTAAAACAGCCACAACATTTGGAGCAAGACAGGCATCTGCTGGGGAGTTTCGTTTCCAAACCTGATGCCACTTTGGAAACAGGTTACAGAATGCCAGGATGCTTATGTTAAGATGGAAAGTAAAAGCATGATAGGATACCATGAAGAGCCCTGTAAATGATAAGTGAAAGGCTGTAATGTTGCTAGCTGTAGGCATTGCTAGTTTTTTACTGTCAGGGCTCTGAAGGTTTTGGAAAACATCAGAAATTCTACCATTATTCTCAACCTCTGAAGTGCTGAAGTGACATACACTACATATAAAAAGCCACAGAAATTGAAGAAGATCACAGCCATAAGCTAAATCTAGTTTTCAAACTAAAAACAGATAACAGCAGCAAAGCCAGAAAGTTTCTATAGCCCTAAGTAATTAATAACCCCTAAATAACCCCTCTTTGTTTAAAAATTATATCTCAATTTTCGAAACATAATTTAAATATTTTTTTTTGCATAAGGTTTTCTACAAAATTGCATTCACTTTCTTGAATATGACTAGGAGTGGTTACTAACCTGTACTTTCAATGTTTTACATTCTGTATACCTGAAGTCTAGTTCTAATTAAAGTTTACTCCAAAATTCAAAAAAAAAAAAACCTGAAAAAAAGATAGTATAGCTCATGCTTTGATGAAATTTGCATTGAAGTGCAGAAGAAAGGGATCATAACAGAATAAAATGTGCTTTAATACCTTCTTCATCTTTACAGAGAGTACCAGATATTCAGGTATCTGCTAAAACTGGGGCTGATTTTGCATCCGCTTAAGGCCCTGCTCCTGTCGTCTGAGTACGGTAGACAAGAAAGGTGAGGGATTAACATCTATCATGACCACTGCATGTTTCTCCAGAAAAAAGCTCCTTTCCTGCAACTTTTCAGGTAAGTCAAGTACATGATAGCTAACATAAATCTTTCAGCAATATGATTCCTCCCTTTCCCTTTCCCAGGTATTTTCATACAGATAGTCATATTTTCTTGAATCTATAGTCTGATTCTCAGTGACAGAAGGAATCCACAGTGAAGAAAACAATATATTCACACATAAAAGCTTAAACTTGTGTTAATTTAATGCTTTTTCATTTCTCAATAAGAATTTTACCTACAGAAATTAGTAACACTAATAAAACAATATAATGTGCAGTAGAATTCACTAACTCCTTCAGACTAAAAAACACAATGGTTCAAATTATTTCTCCTTTCAAAGATGAAATGAAAATTGATGAATGCTGGAAAACTAGCTTCTTCTGGCAGTCTCAAAACTGGAAGTTCCTGTTAGGATATCTCTATTACAGAAAACTAACTCAATAATACAATTTATTTTAATCCTGACCTTCTTATATGAAGATGTAATTAAGAAATTTTTTTTCTCAGAAAGAATTTTTCTTTCCTGAGTTCTGCTCTCTCATAAATTCCTCAAAGTTTTCACTCATTGTTTTTCTTTAAGACATAGAAAATACCTTATTTTTCAGCAGATATACAATGTCTCAATAGAAATTAGAAAAATGTGCTCCAGATGCAAGTCTGAGTCATTTCTTCATGTAGATCTGTATATTAATGCCTACTGTGAAAGATCTGTCTGAGCTGGGCCTCCCGTCTGCTACTGAAATACAAACTAACGATAATAATATAGTAATCCATAATGATTCTTTGAATTATATGGAAATAAGTGGCTCAGGTAGAGAGTCCTTAAACAAAGGAGGTACTCAAGACAACTGTTAGAAACTTCTGAATATTATTTTCCCCTCTTTGCTAGTGTGTCAGTCAGCCTGAGAAGGCCAGAAAAAGCCACGTGAAACTGGAATTAATGAAAGTGATTCAACAAAACAGTACACTGGCATCTGGTAGTTGAGTATAAAATTAACGCTCTTGAGCTAGCGTTACAGGTCTGCCAGTATCTGACTTTCTTGATAATTATACTGCATCTTGGTCCCCTGCTGGTTTATAACTCATTAGTTCTAAATTGTAGTGGCTTAAACTTACTTTGATACATTGCCAGGACTTTCGAGGTTTGGCCATCACCAACTACCTTAAATCACAAGTGAAACGAGTTGCTTGCGGATGCCTGGTCACATCGCATTACCATCACACAGTACAGAAACGTTTCTAACAAGTGGCAGTCCTATTAAAAGGGCTACAACTGGAATACAAACAAATATACTCTCGGTCAAGGATAAAGTACATTGGCAGAGCTATTGAAGAAGTGCTTGCATGATTGGAGGATGCAAATAAAGCTGCTTCATCCATTACTAATGACTACAACACTTCAGGAAAATGTTAGGTACTGATTAAAATGTGTTTGAAACTAACCAAATTTTGCTCATGTGCTATATTTATATTAGTACATAAAGCTCATAAAATTTCTGTGCATAATGTGAAAATGAGGAAGTTCCTTTCGGCCTCCTTAGATGTGTTTAAAGTATCATGTGAATTTAATAAAAGAAGCAAGATAACAACAATGAGCTCAATGTCTCCCGTCTCCCCCACTGACTTCCCTCCAAACAAAATCAAATAACATCTGCCAAATGCCAGCCTGTTCAGCTTGCTAATGAGTTTAAAAATTCAGAGTATGACCGTTGCTCAGCAACTGATAAAGAATACCAGTCATGTGGTGCTATAGTTAATATACAAGAGACCTTTAGCCCTCATTTTCTAAAATCCTATGAAAAACGGATTATCGAAAAAGCTATTTTTTCACGGCAATTTACTTGCTGCTTTGTAGCATTGTACTGTTATTTGTTCTAATGCTCATGAACATGAGTATTCAGGTGACTGAAGGGGTGCTTAAGTTTTTCAATCACATATCTTTTAGTTCATGAAGTGGAATTCTATTCAATTCAGCTGTTTGCTGACCATTTCAATAGATAACCAAAGCCAAAAGCTGAAAGTGCTTTAAGCATCAAGTACATGCCAGTGAATTTGGTTGACAGGCTGTTAAGCTAAAACTAAATTGAAAACTATAATCAGAAGTGGAGAAGGGGGATCAGAAGACTTGGAAATCATGGTGTGTGCAGTAGAGATGTAATCAATCTCAGAGAGGAAAAGACAGCAGGGTAACAGTCACTCTGTCATGACTGTTTCCTCACCTCATCTCACCTGGCGGAAAAATCTGAACTTGACCATTAATCAATCCGTCAATCAATCTTCCAATAATCATCAGTGACATGAGGTCATGATGGAAAAAATTTAAACAAAGAGATACAACAGCATATTATTCCACCTGACACATGAAAGAGAAACTGCAGCTATGGAAAATACTCTGTGTGTGCAAGACAAGATTAACATGACGAAGTAGCATAATTAACAATATTGCTCTTACTGAATGGTGTTTATGCAAGAGGTAAAATCCATTGTTATTGTGAACATCATTAAGTGTCGATATTTCTACCATAATGTACTTAGAGTCAACATTAATGCAGGTGCAAAATAAGGCTCAAAACTCTAGGATTTTGCTTAATTTCAGAAAGAGAGAAAGTATAAAAAAGAGAAAGCTAGTCAAAAAGAAGCTGAAAGAGGCAGCTAGGAGAATTAAATCTTTACTGGCAGCATCGAGTTTTCATAAAGACACAATATCGGAAACAGTGCCAACGCCCACCACCTCTTTAGAAAAGACTGAAAAGGGACAAACAGACTAAAAAGCATGGCTAGCTAGCAGGGTGAAGGAGGTTATTAGAAGCAGGAAGACATATTTCAAAAAAGCTAAAGCTGAGTGTAAATGAAGAAAATAGAAAGGATCATAAACTCTGGCAGATATGGCAGACCAAAAAATAAGTTTGAGAAATAGCTTGCAAAAAGAATCAGAAGTAATAATACATGTTTTTTCAAACACATGAAGATCAGAAACCTGCCAGAGAGTCTGTAGGTCCCGTTAATGATCAGGGTATAAAAGGACCACTCAGAAAGGACATGCAATTGCAGACATTGCAGGCATTTAGCAAAAGCAAAATGACTTCTTGGCCTCAGTGTTCTCACTGGAAAAAAAAACTGGGGAGATTTCTACCTTAGTACCATTTTTTGCATGGGATTCATCAGAGGATCCATCTAAGACTGAAGTAACTGTAGAATAGATGGCAGAACAAGTTTACAAAATTAGCAGCAGCAAATAACTAGGATTAAATGGCATTTACCCCTTGCGTTCTAAGAGATCTCGAGGATGAAACAGCTGAATAATATGTGTGGCAAATGTCAGGCCATTTAAAGAAAAACTTCTGGGAATGATCCAGGGAATTCACAAGCCCTGTGAATTATAAGTAATTCACGACATTTATTTATCCATAATTTACAGATAACAGCCTTTAACCCCCAGGATATAAAGCTGAATATACTTAAATTGGAATAGATCTCCTAGCAACAAACACAGCATATATAATGGTCTAAACAGACCTTAAGAATAATCCACTGAAAAGAGTGACTTACCACCCGGTAGAATCGGTGCCATGATAAATTAGGGTTGACAGGCCATTGGCAAACATCTAATGGAAATATTTTTTTCAGAGGTGAGAATGATAAGGTTCCTTATCTATTTTACATAATTAAGAGTTCCTGATTCCTTCATTCCACATCCACTAGCTTCACACTTTGTCCTCTCGTTGAGATTTTATCCAGAGACAGCATCTAGCACCTACTGGGTAGCTCAGTAGCACCTGGCATCTTCTGTACTGCCCACTCAGGTATTTAGGGCAGGAGCTGCTCAGATGTCCCTAAGCCATAAACACTAGTGCTAAAAGGAAAAAGACTGTGTCCATTTTATCAGAACCCCCTGGCACAACAGCCAGTAAAAGAGAAACCGAATAGAGCTTTCCCACTTAAAAGAGAATTACTGGAAGCTCCTTACTAGAGAAGTATTCAATCATTTGGAAATATGGTTAGTCTGATGCAATTTAAACTTCCAAGTATTAAATCTACGCTGGTCTCTACGGGCCGTTAGTCAGCGTAAGGAAAGAGATACCTACCGAGATTAATCCTGCCTATTTCAGACACCTATTTTAGGATTAAAAGAACTCTTTCAGTAGTTCAGGATGAATAGGTGCATAAATTGCACCCTGAGCAAAAAGTGAGTTTGTGGGTCCTAGTGTCAAGTTGGCCATTTTGGGGTGTCGGTTTCCTCCGACTCTAGTCTCAGCAACAGCATTCGAACCCTGAACAATTCAATCCGGTGTTTCATCTGGGGGCAATATGTTTCATTCACTAACCTAACTGCTGCTAAGAAAGGCTGCTGGACACTGTTAAACAGGTTCTGTGTTTCACTTTGTGGATGACTGCCCTCAGACCTTTATGAAATATCAATATATATTTTGAAATGAAAAGCAGGTAATAGCTTAGAGAAAAAAAGAAGAAGAGTTTTCCGAAGGAAGCTGGTGAACACTTGCATTCGAGAAAATTCTCTGTGGAAGACTTCCTCCGCACTTCCTTTAAAACAGCTGCAAAAAAATAGGGCAAAAATAACATTGCAGTGTGTTCCCCTTGAATAAGAAATATGCAGTCAATTGACCTAAGAAAGGTTATCAAAACGCTAGAAAATTCTGGAAAACATTATGTAAAGCTATCCCTCTAAAGCTCATTATGAATTGATAACTGAAAAGAAATCTACCAAGATATGCAGCACAAATAGCACAAATATATGAAAAATCTTAATCTATGTTCAAATATTTTAACATTACTTCATAAGCCAGCAGTTTTTACAGCTGTACTCTTATATAACTATTTGTAAAAATACTGTTTACATGCAGGACTGCATCTGCAACACATTATCTATTTTTAGATGTTTTATCTATTTAACACAGAGAATTTTACAGTAATTCAAACACTTCCAAGCATTTGGCCAAAAATTGTGCAAGCATCTTTCAAAACAGTATGCAGGAATTGTAGAAAACTGAAAATTGCCTCACAACACCCAGTCCTTGTACAGGATACAATGTGCTTTCTTTCTGAGGGATGACTGTCTTTCTCCGCTGCTTTTCCTGAACACAAGTGAGCAGTACTCCAAGGGAGACTTCAGGGACAGGGCCTACTCTGTCAGGATTACCGAGGAAGGCAAATGTAATTCTGTTTCAGTTGTATAGCTTTCTGCCGGGTTGGCACAGGGAAAACCACGAAGGCAGCAAATTAACAATACTGCTGTTCCAGATATGTGAATAGATGCTCAGTTCTTTGGATGCAAACCTAGCTTCGGGGGCTAGAGGATCTGAGCAGCATCCAAAGAGGGAACTACAGTAACCTTGTGTGACGAGCACAGTAGTGTTAGCAAACGGCAACCTCGCGGGGGAGCCCTTTTCTCACACAATTTGCTCTAGCAACTTTTGCAGGTCACCTTGTATGTTTTCTGCTGTTTTTTTTTCTGCCTATTCTGCCCTTAGAACATGTGGTTTTTAAAGATCTATTTGAGAAGAAGAATGAAATCTTGGCATCATGTAGACTGAGATTACATCTTAACTACAATTTCTTTTTAGTGGAAACATATATATATCTTTTCTTGAGTATTGCTTCTTTCCTTATTTCTTATCTTCCTCACTTCATGCTGTTTGCAATGAGTTACAAGCTAAAGTCTGTTGTTTTTTTCACATTTAATATTGTTTCAGGTGATTTAGATTATTCTTTTTAAACTGTCTAATTAGAGGTCTTGAAGTTGGGGGGTGCAGGGCTACTAGTTGTCTTCTGAAATATGAATACATCAGTGTTTTCGTAATACACACATACCCCTGCACTCCATTACAGAGCTTGTAGTGGTTGGCACAGGAGCTAGAGTCCTCTTCTTTGCCTGTGTCCTGTAGTCATTAATTGATTCAAGGATTAGACTAGCTCTTTTCTGGGACTGAATCATTGAAGCCTAGAGGGTAATGATTTGGAAAACTGAAGTCAATGAAGTACCTTTTGGATCATTAAAGAGCAGATAAAAATTTTCCAAACTATTTGAAAAAAACTGTTCATGAATAACAATAACAAGTGAATAAAGAAGACATCTTCAAATATGATCTTAATAAATTTAGCTAAAGAATAGAAGAAACAACAAAATAGTTTCCAGGAGCCCAACTCAGCGACGATTTTGATCTTTCCTGTCAACACAACCACAAATTCTTTCAGGAAATGCTCAGTGTCTGAAGACTAACATTAGAGTATAGGGGTGAAATATAACATTAAGCAATTCAGTTATGGTCACCTGAAACACTTCTCTTAGCATTTGCACTGGTAATACAAAATAGATGTAGCTGTTAGAGAGCTCCTTCTTCATTCACGCAAGTGACAACAAAGGTCTCTGCCTTCAACATTTGATCAGATTTAAATGATTAAAGACTGATGTGTTCAAACTGCTACTATAAAAACTGCATGAGAGATCTTGTAAAAGGTTCACTGATACATCCTCCAAGCAGATGACCACACGGGAGAAACAAGTGAAAATTATACTCTTGGAAAGAAATTGCAGAGACAGCTTGTACAAACTGACTTGGGTAATATGGAAATTGTGAGGGTAATCTGAGAAGATACACCTATCATCATGCACACTGTGCTCATAATTCAGCTCCTAATTCAGATAATTCAACATTGTTTTCAGCCAAAAAAATAGAACTGTTTAGTTGAGAAACTCCTCTCTCACCAAGTTCTAAATTCTCACTATAAGCCATAGCATTATTTTGATCACAAAGGATTATTTCCTCTTCAGTTTTAATTTTCAGCTGACCAACTTTTCTCCCATTACCTAAAATACGTGTCTATCTTCCAGACACAAACAAGTAGTAGTTAGGGCATACAAAATATAAGATTGTAGACTAAAATGAACTCTCATAGGAATACACGTTACTCATAGTTAGGCTATTAAGGCTCCCATAATATACAGCATCAAGGTTAAATGATACTAAAGCTAGGATTTTAACATTTACCTTTTCTGACTGATGTATATCACAGCATGAAACATTAAAAATTATACTAATGTCATACATAATTACATAATTTTCTGCATTATCTTGAACTTAAAATCCAAATGAAGGGTCACTTCTGACTTCAGAACACAAAGTACACAAATCAGTTCCCCTTCTGTTCTACATGAAGAAAGTAATAATTCAGCTAACACTTCATGCCCTTCTACACACTATTGTCTTTCTTCCTTAAATGCCTCCCAATGAAGCATATTTGCTCTGTGCCACTGTTACGGCCCTTTCTCATTCTGAGTTACACTAAGGATCTACTTTCTGAAGTTTCAAATCATTGCTATGTTTCCATTTTTGATCTTTATCTTAAACCTCCTGCCTTACCTCTTCTGTGTTCCCTTATCCCCACTCACATATCCCGTTACCTATTCTACCTGACACGACTCGGAAAACTGTTTCCTCTTCTTTCCATATCAGAGACTTATTTGTTCTCAAGCCATTTTCCATCTTCTTTGTTTTTACTTGAATAGAACTGTATTTACAGGGAGAGTATATCCCTCCCTCAGCACTACCCATGGCTAAGTCACTTCATGTTAATACTCTGACATGTTCCTTAACACAATGAACAGGGAATGACAGACAGTAAGAATCTGACTGATTAACATTTATGTTAATAGTAAGCTTCAAGATGCTCATAAATGTGTATTGTCTAAATAATATTAAGGTACACTGATGGCAGTACAAATATTTTAATCCTTTTGAGCATCAAAGATTATAGTGTCATTCACACCCCTGTTAATATGTGCTTGAATTATAATTGTGAGTAATAATTTTATATTGTGAGTGGTTATTTTATGTGTTTGGAGTGCTTGGCAGCTGAGTTTTGTTTTTTTCTTAGCTATTTATATAGTAATAGTATATTTTCATTTTTGTTAAACTGCCTAGAATATTTGCATTAATACTTTATTATTACAATTTTAAGTTAATAAATGCATTAAATACATCTCAATCATGTTTAATGTCATCTACAGCATACAGTCACACAACTCAAAATATTAATAGCAAATCCACATCTATCAGCATGCACTCCTATATCTGCTTGTCGTCCTATTTAATTTTACTTAAATCCACATTTCTTCTGAACTCTAAGCACATATTTGATGCTGTACAGATGACAAAATAGCAGTTTAGTATACGAAGTCTCTTGGGGATGGGATTAGGTGATTTACGTAGTTCACGTTTGACTTTGCCACTCAAAAATAAGTTTGTCATACCAAAGTCATATCAAAGAAACCTTTTTACTGTTAGCATTAGCGCTGTCCTAAGACAGAAGTTGGGACAATCTCATGATGAGATATCCAATGTTCAATGATTTCTACAGAAATAGACATGTTTCTAATAGTGTTAACATCTGAAAATATCAATTGTAACTCAGGTTTGTAACAGCACTAGCAGTCTCTGAAATTGCATTACATACATACATACATTTTTAGATATCTTTTTATTTTTAAAAACTAGTTATAAAGATATAAATGTCTACTGCCAGTAAATAAAACATTCCACAATCACAAAACTATGTGTTCCCAACTAAGAGTATGCTATCAATATTTCTGTGTCATACCGACTATTCACCTGTTTATATTTAAAATATAGTAGGCCTACTTAGGCTGTCTACTCCAAGTTTCTAATATGTGACGTATAAAGACCAAAGTTAGAAATCTGAGTTTTCCAAAGATTTCTCTAAATTTAAATTTGAAATTTTGTTTTTCTCTTCAATTTTAAGCTGTCCAAGCCTTCCTGGCATTGATTCTTGATTGAACTTCACAAATGCTGTCACAGATAGAATTATTTTAGGACTGGGTAACACATCTTTTCAGTATCTAGGAGAATGAAATTTCAATGGGTAATCAGTAGTACCCTAATTACTATACAGAATATTCAGAAATTTTCACAGTGCATATATACATACATAATGCATACATGTGCAAAAGTTTAGGAATATTTGTGCACTTGGGCATGTAAAATATGCATATATATACACAAGAGAAAAACTGTGTAGTGATTCTGTCATTCATAATTATACTTAAATGCATTTCCAGTGGGATAACTTTACCATTTCTGATATTAATATTCATCAGAAGTAATTGTCTTTGTTAAAATGAGTCAAATTCTTTTCTGTGATTAACGACAGTATTTTCAGTTCACATAATTTAAAATTAGTTGGATCATATGAGTCAAGACTCTTGGAAAAATGAACATTTTCTTAGAAGTAAGACTAAGCAATTATTTAATCATGTTTTAAGCATATCTGTGAATCATCGACACCAAGAAGTTGATATTTTAAAATTTGCCCAAAAGCAAATAACACAATGTTATTTGTTATTCCAGTTATCAGAGGGCTACGTCAGCCTTATTTAAAAGTTCCTATCTTCAGGCTCTTTTCAGAGAAATAGATGTGCAATCTTATATGAATACAGGTTTATCTTTAGTGCTTTTAAGTGTCTGCTTAATATTTAATGGCAAGATCTGAATAACATTTTACTTCAAAATAAGCCAGCTTGTAAAGCAGGTAAATATTTTTCTGATTTCTCATTTCTGCTAAAATTAGTCATATGAGACTCTCATTTCCTTTTTTTTTTTTTTTTTTTTTTTTAATGCATTCATGAGATATCACAGTTGGGCACTGAAGGAAAATGTTGTGGAAAGCTTAAACATCATATAATCGTCTCCGTGCCTAAGGTGCCACCAGATGGCAGTATTTCGGGAAAATTATCTCCCTAACTCCAGCGGCAGCTAGAGGAGGAGCATCCTTCTGGCCCACCGCACTGCTCCAAGCGCATCTGCCCGTGGCTAGGAGCCCGCTCTCACGATTGTGTTACCGTCCCCACAAGTCTACTCGGAAGAAGTGAGAACATCCAAGAACCTGGGGAAACCGAGCAGTTCCAGAAGCCCCCATGGAGACCAGTGTAAGCCACGAGGGGTCACACTGCACGTGGCAGCCAGGCAGGCAAACTCGCACTGCTCCCCAAAGAGGAGCAAGATGCCTCCTCAGGGATTTTGCAGCTGCTGAGTGCTGCACAATTATGAAAATCATTCTCAGCTGTGAGAACTGATCCCCACCCACTGCTGCAGGGGATAATTTTAACTAAATCAGGCTCTTAGTGTCCGTATTCGCAGCCCTTTAATTTGCAGAGATGAGGAGTATGTTCTGGGAATCTGATATGTAGATACCACAGATGAATTTAAAAAGTATTCTGTAAATTATAAAGTCTAGTTATAAAATATTTTGCTTATAGAGATACTAATTTTAGAAAAAAAAATTAAAATATAACATGTTCCGTGAATTCTTCACTGATGCAGAATAGAAATACATAAAATAAGACAATGCATTCACAGATACTTAGATAACTAGTAACATGCTTCATATATCTTAGAATGTTCCTATTCAATTTACAGAGTGTTTCCTGTCTACTTATATATCAGGAATTGAGTATTTTTTGATTTCTTTTCTTTTATTCCAGTATTCAAAGTCTATGAAAATAAATCTTTTTTCTTTACCACTTATGCTATGTGTCACTGGGAAAGTTCGCCATAGTAGAAAGCAAATGTTTCAACAGCAGATTCTTTAAGGGCAGCACTGACTCAAAATAGGAGTAATGTCTCAAAATGGCATTGCAATGTATCTCCAGTCACCAACATCCCTTTAAGGACCCAAACCAGCACCATCCCATTGAGGGCTTGTACTCAATTTATTGTATTTTGTCCCACAGTTTGTGCATACCACAAAGTTGCTTTCAGAGCTTACATCAAAAAAGATTTTCTCCAAAACTTTACATTACTGTGAACCAAAATGCCTATAGAAAACACCTCATTAATACACATGAAACACACATAGAAGTATTTGTGAATATGTTTCAATCATGTTCAAGTTGAGAGAAAAAACTTAAATCCACATATGTATATAAAAATATATATGAAGTGCAGTATGGTCTGTGTACTATAGAGGGTTCATTCTCTGGTGTTTTGACTGAATTTAATACCTTTCTGACTTGTTAAGAATCCTTCACTAGTTAGCTAGGTGAAATTAAAGTGCTTTTCTCAACAAAAGCACTGTGTATGTTACATAGGCCACCTCAGTTACTAAAAATAGTCTTTAGGAAATTTTAGAGGATTTCTTAAACCTAAACATTATTTTTGTGTTTATTAGGTGCTTCTTCTTAATCAGGGTGGTTAATCGATGAAAAGTACAGTATCAGGAGTCCAGTTTGACCACATCCATAGTGAATGAGAAAGTTAACACTGAATTTAATAAGAAAAAGATAAAACTTGCAGTAGCATTCAGAGGGTCCTCTCTCACCAGCTATCCTCAGTATTCCCCCTTGTTTTGGACACAGAGTTCAAGTCCTCACTCTTGTTCATTCAGAGTAAGGTTTGTACTTTTTGTGCTAACTCTGTCTCTCCATTTTTGAAGTAGAAACCAGCTAGAAGATATTTTCCTTCTCAGAATCATTGGAAAAGGATAGGAATCCCAGCTCACTGAAATTTAACCCATGACCTGTTCTCTTGCTTTGTCTCCACGGTTGCCTTTTGTCATTCCTAGAAGCTATCCATCCTCAACAGCTTTTGAAACAGAAAATGCTTGAGAGCTTTCCTTGACTGTTTGAAAACAGACTTGCTCAAGCAGACACGCATGTCTTCCATTAGGGGCTGAGTCTCGAGCACTTTATTAGCAGTAAAAGCTTTCTGCTCTCAACTGACTGCCCACCCTCACTACAGGGGCATCTGAAGTGATCAACTTTTTGCTCTAAAACCATTACAGGTCACCACCCTATTTTTTAAAGCAAACAAAAACTGGTGGTTCATTTAAAATTTTACACTGTGAGCTGCAATAGTTTAGGAGGTGACTGATGAATACTTTGGGAAGTCATAAAGAAGGGGCAAGACAAATAAGTAGTGTTATCCCAACTAGTCAGTTATCCCAACCTCTCTCATTTCTCAGTGAGAATCTTCTCATTACTGTCAGCAAAAAAGATAATGTCGTCTTCTTGACATGTGGAGCGTCACCCCATTCTTTTCTGCATAGTGCTTAGTCTATGGCCTAAGGACTGAATCAAGGCAGTCTGAAAAAGGCCTAAAGCCCTGGGCTTTCTTCTAAAATGCATTTGACCTTGGCAATGTTCTAATTATAGAGCAGTGTTGCAAAATGGCATCAGTGAGAATGTGCATTGCTATTTTGTTCTTTGCCGAATTTGATATGATCAATGTATTAAATTTAGTCTGAGTATGCTTAATAGACTGGAGATCTGGGTGGAGTTTGCGTTTCTTCCCACTCTGATTCTAAATCAGAGGGAAGGTGGGAGGTGATGCCCATGCTCTTGGACCAGAATGGCTCTGAGCACATGTGAGCTTTGATGTTTAGTTCGACTGGCAGAGCCGAATGACTAAAAGTGTTACCAAAGTAGGCAGTGTTTGAGGACAGGATTCTGAATTTCTCTTTCAAATCTAGGTGTCTATATTCTGGTTAAGTCCCAATTTTGGCAGAATATAGGTAGTCTGAATCTCAACACATGCATACAGATTTTTACATAATTATGCAAAATATACAAAATTATGCAAAAATTCACAGGACTTTGTCAGATGGTGAAGAATAATAAACGCTCTCCAAGGTCCTCAAACAATTCACCATTTGAACATTGTATTAGTGTTGATAGAAGTAGTAAATAGGTTTACAAACAGAAATGTAATAGTTCTCAATCATTTCAAATTAAATAGAAGTAATCTCACACTTTGTAATAATTAATGATAAAGCAAAATACACATTTAACTATAGTAAATACTGAAAGCAGGCTACATGCTGAAAACCAACAACAGCAATAGAAAGAGTCTAGTTCTCTTTTTTTTTAACCTCTTTATAATTGTTCATTAAATTAAATCTTCAAAGATAACTGAGGTCTTTAGAGGCAATTTACACAATGCTTATGCATTCCCTGAATTAAATCATAAGTAACAGAAACACAGTACAAAGATTCCCTAAAATAACACATTATAACAACTAGCATAACCACATAAAATATTGCATGCAAGCTGCAAGATGGAAGTTATTCTTAGTAGAAATCAAAAAGCTTTTTGAAAATTGATATAAAATAAATGCTGAAAAATTCTGCAATACTTTTGGTCAGAATAATCTCTGGGTACATTAAAACAATATTTCTAATGTGTTGTTTAGATGATATTGCTGACTTGGATTTTGATTTTAGTAATTTTTATGATACTGGTATATAAACACATTGCTAACCAAGGTGGCCATGAAAGCAGTTAGCTCCTGTGACTGGGAGATGCTGTTGAAAATGTCATGTCTGACAAGACATCCACAATAAAAAATTGTTATAAAAAATATTGATGAACAATACTGAGAATGACACGTAGAAGTGTAATCTTTACTAGCTGAAAAATATTTACATTCAATTTTGAAAATATCTTTACTCCAAACTGCACATCACAGTCTCATTCTGTTGACCAAGTTACCCAGCAACAGGTCCACAGACTGTACTTATCCATGCACACACATTTTCCTTTGCTTGCCTGCGTCCCCGTATTCTTCCTAGACGAGACAGTAAAATAGTCCAGAATCATGGCATCCGCAAATATTTAATACTTTTAAATGGCTTTTGCTACTCCACCTTCCTTAAAAATACAGTAGTCAATGAAGTGTTGTGCAATTAAAAAAAAAAAAAGGTAATACAATTTTAACCCATCCTTTACTATCACAATTTCCCTAATATTCATTTTTACACAGTAGACTAGAGTATATTTATTAAAGGATGTGCTGAAATGTTACTTGCATCTCTCATCTTAAATTCAGGAAGAAAGGGTTATTTAACAGAAGAACTGTAAATGCATATGTTGAAAATGAATAATTGTTCAAACTTCACTCTTTTAGTCTGACTGTTGCCATTATGACATCTTTATTGTGCCAAGAAAATGGTCCCACAGCTCTTTCAGAGCCAATAACAGTGTTGCTGAGTCAGCCAGTTGCTGTTTAAGTGATCTGTAGTGGTGCCAACAGAAACTAAAATTTTCATCTCTAATCCATTCAGCAATTACTAGTTCACTTAAACTCAGACTTTCCCACACTGATGGCATGCACATCTATACATATCTGTAAGTTTCCTTTGAGAGTTATAATCAAAATATGATGCACAGTTTATAGATAAATGTATAGACTATAATTTAAACATTAGCCAGTTGTTTGACAAGTTGAATTTCCTTACAATGTGCATTATCACATGTAATGAAATCAATAGCAAATACCAAATTTCATGGAATCCTTCCTGTTCTCAAAAATTGGGATTTCACTTCAGAGTTACACATAAAAAAAGAGGGAGGGGAGAAAACTTCAGTCCAGTCATACCTCCAAAAACCTGGCTGAAATGCTCTATAGGAGCATTAATTTAAGGGTGGTAAACTTCAACACCAAAAAATCATAGTGGGATATTTAAAGGCCTCTGGTGGAAATAAGACAGGAAAAATATCTTCTAACATAACTTCCTTTTATAAGTGGAAAGTATCTTAAGAAGCAGACAGGAAACAAATTCTGTCACTCAGTCATTTTAATAGACAAGCAGCAGTATGATGCAACAGCCAGCAATGCTCAGCAATCTTGCTAATTCAACCAGCCAGAGCTATTTATTTGCATTATCAGTAGTATCGTACTGTGAATCAAAGCACAAGGCAGTACAGCCACTGATTCATGATAATGACCTTGAGCAAAAAAGTTAATATATTTTTTCTTTGGAAGTCTCGTGACATGCGGCATGTAACGCGCTCTGGCCAAAATGTTCTCCTCCACATCAAAATAGCGGCAAGTATTAAATCTCTGAGTAGTTTTTGCTAGTCCTGGGTTTTCATGCTGGCACTCACTCAGGTTGCTAGGGGACTGATTCTGTGGTGCACGCTTGGCCGTCCCGTCCCGCTCTGTGAGAGTGGCTTTGGGGCCACTTAACTTCTGATGAATGAAGCAAAAACTGCAACAGGGACCCAGGGAAGAATAGGAAGATCCTGGATTGCTCCAAACGGCATCAGATAATGAGATCAGCTGAAGCCAAAGACTGAGATCACTGAATCTTGCTAGTAGGGCTTGGTTTGCTAGTTTGTTTCTGGCAGCTACATCGGAGACAATTCTTGGGCAGCAAAGCAATAGAAAAACCAGATAGCATTGACTAAACCCCCAAAGGTCACAAGTAAGTGTTTGTCTTCCTTTGAGCGCAGGAGGAACAGAGAAGAAAAAGAGAGGGAAGAAAGACCAAACAGGCAAAGAATCTATGATGTATGCTTTCTTTTCCTCTTTTCCTCGAGCATTCAGGGGAACTGAGAAAGACAGATTTTAATTTGGTTCTCTCTGGATTTAGAAGCCTGCTAAATTGATCGTTTGTTTTAAAGTCACTTAACTCTCCAGGTGGGATTTCCCCAGTCTCTTTCAGCTCTCTCTCAGATTGATTTTTGATTGCTTGTTTGGGCAAAAAGGAAAAAATGCCACTGCTGAACTACGAAAAGGAAACAAAATGCAGGAAGATTTAGAAGGCTGTCACCTCTAATGCAGAAAAATCAGTCTGCTTTTAATTTTTCATACTATGTATGTGAAAAAACTTGCTTTAACTACAAAAAATGAAATGCTTAACTGGATGTCAGCTTATTTCTGATTTCTCAAACTCTTTAGATAATGGCTTTAATAGTGAATCCTTTTATTTATTCGAGGTGCTTTTCCACATTTTGGGGAGCTGACACATGTACTTGCTCGAATTCTAACTGCTCTTTTAAACATAAAAAATGCCACACATAGTGTATTCCCTGGGACAGTTAGAAAGGATATTATTCATTTACTATAGATTAATTCAACCATTAACTGCAGTTTATGACCACTACACACAAAGCCATCTGCAAGTGCATTCATCATGTTGTAAGCACAATGGTTCTCAATGTTCAAAAGATGCTGTTTTAAGCAATCAACAGCTCCATACTTTACACTTCTGCTGTTATTAATGCCAGGGTGAGGAAATGTTCTCATGAGCTTCTTATTTAAGTGCTTGAAAGATGTGATTGAAAGATCCACTGGGGGGAGTGGGGGAAAGCTCACGGCACATTCTAATAAAGAGAAATAATCTCACAGTTCAAGAAGGATAAATGTGCAAGAAAGATCAAGGTATTTAGAACATTAACAGAGGATTAAATGGATTGCACTATCAAATGACAGTAAATGCTGCATTAAACTGCTTCCATTTTGGAATTTTGCACTTGCCACTTTCCAAGTAACCTAATTAAACCACCATTGCAAACAGTTTATTTCTACATCTAAGTTTGCAGTTGAACCAGATAGTAATTTAAAAAGACTAATGGTGGGATACAGCTGTCCAAATTTGGGTATTTAGATACCCTGCAGACATCTCTGAGCTAACAATCCTTGCCTCCCTGAATAAGCAATAAGAGGAAACAGGCATTTCTAAGTTCTTCTCACCTTACGGTAGGTGTTTAAAATAGATCAGATGAATGGTTCTCTAGAAGTGCCCATTTTTCTCTACTGACTCTAAACAGAGTGTAGGGTAATTAGGTCAATTATAGATGTCTATACAGCAAATATCTAAGGTTACATGGGATGAATTGCACCCTGATAGTATTTTTATATTTTGAAGGCAAATAATCAGTAATGTAGTCACAGACTTAAAATTCTCATTTTCTGATAGGATGTTAGTGAAAACAAAACCAACATAAAAGTGATGAGGCAAATGCTGAATTACAATAGCAATGTTCCTTTCCTATATAGCGTATATTTTTAAAAACTGGTATAAACAATGTACAGTGTATAAGTACAGTGCGTCCTACCATTTATGGTGGAGGGATATCAAGAGCATTTGACCTTGTAAGGAACTGTGTGGAACAAAGAAGAAATCCTATTTTGTGTACAGTATATCAAAAGATGTCTATGGCTTTTTCTAAAAACTCAAGATTCATCAGCCATCTTCCTTATGTTTTCTCTTGTGGCTGTCCCCTTAGTCATAGCTCAAAGTTCATCAGCCTGCCACCAGATCTTTCTGAGGACTGGCTTATATCTGATTCCACCAGGCCACTTAACTTGTCACAAATTATGAACTGGAAGCCCCATATGTTGTTCAGTTGATCCTTATGTAGCTTCAGGAAAATTCCTTCTTGACTCCTATTAACGCAATTGGCTTCCCATGTAATCATTTCTGTCTCTAATAACTGACCCAGACAAGATTCTCTGTGTGGGATTTCTGATATCTGCTCTGGATCCTGTCAAAATGGCTGAGCCTAAGATAGATTTGGGATATAATGTTTCTGTCCAGCCTCAGACCCAACTAATTTTCTACATGCATCTCCTAGGAAAGGATACCAGTGACTCATCTGGAGACTGTCCTAGTCATATCCTCTCTTTGAGACAATGAATCTCTAAGTGGTACAGCAGAATGGAAAGGAAGCATTTTATCAAGATCCATAGTACTATTTTTTTTAACGCATGTGTGCATGAATTTGTTTATAAGCACATCTTTCATATAACAAAGTTCTAGACATATAGCAACATTACATACAACATTGGCATTTAAATTAAATAAATTGGCATTTAAATTAAATAGAACGGAAAAGGTGGAAATTCATCTGTTCAGATTTAGATGTCTAATGTCTAGATTTCCACATCTGAGATACTTTATGTCAGCTCCCTCACAGAGAGCAATATAAGTTTTTAGGATGCTTCTAGACTAAAAAGGAATCTTAAAAAACATTCAGTTCAAGATTAAGACACCTAAATTCAGGTAGGTGCCTAACATTCATCATAATCAAAGAAAAAAATCAATACAGTCATGACAGTCTAGAGAGTAATTTAACTGACTAGGCTATAGATGTCTATTTTAGGGTGAACTTAGTAATTATTCTCTTTGGTTAGAGTATCACTGTGTTGGTACAATTTAGAATTGAATTTGACTAATTTATCTTTCACAATAAAATTATGTTTGGCCTTGGGCTGCATGTTAGTTAACTGTTCAGCTCATCAAAATAAAGCTACACTTGACCAAGTGCACAAGTACAACCAAGACAACCGTTGTAAATTTACAGTTAGCTAATTAAACAGTTTATTAAAATTAATAAAAGCCAGATATATTTTTGCTTGATTGATCTTTCATAATCAAAAAGTTGCTGAACTATCCCAGAGGCAGTTTAACTACTGATAAAGTGGTATGAATGTGGTATGTCATAGAATCACAGAATGTTTGAGGTTGGAAGGGACCTCTAGAGACCATCTAGTCCAATGCCCGTGCTCAAGCAGGTTGCCCAGGATTGTGTCCAGATGGCTTTTGAATATCTCCAAGGATGAAGACTCCACAACCTCTCTGGGCAACCTATCCAGTGCTCAGTCACCCTCACAGTAAAGAAGTTTTTCCTCATGTTCAGACAGAACTGCCTTTCAATTTGTGCCCATTTCCTCTCATCCTGTCACTGTGCACCAGTGAAAAGAGTCTGGCCTCATTCTCTTTACACCCTCCTTTCAGATACTTATACATGCTGATAAGATCCCCCTCAGTCTTCTCTTCTCCAGGCTAAACAGTCCCAGCTCTCTCAGCCTTTCCTCATATGAGAGATGCTCCAGTCCCTTAATCATCTTCACAGCCCTCTGCTGGAATCACTCCAGTAGCTCCATGTCTCTCTTGTATTGACGAGCCCAGCACTGGACACACAGGACTCCAGATGGGGCCTCACCAGGGCTGAGTAGAGGGGAAGGATCACCTCCTTCCACCTGCTGGCAATGCTCTACCTAATGCAACCCAGGTTATCATTGGCCATCTTGGCCACAAGGGCACAGTGCTGGCTCATGGTTAACTTGTCCACCAGGACTCCCAGGTCCTTCTCTGCAGAGCTGCTTTGCAACACGTCAGCTCCCAGCCTGTACTGGTGTATGGGGTTATTCCTCCTTAGGGGTAGGATTTTGCACTTTGCTTTACTGAAATTCATGAGGTCCCTCTCTGCCCATATTTCCAGCCTTTTGAGGTCCCTCTGAATGGCAGCACAGCCCTCTGGGGTATCAGCCACTCCTCCCAGTTTTGTATCATCATCACAACTTGCTGAGGGTGCACTCTGTCCCTTCCTCCAGGTCATTGATGAATAGGTTGAAAAATACTGGACCCAAGATTGACCTCCGAGGAACACCACTAGCTACAGGCCTCCAACTAGACTTTGTGCTGCTGATCACAACCCTCTGAGCTCTGCCATTCAGCCAGTTCTCAACCCACCTCACTGTCCACTCATCTAGCCTGCACTTCCTATGCCTCTTAGTGGCCTATGCCACTTCCTTCTGCCTATGTGGATGTTATGGGAGACCTAATTAGCCTTCCTAATCCCATCCCTGCATACTTGGATGATGTCCCTGTATTCGTCCCAAGTGGCCTGTCCCTGCTTCCATCTTCTGTGTACTTCTTTGTTCTGTTTGAGCTTTCCCAGGAGCTCCTTGTTCAACCACGTAGTTCTCCTGCCCACTTTGCTCGACTTGCTCGTTGGGTTGTACCATTCTTGAACTTGGAGGAAGTGATCTCTGAATATTAACCAGCCCTGTATACTGTGCTGCCTCACTGTCACTGCACATATGCAACAGCCAGACATTGTATAAAACCCAGCACAGCATTGTATTTTAAACCAGTGCTGCATAATAATTCATACAAACCTAATAACGAAAAACATTCTTATTTAAGATATATTTTAAATTGATGTGAACAGTTGGTCATAAGTGTTTTCCTTTAAATAACTATCAGACCATACAAGCAAAACAATGACAACTGATCTTTAAAGTTAGCAATCTGAAGATTTATACTAGAGGGACATTAACCATCAACTTCTTTGACTATAATGCTGAAGTGAGTAAGAAGTAACCCTTTTTGACTATACTATCAGAGATTTTATATGTATAAGTTTTAACAGGCAAAGCAGTCACTTGTTTGAATAAGCTTTTATATAGATGAGAGAAGATTCATCTCACTTAACTTTAACCATCTAATACATATGAATTCAATCGAATTTAGTCAATAGCCTCCCTCAATGAAAAATGCACCAGGCATCTCCAGAGCACCATTATTTCTATTCTAAAGTATGTAGGATAAATTTCAAAATGACCATATAAAGAACTTAGTCCACTAGTTTAAACTTGATGCATAACTTTAGATGACTAAAATATTTCCCCCTGCATTATTTTGTCTGAAGCATGAACGCGAGAATTCTAAACATACACAGGCAATGTCTGAGCCTACTCTTACGCTTCAGCAGACCACGAGAATACAAACAAGGCTCAACAGAAGCAGAAAAACACACACATGTAGTTTTCATAATTTTGTCATGGTTGCAGGTAGCCACATATCACCACCAGCTGATCCTGGGATACCTGCACATAATCAACCCATACAACACCTTTCATATAGATATACTACCAAAAGATATAAAGAAATCTTCTTTTTTCTTTTTCAAGACTGAAAATTCTTTCTCCTTTTCAGTATGTATTCCCTTAGGCATGTGTTTCACAAGCATATCTTCAGATTACTCCACAGGTTTAGAAGAATGAGAACAGCCATGACCTATATCAGAGCTTGCTCCTGATTAGCAGTGAGTCATGTAACTGAAAAGGAAATCATTTATGTTTTTAGTTTTTCCCTTAGGGACTTTCAGTTTTACTATACATAAAAACATCCTAGTTTTTATGATAAATATATGAGAAGTCAGCCCTACAGGTTTGTATTCTTCATTTTTCAACAGTAAATGAGAATTAATATTTTCACAAATAGAGGGCCAAAACACTGGTTGATAAAATATTAATAACAAATTCAATGATAATTCACAGCATACATTTATAGTCTCACCAGGCCATCTATTTTGCTGAGACAGATACAACCTATCTAAATTTGATTATATTTGAAAGAAGACATCATCATGAGTTGAAAAATGCTCAGTGATTGCTGCCCACTGGATTTCCTACACATTAGCTCAACATTTTAATTCATAGTAATTTATTTCATCTGGATTTCATCTTGTTTCACAGTGTCTTGATATAAGCCATGTATCAATCATGAGTATCTGAAACTGGACACATGTTCCCTGGAAAGGTTTATGAGTCTAACAACCTATTTGAACTGAGATTACAGCATATGATGAAACCTCATGTGATGAAGAACACATGCAGCACGTTTATTAGGCTTTAGAAATTATTTTCCAGCTAAAATGCTATATAAAAACATGATCCAACCCAAAGGAAATTAAGTGGACATTGGCATGACTCCAAGCAGCTAACTCCAGCTCCCTCTCAGACAGTCAATGAAAGAGAAAAGAAATTAGAGGGACAGATATAAAATAAAATTGAACTGACATATGATGAAGACCAGGCTGGAAGAATATAGCCACCAAGCACAGAGAAGAGTAAGTCCTAGTCATATCATTAGGAGTACAGGAATTTCTCTTGATCTAGAATGATCTTTTCTCTTTCCTTGGCCCTCTTCCTCACAGTGTCTTCTCTTCCCTTACAACTGTCTATGATTAAATTTTCTTTCAATTTGCTAACTCCAAATTAAGAAATACATGTATGTGAAATTAATATGCTGTTTGCTGTTATTGCACAGTTCACTCTGCTTCTGTGGTCTACCTTTCTCTCACCCAACTATGTCTGTCTTCTCTGTTCAGACTCTAAGCTCTGTCATTCTCTAGCTAGAACACCTACTCTTGATCCATCCTGCATCACTACTTTAAAACAAGAATAAAAAGAAAAAAGCATAGTGAACAAAAGGTACAAATAATCTCATGCGCTTCCACACTAAAAAAGTTTTCACTTCTCCAAAGTACAGACTTTTTTTGTTATTTCATAGTAACTTTTGAAATTGTTGAAATGGCCAGATGACTGGCCTATATCATGGCTGCTCTCAGAAGTCTATCTTGTGATGACTAAAGTGCTACTGCAACTTTCTCAGCAAGAGCTGAGAAAACCTTCACTGAATCCAATACTAAGATATTTGAATGGTTAAAGAACTACAACAGTTTGAAGATTTCTTGATGTAATGCTTAAAACACTTGCAAACCTACTGGGGACAAGAAATGGCTTTTGTTTATAACAATTACTTTAATGGCAAAATAAATTATATTTTCATGCTGACTTTGATCACATTTCAAGTGTATTTATGTTTTTAGTTGTGTTGTAATCCTTTGTTAATATATTGGATAAATTTGGGAAGCCTCTGGTATTTCAAAACACAAGACAGATGTCAGAACTACTATGCAAGAGGACAGGGAATATTCATTAAACTGTATTTCCTTTAGCACAAAGAAACTTGTGTGGTTTTAGTTTCCAAATATCTTTGGTTTGTCTTTCTAAAGAAAATATATAATAAGATCCACTGTGCTTAAATTACTTCAGCATTGAACTTAGAAGGAAATCTAGGTGGCCTACTTTTCAGGCCAAATTATTTAAGCTGCTCCCAAGAAAGTTCCTGAGCCAGTTACAAAGGACTATTTTGAAGAGCTTTGGCACCTATGTTGTGCAAAGCCAGCTCTCCTGTGATCCTACTTTATGCAAACAGTCACCTGTATATATCCCATGGAGAAGCCTGACGAGCCAGGTGTGTTCACAGCTTCAGCTAACATAGTGCGATATTGCTGTTATCCTGGTGACAGTGGTACTGCCCCCTTTATACATCTGCTTCACTGTCCAGATCCCTTACTCTGAAGAGAAAAACCTAACCTACAGGCCCTTTTCAGCATCAGAGACATTGAAGCCATGTCTCTAGAAAGGGTCCTAATCACATGGGCTGGCTCCATCACTCTCTCTGCCTTTCGAAGCTAAACCAGCGCACAGCCAGAGAAAAGGGGGCCAGAGAGCCAGAAAGAATGAGCCAGAGGTAAATGCAAGATATGTGATTCAATTGCTCTCAGACTAAGAGTTAGAGTGACTAAACACTACCTCCTGGATCAGCGCTCTAGCCATTAGAGTATTAGACCTTTGGGAACTATCACTCCTACACACTTGTCCTGAGACGAGTGACAGGTATATGCGATCTGAGGAGATGGAATGCCTGGTATTTCTTATATTCTCCACAGGAGAGGCAGACATGAAACTTAAGTGAAACAGTTTGCTAAAGAACATGGTCAGCTATTTTTCACCCATTACAGCATCTTGCATACCAGAATTATACGTGCCAAGATTAAACAGGGACGTGAGGTTCTATGAAGCTTGTTTTTCTAGAAATTCTGTTTCATTTGGCTGTTACTTTTGATAAATTGGTCCTAGAAACATTTGAAACATATCTTTTGGTGAAAAGCTGTGAAATAGCCTCCTGATAACTAAAGTTCAAATATTATACAGTCTCAGTCCAATTTTAGTGACTTGTCCTCCTTAATATATTTCAACATTTAGAACAGCATCTTAAATATCTTAAATTTTATTAAGAATATTTTCAATTTTTTTTTAAGATTTAAGTTTTCTTGCCAGTGTATTCACTTTCATCATTACTTGTACTTTATTTATAAGTATTATCATTACGCAGTTATGGATAACTGTAGAAATTTGAGCAGAAAGGCTCTAGGATGGTTGTAAGCAACAGTTTCTGAAGTAAGTCTATTAATTCAAGATTAAAAGAGAAAATTTACTAATTTCTCCTGATTACAGGGAGAGATACTGATTCTGTCTGCAGTTAGTGGATGGTCTGCAATTGCACCAAGACTTTAGCCTTTCTACCTGCCTTTGATTTACAGTTATTACTGTTATGTCTAAGAGAAGATATCCCACTCTAATTTTTATTTCATAAGTAGGGCATCTATTTGAAATTTTAAAGTGCTGTTTTAAAGAGCTAGAATGTAAGGTCATCGTGAACATAAATACAGTATTGTAAGCCCACTTTAAACAATCTCTCGAAAAGATAACCAACAAAGGATTCAATATAGCACAACATCTTTGGTACTAAATAAGGAGATAAAATATTTAATTTTAATGGAATGTATGAATTATAATGAACACAAACAAAATCTACATGATGCGAAACTAAGTATTAGAACATTCTCAAAGTAACTGGAAGTAACACCTTGTCCAGAGAGAGGGATTCCTAAAGAGCCTCAGCAAGAGTTTTTACAAGTTTATAGCTTTTGGAATATTTTATCCTTCCCAACTCCTAATAGTTTGTTTATGTCCATCCTCTAGATCTTACTGACTTCTTGTCTCTTTTCTGGGCAATGGCCAAGATGCCAAAGTTCAGGGGAATGTGAACTGAAGTGCTGGAGCAGGGATGGGAAATGAGAACATTGGATCAACATGTGAATTCAGAATAAAAAAAAGGCTGGAGGGAATGAAAAGAGGAAAATATATTCTACTCCTTGCAGAATGTTAGTAAGTAGATATAAATGGCTGCTATTTAAGCTATTAAGACAAGAACAGATACAGAAAGCAACAGGAACTCAGAAATGAGACATCTTAGAATTAAGATGCATATCCTAATTTGGCCAGTAAAATGTAACTTCAGAAAGAAAGGTTCCATAAAATGCAACTTGAGAAGCAGTCGTTCAAAAGCAAAGGGATATCAGAGGTTCCTCAACAGCGTGTGCATGTGTGAGGCGGTGGGGGCAGGTATAGGAACAATTAGGTTTCTGAGAGGACATATGCAAGACTACAAGACACAAAGAAAGGACTGACTGATGTGTCTGAGATTTCTGAGTCCTTGCTTGTAGAAAGATGGGGAAATTCAAGTAGGAGATGAGTAAAAACTCAGAGGAACAATTTAGGGTGTTGGAAGTGAAGGAGATGCTCTGGCAGCATAGACCTGATGAACTCTACATGGGGCAAATTCCCAGTGTGCATACTCCTTGAGCTTGGAAGAAGCAGCAGTTCTGTGGGAACAATTAATGGACTAGACACTGCTACAGTTCTCCAGAAAAAGTAAATGATTTCACAGGTACTAGAAGAGGCTGTAGGTTATGAACAATGCAAACACGTGGTGACGAATGAGATGAGGTCTCTATTTAGTAGCTGGATTTTACAGTGTAAAGTGGGTAATTTCTGTGGGATATTATCACATGCTCTGTTGTTGCCTAGTCAATCATTAAGGGATCTACATTATAAGCATACTAAATAGTAAATTAAATAACATGATAATAAATAGATAAATAACACAGTACTAGTAAATAGTGATAGTAAGTGTAGTGTAGTGCAGGGCAGTAATAGCAAATAAATAAATATCATTGCTAGTAAAATAAATAACATGATAACATAAATATTCAGACATTTTCAATGTTCAGTACCTAACTGAGGTTTTATCTGTGGCATACTCTTAACTTTGGATTATGCTCATTTTCACAAATCTGAAGAATGTTTGCTGAAAGAAAAGGTATATTCATAACATTTACCAAAAATTTAATTCAATTGATGGTGGTTATTCCATGAAGGCTGACATGTAACACAATATATTGGTCCTCCTTTCCTTAGTTTTTCTCTGTTGTCTTCCTCTTTTTAGCCAATAATGTGATGTTGAATCACCCTTATCATCTGTACTGATGATTATAATTTTCTTGTATTTGACCTCCTATCTCTTATCATAACTAATATAGAGAAATTAGATACTGCTGACTACTAACTACTTATGCTCAAAGCACTCTGCTCTTTCTGCTAACCTACCTAGAAAAAAAAAATGTTTTTTTAATTTTAATACAGTCTGTGTATCTTTAAATGAAGGTAAACATTTAAAATGTGCAACTTCTAAAAGATGGCTGGGATCAGGGTTCAACTCAATAATGTAACACCAAGTTGAATATTCTAATATCCTTTGTGAGAGATATGGAATTTGGTATGAAAGATAACTAATTCATGTTAACATAGCTCCACTATAATAAAAATGAATATGATCTGAGAATATTTTCCTCTGTAAGTAAGTACAGTAGTGTCTCTTTACTATGTAATACTAGTCATACATATCTTATTCTCTATGGAAATCAGAACTCTGTGGGAGGCAGTCATCTACCAATACCATACTTTGATATTTCAAGTATTTTCATAGTCTGCATCAATATGAAACTGAAATCTTTTGATGTTTTGTAGAAAAATAAAAGGAAAAATTCAGATTAACTGACACCTAGAGGTAAGGAGAGAGATCCCAAACCTGCATCTGGCACAGCCTGCCTGAGTACTCTGACAAGACTCTTCCCAGAAACTTCACTTTGGAGTTGCCAAGTCTTTCATTATGAAAGAGGTATGCTTTTGACAAATGCTTTTCTAACACAGCTCCTCTGTAGCATGGCAATGTTTCCCACTAACTCTACCAAGATCACTGTTATTGGAACAAGAACTTTGTGTGAGTTTAAATGGAGAATCTAGTTCATTCTGCACCCATTAAACCTATTGAAGTCTCTTGGCTTTGTTCACAAGAGAAAACACTGGTAGGCATATTCCACTCTCCTGCTTAATACCTCTTTTCTTATTGTTAAAGAACGTAGCACAGTAAGTTAATGCTTGTAAGAATATTGCATTACCAGCATATTGTGTGACTGCTTCTCTTTCCCAGGTTTTTCTAAGCATGCTCAATCTTGAAGTCAATAAAAGTGCAATGATAATATATATATATATACCTCTGTTTTTTCTTACTGTAGTTGCACAACAGAGCTAATTTAACTAGCAACATTTGATACAATGGTCATGGGAAGAGATTCAAACCAAGTCAGATAAGGGAAAATAAAGAAAGTAACGAATATACAGGTAACAATCAATTTGACTTTGCCCTGGCATATCAATATTCAAACGTAATTACACTTGTAACTGTTGCTTTAACAAGCATTTATAACTGCTAATTTATGATACGCTATTCAAGAAAAAGGTTGTATCATTGCATTTGCTTAAATCTACTTCAGATAATCATTAGCTGCAAGAATATAACTCACACAATTATAAAACAGCATGGTATTTTAGCAGAGAGGTAAATAGATAGAATAAGATTAATAGATTCTTTCCTAAAATAGTTACTTCACACTAGTTTAATAATTGCATTTATGTGGAATACCTTAAAGACAAGGTATCTGATGAAAGTAGGAATTGCCTTTCAGACCCTGGATTTTGTTTAGCATAGCAGATTGCCAACTGTGTTCTTGATCACTCCAGTAGGAGACAACCACCAAAGGCCAATATTCTCAACAGGCTAATAGTGAGAATTTTGTTTAAACTCATATATACCTGCTTCTTGAAGAAAACACATACTTATAGGTCAGATTTTATACAGATTAGAATTTTCCTTCATGGCTATATGTAGATAGCTACTTTAGAAGAGTTACATATAGAAAGGTACAGCAATAACACCTACGACAATGACTGACCTTGCGTTCTAAAGCAAGCTCTGTATCTTAGGTAGGCATTGCACAGTTCCCTTAAGCCTACCTCATAGTTCATAGTTGATTGAAAGCTCCAGTTTTATTATCACTTTTATTTTTCCTTTGTGTGAAGACAGTGGTTGTTGTAGGCAGGAAATAATAAAAACCAAAACTTTGCTTAGAAAATATTTTTAGAAACGGCTAGAAAGAGGCAGTCTTAGAGTTGTTGGTATTTCTAGTCTAGCTCACACAATATTATTCCAATTATTCCAAAGATGGACACAAAGCAGCACCATAAATGTTTAGATGCCCCTTAGCTCAGGATCTGGATTTGCCAGCTGCTAATCATTCCCTATGCATTTTTACAGCACATGACTTACTCCTCAGGCAGAATCATGTCAAAATTCAGCAACTGGATTGCTAACAGCAGGAGGACATAGCATCGAAACAACCTATTAACTGCATACAGGTGTTTCAACCATTTCAGTGAAGGTATATCTTCTTGCAGCATTAACTACAGTAGCAAGGTACTGCCCCTATTCCAGCTCTCATTCACACATTAAAAGCCTCTGACCTATTTTCAGAGATATTTTCAGCAGAAGCTTATTAACGTAACTTGGGCCACAGCTAAATCCCCAAGAAAGACTTTTGCTCAAGCTGGTAACCTGTCTGCTTTGCATCACAAAGGTAGATGAAAGCCACTTAGAGAGCTGCTAATCCTGCAATGCCTTCTCAGGAAAATGAACAGAAAAAAAACCATGGGAAAATATTTATTATAAAACTGAAATATGAACTTCCAGAAGAAAGTAATAATCCTACAATACTTACAAAGCCTACTTATGTTTAAATCATTTCAGTTGAATTTAATAGACAACATTGAAGACTCTCGGGGCTACAGCTTGAGCTTAGGTACCTTAATCACTGCCACATCTAACAGGAGGCCTCAGCAGGCTCTAGACCACCCAGCAGTTAAAAATGAACTAAGCACATCTCAGATCCTCCAGTGGGGTCTCATATCACTATCTTCATGACTTCATTAAGATCCTAAGCACTGTTTTAAAGCCACCATCTAGCACCAATTAAGAGAAAGAGAAGTTTAGCTTGTGGTTTGCATCTTTGCCCAGAAAATAGGTGCTCTGGGTTATGGACCCTCCTGCGTCTGAGGGATTTTCATTCTATAGACATCTTTTTCCCAGGAGAGTGTCTTAACTACTGGTCCATAAAATAGGATATCTCCTACTACTAACACTGTTCATTCATCATAGCATAAAATGCAGGTGCAGTCTTTGGAATAGAAGGCAGAACAAATAACAATTCCCTTTTGGAGGAATCCCTTTTCCCTCTAGCCCCACAAACCCAGCCCCCTATAGTTTAACCTCCCTCTTTCACGACATTAATCTTCCATTCTGCACTGCACGGTGGCTGAGGCAAAACCAGCACTGGTATGAATAAAAAGGGCTGAGCCCAAACATGGCCATACAGAACCACACTGGGAAATGAGTAAGTATCAGGATCCTCTGAGAATTAAATAATTTCCTTTTAGCATCCGTTACTCAAAATGTTAGCAAATCTGAGTAGCAACCACAGCTATTGGCCAGGTATTCCCTTGTCTTTTTACAAAAATTAAACCCAAGATTACAGTGTGAATTAGCATGTGGAAATGAGTAATACACAACAGAGGACCCAACAGACAGCATGTCAGATGAGAGCAAGAACTTCTAAGAATGGGTTCCATCACTGGAAGTTGCTTGCTTGCCTTTATCATTGGACTTAACTGAATTTCTTCCAGGAGACATTGTCACAATTTCTAAACTCAAAAATCATTTGCAAAGTCAGTTTTAGGAGATACTCACACAAGGTGTAGCATTCATGTCAAATTATTGCAGAATTCATTTCTTGAGGAAAAAAATATTTTGTCTTCTCATTTTTCACCATACACTGAGATAACTAGCTTTTGGTAAACGTTGTAATATGAGCTTTATTAGTTTCTGCACTTGTTCTGTGTTATCCAGATTTCTTTCATATTTCTTCAAATAGTTCATTTCTAATGACTACTCCAAACTGCCTTGAATAAGCCAGTGCGCTCACTCTTTACAGGATGTATTTTGCATAGATGAAAAGAGTGACTCTCACACAATGAGGTCATCATCACGGCTATTTTCCTTAGATGTCCTCTTTTCTCTCAGTGTTACAGGCTGCATTGATTATACGCTGATAGCTCTTAAATCACTGCTAATGGAAAATATATTTTTAGCAATTGGAATAAAATTCACAACAGGAAAGTGCAGGTGGTTGTGAAATACTGTTCTAACAATTTCTCTGCCAAATTTCCTAGGCCCTAGGCTAATTTTAACATAAGCATGATAGGCTTGAGGCTTTTGGAAAAGAAAACACATAGGGGGAAAAAAACCACAGAGGGAAATTGCAATAATTTTTAACATTTTTCTTTAATTTTGGGGGGCTTATCAGCAAATTCATTAAAATATGCAA
The DNA here is from genome assembly GCF_036370855.1 of Dromaius novaehollandiae. Classification (NCBI taxonomy): domain Eukaryota; kingdom Metazoa; phylum Chordata; class Aves; order Casuariiformes; family Dromaiidae; genus Dromaius; species Dromaius novaehollandiae. The sequence continues at coordinate 25,212,672 of NC_088100.1, forward strand.
CATAAATACTATCGACTTCCTTTTAATGACTGTACTTTTGCTTTGATACTACAGAAAATGTTATATGATATGAAACATCATGACATCTAGTGTCATAATATTTCATGGAGATGAGATGCAAATGACTTGTTACATAAAGATTAGAAACTATAAAATATACGCTAAGTATATGCTAATCTTTTCTTTTTTTTTTTCTGAATACAAATGAGTAGAAATTTCACTAGGCTGAATGTCTGATTTACACAATACCAAAATCTGTCTTTTGTTGAAGGGCCAAATTCTGCACCATAATGAGTAGTCTCTCACTCATGCAAATAGTAACGTATAAGCTAAGGAAGGATGGATCTTTACTTCCTTCGTTCTAAGCATCTTTCACTGTGTTTCTTTGTATGGTGTACAGTTCATATTTACTTTTTGCAGTCCTGGGAAGGAAAACTGATTGCATTGCTGTCTCAAAATGTGAAGGCAGATATGCCCCTTTAGTCTGTAACAAAGTGATCCTGAAGAATTTATAAAGACCTGTTAAAAAAATTAAGATGCACATCAAGTCCAGCAAAACTACCAATTGGTAGTAGCTGAAAAGATAATATGTTCCAGAAGCCACAGTATTGTATGGATGCGATATGCTGTACATGTATTGAAGAAATTAAGGAGAATAATGGTGGTATAATACAATTTGTCCCTTTGGCTTTTCAAGTTTTTGTTCCAGAAGTTATGAGGTTGTAATTATTTTAATATGATCCTACTGTTCCTGCTCACAATCTGCTTATGAAAAGATAATGAATATCAGAAATTAAAAAATAAACATGTTTGTGAATTCCTATTCCCTATTGTTTCCAAGTAGCAATTTCAATTTCTGTCTATACCTGAAGAATTAAAATGCTTGCAACCAGTTCTCCAGTTTATTGCATCTTTGTGTAGATAAATGCTATCATTTTCATTCTCTTTCAATTGCAGAAAATAATAAGACGTGACATTTTCAAATTATTTTATTGGATTTACAATATTGCCATTGTAAATTAACATTTGTTGTAATAACAGTTTATTATTATTTTGCATTTATTACATTAAAATGATAATAAACTACTCAATGATGTTTTGTGATAGCAGTTATATTTACCCTCCATTCTTTCTTTCTTTCTTTCTTTTTTTTTTTTTTTTTTTTTTGACTCTGCTTTATGGTTCTGTAGGCATCAAAGTTATTGTTCCATGACCATTTTCTCCCCCATTATTTCACATCAGCACAGCAATTTTGCATGTTGCTGTTGGTATTTCATTTGTTTGGGTTTTTTTTTTGGCTTAGAGGTCTCATTGTTCTTCTTGAAATAAAACCATGAATACTTATTCTGCTTGATTCTCTTTCTTCCAAATAAAATAAAATAAAGATGGTTCTTGTGATGTCATATTATGCTTTGTGAACATTAGACAAAATTTTAAGATGCGTCTTAAAGTCATCAAGATGGATTGATTTAGATTTTTCCAGCATTCATTAAGGTCATCAGCATACCCCACTGTCAACATTACGGCAAATTCCGTTTTAACAGGAATGTAGTTCATATGAAGTTTCAATGACAAATGCGGGAAGATGTCTTGCAAATGAGATTCAGCTGGTCCAAAGAGTTAACAAAAACAAAGATATCCTTATTATATATACACATATATTCATACAGACCAACCTTCAGAACAGGTTAAATTTTGCAACCGGCTAAAATAAATAAAAATGCTTCATAATTCAAGAAGTCCAAATAGTTACAGTAATATATGATCCTTATATTAAGGCAAATTGTATTTTTATATTATTTTTAAATGCATTTGAATAGACTAACTGGTCTTTACAGCTCCAGCAGTGTCAGAAATAGCATTTACACCATGGCTGCAATTTACAATGTGTAGAAATTTTTCAGCATCCTTGAGATTTATACTTCTGAAATAATTTACACACTTTTACCTCAATAATCATATTCTTTCATGCTTCTTTAACTCATTCGTGTAAAACAACTTAAATTCTATTTACAGGTTAGAACTTGCTTATACCTGTGTAGGGGAGATACTGATTCCTGTTCTTTTTGCGTTGTAGATAGTCCTTACTTAAGCATGGAGCCTGCCAAAACTTGTGTTTATGCTTATCATAAAAAACATGAGTAATTGATTTAAATCTTACAATTACCTCTTCTTTAAGTGGCAAATTCTCATGGTGCTATAGATTACTACTATACAGTAAATCTTAATTTCTACATTTGGTGGATTAGAATATAGTCAACATCTCCCTTTAAGGTGCAAAAAATAAGAAAAAAAATGCTAGTTTCTACTGGAGAAGAAGACAATGAATAGCTCCTGTTTTTTGATGATATTGCAGCTGCTTCCCTTTGGCCCTTTGTTTACTGATCTGGTTTACTTAAAGAAAAAAGAGGTAGTGCAAGCATACAGTAAACTCCAAACGTCAAAAGTCACCGATTTATAACTGCATATTGAAACAACATTAAAATCTAAAGGTTGTCAGAGATTTTAAACATAGCCTGCTAAAATATTGATAACAAAGAAGATTGTTACCCAGGTTGCAATCTTTTTATAACAAGAATTTATTTTACACTCTTTCATGAAAAAAAAATCAAGTGAAAATTTCTGGCTATTAGGAATGTAAACCAAAAAAACTAAATGTCACTTTTGTTTTTACCTTTCATTCTGAATCAGTTGCATTTGCATTACTTTCAGTAGTTTCCTCAGTTTGTAATAAAAATATCTCCTGATATTTCTTACAATCTAGAAGTATTTTATACACTTCGCAAGAAAGATGCAGGTTTATGGAATGTTTTTACAGGATTTTTATTATTGAAAGCGTGCTTTATAGCTGTTTTATCCATGTAATTTGACTGAGTAAATGATGGAATTTTGCTTTTCTTTTCATTGCTAGCATATATTTAGATCAGAAAAATCAGCATAACCAAAGAACACTGTCAAAGGATATTTTAAATATACTTAAATCATACCTTAATTAGGAGATGAACTAACTGATCTTTCCTGAAACATCCTCAATACCAACACACCAGCATTCCTGAGTTGTCAAACTTGAGTTGAATGCCATAAGGAGAACTGACAATGCATAGACACCCATGAATCTTATATATTTCTGCTTTTGAATTCCTGATTCCAGAAATAACTTTTAAAAATAGGTAAGTTATACTAACAACAGATATTATAAAAGTACTATATGTATGTCATATTTGTGTTTTCTCTTATTCTTTTTTCTTCTGTTACAGTAAAAAATGCCACTGACACTGTATTTTTTTAAAAATAAAAAAAATCCACAAAATTGAAAACTACAGGTTACTAGATAGAAGTTAGCTTTGCACAACTGTATTTGAAAATAAAATTTCTTGACTTCTAGCGAGTTTGAAATGCTGAAGGAATTGAACAGCCTACAAAAGCAGTTTCATAGAAGTATGCATGTCAAGATAGTGACAGACTTTAATAATCTCTGCTAGACTTTTCATCATACCAGAAAGTCAGGATATAGGACAGACTTTTTTAAGGACAAGACAGATGAATTTTTATTGAAGTCATTCTTATTGAAGTCCTTCTTACTGAAGTCAGCATCCAGGGTTGAATTTTGTATTCTTGTTTGAATTCAGCACACGCAAACTCAACATCCTCAACAATTTTCACTATTAAGTGACCATTTTGCAAAGTTAAGACCAGATGATCTATTTTCTGTCTGACATCTATAATTATCCCTGTATATTCCCATCTTCTGTATACTGAGAGATACAATAATATGTGTAAACTCTCCATTCTTACAAATTATACCTGCACCTCCAGAACATATCCCTGTTATTGCAGTCATTGAGGTAGGAAATTCCCTCTTTTGACTTAAGCTGTTAGCAAAAAATTCAGAGCCTTTAACATTAATTTAGTTAGGAGGAGAAACTGAATTCTGAATCAGGTATTTAGGATGCAAACCTATTCATTTACAAGGAGTCCCATTATTTGTATCAGAGGAGGAATTGTATGAGCAAGCCACTTTCCACATTCACATATCAAAAAATTACCTTTGTTTTTGTGGGTTTTTCCCTGGCCCTATAATTTCCTTCACTGTCCCTCAGCTGCCAACTCTTCTCAACCCTTCCACCCCAACCCACAGCATATAGGTGTTAAACATCCTCCACAGAAGAGAATTTGAATTTCTACTCTACCTTTCACTTGCCTTTGCTTATAGTAAAAACTTGTTCTTAATGCAGCAAGGTTAGTCCAATCCATGCATTATTTTGAATTTCGTGAGGATAAATGCATTGTAATATGACTATACATCAGAAAAGGGTGTTTCACTAAACTACTGTATTTCTTTAATGGGTGTAAATTAGAACTAAGTCTTTTATCTACTTGTAAGTAATTTTAAACTGCTCCCTACTGTAGACGAGTAGAGAGACCACTTCTGGAATCTAGGACAAAGTATGCTACTTTTCTGACCTTGGGCTGTAAAAGGCAAGGTAGAAGTCTATCTTTAGGCCTGAAAAGCTTTATTGGAAGTACCTGATATCACTGTCATTTCTTAGAATTTTATTATTCTATCTTTATTGTTAGTATTCTCTTCTGGCATATTATTCTACAGTCCTGTATTATTTTTACTAATATCTCTTAGGCTTGGCTAAGTTCTTTTAAAAAAATCTGTATCACAGATATTACTTGTCTGATAATAACTTGGATTTCACTAATCTGCTCTTTCATTACTTGAGAATTATTTGCTTCTTAACTTAAAAAATAAGACATGGTGCACAGATTTTCTGGTCATTTCTCATCTTCTATTACTCTTAGAATTATAGAAATGTTAAATTGATAATTGATTACAACACCAGTGCTATTATAATTTATTTCTTACCTAACTCCTACCACACACCAATCTGTTTCATCATATTAATAATATAGCTCACACTCTTACTAAAATTAGGCATTTTGTGACTTTCAGGCTGTGTTTGTTTGTTTTTTTTTTAACCTACTTTAGCACATTTCTTTAATATGGACATGAGACAAAGTTACTTCTCTCAAGCTTTTAAAACTTAAATATTTTGTCTACATGGTCTTTACCCGACCCTGTGCACACCAGTGTCATTTTGTGAACTTGCTATAGTGCATTTAGAAAAATCAGCATGTGGAACACAGAATACCTTTCAAGCACCTGGGCTGACACATTCGGTGACAGCTTTAAAAACTGGCAAACTACTTTTTTTTTCTTTAATATGAGGAAACAGCTCATTCTGAAAATGCTACCTGGCACTTCCATTGGGCAAGAGAGATGGAGTTGTCACGAGGGACTAGTATACACAGACCCCATGGCTTGTCCATGGTTTTAGCCCGAGCAATCTGCTTCCGAGTACTAAACGCCCCCATTTCACGAGGGATCCACAACTACAATTGGCCAGTAACTCTCAACAAAGCACATTTAAACTTCTAAGCAAGTGACTCAGCTTTTAGTAGGGCTTAAGCACCGCGGCTGGTCAAAACACAGAGGGGAATGTTGTTAGAAATTCTGAAATACATTTATTTCTCTACATGGCAAAATATCAACACATCTTTGACATCTTGCTATATAAAATAGAGCAAAAATGTGTTATGTTCAAAATAGTGAAGTAGAGGAATTGTTAAGAATAACTAATTATCAAAAATAGTTAGCAATATTGTTATTATTTGATATGAGAAAGCAGTACATTTTCATAGACAGCTTTATTTCAAATATGTTTTAATGCACAAAATTTCAACTATGGATTCTTATCAAATTGGTCACTGACTTCTTTCTGAAAAATAGAACAGTGGAAAATCTGCCCCCTTCACTTTTAAGAATGACATCACTTTTTCATTTATTTCTTTTTAAAAACAGAATTTTCTGAGAAGTATATCCATTTTCTTGGCTCCAACCACAACTTGAAACATATGACAGGGTGGGGAAAAAAAATTAAAAGTACATAATTTCTTTTCCCTTTTTAGGCTTGTTTGAATTCTTACAGGGTATCTCACGCTTGAGCTTTCCAAAGGTTTATGCATCCTTTATTAGCCTGCTGTTAAGCCCCTCCTACTCCCTCCTCTCAGCCAAGGGAAGAGTCTATTTGTATCAGATAGGGTTTTTTTTTTGTTTGTTTGTTTGTTTGTTTTTTAGAGCTGAGTTTCCTTAGATCTACTGTTAGTCTGAACTACAGGTACAGAAGTAAGTTTTCACCAAACCAAATACAGTCCTTTTGCTATTGATATCAATCCATTTTCTGAAACAAGTTTCTGTCCCATTTTCCAACCTGCAGTATTGTAGCAGTAAGATTTTTCAAGTGATATTTCCATCGTATTTTTCAATCTAGTTTTTGTGACAAATATAGAGCTCCTATCATTTACAAAATCATATACTGACAAAATTGTTAAGAATGGGATATTAAAAGGATACCTAGAGTTTTAAATTCCTTACTCGTAAAACCAAAGTTATTAATATGGTCCTTTATCAAAGCACATTCAAAATAAAGAATAAAATGTCAAGAGAAAAGAATTAACAGTTAGATCAAAGTTTTCTCAAAGGAGGGTGAGATATTCAGATATACATGTAAGTATAGCATGCTATAGAATGAGAGCAACCACTCGAATACTGTCAGGCATCAACAAAATTGTGACACGACACTTGCGAGTTTTAAATTCCCTTGCTGAAAATTAAGAAAAAAAGATTGAATCTTCTAAGTCCTTTTTTAAAAAAGATTGTTTAAGAATATAGCACAACTTTACTTAACAATAGTAATATATATCAGACTGCAGAGAACTGGCATTTTATACAATATTGAAATTGTGTTAATTCCTGCTTGCAAACCACATTATTTCTGCTGTGCAAGCCTTCTACTTTTATAATTTAAGGTCACAAATTCCTAAAAGCCAAAAAAAAACCCTGACTCAAATTACTGTTTCCTCATTGTAACCCTCCAAAGCCTTGCAGACTTCTAAGCCTGGAATTGAAAGCATATGCCTGGAAATTGTTTTCACTGGCTTCTGTGGGCTCCTTCACAGATTCAGGGATCAACTTGAGCAGATCTGATTGAAGAATCATTGCTTTCAGGCAAAATTTCATCTTACATCCCCTAAAATTAAACAGCACTCCCATTTCACTGGATAGCTCCCTACACCTATTCACGATATTTCCGTGCTAACTTCAGTGAGGAACACAATTACCGCAGGAAGGTTCATACCAAGAGTTTCCATTTTGGTTTGACCAGATTATGTTACTGTTACATAGTGAAGATAATACAGCTGAAAATGTGTTATAATCTATGATATCCAATCCTTCTTCCTGTTAAGTATCATTGTACACCATAGCTTCATGTTGTTTTTATAGTTAAGTTGATACACAGTTTTCAAAAATACAAAATTAGTTGATTCATTCTTGCAGTTTAACTTCATTACTGAAATCTATTATTCTTAAATTGAATTTATCCTTAAAAAGGTTCAAAACAATGCTATTTGGGACCGTATGGTTTTCATAGAACATAGACTTTTTTCCCCATTTCTATCAGCTAAAGGGAAATGCTTTGCAAGGGCTTGAAGACTTCACACACACACACACAAAAAAAAAAAAAAAAAAAGGAAAAAAAGTAAAAATAATAAGAAACAATATATCTTCTAAATTTTTAAAGAAAAACAAACCTTTCAACAAGTCTAAACTTTCATCTCCATGTTTTGAACTTGGATTTTTTTTTTCCTTGGATGGCTTTACCATAACTGAAACTGTGCAGTCAAATCCAAAAGAACATACTATGGTTTTCTTAAATGGTATATGCCCAAAAGTATATTACAGGTACATTAGACTATTTAACACCACTAAAATAATCTGTTAATAGTATTTTGGTATACAGATCTTTGTGCTTTAGTCAACCCTTTGTCCTTCTTTTTTTTATGACCACTGTAATTTGCCACTATTAGATTAGGTAGGTCATAAGTGATTCAGTTGCATACTTGCTTTTTCTTGTAACTTAACATGAAAACAATTAGAATGGAGTTTAATTATATTAACTAATCAAACAAAACATCTCGCCTTCTTAGAAGAATCATCACTGAGGATTTCTGAAAACAGATTAGACAAAGCTCTGTCAGGAATGGTTGAGGTAAAATTGAGTCCTGTGGCAGGGCAATGAGCTTGAAGTCACTTTTCACCTTGCTTTCTTTACTTCCATAAAATAAAAACATTCCATAAGATATAACAGTTATGATACAGAGATTCAGTAATAAACATATCTCTAACAGAAATAATTGTATTTCAGTGAATTTTAAAGTGCTATTTATGTGATGATTTTTTTTAATAAACACGCTTTAACCATTTTCAGAATAGCATACTGCTTGAAAATCAAAAAGATATATCACATTCATTTTCAGTACAAGAAATGAGCAAGGAGTTGAAGCCATTCACTAATATGTTTTAGACCTGAATTATGCTCTAAGAAGTTTATTGGTAATGTAATAGCAACTACTGCAATTCATGCCATTGAATAGACACAATCCATTGGAATCTTGACCATATGCCATTTGGGGCTTCTTATCATACTTAAAATCTGCTAGTGAATAACATATCCTATGAAAAGAACTTGTATATATCAAGCAACAATAGAATGGGAATTACAAAGACTTATGAATATTTTCCTTGTGCTTCACTTGGAGTTTACATTTCGATTAATATCAGCATGGACTGCTAAACTGTACTAAGGAAAATCTGTTTCTTTTGCTGCTTCCACAGCACAGACTCTCACTGTCTCTTCTTAAACAGTTGGTGAAGACACACTTCTGTAGGAAGAAGGATTTTCATGGTACATCACATAAAATTTTAACAGACCTTTTAATCTTTTGCTTTCACAAGTCCTTCTCATTCATGATTGTGACATATTCTGTGAACAGAATTCAGTTCCATTCATGAGTTAGTATTTATTTGCTATATTTGAGACAGATAATTTAATTGTGTACCACAAAAACCAGTGCTTCAGTCATTAAAGCAAAATCAAATCATACTATTTCAGTGACAGATTGTTCCTTTTTAGATATACGTGAACCTTCTTTTCTTAAATTCATTTGGGTAACATCTGAAGTCTTTGGCTTTTCTATGAACTCAAGGACAACTCTTTTCTTTTTTTTCTTCTGATGGATATGCATACAATGTTCAGGTGTTGTTCAACACTACAGACTGCTTTTTGACTTTAGTACATCCTCTGAACACTGGCATGTTTATTATCAGGAATCATTATCACCTGAAAAATACTTCCAGATTTAAAACATATCTCTACCTGTCGAATACAGAGAAGCTCACTCATGCCTTTATCTCCCACAGCCTGGACTTCCACAATACTCTGTCCAGCGATCTGACAAACAGACAGATTACTGAGCTTCACAGCTGTATATCACAAAGAAACACAAGCATACTTTCTTGATGGTAGTGTTGCTACATAGCCTTCCCATAAAACAAAAGGAGGAATTTAACGTTTTTATGTTAGACTATAAAGGAAAAGACTGTAGTACCTAGGAACATCAGTGTATCTTGGAGTCTTTTTTTCAGTTCTACAAACGTGATTGAATCTCTTTGCAACTAGTTAAGACCAAAGTCATAGGATGAATTCATTATATCTTATGATGCAATGACATTTTTATCCAAACAAAATATTAGCAATGCTTAATTCTTCCCAAAGCATTAACTTGTTTCCTTACTATTTTTTCGTACAGATAATCTGTTCTATGAACACAAGCCTAAGATTATATTTAATATCATAGGGATTTGTGAATGTTTATCATAAGTAAGTTTCCATAAAGTTTCCGTAAATTGGGCTTAGGCCTCCGAACTTGGACTCCTATTAATAATTATAGGCTCCTGCCCATGCCATATTTCTAAAGTAAGGTTTGATCACACAAAATTGTGTATGCAGTCATTGTTGTTTAATTGCTGAAGATAAGTGCCTCTTATAGAGAGCCTCTTCTCACAGGTTAAGATTTCCTCTCCATTGACTGTGTAGAGATCTTAAGACGATTCCTTGAGAAAACTTCCCCAAATAGACGAACATAAGTTCCTCTAAATAAAGCTACTGAAATTGTTACAGAATGATAGAATTACTTTTAAAAGTTGAACAGAATTACTCAAACTAAAGATTTTACTGAAGAATATGAAGAATATTTCATACGAGAAAAATCTCACATTTTTCATATGAGAATCCTTCCCATTAAAATTAATAGTTTCTCAGAAGATCAAAATTTTAAATGAGTGCATTTTTCCCTATTTTCAAACTCAGTCACTGAATTGAAATAATAATCTCTGTGCCATCTGCTTATAACAGTAAAAGCCAAACATATTATGGTACATGCAATGGTGAATCTGTTAGTTGCACCCACTGTGCTATAGGGTGTATTTGGCTCTTCGATGAAAGACAATCAGCCCCCGCCCCCCATCTTAAGACTTGAGCAGGAAAAAACAGAGATTTTTTTCTATATTCTATTATTTCCCTATATTACACTTAATATATGCAGGCATCGTTTGCATTTTCATCTTCTTCCCTGTTCCAAAATATATTCCACACTTTCTGTTGTATGAATGTGATCATTTTGGTGCATGGGTTTAACTGGTGTTGGGCAGAGCAGAAAAAATACCATAAGGGACTTTGGATTGGGTTTGGGGGACGGACGGTTCGCCATCTAGATGTTCTTTTTCCTTAGAAATCTTTCTTGTGAGGATTTTGGGTTGGAAACGGCTGGCCTATAGATTTTATTTTTAGATTTATTACATAAACTATAGATAGCCTTTTGGAATCATATTGGTAACTTCAATATTATGAGGTTCCATGCATAGAGAAAGCTCTTTTCTAAGACAGTCCTTTGCAGACCTACATAGAACTCTCCCTCCAGCTGTGATGTCTCAGGTGAAAGGGGAAGATAGTGACTATTGGATCACTTTGAGAAATAATGTTTTCTATTTGCTCTGACTTTTTTACCTATCCTAATTGAAATAGGAAGGACAACATTAAAAAACTGAAATCAATCAGCACATGAAGATGATGTATCTGAAAACCCAGCTGCAGTCTGTATTGCCAGAAAATCTTTTCACTAGAAAGAAATTCACAGGGAAGCTCACATTCTGAAAGAACTTAAATCCATTTGATAACACATTACAATAACAGCAATCTATGTCTGTGTCTGTATATGTCGATAAATATTAAGATCTGATCTTGTAAGTTTGTAAGCATCTATAAAATACCTTAAGTCAGGTTCAGTAAAGAATCTAAGCACATAAAATGGGATATAACTGGCTGAAATTAGGCAATAAAGTCCTAAGACTTAATACTGGAAGCCCCTACTGACTTGCACGCAACACCACAGTGACTCCTTAAACTCCACACAGTTAACCACACAGTTCCTTAGTCACAACCATTTTGACTTTGACAGGATGCAGAAACTCAATGCCCAAACTCAACTAAAAACTATAAACTAAATTTGTGATTTCCTAAATCCTTTGAAAAGTATGATCTAACAAATGCTTCCCAACATGTAAGATGTGTGGTAGGACTAAATGCAGAGAACGCAACCTCTTTTTTTTAAATAGCAGTAAGATGTGGAAGTGAAAGTGCTTTTCTTTCAAGAAATACTCTAAGACTGATTTGATTGGTTAAAGTACTAATACACAAAGAAGGATGACAGAGTTCAGTCCTTTTTTAATGTAATGAATAGGAAGCTTAATCGCCTAACTCAGAGATCCAGATTCCTCTCAGGGCGACAGTTATTTCAGATAGCCAACGTATTATAATAGGTAAGTTAAAAAAAGAAGAGCTTCAGAGAAAGAGGGAGAGAGACATCACTTCTCTTTCAGACTGCAGTTGCAAAATGGGTTCTACACTATGTTGCAGCAATGCCACAGTCTGTGCAATCCCTGAAGCTCACGCAGTGCCAGATACTTAGAAGTTAGGCAGTACAGAAGGTATCTTCAGGAATATGTCATTTAAGTCAATCAGACTTCACGGTACGACATGCTGGTCACAATGATCCGATAACTCTGGCAATCTCACCACCTTCACATTTGTCCATCCCTGTCCTGTCGTTCACATATCATTTCTTTCCCACAGTCCCCATAGCAACTTATCCTAGTCATACCTCCAGTAATTCTGACCTCACATCAGTGAAACAAATTAAGCTTTCTCATTTTATCCTTCCTGATTGTTTCTAAGCCTTTGTTTACAGACTTTTGCATTCCCATGCAGCATAGTGCAGCATCAAGAGATTATCACTTCCAGTCTTTCTTCCAATTCTTTTGAATCTCTCTGCATGGCAATTACTTGTTTCTTCCCCCGCAAAGCTCTAATTACTGAAATGGTCTATATTTAGAAAAAATAATAGTTAGTCTTCCACTCCTGTGAACTGGTAGTGCATTAAGTCAGGTACCTCCGAATGGGATGACAATGTTAGTACACTGAAGTAAAGCCAGCATGCTAAGTGTGCAGCTGTTTAGAGCTGGTTAATAGGAAACACTGATGATATGAGTATCTTCATTCCTGCTGCAAAGACATCTTATCAGGAACTGCAGGGAGGTACCTCTACTCACTAAGTATCTACAGCCTGAAGCCATTTCCAGAAATTAGAAGCCTATGCCTTTTTTAAAATAATTTGCTTTAAATGAGGCCCATTGTGCTGGAAACATTTTTTTGATGAAACTGGCTGTTTCATCCATAGAAAAGAGCTGATCCATTACGGACTAGATGAACAACAGCAGAGATGTTTAATAACTTTCCTGACTATTCTCAACAATTATAAACAACAGCAGATACAAGTACTATAAAAGAAGTCTTGTAAAATACTATAAAAGCAATAGAAACTATCCATTTTGATGCTATACAGTGCTTTTACCACTCTTTGAAGAACACTTCATTAATTTTTCCCCTTTCTTGTTCTCTCAAATGAAGTCCATCATGAATTCTGTGCTCACACCAGCAGCTGTCAACATCTGTCATGAGGAGGCTTGGAGACCACAGTGGTGCCAGGGATAATTCTATACAGGTTCTTGTTCTCTGTAAGGGCCAGCATTCCATTTAAAGGAGGGATCCAGGGTGAGGAAATAGTACAGAAAATAAGTAGATATAAAATAGAAAATAAAGTAGATATTTCCTGAATACGTAAAACGGTGCATGACAATCTGAACTGTACATTTGAGGCAGCTAGGAAAGTGTAAAGTTCATCTGCCAGGTAAAGAGATTCTGAGAATGCGTGACTATCTTCTAGAAGACAAATGAGACAAAACTGGCTGGATGGCATTGCTCACAGGGTTGCAATAAGTGGCACAAAGTCCAGCTGGAGGCCAGTAACTAGTGGTGTACTGCAGGGGTGAATACTGGGTCCACCACTGTTTAACATCTTCATTAGTGACCTGGACAATGGGACAGAGTGCACCCTCAGCAAGTTTGCTGATGATGCAAAACTGGGAGCAGTGGCTGATACACCAGAGGGTTGTGTCACCATCCAGAGGGACCTCGATGGACTGGAGAGATAGACAGAGAGGAACCTCATGAAGTTCAAAAAAGGGAAGTGCAGGGTCCTGCACCTAGGAAAGAATAACCCCGTGCACCAGTACAGGTTGGAGGCTGACCTGTTGCAAAGCAGCTCTGCGGAGGACTTTGTGGACAAGTTGACCACGAGCCAATAATCTGCCCCTGCAGCCACGAAGGCCAATGGCATCCTGGGCTGCACTAGGCAGAGCATTGCCAGCAGGTCAAGGGAAGTGATCCTCCCCCTCTACTCAGCCGTGGTGAGGCCATGCCTGGCGTACAGTGTCCAGTGCTGGGCTCCCTGATACAAGAGAGACATGGAGCTACTGGAGGGAGTCCAGTGGAGGGCTACTAGGATGATGAAGAGACTGAAGCATCTCTCATATGAGGAAAGGCTGAGAGAGCTGGGACTGTTCAGCCTGGAGATAAGACTGAAAGGGGAATCTGATCAATGTGTATAAATATCTGAAGGGAAGGTGCAAAAAAGATGGAGCCAACTCTTCTCAATGGTGTCCAGTAACAGGAAATGAGGCCAAGAGCACAAACTGAAACACAGGCAGTTCCATCTGAACGTAAGGAAAAACTACTTTGCTACAAAGGTGACTGAGCACTGGAACAGGTTGCCCAGAGAGTCTCCATCCTTGGAGATGTTCAAAAACTGTCTGGACATGGTCCTGCACAACCTAGGTGACCCTGCTTGAGCAGGGGGGTTGGACTAGATGATCTCCAGAGGTTCCTTCCAACCTCAGCCATTCTGTGACTCTGTGACACATTCAACCACTCAAATATACCTTGAACAAGTCTGTAAAAACTCCATGTTTCTCAAACAATGCAGACTACCTAATTCTGGCTCTCAGACAGGATGCTCTGCTGTTTTGTCATGGGAGTAATAATATCTCTGCTGATTCTGAGCAGGTTGTTGATCTGTTCTTTACTGCTGCAGCAGCTTTGCAGTTTCTATTTCCACATTTCTAACCAAGACAAAACTAGGTTGCCAAGAGAATGGTAACATCTGAACTGTAGAAAACATGTCTCATGCCAAAAGATCACGTGTTTTTGCAAATTCTGTTTTAATAGTTGGCAGAATTACACTGAAAGTTGAGAAGTTTGTTGTTATTATTCTGGTCCTGGAGCACCCAGTGTGCAGGACTTTGTCCATGCCAACAGTGTACGCAATCTAAGAGAAAAAGCAACATAGGAAGAGTGGGAGAGCAGGACACAGCCTATATACAATAATTTTTAAAATATGAATACCTATTTCTCATCTTTATACACTCTTTCCAATCTACCATTATTAATTTGATATTTTTTGTCAGACATCATAAACTAAGTGATTCTTCAGGATGAGATCTGAAAGAAAATATGGTGCTTCATTATAATGGATAATATCAGAAGGGAGAGTTTCTAGGCATAAGTGAAAATGTGTAAGAATGAAGATGACGACTATGTGAATAGTGGAAAAGTGAGTCAAAAGGCCATAAACACAAAATGGTAGCAGCATCATAATGAACAAGCATTTTGAAGCACATATGCAAGAATACACATTCTTTATACTGTACTATGCTAAACTGTCTAGCCTGAACTAAGCCATAATAGTCTACTTCATATAGTGCAGAGATCTGGAAAAAAGACCCCTCAAATCATGGAACACTTCGGGAAGCGCTGCTAATTATTGCTGCAACCCAAATCTAAATGTATATGTAAAAACACATGTATATGTTTGCGTGTTTGTGTTTGCATGTGCATTTATGTAAATCTATGTATGCATTTGTGTTTAAGTGCGTGCACGCACACACACACTCCCCTGTGTAGCATTGGATGAAAAGGAAAGATACCATAATACAGATAAAGAGAAATGGTCCATTCAACTAATAAGTCTCATTCTTGGTTTATTCTAATCTATCCTGGCTCTGTTGTAACAAATTACATAAATATTCTGACACATCTATGTAGATATGCATAGATAGATATCCTACCATCTTTGAAATGGGATTAAAAGCTTAGACATTACAAAGGGTTATTAGTGTCATTACACTTGTTATGATAACTCCATAAACTCTAGCATTGTTTAAAAATTATACTTAGGGAAACTTTAAATGCATATTCTATAATACTTGTCATCCATCACAGGTTTTAGGGCAGTATATCTGATGAAGAACTCTAGTGTAGAATAAAGAGCTATGGCAGGAGCGCCAGCCTGTGTATTTCTGACGATAAAAAGGCTGAGGGCTCACCAGCAGCAGCTTGCTGTCAGTAAAAATGTATCTGAAACAGATGCCAACTGCGTCAACAGCTTGAGCCATATACATTTTTTATTAGACAAAGACATAAATCACGACAAATGTACATAGGTGCAAGACACATCAAAGAACACTATTATTACACTCAGACTCAAAACATAAAGTTATCTAGTGCCATGTTTCCCAGCTAGACTGTTATGTTCATATCCAAACCTGTAAAACATGCGTGTGTAGTGTTAGAAATATGAATTAAAACAAAATTTGGAAAAGACTATCTGCTATATTGTTACACTTTATCTATACCAATCTTGGATACTGTTTTACTAATACCTGAACACAGGAATCTATTATCAGGCACTGAAACACAATTTTTCATTCTTCTGTTACAGATGAAAATTGTTTTGCTCTATATTAAAGTTTATATGAAAGTAATTTGTACTGGTCATATGTCTTAAACTCACTAAACTGTTTCCCTCCTTCCCACATCCTGTGCAGATTATAAGCCTACTTACCTTCGACTAACGATGCATGGGAGCAGAGGGGGCTTAGAATAGCAGAAATGTGGAATTTACTTCTCAAAATTTTGCTTCCTTTTGTTTTAAAAGATGAATATTTTGTAACAAGACTTGTTTCATCATCTTTCAGCACTTACCTATTTTGAACTTTAATTGAGAGTTTTATTTTCCATGTTACTACCCATTTACTGAGATGTTGCATTGAGCTGGATACTAAAATCTGTTTAGAGATCTCTTTGAAAATACATACTTTATCTCATAAGTATATTGGGGTTTATGACATCTGTTTTAAGTTCAAATGGCTTTGTATTGCTATATTTCATGCTTATTTCTCAGGCTTGATAATCCTAAATATTCCAAAATACCTAGAAGAGAATGCACAGAACAAAATGGAACAGAAAATGTTGACTCTAAACAAAATACATGCATCTTCTGAGGAGAGAGTTCAGTTATGTTTAAATGGGAATGCTGTTGAAATTGCATGTATGCATGTGTTTGCATTTTGAAGGAGTTGGTAAGGATTTTGTTTGTTTTTTATACTCCCTGTACACCTAATCTGTTTTATCCCCTAATTGCTACCATTTGAGCATAGATGGAATGATTTTATTCACAGCTATCCTTCCTTTCTGCAGCCTGTAAAATTAACTACACTACCATTTGAAAATATTGTCTGTTTTTTCCAGAAATTCTAAAGAAATGTTAAAAAGAGAACTTCTAGCTGAATTATTTGTTACATGTAGTTTTTCTTGTCATATAGAACATTTTTAACATTCCAAGTTGTCTACAAAAAATAATTTTTTAAATTATTCCAAGCATTCATTCAGAGTGGCTGAATGAATACTAATTACAAATGTACTTGAGCTCTTCTTAAATTATTCAAAGGCTATACAGCGTCTATTTGCTAACAATATAGTACTTAAATTTAAGTTGCAACATTTTGTTTCTTTTCCTTGAGTGGATGAGCTACTCTTTATAAATATGGACACAAACTGTTAATTAAATCAAAGTTTCCAATTCATCCAGTTGTTTGCAGATTTGTTGTATATAAAAGTTGCACCTGACTATGATTAGTTCCTATCAGCCTGAATTTTCTTCTTGATTTCCTTTGCCCATCTAGACTATCTTATGTACATTCCTATCAAAGAACGAGAAGAATATTAAATCATATTTCTCATGAGATCTATTTTATATAGCACAAGAGCATACTACAATTTATGGAGAATTAGCCTATTTCCAGGTTAAGTTACTCTGTCCTAACAACTTGAATGAAGTTAATTGCATACATGAATCTAAAAAAGGCATAATGAATGAGCTCAGCAGCTCTCAATTCAATTCATATTCGGCGAAAATATCAGTTGCTACTGAAGGTGGTAGCAAATGTAAAGCTAGAATATGGCCCCTTTGCTGTACCTGAGATTAGCAGAGTTTACATTGCACAGAGGTTCCTAATTTGAAGTGGAGCACAAGGAGACGGGAGTTCAAAATCCTGCATGCTTCCCTTATCCTGTAATCAGAAGACTGCTCATCAAGAAGGCAATATCATACTTCAGAAGGAAGGAACAACATTATTCTTAAAAAGTAGTGTTACACTTCATTGTGGCCTACATTGGATGACCAAGATCCGTTCATTCTGAAGAGGAAGGGAAAGGTTTAAACTTTTCCTTAAAACCACAACACAGATAAGTCTTTCAAAGTTACTATGTCATGTCAGAACTGGCTAAAATAGGTCAAGGGAAAGACAGAAAAAGAAAGCAAAAGAAGATTAATGCTCCTTTTTCTTTTTTAACCTACAAAGGACTGGTGTCCTTTCGTATTTTAGTATATTGTGGAATAACGTTTTTAAATTAACGTCATTAACTAGACAGGATGCTAGAAGGACTAACAGTGAAACTATAATTCGAAACTGCTATTATAGAGGTCTCAGTGCTAGCTTCAAGAATTAGCAAAGACTAAAACTCAGTCTCTAGGTCTGTTTCTCCTGGTTTCTCTGGGAGTCTGAGACTTCGAAAAGAAAACCATAGCCCTGACATTTAAAACAGAAAGCCTTTCTCCAGTTCACGTACATCACACATTTATGCTAGCACAAACACCTTCTCATTTCAAAATACCCATGAGCATGAGATCCTACTGGGACACTAGGCCTTAACACTAGCCAAGACCTCTGATTGGAACCAGGAGGGTGATGGAAACTAGTCAAGGGCAAAGATACTGTTTGAGCAGAATATTTCTGAATGTTGAATATTTCTGAAAGGAAAACAGAAATCTACCAATTTGCAGCCACTTTTGCTTGTGAGAAAATTCATATAAAAACATTCAGAAAACAGACAAGATGATAAACAGAGCGGATTAAAGAAATAAAGATATGAAGATCATATAAAATGTAGAGATAGATTTATAAAATGTAGAGATAGATTAAGATGAGAATTTTCATTAAGAAATGCATTGCATGTAAATTGCTAGGTCATCTGCTTCTTTAAAGCTTAGTTTTCCAACAACAAAAAAAAGTTCTTTTGTCTTTAGGACAGATAACAGACTTTCTTTTGGTACAAAATTACACAATACATATTTCTGAAATTATCTTTGTGGGGGAAGATCTGTTTAAATTGTAGGGAAGAGAGGATTCAGGAAAAATGAGTTGGACAAGTTTACTTCTGTTATTAAAATAATAATGCAAGATACTGCAAATTTATTTTTAATATCTCTCTTAAGACACTCAGCAAATATCTAAAATACTAGGATCAATGTGGATCATTTTTATTTTAAAGCACTGTTTAACTTAACTGTGAAGAATTCTTGGTTAGTCATAGCAGTAAAATCAGCAGCTGAATCCATGAGACTAAGAAGGGCGTCAAAATGGTTAATATAACAATGAAGGTCCTTTAGCAATTTTCACAAGATTGTATTAATAATCCAGAGCAAAGATGGTAATTCTGGTACTATCATCTGGTATCTGAAAGATGCATTTTTTCAGCTTTAAATAAGACATGTTTAACCACAGGAAGGAAAGGAACTAAGCACTTACACAACCCCATTAGGATAAAGATATTGCCACTGAAAGTTTCCAGTTCATTGAAGGGAGAACAAAGACCAAACAACATAAATAAGCATCTACTTTATGGTGGTTGTTGTTGTTGTTGTTGTTGTTGTTGTTGTTTTTGTCTGGCTTATTTATGGATTGATTTCGAAGACTAGACAGCAAGTGATAGAAAGGCTGTAACACTGCTGAACTGGTTTCAGAGATGTGAAATTATAATAAGTGTTGGCAAAGCAATGCTGTTCTGCCTAGTTTCCCCACCTTCACTACTGGCGTAGTGAGCCATAGCAAAGGTTGCCAGAAACTCATAAATCTTAAAGAGCAGCAAGATTTTGGTTTGGTTTGGTTTTAGCTTTGACTGACAGAATTTCTACTTTGTTTTCCTTTAGATTTAAAATATGCTTCAAAAATCTCCAATTTCTATCTTCAATTAATTCCTCTTAATGAGACATGTAAATTTGTGCCTGACATTGAAATCATATCTAATTATTACACAGCACCTATCACATTTCTAAAAGTACTGACTATATAGTCAGTATTTAAGTGGTATCTATTTCATAGGAATATACCTTTTACTGCATTTTTACTCGTAAAGAGTATGAGTGTGAAATGATAACACACTATTATGGCTATGCTGTGGAAAATGTTGAGGTCTGTGTAAAATATTATATGGTTTTCTATGTAAGGCAGCAAAAAAGGATAGCAAAGATGATGTATACTATCCCAATGACAATATAAGACAGCATAGTTTAATAAAATTTCTCTTCTGTGTGAAACTCAGCCAGCTGACCAATATGGTCACTTATATATTTTCTTCCAGAAATTGGCATCCACTCTAAATACACTACAGAAAAACCTGTGTCATAATTATTGTGATGGAAGTTGTTCAATTGACAAAATGTGTAGGTGTTTCCAATCCATGGAACTTTTCAAGGTTTCAGTTTTCCTTTGCAATGCAAAGTTACTTCTACATGTGTAGGGTAAAAAACATACAGACTAGTCTATCTCAGCATGGGTTCAAACCTGTACTGGGCTGCTCTCCCCATAAATATATTTATTCCATGGTAGGTCTTGACCTTAACTGCTGAAACTATTTAAGATGGAGAAAAAATGTGAAACAATGATTTCCACTTTGTGGGAACTCTCTCAATTACAGAATAGAGACAGTCAATCATACTCTGTCTCCAGCCAGATGAATACTGAATTATTTATGCAGAGATATCCAGTGCAAATAATGAGAGCAAGACTCCATAATGACCCGTATTTCAGAGACGACCTTGTTCAAGTTCCTGTCTATAACTGAGCAGAGCTGAAATCGGACCTGAATTTGGAACATCTCATGCAAGAGGTCAAACATTCAGTCTTTGGTTCTAGCGTCATTTCTCTCTCTCTACCCCCACACCCTCCATCCTGTGCCAGTAAATAAAAATTATTCTGACACATTTTCCAATGAAATTGGTATATTCACATGAACAATTTCTATTTCCACAAAGGCTGACATTTTTGACCAAAGATATTAAATCACAATAATCCTGATCTATTCTAGCAGCGTAACAGCTTTTCTGCTATTATGGCTAGTACCGTTGTGATAAATGATTTAGAAGACACTATGCTGATAAATAAGCTTCTACTGAAACAATTAAAGATGAACAGAGAGCTGCTTTTCAAGGCTTCAGAGGCTCCATGCCTGTGTTCATGACCCAGAACTAAGTTGTTTAATCATTTATAAAATATTTTTCCTTTTATCAGCTGTCTGAAGCAAAAACTGATATTTACAGAAGTTCTTTACAAGATTTTCCATTGTGCATAGTTAGACCGTGACACCATGTTCAATAATACCCCCTGTGCCTCAGAATGCGTTGCATACAGCACGATGTCAAACAAAATCTAATCCAGGAAGAGAACTCCCATTTAAGATTAAAGAATGACTAGAAAACTGATTTAATCTTTCTTCAGAAAACTAAACACAATGGCTTAGATCACTGCCTGAAACCACAGCAGGCACAGAACTCAATTTAGGACAGGGACGCAAATCACTGCTGGTTTTAAGTCATGCGTGGGCTTGCTGTACACTAGGCAGTGGGGTGCTAGCGTAGACTTCAAAGCCCACCCTCGTTCCCGCACCCGCCAGCATCATCTTGATTCTAAAACAGCAACTAGAGATTACTAGTTAAAAAACGGATTATTTTCCTTCCTGACTGTACTACTAAGGATAGCAGTGTTTTGTAGTTTAGCAAATGTAGTTTGCACTTCTACATGCAAAAATTCAGTGACTGATCATAGAAAGGGTGTCTATACAGGTGTTGAGGGTTAAACAGTCTCTAATCTGTTGCAGTCCATAGTGGACTAATCTTGATCCCCTACTGAGGACTTAGAAATCTGCTGTGTTTCGACATTTCAGAAAGTCCTTTGAAGGAAGGAAAAAATCTGAAGTTTTAAATATGAAGTCAAAAGACAAAATCTATGAGTATCAGTTCCAAAGCTGCACTGTACCGTATCTTCCAATTTACTACATCTCCATCACATATTTTCAACCCCTATATTAAAAATTTTGAAAACTTTAGAATTTAATCTGTTACAATTGCTAATGTTTTGAATGAAACTGAATCAACACCTAGAAAAATGTAATTTTCAGGACTATATCACTACAAAGTAATATAACACTGCATTTCCAAAGGAAGTTGTTTTAACAAATAAAGCCATTCACACTGCAGGAGAAAATATTAACTTTACTAAATGAACACAAGTGAACGATGACATGTGCAGCAATTTTAGTGAAGATCATGTGGCTGTATAAAAGATATGACAGCTTCAAAAACAAGTTCTTTAAGTTTCCTGAATTTAAAATTGTTATCATAGTGTTACTTAGCTGCACTTGATAAAGCGCTGTGTATTTTTAGATATGCAGGACAACAGATATATGAAGAGAAAACAGAATTTGATCCGAATTGCCATGACTCCATTAATACAACCAAGGTTAAATTAGGATGGGCTGCAGACATGGAATTCTTGCCAGTCACTGAAACTGTCAGCATGTTCTGGAGTCCTGAGGTGACTGCCGTATTTCACCCTTCTTCGCGTACTATATAATGAAAACCATCGATCTAGAGAATTTCATGTGTGATTTTCAAGCCAGTGGCTGCCATAAATGCGAACACGCAGATTGTTTGCTCCTGTCATTGACCTGTCATTTAGCTCATATAAACCAGGACAAAAATATTAATTCAGCGAGAAATGAAAACAGCATGTTCAAGCCACCATTATGTAAAACATAAATAAAAATCCAAACCCACACTATTTTGTCACTTTTTTAGCAATGAATTTTGAATGTATTTGAATAATGCACTACACAGAAAAGTATGAAGACCTAAACTAACTTCTACTATATATCCTTTGCACTAGAATTTTCATTTTAACTGTCTTGGTTTTAAAGAAGGAGTTGATGTGATGAAGGGAAAAGGAAAGCTAGACTGACTAAAAGAAGTCTGATTTGATAGTTTTAATGACAATTCATTGTGCTTCCATTCCTTTTTTATTCACCTGTATTTTCATTTGGAAGGCCACCTGTGAAGAATAATCCTCTTTCCTTTGGAAGCTATGTGAGGAGATGAGAAACTGCCTTTTTAATAGCAAATGCTTCCTCATTCACTCCTTAAATAATGTAATACTACCCCTCTGCTGAGCAGTAGCACTATTTGGACCTTGCAATCAGCTTTCAATTTGGAGATGAAATAGGCAAGTTACGTAACTTGTCTAGAAAATATATACAAGGACTGCGACAAACTGCATCTATATAAATCTCTGGATGTGGAAATATATTAAGAATTGCTGTATCTCTAGAACCTACTGACCTGAACTTTTCTCTCTTGGTAAGATTTTACAGAAGCTGATATTACTAGAGGAAGCTGTCCTTTGTGTCCTTCTGTGATGCCTTCACTTTTACATCTAGGAAATTTGCAGCTATTCGAAAAAGATGTCTCCTTTTTACAATGGTTTTGCAATAGGAAGGAGGTCCGAAAGGAACCGTGTCTAAAACACTGAGACAAAGAAAGATGCTTTGACTAAAGCAGCATTATACTTTCTGAAGTCACTTTACAGCATCTTTTTATAGGAAGTTTCATTCTGAGTGCAATGACCACACCTCCAGAAAATTCTCACACCTTCAGAAAAATTTCCTTAAATCTGCACTCCTAATATGTATATGAACTTTTTTAGCTTGAATTCCTTTGCCACATGTATTGTAGATGCAAATTATAAAAATTTAAAACAGAACCATGAACAAGCACCTTTACTGACATTCTAGATTCTTCAAATGTTACAAGTCTTCTTAGCAAAAAGAAAAACATTACTAGATATTTAAAGACTCACTGTAATAGAATCTCTTCACTTCATAAGGGAAAAGGCAAGAAAGTCTGTATTTTGGGACGGCACAGAATCAAGAGTTCTGAACAAATCTAAAATGACAGCTCTCCATATGAAAATCAGCAGTTAGTATTGTCTGGACAGAACAGATTTTCTTTCATATGGCAGGAGAGCTACAAAAAGCTTCTCAAACTGTAGGTACAGTCTCAAAAAACAACATTTTACAATTTTCATAATCTGTAAGAAGCAAAAGTCCAAAGTCAACCTCTTCTAATATTGTTCCTCTTACCTATGCATGACCACAGAACTAACATTTTAAAAATCATATCAACTCACACACAAATATATATCCACACCTACCTTGCGGGGAAAAAAAAGAGTGATAGCAAATTGCATCGATTCAGATAGTTATTTTTAAAAATAGGCTAAATTTGGGGCTGTAAGCCTGTTCCTTTTATGTTTGCTTCTCATGTTATGTTATTCAGATATGACAACAACACAGAACATGCAGAACAACAGCCTAACAACATTTCCACTACAACACACTTCCTAGGACACGGCCCAGATCTGGTGGAGAAAGACCTCAGCTTCACGGTTGTGAAGCCATGGGGGAAACGCATACGCCTCATTTGCTCGACATCCTACTGCAAACACGTGGCAGAAAGCCAAAATCTGGTGCTCATATCAAGTCAAGGAAATCACAGCTCTAGATTCCAGCAAGTACAACTGCTTGTAGACAAGACTGCTGTATCAGGCTCCCCTTTAAATCTCCACCTCACTTTGCTTTGCCATTCTTTCCGCAATTTAAATCAGAAAAAAAGAAAAAGTGAAGTTAGATGCAAAAATTCTATTTTGTTCAATTTTTCCGTCACAATAACTGACATTTTTATAGCACCTACTTTTTGTGGAAGCCTAAAGAGCTATATAAAGTCAAACTGATGCACAAATTTACATACAGAAAAATCACTGTACCCACATCAAATATAAAGCTGTGTCTAAAGAAATGTAGCAATCATTTTATAAATACATATTGACTTTGTGCATATTTTAAGACAAAAGGAAAGTAAGAATGTCACATTATGACTAAAAAAAAGTGCATACACGTAGTAAAAGTATGTATATGTAGCTAGGTATGTAGCATGTAGTGTGTCACAGTGCAGACTGCTGTAACTGTAATCTGGACAAAAGCATAGGCTCATTATTCTTCAGAAAACTGCACAGAGTCTTCTGACAAGCAGTTATTACCCCAACATTTAGGTCTCATCTGGAACATTTAACAACCTCTCAGATCCACCGTGCCACAATGTTTGTTCAGATTAGTATGGAATATGTTTCCTCCTGACATTCTTTCTATGGTGAGTGATCTCCCACCAAAGCATTTGCCAACTTTCCCTGTAAACTCGCAACAGAGCAAAATGTCAGGCAGTAAAGGATGATAAAATAAAAATTCTACTTGCACTGAAGACATCTATTTCTACATGGAGTTCTGATTTAAATAATTCCTTTGGGAAAGCCTACTGAAAAATGGCAAGATTTAACTTCAAGTATCTTACAGTAATTCTCTATGCTAAAATAGAGCATTCTCCCCTTTCTCACACCCTCTCAAACTCTCTCCTGTCCTTTTCGATCCTGGTCAGAAAAGTATTTTCTCTGAGCATGTTTCTGTGAAATGTGGTCAGCACCCCACCAAGAGTGTACCACATAAGAAAGAAAGAAACAGAGCAGATGCGAAGAGATGGAGTAAGAATGTGCAGTTTGCACAGCGCAGGAATCGGAGAGGGAGGGAGCTTGTGATTGCCAGGACCTGCCTCAGTGGCACTCCATGGGATCAGAGATGATCCCTCGGAGAGGTTGCAGCACTGCTTCTACGTACCATGGGCTCCCTCCAGCTTCTGCTCTCCTCGTTCCCTCACTGCTCTCCTGTTCCCTGCTCCATCCCTCAGCACAGCTCAACATCTTGGCTTGAGCTCTGCTCCCATCACCTCCTCTCAGCACCATCCCTTGCACTGCTCTCAGCAGCAGTCTGACAATAATTTATCTCCAGAATGCATGTCCTTATTACTCCTCCTCTACTTCCTAGGAAGAGCGCTCTCCTCTCTGAAAAATCATTCTGTACAGTGATCGGTAGAACATTTTTCCTCATATTAAATATGATCCAGCCTGCCAGAATCCTTGTTTCCATGCTGTTCACTATTCATCATATTCTGATCATTTGGCACCTCAGAAAATAAATAAATATTATAAACCCAAGGCAGAGTGCAAAAGTATATTGAATTTTACCATATACTCAAAATACTGTGAAAAAGCAAAAAGTGAAAGCAGATGTTAAGGTTATCTTACTAACATCAGCTCAGCTCTACTTTTCTTATTGTTATTTATTCTTTAGACAAGATAATCCTATGAGTTTGAAAAGAAGCCCAGATGTAAGCACTGCCTTCGCATCCTAGCGGGATGTAACAGCCTAACACACCAGCTCGCTCACAACTTCCCAGGTCACCCACAGACCTGATACACAACTCAGGCCAAATATTTTCCCTTCTCTGTGCCTGGCGTTCTCTTTCTTTTTTTACCTTTGTCATTACTTAAAGTCTTTGAATCAAAGTTTTCTCTGAAATATATATTCATACAGCATCTAAGTGAAGTCCCAAATTCAGTGGGGACTTTCAGCATTAACCAGTAATTATGCAAGTATATTGCATGCAATCCTTTATCTTCTAGAGCAAGAAGCCTTATAGTTGGGGAAGAAAGAGTAAATTTAATAGATCTTCACTCTTGTGTGCCTTCAACAGTGTCTCACATGACATTCTCATAGACAAATTAGAAAAGGCTACAGGATAAAGAAAAACCGATCAGATAACCTACTGCGGGAACAGTCTGCTGTCAAAATGGAAGGAACTATTTAAACTCTGCAGGGGTCTGTCTTGACTTTTTCATTCCGTGTTTTCATTAATCAGATAATGAAATATATAGTACGTATATTAAATCCTGTTGCTCGGTCAGAGCATAAAGGTTAGGTTAGAACTGCAAAGTGCAAAGATTTCATACTTATTTTGTTTACAGCAATATAAGTGTATGACTAGCTTAAACCTCCAGTGGAAAAGAGGGGAAAATGTCAATGATGCCAAAGGATTGCAACAATTTCTACAGGAAAAGAAAGGCCTGTGGCTGCACTGTCTTGGATAAATTCTTCCTCTGATCACAACATTTATTTAGCATTAGGAAAAAATGTGGGAGGGAGGATTGTTTTGTTTTATTTTGAAAGCTCATTATATCTCCTTCTCTTTGTTTATACTTTTGGATATTACTTTGTATTAGCAGCTCATTTGGATTCTTTACTCTCCTGTACACATATTCATCAGATTTTGATTTTCTGTTCTTTGCCCATGAGATCTAATTTTATTCAGTTTGAAATTTTTTTACAGACATTGGAGAGTATATCATACAGGCTAACTTTTCAGACACCCGAGTTAGGTTAGTCTCCTTAAGCTCCCTGGATCAGCAAAAAGAGAGCTAGTTTTCTTTAGAGAACGATTCAGAAGAGGATCTTAATGTATGTGCTGCAAATCAGCCTCTGGAGGGACCTCTTTCTCTCTCCACTGACTGTAGGGAATGCCCACACAGCCTGGTTGTTATCCTCACTCTTCTATCTAGTCTCTCCATGTATATCTACCACCATTAATTCTCTTCTTGCCTTAGTACCCTTGCAATTTGTTTGCCTGACATTGCTGGTTCATCTATACACTAAAGGCTAAAGCAGACTGAAACTAGCTCAGCTGAAGCTGAACCAATCTCACAGCTTGGTGATGCCAAAAGGGGTTGTCAACCTCCACCAACTCCTGCTTCGTTGTGCTGGCTCTAATACTACTCACTTTCAAGAATTTGGCTAGCTTAGTTTTGCATCGGGTTGGTAAACTGAGCAGCGTGCTGAGAGATGAAGCATGCTTTGTGCAAGGAAAGCAGCAGGACTGGGAACAGCACAAGCAGAACTACCCCCTAAGGGGCCACGAGCTGTTAAATCAGTTCAGCGCATTCTGTTTGCCTGCCCTCGTAGATACGAGTGATCAGTAGGTATAGGTTCATTTTATTAGGTTGAATTAATTTATTAATTATAATAACAATGATGTGAAAAAGAGAAGCCCATATTAAAACTCAGAATAGAAAATATGTTTTTTAAAACCTCTAAATTTTGAAACTTCATTCCCTGTTAGTCCATGTGAAATGAAAGGTCAATCAAGAAGTGGTAACCTGAGGCCTTTGTACTTTTGCCTGCCTGCTCAGAGCACTAACACACTCACTCCTAGGGTACCCTCCTCAGCCCCCTTCATACCTCATCCTCTATAGCCTAGCGCGTGCTCAAGTCCTGGGTCTGGGTCTGCATGACACGCGTGGCTGGCTGACTGGCCAAACGGAAAGTTTTTCTTTTCCCCACTACTCACTAATTTTCACCATACATAGAAACTCAGCATTTTTTATATCCATGACACCTAGGCTGATCGGGGTTCAAATTGTTCAACAGATTTAGAATTTACTGATATGGAGACCAACAAAAAAAAGACTTGTTTTTAAAATAAAAACTAGGAAAATTATATTCAGAGTTAAAATCAGCATATGGATATGAATTCTTTTCTTCTAAACAATTATTAAAAGAAATTAAAAAGAACCTTTAATTATGTATTTGTTTAGAGATACTGAGAACTACAAGAATAATAATAAACAAAAATTCTACAGCTCTGCCAGTTCCTCTCCTATAGTACCAAGGATTTTATCTGGCTCTTTCAGATATTGAAACAAAATTCTTTTTCTGTGTGTTACATATGCATTTTTACAACATCTGAAGCTGCATTTGCAGACTGTTTAAACTTTTTTTTTATTGTTTCTGGAAGGGTCTTTCTCTACTTTAAAGAAGAAAACTCATACTGCACTTTTCCTTTAAAATAAAGTTTTAAAACAAAATCACTGAAATTTTAAAGTGAAAGCATTTTTCCTATCTGTAATCAAAATTCTAGCTAGATTTTAGAAATCAACTTTTTCTCAACTATGTTCATATTTTATTAGTGTTTTGGCATTTGTTGAAGTGCCAAACATTAAAAGTGAGCACAATCTCACGTACCTTGACCGGCAATATAAAGCAATTAGCAAATACCCATAGTATGACAAATACCCATAGTTTGTTTGTAAATAATCATCTGCATCTTGAAGTATTTCTAATGTAATTAAAAAATGAGTGAAGCAATTCACAGAAAAACCAAAAAGGCCAGACGTGCCAAGGTTTGTACACAAGTTAATATTATTCAGGCACTTCAGTAAGAGAAAACAAGGCAGTTGGGGGGTTTTCATCAGGTGTATGCCTTTATAGCAATAACAGGATCAACACTAACAGCTGTGTTTAAATATCAATTACAAATGACTGAGAAGAGTTTAAAAGTCCTTTTTTCCTCCATATAAAAGGCACACTGCATGCACACCGGAGGTGAAAATTGCATGTTACTACTTCAGCTATCTAGCATCTGTAGACAAGCAAGTCAGTCTCTGCGTCCACTGCCTCCTTTTGCTGCCTGACTTTGGTAATGATTCTTCTAATTAACATAATGGGACGTCACGGACTGAGACATCAGAATTCAGCTGAAATTGCAATCACCTTTACAAGCAATAACCAGAAAGAAACCAGCAGAACTCGTGCTATCTTTTGAGTATACAATATTTTGAACTTTCAATTTTGGGAAATCAAAAGTACCCCTATACCTTAATCTTCCATTCCAATATTATTTCCTATGCAAATAACAGCTGATACAGTCACTGAAACCTACACCTTTTTCAATTTCTGATCTTGTCAAAGCAAAACCTAAGAAATTACACATTTTTTTTTAATTTCCAAACAAGTGTGGTTCTGTTCATGAACAGGAGATTATTTTTCATGTACACCTGTAATATTTTTCAGTACAGTAAAGCTGAAGCATTAAAATGTCAAAAGTTTGTCATGGATCATTTTGAATAAATAACAGTGAACATTTTCTGTGACAAAAAGGTACCATAAGTTTTCAATACCCTATTTAACTCTTAATGCACACAGTGCTCCTTGTTTGTGAAGCACTGCATTAGAAGAATCCAAATCCTGGGTTTCAAGACCCGTTAAGGCAAGACTGTGCTGTTTTAGCTAAAAGAAGCACTTCTTTAACTCATGTTGTATCACTCATCACTCTCTTAATCTCAACACTAAACTGAGAATACGTGGTTTGTTTTGGAAAAAGAAAAACTCAAGCAAATACAAAATTTTGACTAATTCCCAATGTACAAGCTGTACAGAGTAATTCTGAGAGCACATACAGAATTTCCATAATATGTACTTACAGGTTTCTCTATGCTGATTATGAATAAAATTGCATGATAACTTCTTCCAGAATTATTTCATTATAAATAATTTATATAATGATATAATTGTAAACAAAAACATATTTACCTAGAAATAATTGACTCATTGCTTCCTGTCACATTAGTCAACAAACATGAAAAAGCCCCAAATGCAAAATCCACTCCACAGAGCTTACATTGAAAAAGGTGCTTCCTACAAAGCACCTACATTACGAAAGTCATCCAGCTGCAGCAAATGAAGACACCGCTGCGTCACAAACTCTACTCAAGCAAGGTGCAGGAATGTTTGCTGTTTTCTTTTCATTTCTCCCCTGCTCCATGCAGACTTTCCTGCAATACGCTGCAAGAAAGCATTGAGCCAGCCCAGATTTCAGGCAGATGTTCCTGCAGCTTTCCCTTACAGTGAGCACCCCAGAGATCGGACTCGGCGAGTGCGGGACGTCGGCGTTATCCCACAGACACGAGCACCAGGGACTTGCAAATGAGAGCACTCAGAACTGAGACTGACCATAGAAACCTGTTTGTAAACCACACCAAACATGTCTTTTTTCTCAGGATGGCTGTCGGTACAGCAGCTCAAGGGTTGCAGTGATTGCTGCTCGCTCCCTTCTGCATCCCTGCCTCTTTTCCCATCCCCTCCAAGGATCAGCCCCCGAAGTCTGCTGTTCCCATCATCTCCCACTCTCTGCTGCCACTGCACATCTTTGTGCCTCTTTCTTTATTTTCTGCCTTATTCTTAGCCCTCCCTGCCCTATATTCTAGAAACATTATCCTGCATGTGCTGTTGCTGGGAGGAGGCACACTCTCGCAGAGCCCATCTAACCCAACTTGCAGCAGGTAGGACACAACAAATATGCAGCGCTCCTCTCCCTCTTCTACAGTCTTTAAATAACATAATCTACCATATGTATATGTGACAAATAAACCAGATACCACATGACCCATAGAAACAGGAAAATGTTTTTTAGCTGAACAAACTAATGAATTCTGAATAATTCTAAAAAGTTGGATTAGGTTTTAGGAATACTTTACACCATTGACACACTTGTATAACATGAGAACTATAACATGTTTTCATTTCTTTTGCTTGCTAAGCTTCCCTTGGTCTCTGTTTATTTCTTTAACCATTATACTAACACTCTGGAAACATTAGTGTAGGAGTGGCAAAACAATATGCAAGATGTACTGTACAGAGTATATCTCACTCCCAAATCAAACAGCTTTGCTTTCTGCAAACTCACCAACATGCCAAATAATCACCTCTTTCTCAAAAGGGAGAAAAACATTTTAGTGTGCTATTGCCCACATTTTGAACTTTTCCCTCCTACTAATGTACTTTCTCTGATTATGTTTTAGTGTTCCATTATTTATCTTAATAGCTAGCTGTTGAAAGCAAATATACAACTTGAGTAACTCTAATAGACTTAGAGACTTCAAAGGGCTACTTGGGAACGGCTCCAGACTCAATCTGTCTGCTCCTATTGACAAAGTATCCAGATAGCAATTTTGCATAAATGCACTTGCATTGTCTTTCTGTCATTCAAAGCAACACTCCTGTATACACAGTATAAAAGCTTACACCTGGACATATACAGTTGTTTTTTTAAAGACATTAAATAAAAACATATTAATTAAGCATTATGACTGTGCATTTATGTAAGAAAAGAAAAAAATACTTAAAAACTTTAAGACATTAAAACATAAAAGATTTCCATAATGCCAAAAAACCATGCACACTAAAAATACATCATGGGCCCTCATGAATATGTAACTATGACCATAAAATATAGCATTTCCTTAACTACTTGTACATGCAAATATGTTTTGTAAATAAAATTCATAATTACTGTGAATCTAAATCAGTCAAATAATGTTGCATAGTCCTGGACTATGTTTTCAAAATTGGGATGTTTATTTGGATTAACATATTACATGCAAGTGTCACTCTATGAGCCATAAATAATACATATAATTTAAAAGAATGTATGGTATTAGAAAAAAACAGGTTTTTCAATAATCTTGATAATTAATTGCAATGATGGCAATACACGGAGGGCTGGACTCCAGTATCTTGAGTTACCTGAAACCTTAAAGATATTATGACATGAAAATGGGGCAGGTAATGAAAGAAAGCAAGGACTTGGTAAGTTAGTAAAGTAAGTAGGGATTTAGTAAGTAAGTAAGTAATGAAATT
Organism: Dromaius novaehollandiae; assembly: GCF_036370855.1. Classification (NCBI taxonomy): domain Eukaryota; kingdom Metazoa; phylum Chordata; class Aves; order Casuariiformes; family Dromaiidae; genus Dromaius; species Dromaius novaehollandiae. The sequence goes on from NC_088100.1 coordinate 25,244,897, forward strand.
TAGCTTGATGCTTTACATCCTTAGGGGGTGGAAATATTTCCCTTTCTTCCAAGGGTAACATTGTCATTGTTTATCCCTAATAGTCGTAGGCACGTAACTGGAATGCCCAAGTCATCCTAAGCACTTTTTTAGGAATGAGAGGGAATAAAGCACCTTCAGAACATGGTTCAGGTGTTAGCACTGAATCATTTCACTATATTTTACTATCAGTTATGAAAAGAAGTTACAGCAACTGTATTCCCAGCTTAGGCATTTCAGTTCTCTGCCTGTGGGATGAACATAGCCATATCTATGCTGAACACATATATAAACGTTAATGTTTTTAACCTTTGCAGGCCTGCCATAGCAGATGCATCTTGCTGATCTTCAACAGAATAAAATGAATTTAGGTTAAAGTATTCATCAGGGAAAGCACACATCATGGAAGTGTCAATAAAAGCCTAACTTGAGCTACAGATTTTTTATTACACTCCACCATTCTCAAAAAGACCTGAAAACAAAGAAAGAAAATAGATTCCTTGCATATAAATAGCAAAAGTAGACAGCCCCATTTATATGCATGCACACATGAATACCTAGCTATTCCAAGTAAAGCTATACAGGACTGAATTAACCTAAGCCAGTTTGCTGTGCTCCCCATGAAATGGCTGTCTCTTGTGAGCCCAGCAGCTGTGACTGCACCTGATCGGCACCGCAGCTACTGTTCACACAGCTCACCTGCCTTTTCTTGGAATAGCCAGAGTGCCAAGAGCAGCGTATTGACCTGGCATCTCAGCCAGAGCACTCTGCTAGCTAAGTGACACTGTTCCCAATACACAAGCTGGCTCATTCACTCGCCTTTGCTATGTAAACTGTCTGGAGGGCCCGCAACATCACCTATCTCCTTCTTTTAAAATTTTTCTTTCTTGAAGTCCCAGAAAATGCCAAAACTACCTTTACTCATTCACCACAATATAAAATTACTTCTGCTGCTTGCATGCTTAGGAGTTTTCTGTTCAGCGCATTGAAGTCTGTCTTTGCATGGTCCTTACAACCTTTGAGCTCACCATGACTTGTGACAGAAACCTGAATTCCTCTGTTTATCCAGACAAAAGTTCAGAATAGTCAGTATTTTTTCATCCCACTATAGCAGCATGCCATATCTTTTAGATACGGCATATTTATGCCATATCTTTAGTGAAAGAGCAACCCAGTTTCTGAACTCCTTTCATTTTTGATGCTGTAGAAGCCAGTTTTATTACTAATTCCATAGAAAACAGGCATCGAATGATAAGTTTCAGTTATTACTGTCCTCGTCTAGCCTATCGATTCTGTGAAGCCCCTCATTTTCTTAATATTAATGTTACTTACTAAAAATCCAGTGTTATTATCTACAGTTGCATGATGTTGTTATAGTGTCACTGAAAGGTAAATATCCAAAAGCTCTACTTGAGAAGATGATAAAAAGCATGTCTCAAAATCACAGCAAACATCAGTGCAGTTTACAGATTGAAAAAATGCAGATGAATGAACAAGCAAAAAAACCCATATAAGCATATGTGAAGTTTTAATTTACAACCTGCTAGGAAATGATAATGAATTCTGGCACAATGCACGAACAGGCCATTCTAGACTCATTGTGAAGACTTATTTCAGGGGACATTACCAACAAAAACAGTAATGCAGGCCTTTGTAATCTATAGACCTCTTTTAATAAAGCAATGTTATATTTCCAGTGTGGGGGGGTTGTTCTTTTTTAATAAATTCTATTAATAAAGTCAATTTTTGGTCTTCTGTTAAATCAAAATAGAAAAATTAATAGTATAAAAAATTTTCTACGTGAAAGAAAGAGCAATAAGCAAGAAAAGTAACAATTACTTGGGAAAGAGTGGTGGCATACTGGGCTTGGACAAAAGCACAGTTTTACCAGAAGCGCATATGTCTCTCGTGACATATATTAAGTGCAGTATACACTGCACTTAGCAAGCCATAATTCAGAAAAGCAAATGCATAAATTGAAGGTTGGTATAAAATGAGTACATTTCCTTGTTGTACTACCATGTGATATGAAACTGAGCTGCAGACAGTGGCTCACAAACTACAATTGCTCCCAAGTTACAATACTATAAACACCAGTTGCACTTTCAGAACTTTTTAATGTTATTTTACCTGAAGTGCATTATGCAGGTTGTGTTCATGCAACACATAATGAAATACTCTAAATTCTACTTTGTAGGTTTGATACTCTACTCCCTTTGACACTACCTCAGATAAAAAGGATATGAGAAGAGCAAGAGCCTGAATCTTCTAACCTATCCGATCTCTCTCTTTTCTTTAAAGGCTGTGTAAGAAATATTTACTCTTTTATACAGGTTAGCTTAATTTCAGCTTAATTTCCCTAGTGGCATGACATCATTGGTGCTGAGTTACAGAGGAAATCCCTCAGACAAGGTTGACCTCTTTTGGGCATTTGGTTTACTGTTTTCAATTATTGTAGCCTTGGCCAGGCTTCACACTAACTACTGTGTACTCATGGAATAAACTTGCTAAAAATATACATGAAAAAGTGCTGAAAAGGCTATCTCCACAGTCCCTAACCCTATCTGAACGACTCCTGCTAAGCCCAGGTGAACCTGTTTCTGTTTTTAATCCTTGAAAATTGTGCATCTATAATTACTGCTAAAAATATTTCAGAGGAAAGAAACTTTTCTCTGATTATATGCTATATTGGAAAGGCCATATTGTTCTATACTATTTCTTGCCAATGAAAAACATGGAACTGTTTTCCCAGTTTTAATTAATATTTTTATGCCTAAAATAGACATTATAGCTTATTGCTAGAAATGCTGTGAAAATGAGCAGAATTAAACAGGTGAATTAAAACTATACTTTAAAAGAACTGTTAGTCACGTGCACATTTGGAAACACGGCAGATGAACTGATTGGAGATCACTTTGTAGAAAGAACAGCTGCATCTTCCAGTTCTTTCAGCCGCATCTTGAACCCCACCTAACCTCGCAGCAAGCCACAGCCATGGCTACTCAGGCCAAGTCAACAATGGCAACAGCAGAAGAGGTAACTCAAGGTAGAGTAAGCGCTGCTCAAGTGATTCAGCAGCTACAGATGGAACCTGTAAACACTGATTACTGAAAACTGCAAAATTGCAAATAGGGAACCCTAAGCTCAGTAAATTCCATATGCACAGAAATAATAATGCTACTTGTATGAATCTATGCAACACATTACAAATTATACCAGATGTCATCCAGAAGAAGCTCAGTTCAAACACTTCAGAAATACTGGGCATTTTGCTAAGCTATGTCATAATGCTCTAGCTAAGTAACAAATAACTGTACCAGATGTTACTTACTACTTTAAATCTGGATAGAAATGATCCTAATACGTCATGGAGGAAATTATGTGTACTGTTAACGTTCATAGACTAGCAGGAGAACAAGCTGATAGTGTTAAGCATCAGCTAAGCTGCTTCTCTGGGCTACATCTATTTATTTGCAGCGCTTTAGCATGGTGATATTCAGACTATAAGATATGAAGCCTAGAGCTCTACTGATTACTTCTAAGATGCCCACAAGACATCATAGGGAAAACCCACACTGAAAAAATGAAGTTCATATATGCTAAAAAGCAGTTAACGCACATAGCATTTCTAAAAGGAACCTCAGGTCCGATAGGATATAGTTCGTTGTTAAATATTTTCTGCAAATAAAAACAGGGGGAAAAAAGTTATGTTCAGAAGCATAGCCTTTCTTAAACCTAGATTATTTATAAAGAGGCATCTAATTCCTGCAAAAGTTCAATTGCCAAAAGGAACTTTAAGGAACTCCTATCTTCACTGGATTTTTGCACAAAGGATCATATATTAGGAGTCCCATAGGTTACAAGTATCATTACTTCAATTACAGGAGAGTAATTTAAGAGTTTGATATAGGTATTATATAATCAATGTTGAAATGGTTTAACAACCCCAATCACTTTGATTCCCAACATGCATTATACTATGAAATGAACTTTCCCTTTGGGATACAAAGCATTCAACAGATGCTTCATTCAAAATCACCTCAGGAAAAACCTGTATGCCTTACTCAAGACACATATCTCTGCAATCTGTAATGATAGCTAGCATTGGGTGTTCAAGCTGCGGAGCTGTTAAAGCTTGTGTTACTCACAATGAGACATTAATGACTCATGTACTCTTATTGCACATTTTCCCTTTCCATGATTCAGGATGGGAAAAAATGCATGACTGACAGTTAACTTGATCACAACATACTTGACTGTCATTATACTATTATTCTGATAGATTACTTCATTAAATGGCCAGAAATAGGATTTACATCACAAGTCACATCTGCTACTGTATTTTCTTTCCTTGCTACTGTTTTTATCAGGAAAGAAAACCCATAAGAATTAGTATCCAACTATAGACCATAATTTACTTCTTTCAAACTCTTCTGAGAGAAAAGAATCTGGCACAGAAGATCATCAGAGTACTACCCTAAAGTCAATAAAGAAATAAATTGCTTCAGTAGAAGAATTTTCATTGAAAAACAATTCACACCCTGCTAATCTAGAAGGAAAAGATTAGATAAATTCACTATGAACTTTTTACGAATTTACAGAGCTACAAAGTTGTACAACAGAGAGCCTTGCACCAGCTTTCCATAAGCAACTAGCTCATAATTCTTCACCTTGTCATCAAAAGGTAAGTCTGATCAGCATATTATCAAATTCCAATACCCTCTATTGGGTGTACATTACCATGTATTTAGGAAAGAAGTTTTAGTATGAGAAGTGTCACAAAGGGGAACTGTAATTTCTGCCAAATACTGGTTTTGCAATACTGGTGCAAGCCAGGAGAGGGCACTGCTTATACGAACTGATCCCTGTATTAGCCTTCATCTCTCCAGACTTGTGAAAACAAACATAGGACTGCCCTGTTACTAGTGTTGCTTCACAGATATGCAACGTGCTTGTACCACCATTCAAATCTAGCTGCACAGCAGCCCCCTACATCTTGCTTGAAAAGGATCCAGGGAAGGGAGACAGGCAGAACTGCTGGCAGCACAACTTTCAGAGCTACTGCAGTACTTCAGACAACTCATCAGTGCCTCATGAAGGAAACAAATTCAAAAATTCAGTGTATAATCTAATCTCCCACATGATATTAGTCCTATCAACTTTCTAGCAACCTCCTCAGTCTCTTTAGGCAGAATTAGCTGAGTTGAGTTTCAGTATTACAGAGATTAAAGGCAGCTTTAATTTCTGTTCAGAGTGAACTTCAAAAATCCAGTGATGCAGCCCATATTTTTCTGTCAAAGCTTTAGAAATAAATAAGATTTAATGTCTCTTTCAGATCTATTCAAGAATAAATATAATAATTCAGAGTTTAATCTGTGGTCAAGTGCTAATCATGACAAGGAGAAATGCAAATCAGTAGAAACAGATTTGTACTTGCTGAAAGATAAACAAGAATCTCCTCATGAAACGATGGTAACTTTCTTCGTTCTAGAAAGTCACGAGCAGATCATCTATAGTGATGCTGACACAGACAAGAAACAGTCTTTTCTCATTCTCATTTGAATTGCATTTGAACAAAAAAGAATCTCCAAAATTATGGCACTATAAGCATATCTTCTCCATTCAGCATTCCTGGAGAGTGCAGAAACAGCCAGCTCTTTTGATGGTAACATTTGGGGGAAAAAATTGTCTTCTTTTCTTCAGGTTCTCAGAGCATTAATATGGAAATATGACAACCTTTTTAGATTGCCATCATCTGAGAATGATCTGTCTGAATTATGTTCAATGCTATAAGAACCGCAATGGCAGTATATGATTATTTTTCTTCAGCATGTAGACACTTCTATGAAGTGAGGACAATCGTAAGTGGGAGCCTTGGAAGCAAAGACTTGCCCTCAGTGCTGATACAGTCAATTTATTGTTATGTTCATATAATTATTGTTGTGATACAACTAGAGTGATAGAAGTTAAATTAAAAACAACTACATTTTGGGATAAAGAAAAATATCACTGGCAAGGATTATGGAAGATTGCCTTGCAACAGCAATATTTGCACTAAGGTGGTGACAGAAATGTTATACTTGTGGCATCAAAAAACAATGAAAATTTGACCTTTTATTACTCCAGGTTTCAAACTCACTGATTTGTCTGCAAGAGCATACAGGAAAGACAATTTTAAATCAGTATTTTAACTGAAGATTTTACTGAGCTTATTATATAGAAAACGTGTATCACCTCCTTGGTATTAGTATCATAATTGCAAGGTTTGCCTAGTAGGTATAATCCTTATGTAAAAGAAATTCTATCAGCAAACAAGTAGTCAAAAATTGTCCCATCTCCAAATAACAACTACAGAAAACCAAGAAAAAAAACCAAACTAACCTGGGAGGAAAAAAAAAAAAGGAAGAAGAAGAGAGAGAAAAATACGTCAGTGTAAATTTCTACTAAATCGCCTTAAGGAAAACTGAGTGGGTTGAAGCATGCACACAATGTGGCTTAATACATAAAATAAAAAACTGCTAAACTGTGACCAGGGCCATAATACATATTGCATTAGCGAGGCTTTGTGGTTTATTATGTTGTCATCAGAATCCCCTCAGTATATAAAATGGGCACTTTGCTAATCCACATATTTATAACTTAGAAAACACTCTTAAAGTCTATGCATTTGTCAACACAAATTTAAGAGCAATGTTGTACTGAGGTCTCAGGTTAAGACTTCATTAGATTTGGAAAACATAACACACTATAATACTTCATAATATGCTAGTAGTTGGAACTTATTAAAAGCTAGTGATGATAGGGCCCTACTGAGCAACCAGTTCCAACATCAGGATTTAAAACTTAGTTATAATCAGGGAGATAAATGAACAGTCTTTCAATACTTTTTTCCCTTGGAAGCTGAACTCTAAAATCTGAACTCAACATATACATCACCACTGTTCAATGAGAATTGGATCAAACTCATTTTAGAGCCACCTTCACAAATGTGACTTGGATTTATTGCTGCAAAGCTGTAGGTACTCTGCTGCCAACTTCAGCCACAGGTTAAGACATCTAAACATCTTATACAGTGCATGCAAAAGGTTAGGCTCTAAAAAGGAATAAAAGCTAACATACTAAGCAGGAAGCTACCTAAGCTAGTGAAGAGAAATCCTGAGAAGAATTTCTGGGAAAGAAAAGATTGGAAAGAACCTTATCGCTCCACTAAGAATTCACAGCCGTGAATTAAATGGCTATGCCAATCAGTCCTTTCTTAAAGAACTGTTTCAAAAAAAATCAAAATGCAGCCTGCACCCAAACCCAACAGCCATGTAGCTAAGCCACTCAGCTAGACAATGGAAAACCATCACCAGATACCTCCTTTGCCTTCCTACATGGAGCATTTGTACTTTCCAAGACTAGTCTAATCATCTGTAGCTAAGCAGTGTAAAAGTCTCTTTGTTCCACACTGCATAAACATCTAGTCATTGTGAGGACTTGTAACCAGTTCTTAAGCAACACAGGTGTTCCCCAATCCACTTAAGCACAGAGACAGCCACATACACCCTTCTCTATGGGTCACTAAATATCTAAGATGCAGAACACCTTCAGCAGGAAGAACTGAGCGCCTTACATAAGGATAGCTTATGTAGCACCCAAGACATGCGTAACCTCAGTTCATATCCCAAATAAAAATCTAGTAGAGAAGAGGTGTGAAACTGTCTTCCATTATTCAAACAAGTGTTTTAACCAATGGATTTAAAATTGACTCAGATATCATCTAGTTACTCAATAAGCATGGTCTGAGAACAGATTTGGCAGGTGAGATGGAATGGAGAAACACTTATTGTCATTCTTACAGCTTAGGTGAGAGAAACCTTTGTGCCATCATGTCACTGGTAGCCACCAGTGCCAGCACTTGCAAAAATGTATACACCTACAGAGCTTTGCCAGTCACAGAGACGATAATTTAGATACCTACATTGTGGGGCAGGAATAAATTTGGAGTGCTGAGGAGCTAGATTTTAGAGGTATGCTTCCTCAAGGAATCAGTAGCTAATTGTATGTTTACACAGATGGCCAAACAGGGCTTTTTTAAAAATCACTTTTTGCCATCCTATTAAAACTGCATAGCTTCCGAACCAGAGTGAGTTCACATCTGGCAAGCTGTGAGCATGTACATAATGAGCTATCTTCTGTTTGCTGTCATGCACAGAAACACACCTATAGTCTTTCCGTAAAGCCCTTACTGACTATTTCAGTTCAAAAAGGTTGTCAGATAAGTGTTATTTAATGAGCTTTACTCTATTTTGTGTTCTTTGTATAGTAACTTAATATCTCTGTTCAGTGGAATGAAAACAGCACTTAAAAAGCATCAACTTCCTATTGGTTCAATGTTGTGTCTCTGCACACTGCTTTTTATATCATCTGAAAGAACCAGTAGGTTAAGAATAATGGCACAAAGTAACTATGATAGGCCACTGTGATAGACTGATGACTTTATATAGTTTGCAAGAAGTGTTTTCATGATTTTTATTTAAATGAGGTTACTAGAGATTAAGGGAAAATACATTGTAAATTAGTCTGTGTCAGAGGACAGACATTCACGCTGATGAAGTATCAAGAGAGAACATTTCTGTTTATAATTTTCTCCAGCTCCTGTCAGTGTCTACTTTCCATCACTTGTCTGTGATAGAACAGTACATGGCAGAAATTTCTCTGTAGAACACTCATTCACACATTTTAGCAGATCAGCATAAGAAGTGTTAGGCGTCTTCAAAAGAAGCTGATATGAATTATAGATTTCATTACTTTGTGGTTAGAACCACAGCCAAGATACAACTTCTCTGTGTCAAATTCCATCAACTAGCATTATTGTTTACAGATTTATATCTTTTCGAATGTACTGGATATGCAAATCTGCATGCAACAGTAGCTATTTAATAGCTCGAAAAGGACAATATATACAGCATTTCACACACTACTTAGCATATTTGTATGCTTGCCTTTCATTTCTAACATTCAAATTTAGTAAATAAACTCATTAAATCCTAGAAAACAAAAACATAATTTGCAACTTATTATCGGTTCTTTCATGAAGATATTCAATATACTTTTATTAAAATACTGTAATGCAAATACATATTTTAATCCATTACTTATGTTTTTGTTTAAAGTATCATATGTTCATCAGTTTCAAGTAAATTTTGTTAGGTTTCTCAGAGGTAAAGTAAAAAGAATAGCTAAAACAGGCTTTTATCTGAAACTGTGTCTAATCAACTAGTTGTAGGTACAGAATATTTTTTTACAGGCACGTTCACCATTTCAGGATTAGAGCTGCTTCTTAGAACATGACATAGAGCAGCACTGTTCTTCCATTCTGAATATCAGAGCCGATAGACATCAGCCCACCTGGTAAACTGTGTGTTCTGCAAGGGATATATTACTGTAGTGTTCATAGAGTTAATCAGCACAAGTCCGATATGACCTTCCTATGCTGAAGTGAATTTTACACACTGAAGATAATGAGGAATAAAAGTTTGGAAGTGAACAGGATGTTTGAACTCAGGTCAAGCATACAGTTCAGTCATCCTTTTCTAAAGACAAAGATGGAGGTTTTACCATATAAACAGGCAAATAACTGAAAAAAATCATCATTTATAATTAAATAAACTGGCATAAATATCAGGACAAACAACATTGAAAAGGACTAGCTAGTTTCATATATTGCTAAGGGATTTCTTGTTATAACCAACTTCTGCTAGACAACAAACTGTTGATCAGTCAAAATAATAGTAAATATCAATATGGAAGTATCCTATATTATCAGGGTTGTGGATTAAAACCAGTAAACGAAGTAGCCGTTGTTTTCCAGTTTTAAGTTTGCTGACAATGAAGTTCTAACTTGAGCAGGTTTTAAACTGTTCCAGTAACTAATATATTTTCTATTTTTTCCTATAATGAAACCATTTTAGACAACTTCTCAAATTTCATGACTTTGAAGTGCAGCCTTCATTTCAACTGAATTACACAAGTGTTCTTGTGTACTTGGTAAGGAGAGGAATACAAGGGAATGCATAACTTTTTGGGTTGTGGAGTGAGAGCAGAGATATCCTGATTGTCTTCCAGGTTACAAAAGCCTTCCCATCCCCAAACCCGCAGCTCTACCCTAACAGCTAATGGTTACTTAGAATATAGATCGTTTATGCCATTCGTTTTTACAGCTCCCCCAGTCCAAGCTGTCTTTCATCCTACAGTTTCATTCTCCTAAGAATAAAGTACGGTTATGCTAAGCCTCACAGATGGTGTTTGAAGTGTGGAGCAGTTCGTGATACGCAGTTCTGGTCATCTTGTTTTCCAGTGTGAAAGACAGAGTGTAGGAACTCTTCCTGCATACGTGCCTGAGTTTCCTTTCAGCCCGCTTGGGTGAGACCTCCCCGACACTCAGGCTAAGGAGTGGGTGGTGGAGTGCACAGCACACATGTCCCATAGTACAGACATGGCTTTGAAATACGCATGTGATACAGATGAGATGTCTTGGGAGGAACTAGTGATTGAAAGGCATGGCTGGGTGATTTTCCACTGGCCTGGGCCAGGTGAACTGTACAAAGTGATACTACCACAATTCCAGAGTTCAGAGGACTGACTGACAAGGTAAAGCAATGTGCTCATTTTATGATTGGCACCAAGAATCTCTGGGGGAAAATACTTGCTAATAATAAAGGAAATAACAGTATCTGAGACAGCCCTCTAGATAGCTGTCTAATCTCCATGATTGTTTAGAAAGTATTGAGGGAAAGCCAAAAGGTATTGACCTTTTTGTCAAATTGTCAAGATGAATATTTTTTGTTGCTCAGTCTTTCCTACAAATATAAGCAACACATCACTTAGGAGAGTTTTATTCAAGAGTTGAATCAAGCTCTTTGATAAACAAAGACCCTCATGCCAGATGGATCACATCTGCTCAGATATAGATACATATCTTGATGAGTTAGTACCTTACTTTCTATTTTTATGATTATTCTGCAGGATTTGGAGGTGTTTCATAGCTCTTTGGTCTAAGTACACATCCTTGAGAACTGAATATACACATTCATCACATTCACAACCATCATCTGATTTCCATGGACAGGACTTTGGATTTGGAAGATTGCTGGACCAGGAATCTGGGGCACACTATGAAGGACTTTTGCCCCATAGTCTAAAATTACTATGAAGTGCACTCATGATATTCCCTTTTCCTCTAACTTAATCTAAATGTAGAATAGAAAGCACTCCATGCTGCCAGTGGAAGAAAAGTGAAATTAGTAGGGTAAGCACATGGCATACCAGTGTGAAGGTGCTGCTACTGGCTGTCCACTGTCCTTTCACATCACATTAAATAAAATGAATGGATAAATGAATAAAAAAGCTTTATAACTTCTGGAGTTTGGAAATGGCATTATTATGCCTGTGTTAGCAACAAAATAGCAACAGAGCACTGCAGAATGAGAACTATTTTGTTTTTTTCCCCTCTGCACATGGCAGAGAATATAGAGAATTTGAATGAGAACAAACCCAGTGTAGTATAGCAGCACAGTAAAGGTATACAAGCTATTAAAAAAAGTTATTAGGGTTTTTGTTTTCAGTGGAATACTTACTTAATTGATAATATGCATGTAGTTCACACAAAACAGTTAAAGGGAAATGTCTGTCAGACTGAGACTGCACTGAAAAGGTTTTACTTTTGCCCTTCACACAATAGCAATTGATTTACTAATTTGCGCGAATATAAATGGCGTTATGATTAAAACCACTGTTTCTGTCCTTTGTGACCCAGTTTTAATTATGGCTCATCTGGTTTTCAGTAACCGCCAGGAAAAAGGGCATGTTCTGCAAGCTGTTTCTAGGTAATACTCATACGGGGTATATTAGGAGGTTCATCAGCTTGATAAGATGATGTATTGCTTTTTTCCCTCTCTCCCTAAACCTTGGTTTACTATTCATTGCACTGATTAGTAATTTTGTATCTTCACTATGGTATTTATTGAGTTAATAACAAATCATCTCTCTGCAAGACACTGTTCTACATTGCTCTCAACATGCCTGTCAAAACTACCTTCAATGCACCAAATATAAAAATTAATAGTTTTGCAAAGTACAATCATAAAGCATGAAATAAATAACTAAAATCCTAAGAAAGTAATACATCTTGCTTCTTAGACTACCACTTTCTACATCTGAGGACGTCTACTCTTACTGTTAATTTAATCTAATAGATTGCAGTATTCAACATCATGCTGGTACAAAGCATTAAGTGGGCAGCACACTTCAGCAGTCTCCATTCATTTTGAAAGATCTGCTGTATTTTTTTTTTTATAACTTTATTTTACAATTCCTCATTCTGAAAGACTGCTTTATTAGTTTGTAACTACCATGAGCTCTATGGAATAGTGTAAACTAAATTACACCTGAGGCTTCATGTATTGTATACAAGCTGCTGTGTATTATTTAAAGAAAACTAAATAAGGTTTTAGTTTGTCATTTATCCTATTCCCTTTTTGAAAATTCCAAATGTTCAGAATTTTTATTCAAAGGTATTTCAAAACAGCTATTTTTTGTCCCTATACAGAATTTAAACCATTTTAATAAGGAATATTGGGAATTCCCACAGAAATTTCTCTTTCCTTTTTCTTTTTCTTTTCTTTTTTTTTTTTTTTCCAGCTTTATAAGCAATCTGTGTTGATCTACTGGGTTCCATAACAGTCAATAAACATCCATTATTTAGGACTCATTTAAACACTAAAATACGGTTATGACACATGACCAATTTTCAAGTTCTTAATGTTTGAAATCTTTCTGGGGCTATGCTTACACCATGGTTACAAAGACATCAAAGCTAGCTCCAAATAAATCTGCTGAGGTTTGAAAGCAGATATAACAGGTTAGTTTGATGTTCTCCCTTGATCCCTTCCTCTTCCCATCACTTTGCCAGTACCTTAAAGCAGAGTTTATCGGTTCAGGCTCAGAGCTGCACAGAAACCTCTGGGCCCAAGCTAGGTTTACTGGCTTACTGCTCCACTAGCTTGAAGATTGCTGCATAGTACCCTATAGGCATGATGGAGACTTTCCTATATTATCTTCTAGACCCTGGAGGGTAATTGCAGCTGTGGTAGGTGAATGCAAGGAGCTATATGATACCACTCATTTGATTTCTTTTCTGATGTGCTATATTGTTTTGTGTTATTCATACACAAGAATAATGTTATGTTCCCTGAAAGTTAATGGAGACCATTTCTAGGCACAGCCATCTGTAACTGTGGTGTTTCTGAAAATAATCCTATTATTTATGGAAATACAAGATTTCTGTGCATCAAGTTGCTATAAAATCCTTATCAGTATGTTAGCTTTGTCTGCTTCAGTTCTGCAGGGTCTGTTGCCTCAGCTCAAGCAAACCAGGAATTAACCACGAAATATATATATTTTTTTTTCCTGTGCACAGGAAAAGAGATACCATATACAGCAAAAATACAAAGGAGCTCTCCAATGAACATTCATAATTCTGGACAAAATGGTCACTTTATAAGTAACCTACTATGGACTTATTTTGTGCAACCTATTTGTACCCCCCTACACCACCTCCCTCCCTGCCTTTTTTCCCCCTCTCCCGTTTTATCTCCCAGGCTGTGGGGAGGCTACAAGAACAGTGAATCCTGCTTCTGTGCAGTTCTGTTGGGCAGCCAACCGTTACCATTGCAGAATCGGAGTGATTCACAGCTTGTTAGCACTGTCATTTCCTTCTCTCACATTCATAATTTTGCTAAAACTGTGCTGTCCTAACGATCCTGTTAGCTCTAGAAGTGAAGGCAATAATTCTTTGCTTACTGATTTGTTGCCAGTGTACACTCTAGGGTTTCGTTGCACACTAAAGCCAAACCTACTCCACTTGTAAAATATGCTGGGTTAAATCTCTCGCTGGTATACCTTTGTGCCAGTATTTGAATCACTGTTACAAAAATGGCAAAATTATATACAATCAATCACTGTCAGTACTATTTTTAACAAAGCATCTTCAAAAAATGTAGCGAGAGTTGTATTTTTTCCTTCTGTGCCTTGTTTTGTGCCTATAAATTTAAAATAATAAATTAAATGATCATTTTATTTTGTTATGCATTCAATATTTTACTTTATCCTTAGCAAGTTTTCACTTGTAGAAGCAAGGAAAAATAAATACAATTCATGGTCTCTGCTTTTAGAATATTGGCTACCATTCTTGGTAATTATTGTAGTCCAGAGAAAGCATATTTTGGCTTATATTGTAAATTTTTACATCCCGGAAAGGTATTTTTGCTCTGTACTGGAACAAGACCAAAAAAAAAAAAAAAAAATGTCAAGAGATTTCATGTGGCTGGTGTTTTCCCAGAATAATCTAGTTTCAAGTCATGGTTTTGAATCAAGACATTTAATAGGGGATACAGCGAACAATTTCAGTATTCTAATCCATTTTTCCTGAGACATCCTTTTTTCCTTTCCTCCCTTTTTCCTAACACATGAGTGAACAACCACTCTGATATCTGTAATTAGAAAGGTAGAAGTTCTATATAAAAAAACAAAACACGTATTCACTTCAAAAGGCATAGTTTTAACAGAAAAGTTGTCACAAAATACACAGCAAATAATTTTCTCACAAGTATCTTGTCAAAGAGGGCGCCTATACATGCTGTTTTGCAAAACCTTAAATTAAATCCTACACCTGATGATTTAGACCTTTGCAGCTTCTAACAGAGGAAATGATGGAGAAATGTATAGATGGTATAAACTCACATAACCTTGTATAGGTCTACAGACAAGATAGATGCAATTCAGCCCTAGTATACCCAGCTTATTTTACACTCCAGCCTAGTAATGACTATGGCTATGCTTACACCAGTAAACTTCGCAGTTCTAGGGCCTGTTTTCTGAATATGAGGTTCATCTGGTAGGATGACTATATCCATGGTACTCCTTGCTCATCCTCCAGGAGATTACATCTGAACCGGCTATGGGCAACAGCGCTTGGAAAGAGCTAATTCCCAGATTAAGCCAAAGAAGCATTTAGGACTAACCACAACAATGCCATAACAGCTCCAGTGATTTGGTTTCCTTACTTGGACCTGAACCCCAGCACTTTCAATTCACTGGAGTAGAGACACCTCGTCTCTAGTTTCCAAAATATCACTAGGAATAATCAGGTGTGGTATTTTGCTTTTTGACTAATTTAGTAGCCAGACACCTCACAATCAAAAATCATTCAGCCAAAAAAGTATTTTAATAGATCTATACATTTTTAGAAGCTTTTTATTTTGTCTTCGAAATCCTGAATATTCTTACTGTGTACATAGCTAGCTAGCCCTTGGCAATGATACCTTGTCAGAGTAAATGACACAGTCAGACATTTTTTGTAGCAAATTATTTCAAGTTCTTAGCTGTATTATTCTTTTCCTTTACATCATCTGTCCTACATTACAGTAGGAGGAAGGATAAGGATCTTCCTCCCTCCTATTTCAATCTTGTCTGAAATTAAATATCCTAATCATTCAGTCTCTTCACATGGAAGATCCTTCATGCTTCAATTTTTGTTGCACTTTTTATCTTTTTTCATGAACTGACTGAATCTGCAAAGACTATTACAAAAAAACACGTACCATCACATTTCTTATACTAAAGTTATCATATTTTTAGTATTACTTTTCTACATCTTTTTCATACATCCTAATATAGGGTTTGTTCCCCTGCCTGTTGCTGAACTTTGAGTGGATGATCTGAAAAGGCAGTCAGCTGTGATAGGTAGATCTTTCTCTTCAAGTGTATATACTTATCCCTGAACCATGATACCACCCTAATCATTAGTTTCAAATTTTACTTCAAAATTGCACTCTCTTGCAGTAGTCTGCCATAGCTTTCATTTGCCCCAATATTACTTGTTCTGCTTAGCTTTTTAGAACCCTTCTGGACTTCTTCAAGATGTAATCACACTACTGAGACCCCTCAACACAGGTCTTGACAGCAACAATTAGACACCTGGTATGTTGTAACCATTTCTCATCAGTCTACCACAAAGAGTCTGGCTGTCATCCTGTACTCACCCATTTCAACAACGTAGTGATACCAGCAATCACATTGTATAGACAAAACATTTTCCAGGTGGAGCTAATTTCATGGAGAGAACAGAGGAGCAGTTCAAACTGAGAACTGAAGAGAACAGTGAAAGGGAATGCCCACAGTCTTTTGCCACTGTTATCTAATCCAGATGGCTTAAGGACCCCATTAAAATTTATACAAGCCCTCAGATTGTATGCTCTATAGTTTTATCATCCAGGCATGGAGTAGGACCTCCATGCACTTCTGTAAAATAATAACAATGCACGCATCATCTTATATTACAAGATGTTTATTCCTTTAGAGGAATGGAATTATTTAGATTATTAAATAAGCAAACTCCCTGAAATAAAAGGAGTGGTCTTTAGAGTCTGAATCAACAAAATCAGCAAAAAAAAAAAAAAAAAAAAAAAAAAACCCTTAAGTAATGTTTGAGTAAAGCACTTGTTTGGAAGGATATGAAAATACTGCCATCACTTGAAAAATTATCCTAAGTACTCTTTGGCCACTCTTTATTCAAACAGTAGAGTTGAAATAGTCCCTTTCAAAAACCAAACCAAACCAAGCTCCAGAACTCTAAAGTTCTCCAGAAACTCCAGAAACCTCTTTCTTCTTTCAATTCCATGCATTTGGGAGAACTGTGAGACTTTAAACTGTTGCATGGATTTTCTGCATTGGGGGTTTTAACTAAGAAACAATTAAAAATTTCTTCAGGAACTCCAAAAAATTTATCTGACAGGAAGTTTTCAAGGCATGATCAACCATAATTATGTCATTTTTAATGGATAACTCATCTGATCTGTTTTTAAAGACCACCAGGATGAACGCAATCTATTCCAGAACTTCTTTATCCCTATGGTCAGGAGTTTTTTTCCCTGAAGTCTCGCCCGACTCTTTTCTGCTGCAGTTTGAATTCATTACTGCATCTCTTTTTCACTAGGAGAACAGTTTACTTGATTGTTTTTAGCAACTGACTTCCTCCATATATTTGAAGACTACTGTTATGAGCCGCTTTTCCTTGCTACCCCCCAATATCTTTCCCTTTCTAGTCTTCTCAAGCTAAAGTCCTTTAGAGGCTTATCTGACGTGTATACGTATGTACACACAAGCATCTAGCTGAACCTGAAACCTAAATATGTCCTTGTTGATTTATCAATACACTTACATTTTAAAAGACAGAGGTTGTAACGTAAATCTAAAACACATGCCTTTTGGCAAGTTACCAGCTTCCAGTATTCCTTGACTATGACAAATTCATCAAAGCAAAAAAGCGCCCCAGGGAAACTTGCTAATAACATGGCACAATGTTATCTCCCCTGAGGAAAAGGGAAAAGGATGGGAGCCTTTCCCTCTAATTTAATTAAAAATGAAAACTTTCATTAAACTAGGATATATCACACAGTATTTTAAGAAAAGTAATCTCTGCTGTGTTCACGAATCACTACTGTGTATAAGAAAATTAAATAAGATAAAATTAAATGATAACAAATGGGTACTTTATGGAAGCACTCTGCAATAAGTTTAAGGTTTTTTCTTAAGGTAGAAAGAAGTTTGTTTGACTGATTCAAGGCTCTGAGGTTTGCCACCTTTGTTTTTCTGAAGGAACGAACAGCAAAGCAAATGCAGAAATCACTTCAGGATGAAAGAGATGAAAGGATAAAAGGCTTCATACCGCACGTAAGTGGTAACTTTTCTGAACATACAAACAGGTTGGAGAGGGTTGATTACTGTTGTCTTTCCTAGTTTGGTCATATTATTTGTGTGTGTGACACCAGCTATACATAAACACTTAACTGAAGGTAAAGCACATTTTAAACAAAAAAGACAAGCAGTATTTTATACATGTAATGGGCTACTGGATGCTGGTCATAACAAAGTTACTTCCCATATCAAACTAAAAATATCCATTTCATAAAACTGTAGACTCTGTGTTGGGAAAATACATCAAGAAATTCTCTAAACAGTCTTCCCTTTCTTCCAGCACATAACCCTACCTGTCGTTAAGTGATATGTGAGGGCATCTCACTGACAAAACATTTTGCCACCCTGTGTCCGAGGAATGCTAGAAGCTGCTCGGTCTGTATCACAAACTGAAGTTCTCCCAGAATATTTCATCCCTGTCGGCCACCTACCTACTCAGTGCCACCCCTGTTAACACAGCTTGCAGAATTATTTGGACATTCTTCAGGAACATGTTATCTTTACGTTCCCTTTTCTTTTAATTCAAACACATACGCACAAAAGTTTTATTATTAAAATACATGAATGTGTGGATTTTAGCAACTGTTCATTATTTATTGCTCTATATTTTTATCACTTTAAAAGTTTCTACTCAAACATCTAAAGTTTTTGTTTGCATTTTTGATTAATCACTATACTACAAGGCAGATACGTCTTATTAGTCCTATACTATATACAGAGAAGCTGAGACACCAAACAATAGTGTGACTTCAAAGTCACTATTGCAGTGGGATCGACATCCAATTACCATGATTTCTACTCTACTCCATTTTGTATATGACTACACTTTATTTCCATTTAAAACTAATCTTTCCTCTTCCCTTATGGAATTTTATGAGACATTGCTTATAAGTCACTGTATGTTTATGGATAATATAAAATATTCATTATTCAGAAATACAGCACTAAAAATGAAGAACGCTTGAGTTATGGCAGTAAACAGAAGATGTAAATAAATCATTCAGCTACTTGCTTAAGTACTGTCTATATTGCCCAGAATTTCATCAAGAAATTCTCTGTTTATGCTGTCACTAATAAGTTTTCTTCTTCCAATTGCTTATAAACTTATAAATATGCAGTAACTGGAAAAACACTCCTGCAGAAACATTTTTCTCATAATAAGACCATTGCCTACTGTCAACTCTCAAACATGAGTGAAAATATGAAGGAACAGAAATCCGGAGCAGAAAGTGCTTCAGCTCAACGCTAGTGCAGTGTAGGAGGTGCAGAATTACCCTGTAGCTAAAAAGGGGAGCTGTAAATTTGCCAGTCCTCTTAAAATGTAACATCATACAGTAGCAAAGAATTTAACAAAACAGTGCTGAAGATAGTTCAACACTAAATTAGTGTATATAACGTTACATACCTAGAACATGTTGGCTTTTTTTCTATCTTTATTTTTGTCCGAAGAAGCTTTGCTCATTTCTCAGTCACCCTTGCTTCCCTCCACTATCATTTTTACCCATCTTAGGAGGTGCTTACTGTTCCTACACTTCGGTCTGGTTTATACTAGTTTTGAATCACACTGTATGCAAGATAGGCAGAGGAAAGTCAGGTTAAATTTAACAAGTTTAACATGAAAATAAATTAATACATTTCATATTTCTGCTTATGATTTCCAAGTCAGACTGGACTGTATTTCACATTGGAATCAGTAATGAATTTCTGTAAGTGAAACTATCCCTCCTGAGACAATAATGCAGATGATCAGTGGCCAGAGGATTTGTTGGTTTTTTCTACAATCTGAAAATAGTTACCCCTCTGCTGCTGCTGCACGCAAAGTGGCAGAGCTGAGCTCACTACGAGCTGGTGTTATTCATTCTACTCTTTCAAAGAGAGTAAAATGCAATAAAAAGTGGGTTTGTGACAGAAATAAGCTAGTAATGAATATATAGAGTGAGAAAATAGATCTCTTGACTAGAAAACATTATTCTTAGAGTTATTTTCCGTAGTAGTATCACACTTTAAATGAAATATGAAGTGTAAGCCAGGGATGAGACATTTGTTTGTATAAAAAGTTCTCTCTCATGAATTGCAAAGCTCCTTGCCCACAGACTGTACTTTGCTACATTTTGTTGGAAATGCAATGATCAGATTTCTGTCCAACAATACCACAGCGGTTTTCTACTACAAAAAGCAGTGTTTCTCTGATTATGTACCTTTACTGTTATCATATCTCCTCTAGGAGGCATGAAATAGTCCATAGTTGTTCCTCTATTGAAGAAATAATCCTTTTTCTACTATTGCCAGTGCTTTCCACAGGAGAGGACTTTGAAAGCAGGAATCTTATAACATTGTCTATAGAGATTATTTGAACACATGTCCAGAAAGCACCTAGACATGTTAACTGGGAGCAACTTTTGCTCTGTATAATAATACAGAGCAGATTGCATAGTAGCCCTTTTGAGAAGGAATACCTTCCACTCTTCTGGTTGAGTGACACAGCAGCTCCCAGAATAAAACTCTCGAAATGACCCCTTGCTGACCTGCAGGCATTTGCATGAGGCACGTTGCCAGGTGGTCCATAATAATTTATAGAGTACCACGTGAGCAATAACAGCTCAGATCCTGATAGTCTTAGCACAAGCGGGCTAACAATCAATAATGTTGACTTTATAACCTCATGTCCTCCCCAAAAGAGGTGCATTTATATTGTATCCATGTCAGAGGATTTGAACTCAAAACTCCCATCTCAGAGACTGTTCGTGTGCAGGCAGGGGAGCCATCACAGTCACAGTTCTTTTCCTTTTCTCTGAAACTGTTTGATCTCGTTATTATGCCTGAACCAGAACAAAGATGTTTTGTCATCCTGCGTCTTAGATGCATGAGCAGCATTTGATTTGTTTACACACATCTCTGCTAAATCCTCCTCCACTGAGGGCAAAATAATGGACTACGGTTTCTTCAGCCTGACGCTCCACTATGAACGTTGCTGACCAATTGCCACGATGTCTCCCTGCAACCATTTACTGTTGCTACTTACAGAACAGATGAAGTTTCAGAGGCTGTCTTTCATTAGCTGTATGCACATCCAGACACAGTTTCATTAAAACTAATTTCTGTTGCAGATATTGTGATGTTAATTGGCTTCCAGCAGAGTTATTTTTGTTAGGCATTGATTAGTAGCTTTAGTTTCTCTGTATGTCACTACAGATATGCCTTGTTTTATCCCAGAATGTTTCTGCCTGCTTGCCTGACAGGTTTTTTGTTGGTGGCAGTGAGTTTTTTAGTATTGTTTATGGCATTAGGCATATGCCACATTTTTGGATTTATGGGGAATCTCAAAGGCAAAAGTTACAATCCCCTTTGAGAAAGCAGTCTGTGACTATTGCACTTAATCCAAACCTGATGCCAACAAAATGCTGGTTAATTTAGAAACTGAAAAGTTCAGCCTGCTTTACTTTCTATACCTATTAACAAGGCTGACAATAACACTATGAAAACAAACTGTGAACAGTATTTTGATATAGTTCAGAACTGGTTATTTAACACTGTAGAATTCCTTCACAACTTTGAGATGAATTGTCAGACATCCTACATAAATTTATTATCAGTGAAGAATACAGTATAGGACTAGGAGAGACGACACCAATACATTTTGGCCATCTTAAGCTATTTCTGGAATTTTGGGGGATAGGTCCCCGTAAGCTTCGAAAGCAGTGTACTTTCCTATCTGT
Source organism: Dromaius novaehollandiae (assembly GCF_036370855.1). Classification (NCBI taxonomy): domain Eukaryota; kingdom Metazoa; phylum Chordata; class Aves; order Casuariiformes; family Dromaiidae; genus Dromaius; species Dromaius novaehollandiae. Next base: position 25,266,430 of record NC_088100.1, read on the forward strand.
TTCAGCTGTTGTAGAGGACAGCTAATTTCAGATGAAACTCTGTTAGACCAGATGAGGCTTGCTAGATCTTCTGCTTGCAGACTCAGGTAATAGATGCCTGAAGTCTCTAGCATATTTCAATCCTCTCATGAGATTTAGCCCAAACTTCATTTGCAGGCAACAGTAGGGGTGCACACAGATGATATCTTTATCTCCTCACTGATTTAGTAAATCAAAAATTTTGACAGCATTGGGTAGAAAATTTCTGCTAGGACACATTTCTATTTTCAGCTATTAACAAATATTAAATATTTCTAAACTCACTTTGAAATCCCACATAAAATAGAACTCAAATGTTTTAATCTATTTTCAGCTTAAAAACACACAGTAAAATAAGTTCAAAAGAATACACAATTTTAGTGGAATTGGTAGAAAGGTAGGTAATCTTCGCTAACTTCTATCCCAGACTACTGAAAAACAAAGGTCCTAATAAGTCTGGTTTCCTAAAGGTTTGAGTTTAGTGTCCTTTAATATTCTACTGCTTCATTGCCTTGCTTCTGCCAACAGTGCTGCCAAGCTGCTTCTGCTGGTGCTCGGCCACCTCTTCCCGTGATATCCCTGGCTCCCGTGTTGCCCAGTTTGTCTGCTCATGAAAGTGGGCAACGTTTGTCATGCCTTTTTGGGGAAACACAGGCTGGTCAGCTGTCCAGCCAGGATGGATAATCTCATGGGGCCACTGCCTCACAGAATGGGAGAGTAGATACAAGAATAACTACCTTCCCCTTGGTGACTCTTGCTTCTTTCTCTAGGCATTGATTTTCACATAACTGGTAGGATCCTCATATATTGAAAACCCTAGTTTCCATTACACTGATTGAAACTAATTTCCAAGAGCCATTAGGGTAGGTAGACAGGGACTGACAGATTAAATGACACTAATTTCTTGCAGAAATCAGCCTAAACTAGAACAACAGAATTTATTCATCTTTCTTTTTGCGTTTAGATGAGACAGTCGGAAGAGAAAGGGAGATTCAGCAATTTTTAGAAGATGACAATCAGCACTTTCAAACAGCAGTTAATAAACAAAGTCATGGGCTTGACTCATTCAATGCACGGCTTGCTTTTTCTGCGCAGAGGAAGAGAAATACTGCTCTGATCTATTTAACACCTTAACCTAAACAAACCCACCATTTCAAGAGGTTTTCTTTGAATTTCTTCATTTCTGTTATTTCAAGCAATCCCAATCCCCCCCCACCCTTTAACCTTACATAACAGATGTAAAAGCTTCACCAGATATATAAATGCTTTGCAAAGGAGGTATCAAAACCCAGTAAAAAGTATTGCAAAGTAAGCTAAAATTACTGTCACACCTGTACATATTCTTCTTATTAGAGCTAATTCCACAAAACTACTTCAGATTTATTCCCTTATTTTCAAGCAGTATTTTTTTAAAATGCTGTTCTAAATGGATTTTGTATACATCCTGAATCTTGTTCTAGCCTGTTTTCAAAAAAAAGAAAACTTAACTGAAAATGTTTTTTCTCCATTCTGTTGTCTTATTACTTATGTTGATTTTTTGATCTAGAAGTTGACAACCAGCTGCAACTGCTCATTACTACAAGTATTACTTTGTCACTTCATGTATTTCACTACAGCATCTGAAATAACTACTTCATCTACTGTAATTTGACTATTTTCCCTTTAGTACTGTTAGATTATATTTACGAAAAAAATGTGCTTAAACTCTTTCCCTTGGAATGAAAATACAATACATTTTAAATGAAAATAATACATTTTACGTGGTATTTCAACATACCATTTCAGCATACAATTATGATGCCTGGCACAGATTTATGGGCAAAAGACATAAGGCAAGTAGAAACCTAGTTACTTTTATAAATGGATCATTCCTCAGGTCAGTGTGCATTTCCAAATTTCAGTTTGACTACTAAATAAGAAAACTGTTAACAATTGAGAGGGGACTAGATCATCCTTTATTTTACTTTTAAAATACATACCTAATTATTAGAAAATAGAGTAAGCAAGCAAATACAAGAATCTATTTATTACAAGAAGCATGAATCAAACTGAATAGACCCATTCTAGGTGTGTTAATTATCATCATTCACATACAGAACAAATTATTGGCTAGGGTAATTGCTATATTTATCAGACTTGAGAATGTACTCCACTGGCTTTATAGTAAGAACACAGGATGCCCGTATCGAGTGAGACCAAAGGTCCATCTAGCCTAACAGCCTGTCTTGGACACTGGCCAGCAGTGTACACTGGGCAGAACTGAGAACACACATGTAGGAGGACTTTAATCAGATAGGTGGCCAGTGTGGAAACTATTTGCAGTTTTGTGACATGCTGAACCAGAGGCAGCATCCATATTAACAAGCCTCAATGGATTTTTTTCTCCCATGAACTTGCTCAGTTGTTTTTGAACCTGTGTGAAATTCCTAGAAACGAAAACATCCTGTGGGCCAAGGAGTCCCACAGCATAACTATATGTTGTGTAAAAACTTACTCTCTTTTCCTTCTTTTAAGCCAAGCTTTTGCTAGCCAGGCACTGCATGGTGCCTTCTAAATCTTGTGTGGGAAGAAAAGATGAACAATTGATCCATGGCTAGCCCTCCTCATTTCTCATGATTTTGTAGACCTCTATCATCTCAGATGGCTTTCTCAGTCTGAAGAATCCTAGCCTATTTAGACATTTCTCACATTTGTCATTGGTGATGCATTTCCACTAATATTTTAAGCCTAACTGTCAAAACGGCATTAGAGAAGCCCTCAATTTTTAATATACAAAGTTTAAGGCTACAGTAATTGGTTATCCCATATTTCAACAATGCTTCTGGGCATAAGCTAAAATTATGCGACCTGGTGCATGTGTTTGGAATTGTTTGAAGGAAAGCGTAGTAAATAGAAAGTATACATTACTCATTCTCAAACCATAGCAGTTGTTTCAAAATGAGAAAGACATTTTTCAGTCTCAGCTGCATCCCTTTCATTAGTAGGGAGCTAGGACTCACCTAGTGGAGGTGAACTTAAAGATCAACTTTAAAAGAACTTACTTCAGGGAAGTAAACTGGGAAGGCATACACAAACAAAGAAAAATCAATATGTGACAGAGACGGTGACTCTCCAGAGTTTGAATCAATGTAAACAAACCCCCAAACCAACCAACCTCAGGTGACAAAAAAGGTCTGTGAATTAAGAGTAGGTTCTCATCAGCTACAACTATTTTTGCATGGAAACCGACAACACATCATATCCTAGATAAAAAACTATACTTGTAATGTACAGTTACCCTGTATTTTACTAATAAGATTTATAAGCCTTAATTATGAAAAACTGGTAAAACTCTAAGCAAAGCAAGTCAAAATGACATCGAAAAAGAACTGAAATTGTTTTCAATACAAGTTAGATCATGCCACAGATGCCTCTTATTTTAACAAAATTATCTTTCAAAAGGATTTGATGTTGCTGCAGGAATGGTATGAAGTACAAGAACATAGTTTTATGTAACAGCAAGTGAAGTCCGTATTTGTTCTACACATTAGATAGAAAGGGTCTCTAATAATACTTCGCATCTATCAAGTTGAAAAAAAAGAAAGCATCATTTCTGGATAACCAAAATTTTACTAATAAAACACAGGAAAATGGAACCCCTGGCTCCAGATGAACAAAAAACAGCTTAATTATTTTACATGCTTTAAGTAATACATTACTCTCTTCACAGCCAGTAAAGTAGTTCCAAAACCACTTTTTGCTAGCCAAGTACAGTAGTTGGCAGCTATGATACATTAAAAATATATACCTTGAAGATGTGTACCTTAACAAAGGTTTGCAGTATGTTAAGAAGCATTAGAAAAAAAACTTTCTTATTGAGGTCCTTTTAAAACCCCAAATAAGTAATGAAGTTCAGAGATGCCACAATCTTGATTTCACCAGGTTTTGAGCATAATGATCATCTGTTAAGGTCATCTGATATTGAGGAAACTGGCTTGCAAGATCCAGCCCCAAGTGACTCAGTAAGTAAATGCTAGAGCTTGAAACCAGACTTTTGAGATATGTCGAGGCCTACTATTTTACTTATCACAGATGTGTCTCTGGCCTTTGGTGGACGGGCATGATTCCTATTGCTAATTACTTTGTCTTCTACAACAAAGAACACAGCAACTAATAGAACTTTTAACATCTTTATTTTCTAGTGTACTATCTGAGACAAATGCTAGCATAATATGAGATTCAGCTTGACTCGGTACTTGACCCTAACTGTGCAACTAGCCCTAATTGAGAAAATTGCTCAGCAAATCAAAGTAGTGTAGTGAAGCAAATAATTGTGTGTCACAAATTGCTGTGCTAAACCATTTATTTTTTCACCCTCAATAAGTAACAAGTAGTAACTCAAGCCCAAGTCATCTTCTCCTACATAAAATAGGAAAATGACAAATTATTTTATGTCTCCAGACTACATAACAATGCTTATTTTCTTTCCAAAACTTTTCAAACATGAAATTGTTCTTTTAAATATAGAGGCTATGATCTTTAATAGTCTTTAGAGCAGAACAATTTTCTCTGAGATAGGTCAAATGCTGAGTGAGGCTGGGAAAGTTAATCATTAGGCATTGGATTAGCTCAGACACTAAACAGTGTAGGCAGAGTTCAACAGATTCTATCACAAATTTCCAAAAATAAGTATTAATTCTATTTGGATTAAACACAATGGGGACTTCATCTTTAGAGACAAATATTTTGAAGCAGTAAGGGAATGCTTAACACTTTTGAAAATGAGGTTCACATTTTCACACTGGTAAGTGGAAAGTTGAAATCTCAACATGATTTTCTTTTTTTAAATGTAAGTCTTGGGATAGGAAATAAATGGCACCAGAAGTGAATCTTTTCATCCTAAAATAGTTCTTAAAGATAACATGAAAGCTCTTCCAAAGGTATACGTTTCTTTCCTTTAAAAGAGGGAGTCTAAATTACATTCGTATTACTTTCAGCGATGAGATTCAGTTTGAGATTAAAAAGCATACATGAAGACATCTACAGATGTACTAGCTGTCTAAATTCCTTTTAAAAAAATCAATGGAAATCTAATCCATAGTTAGTGCAGCCTGGCAAGTGAATTGGCTTACCATAAATTTAACACCTAGGACTTAATTCAAGTTGCATAAATGCAAGCAACTAGTACCACCATAAAGTTATTCAGATTGAAAAGGATCTCAGGAATTTATCTCCTGCTTCACGCCCCCATGGTAAGTTTTTTTTTTCAATCCTGCTTTTATCCCACCAGAACCTCCTCTCTTTCTATTTATGACAGACTTATTCTTCCACTGCTCCTCTCTACAAAGAACCTGTCTCCATCTCAACAGTAACCAGCCCACAGGCACTGGGGGACTGCTGTTAGGCCTCCCCAAAGCTGCCTCTTCTCCAGGCCACACAAGCTCTGTTCCCCCAATCTCTCCTCACAGGGCAAGTGGGCCAGTTTGATAGCCATGTGCTGAACTTGCTCAAGCCTAACAATGTCTTTCTTGCCAAGAGAGGCCAAAAACTGGATGCAGTATTCCTGATGTAGGTTAGTAAGCACCAAGTAAAGGGCAAAAATCATTTCCTTGACCTACTGCCTATGTTCCCACTGATACAGCCCACTGTGCTGTTAGCCTTCATCACCACTAGGGCACACCGCTGGCTCATGTTCAGCCTAATGTCCACCAGGAGCTTTCCAGCAAAGCTGCAACCTGGCCAGTCAGTCCCCAACCTGTACTGCTGAGAGGCAATAGTCTATGCAGGGTGTAGAATTTGATATTTGTCCTTGCTGATTTTTGAACTATTCCTCCAGCTCATCCTGAGGACTACCTGAATAGCAGTGGTATACTCCAGCATATCAAATGCACCCTCCAGTTTTGCATCATGAACAAATTTGATTACGGAACTCTCCATCTCCTGTCCAGATCATCAACAAAGATAGCAAACATGACACATCTCAGGACAGACCCTTGCATTACTCTACCTGGAGGCCAGTTACAAGTAGAGTGCAAACTATTAACCACTGCCCTTTGACTAGATGATCCAGCCAGCTTTTCATCCTTCTAGTAATCTGGACTACAACATCCAAACTTGGACGCAAGGATGTTATGGGATGCTGCGTTTAAAGTCTTTCTAAAGTCAAAGCAGACAACATGCACTGTCTTCCCCCCAACCACATCTTTATCATAAAAGGCAATCATGTTTTTCAGGCATGATTTACTCTTGGTAAATCCATGCTGGTTGTTACCACTCACCACCTCCTTCGTGGGTCAGAAACTGTTTCTAAGAGCAAATCCTTTCATGATTTTCGCAGGGCATGGCCTGTAGTTCCCCAGGTCATGCTTCTTGCCCCTTTTTGAAGATGGGTGCAACATTTACGTTTCTGTAGTCGTCAGGATCGCCCCTGCTCTCCACAGCCTTTCAACTATGAAAGAGTGGCCTCACACTGACATCAGTCAGCTCTCAGGACACTCAGATGCATCTCATCTTGTCTCACAGACTTGTATGGGTCATGATTTCTTAAGAAATCCTTGACTGAGGAAAAGTGTCATTAGCAGTAGTTCTTTGTCTTGAACTCAGCACTAAGGCCTGGAAGTCCTTTTTGGTAAATGCTGAGGCAAAATGTATCCATTGCCACAAAGAGATACCTCAGGGTATCTAAAAAAGCTGAACAGGGAGATGGGAGATGGGAGATGTACATCTGACTGGACCAGCAGCAGGAGGTCTACAGTGCATCCATACTAGAGCATTAGTTCAGATCGGGAGCGTACTTTTGAAACAAACGTCCTGATTGTCCCCACTTGCTCTGCTTGGGGTCACATCACAAAGCAGTCTGAAAGAACTGGATTCCTTTCGGGTGAAACTAAACACCTAACACAGGCTTAGACACTTAGACATCTTTGACTACTGATTTGAGCCCCTAGTGTCTGGTCAGCTTTATTAGTCTAAGCTCCAGTGATAGTACTGACTAGAGTTGGAATTAAGACACCATACACATACAGACACCTATAATTTAACACTGAAATGTAGGTGTCGGTTATGCACTGAATTGCAACCTAGATGGCTAATATTAGATGAGATTAATCATATTCTTCAGTCATATTAACACAAGCTTTCCATGGCAATAAGTGATCAAGTCTTCTTCAGTATGGAAAGCTTCTTGTATGTCAAGCAAAAAAGAAATAAAACAAGCTAAAAAAAGAAAAAAGTCCTCATTGACACTTACAAATTGTGCCAGCTAAGGTAAACATATTCTTACGTTTCTAGTAGCTTGGAGGTGTGTAAATTGGGCATATTCTGATATCATTAAGAACTCCGAACGTGATGGAAGATATATTGAATTTAGTCCACTAAAAGGCCTCATAAATCAGGGCTTCACAGCTGTAAGAGCAAACTAAGTTTTACTCATGAGAGAACTCATTCTTAAACAAGATGATATTTAGGAAGCCAAATAAGGGAAATAACTTAGATTTTTTTGTTTTTGTTTTGGTAGCAGAGAACTAGAGAAGGCATAATAAAAAAGATTAAACTGTCTCAGATTAAACTCTGTCTGCTCAATTTCTAAGAACAAACACACAGTTGTCAGACATATAGGTGCCTCTGCTAAAAAGCAAACCCAAGTACTTTTTAAAGAGCTTCACAGGAGTCATGAAATCTACTAGACATCAAAAATACAAGTAATATCTAAGTGAAATTAAAGAATTAAATTGCAGCCTTGAACATAAAATAAGTGATTCATCAAGATTTAGAAATCATTAATCTCTTTCTACCTTAATATGCTGATGCAATGAATGGAAGTCACAGTACACATGGAAGACATTAAATTTCAGAGTGATATTCAAAACAAGTTATCCAGTCATAAACTTTTATATTAGCTATATGAATACATTTTAGGCAATGCACTCTTCCTAAGAATTCTTCACATTTTTACTTTCTGTCAAAGGCTTAAAATGTGAAAAAGTCACGTATCTGAGAATTTAGAAGCAAAGAAGTGCTCATATGAAGATTATAAACACCTCAGCTCTGCTATTTGTGCCTATACCTGCAATTTTTTTTGAATATGATTACACATCTCATAATATAAGCATCCCCAAATTTTCTATAATTATACCTGTCAAAAAATATAACTTCACACTTTTTAAAAGCAGATAAATTATGTAGAATCTTCCATCTAACACATCAGAAGGTGCTTAAATAGCTAAATACATATTATAAAGTCACCATTTGCCAAAAGTTGTTGCATGGTAATGCCCAAAAATATGGAAGAAGAAAATCTACTGAATGATAATATAATAATAATAATAATGAGAAAATGGGCTGTCATTTCTCTGAAGCCCCACTGCCACCATCTGATTTAGTCTTCATAGCCACATAGCAGTAACAACCTTTCCCAGCAGGTCAGGGCCATGTTCACTGCCAAAATAATAAATGTATCTAAGCTGCCTACATGAAAACTCCTACTATAGAACAACAATTAAATAGATTATGAGAAAAAATATACCATTTTAACAAAAACCTACGTAGTCATTTTTCAGAATAAGAACTGAGAACGGTAAAGGATCCACCCTAGTTTACAGAAGTAGAAGCATCCTGCTCTGGCAAATGGGCCCAAAAATATTTACATCATTTGGAGAATGAGACAGAGGTAAGTTGTATAATTAAGATACTGTTGGAAGTCACTGGAGTAATACCACAGAGAGCACAAGGGATGTTTGTACCTTTTGAAACATCTTTTACACCTCAGTTTATGAGAACTGGCAGACAATAGTGTAGTAATCCTTTAGTTTATATATAATCGTATACATAAATAGTTCCATGACTTATTCTGTTGAACCATCAAAATGTACATTTTGATCTTCCGATTTATTAGTATTACATTAAGTAAATAGAAAAAAATAGCACAGAGATATTTCTACAAGTGGATAACTAATGTATGTTAAGTCTTTAATGTTTGTCAAGGAAAAAAAGGTTTTGTTTGCTTATTTATTTGTTTTTTACCATGAGATTAGTGAAGTAAATCATAGAAGTTACAACTGCATAAAAGCTATACTGCCTTAGTTTTAGTAGAGGTGCCTTCACTAGGCATGCTAGAAGTAACATGTGTTCATTACTCTGAGACGGCTTTTTCAGAGGCAAAAAAAAGAATGAAACTAAAGAGGATTTTTTTTTTTTCTGGATAGTATGGAGAAGAGTTTTTGCTATACTATATCCTTTTATTCTGTAATTAAAATTATCTTCCATATTTATTATCTTCCCATATTTAGGTAAAAACATTTAGAATTAAAAATTTTACCAGTATGCTTCTAATACAAAATAATACAGCAGTTAAATGGCATCTGTCTGTTATTATCCAAGGCAATCTTTTTATTGCAGCATGCATGGATAAGCAAACTAGCAGAAGTAAAAAGCGCTCTTTTTTTGTGCCCAACTGAAATGCAAGTTTATTCTAGCCATCAGATTTCATTGCCACCTCTCAAATAAAATACAAGTCCTTTCTTTCAGAAAGGAAACAACCATAAACTTTCTACATTATTTCAGTCAAGTAGAAGGGCTTAACCTTAAAGGACTATCTAACCTTAAAGTAAGGTTAGACTAATTATTACCAAAACAGTGACTGTATCTTCAAAAATCACAGAGTTGCTACCTGAAAAGGTGTCTGTAAGAAGTCCTTAGTGACTGTTATTCAATACCACGTGAAAGACCTGAGATGTCATGGACACATTTATAATGCAGTTCTCAAAAATCTTTGTTAAAAAAAAGCATAATGTTTAGGCATAAGTTTCACAACTAATTGTATAAATGCAGTACCTAGTAATTATGTTGTCACCTGTTGCACCACTCATTTCTTAAATTTAGCTTGTTCATACTACAGCTATAATATTGCCAAAATAATGTAGCTTTATGATGGAAAAATCTCTGAAAAAGTAAAATAAATTAGAAGAAAATTTTGGAATTGCTTTCATTATGCATTGTAAAACTCAGTTAAGTATTATCAAAGACCTGAAGCTGTAGAAAACAAATTCCATTTCACAAGAAGCTGAAATTCTAAGATTTTTGCACTGAGATAGAGACAAGGTTTTCATATTTCTGTTCTATTCTGGATGTTAAACCTCATGAAACCAATTATCACTGTAGTAATTATAATTTACATTAAAGGGACAAATTAAGCACTGAACTGTGTAAGAAAATCTGTGTAAGAAAATACTGGTGTCTAAGTGGACACATCTTACCATAAATTTAGACAGTTTGATACCTGCATAAGCCTAAATTCACTAATACAGCTCCATGCAGGTACAGCATCTTTAGAATGACAAAAGCTATTTAATGATACAGTTTTCAAGAATGCAGAGATTTGCATAAATCAGAAAAAAATAGTTTTTAAACAGTCATACTAATCAAAAATAGAGCGTGAAGGAACATAAATAAACCTATGTCAGCCCTGAATGATGCTTGCTCTGCCTACTGCAGATGTGCAAAAGAATTAATTCCTGTTCTTTTTAAAGCTATTTTTACACACAGGAAGACCTATATTCCTATGTCACCAGCTTCTCTTATCATCAATATTTAAGAATGATTTCCTTCAATACTTTTGCTTAAATCATTTTATTGTCTAGTTATTTCTGTTGCTCTTCTCTGGACACTGTCTGTCTACATGTTTCTTGAATGGTGGTACCTAAAGCTAAATGCAAAATTCAAGCTAAGGCCTTAGCAGAAATATATAGAAAGAAAGAAATACTTCAGATCCCTTAAAGCCATTCCCTTTTCATGCTTCCCTCTGCAGTACTGTTCCCAGCTGCCAACAGGATGTGTACTTTTAAGCAAAGTTCGCTCATGATCCACTACATTTCCTAGGGAAGTGCTTTCTCTCCACTCTCTCCTGGAACATGTAATACACATGTGAAAATTATTATTTCTATACAAATGACGAATTTTGTCATTATCTTTTTTTGATCTCCATCCTGTTCATGGGGGACGGGGGAGGCATTTACCTTCACATCATTTCTCCTATTTGTGCTTACACCTTTGAATTTTAGTCCTGTTCTTGCAGCTACTCTAACATCACCTGCAAATAAACACTATCTATTTCTTCCCCAAGTTGCTTACAAAACTGTTGAATAGTACTCAATCCGGAACAGATGCTGTGGAACCTCGCTCTGCCCAGCAGTTCATTTCATGGCAAATCACTTAACCGATTTGCAAACTGTACTCTGTACAATGCACATTCACCTAACACGAGTTCCACCTAGTTCCTGTTGTTTAATATGTCCAGCAACCCACCCAACGGGCTACAATCTATCTTTTTTGGAAAAGCATTACAGAAAGGTGAAGCAGAGCTCTGCCACTCCTGAAAAAGATGCTAGAACATTATCTGATGATCTTTTTGCACTGTTTCAAGGGCAATCTTCCCCTGGAACAGAGCCATCCTCCTACTTCCCAGGGGCCTGGTATGGCTGGCAAGCTGGGCCCAAAGAAAGGAGGGAGGAGCATCTTCAGCCTCTCCTCATTAGTGTTCGGTGACTCCAGTTGTGGGAGGGAACCAGAAAAAGAAGTTCATGTATGCCTCAGATGGCAAATTGTGCAGCAGCATCTGCACAAGGACTTCCTGTGTGTCATTCAGTCTCTAAAGGCCTCTCAAATTATCCATATTTTTTTTTTCTCCTAACTTTTAGCTTCAGGAGAGAAACTGTACCACTACGGTAAAGACTTTGATTGAGTCTTCACAGCAAGTCAGACTGCTCTGACTTCTTATTCTTAAAACAGATAGAACTGTCTGTTCACCATAAGTTTTACATTCAGAGGGACGCACAGCAACCAACCTACTTAATTGGGAAATAAAAATTTTCTACTACTGCAATTCTAAAGACATTTTCCTGTAAAAATGGCAAAAAAAACCCTTAATCCCACAGCAATTACATTATAACCTAATTTGAGCTGTGATGTAGGAGAAGACAGTAAACTAACAATAGGAAAATAAAATGGTGAGGAAAAACAAAATTTACAGTGATGATCACTTTTATTATATTGATGGAGAGCGTATTTACTTGGAGTATGCCCATTTTATAGTTACACACATAATGGCTGCACAAAAAATGCCCAAAATTTATAACGGAGTCGCTTGTTTCCACTGCAGCACAAATTCATGAGGTCTGTGTAACCAGAAATACCTGACCTAGGATGATGTGAGTAACACGTGAAGCTCTGAAGAACAGCAACTGAAGAGAGGCAGCGTTTTCATCCAAACTCCACGTCTTCTTGTGACAAGAACATAGTTCAAAAGACCTCTGACATCCTGGCTTTGTTAATGTTATGCTACTGGTGCATTTCGATGGCTCTGTCCTGGCTTTCTGCTTTGTGAAAAGCAACACAGCGCAAGCGTACATTTCTCTCTAGCTCGATATTATTTCCTATGTTTCCAAAATATAATGAATAATATGTTATTCATATTTTTAATTATGACTGTTTCAGTATAAATGTTAAAGCAGACAGGTATAATGTAATGTATCAGATGTTATATGAACAGCATTTAATGCTACAGTACTGTAACAGTACTCGACCTTTTATTGATTTTCAGTTTTCTTGTTTTAGCTAGTGACTGGACACCCAAATATTGATCACGAAGTAACTGTTCTGAGTTATGCGTTTTTGCTAATTTAGCCCAGTATTTATAATCTGAAGAGGCATCATGTATCCATTTAAATACTCATTTTAACTAATAGCCCATGCAATTGCTTACAGCAAGCATCTCTGCCTCCCTGTTTGTGCATTTTTTCAGTATCTTTGACAGTAGAAAGAGCTAAGAGAAGAAATACAGATTAAGATTAAATCAAATGTCATTTTTAATTATATCTAGCCCACACGTTAAGTATGGCTCAACCTTAAATGCATTGAAAATGAGATGTGGTAAAAGACTTATAGAATTACATAGAATAGAGTTTCTGTGGTTATACGAAGTCTATATAAAATCACTGTAATGGATTTTATATAAAGACTCTAGAAAGTATATAGAAACCTACATTTACAGATAATTATTACTTACTCATCAGGCCTCTCTAAAAGAAATATCTTCAGGTTGGCATTGGAAAATCATTATAAACACTTGAAGTTTTCTTCTATATATGAAGATGTCAAGATGAAGTCAACTCATATCATCATGGAAAAATAAGCTAAAAATAAAAGCTGCTCTAGAGAATGCAGGCTTCAGGTCTAACATATGATAATTAACAAAATAAGAAAAAAATAATGAAAGAAGTGACTACTTGGATTGGGAAGGAGGAGTTTATACACATTTAGGAGCAATGTTCACTACTTTTTTATGCACAATCAAAATTACCAAATTTCAGAAGTACCATTTAGAATTCAGCTGCCAGAAAAAAACCCTGTCTCCACATGTTTAAATCATATTTTTTTCCAGCTCCTTAAGACTCTAAGGTTAGATTGAGTACCCCAATATATTAAATAACAGTGGGTTATTACTTTATTAAAATATTTCAAAATTTTTGTGAGGGTCAGACTAGTTATCTGCATTTTACATATAGATATATATATAAAGAGAGAGAAGCTGATGACAGTGAAGTGACTTAGAAGCCAGTCTTGCAGACCCAGGAACAAAATCCAAACCCAGACACAGTTCAATGCGTCAGTCATGGATTTGCACTATTATTCTCTGCAGAAATAAAACTTGGTATGGTGGATTATATACTATAACTCTTTTGGAAATTTAATGTAAGAAGAGAGACAACATGGGGAGTTGTTCTTAAATGAAAAGAAATAATAGGGGACTGCATCAAAGTGCACCTATTATTTCAATTTTTTTCTAGCTGAAAAGCTCTGCTTATTTACACACATTTTAAAATCTACTAGATGTTATAAAAACAGTAAAGAGTTATTTGTTGTTATAAGAAAAACAAATGATGTTAAAGTTATCTGTCAACCTGTAACTCAACAGCAATAAATGACCTAATCTTTAACACTTTATAAATTATTTGCTGAATCTAATGTGCAACTGTTTACTTAAATATATATGTGTGTATGCATGTGTGCATACATATATATTATATATAAAAATCAACACAATCAAAGGTCCTGACAGTCAACATAGGCTGTGCTCACGATGCCTCATCTCCAGTATCACCATCATCACCAGTCACTCTCATTAGAGCTGTTCAGACTGAGGGCCATGGCTACTGTCCAGAGCGACCTGGAGCCATCAAGGCCTTAAATTTAATGCAGCCATCTATTAGGCTTCTGCAATTTAACCTCCACAGCTCCACCACTTTAGATAAAGGCACTGTGGCTGATGAAAATTGATAACTTTTTTTTTTTCAATCTAAAGGAAAGACAGAGAATTGTATTGAGAGAATTCACCACCATGCAAGAACCTTCCAAGTGACCTGATACTCCAAAAGAACTCCAGTTGAGTATTTTCCCCACTTCAGTAAAGAGGGTTAGCCTGTGGACTGATATCCCATGCTTCTGTTGAAAGAAACCTTTTCTTCTACAGAAATGATGATGCAAGCTGAACTATCAGAATACAAACTAATATTTTTCATAATACTTCAGATGTTCAAATTACCACAGTATCAAAGGGAGAGGAGGATTAACTTCTAACTGGACAAAGGTTCAAACCACAAACACCACTTTCAATGTGCATGTAAAAGCTGTATTTAGGAATGAAGCGTGTAAACCTTGTGGCAGCAGTCAGCAGATGGTGCTGTTATACACGGCCACATCTTTTGCCTAAGCACAAGCACAGTACATAATCTCCAAAAAATATCCTCTTTCTTTAGTAATTTTTGTGGCAGTCACCTGCTTTTTCTCTCTGCCTTGACCAGAGTCCATTTTTGTAACATTTGATTGAGTTTAAAAATGTAGAAACATTATAGTAACCTTGGAGGGAAAGCTTCCTGCTTCACTCAATAGAAAAGAGGACTTCTGTTTCTGCAGTCACCTACGTACTTCTGGCAAGGTGCAATGCTGGAAAAAGGACATTGGAGCGTGTCCTTCGGGGAGGGGAGCTGTCCTGTGCCCACGTGCATATTGCCCGCTGCTTGTTCCCCGAGGACTACGGCTGCAGATAGGGAGCACTAGGTCCGCCACAGAGCTCCACACGAGGTCAGTGGCCAAGAGGGGAAACCTTTTCTTCCTCCTCCTTCGTATTTTTCCTTGACAGTCATTCAGTCCTTTTACCTCATCTAAGGAGCAGGCAATTTGCTGCAGACATTTCACTCTGTTTAATCCAATATTTTTTAGTAAGCCACTAGGGCTTCACTGAAAATAGTACTTTATAGCACTTGTCATCTGTCACATGAAAATTCAGTTCTGTAAGTTATCCTTGGTTTAGGTATAGCTAGGATGTCGGTGAGAAGATGACTTCAGTGGAGGAGCCACTCATATAAACCCAAACACACACAACATTAATCAGACTTAACAGGGGAGGAATGGGCTTCAACCTCATTTTCTGTAACATACCCATCCTACTAGGCCCACCACAGCGCCCACTAGCAAATGGTTAGACGCATACAGAAGAAACCCACCGAGCAAGTTTGCAGCAATATCTCTCCCAATACGTGCTTTCAGATTTTATTAGTTCTTGGTTAAGAGACGTGCTGTGTCCCCTCCCCCCATCCCCAGTATTTTACCAAAATTCAGGGAGTGGGTTGTTTATTTTTTAATGTTTCTCCAATTTTGCCTGACTGGTTTTACTTCAAAAAATCCAGGGTTCAGACGTTCAAAGGTCCCTCAGTTGGTTAGAGACGGGATCAATGCCATTGCGACTAGACAAAAAGAAACATTAAAAAAAAATCCCGTACCAAAAACAAACCCCAAAGAAACAAAACAAAATAAAATTAGTAAACTGCTTTGATATTTGAGGCCCCTAACAGTATTTTAGAAACAATAAAATAACAATCTGGGGATAAACAGCTAATTTCTGAATTGATTGTGAGGTTATATTAACAAAAGCTTGAAATTGCTATGCCTACAAGGAGTATATTTTCTGTCTTCTTCCCACGTACACCCCTTCATCTCCCACACAGACAGGAGTACACAGAAACCAAAATGAAAGTCAAATTGCCTTTAATATAGAATTCATCTTTAGAGAAAAAGATTTTGTCTTTATTTTAGTTATAAACAATGTCTTAAAAATAACCAGAAGGAGAAATTAGGGACAACTAAAGTGACAAGAATTTTAAAGTGTTGTAGCACACTCGAAGTGTTGCAAAAAGTACTGCTGCTGTATCCTTTAAAAGGTGACTGTGGCAATTTTGCAGCACACAACAGTAAAGAAATATTTTAGCTTTTGTTTCTTTCCTAATTTTAGGAGACATTTCAAATATGAAAAGCCTTCTACAAATTCAGAAATTGGCAAGCATGCAATGAACATAGCAAGTAAAACTTCTTAAAACTTGCAGTTATTAAACAATGCAGGTAGACAGTCTTAGTAATAACACTGTTCAGTATGTGATATATATTTATGAGCTCTCATATTCAGCTTTGTTCTTTCACTTAAAAGCCTTATTTTGATAAATAAGCCATTTTGCATGCAGTTGTCACATAAGTCAGGAAGGATGGCACGTGGGTAGGATCTGGGCAACTGTGAAAATTTTGAGGACTAAAAAATAAAAACATAATGCTAGAAAGACTCTTTCTATGCCAAGGTGAAGCCTGATCACATGTTCAGTGCTGAAATCTGTTCCATTTTGTTTTAGTGCATTAACATTGGCATTTGCTAAACTCCTACAGCAGAGCTGAAGTGACAGCACTGAAGAGAACTTCAGTATCCTACACACAACAGCTGTCCAATCACCCACCACTTTTTTCCAAAATGCAGCTCCTCAGTGCTTTATTACAGTTGACATTTTAAAATAAAAACCTGAAGACTAAAGTTTTAAAACTCAGACAACAAATGAAGCTATTGCTGGGGGAAAAAAAAAAAAAAAAAAAAAAAAAAAAAAAGAGAGAGAAAGAAAGAAAAGAAAAAAACAGATTCTCTTCTATGGCCAGGCTGTAATCAGACGACAGCAAGGGTGGGACACACAAAACTTCATTCTTAGCTTAGGAACCTACTCTATGCTTACAAAAGCACAAGACCCAAATCTACTGCCTGCTTTTTGAGGCCCAGAGTCATTTAATAAACTTACAGAGGACACTTGGCCTATTTGTCCTCTGCTGCCCAGGATGCTCTGCATCCAGAGTGCACTGAGTTGGCTGCACCTTTTCAGAGAGAAGCAAAACTTCACACATTTCACAGGAGAAAGTTCTGTTTCCTCACAAGCTTCTGCTTCCAAAAACAATTTTTCATCTCAAAACAGAAGTGGGAGGGGAGGCTGTCCCACTTTGTTTTGAAAAGTCTCATGACTTCTCTCCAGTCTCCAAAATAAAACAATCCCAAAGAATTCAAGAACACAGAAACACCCCTTCTGTAGAATAATTAAAGATTAAGAAAACAGAATAGTCAAATAAACAATGTTTGAAATAGGATTGATTTCCATAGAGACAAAGCATTTATTTCTACTAAAATTCATTTCAGTTGAAATACTGACTCTTTGTAAACACGATACAAGATGTAACCCTTAGATTAAAATGCTCAATTTCTAGACAGTCGTTCAGACACCATTTTAAAGTCAATGGAGGGAGACAGACACATCTACTGTGAGGTGATTCATCTCATGTTAACATAGGTATCTAATGTTAATTGCCTTCTGAAAGCACTGAATGATTATAGTATTTTATGACTAGCTTAGTATCTGGCCATCAGGAAGTTAGGGACCTAGTCAAACGAGCTCCACCCCAGTTTCCTGGTAGTATGCTGAACAGCAAAGACTTCTTTTGCTCAGTCAGAAGTTCCCTGGATGGTTCTACTGGAAGCTTTGGCTAAACCAGACAGTTTTGGAAACTGAGGCTACCTCAGGGGAAGAGACTGATTTGTCCATGCCATGTTTTGTAACCACATGGTCCCATAATATGGTATTGCCATTCACAGTAACAGGCCATAAGCTTTGCACTGAATTTGCAAAGCCTTAGGACTGAGGTTTGCCAGGCTTGCTGTCTGAACTTCTCTTGACCTGCCTGAAGCTTTAACTTCGTTTAGCTGTGACAGCAATTTCTCTAATTGCCCAGGTGTCTATGGCTAATTTGTTTTACTTCTCTTTATCTTTGCTTGGTACAACCATAGTTTTATGTAGATAGCAGTAACGAGCAGTTATTCTAAATAGAATGAGATGTTTATGACTAACCCAATGATGTAGCACAGAGAAATATAGGCCTGGCCTGTATTCTCACTGCAGAGGCCCTGAGAAGTGGAAAAACAGGATGCAGCACAGAGCAATGTAGGAATGGGGTAATAGAAGATGGGGCCCAGGCTTGGCACTGGAGACCCCACGGCTATAAAAAAAAAAAAAAAAAAAAAAAAAACCTCATCAACGGTCAGTTAAAGAAATGCAGACCTGAAGCTGGAAAAAAAATAGTTTTAGGAGTAACAAAGAGAATAAAGTAGTAGTATCTAACACGCATAAAAGGTACCACATATAGCAAATTTGGAGCTGCAGACCAGTCAAGAAAGAGCAAAGATGTAAAGGCATGTTAGCAAACAAAAATGACCTCAAGTGAACCCTAAAGGGAGGAATAAGAAACCAGGAACAGGATCATCATATTCTTCCCAGCAAAGGACGCCAGATGCTGCCAACTCACCATAACACCTTCCTCCAACACACCCCCACAGCCTCCCCAAAGAAGTCACCAACCATAGGACCCAGAGGAGGAGTGGAAGGGAACACCACATAATACCAGGAAAAGCGGTAGAAACTAAAAGTATTGTGTATTTTAACTGCATTATTATTCTTTTCTTTTTTTTTTCCCTGTGACAAGCCTGAACTATATAATGATTAAACTCTTAAGATTTCAATTTTTATTAATAATAAATTCTTGGCTTAATTTGTAAAATGTGCTTCCTCTCTGCTCATAAACAAGATTGAGTGTAACAGCTTCTGATCCAAAACTGCTGTTTTAATATTCATATGGCTGTAGGCTTACACTGCATTGACACTACATAGGTGTGCCTTGTCTCATTAAATTAATGTAAGAAAGAGTCTAATAAGGTCAAGGATAATGTCTCCTATGGCACATCTCAGGTCAATCTAATAAGCTAGCTTCAAAGAACCTTAAGGCAAGATTTCATTATTCATGCATGATATACTTCCAAGAAACTATTTACTAGCAGAAGTCTTTCAATATAACAAAGATGAAAGATTTCAAAGTGTTGTAAGTGGAGCTAAAGGGTGCCCCCCCAAAAATTAAACAAAATAAAAACAGAAAAAGTACTCAAAGTGGTTTTGCCAAAAGGACACAAGCAAATGTGGAGATTCACAAAGTACAGAGGAAAACATTATCTAAAGAGTCTTTAACAGAGGGTCAATTTAATATACAACAGAATCAAATGGGAAGATTAAGAGATAGCATGAAAAGATTTACTACATGAATGTACCTAAAAAAAAAAAAATCAGTTTGCCTGTAGGATGCATCCATAAGCTTCATAAATTCTGTAAAGCAGCTTAAGTGCCAGCAAGAATAACCGTTAGGAACGGAAATGTAGTCCCCAAAGCTTAGTCGTCCATCCATCCTATCAGGCCATAGACATCTTTTCTACATTTTAACCCACAGACTCTCTCCTACAGGGTATTAAGCCAACATCTTTTACAAGTTGAAACAACTGATAGATTTAGCAATTACAAACAGATTTTTTTTTTAAAAAAAGTATATACTAACATCTCAAAGTCTGACAGAAAATTTGGACACTGGACCAGGCCTTCAGTGTTTTCTACTAACACCACTATGAACATAGTGCTTTCTACATTGCCTTTACCTTGATTCAGATCACAGAGTAGAGGAAATTGGCTGAATAAACACTGTTTAGATAGGCAATATACGAAATGGTCCCGTATTCCTCCACTGAAAACTTAGAATTCTAACACACAAGACAAAGATTATATGATGAATATTAACAAATCTCATTAGTTTTAGTTAAGATGTAGCACCTACGTTATGTATACTAGAGTTAATCTCCCCTTATTACTTCATTGCTGAATGAGATCAATGTCTTAGTAAAAATTTAGACATGCTTGTTTTGATGAGTATATTTGGTTGCATAATTCTAGATATATGCCTTATTATTTCAATTACAGAAGAAAAACATGGGAGGTTATGCAAATGTACCCCTGTGTATGAGAGGGATGTGCATAACAAAGTAATTGAAAGAAGTACAGTTATTAATTGTCTGAAGTTATACAAGAGAAGATGAAAACTAAGGTACGTGACTATTTATATGCTAACTATCCACCTAACAGAGCAAATTATGCTACCTTTAATTAATCAGGATAACTGCTGCTAGCTACAATAACGTAGCAAAGGCAAAACGGTATTTACTGGCCTACTAACCCACACGTTTTATCCTGGCAATAACAGTTGCCCACCCTGCGATGTTCTATACCCTTTGCCTGTTTATAGGAATAAGAATCCACAGGCAATGCGTCCAGATCACACAGCATTTTTTGTAACAAAAGACATAATAAAAGCCTTAAGCCATCATTGTCATTGGAGACAGATTTATAATAAATATGAAACAGCAATCAACAGCAAGTCTAAATAGTTTGTAGAGACTTTTTTAAAGGCAGAAATATAGTTTTCATAATAAAAAAAGTGTTAGCTTTTAAACAAAGGACAAAAGCTCAAATGACAGATTCTGCTACGAACCAGAAATCAGGTCCAAGTGAAGCTGCAAATGTGCTTTTATTATCTAAGAGATCGAGAGGGCAATACTACTTTCCCTACTTTGTACCTGCCAATCAAAGGAATAAATAGCTTTCTTCTGGAATGTGAGATCAGAAGCAAACTGTAATATCAGACTTTTTCAGACTAGTTAAAAAGCTAAGTAAGCATTGTTTGTATTTCACCTAGCACCTTCTCATTAATGTGGTCCATTCTGAAGATACACTACTGGATATAGATGATAATTAGAAAAAGAAGTAGGATTTAACTTTTCAGACAGATAGAAGACTGGAGCTTGAAACTTCAAGAAACTCCTCTGAGTAATTTGAGAAGCCACACAAGACATTGGCCATGAACTAGTTTAGTTTCCACACCAGTAAAGGGGTGGGGGTGGGGGGGGGGGGAGGAGTCCCAAACTCTGAAAGTTCAGACAGAATGAAGTTCAGACAGAATACATGCTTTCTTTAACCACTACCCTTCCTTGATATATCAGTATATAGATGAATTACTGTTTCGTTTGGGGTGGGGTAGATAAGGACAAAGGCTGCTTAACCGAAATCTTAGCTCTAGCAAAATCATAATCTTATGAACAGGAGAAATTCTTCTCCCAAAGCCCGGTTTGGCTAGGAAATGGAACAAGCCCAAGTGCCAATTCTATTGAGTCAGGTTGCATGGCTTGTTATAGGGAAGTGCTCTGAGAAAAGATGCACTCCACACATCCGTTCCTTACGTGGCTGAATTGAAAAATCCAACACAGTTCCAGAACTACGGGAGTTTGGCTTTGTTCATGTCTTCGCAAACAGCTGCTGCATTAAGAAAAGAATATATTTTTAACTTTGAAGATTACATACAACTGAAGGGAAGAGAATCCTAGCAGGACTAAAGCATTTTGAAGAAAAGTGAAGCTGTCCTTTTTCCATTCAGTGTTTTTTTCTTTTTTTTTTTTTTTTTTAAAGCAGATTACAATACATGTTGATTTGCAAGATTTGCTGATCATGCAACACATCTTAATTCCTATTTCAGATTAGGTAATGACTGCAATAATGGGGCTTTGATATATTTAGACAAATTTATTTGAAGTATTTTTCACATTTTAAGTTAATATTAGTCAGACAAACACATACTACTGATTGCAGATAGACGAGAACGTGAAGCTGCATATTAGTGTCAGCACTGCTGAGATGGCAATCTGTTTGCAACTAGAGATTGGTTCCTACAGAACTACTGGACAGTAAAGAAATGAAACATGTTTCAAGTTATTTAGGACACAAGGAAAAGAAACAATCCCATTATAACTTTACTTTCCACTTCCGATTTCCCTACTGGAATGTGCTGCTTTGGCCTCAGAGGGGCACCCCATAGCAGTGCAGAGGAGCACTTCTGTAAATTTTTTTCTATGTAGAAAGCCGCTTTCTTCCAAGTTGTTTTCCTGTTGAGTTTCTGATCCCAAATAGGAGCACAAACCAAGGGCCTTATGGAGGGAGGCTTATTATCCCACTGATACCATGATTATAAGTTATCAACCACTGACACTGGGTTTTTTCATTGACTTGCGCACCAAGGATGATGAGCACAGTAGTTCGTGCAGGATCAGTTCCAAGAACATATCTTCAGTTATATAACCCACCTTTTAACAGTTAAGTCCAAAATAACCATGCAAAGGTTATCTTGCATTAGGGACTGAGCTACCCTGAGAGCTGGAAAGTAGAAGACAGCCAACAGCTTATAGCTGTAGTGATGCAATGGACAAGGTTCTTACCACAGTGTTCTTTCCTTTAGTTATGAAATTCACTGTTTGGTATTGAGTACTATTTAGTTTTCTTTTCTGCTAATTCAAGTCACATTTATTCCATGACAACTAACAAGTTTCATTACATTTGCTAGGAAAGAATATCCTAGGATTCCCAATTAAGAAATTTCTGCCTTGGGCAGCCTAGAAAGTAACATTCCAGATTTTCTTGGTCCTTCAAATATTGCTGCAAGGCAACTTTCAGGTCTCTTTTGCTGGAGAAAAAGAATTTCACTCATTCTGAACTGATAAAGTTCCCTACCATAAGTTTACATAACTAAGACAATGTAGGATTTGCCTAATATAGAGAGTGTATATGTTTTAAATACAATTATCATTGCTTCTATGCATTATATATAGTATATGAGGCTGGAAAGAGAAAGCAACCAAGCATACAGTCATTACCTGCCCCCATAGACCTACTTCACCTCCCCATAAATCTAGTATTTTCAGCAAGTTTTAGATCTATCCATATATTCAGAGCACAAAAGGTCTTTTTTTTTTTTTTTTAAATAAAACCCTCTTTCTTCTCTTCATCTATACTTACTGAAAAGCCTCCATTTTCTCTTTCATAAGTTCTCTGGCTATATGTAAGTTTACTTTAACCCTAACTGGTGAAGGAAAATAGTATTTTGAATTAAACTCTTTTGACACCTAAATCATTGATACTCTAGAGTAGCTCTCAGATTTCCCACAGAACAAAGACTGAACTGCCAGGCCTCTTCTGCTCTCAGATTTTGCTGCTAAACATTGAGTCATGTTTTGGCACATGAAATACCAGCTTTATTTTTACCTGCATTATGATTTCTTTCCTGTATGACATTATATGCAGTCATACTGTATCCTCTGGAAAAAATATTTTAGGGAAATTTGCTAGAAAAAGAAAAAACTTTTTCCCTTGTAAAGACTGCGCTGTTATTTCATATATTAGTATGTTTTGTCAACAAAGGAAATCTGTATACAAAGTCCTTCTGATAAACCAATTACTTCCCTCCAAAGAGGTGCGCCAACAGAGTTCAGCCAAAAAGGATCCCATTTCAATCTGTACTTCCATTAACAAGCAAAACGGAAGTTTTAATTAATGTGTACACATGCATGCTCTCATGGTTTAAAGCTTTAAAGGTCTCTGTTTAAAAAGAACAATCAAAATAGTAAGGAAGCCATATTTAATAAAATATAGAAAAGCAAAAATACTGATCTGTCAACACATGCTATGTCCAAATACACTAACTGTCAACAGTCAGATTGCTAAGGTGCATAGCTGCACAATAATGCTTACAGGAATAGCTGCATTATTCCACTGTAGTATTAACATTAGAATTGTTTACACAACCGAGAAATGCTAAAAAGGCAATTTCTGCATGCCACATTTAAAAGAATAAAATTAGGGCTGAAGTTTACATTGCACCTCTCTGACCATCACAGTAAAGGAACAGTTACATACTTGGGGATAACATACTGAAGTTTTCAAAAAACTACATAACATAGAACAAATTGAAAATAGAATGAACTGCATAGCACTCAGCATCATCATTAGATATTATATGATATTTTGGATATCTTCACAGCCAGTGAGGTTTGAGAGTCACATTCAAAGCTTCAGAATGTTGTAACAATCTAAATAAAATAACATCTAATAGATAAAAACAGTACCTATGACTTAACCATAGAGATAACTGGTGATGTCAGAAAACAGTGAGTGTAATGAACAGTAGTCACAGGAGACTACTCATCTCATGGCCCATGAGTGAGGGATAGCTAGAATGATGCATATGAATTGCATAAATGTTGGTATTTGGGTGCCAACTTAGCTTTCCTCTCTCAATTTGAGTATTTGCTCAAGATTATTCAGTCTGTTTTGAACATGCTGGTTCCCAAGGAGTAACTGCTTTTACCATTGGGTCACAACTTGCGGAGAACTCCATGGCATCAACTAACCCAGGTAGACTGGTGGATAAGAAGCAGGAAGCACGGTCAGGCGGTGAGCCAGCCAAAAGCAGAGTTTTTCTCTTAGAGCACTGCAGTGCGGCTATTCAGGTACTTGGGAAAAAACAAAACCAAAACAAACTAGTGGAGAAGCTGAGAGAACCAGGAACGTTTGTTTGAGCCCAGAGGTCTGTTATCTTGACTGGGTTCATGTTGACTGGAAGACCACCAACTTGGGAAAGTCATCTCAATATGCTCATGAAGTCAATACAAGAGATTAAGAAAATAAAACATACCCTTGACCACCTTAGACTCATTAAATAGTCTGAATCATAAAAAAGAAAACAAAAAACAGCACACCAAATGATAGATACTCAGCAGTGGGAGAGTGGGAGCAAAAAAAGAAAAAATCTTCAAAGACTTTACACTGTGGAAGTGTACCATCACCTTCTGCTGTTGATGCTGAAAGGGATTTAAAAAGAAGCTTCAGGGAAGATACATAAGGCATAATGAGGTGACTACCTGTATAAATGTTAATGCTGGGTGTAAGCAGAAACCTTTGAGAATTCAAAGACAAAAAGAAAAACGGAAGTATGCCCTGAGGGTGGGTAGGCAATAGAGGAAAGTGTAAAAGCTCCTTCTTTTGCAAAGAAAACCTGCTGGTGTAGGATGGTGGTAAAGAAGTGCTAGCACATATGAAGTTCAGTGCTTCTGTCTTGGTGTTTAAAGATTCTCTACCAATACTATATAATAAAATGCATTTGGAATAAAACAAGAATAAAAAAAAGAAGAGACAGGTTGACAATCCCTGGTTCATTTTAAGCTTCTAGGGTTTACCATTTAGTGGCAGAAGGCAGTGTAGCAAAATGCAAACTATGAAAAAAAAAAAAAGACATTTTATCTTACAGTGATGAGTAACTTGGAATTAAATTTCTCCTATTTTTACTGAATTTTGTGCAGAACTGGATTCCCTGAACAAATGCATGGCAAGAAACACTAGCTTAGTAGAACAAAGTTTATGACAATTTCAACATGCATCACTGCAAATAAGCATCCATGGATACAATGCTTTGGATATTGCTATCTTTTATAGAGTTTTTTTTGTTTTTTGTTTTTTTTTAGTATTGCTAACTGTATGCAAGTGTTTGGGAGCAACATGTCTAACTTTTATATGAAAGATATTATAATGATATAACAATAGTGATTTTTTTAATATGTTTGCAGTCCTCAGAATGCCTTTTAAAAAGCAGTTTGTTAATCCCATGGTAAAAATTGAGAATTAAACAGATTTTAACAAGGGGTTAAACAAACAAAATTGCACAAGTCACAAGTATTTTGAGAATTCTAATAACTTCATCCCCTCTGTCCCTGCAAGCCCTAGGCATAGTTTAAAGATGGTTCTTTTCTGTGATGTAAAGCACTGTTATTAGAAAGCACATTACAGAACCAGAAATCATCCTTCAACCCCCAAATTCCATTCCTTTAGACTTAGATTCAATTATTATCCAACAGCGATAATAAAGGGCAATAAATCATTTAGCAGATTTAAAAAGTTAGAGATCAGTCCTATAAACTGAACTTACTACTTCTGAAATTTATAGTTCTTTTTACAGATATAATTAATGTTTGAAATTTCCCTAGATAAACATTGCCAGAAAATAAGAGTAATCCAAACTTCCATCTGTAACAAGAGTTTAGAGTGCTGCTGCGATCACTGAGGAAGAATGAAGTACTACTAGAGATGCAGTTAAAAATACCAGAGGTTCTCAAATGGATATATAAACCTGGCAAAGTAATGGTACACTTAAAAAACAACAAGAACAACAACAAAAAAAAAAACAGAAAACCCACATGCATCAGCCTAAAAAAACAAGCAACTGTGCAACTATATCAATATCTTGTTAACATTGGTAGATGCCTCTTGCCGGTCTAGTGCAGCAGAGTCAGATTTAATTAAGTATGAATATTTATGTGGTGTATGGGTGACAGCAGGCAAAACCAGACAGATGTGAATAATCTTCAAGAGCTAAGGACACCAGTACAGCACTTGGTTTCACCGATTCCATTGCTAAGGCATTTACTTATTGCGAGGGCACAAAAAGATCAGCTTATCTCATTGCTGTATGGGAAGCGAGGGCGTAAATCAGGACTATACCCGCTGAGACGCACCCACCAGAGCCTCAGCCCAGGGAACAGGGCCCAGCGCTCACCCCCGGCCAGGGACGGGGCTGCGGACACAGCCCCGGAGGCTGCCGAGTAGGCGCCAAGATGGGCTGCTAGCTGCCTTTCCTGGGTCAGGGATGTGTGTGCACAGGACACAGAAGAGGCTGCAGCACTCTACTCCTGTTCCCCAGGGCATAAATTAAAAGCAGCACCCGGGCGGAGGATGAGAGGGAAGCCTCCCGGCAGCACCCCCTCCGCTGCGCAAAGTGGAAACTCAGCGCGACGGGGAATCCAACCCAAAACCAGGCTTTTGGGAGACAAGCCACTGCTATCAGGACATGCTAGTTTCCCTCCCCCCCACCACGTGATCGCATTTAAAATACTGAATTTCAATAAAAGACCTAACTTTTAATACAACTGATAGAGAACAAAGTCTTATTTTTAACTGCATGAAATTGCATCCTAATTTGGATGATTTTTTTCCTATTCAGAGGAAAGACTAGCTTGTTACAAAAATTAAAAGAAAAACCATGAGTTTTACAGCCTCCCAGAATATGGGAATTTTATGCAAACTAGTTCCTTCATTACTCCTAATATTTGAATTTCAGACATACGTCATCAGCCACCATGAGACTATTGCACCAAGTGGTGCAATTGCAAAACAATTTTTTTGCAGAGTGATGCAAAGCTTCTTTTTCCCTGTTCCAAGACTGTTACAGCACTTTTACCATTGAGTGTTGTGAACTTTTACCCTCCGTAAAGAATTTGTTACAGAGCCACTCCCCTGGGTACCATTTCAAAATATCTAGGTTTTTTTTGCATACTGTTCTTGCTGGCTGGCATGCAGTTGAAGTCTCCTTCTAGGCAAGATGTGTAAAGCAGCATTTCCTCAAATTGCATGCGTTATGACCCCACAGTGTCCCCAAGTCTGAGATGGCAGCAGTTGGCGCCCTGCTCCCCACACTTCTAACACAACAGTAACTCACCTAGGCCAGGGGAGAATGGAAGAGTTGGCTAAAACAGAGATTACTAGTTACTTTTATTAAAAGCAAACTAGCTTAAAGATAGGTAGCTGACGATTATAAAGTGATTATAATGATTACAAAGACTTGCACTCAATAGTAACAGTTGGTGTGTATTCCCTGGCCCGGAGGAAGCGATCACCTGCCTACTCACAAAATTACACACAGCATAAGAGCCAAAACAGGTCATTATTAAAATAGAAAAGGTAAAGAAATTCCTACAGTACGGGTATGCAGTAACTCAGCTGGCCTTTGGAGCAACCACTAGTTTGACACAGAAATCGCCTCAGGTCTCTAGAAAACCCCAGAAGCCCTAAGTGCTACCAAGGAAGTGTCCCGAAACATCAGTATCCCACCGCCTTGTCAGACGCTTGGACGCTGTTGCTTCAGCGACATCCACCATTTCTTGCAGAGTTGGATGTCACATATTTGGAAGTCAATTTAAAGCTCATAGACACATGAGCGTCAAAGCCAGGTTTCGAGCACTAAATTTGAAGGGGGGCAGTGTTGCTTAACCAGCGAGCGGTGCTATCTGTCAATGTTAATTACAGCTCTTCCTGCTGGGGTTTTACGCGAAAGTAGGCCAGCAGGAAGTGTCATTATATTACAGCCTGTGGCTCTGTGCATGTGTTCTTAAGTTGACAGTCAAGAGACGTCCTTTAACTTTCCTCACTGTCTTTTTCCATATGAAAAAGGGGCTGCTCAGCTTGCATAAAAAGGATGAAATACACTATTGTATGCAACTGCTACAGGAGAAAGCTACAGGAATGCAGAGAGCAGCTGCCCTCTGAAGTCACCATAATGCTTGCTGGCGGATGACGTCCTGTGTTCCTGCTCAGCTCCCCTAATAACACAGGTATGGACTATTACAAGAAGACTTCTCTAGCCTTTCCCCTCACCCCTCATTTCAGTTAAATGAAACAAAATCCCAAAACCTGTTATTCTATTGATACAGTTTGGGGGTGGAAGAAAAGGGGAATGGCTCCCAGGGAAAGACATGCTGAGCTACCTTCATCAGAAAAGATCAGAAAAACTAGCTTAAAAGTAATAGTCCTCTGTCCCTCCCAGTATCCCAGTCAATGACAGTATTTTTCTCCCCTTTTTTTTTTTCTTTCCTCCTACTCAAATGCACTTCAAACACACTCATCTCAAAACTTTAACATAATCTACAATAAAGATATGTATCAATATGGAGAAAACATTGTTGCCAAGAAAGAGAGGCTAAGTTTCAAGGGACTACCAGTAGTCCCAATAGAAAAGCAATCCAGGTTTATTAAGCTTGGTACCTTTTAAAAATAAATGCCAAAATAATTTAGAGATCAAAGGTAATGGATCTACAAACTTGCAAATGCTAATCAGAACAAATAACTACAATTAAATTACAGTACTTTCTACATCAATCCATTCTATTAAAAAATATTTTGCTTTTAATTCTATCATTTAACTGGTCATACCCAGCTTTTCGAGAATATACTCTTCCACCAAAAGATTAAAACTATGAAACCATAGAAAGACTGGCTTTATGTTTGAGAAATATCTGAAACTGAGCTTACTGCAGCTTCAAGTGCCTAGAGCCTTGCATTTTCCATTAAAATATATATATTTATCAGGCTAACATTCATGCTGGTTCGAATGCAACCCTCAAGCTACATTCAAAACACTCTCATCATTCAAGAATGTTAAGCAACTAACTTAATACTACTTTATCTAATATCAAACAAAGGTTGCAGATAAAGTTCTCACAAAGCCTTTTGTCCAAAGTATGGAAATCATATCAGCCCAGTTTTATGAGCCTAATTTTCATTAAATACTAAAACACAGCAAATGCTTGACCTTCCATCCCTCCCCCAAAACTTCTCAGTCCTTATTGTATTCTAAGAATTTTCATAGAATAGGTTTTTGAACTGTCTTTCTTTTTTCATTTTTTTTTAATTTTGGCCTTTTAATTATTTTTAATTTTCTACAAGGAAAATATTCTGGAGTGATTTTCAAGACCAGTTAGTATCTGTATCTCCTCTCATCATTACCATTACACTCCTTAAGTCAAGCATGGCCTAAAAAAAGTTGTGAAAATAAATTTGGTAAATACTTAGAAACCCATTTAAATTGAAGCATTACTGAATCCAGTTTTGGAAATTGACAAAACTAATAAAAACTCCTGCAAAAATTAAAGTATTAGCCATATTTTCAATTTTGAAATTAAATTTAATTAAACTCATGGACAAAGTCAAGTACACAAGAAAACAAAAAGATTACATAATATTCATCACTGATTCAAACCCCAAATAATGGAAATTGAAATATGATGTTTCAACATGAAAGACACGTCAGGTAAAATAAAGAGGTGGGGACCGGAGGGAAAAGATCTTACCTTCATAGATAGCTTTGAACCCTTGAGCGCTGACAGCAAAGTCTGTGGTGAAACAGAGGGTGAGGATAGAACCTGTGCTCACGATAGATGATGGAAGCTGAAATCCAGATAACCTGTGTAATAAAAAGGCACAAATCATTGTAACATTTAAAATAAAGAAAGTAAAGCTATAAACTAATTATAGCCTTCAAAGAAGATATGAATTTGCTTATCTTCCTCTTCATACCAGAAAGTGTATAATGCCATCATGATTTTATATGTTTGCATCCAAAAATGACATGTTTTTACCATTGATGTAGTCTCTAAACTTTCACTGTAATATACCAATACTCTGTTAAGCTGTTTAACTCTATTTTAAAGCATATCTATGGATTTTCCAACAGAGAACACTGAAATAAGACCTGTTTATATCTGCTAAAGATTAATAGTTTTGCAATGAGATTCAATTCAAGATCAAGATGCTTATATTTTATTCCTCACTTAATAGTGTTCTAGGCCCCGATTCATTTGTCCACACATATTTATCTAGCGCTATTTGAGATGTCCTGAAGTATCCTTGTCTGGCCTCTGGCTGCTGCTTCAGAAAAGCATGGATCTTGTATATGTCCATGCCATATCTATCAGCCTGTGAAGACATCTTGTATATGTTAGGTCACCTCAAACATCCTTACCCACCTATGCTGAGGCTAACGAACCAAGACCCTACTGGACTGTCAGCTGACTTGCACCTTTAGAGCCACATATCCTATCTATCCTTACCAGGACACTTAACTGCATTATTATTGTAGCTATAATGGGAGCTTAGATACCTGTTCACATTTAGACATTATACCTCAGTGTGAATCCTGCCCTTTTTACTGCTCACTCCCTCCCCATGTCGTTTCACTTATTTTATGTTTAGCTTTTCCAAACTATTCTTTCTGCCACACTTTCAAACACCTACTCAGTTCTCTATGTCCACTTTGTTTTATTTATTACATGAAAGCCTGTTCTAGCATCCACATTTTTGAAATTTAGCTGTAGTTGAGGAGAAACTTGGCAGTGAGAAGGTGCTGTGAGTTCATTTGGTGGTCAGTGTACTGCAAACCAGTATAATAGTCTGATTAGGAGTACCTTCCAACAGTACTGTCATTTTATTATGACAAAGTGATAAGCTTTTCCCTCTGGCACTCAAAGACAGCAAAAAAGGTAGACAAACAAGATCTATCCTGCATGCTGTATGTCAGATTGCTAAGAGAACATGGATTCTCCGTTTTGTCTTTTGTTCCAAGAGCAAGGTAGCAGAATTCATCTTGTAGTGTCTTGGAGAAAAGACTGACATTTTTATTTATATGAATGAGTAGGTGTAGGACAAACATCAAAACATAAGGCCAGCTAGCAAGCTCAGCATAGACATCTATCAATAGCCAGCTCAGCCACTTGCCAGATATTCTGAACTCCACTTGAGGAGCACAAATGGACCCTGGTACACTGACATGCAGTGTATTTGTCACATCAAATGACCCAACTTGACTAAGCAATTTTAGATGGCATTCTCCCTTAATTTTATTGGGATAATTTAACACATAATTATTAAATTTCCTTTTATAGATATTTGAGTGTTTTGTCAACTGACTGGAAAACTAAAGAAAACTTCCATTTAACAGCTTCAGAAAAACATACCTTATATTCCCCCAATTAGCCTTCTTACCTTTGCATTTAAAAAGAAAAATCAGAATTTTTGATAAAGTATAGAATCAAAATTTATTTAAGATCATTCCCATTCCCTCAAAGCAAGGTTTTGATGTACTTTGAAGACCAAGCAGATGGAGAAAGCATTTACATTCTTTCTTGAAACAGCACTAAATTCACTGCTACTCCTGACTGACACTGGTGAGATGCTAGTTTCTTAATTATTAGAAAAATTTTAGATAACTAAAACATAAGACACCATTACTATCACAAGTGACAGTAAACTGTGAGCTTTAGTCAGTTAACATCACTAATTTCTGTCTCCTGCAATAGGGGTTTGTAAGTCAGTAAGTACAGAACAACTGTTTAAGTCTCATCCTGAAAGTGTTCAGACTTTTGGAACAGCTCACCAAAAAGTTTTTGTATGTCAATATAATTTAATCTGGATAATTAAGACAACCTGTGCCTTTAGAAAAAAAAGAAAAAGAAATTTTGCCTTTGAAATACATGGTACAGTGATGCTAAGTTGATTAATTGGCATCTGGAACCACAAGAGAAATAACTGTGTAGGCAACATACTAGCACTCCATGATAATTGAACTAGAAGCTCATTGTAAAGTTAGGTTCATTTAGGACTACCCTCAGCTCCCAAATATAAAAATATTCAGAAGGAACTCCATGCTCAAAATACACCAGTCAAGTGGTTCCCATCTCTTCCCAGCTTGGAGCTTTGGAAAGAGAATGACAACAGGCCAAGTCTAATCAAAGCCAGGGTAGCTCAACCTTGGTGGAAACACAAGTCAGCAAAAAGCTTTCTGCAATTTATTTATTTATTTTTAATCAACATTGTCTCCTATGTGCTAATTAGCTCTCTGTCTAATCTTTTCACCTTCTGTGTACTTGTCAACCTATTACTCCTTTCTTTTTCCACCCCATTTACTCCAATCCCAGAATTAACTGACTTGATATTTTCCTCACTCCTCAAACCGCGGGACCAGCCTAAGACTTGCCACATCTTATTGTTCTGACTTCTGTACATTCTCTCATCTCCCTTACATATTTAGATGCTGAAGTTTTTAGGGAAATACGTCTCCTGTTCCATTTAGAATGGTTATCACTGCTGCCATGCATCTGTAGTGTACTGTTATGACAGTTCATTATTAATTTAAGATAAGTATTTTCTGATCCTTCATGCCTTTCCCTTCTTTGAGAAGCGTTTCAAAGAGATCCAGTTGGGAGGAGGGGTGTGTGTGTGGGGGGGGGGGGGTAGGTTTTTTTTATGCTTTTTTTGTCACCTGTTTTTGTTTTTTTGTGATAACCCCACAGTATTGCCTGGATTTAATTAAGTTTTTCCTGAAATTTAGGAAATTGGTATCCATTGTGTAGGAAGGAAGGAAAGGTCAGACTGATACACAGAAATAGGAAAAAGCTAGCCTCAAGACTTCATGCTACATAAGAGAGGTAAAGCCAGTAAAGAGAGACAAAAAGAGAAATTATTATATAAATAAGGAAATAGAGAACTTTAGCTATCTCATTCCTGATCAGGATTTGCTCTAGCTGACACACCTCTGGTTAGTATAGATGAATTTATTTTTGAGCAGTGAGTGGTCAACCTGAGCACATTACTGTTCCTAGGCCTAGCTTCTGTGATTAGTATGGTGATACCGCTCCCATAACATGGGTTCTTCATTCGTTCAATAACTTTTTTTTTTATAACACCTCCCTTGAAATACTCCTTTTTCCAGGATAATTGACACTGAAATTCACATTAAAAGATGACAAATCTATCCTTTTATACTTTAAATCACTGCAGCTGAAAACTTTATAGACAAAAGGAAAGGAAGTCCGTGAAAAATTTCAAGGAAATAACACATCAACTTTGCATATGTTTTCATATGTTTGTGTATTAATAATATGCACATTACTATGTTATTGCAATCCTAAAAAAAGATTATGCAAAGGTGTTGAATAGAAGAATTCTGTACTTCAGTCATCCAACAGATTACTAGGAAAAGGTTCTTCTAGAAATATTTCAGACAGCCAAACAGGCACCCAGGTATTCTAATATCTTGCTAAAAAGAGGGGGGGGAAGTCTTTGTTCATTTTTCAAACCAAAATTAGATAGCAGATAAAAATCCAGCCTATTATTCATATTATTCAAAGTCAAATTTTCTTGGGGCATTTAAGAGCCCAAACAGTACAGAGAAAGAGGGGACCCTGCACCCACACAAGTTCATTCTTTTCTCAGGTTAGGCCAAAGAAGTCAATGAAGACACCTTATTATAATTAGAGAAGACAATCAGACCTGTTAAACATTTTTAGAGTTGTGCCTGATAGATCTATACCTATCTATATGTTTTAAGAGCTTTGTTCATATCCTTGTACAGGTTTTTCCTAGAAACATTCTCAGAGGAAAGAGTCAGAATCCCTTTAGCAAAGACAAGAAATTCTTGTCTGAAATTAGCTATCAGATATGACTTGCAGAAGCTGTTAACCAAAAGGGTCAACATTATCAATAGCAAGGTAGAAAAATCAACTTAACAAAATTTAGACTTAATTTCTAGCAACTCACAGATAAATTAAAAAATGTGCTTTCTCTACAAGAAAAAAAAAAACCTAGTAATTCTCCTACTTTATCATAAGGTTGGACAAGTCATTAACTGCCATATGAAACAAAGTGCTGTCTGCCATCACTATCATAGCTTTTCAGAATTTAGGTACTATTAGGGTGTAGAGTAGCCCCACATTAGAAAGTAAAGCAGGTCAAAGCTTACACTTCAGTGCCAGAGTTTCAGGCTAGCTATTTGAGTCCTCCAGAAACACCTCACTGTACCACAAAATTCAAATACTAACTACAATATAGCGAAATATGTTCAAAAGGCAAAATCTCATATTGGGCTTAACAGGAAGTTATCCTAGAATTATACTACAAAAAAAAGGAAGCAAAATTTCTCCCCATTTCAAGTATCCAATAGCCAATAACAAGTATCTGTTACTAAGGATGTAAAGGGAAAAGAAACACAATGAACATACCACCCTACAGAGACCTGGCATTTATTCTCAGATGAGAGCAGAGAATGCTACAAAAGCATAACCGTTCAAGTGCACTTCAATTTTCGGTGTTACAAAGCCAATTCTTTTAGATATATTATATTAGTAATTACCAATTTTAACAGTTTAAACTACCTAAAGCTCACCTCAGGTAACAGACCCATAGCAAAAACACACAAACTCCTCTTAGAGCCTCCTCATCAGACCCCCACAAGACTTCTGCCACCAGCTACCTCTTGCAGCTCATTACACCCCAAGAAACACCTGCAAACCCCTCCACTGCTCCCTGCAGCCTCGCTTTATTAATTAATGTCAGGTGAGCCTCAGTCCCTCTAATTAGATTCAGCTAAAGTGTGTGCGCTTCACTAAAAGGGCACTTAAACCACCCTGCTTGAAGGTGCTTTTACCAGTGTGTGATATATGAAGACTCATCTCTTACCTGGATACTTTTCTTTCTGAAATTTGAGGTTTATAATCTTAAATTAATTATCAGTTCTGAATATGCAAGAAATAGATTTTTGAATCAAACTTTTCACATAGTTAGGTATAGTCACATTTTTTCCATGGCAGGATAATGTGAAAACTTTCTGGTATTTCCTGTGAATTTGGCTCAAGTAGGAATTAATTGCAAGAACAACTTTAAAAAGTATATTTCCCTAGTAAGGGAAAGAACTAAGTAGCGTCCCCCCCCCCCCCCCAAAAAAAAAATCAGTAGAGAAAAGCCCAGGAAGTCCCTATAACCAAACCAGAAATCATTGAGTTCAGTCACTGAACAGAAAGAAGTTGCACGCTTAATGACTTTGACATACTTAGCCTTCAGAAAAAGAAGCTGGTTTCCTTAGATGCCACCAATCTGCCAAAATAGCAATACTCGCATCTACCACAGAAAACCCTGAAATTGCAAAGTGATAGCCTGCGGCCCATGCTTACTAGATATTAATAAGAGAATAGAAAAATATGATGAGAGGCAGCCAGAGCCAAACCAGTATGCAGCTGTGACGGGAACTGAAAAGGAGGAAAAGTCCCTGGAGCGCCCCAGCCAGGGGCCGCACAGCGGCTCTAGCCACTGGAGAAGCCCGAGGAGCCGGTGGCAGCAGCTGGGCCAGCTCTGGCGGCGTCCCCCAGCGGGGGCCGTCACAAGGGCGAGCTGGAGGACGGTGACTCCTCCAGCGCTGACCGCCGACTGATGGACCTGGCTACATTCGTTACTTATTTAATTCGTGCTGAGGAGAAAAGGGCTTGCATAACACCAAATCACAGTATTACCCCCAGTCTCAGTCTCTGACATAGTGCAAATGACAGAAGAAGAAGAAAAAAGTCACTTCGTGTCTGAACTGCGTGGAAGCCAGTAAGACCGACAGCCGTCATCTAACTGCACTGGCAGGCCAAGGCACTGCTCCACGAGTATGCTGAAGTTTATTATATCTCTGCATCACTATACTGTGTATTTTGGTGTGATTTCTACCCATTATACCAAAATATAGCATAATAAACATTCTTGTATGTCTCTATGATAAATGAAATTGAAAAAATAACATTGCATAATATTTGATTAAACTGGACAAAAATAAAGCAGTGCAATATAAAGTATTTTTGCCAGAGGGATAAAAACAATGTTGTTCCATAAAAGAAGGAAAATATTACACTTACTATAAAGCTAATGACGCTTCGTACTTGAGAAAAACAACAGACGCTTTATGTAAGATCAGATATTCTGGTTTAACAATTACATAAGCAGACTTCTGCCATCTAACTGCCAACAATTAGAAATATTTTCAGCATAACGGAAAACTTTATTCTGATATATGATAGCAAAAGGAAATACTAGTTTGTGCTTCTTTGATTCCTGTCTTGAGTGACACTCAAGACATATTTGCATAACAGTACTCAGATATATCTAGACCAAAGTCTCCTCTCAGCTGTACTGGTATGAATCCAGACAGACTCAGTGGAAGTAAAATTACAATTTGCAATTTGATTTGACTAATCAATAATTACACTCAAACTGAATACTATTTTACTAGTGATGCAAACAGCTCTTCTAGCCTGAACTATTTCATCCAACCCTTCACCTACCTTCCTATGTCCTGTTAGCTCACTAATAACAATAAAATGAGATTAATAATAAAAAGTAATCATTGTTAGTAATAGATTACAGGTAAGATTTAAGATTACTTCTTGAAAAACAAAATCAGGAATGCAGTCAGCTTAGATTTCTCAGTTGTTCTTTGCCACCCATACTTTGTCCAACTGTTTAAAAGAGATAATCTTAGAAAATATTTGTATTAATTGGCTTAAGCTTACATTAACTGAGTTTTGTCTGTCCACTCTCACATATGTAAGTCACTTTCACCCATCTTTCCCTTTTTGGTATGTCGCATAATCCATAATGCTGGAAAGTGTGACCTGTTTCTGCTGTTTTATTTTCTTCAGTTTTGAACCTTGCATTAGGTATCTCATAAGGCTTTAGAGAGCTCTACATAAGGGTGGGAAGAACATTGCAGCAATGAACATAGTTGATCACCAAAATATTCAACTTAGAAACAAATGAAGATGCCTTTTATTTAAAATGTTGTTTTATGAATGCATTATAAATCATCCATAATACTGTAGGTGATATTCATGTGTTCCATTTCTGAGCTGTTTGGAAATCAAAAATGTACAAAGCTCTTCAACTGAAAAAATTAAGCAGAACAGCACCTGCCCCCCCCACCCCCCCAGACCCTCAAACCTATCATACATGGCAACACAAATAGTATTTTATGCCTCTATGCCCATTGGAATTTAGAGAGGAAAAAGTCTGTGAAGAGCTCTCTTTTCCTCTCCATGGGCCAGCAATTAATAACTGAAAAATCACATGCATTCCCATCTCCCTCGGTTTTACAGGTTCACCCTTTATTACAGCATCGGAGCACCTTCCACAAAAAACAGTGAAATTAAGCTAGTGTAAATGGAAAAGGAATGATAACAAGTGGCTTAGAAGCCCTGCACTAAGCAAAAACTGCCAGAGGGGGGAAATAAATCAAATTCTGAAGCTTTCTTTTAACGTCTTTACAAATTGGATTACAGTAGTATTGCCAGCTGAAAAAAACAACTATAACCTTTTTGGTGGCACCACTTTAAGTAAAGGCCTTGAGGCAAAAGAAAATATACTAGCAAATATTTGAATAGATCAGATTTTAGTACAAACAGCATATTCTTCCTTTGCAGCAATAGTGAGACATCTAAAAAAAAAGCAACACTGTCCAAACATGAGTGTATTTAACAAAGAGTTTATATAGTGCTCAACATTCCTTCTGTAAAGAGGCAGACAGTAGATTCATGCCTAAGACTTTAGTCTGGGAATGCATAAAAATTCATACCTTCTTCCACAGTAAAATTCAGAGGAGTTACATGGCTTAGCAAGTCAGTCAGATGCAAAAGATTAGATGTTAGATGCCTTAATTTTTCCATGCCTTAGTTTCCCATTTCCACTGACAAGATTTTTTTTAAAGAAAAAAGTACATTACAAATTGTAAAGAGACCAAGAATTGAAGGAATAGGATGGGTACACTTAAGTAGTTTGAATCGACAGAGAATTAAAATAATGTGCCGGTGTCTCAGTTCTACTGTCTCATTTTGTTTTTAAATAATTAACTTTGGGCAAATGAAATGTAGGAGATCTCTAACTTTTTTGGAATTAGACTGGAAGTGTTTGTCAGAGCTGTAAGACAAAAAATACCATATTCAGGAAAGCAACATCAATGAAACTTCCAAAATCAAAAGGTTTTGGAGCAATCAAATGAGACCCTTCCTTCACCTTCTCTGTCTCTCTAAACCACTTAATTTTCAGCTTAAACAATCTTCTCACAGTAGAATTACACTTTATACATGTTATAAATATGCCACTAGGACTCTTTTCACTTGATAAAGTGATGTATCCTGTTTCAGAACTGAGGAAATGAGTTTCCTTCTCGGTCACTTCATTATGACTTTTTTTTCCTGAAGTTAATTGTTCTGACAACTCTATTTTACAGGGGTCAGACTTTGACAGTTTTAGACCGTCTGCACAAAGCTCATTATTTTAACCTTCTATTCCTATGTTTTACTCCCAAGAGCTATGACATTCTTTTTTTCTATGCAAACCTTTGAAGTCTATCATTTCTATTCATCATACCAGAAGTTTAGTACTGTTTACATCACTTAATAATTGAATACCTCCAGTCAAAACTGCTGCCTTGCTTGTGTGTCCTTTATAAGAAAGAAATCTAATGGCTATTTCTGTGGTCATAAAGTTCATTTTATCTAAAGTAACTTAAAAAAAAAAAGTCTTCTAAAGATGCCTAGTTTTGACAGTTTTAAAAGACACTTGTAGGAAGTGGCTACTGCTGATAATAAAAATTAAGGCCAGTTCTGCAAATGTTCGAGAACTGCACAAGTGTTTTGGGCTAACTCTATACTGTATTAAGTACCATGTATTCATATTTTCTTTCAGTGTATCACTTCTCATCTCCTTTTTAAATATTTGCAATACTCAAAACCTTCTGGTAGGTTGCTGTCTGTGTAGTTTGGTGCTTCAGGTTTAAATGCTTTGTCTGTGTAGGCTGACTACACTGTAAAAGGAAGCGGGGATCACAGCACACCTAAGAATATCCAGCATGGGCAATGAAGACACAGAGACATATGCTAGCAACTGGATTTTCATCAGTGGGTCGATTTACAATGCAGCAAAGATCCAGCATCCTTCTGGAAGCTGCACAGGTGGTAGGTACCAATGCAAAGTTGGTACTGATTGTTAGTGTAAGTTGACGCCTATACTTTAAAAACTTCATACCATTGCTAATGTTAACAAGATTTAACTAGCACATTTTTCGTAACTTTACTTTGCCTCAGTCAGCTCTAAATATTACAGTTAATGAATCTCAGAGTACATTTATAACCAGATTTAAGGATTATGGGATTTTTGTTTATTTTTAGAAAGTTGTTATCCTGAAATGTCAGCTAATCATTATTTTTCAGAATACCACTGCCTCATCTATGTCCTATCCTGGAATGTGTTATAGTTTAACGTATTGAATTCTCATTGTTATCATCCAGCTCAAATTATTAATAAGATACAGATATTAATCAGTATTACAGATTACTGATTTTAATCAGTAATACAGATTAAACCCAAATTGTTCTCTTAATGGTGCCACCTTATCAATATGCCACCTAATCAATAGATGTTCAACATATTCAGAAGTAATGAAGCAGAATAATCTCTTGCTAAATTTAATAGTGAGCAATTTTGGTAGCTTTAGCCTGAAATATCACATCCCAAAAGTAAGTATAGAAATATGTCTCACTGAGAGATATTTCACCTCTTTCTTTCTGAGCATCTTCTATGGTTATGAGCATTTCCTGCGCTTATATTTTAAGTCATCTCAGTAGAGGTTCACCCTAAGATGCATAATTTGATGCTTGAACTCCTCCTATCAGAAAATTCTATCTTGTTCTCCTGTCCTTTAATCCTTACCTATATGATACATCATTTCAGGGCTTTTGATCATCATTGAGATTGTCTATAGCAATATCATTTTTAGTTTGGAACAAATTGCTTCTTACGGATGACTTGCCCTAACAACTGTTTTTAGGTAAGTCATATTTTGACAGATTAAAACTTTCTCTTTCGAAGTGCTTCTTCCAAAGAAAGGTTGTATGCAAGGTCTTTTTTGCTCATACATTTAACTTCATCAAACTTTCTCTTAAAATTACAGTGTGATATTTATATTATACACTGGCCCCAAGCAATGGGTGTTTCCTAGTTACCTGAATCAGGCTGAATATTTGGCAACTACTGCCATTAACTTGTATAACATCTCTGCAGGAAAGTGGTGATACTCCGCATTATCTGATAGGCTACTACATCTTGTTTACTCCAGCAGATTGTCTTGGGTGCTTACTTATCCACTCGTGTCCAGATGATGTAGCACCCTGAATGCCTGAACACAGATAACAGCCTTTGTTTTGTTTTCACCTATAATACAGTATTTGACACCCCCAATATGCTCAGACAGGCTGTCTGCAGGGCTCTGACACACGTTTCTACAGGTAGCCTGCAGGCTGTCCATAAGCACCCTACAAGAAGAGAAGTGGGACAGGTGGGGCAGACATAACTTTGATATAGAGGAAGACTAGAATGTCTTTTTAAAGCCAGTAGTGAAGGAATTGCAGTTGTAGGAGAATCTTGCAGTTTCACGTTTTCTGTCTTATTCAGA
The DNA here is from genome assembly GCF_036370855.1 of Dromaius novaehollandiae. NCBI lineage: Eukaryota > Metazoa > Chordata > Aves > Casuariiformes > Dromaiidae > Dromaius > Dromaius novaehollandiae. The sequence continues at coordinate 25,307,443 of NC_088100.1, forward strand.
ACCTGACTCTTATTATGTCAGTTGTTCCCATTAATTTGAATAGGAGTTTTAATTAAAATTAAACCCATGGCTTAGAATTTCTTTGTATAGGATCTATTTTTATCACTATTGGCTCATATTTATGTAGAACAATTAGTAAAGCTCACCTTTTTTCTGATGAAAATGCTGATTGTTGAAATTGTTATTATTTTAATATGAAATATGATGGCTTTAGTGAAATGGCTGCACCAAGTCCCAGATGGCCACTGTGGCCACAGAAAAGTTTTAAGGCTGAACTATTGTGCAAGATAAAGCATTCTGGATGTTTGAGTTGGGCTTCAATATTACTTTGGTATTTCCCTGATAAACTGTTAACAGGTGGTAAACTACCTCTCTGAGTAATGGGTACTATGGAAAAGGATAAGAGAAGTATAAAGTAACTGAGAAGCAATGACTATTGTTCAGGTGGATGGCAGGAGAAGTTAATCAACTGGACAAAAACTTCATGGAAACAAAGCAAGAGAAATGAGACCAAAATAATAATAATCATCAGGGGAGCTATCTAGGAACTGACAAGAACAGAAGACATGAATGAAGAGCAAGTGTTCAAGAGAAGTGAGGAAAAAAGAAGTGAAGGGAAGTAATGGCATATTTTATGGGAAAAAAAGTGGTATCAATTATTTTTATCCCTGCAGTAAAACTAAGAAAATTTGGTTGGTCCAACAAGGACTCCCCTACCAATTCTCAGGGAAGATGCTATCAGAGAAGTTAGTAAAGACAGATTACTAAGTACAGATCTGAATGAGGAGAACCTGTTTTAGATGGCAAATTTTTAGCTTTCTATATTATGTCCCAGAATCCTCAAGACGGATGAAGCAAACGAAGAAACCATTCTCCAGCAATGAGCTCCTGCTTTGATTCAACATCATAAACAGCCTGTTCCTCTCCGATGGCTATGAAAGAAGCCTAGACAGATTAAAGGCAGTGCCTAAAGTTTGTCTTTTTGAAATTCTCCCCATGAATAGGCCACCTGGACTGAGAAATGAGATGGAGGTGGGGAAAGGCAGCTGAGGAAACCAAGTAAAAATAATGGTAATTCTCTCTGCAAGTGAACTAGAGTAAAGATGGATGCCAACAAGTGAAGATGAAACACAAACCAGGTAATAATGCTGCCCTTCTTGCCATGGCTGTCAACAAACACATCATGGTTTAGCGAAGTAAGGTATGTTCAGAGCGCAATTATCAATCTGAATGCAGAGCCCCTGCTTCAAACAACTAAGCAAAAACAAGCCCTGAAATTCTAAAAGCAAATTCATAAGTACAGAGAAAGCAAAAGAGGAAAGGTGGGGATACTTATAGAAGTGTCCCTTAAAAATAGAAGGAAAAGAAGAAAAAGTAACTGGAAGAATCAAAAGGAATGCAAAAAGATGCAAAATTATATTTATTTCCTTCATCCTATTTCTGAAGCTTCTTTCTCTTCTATCTTCTTTGATCTGTGCTTCCTTCTGCTTTTTTATATCTCTTCTAAGAAAGATACCATAAACTTCTTTTGTGTGTCGTTTCTTTTGTTTTCTCCTACTAACCATTTTGTAATTCCCATAATTTCATACTACAATGAAAAGATCTGATTATCCTTCCCTTTCTGTTCTTCCTCTCTCTTCTCTTTAGTTAGCCATCATTTTAATACAAGTTCTTTTTTTTTTTTTAATTGCAGTTCTCTACCAGCAGATTCGTGTGCTTGTAATCTGTAAACTGCCATCCTTCGCCCTTTTTTTACAGCACTGTTTTGATCATGGTTTGGGAGAGGGAGATGGATGAAATAACTTAATGAAGTTCCTTCAGCCTTACCTGCTACAGATCTGTAGCTGCAGCTCTATCTGTACCTGCTGGCCAAGCACAAAACCTACCTGTTACTAATTTGTTCGTGAAGCTCTGTTACTTGGTATTGCAGAATGAGAGCTCTTGCATCTTTTAATTTCTGTATGTTCAGTAGTATTAAAAGCTTTTATGCTATCTGTGCCATTTGATCTGGCATGTATCGTTTAATGATAAAAATCTATCCATCAAAATAAGCCACTTTTACTCCCTTATTAATATCTATTTTGTAGGGTTTGGGGTTTGTTGCTGCTTTAAAAAATACAATGTAAAAAACAAGATCAAATGGTGTGGCAATACACGTTCTCATGGCACATTTATTCTATTTAGCTTATTTAAAGTAACTTTAATGCATTCTTCATGGCTAAATTTAAATTTTGGCCGTTCCACTCTTTTTGGATGTGTGTAACTGGGAAAGGTTTTGCTGATCTATGAAAACATTCACATAAAAAAAAAAAAAAAAGAATTTCTTTACATCTTGACAATAACAAGAATTTGGGGGATTTTTTTTTTCTGTGGTTGGGGCTTTTGAGACTTTGAGGAATAGTGAGAAAAAGGGGACAAACTTAACTCTCCTACATCTCAGGAGGTGATTCCTGGATTCCCAGACCTATTCTGATAGTAGTGGTGGTAGCTGCAGCTTCTGAAATCCAGATTTAAAGACCCAAGTAATAAGATAAGATTGAAGGCTGGAGTAAAAAAGAATATACTGTAAAGTAAAATAGACATCTCTTTGGATAGGATGAATCATTCTTTTTTTCATTTATTCTAAAGGAAGCTGACCTGACCTCTTGCCTAATTTTAGACAGATAGAATTAGGTGAGATGAGTAATACTTCTGGAGACCAATAAAAAAGAATTTGCCAAAAAAAGGAATATTGACAAACTTGAATGAGTCCAGCAGAATTCCATTAGATGCTTGGGGGCAGATGCACATGACCCATGTGAGGGAAAGGATGAGGATTCTGGTGAAAAGAAAGTAAAAGGATGACCTAAGTGCAGTGTTTCATGGGGTGTGGGGTGATAAAGGAGCTGGAGCAAGACTCTTCTCAGAGGTGTGCAGTGAAAGGACAAGACAGAACAGTCTGAAGTTGCAATAAGCAAAATTCCCTATTAAATAAAAAAAATAAATTCTTCACCATGATAATGGTTAAGCAATGGAAATTGTGGAATCTCAACCCTCGGAGATATTCAAAACTCAGCTGGTCATGGTTCTGATCTATTTTGGAAGTTACCAAAGTAACTTCCAAAAGGCTTTGACTAAACAACCTCCAGATGTCCCTTCCAACCGAAATTGTTCTATGATGTTATTAATTCTACTATTATTCTTGGAAGAATACAATAGCAACGGGAAATGAAGAAGAAACAAATAATACTTTCTGCTCAATGGAAGAACTACTGTGAACTATACTAAAATTCATCAGCTGAAGTATTTCCAGTAGAGATAGGGGAAGCTTATAAGACTTTGGTAGAACTTACTCAGGAACTGTGTTCAGTTCTGATGACCTGCATTCAAGAAAGATGAAATCAATCACAAGCAAATACAGAGAACAAGTAGTACAATGTTTGGAGGAAAGTCATATCTATCTTAATGAAAGTTATGAACATGAAAGTTAAATATGTCCTAGAAAATCTAAATTGGGTAGCAAAAGCATTGAGTGACTAGCTAAAATAGTGATGAGAGGACAGATTTTCATGAGAGACTTATGAAAAGAAATGTATGAATGGTTGGTTTTAACATCTCAAAATATTGGACTTGATGACCTTTTTGGTACTGTGTTGCTATTGAGGGGAACTTGCTGCTTGGAAAATAATATGAGTTACTACATAATACTAAATTCAAGCTTTAAGCCATTGTTTGCATATTGCATAGTGAGCTTCTAATGCCATGTTCTTCTGCTAGAGTTATAGTGATCTTTTTTAAGGCCATTATTTCCTCCACTCACCCTTCCCAAACACCTCTGATCATACTAGTTCTTTTCTGAGAGGTACCAATTCCTTTATTTTGGGCTAATGATATTGGTATTGTGGAGTATCTGTATAGTAAACACACGATTTGCGAGTAAATACTATGCTAGCAACACTGGAAATTTAGCAGAAAAAATAGCAGCTGAAAATGACATGATGAATACAGTATTAGTCTGACAGCTTTGGTCAAGCTATTAACCTAAGCCAAGAGAATAGGCTGAAAAAACATCTTTTTGACAGCTGCCTTGTAAAGAGATGAATACAGGAAAGCTCATATGGGCAGGGGAATAATCAGCCAATAAGACAGAAAACCACTAACATTAAAAATACATAGTAATAGTTATTTCCAGTAAAAATTTTTAAGTATTACTTACAAATTTCATGTCTCATATCCGATACATTTCTGAACAATACCACATATACAATTAATATATAACATAAATTCAATCAATTGGCCTTTCATTTGCACTGAAGTACTTTAATCTGTACTGGTTTAGCTAACAACCTTGCAAACCATAGTTATATTTATCATCATAGCTGAAAAAAATCTAGCCTAAAAGAAAATAAAGTGCTAAATAAAAGTCAAGCGTTGGCATTCAAAAATAAAGTCTAGTTTGCCAAAAACACAAGCAAACTAAACCAGGTATTACAAATTACAAAAAAGAACAATTAAGATCAGTGATTAATTTCAACAGTGCCTCTCACCAAGAAGCAGATAACTCAAGCTAGACACTCAATCCAGTCATCACAATGGCTAATGAGGGGGGAAAAAAAGGATAATTTATTGCCAGTCATATATAGTTTGCACAGATTCTTACATTCCCTCCACATCCTTCTACAGACAAGGATATACTTTAACAATTCTGCATTCTTAGAGAACAGCAAGCTGGATGTAATTGTTTTTTAATGATCACACTACATGCGCCACCATTCCTGCAGAAGCTGTTTGATACAAAACTAGCATGTACATAAGCCTACAAATTCAAGTCACAAGAGTTTTTACTCCTTACATGGAAAAAAGGAAAATGGATAGAGTAATGGAAAGGGTTACCAACTCACATGAATTTTTTAAATGGATTTGCTTAACTTGTCCCATCAAAATATGAAAATCAGAGGAAAGTAGGTGTGTGTTTGATTCAGACACTGGACAGGCCACTGAAAGAGACAAGGCAGGCAATGCCTACAGGTATTTTCACACACACATAACGGTCTGGCAGAATCTCAAAAAATTCAAAGATAAGCATTTTAAATGCTATACTGTCTAATAACTTCTGGGATTCTAAAGAAAATATGCTAACTAACTAATAACTTCTTAATATATACAAAATGTATGGAAAAGCTATTCCTTAAGCATCTATGTATAAAATATGAAAAGAAATACATGTAGGACTTCATTTGTTAAGACATATGAAGAAATAAAATTGGTCACAATATATAACATAGGGACTTCTTGAGCCAAGGGTTCATCTTTATTTTTAGTAATCTTTGATGCTTTAGTCTCCCATCAATTTGTCCAAATGCTTAACCATGTAAAAGTTGGACATTCACACATCCTGTGAAATGCTACACTGATGAACATCTCTGTTCTGTTCTTAGAAAGTGGCTAAAAGACTTATTCCCACTGCATGCAGATGATGAAGCAACCGAGGAAGATATTTAGCAAGAATCAACATTTTAAAAATAGTAGAGCTCGATACCTCATGCTCAAGAGTCTAAGAGAGTTGACTGAGGAGATAGCTGTTCTGCGACTATTAAATTTTAATAAGTACTGGAACATTTAAGAAAATAATTTATTACTGAGAATGTAAGTTACTGTATCAGCGTAACTAGGGTTATATCAGAGTTACATGAGTTTATTAAGGTATATAGGACTTCAGAAATCACTTGTGCAGAATGTCATGGGAACTTTAAAGATCCACACTTCCCTTTGGGGATACTATATTGTACTCAGAGCAAAGAGCTTCCTATTAGCTTTGATTGGGCCAGTACTTCTTCACCTGTGGAGAATCTAGCTTTGGTCCCCGAAGTGTTACAGGCATGCCGGCACAGTGCTCTGAGCTAATAAACCCTGCCTCTCCACAAGCCTCACCAACATCGCCCAGCAGCGACAGCGCAGTGTTGCTTCTCTTTCTGAAGTAGACTTGAGCACAGCTAACTTGTGATCTCTGCGTGATGCTCAAATCCAGCATAAGTAGTTCAGTTGACCATCTTATTCAAAAGAAGTTCTCTCCAGTAGTATTACACATGAAAAATACCTCAGTTTCACTATGAGAAGACTATCATCTAACAGATTACCGCTAACAAACTGCAGAATCCAGATTTTTGCAGTAAGTCTCAGGAGATTCTCAGAGTTCCGTGGGATATTAGGGATAGAAAACACCATTATAATCAACCACTTTGACCTCATGAATAATACATGCAACAACATTTCATCATGCTCTGTTCTGGAACCCAGGAAACTGATCTGTAGGATGACCTCGGGAAGTTATTTCTCTGCCCTTTGATATCATTTCCTTAGCTATAAAGTGATCATACTGATACTTCTAACTTTGGATGCTTTGGATTCACAGGGAACCGTGGTCTCTAAAAGCAAAGTATTATTACTAGAAGTAGCAATGAACAGATATGACCCAGCTAGTCTGGAGAATCTGAATTAACCCTACTGCAGATGTAGTAATTATTATAAGATATATTACATTTCATCCTCAAATTTCATGTCATTAAAATTACAGAAATGACTTTCCCAGCAAATACGCTATCTATATTAGGTAAATTAGGTAAATTAAAACCAAACCTCAGTTTTCTGTCTTGATTCTACCATACTTTTACCACCTTCTGTCAACAGACGGTAATTCCATATAGTCCATAAGAATAATAAAAATGGGATGAAGGCAAATGGCATTTCCGTTACAGCAGAGTTAACACAATGCCTCCATACACCCATGTTAATTAATTTTAAGATAAACCTTTATTCACTCCCACAATGACCAACAACAGTAACTATATAATCTTATCTTTTGGAAATATTAAGCATCACATGAGCATTCACGATGTTTGTTAGAATTATAAATTTCAGTAACTTGCTAACAAGAAGACTGTGCAGAGTTTAATGGTAACTTTACTCTGTATTTTAATTTTGCATCTTATTCTTAAATTCATCTTTTCCAATATAGGCTTAACCATTAACCACTGACTGCACTGAATTACAGAGCTATAAATCATGAGTTTCTACTGCCACTTTTTTCCTAATAAACAAGATATACATATATTTCTACTGATGTCTCTATCTAGAATCTTATTAACCTTTTTAAAGGGAATAGAAAGACTTTTTTCCCTACTTTTTATATTTAAATCTTATCAATTTAAACTGTATAGTTAGAAAGAGATTTGAAGATTAAAGTATAAAACCTTTAAATATTAAAAAAGATTCAGATTCACAGGCTTGATCTTACAAAGCTAGACAAAGTCCTACTTATTCATGGTAAGATTCAGTATGAGATACTACATGATTATTTGCAAAATACCACATAATTATTTGATTTGATAAAAGTATTTTAGGCTCATGAAAAACTGGAGTAAAGCAGAAATCCATGTTAAAATCAAATTACACTAAAAAATAAATATATACGCATTTTTCTCTTAGATTTTTCTTATATTTGAAAATAAAATATGAATCTGAGTAGCCAGTGAGGTAAACAAAGATCAAAACACCTAAGACTAGTTTATCTAAACTCAATGAAAAACTGTTATTCAACAGCATATGTGTCAGTGTGTACACACCCATACACACACATTCATACACACACTTATATGTGTGTATATGTATGTATGTATGTATGTATGTATGTGTGGCGGACAGATGAGTGAACTTTTGCCTTAAACATTTCTTGGTACATAAGGTGCAAGCAAACCATAACCCCAAACAAGCCATCTGTTCCCGGCGGAAACAGGACTGAGCTGCTGTGACCCCCGAAATCGTCTCCCTGCGACCACCCGGGACACACCGAGCCTGCGCCAAACCAGGGCACGATCAGGCAGAGGCTTTGGGACCTGGACTGTAAATTATTGCTGCTTAGCACAACTTTTATAAAACTTGCTTAGCACGAGTAGCTAAATTTGCTGAAGCCTTAGGTCGCACTCCCTAGTTCAGTGAGAAAGGGCCCCAGAGCTGGTGCAGACTGGAAAGACAAGGGAGTTACAAGCAGTCTGCATTCCTGTGCTTCACACTCCGGGAGGGAGGATGTCAAGGCTTTGAAGTGAGGCCTGCTTGGGCGCCAGGACCCTGGGAAACAAAGCCTCCCCTCACTGCTGAAACAGTGTTAATTAGGAGGGGTCTGGATTATATCCTCTTCTTCAGGACCTTGGAGGATAACACCTACTGTCACTGCTGGGGCAGTGCTAATTGCTGGAACAACACCTCTTTGTGTTTGTGCCTTGAGAGACAAGGGTGGGACCCAAGGAATCAAAACACATCTGTCAGCAGAAATCACAACAGTAAAGATAAGGGAGAAAAACAGCCTGCCTAGGAACAACGATGAGACCCAACAGGGAGCAGGAGACCCCAGACCTAAAAATTACTATTGGTCTGAACTACCACGTGAGGGGTGGAAAACTTAATTTGAAAAAGCTATAATTGCCCAGGGATTTCTTTGTTCGGGGTCCCTCTTCGGAGGCACCCAACTTGAGCTGTAACTACTGCACGTGTGTCATTACAATTTATTTATTTAATTTGCCTTGATTTGGCTCCAAACTTTTCAGCGGGAACCTAGGGCCAGACCCTGCTCGAGTTGTAATTACTGCACGCGCATCGCTAAAATTTACACCCAGGGTGAAGAGGACGCCGCTGGATCCACGGGTGGTGATATCTCTTTCTCTCTTCCCCTTTCTCTCTCTCTTTCTCTCTCTCCTCCCCTTCACCTTTCCCCACCTTTCCCCCACACACACTTCGTGGAAAATAAAGTTAAAAGGTTGTACGATATTTGACTGGTTTTAGCGTCTTAATCTCGTCCTTGGGATCGTAACGAAAACCCACCGATATTGGATCAGGACAGTATGTATGTGTACACACACACCCCGCCCCCCCATCATTCTTTACAAATGGTTGTCTGACTTGTTCTCAAAGACTTCCGGTGCTGGAGATGCTGAAACACTCTCAGAGGGTGTTTTACTTTTACGCTTTCTTTGGTGTTTTACTTTTTCTTTTTTTCTTTTTTAATGTCTAATCTGAATCTTTCTGCAGGCAAATTAAGCTTTTTGATTCTTATCCTATCTATGGAGGTAAGATAACACTAGTCACTTCCAGTTTGTAGAGTCTTTTCCATATTTGAACTGTTATCATATATTCTTTACTATACCACTTCTTTTCTTCCCCGTAGTCTACGATTTTTGAATGTAGGATCTTTCTTCCTTTTTTTCTACCTAACTTCTCTCCAGTTACTGCATCTTGGTTTTGAGGTATGGTATCCAAAACTCAATACCATACCTCAACTAAAGTCCTTCCAGTGCTAAGCAGAATGTAAGGTTTATTTCACATTTCTTGCAAGCTATTCTCCTATTCACACATCCCAGTATGGAGCTTGCCTTTTATAACTTGTGCAGCAATTTAACATTGCTGATATGTATTGAAACTGTAATTCTCAAGAACCTCATAAGTGTTTTCTACAGAACTACTGCTTATTTGTTCCCATCCCACATCTGTGCAATGATCACGCCAGTCTATTACTATCTGTCATGCTTTTCCTAGATCACCTTTCTGATTTATCTAGGTTATTTTGAAACTTAGTTCTGTCCCAGTGATCTTGCATTTCTTTCCAACTTAATGATATCTACAAATATAATAAACATACTCTCTATTATCTAATTTATTAATGGAACTATTGAATAGCATCGATTGCAGAACAGACTCCCCCAGAACACCATGTAGTACATCCTTTGCTTTTGGACAACAGTGGATAAATTATTTCTTCTGAACTAATCACTTAATGGTAGTTTGTTTCAGGATTTTTATTAAAGCTTAAAATACAGCTCTTCATATTTTTGGAATCACAGAATGCTTTGAACAGACTACTCAGGAAGACAGTAGCACCTGAAAAGCACTAGCATTACTTAGTTTAATTTCATCTTGCATACTGATTTGCTTTTGTTCTAATACGTGCACTGAAAAGCCACATCACAAACAACATAATACAACTTTTTGATGAGTCTGCACAGACCACCATGTTGTATTCTTAATAGCCTACTCATGTCTGCAAGATATAAAAGGAGCAGCAGTACAGATCAAACAACTAAGAGATTCCTTAATTGCTTGCTCTTCAAGAAATTCAAATGCTATTTCATTTAAAATCTCATATGTGGCCTTAATTTGTCAGTTAATATTACTCCTCTTTCTGACATCTCTCTTGTACATAATGGTGCAATATTCTCTCCATATAAATATACAATCACAAATATTTCTTTTAGTGTGTTCCTAAAATTCTGCTGTATTTTATGACCAGGATAAATTACTGACTTTATCCCATTTATCCTTTCCAAAGTTCCAAATAACTCACATGAATGTACTCCAGGAATTAGAGATACACAAGTTATATAGAGATATAGAAGGTTTTGCAAGGTAACAGCATAGGAGAAAATATTTTAAACTGTAATGTGAATTGAGAACCATGACCTAGACTCACAACACTCTGCTAATATTTAAAAGATTCTACATTTCTTCTAAGCCCTGAAAGTTAGCATTTGATTGAACTATTTCATTCATAGATCAAGTTGTCATTACTATTGTGGGGTCTTACTCTAGGCAATCATTTGAAAAGGTTCCTAGTTTTTTACTATAAAATACACCATTAATACTGCTGGTCCTAATGATTTATTTGATTATAACATGCTTTACCACGAAAGTTGAACAGCTTTTGTCTGTCAGTAAAGCAATGCACCAAGGTTTATCTAATCTTTCCAAGTTTCTAGCATCAATCATTCCTCTACAGGCTTAATGCATATTTTGCAGGATGACTGTAATTTTCACAATTGACAATCATTTCTTCATTTAGGTTATTTCATAGCTTTGTTAAATATTAATGCTCTGTCTTTGGTTTGCTCCTTCCAAATTTTTTATTATTAAGGTACACTATTTAGTGTATGTGGCTGAGCTAGTGAATCTTAATAATTAATTGTCACGTAAGTTGTTATTACTTTTTTTTTTTTTTGTCCCTTGGGATCTTCCTAAGCTGGAAGATCCTAAGCTGGCTCTTCCCAAGTCTTTTAGAATATTGCTGTTTTATTATTTATATACTTCCTGGACTTACAGCAAAAACATCTGCTACTACTTCATAAACAGTACTTATTTCAATGACAGGAATACTAAGAACAATTTTCAACTTAATCTTAGTATCTTATCCTCACTGAAAAAAAAATATGTGAGTAAATTTAATTGCATATATAGTTTTCTTATCAAGATGACAGCATCTATTCAGCTGAAGACTGTAATGAGAAGAAATGGAGTGAAATATTACAGATGTTGCCATATTTGAGACTAGTTATACTGCATTGATCTTCCACCAAACTATTTTAACAAATGTTAGCTAATTGACTAATAATACGTGTGGATGGTATACAATCCACTAGCAAAGATAAAGGTCATCTGTTTCACCTTCCAGAGTGTGAAGTGATTTTCCTAAAGATTATAAAGAATTTTTTCCCATTGACTTTCTATGTATATTGTGGCTTTATGGATTTAACTTTTCTTTGAGGTACTGGTATCCCTGTGATGAAGTTTTAAAAGCAGATGCAACAGCATTTAGTAAGGAATGTGATGCTGCCCAGCTGTGTTTTATGTCACTGGCTGTGCTTGCAAACTGGGTCAGGGAAGTACTGTGCTTTTGCTGTGAGCCTCTCATTGTCTCCACTTACCACGTGCAGGTTTGGTTCTCACGGCAGTTTTGATGTACGTGAACTAGATATTCCCAGTGCTTACAGGGGGCATTAGGTTAAAAACCAGCCCGTTAGCTACACCACCACTAGGTCAACCAGTGTGCACATAATGCTTTTTCTCTTTAGCAAACTTTGCATCATATGGAGTGGAAGTGTTTTGCCCAGGGACCAAACTAAGCCTAATCTGAAGCAACGCCTCTGACCCCATACGGTGGAGATGTGGAGGAATCTCAGCATCAGCCATTTCTGCTGAGTGATCTGACCTTATTGTACCTATTTACTTGCTAATGCAGACCCAGTTTCTCAGTGCCCTCAGTTTACTGAGTCATTCACAACATCTAAGCATTTCTGTGCTATATTCTGAATGCAAATAAGGCATATAGGAACCAAGTGCCTACTGTTCAGACCACGTACAGTAGCAGAACTGCAGGTGCCTAGGGAATTTTTAGGTAAACCATGATCGCACCTAGGTAGTGTAAGTTAGCTTGGACTGCATTTTTTACTTCAACCTTTTTTACATCTGGCTTTTAGTTCATTATTAAATATATACAGGTATACACACACATAAACATATAATCTATTTACTATACACTTATAATACACTTATATATGAATAATATATTTATTGCATATTATACACAGTATATATTGTATTTAAATATATCATTATGTTTCTGAAAACCTACCTTTATATTATGTTCCTCCAAATGAGAAGTGTTCAGAGTTATATTTAAGTTCTCTAATGGTCATGTTGTCTTTGCTTGAGGTAAATAGATCTGAAAAAGTTTACTTTTGTCAGCTTCAGATGTACAGTATTTGGCTCTGATGTCAGTAATACTGTCTGCTGTGTCAACTGTGTGTTCAAAAAACTTGTATCTTAGTATGCAAGTCCTCTGCTTTTTTTAAGTCTTTTATTACTGACATTACAGAGAATGTTAGTGATATGGTTTAGTGGTATGATCCTTCATTCTGTTTTTCTTTTCTAGGGGAATGGTCATGTGTAACTCCTAGAGGTAGGATTTTTTGAGCAATCTTGTCACTTTTGGGAAGTATTCACTGGTAGCTCTCCTGTTTTTCCTACTTGTGTCTTTCCCCGATTTTTAAGGTGATTCCATAGAATACAACACCACCTTCCAATAGCTTTGTGATAAGAAATCTGAACATAGGGTTAGGTGTTAATATTTTTTCCTTTAAAAATGTGAAAAGATTCAGAATTCTTTTCTTTTAGATTATTTAGCTGCTGGGCCACATATCAATAGAGACATAGGTGGCACAATTCTTAGCTTTGCAGGACCTATTTTTTAGGTATCTGCTCCCCAAAGCAAAATTCATACTCCTGTATTAGGCATCTAGGTTTCTTACGCAGTGCACACGGAAAATTGTCTCAGAACTGAATATGACAGAAAACAGTACATTAAATTAGCCATCTGGAAAAGGATGATGATACCTTAAATAACTTATTGCAGACTGGCATATCTTTCTACTAAGTATTCATAGTCCTAAACTCTCTCCTAGCCTAGGATACAATCCACCTAATCCAGATTTTTAACTTGTTCCCAAATGCTGACTGCAGAAGAATAGCTTTCTATTTCCCTGTAGTGTCCTGTGATAGGAATGGGTACATCTGAGTCTCTCCAGAAAGGATCTCCTCCCTACTTAGGTACCTAAGTTAGGTGCCAACATCCCCTGTAGAGAAATAATGCTTCCCATAGGAGGACTCTTTCTCTAGGAGCCTCTTACATGTCAAAAGTAAGTGGTCTGGATTACCCCTGCAAGACTTTTCTTTAATTCCTTTCTAATGATGAGGGGAAGAAGTAGTTGTAGTGATGTGTTCAGTAACTCAGTGTATTCATCTCAGTGTGGGACATTTGAGTTCTTGTCTTTCTTTTGTCTTTGGTTCTTTAAACTCAGTTCTGCTTTCTCAGGTGAGAACACCATCAACAAGGTCAGGAAGACATTTTTATTCCTTCCTGATAGAACTTTACCACTACACGGCACTGAACTGAAGGTGCGTTTTTTTGTACTCCAGTAAGCCGTAGAGGAAGCCAGCTAGCTGAAGGGATCCTGGCTTCCATCCTCTCCTCCAGAGAGATCATATCTACTTCACACAGCTACTGTTTAAATGTAAAATTCATCAGCATTCCTCAGCACATTAGAACCCAGAAACCCTCGCTCTTTCTGACCATTTCACAGAGAAGCCTTTCTTTACTCTTCCTTTCACTTGCTTTATTTTTCTCTGATCCAATTAACTTTATGAAAAACAGGACAATGCTGAAAGTATGGTGAAAGATCAGATCCTGTCAATAAGGATGTCTTTTAGAGTGATGGGAAAGCACTCTAATCAGACCGAAGAAAACATTGAACCCGAGATCTCCCACATCTTGGATAAGGGCTCTAGCTACTTGGTTTTATAGCACAAAATGGGGAGAGAAACCTTCCTTGTAGGTATCAATGCAGCTTGTGCCAAGTCCAATCTGATATGAGTGCTCTGAAAACATTTTCTAGATGAAAACTCTAAAATTCCAAATTCACAGAAGAATTTCTAGCTTATGGATTGCGGCGAGGCTTAGACATCATATTAGATAGTAAGTTTCTTAACTGCCTAAAGATTAATGTATTTCTGGGCATACACAGATGAACTTAAAGCACTTGATAATTGTGTAGTATCACTAAATATCAAGAACTGAATAACAAAAAAGTTTAAATGTATTCAGAGTTAGGTAGCAAATTAAAAATGGGTGCTTATTAAAAATAAAAATAATATAAAAACTGAGCAGGGCTTTCTTTTAAAATGCCACTGGTACTGTCCTCATCATGTCTCTCTCATGCGATAACCCTGAGGCAACTGCCCTCCTCTGGCAATCAGCAGCTTAGAGTCACAGCTTGCGGAGTTCAGCCTGTATATCTCTATATTAAAACAGTTATTGGATAAAAATCAATAGAAATCCTGAAACAAGGCCTAGAACCTAAGATTCTCAGTTCATTGAGAGTGTATTAGAAATAATGACTGTTCAGTTTACTAATAACTAGTCCCAGGAACCTTGCATTCCTTTGTACGCAGTGATAAAGCTTCAATATGTAAAACAGGGAGAGCTAGTTGACTATATAGTTTATGGAGAAATGTGGGCCACTGAAAAGCCGCGAGTTCCTGTAGGTCTAAATTCAGGTAGAGATGATCATCCTTTGATGGCTTTCAGATGCAAATGACTCTCTCCTTGGCTGTAGATACAAAGTCTGCTCCTAATTTGGGAGGGCTGTGTCTTAACGTACATGAAAAATAGGCTAGACTGGATGGATTAATTCAAACCACAGCTGTGTAATGAATATTCAGGTCAAAGAAGGAGAATGAGTTTTACTTACTGAGTGTAGGCAGCATTTGGGTAGTCATTTTTGATTGCAACTTTGACATTTAATGTTCAACTAAATCCTCTTCAGGCACATACTGTCCTTCCTGGCCTGGACCTGCATCCACTAAACTGTATTTTCTTCAGTCTTATTCACATGCACAAGATGCCATAGTCTGCCGTGAACCAATTTCGAAAATCTAATGCAGCCTGTATTTTTTTGCCTTTGTCAACATAAATATGGCATTTCCTTTGGTTCAGTAGGTTTGAATTAGAACATTAAGTTCTTAGGCATATTTTAAGTTCTAGGTATGTTTCTGATTTGTAGATAAGCTTTCCAAGCAATTTTTGAAAACTTTGTGTATTATAACAAGGTCCTATAAGACAATACTTAAAAACTTCTGTGCCTGGCTCTTCCAGTTTCTGAAAGGGTATAGATTTTACAGATTAAACAATGATGTAACTGATTCATCAGCTAAGAGATGGTTAAATTTATTTTACTATTTAAATACACTAGAGGGAATTTCTACAATACCGTTGTTATCTTGATCATTGGAAGAAGTCTTCAACTGGGAGCACTGATAGCATTCAGTAGTCTCAGAACTGGCTCGTATTTAAATATCTGATTGTGAATCAGTTTTTTAAGTTTTTTGTTTGTTAAGTTTTGTTTGTTAAGTTTGTTAAGTTTTTAGTTTTTTTTTTTTTCTCTTGAAAGGACAGATTGAGAGAGAGAGAAAGAGAGAGAAAGTCAAACTGCCACTTTTTCTATTTTATTTATTTCATAGTAACTCATTGTAAGTCTATTCATTTTAAGTTCAAAACATTAAAGATATTCAGATAAAAAGACAGATTTTCAAAGTAACTCACCTTGTGATATTTTTCTAAATACCCGACAATTTAAATGGTACAGGTAAGTATTTAAATGTTATTTAAAATACTAAAATCTCCTTTGTGAGCTCTCAGAAAAGTAGTATTTCACTAGATAGGAATATTTCACCAAAAAATCACAGGTCATATTTCTGCTAGGAGACTAACATTCTATAAGTTCAAGAGCTGATCTTGTCAGCAAAAGTAGAGATTCATGTTTTGTTCAGTCTCTTGACCTTGCCAGCCCTTTGACTGAAGTTGAATACATGTAGCCTAGCAAAGAATTTATGTTGAAGAATATAAGACATATATATTGTACCACTAATTAGACTGCAACACTTAAATGAATATCCTAGTCTTTGTTTTGCCTATTTAATATTATAACTCTAAAATTTAGTGTTGTATATGATACTTTTTATTCTGGTTTGAAATACTAATTATACTTAATTTAACATCAAATGCGACACTATTCTGTTGTACTTTTTTCATAGCTACTACATTTTAAAAAGTACTGGCAAAAAACTATCGTTCACTGATTAATTTTCTAATTCACATCAAAGACAGATGATTGTTTTCAAGTGCATATATATAATGCATGTGTAGAATTTAAAGGCAAGTATCTAGAAATTAAATTGTGAGCCAAACAAGAAAGACTTTATTACATTATGGCACATTACGTCATAGGAATATGCAGTATCAGTTTTTCTGTATTCTCCATAAGAGCCAGGCTTCCAGGATATAAACTGTTGAATGCAACAGCTATTTTCCTGTCTGCACAAGCTGAAGTCCTTCCTTTCAGCCACTAAAATCTGTTGTGACTAGTTACGTTGGCAAAGCATACTCCCAATGAGAAAAAATATGGTAGCTAATAAGTGTAAGGATATATGTTTGCACTTTTTTGTAAAGAAGCTCTGTGTATACAGCAAAATGATTCATAAATATCCTTAAAACAAAAAGGACATCAAGCACATTGTAAGAACAAAAAGTAAATGTAGCTGATAGGACAAAAAAAGTTATCATTAACTGCTACCCCTAAAAACACAGCAACATCAGGTTCAATGAAAATCAGAAATGTGAAGATGATGATGAATAAAACACTTTAGGCTTTTAAATGCTGCCAATTATTTTATGTCTAGGCTTCAATGAATGAAATTACAGAAGAGTGCCAGCAGTGTAACTACAAAGTCTATTTTACATCTATTAAGCAGGTTTAATTTTCCTACTATATATATATTATACATTAAGGTTTTTTTTTTTTTTACTACAACACAACTGGATTTAGTAAAAAAATGTGTCTTAACAAATCTTGATTTCATATAGATTTCAAAAGTCATATGTAACCTAAATTTTATTAAATTTACTCAAATAATGTTGTTAAGAACAAAAATGTTATTGTTATACAAAGTTTGATTACAGCAGGCTTGTTTTAAACTAACCTTAGCAGAACGTGAATCTAGCATAAAGAAATTCTTATTGTGAGGGGAAAATATACAGATTAAACTGAGGCTTATTCATTGATCTGGCTGTTGAGGCTACGCAGTTTTTGACTGGTTTTGGGAAAGACAGAAGGCTCCTAGATTTTAACACATATCTGGCATAAAGGATGTTCTTCAGAGCAGATTACTTTCAAGGGGAAAAATGGCAGCCAAAGATACGTCAGTGAACTTGCGTTGTTTAATGACCAAAACAAATTTGTTACTGACTGACATTACAGATTTTGCTTTGGGAAAGGCTTACTGCAGTGTTTGTGATCTTTAGCAGCATGACAGTGGGCAATGGTGTACTGTTTCATGTTTATGGGTTAAAAAACCAAATGACTTAGAAGACATACAGAAGAAAATAAAAGATAGCTTAAATTCAAAATTAAAAAATAAATTTTCATGATATAATTTAATTTTCTTTAGTAAATATATCTTCTTATGAGAAAGAGTTACATGTGGAAAATATTGGAAAATACTGGAATACACTGCATCAGAGCAAAACAAATCCCTCTAAAAGATGGCTATTTTAGTAATGATTTGTTAGAACCCTTTATAATAACTCTGACTGTTTACACCATAACATAAACTAGGGCATTGTAGACAATGTGTTGTATAAAGTCACTAACAAAAGATTATGGCTGTTCACACGGACTGTTTCAGTAGAGGCTCTGTTACCTGGCAGAGCTCTGTTCATGTTCATGTTGTGGGTCCTGAGTGTGTTTCCAGAGGGCCTTCATTGCACTGTTCTTCAGTATAGATGGGGCATCCTTGGGCATTCGACATGGCCTGTCAGCACTCCCAGCAAAGGAGGCGCTTCTAGCATTTGCCCCATCCCTAGCTGTCTGCAAATTGTTCTGATCAACCCTAATATTTCCCATATGGTAACTCTATCATGTGGGAAGGAATCAGACTTGAACTTCTGGGCTATCAAATTTTCCCTTCACTCTCCCAAAATCCATTTGTAGCCTTATATGGCAGTCAACACTGCCAGAAGACTTTGCTTGTACAAGCTGTCTGACTGAGCGAATGAGCCCTTCTTTTGCCTCCCAAGACACCAAGGCTCTCATACTGCTTACTCTGTGGTCATTTTATTTTATGGGGCATAGAGAGCCACTCCCTGGCATTTATATCTCATCAACAAAAACTAGACTATTTTGGGATGAATTTGCTTGTTTTTATATATATATATGGGATGATGGAAGAGTAAACCGAATGAGGAAGCTAAGACCCTTCTTCAGATAAGCTGGTCAGAGTAAGATTCTTGTTCTTCTGATGCCACACATTTTATCTCTTCTCCAAAAGACTTTACTTTGTCCAGAATGAAGTGTTTGTTCTTATCCCTCACAAAAGAAAGAGAATAGGCTTCTGAGCCAGGTTCCATGCTTCATTGCCTCTCATCTGCTAATTGTACAGCAGATTTGACAGAGAGGACACTCTGGACCATATGGGAATACTCTAAAACAGCACATCCATCAGAAAAGCAGACTTAGGCTACCTGAATTGAAGAGTCAATGTTCAGGTAACATCAAGAAAAACACCTCTACACATAGCTCCCTACAAAAGTCCTTCAAATTAGCTGTGCTACACATAACAACACCCAGCCTAAACCAACACTAAATTCCACTAAAGACAGCAACGACCCACTTTGGTTTTGAAATCAGGACCGAGTATTGTTCATTTGGGCACTCAGACAACTGGTTAGAGGAAACAACATAGACAGATTATTATTTCACAAAAATAAATTGGTTCTCCAGCTTTACAGTGATTCCTGGAAGCTGATTTTGCATGGACATAAACATGGAAATCAAAAGATAGAAGATATTGTATAGAAAATTATGCAGATGGCACACTTGTGGCAGAGTGCGTGAGATGTGAAGGAACTATATCTTGCAATCTCCATCTTTGGTAGGGACTGGGAATTTTGAAATAAACCAGTCAGTTTTGAACTCAGTCCCTGATATGCTTACAGACATTTGCCAGTGCCCAGAAATGAGAAATGCCGTTTTCAATTTTGGTGTTCTGCTCCATGTTGGCATTGCAAATTGGGGAATGAGACTGGGAGACCAGGCTGGGAGATATATTGAGGTAGTAAAGGGTAGAAAAATTTGAGCCACATGAAAAATGTTTTGGAACTAAAGAAAGACAACCACTTGGCTTTTCTTAATCAGAATGCCTTTAGGTATTCTAGTGCTCGGCACCTGCCTGAGTGCTCAGTAACCTTTCAAAAGCAGCACAACTGACCAGACTGGTTGTTTCTGTTTGATAAGAGGGGAGAGGGCAAGCAGCCTTGAGCAAGAACTGACTGCATCTGTGTATGGTATTTGCCAAGAGACATACTAGGGACAAACACACATGTTTTGTACTAGTTGTGTTGTTAGCTGTTGTTGGCCCAAAGATCTGATACATCCAGTTTCTACATAGATTTTGGTCACCCAGAAATCCTGGAGTTGGTGTCTGATCAGCCATGTTGGAGAAGGGAACTAAACATGGTGCCTCTGAAAACCAAAAAGCCGAGGCATGCGGGTGGTGCTAACTATGCTTGTCCACCAGTGCTGAGCACAGCTATCTTGGCCACATCTATAGTCCTCTTTAGTAAGAATCTCTTAGAATTACCCTTCAGTGCAGGGGATATTCTTCCTGATACAGAGTACTTCTGAAGCCTTTGGGCACTTCTGTGCAATGTGGACAGCCTAGTAAATCACAAATCTGCCCTGACTCTAAATTATCAAAGCAATTGAGTCTTTGAAGAAGAATATCACACATGAAGATTTAAATGCATAATTAGTGCATAACTTAAGACTATTATGCCTTGGAAGATATATGATGGACTGGTACAGATGACTCCTGGATTGCTATGGATCTGAGGGCACACATCAGAAGGTGCCGAGATCTATCCTCCCACCATTTTTAATGAGACAAAATACTCTGAGTCTTAACTTACAGGTTAGACGGTTTCCTTACCAAAACATTTGTCCATGACACTGCTAAGCGCTGTGACAAGACAGTAATGAAGCAGCTTTGTAGACTCTACAAAATCAGCAGGAACAGTAATCAATTAATTTATAACACAATAATTTTGGCAGGGAGCAGCAAGGGCTAGCTGCTCCCTAAGGGGATGAGGAGCTGGCAGCCGAGGATGACCCCAGCACTGGAAGTGCCCTCACCAACAGGACACAGTCCCACAGGGGCTGAACATGACGGGCAGAGCCAGATTCTGGTAACAGGGTCCATTGACAGCCCTGGATATGGCAAGTGATGAACCAAGTCCAGGAGCCATCCAGGGAATCCAGCAGGGAGCAAAGGAGACAGGGCCAAAGACCGGACTGGAGACAAACGACAACATAATCCAAGGAGTCCATCCAGGAGAAGAGCTACCTACAGCACTGGGCTGAGGGCTGTCCAGGAGACAGGGCCAGACAGGGCTGGAGATCAGCGCTCCTACGGTGTAGCTCAGGCCAGGGCGAAAGGTCCAAAGCAGATCTGAAATGGGGCTGCTGGGCAGGGGGCAGGGGGCATGGTGAGTTGAGACTGGCCAGGGCTATTAAGGCCTACTGGTGTCCTCATGGCCCTGACAAATTCTTAATTAAACTTAAATGTTAAATAAAGAAGATAAAATAAGATGTCAAATGATTGATAGGTAAATTGTTTCACCAAAATGATTAATTTATTCTGATCCTCCTTTTCCCATTGTTTATTGATGCACTGAAAAAACAGTTGCAGTACGTTCTTTAAAATACACACCAAACACAGGCTTGACCCTGCTGAAATATTTAACTTTGCAGAAATACAAGTAGGAAAAAATTAGGCCCATGAGAAGCCTAGCTAATTAGGAGTTTTGCTATTTGGCATAAGCAACTGAATTATAGGTATAGGCCTTTTACCCAGAAGAAGCTATAATTAATTGGGGAATTGAGCACAGAATATGATAACTTGCTTGGATGGAATATGTAGACAAGTACGAGGACTGATTTAGTATCAAGCATTTTGATAAATCACTCATGAGATTAAGCTGTAATAATAATGTAACCATTACTGTATTATTGATGTAGAATTGAAATAAATATACACAGGTGATTTGCATAGCCAATAAGAATTAAAAAGTAATTCCGTAGCATCAAGAAAGAGAGAAATGCTTGGAAAATGAACGTGTAAACATGACCATATTTATAAGGCATGACAAAGAAATTCGCTGGAACTTCCTAGCTAGAAATAACAGGTTAAACAGCTTTTGCCCTGCTGCCCTGAGTTATGTTCCTTATGCCTGAGTGGGAGACTATTGCTTTGATTTTAACAAAAAAGAAAGTTGAGCTTGAGCTTCTGTTGAATGATGCCTGTCATAAGTCAAAAAATAAACCAGCAAAGTAACAAATTAAATCCTATCTAGTATGAATTAACAATACTCTTACCTATGGCATATTTCAACATCTTTCTGTGCTTTTCTAGACAGACAGAGCCATATCTGGCTCAGAAAAAATCTTAAAGAAATGATTTATTGGTGCTCTGTAGGCTTGTCAATAGCAAACACCAGATATGAGACATCAATAAGTAATTCACGAGAAGAACACTTGTCCACATCTTCTCCACTGACTTTTTTCCCATTCCTTCAATTCTTTTCTCTCCTTTTCTGTTGCATTGAATATTGCGCTATCACTCACAGAATGAGGAAAATTCGACAAGGCAGAAAGTGTTACATAAAGTTTTGGGGTAAGGTGAATGGATATGTTTGTTTACCAAGACTGGTTGCTCCCAGTGAGGTTAACTGATGAGGAGTAGCTTCAAAACTATGAACATTTTAGCAAAATAACAGCATAACAGCATGCATGAATATATGATACCTATTTGTCAGGCAGAAATGGAAAGCAGGACTAACAGAAAGTAAAGGAATGAGAACAATATGTTTAAGTTGATTTCCTAAGAAAATGAAGCACATAAGATCACACCTGTCTGTTTATCTGCCTGGCATACTTCTCTGAGAAGTTTTAGTTAAATCTGACAGCTAAATTTGCTAAAGAAGTGTGTGTGGGGGAGAAGATATTAAGTTCCTAAAACTTTCTTGAAAGTCATTTGCTGTTAAACACCTTTTAGCTGTTCTGCACAAAACTGAAAATTTTAGCACGTGTCTGTGTTAGCAGCAGGAAATGAGACTGACACAGCATGAAGGCTGCTAGGAAATACTCTGAAGGGAAAGAAAAAAAATCATGTTGGTAAGAAAAGATGTTTGTAAGAAAGACTCTGGGTATGCTTCAGTTCAAGGTTAAGATACCCACATGCAAATGCCTGAATGTAGGTTTCTCCGATCCTGTAATAGTCAATGGTGATCTTGTCCATGGAGTGGTGAGTAACTCAGCTCAGTTTCATGCAACCTGTGAGTGCTCAGTGCAATCTTCTCTGATACAAAGTAAAGTAAGCATTGGTGGCAAACCCCTACCCAGAGACCCGCACTATTGAAACATCATATTAAAACTTATAAAGCTGGTACTGAAGAACTATGATCATTCCATTGTACACTTAGAGTGAGTCCTTTTTTGCAAGACTGTTGTGGCCTGAAGATGAAGAAGGAGTGGGGTAAGGGCACAGAGTTTATATTTAGAATTATACATCACTGGAGAATACATTCAGTAAAACATTCGATGTACTTACAGAACTAACAGGTCCTCCTGAACTTAGATAGTATTTCACAACCTCATTAGTGAATGCAGCAGCATTTGCGACAATTTTCTTAACAAAGAAGTTTAGTCACTGTATTCTCTGAATGACTAGAGGCTACAGTCACACTTAACTTCAAGAAGCTCAGATTTTTAAATCTTAGACGAGTTTTTTCAGATAAGTCACCATAATTAGAATCTCCTTAATGTCCTTCATTAATATAAAAATCACAACGTCTTGTTATACAGACTTACTTTCTGATGCAATTGCCCAAAACTATTATAAAAAATTCTCTGGGAATTGGGCCTATTTTATCAGTAATAATGAGTCTTCTATATTGTCTACATTTTTACAGAATGGTTATAAAGCTTCTGACATTGTGGCTTCTGTTTCCCCTGGGCTCTATCTCAACTTATATTAGTGCACAGAAATGAGTGAGTTATGAAAGTAACAAAGTTTCTGTTAACCTCAAGAATATGAAAGTTTACAGAAAGGTTCCATTGGCCAAGGAACACTGGCATTTTTTTTTCCTTTTTTAATTAGAGTAGCAAAACTTAACTACTTCTACATGTAAAAAAGGATCAGGCAAAGAAAGTAAGATGAAGAGCTGAAAATATGGTCCATGCTTCTTTATCACCTTCTTCCTCTGAAATTATGTTGTTAATTAAATGTACACTTTGCACATATACTTGTATTTAATGTAATGCATACTGTATTTCAGATAATCCTATATTAAATACAATGACTATTATCCTTCTGCTGATTAAATACATAAGCTGTATTTTATGACTGACACTACCATCTCACTTCTTTAGTTTTCTTGCAAATAAGCAGTTAAAAGAAACAATTTTGAAAGAATGCTCTCTTTTAATGAATAAGACACTGCAGATAAAGCCAACTGTATAAACATTATAAATGCAGTATATTTAATAGCAATTATAACCCTAGTTGATATGAACCTTTGAACAGAACTGAACTGTAAGCTGAAAAAAATACCTAAAATAGTCTAAACAACAGGATTTCCACTTGAATGATCATTAAAAATAAAATCAAACACCTTTTTCTGTGATATGAAACTCACAGCAGTCTGCTGTGGTGAATTTATCCAGTGTACTCCAGACAGAAGAGCCCCAGATAAAAAACCACTGTATTTAATCCTTAGAATTGTGCTGTCAAAACTAACGTAGTTGATCTGACAAGTGCCAGGTATACCACGGGTGCCACACGCAGGATGTAAGGTGTCTCCTTGATTGAAAAAAAACACTTTATCATAGTGGGATTATCATGGTTTTGAGGACTGTCACTGAACATCACTTTCAGTCAGATGTGAAAACGGAACCGAGAATTTCAATCACTGCACTAGAGTCCAGTTCAGGACGATGTAGGTTGGTGGGACAAATGGATAGAGGTGAAGTCTTGGAAAGTTTTAGGAGGTTTTCATGGGCTAACTTCAACTGAGTGACAAAATTCAGTCTGTCCACAGAAAAAAAGTGGTTAAACACCTTCCACAGACCAGGCTTTTCCTTCATTGTTTTATCCAAATGCTTCACATCTAGGCAAGTGTGACTTCCAGTTTCTTAACCTAGTATTTTTTAAAACCAAGTATTTCCATTCACCACTTAACAAATACAGGGAAGATAATGAGATTGTAAAATATAGGCCTTGTGGAAAGAAGTAGCTAAAGATAAATTATATATTAACGCTCCTGGAACAAAAATATAACTTGCAGCAACTTTGCATAGAATATGAACAGGAGAAATGGCAAGTTGAAACTTTATGGGATCTCATTCATAGGCAGCCTCCTGCAGGATTAGCAGTTCCACAGCACAACCCTCTGGAGTGTCTTTCGGAACAAACCAAGGGGTGTTTAAGCAAAGACTGATACGTATAATTCATGTTTCTACACAGAGAAAACTCCAAAAGTTTATTTGCGTATTTAAGATGAAGAAAGTATGATCAATTATTACCTAAAACATCCCAAGGGAGAATATTTATTTAAATATATTTTGTAATTTAAATATAATTAGCATGATTTAGCAATTCCAACAACAAACACGGAAACTGGCAATTCAAAATGCTGCCTTAATTTCATTTCTGTTCAATGTAAATGTACATCTTAGAAATATTTTTGACACTTTGTTTAACAAATTGCTGTACTATAATAGAGTTATATCCTATTTAGACCTGCTTGATTCCAAGTAAAATGGGGAAGCTGATGGCACCAAATGCTCCGCGAAAGTTATTTAACATTTTGTAGCAGTTGAGCTCTAAAATTTAACTATAACTCTTATTGTTTGGAGGTGACCGAAATGCCCTATCTTAAACTCTCTTGATGGAGTCACTTTTTGGAGACTGGCTTCACAGACCATGCTTCATCTTGAAGGAGCAGAGCCGTATGATTCCACCACTCTTAGCCTCCTTTTTGGGGCTGTTTCTCAAAACGGAAGGGTTGGTCATGTAACAGCATCGAATGAGTTAAGATCTATAGGCTTTTTTACTTTGAAACTCTCAAATAAACAGATAAAATTCTTACGGATAAGAAAACCCAAATATTACCTATTATCCAAAAGCTACATACCATTCAGAACAAATGTAAAGACATGGGCCACAGAAATATATTCCTCTTGTTTGCATGCTCTACTCTTCCAAGCGCCCGTTTGTGGCTGCTAGTGCCCAGACTTGGCGCACCCGGCGTGCTGCAGCCTCCCCTTCCCGTTTGTTATTCCGGGTGCATCGGCTCCTTCTGGCACCTCTCCACTCCGCCGCGCACTTGCTGATCGCGGGCCAGCAGCCTGCACTCGGGGGCACATCCTTTGTCGCAGATGCAGCACAGGAAGTGCACGCTCTGCCAGCACAGACTAATAGCTTCTCTGATGTTTCCGGAGGGGGGCTTTCACATTTCCCCTGATAGCACTTCATTTCTGCCCTTTTCCAAATCCCAATTACTTCCTTACTTCCAATTTTCTTCAAGTTTTTTTCTTTTTTTTAATTTGCAGAAAATAACTGCACATGCATAAATCAATGCACAGTGTGTGCATGTATATACACATATATAAATTAAAAAATCTGATATTCTCATATCTTCATTTTGACATCCTTATCACACTGAGTTTCCACAATTTTTGTTGACTCTAACAGTAATAAGATTACTTTTTAAGTGTCCATTAAAATATCCCTGAGAATCATGTAATTGTAAAATCAAATAATTTATGGTCCAGTGAAGCTTACTTTTTATTAAATTCCATTTTTACGATTAGGTAAATTTGCACTTGCTTTTTTATACGTGGATGAGGGTTTTTTCCAACAAATATCATGGATTTTTAAAGTGTTCTGAAATTATTTACTTAAAAAAAGGAATAATTTTTAACTTGTCAAAGACATGATAAAAATTACTAGAATTAAGCAAATATTTCAACAGAAACAAATTACTCAACTTACACTGCTTGCTTACACAGCTGCTAATTGATTGTTCATATATATTAAGATTAGCAAATGCACAGTGACTTCCTTGAACTCTAAAATTACGCTGTGAATTGATCACAGTTTTCTACATATATTACATTCACTTGTTGAGTTGTGGGGATTAACTGTAATTGGCAAAATTAACCACCCACTTATATGGCTGATGGAGAGAACACTTCTGATAATAATAATAATTGCAAATATATCCAAAATTTGTACTTGCATTTGCTAATAAAAAACGCAAGTTCTGCAAGAGAACATAGAAACTTTGGTGATTATATAACAACATCATGACCAATAACAAAATTTTACTGGAATGTGATATGGAAAAAGTATGGCCACATCAATTCATATAACCTTTTGGATTATTTTTTGGATTTTCCAGTTTTTCTTTTTATTAAAAAAAGGAACCCCAATCTCTTGCTCTGATTTGACCACAAACTTTAAGCCAAATGTACCTACCAAGATACAATGTCTGGAAGCCCTACTTCTGAAAGCCACTTTACCATTCACCTTTAGAGATTTCAGAAGACTGAACTAATAAATAGGTGTGACAAGACATCACTTCGTATGTATTACAAGGCTTCCTTCTTTCCTCCAAACTTCTTCTCTGATTTGACTCTGCGAAAGTGTGGCTTGACATAGATCTTTTTATGTCAATTTTAGAGGACAGAACTGTGGAATTTATATGACAAGCCCAAAAAACTTCTTGGTGTTGAATGAGTGCAGGTAATCTGTAAATCATTTTGATATAAATCATGAAGAGATACAATTATATTGTATCTGAACTATTAGGAAAAAAATCTGTTGATTTGCAAGTGGCAATATCCTTTCCCTTTACATAGCCTTAATTAAAGACATTCTTTCCTTCAACAAAGAAATCTCGGCTTTATAGAGATAAGAACAGTACTCCGTGGCATCACTGCAAATATATGAGTGCTGTACAAAAGCTCTTCATATTGTCAGAATAGATGCTGACATAATCTCCTGTGTCACAGCACCTTTTGCTAATGCCACTGAACAACACGCAATGACATGATACACAGGAGTTGAGTAACTCGATGTAGTAGTTTGAGGATATGTCAAGGTACACTGAGCTTTTGTGAACTTCAACATACCTAGAAGCAAGATTAGATCATGATGGTATGAACTGATAAGCAGTGGACTATAACAGTCAGACAAAAGGTACTTTCATAAAATGTAAATAAACATAACTGACAGTTGAATATCATAATGATGCTGGTTACACATCATAAAGAAACTTGTGTAACAGCCCTTTCTTATTCTTAATTTACTGCATTCCCATGTATTATCATGACCTGAAAAAATAAGTAGGTGCTAAGTAGTATGTAAAAATATTCAAGACAAAGGTACACAAGTGAAGAAAAATGGATTGCTGAGATAATAAATATATCCAGAGCAGGAAAAATACATTTCACTGGAAAACAAATACAAATAGTATAAGATTCAGCCAACACCTGATCATTGTGGGACAGTTTAGGACTATTTTAAATTATTAAAGAGGATGGGGCCAGACTCTTCTCAGTGGTGCCCAGGGACAGGACAAAAGGCAACGGGCACAAACTGAAACACAGGCAGTTCCACCTGAACATGAGGAAAAACTTCTTTACTGTGAGGGTGACTGAGCACTGGAACAGGCTGCCCAGAGAGGCTGGGGAGTCTCCTTCTCTGGATATGTGTTAAACCCGCCTGGAAGCCACCCTGTGCAATGTGCTCTAGGTGACCCTGCTTGAGCAGGGGGGCTGGACTAGATGATCTCCAGAGGTCCCTTCCAACCTCAACCATTCTGTGATTCGGTGGTTTCTTAAAGAAAAACACTGTCACTTTTTTGAATCCTAATGCCTATCAGTATATGCTGTCTTTATACCACGATCCTAATTAACCAAATTCAGTAATAAGTAAAACACTAAAATTGTGTTTCTGCTCATTTTACTGTACCAAATATACCTTGATTCACAAGTCTAGAAAATTGTTCCATTATGTTCAAAGGGATAAAATATGTGTTTCTAGTCTTCAAGAATCTTAAGCCAGTTGTTCTAGAAAATTGCTCGCCTGCCTCTTCTGGGACCCAGAATGTCTTCTGGGTATTAAAAGGAGACGTTTTGTAGTTCAGTGAGTTTTCTGGGTTTTTCTTCTGTATGTGGGTTATTATGCTGTAATAGAATTATGTAGAATTAATACTTGTGAAGAGGATTATATAATATTAATGAGTGTCACTAGATGTCACTATTGCAAATCGTCTTGTGGTTCTAGTTATCCAAAAAGCAAGACATAGATCTTGGGAAAATTCTTCTTGTTAAAAAGTGCTTTCTGGCATGAGACTATCATCTTCTGTTGGATTTGGAAAATGCATGGTGCATTTTGATTGCTACAATATGAGCAAGTAATAAATGGTTGATGAAGAAGTCAGTATGTAACCCCATGCTTTATTTCTTTATTGCTTACATATTGTGGGGGATATAAAAATTAATGGCTGGATTTGTTGCATGACAGCCATTCCTGTGTGGGACTATACTGCAGGACTATTTAATGCTGCCAGATAAAGACACCTTACCTTCTCTCTGACCACATCGTTATGAGAGGCAATGTTTTGGAAATGTTGACAAACAGCAGACTGAAGTGTATCTTTAGGACTTCAGCATGATTTCAGAGTTGCCCTTCCCCTGCGGGGAATAAAAGTTCAGCACTGTGCGATCCTGCGAGGTCACCACCTTTTTTTTTTTTTTGATGAAGAGATCAAACCCTCAGATATCAAATCCAGTGTAACCTGTTATTTGTGGTTTAATACATGGGGATCAGGACTAAGAAGTAGGCCTCCGAGACTTAAATCTTCATTCTGTGACCAACCCCTTCTGCGGACTTGGGCGAGTTGGTTCACGCTGCTTCAATCTCCTCACCCACAGAGAAAGCGAGGGAAGGGAAGGAGTCACGACAGGCCACGAGTCAAGAGGGCCTGAAAAGGAAAAGCCCGTTTTTCCTGGCTGGGGAGGGGGTATGTCTGTTGTTTTGTTTCTTTCAGAAGCTGTGTTTTTCATGAAATTGGGCAGCACAAAAAACAATAATTTGAGGTGCCTCCTGTTAGCAAACTGTGAGACTTACTAACTAGCAAGTAGGAACCACCTTCAAATCATTACAATATGAAAACAATTCTATAATTCATACTGTATAATGCAGAAATCAGAATAGCAGAGTCTGAAAAAAGGAATAGGTTTGCCCTAAGGAGGCTATCCCTAAAAGTCAGTACCATCAGGCCTGGCACTAAGTATTGCAATTGAAATTCTGAAGAACTGAGCTTTCCTCAGAAGGTGCCATTAAAAGTTTAGCATATTTAACTCTCCAAAGGCAAAGATACTTTTATTAGTTCGGATAGAGATCAGCCATATTATATACACTGATGTACTGCGCACATTCTGGAGATTATTTTCATCATGTTTAGACTCAAATGTCATTTTTGAAAATGGTGCTCATTGAAGATATTTTGGAGTAAAAAAATTAAGCATTCCTATCCACTGAATAAAAAGACAACACAGAAGACACAGAATAACTACTGATGCTGTTTGTCCTTTTACATTATTTCTCTCTCTTATAATATCATTGATATGCAGTTTCTTCAGGCCAAGAACCAACTCCAGTATGAAGAGAAAAACTACATCTTCTCCCCATTTCCATTACCAACCTTCTATGCTGGCAAAAACAATTTATGTATGATAGCTAAACAGCAAAGTGTCTTCTAAGACAAGAATAATGATCTGTTGGTAAAAAATAAATTCAGAAAGTGTTAACACTATCTGATATTACCAACAGATAATTAAAAAGCTATTTCAAGAAGCAAATGAACAACGAAACATCCAGGCCAAAGTAAAACGCACTGCAAGTGAGAAGAGGCCTAGAGATGAACTGTGTTATTTATCTTTTTCTTATTCTGCTGAAGTGATTTAAAATGTTCCAAGTTGTTGCTGCTAATTATGAAATAATCTCACCAGTTCACTCCTAAAAACTTCAGAGTGAGTCTAGAGGGAGAACTAGAAATTATTTAATTAATGTACTCCAAATAGTCAAGCTTAAATTGTGTCTCATTAAAAAGCCTCCCCCACTGTTGCTGCTGGCTCCTGGAAATTCAATGTTTCCACTTACATGTCCAGGCCTAGCGCTAAAATAAGAGGTAATTAAGGGAACATTAAACTATTGTTTACATCAAATTAAAGAAGTTTTATGATGCGGAAACTACAGAATGAAGTGATTCTGCACATAAAACAGCACAAGGAAGTAGGTTAAGCAGAGCCACTGGAACATCAGCTTCCCATGAAACACACAGCAGAACGGCATCCATGTGCTGATTCTGTTATCCAGGTTGGGCAGATCAGTTTGCCTTTCTTAATTTCAGTTGTTTCAAGTAGTAAAAACATTTGCTCATTCCTTTACCGTGTTTAAGATTGATGTGACACCAACCTGGATAGTATCAGAATATAATTATCGATGAGGATGTTAAGTATTGCATTATCTTACAGAGCTCCTCAAAGTTGGAGGCCACCTAACAGAAACAGGTTGCTTTAAATTCCTACTTTTAATCTTGGATAATCTGGGCAAGTTTCAGAACAAGCTTAAAGGAACATATGGTGTTTTAAAACACAACAGAAGGTCCTGAAAGGAGTAGGTGTGCAATAACTGAAGGGATATGTTCTGTTAGTTGAAAATTACTTTCATGGAATTTCTAATGCAAAGACATAAGAGATCCCAATAATTTCCAAAATGGAAGCTACTGAACTAATCACATCTGTCTTCTGCTTTATCATCAAAGCCAGATCAGGAAAAACTGACATCTCCCTGCACAAGCGGAGGCTTAAATGAAACAGCAAACCCTCAGGACTGCAGTCTTGCCTCTCCAGTGTTCATTCAAAAGCTTTGTGATAGCAGTCTGTTGGAAAACAAAGACTGCACATATATGAGTGGAAATAAATAAAATCAATGTATACAGATATGTACATACATATGTGGGCATGTTCATATGGAAAATTTTATTCACATTCTTAATTAGAGAATAATTCCAGTTCTATTGAGATTCCAGTTCTAGAAGCAATTTTATTAGTCTCCAATTCTAGAAGCGCCAGTGTCTAGTCTTGATATATAACAGTTAAAAGCTAGCTCCTTTTAGTGATTAAAAATCCTGTATCTTCTCTTGCAGTGAATTAAAATCAAAGTAACTATAGCATGAAGCTTAGAAATCTTAATATTAAAAATTTATTTTAGTGCAGTTAGATGTCAAAACCTAACTACAGCCTAACTACAGTCTTAGTTTTAAGGTCAAATGTCAGCATAGAACCTGGAAATAAATTTAAATTAATATCATATATTTAAGATCTGAAGCTGTGTTGCCAATACCAATGCAGAAAACTCCTTAGTACATTAAAAAAGAAAAAAAGACATTAATTATTTTTAATATAGTGTGCAAGGAGACATAAAATTTAAATCTTTTAAGTATGAAGAACGTGCAGCTGCATTTAGTTATAAACACAGTCAAACTTTGCTTCTGTGTACTTCTTTTATTTTAACTTCTGGTACACTGGAGCAGGAAAACTTTTTTCATTTTTAATGTACTGTAGTTGCAGAACTAACTTCCTGATTTTAAACACCAAAGACCTAATCCAACACCTGCTATTCAGCAGAAAGACTACTACACAATTTGGGATCCTTCCGCAGCAATCATTAATGAGGTGAAGGCCTTTCATACACAAGCACAAATGACGTAAGAGGTATTTCATATGAGGTAGGTCTTAACACCGGGGAATTCCAGAGCAGTCCATGGAGTACATTCCCTTCAGGTTTTGCATGCACAATCCCAGGAATATGCTATATACATTTTTACTTCTACATTTTAAATAAATTGTCAGCTGGGTATTATATTTTCACGAGTCAGCAACATTCCTTTTACTCCTGGTGCTAAATACCAGGCAACCATCCACGCACCTACAGAAACCATGTAAATATGAAACACTGTAGCAGTAAATAAAATACTGATGCCATAGTTTCTTGAGTGGTGTGCTTAACTGCTTAACATGCTTTGATCAGACACGCACCTTACAAAGTTTTATCCAGATGCCTTTACAACAGCACTCTCCTTCAGTTGTTAAACTGACTTAAAGAAATTTAGCACCAGCAAAACACTTGGATCTGTCCTGGAATTTACAGCATGCAACAATCTACCTGACTTCTTCCTTCATTCCAGGATCCTACCTTTGTCACCTACTGACACTTCAACATGAATATATTTAGGCATGAGTGAGTGGAGCTGAACTGCTAATAAGGAATATACATTGCACCTATGTAGGGTACTTTTCTATCACTACAATAAGGGGTTAATATCTCTCACAAAAGCCAAGGTTTTCCTAAACTGTTTTCTTCAAAGTATTTTCAAATTTAAATTACTCAAATTTATGAAATACAGGAGTTACCACTTTAAAATATGAAACACTACTTCGTGTTTATATGAGATAAATTTAATATCTCTTATTGGTTGTGTCTGCATACTAGTTTTATCATAACATTTTACTTATCCGAATTCAAAACCAAAAGATTATATTATTAATGACATGATGGAGGAAGTCTCAATTAGAAAGACACAGGCTGAACCTGGTACACTTTACTAAAGCTCCTTGGCTGGTACACTTTACAAAAGACCCAGACATGGATGCTCAAGAGATCTGGAAAAAGCTAAACTGCCTCGAGTTAGACATTTTGAAAAACATCACCTGAAGATACACAGCTAGGAATGTCATGTAACTAACACTGAAACTACTCCAAATTATTATAGTTCTTTAAACAATTTTAGAAGAGAGATACCTCTTCCTTCCTTTTCAGCTGACTAGTAAGCAGTTTTATTTAGCAACCAGTAAAATGCACTGATGCCGAGTAAAAAGAAAAGCCATACAGATGAAAATAGCTGAAAAGGATGAAAAAGGAGATATTTAACCGAGATCTACTAAATCATTTTGGAGCTCTAGCAACAGAAGCTGGAAGAGACAATGGTAAACAATTCCCCTCTTCAGATGCACTTTTGTGCACTAACTGAACTCCTGAGGAAGCTTTGGAAGATTTTCCCATGAGAATGAGGAGTCCTGCATAGAAGAAAGGACTTCACAGCACATAACACTTACTGACTATATGAGCATAAATCAGACATTGTAAATTCCTCTTTCTCTACCTGAGAGGAGTGAGAGGGGCCGACTCTCAGAAGGGAGCGAAGATACTTAGCCAGACTCTGCATTGAAGGTCATTCTACCAGACTCTCCAGCGCTCTGGGGGCCTTTCGTGTATTGCAAACAACAGTAAGACTGGATCTTTCATCCTTATTTAACATCAAACTTCCATGTATAAATGAAATTCCCCTTCATATTTCATTTCGTAGTGAGTTCCATGACAATACGATACATGCTGTGATTCAAAATATAACAAAAACCCTTGCAATGCTTTATATGGTCACACATTTGACAGCATACAACCCTGGAGGACCTATGCCCTGAGCTTTCTACTTAAAAGATTTTTCAGAAATCAATCATAAAAATGATACAGTAGCTAAAACCCATTTTAAATGCATACATAAATGCACAGTGTTTTCAATAACCTCTGAAACTGTAGTATCAATACTGTAAAATCTCTGGGAAAGTCTTAAAGAATACCATGGTCCTCCTTGGTTCCAAGGGCTGAAACACAAAATGCCAGATTTATATTGATAAAATCTGGATGAACTTCTACTGCAATGAGTTAAATCACTCTTATGTATGCCAAGACTCAATTTAAAAATAATGGTGCTATGAGGATTTTTAAATTAATATAAAAAATCTGCTATGTTATGCCGCTTGACTAATTTAAGGCATACATGTTGCAGTCTGGCACTTCACATGAAGAAATGTTTTTCAACAAATAATTTTTCAAGTAGTCCCCTCCATTATCTACTCATTTATAGAGGTAAGATCAAGAGCAGTAACATTCAGAAATCAGCATCTACACTGTATTTTTCTTACATTTAACATGAATAAGCACACGGCTTTGTATAAGAGAAAGATTTATATAAGCACCTGTAACTCCTCATGTCAAAGTTCTGTGAAATGGCTCCAAAGGAACCATTAAGTTATCAATGGGCAATTTCATTCTTTTTTTAAAAAAATCTAAATACATACTTTTCTATTGGAGTTTATGGTCCTTTGGTGCTACACTGGTCTATTAGGTAAATAGCATTTTAAAACCAGCTACATACTTACATAAATATACATGTGAATGTGTGTGTGGTTTTCAAATACACACACACGCAAACTTATGTAAAGATATATACACAGGATACCATAATAAGTCTTTCCTAGCTTACCACTTATTCCAGATCATACATGCTCTATGCATTTTGTATTTGTCTGACTCACTTGATAAACTATATTGATTCAGATAGCTATGTGTCTGATTACTTTTTAAAGTTGTCTGTTGAGTGTGTTGGCATTGAGGCAGCAAAAAGAACAGGAACTAGCTATGTTCTAAACGAAGTAAGGAGAATACCTGCAAAAGATTGTGGCTGATTTCAGATTTTTATGTTTTATATTAATGTCATAGTACTTGAAATCCAATCAATAGGATTTGATCAAAAAGATCATAAAGAATGAATATAACCACAGTACAACATTGACTCAAAAGGAGACAAATGAAAATCTCAACACTTGTCTTAGCAAGTCTGTCTGAGGAGTTCAGACAGACCCAGCAAAAACAAAAAAAAAGCTGTGTTAGTAATGAGTTTCAGTTTCTGTCCTGCACTTTCCTTGTTAATAACCCTTAACAATCTAATTGCATGGCATTTTGCCAAGCTCCCAAGCAAATGACCTGCTCCAGACTAGCTGAGCATAACAGAAAGATTTCCATTCCATCCATATAATTCCTATTTTATTTGTTCTAGTATTTCCCTGTTATGTGTTAGCTACCATAAACAGAGCAAGTGCTGGTTTTGCTCATGCCAGTC
This sequence comes from Dromaius novaehollandiae, assembly GCF_036370855.1. Taxonomy (NCBI): domain Eukaryota; kingdom Metazoa; phylum Chordata; class Aves; order Casuariiformes; family Dromaiidae; genus Dromaius; species Dromaius novaehollandiae. Next base: position 25,343,003 of record NC_088100.1, read on the forward strand.
AAGTCAAGTTACAGCTTTACCAGGAATCTCAAAACTAGTTCAAATGAAAGTTTGATTTATTTCGTGTATACCAGAGTTGCAGAACTTAATATAATATATAATATGGGAGCTCACGTTCTAAAACAACAAATCTTTTTGTCCTAAAGAAAACAGGTTCAGTGTCAACTAGAAGTGATTTTTGGTGATGGTCTTTATGGCCAAATTAAGCATGACCTCTTGGGGAAGGAGGAAAGCCACATAGCCACTGCCCTGTAACATGCCATACACATGCTAAACTAGGTAGTGCTGATGTAGAGGCTAACACGTGGTTAAGCACTCATCCCACCAGTAAATCTACTCCTGCTTTTAAAGTCAACTTAGGGCTCTTTAAACTTATTTATATCTTCCTACGTGTGTATAAATTAGTATTTTGAAACATTTTCATGATCTCTGATGCACTTATTCATGTTTTTAAACCACTTGGGGCTGAGGTGTCTGCCATTTCTTAAGGAACAGTGAGATATGAGTTGGGTCAGGCAGAGACAGAGTAAGTCCATTGTAGAAGTGAAGTGAAAAAAGTGAGTTTAAAGAAGTGAAAAAGTGAGTTTAAAGAGAGAGAGTGCTTGACACACAGGAAGGAGGCTGCCACTCCTACATTGTGGACTGGGACTATCAAAAGCAGAATAGAAAGAGGGTTGGGGGTGAAAAGAACAAACGGAGCAGAGAGGAAAGAAGATGGGGCAGGGCAAAGGCCCTTTAACTGAAATTAGATGCACTGAGGAACAGCACCCGGCTTTAAAGACGAGAATGTAGAGTTCACATTTCACGTATAAGAACAAAGGCAAAGTCAGTGAAGAGACTGCAGCAGGAGCAGTGACACACTAGAAAGACAAGAGTGGAAGAAGATTTTATAAGGGGGGAAGGATGGAGAAGGAGGAGAAGGTTAGTTACATCATCACTGGAAATACTGGGCCAGGCTTGTAGCTCTCTCCAATACCTCTGAAATCTAAAATGCTTTTTCTAGGGAAGAGATTTCCAGGATTTAAAGAGAAGGACGCAGTGCTGAATTTTACTCCTAGGGCTATCTATGCCTACACACCATTTGAGAACCACCCAGGTACACAGTACAGGAGGGAGATCTTAGCCTAGCAGTGGGAAGAAGAAGTTGCAAACTGCAGAAAACAAAGCAGATACTGTGATTTCTCTGGAGGTGCAATAGATAGTTCCACTAACACAGACATTCTGACTATTTAATTTCAGATAAGTAGATCCATAATAGCACCATAAACCAAAGTCAGTGGTCATGTTAGAAGAACCTTTAAATAAATGATGAAACTGTTTGGTTTTTTTTCCCCCTGCAAAAAACGTAACCACTTATGACAAAGGGAAGATGAGGTCTTGGAATACCTGTACTCAAGAATGAAGACATCTCTTGAAACACTGACATGAAGAAATTATCATTTGCAAGAAGAATCATCCATGCCCATGATTAACACCTGGAATGCTCCTCAAAAGTCCCAGCAAAATACTTGATATGTCCATAGCTAAATGGAGTATGTGTTGCCATCAACCTAAGTGGTATCCATGTAAAACTGGGGGCAACACCATAGGAACTGTTTGAAATTGTGATGTTAACGCCAAGATATGGTCAGGTAATGAAAATATATTTAGAACATGCTTTTCAATGCTGCTTAAAGGGAAAGCTGCATAGTTGCAGTTTGCCATTCATGGACACCTTATGCGTCTGCTTACAGTCTTTTTTTGAGTGCCAGTGTTATGCTGCAAAGTTAATGCTTTAAATAATTTCACCACATTCCTACATGGCTGATGGTAGCACTGAAAGGATTAAGTGGCAAACATTGACAAATGAGGACTCTTGACATTAGGTGAAAGACACATAGCCTGTCTCCTGAAACAACCATAAAATAAATTGAAACATTAATGATGTCCTTGCCCTCCAATACATGCTTTATGGAACTGATATAAACTTTGTCTAATGCAGTTGAAAAGGCTCATATAAAAGCATATTATTAATAAAAGGAAATTTATGCCTTCCTAAAGGGAGGACATCTCCTTAACTGGATACTAAAGATGTCACATTAAAAAAAAAAAAAATCTGTTTTCCAATTAGTAACATTCCTATAGTTGTAAATAGATAAAAAAGTTTTGTTAATCATCCTCTGAAGTGCCTGTATTTGAAATTATTCCTCTTCACATTTGGACTTTTCTTCTCTTTCATGACTAGCATTTATAACTCCACATCACATCTCTAAGTCTTAATACATTCATTTATATGCAGTGAAAAGCTGGAAGTGGCTGATAGCCACTAAACAGAATCTCGATTGGGAGTAACAGCTTTGGGTGATGGCATCTAAGGCGGTAGGCCAGAAAAGAAAAAAAAGGATGGGGGGGAGGTTTGAACATGACCATTCATCTAACATAAAAGGCAATCGATTGCCATGCAACTAAATAGAACTGCTGATTTGGAATGCATTCAAATACACAGCCCTGAACAGAATCCTTGAATAAGTAAACAATTTGCTTTTGTTAAAGACACATGAGTTCTCTCATCATCTGACATTAAAAAACAATGCACAATAAATATTCTGAGCTCAGGTTAGCTACAAAAGAAACTTCTCATTCAATTTTAGAAACCACTCAAAAATGGCATAATTTAATGCAGAATTGCAAAGAGTTCTCATTCAGTGTTAGGTATTTTCAAAAGTTTATGAATAATCCCTTTTAGAGACAGATGACTCCAAAATTTAAAGCCCGATTTGGACAACTGGAAAAAAAACAAAACATATAATAGTAACAGACATGCAGATAAAAAAATTATATTTTATATATTACATATATATTACATGTATATTATATTTATTCTTATATTTAATGCCAGAGACACTTCTGTTTATATTCTAGGAACTAATGACAATCAATAAAAAAGGCTTTTCACTTTTTATAATGATAGTAACCCAAGCAAAGCATATACATTGCTCCAAAAAAATCCAAGTTTGACAATGATCCTACGTAAGTCTTTCATCAATTAATTGATTTTCAGTGTAAGAACAAATACAACAAAATACAGTACAAGATAATCTGAGGGAATAAATTACTTTTAGATGTAATTTGGTGTTTGGAAAAATTTCAGTCAATAGTATAATGGATGTAGCAACACGCTATTATGCTTTATCTGAATTGACTTTTTAATCTTACCAAAACTGCAGTAACGTTTCAAAATTTCTTTGCCTGAAAAGTTCCCATTCCTGATGGGAACATCATTCTTTTAATTTTTGTTGTCCACCTTGTACAGATCTTATTTACCTAAATGTTTCATAATAATTCCTTTGCTGGGGCAAAGGCCACTTTAGTTGGTAGTTTTTTAGTACTATTTTTTGCAATGGTTCTTGTAAGAAGCAGCTGCTTATAAAAGCCAAATGATCAGAAAGGGGAGACTTACTCAGTCAAGCTTGTCTTCTAAAACACTGGGTTGGGAGTCAGAACATTTGTAATATAATGCATATTTATTTTACATTTATAGCAGAATGATGATTTGTATTCCTTTAAATCTTTGTCACTAGCCAAAGGACCTATACTATGGCCATGGAAAGCTAGTTTCCTCTTGAAAAGTTGATGCAGATGAGTAAAATGAACAGCTCAGGGAATACAGTAAAACAAAGCTCAGCCTCATTTTTTTTTCCTGATAACCCTTCAATTATTTTTAAAAATATTGGCCAAGCGAAACAAGCAGATCTATGATATTTTTTGCCTAGCAAGCTTCCACTTGGTGACTTGTAAGCACAACACTCATCTATTTCTATAACATCAAGCAGTATGTTTATTTTGAAGGAGAATTTCATTGGTGTTGGTGACAACTTGAAGTCAGAAATAGGGAACACAGGAATTATTAGTATTATCTGGTTTAAGTAGGTCTGTTGCTCATGGGCCATTCCTGGCTAAAGACAATGACGTTTGCCCTTGTTGAACTCCCACTGCTGAAAGCGCATCAACACCTTACACTCAACAGCAATCTCAGCTTTGCTCAGGCTCAGGAGTGATTAAAATGCCCAAGGATTTATTTAAAGAGTAGCCATATAGCCCAGCAAATATCGTGTTGCCACTGCTAGTAACAGACCAAGAGAAACACTGGTCACGGGATGGGTCAGGCTTCCTCTGGATTTGTCTTAGCCTGCCTGGAGATTTATTTTACCTCGTAAAAGCAACTATCTAATGACCAGGTTACTATTACCTACTTTGTTTTAGATATAGCTTACCTTTGTACAATTGTGTGGTGCAACATCTCTTGCTATATATATTTTGTGACCAGTAGATAATTATAACAGGTAGTTATTCTGTGTCAGCCGAACTACCTGTGACCCTAGAGTAAAATATAGCTTAGAGAAGTCTAAATTTGTCCTACATTTTGGAGAATATGTTTCTCACACCTGCATTTTCCTCAGTGACCTCTGTCAGACCACCTGATACCTGAATGAACACCGTGTTTAGATGAGGATGCCTCATGTTGTCATTGCAATTCTAATGATAAATTCCAGTCAGTCAAGTTGAATCAATTAATTGTTCTTAGTTAAGATTATAAGTGAATGAGAAAAATACCAATTTTTATGATTGTTCCCTAGAAAAATAAATTCCATTGAACACAAAATATCCAGTTTTTCAAAATGTATATCTCTTTTTTAATTAACATAATAAAATATTGAGTCAACACAGCACTGTGGGATTTTGATGGAAAAAAATAAGAAAATAGATTTTATTTCTTGCTACCAAAACAATAAGAAGAAATCTAAGTTACCGCAGAACTTTTTAATTAATTTAAAATTTACTCAGTTATTTTTCTCTTTAGTTGTAGTAGGTTCTAACCTAGAAATATATATAATCTTTGACTGGTTTGGTATGTGCAGGACTTGAAGCAAGTCCTGAAGCAATGTCTGGATTTAGAATCCAATGCACGCATTTGGAAATGTTCTGTTTGAATGCATCGTTCCAAAACACTAAGTCTCAGCCAAGACTTTAATAACATAAAAATACTGCAATGAAAGTGTTAACTATACTAAACTTGTTAAATGATTTTTCAGTTCACTGCAATCTCTAATAGTTGGCACAGTTTGTTCTGGTCCTTAAATGGGCTAGAACTGGACTACCTGTGCAACCTGTCTGTGTCATACGTTTTTGGCTGCGTCCTTGAGTCTGTGACTGAAAATATATGACTAGTCCATTTGTTGTGCTTCAAAATCAAGTGGTTTGGGCTACCAGCTGTTAAAGATAATTGCCATAGAATATTTCTAACTTCAGTCATCTAAAAACCCCCACTGATTAATGGGTTTGTCTTTTACCTTATCCATATTTTTAGCTTTGTGCAGCTCATAAGTGAATAAACTCCTTTCTACACTGTGTGCTAAATGTTAACATGTCTCACTCAGCATTGTTTGGCTGCAGAAATGTTTCCACCTTCTGACACTGCAAAACCATCATTTGTTGATAGCTTGAGTAGGTGAAATGTGGAAATACTCACTCTTGGGGACTCGCAGAAAGAACTAAGGACTCTTTCCTCATTGTGTGCTAACGCAAGGTCTACAGAAACAAAAGTAGACTGTTCCAGTTATAAGTAAAATATAACTTATTTAAGCTGGTGGTTCAAGTAAGTCTAAATTTCTATACTAAACTGCCAGCTATTGCATGTTTTTTTTATTAGATCTTCCAAGCCTTACACTTAAGCTGAGGAGTCTATGAGAGTAAAGAATTAAGACCCCTCCTCTTTTTAGTTACTGGGAGAAATGCTGAGAAATTAGCTTAAGCAAAGCTCTGAAGTGCTTCACAGAAGCTCCCTCTATATTAACTTTTTTTTTTTTTTCCTGAAAGACACCTAGTTATTAATCATCCTTGAAATATCCTCAGCAGAACTGACCTGGTGAACTGTTAGCGTCTTGGAGTGAGAAGGAGAAAAAGGGGGTGCATTTTCTGAAAGTCTGTTTACATAATCTTAGAAAATATAAGAAGCTAAGAGTGTATTTGCCTGATCTCCAGCTGACCTTGGAGTCTGTAGGGCAAACCACAAAAGTTATTTAACAATTAAAACAGACAAGAGCAAAGGAGGCAAATATCATAGAATCCCCAAATATAGAAATGCCATATATAATTAAACCACCATTATTTTAAATCAGCCTAATACATTCTGTGAGACCTATTTTGTTTCAATTACTTTGGTTAAAAGGAAAATATCATCACCATTAATCCGCAAGACAGTACAATATAATGTAAAATAAATGAGGACGTATTATTTCTAACACAGCTGCTGAAAATTTTATTTCGAAAAAAATTAATTCTCAAATTTTAGCCTTCTCAAGCTAGGCAGAATCTGAGTTTGGTATTACATTTTAGAAAATAATTCTGTTTTCCAATCATATTTGAAATCTTTTTCTATGTGCAAAATTTATTTTCTATTAAGACTAATCAGTAATCTAAATTAGACAGTAGGATATTACGTTCTTCATAATTTTGGATCAGCTTGAAGCTATTTGACTATTAAGTTGAGAACATTCTACAGAAATGCTTATCTGGCACAGGATATAAATGGTGATTCGAGCAGACTGTCACTACATTGCTGCAATTAAGGAGACAGTAGTGCCAGCTCTCATAAGTAAGTTCTTTCCAACACTTTAACTTTAATTTACATAAATATTAGAATATTTGTATTCTAACTTGTCTAATATGTTTGTGGCTTTCTATAATTCCAAAATGTATTATTCTCCACACTCATCCATCCTGAAAAGGTGGAGGCAGATACTAGTACAGAATTTCCATGCAAGTTGTCTAAGACAGCGCGGATCTCTCTGACAGCAGCCTGTACACATTCCTCCTATGTTCTGAAAAAGCCAGTGCAAAAAAGAAGCCTTGACATAACAATGTTAATTTATTAATAACTCATATTTGATACAGGAAGAGCCGTATTGAGTCCAGTCTCTTTAAAGGGAGACTGAGTTGAAGCTAAGATTGACAAAATCAGCCAAATAAATTAAAAGATTAAAGAGTGGCTGTTAGCATAAGATAAAAAGCAGAGAGTGGATGGACAGGAAGATACTTATCTGAACATAAAGTGTTCTTTGAATTACATAGGACTTTTTAAATACTACATTTTAAAGGAGAAAAAGGGAACATAAGTGAAGCTAGGTGGCGATATGCTACAGCTCTAAAACAGATTATCTTCTGACTTGCACCTCCAGAATGATTTACCTGTCAAGCACCACATCTCTTGTGATAATGACCTTGACCTGTCAGTCTGGATGCATTAAAATACTCTGCCTGGCCTCTAACATTAATAATGATCACAGGCTACAGCATAAAGAATTCTTTAGACCGCTCTAAAGAGCAAGGGTAAAAAGAGGAAGAACGAAACAAAACACTTCACATCACAGTTATAGCCCTGAACTTCAGTCTGACAAAAAGGTCAGAGGGGATAAAGAAGACAGATACTCAAGAAATAAAGGTGTTGCTTGTTTTCATTGAACAATGCAAAGGATTCAATATAAAAGAGAAAAATGATTGACATAAAGGGCACAAACTAAGCACTCTGCCCCCTTTCTTAGCACTATCAGAGGGTACAAATTGATAGGTGCCTGGGAACACTCCAATGACTGTGGTCAAAAATAGGATTGAAGAGGTTTAATGAGATGACTGTAAACAAAATTAAGAAATTATGTAATCGACCTAAAATGCATATATTTCAACATGAGATAAATCCAGATAAATCTATAATACCTATGATACAATTTCCTCCTTCCCTCAAAACGAAAAAGATAGGTGAGAAGAAAAAATAGAACACCCAAACATGTATTTTTCTTACAGTAACTAGAAAACTGCTGTTATAAAAAACTACCAGTGCATTTCAAAATATTTCCATTAGGAAAGCATATTTGAGAGCAATCACAGTAAAGGGAATAATTAGCTTTGTATTTTGTGGATTGACAGCTTTGTGCATGTTTTGTCCAAGATTGTCATACCTTCTCAGTACCACTTTTGGAATAGATCCAGCCAGATTTCTTAGTTTACCCACCTTTCAGCGTAGAGGGAGTCCCACAGTGAGAGGAGTCACGCAATAGGGAAAAAGCCCAGGGCACAAGGCCCTGGGGCTCAGTTAGGAGATACAGCCTCTACAGAAAGGCACAGTTTTATCTCACTCTGTGACCTACTGCAGGCCAGACATTGCACTTCACTGTGAATGTGCAAAACACATGTGTTCCAGGGAAGAAAGTATGGGAGCAGACTAACTGGGTGATCCTCAATTAGATGCTCTTCTTGCGCTAGGTGTTAATTTTCAGCCACATTGTTCTCAGTAATTATTAAGATTTAGATATTCTAACCCACTTGGGAAGTGTTGCAATTTTTCTGAACTGTTAATGTAAAATTTAAAGGAAAGAAACCATAGGAAGTTGAAATGTGTCTTATTGTACTTTCCAAATATAATGTTTTAATTTTAAATTGAATTCCATCAGATGTACTCTGAAACAACCCCCTCCTACAAAAAAGGGAGATAACTCCCTTCTCTCTCTCTCAAATATTTATATGCACCCTCTTTCAGCATTATTTCTCAGCCCTTCAAAACCTTACTGTATTTGCCTTTCCTACAGGATCACTTGGTTTGGAAGTTGTGAGGTTCTCCATAGTAATGGTGGGAAAACAAGGCAGTAAGGACTACTTTAATTCAGAACTTCTAAAGAGAGATCTAGTCAGAAAGCTGGAGAAAGGCAGGTGGCAAAGTAAACAGGATCTCAGGTCAGCATACTGCCCGCTTTGCCAAGATCAGAGCAGAGAGCGATATGCTATTCCAGGCTGAAAAGCCAGTCCGTGTCTCAAGTTCACACAGCACTCAGCTTTCTCTGCTTGTGGACTGTAGGAGGAGGCTCAGCAAGCTGATGGATTCTGCCTTCCTGCTCCCAGCCCCAGTAATGGTGGCAAAAAAAGAGTTCAAGAAATGGTCAGGGGCTTAGGCAGAGGTAGAGCCGCCTTCTCCTTCCTCCAGCTTTCCTCTTCTCCTGGCACTTAAAACCCACATGACATTTTCCAAACCCATCTGATTTCACTTCACTTTCCCACAACCCTTTTTTCACAAACGTTTCAGAACCCCACTTGTCCCCCTAGACCTCATACTTTTTTCAGCATCTCTTCGCAAAACTCCACTTATTGTCTCCACTGCTGAATATTCTTTAGCCATCCCTGTTTAAGCAGAAGCAAGCAAAATTGAAAGTCTACGTCTACAACAGCTGCCTGGCCACAGAAGTGTCTACATTACATCAATGCTTTGTATTTCATAATCTGCGTAATCATAGTGCATAAGAAAGGACAGGATCTTTGTCAATATGGAATAGCAACTGCTTTCTTTAAAATCAAGGTATAAGATGTTCCCCTCTCTTTCAAGAAGCTGAAAGATACAGCATTCACCTCACTATAAAAACCTATTTTATCTACCAAGATTGAAACTAACCTTTCCCACCTTCTGGAAGAACATATTCCCCCAAGGTCTAAGGTCTGGCAAGTGACAGAAACACACCGTTCATGCCTTTGGTTAAGCATGAGCTATATGCAACAAAATGCAAATTCACAGGGCTGGAGAGAGTATGTGCATGGGCAGAAGTAAGTAGCCTTTCTAGTGCAATAGTTAGGAGCTCAGCTGGAAGGTATAGATTTCTGTTCCCGCTCTGAAGCTTGTTAATTCTGTGATGACTATTTAATGTAAAATACTGAAGCAACTTCCAGAGAGGGAACTCAAATTCATTTTTTTCCCTCTGGACTGGAATATCCAATTCACCCAAGATACATAGTTATACTTTCTTTCCAGCCTTATGAATCTTAAATTGTTTTTTCCAGTGACGAGGCCTCAGAAGTATTTTCTCTAAGTCCTCCCGTGCACCACACAGGATTGTGTCATATCTGTCTCAAAATTCTAGTCTTAGCCTGCGTGCTGAGAAAAATTAGTTACTGCATTACCTAAATGTGGCATCTAAAATCTTTCTCTAGATGTACCTCCAAATGACTGTCCCCCCGATCTGTAGCAAATAGGAAATCCAAGTCTTGAGTTTTAGACAAGCACCAAATCATACAAAAGTCTTTCACATCCCATTCTAATGCTTTCACAGCAGACAAAGCTAACCCAGAGATGCCCTACCTTTAAGTTATGTTTGCCACTGCAGTATGGAACAAATAAGAGCAACCTGTAGCTACACTGACAAACTTTAGGGCAGACGCTCGCTAAGCATATGAGTATATGAACATACAATTAGTAAATTATCTTGAGACTGTGATATTCTTAGTTTATTTTATTAACTTCAAATAGAAGGCAAATTTTAGAATTACCACTTTTCAAAATAGAGTAAAGAGGTAAAATGTGACATCTTTTCATTAAAATTAAGTGTAACCTGGTACATCCGAAAGCTAAACATCAATTCCATGAAACATAAAGTCACACATAAACCAACTGGTATCCTAACACATACAGCTATTAATCATATTTTTATGTATGCTGTGTATACACACACTTCTGTGCTGTGTATACACACCACTTCTTATTAAAAGCCTATGCAAAGATTCCAATGCTCCTCAGAAGATGAATTTCTGAGAAACAACTGACCAGCTACTCCTCAGACTGCTAGTGCTTTTTGAAAAAGAACTTCCCTTTTTTTCAAAATACAGTTTCATGTTATCATTGGGGTATTATAAAGATCTCCACTCTTGTACTTCATTTGGCTACAGAAATGACTGATTGTCACTTTTGTTCCTTGATTTCTTTGTCTCTGTGTAACCCTGAAGACCAAGTGAAATACTGTATGGTGGGAAAAAAAAAAAAAAAAAAAAAAAAAAAAAAAAAGAGGTGAAAGGAAAGAACATTAAGAAAGTAGGCAGAGATGGCTAAACTGCTTGGATATAAATACACTTGACTGATTTCAAACTCAAAACTCAGAAATAAATAGGAACTGATGTGAAGATTGGAACAGTTGTTTTACTGTGTTCATGTTTAAGTGCTCATCTGTTGAGCAACCAGGAACCACAAGCAAGAAGTTTAAAGCACTGGGCAACTTTATAAAAGCAGCTTTCAAAACATAAGGATATCTCATAAAGAGATCTTGAAACTACAAAATGGCACAGAAGAGAGAGTAGTTTCAACAGATTTGGCTGTGGGATCAAGCCTTGAAAATGGATGGGTGTTCTGTAGGCTGAAATCCCTTAAAACCCTTTCCACTTTTGAGCTGAATACTACCTGCTTTGTTCAAGAGCTCTTATAAATGCAAAATATTCAGAAATGCAAAATACATCAGCAACAAACTAGTGTATAAACAATCTGAAGACCAAAAGCTAATGAAAATTAGTCAATGAAAATTGCTATAGGATAGAACAGCCTGCAATTTCCTGAAGTATTCAGATGTTCTGGCAATATTTGGTCAATTGTTCTTGTACGCATTGAAAGTTCTGGACCAAAATGTCACTAGAAACAGCTTCAGTTATTTCTGCTATGCTTGATGAAGAATTGACTTTTTAAAACGCTGATGAGGCCCTAGAAGATAAGAGACTGCTAAAATTAGGATTTCAGAAAAAAACATGCTATCAAGATATTCTGAAGCTTCTTGTATAAAACTTTATTTCCCAAGTAACAGAATACTAAAAATGCAAAACATATCCAGTCAGAATCACAACCTCTATTTTATTATCATTATTAGAAAAGGAAATATTCAATTAAAGCTCTTCAAAGAGGGGAATTTCTATCCCATAAGCGACTGGTATTTCAAGTTTTTTCTCCTATCCCGAAGAGAGGGGACAAGAAAGTAAAAATACCAAACCTTTCACTGCAAAGTTGAAAAAATCAGTCAAAAATGTCAAAAAGTATCACTTTGATCTTTCTATTTTGCCCAAAATATTAAATATTCCTAGTTTGAATGTTTAGCACTGGATAATCCAGGCACCTTATTCTGTGATGATGCAATAGCAAGCTTTAAAACCCCTCCTGCAATATGTAACCTATGGGAATATGTTCCTTGACTTTCCTCATCTCCTATGGGAGACAAACCTTGAGTTTTCATCTGCAAAACTGTGGTGGAACTAATAATTATAGATTGATATCCATATTGACATTCTTACATTCATTTAGAAAGAGAAATGGCACTAATCCAAATTATGTTCAAAAAAGCATCTTTTCCTGTTATGAAAATTGTTATATCCTTTACCAACAGGAATAAAGAAAAAATAAGTGCCTAAACTAACTTACTGATTCCAAGCTGGGCTTCTGAATTTAAACTTTTTTCACACAGATTAAAAAATACACGTATAAAACGTCAAAAGCACATTAAAAATCCATGTATCTTATAGAATTAAGGAAAAAGTACATTAAGGTAAACCTGTTTTATTTACAGTGTAAGAACTGTCATGAATTTTCTTTCTGTTGAAACACATTGCTAGGTATATGTAATGTTGGACAAGGGATGCCACAGAGATGCAGTTGCCACTTTACACTGCTGCCATTTTACATGAGGGAGAAACCGCAAGATCAAGTCACTCATCTGGGACACAGAAGATCAAGAACCTAATTTGAACACCCCAATTACCAGGTGACTAGATCTTCTAGAATGCACATTTTTGTATTTCTAGTTGGATTTTCCCATAAGGTGCAATATGGAACTGGAAACTTTCCTCAAAAAATATTTGTATGAAGAGTTTTGGGACTGACAAATCAACATATTTTGACGAAAGAAAGAAGTAGTTAAAAAAATTCTGATTTGTTTTCTGACCATACAATTTCAACATTAATACTGCATGGAAAGCAATGTCCATACATCTATACATACCCTTGTATAGTAGTCTTCATTCTTTAGAACTCGCTGCAGATTTTATTAGGATAAGAAAAAAGAATGAAATCATGCAATACTCAAAAATATTCTGAATTACACTATTATGTTTTTGCTGAAAATATAACTTGGCACAAGACAAGAAGACAGAGTATGACACTAATGGTATTCATGTGAGTAGAATCAATGCATCATGTTGTCATAAATCTGGCATTTTCATTTCTCACTCCCACAGACATAAAATAGCTGCATCCAATATGCTGTCAAGGCACTGCATGCCAGTGGTAAAATGCATTCAAACTTTTAGATATATAAAACAGATGAGTATTTAAGAATGTCTTAGGAATGCCCTAACAGTAGCCAAAAATGTTTAAACTGTATTAGATAAATTATGTTTGAGGAATATACACTAACGTGTATTGCTAAACAATAGTAAATTGTAAACAAATCTGATTTTATATTTTTTCTCTTTAGGTTAAGCTTGAGATGCAAATGAAGAGAACCAATAAGCCTTATACAGCTGTTATAGAACAGTTTTTATCCCCTCAACTGCATGATAAAACATTGATCTATAAAGCAGAAATCTTGGTCCTTAAGAACTACTATATCAAAGAAGTCACAAATCCAAGTACAGTCTCGATAGGTCACAGTAACTTTTCATTTACTAGCAAAAACTGTCATTTGATTGTTTCACTAGAGTAGAGAAAATGGTGTTCAAGAACTGGGTCCCAGTAAAAATGCAGAAAGGGGAAAACACAGAAAAAGGGCTAGTTCAGCTTTACTGCTTTTTAGATTTTTGGCTATTCATTTGTACACTGGGCAGGAGATACTGATTCATACCAATTGGCATAATAAGCTCACAAAGTGAAGAAAATAGGAAATAAAATATCTAAAAATGCCAAAATTTTCTAAATGCTAATCAACATCAACAATTCTATCTCATATTGCTTTTTTTATATAGATGAAAACCCACTTATTAAAACTGAGCCATTTTAGTTCCCCTTCATCTTCCATCTAAGCCAACAGATTCAAAACATAGTAATGTAATTTACGGCATAAAATGTGGCCAACCCCGGAGTTGGTGTGATGCTACAATTACATCATCCATAACTACATCCTTCTGTTAGGACAAGTTCAGATTCCTTCTTCTTGGCATTCAGTGACCCAAATTACTCAGCCGTAACCTATAACTTTGACCTTGTCTTCTACGTGCTAAGGACATGAGTTGCAGCACTGACTGCTTTAATTTCCTTTTGTCATTTTATTTTCATGCCTTCTTTCTAGCTGTCTCACATTCATGGAACGTCTTCTGAATCCCTACTTACAGACCTTATTCTCTCTTCTTTCAACTTACTTCTAAAAACTTTCTTCTGTAATGTTCCTTTAAAAGAACAATCTAATGCACTTGGAGGTTAAAAATGCATGCATGCCTAAGAGCTAATTGCACAATTGTCTATAAGAAATACTGTCGTATTTCTAGCTCTTTTTTTTACTTTCTCCTCTCTTTGTGTCACATCTGAGTTCAAACCGTAATCCCTTCGCAGTGGGGACCTTTCCATAAGCTACTTCTGTTCTTCATCACCACTTTTCTCCACTCAAAAGCAAAATAATAAATTGTATGTTTCAGTATTTAGTAAGTGCACAGTAAGATAGAAAATAAGAAGGATAACACGATTCTAGAAGCTGAGAAGAGTAGAACCTTTCTTACAACAGAGACTTGAACATCTCAGTCCCTAGAGAATGGAATGGGGGGAACAACTGAACCCAAAACGAGAGTGCTTATCCATAAAATAAACTCGTTAAACTCCTGCAGAACACTAATAATTTATTTTGGCAAAAAAATGTAACAAATTAAAACTGTGATATTGCACAGTGAGATTAATCCTACATAACCACCTGAACAAGTTATCTGATTAAAGATAAATGTCTGAGATCCATGCATATTTAATGGCAAAAGAAAGATTCATCTGGCAACAGCTTACCCCACTCAAAAATAGATGTCTTAGAGAGGCAGAAGGAATCACAGTCTGAAGGATGAATGTATTTTGAATATTAAATGTGACATTTTCTTTTTTATTACTCAAATGGGTGTGGAGAACCTGTTTGATGCTACAGGCTTCTAGCAGAAATTTGCAGCTGTTCCAGGCTCTAAGTCTCAAGTGCTTATATCAAAGCAAAAACCAAAACAAAACAAAACAAAACAAAACAATATTCATATATTCATATTCTAATATATTTGTTAAATTATCCTGTAGCCCTGCCTCTTCACGGAAGTATTTGAAATTTTAAATAGAAATGTTGTATTTTCCAACTGTAAAATGGACCGAAGGGTTAAGATGCTTTATCTCTTTCTGAATAACTGAATTTTAAAATAACTTCCAAGTAGGAACCAATAAAAGCGTAAGTTTTGGTCTAAATTCTGGAAACTGAATTTTGCATCAAGACCACATCGAACATTATTGTATAAATTATGTGCAGAAATGATTATAATGATCTCATAGCAATGTAATTCCTATCCATACTTTTAACAATAAGAAAAGGGATTCCATAGTTGAGCTATGCCAGGACAGCTCTTCCCCATTTGTGAGAGGAATTTTACAGTGAATTTTATTTGATCTCTTCTGTTTATTCCATGCCACTTAATCTAATAGACCTTTGAACTTCAAAAGTCTTTTTTTTCCAGAATTTTCTAATTCCTTCCTGCCTAGAAGTATTGTATAAAGCACAATTTTCTCTACTTTACATCTGCAATATTAAATTTCCAAACAACAGATTTCATTATGCAGTTTACTGTATGAGGTAGGATACCATATACAAATAAATTATTTCTTTATTCAGCATATTTATTGTTTTGGCTCAATTGTTTGCTTCGTATATTTATAGTTTTATTTTCTAATTATATTTATGCATGAAAAGAAAATAATTTAGGTATCTTCCCAAGTGTTTTACTATTTGAAGTTATTTTTGTGTGTATAATCTTGGTATTTAAATTTTGGAAAAAATCACTTTCAAAAAACCATAATTTATTTTGCTTTGTAAGTGTAGCTAAAGCAACACTTCTGAGGTAGACACCTAATATAATTTTGGAATACTCATTTTTTCTCTTTTTTGATGACCTCAGATATCCAGTGTCCATAACTGGTAGTTACTCATATGTAATTTACCATACAATCACACAACAACCTGTTGATTTTTCAGATGTGCCAGAAGATGCATTTTACTTGCTTAGGTATTTAATGAGAGACAAAATAATATGAACTTGCCTTGTCTACAAGGCAAGCATAAAAATATATTTGGTGTTCACTAAACTCCTAGCTGATTATTCTCTGATTTTAGGACAGCAAAAACATAATTTATAGACATGGAAGTGGCATAGCCACTTTTTGTTACATGTATTATGTATCTGATTAAATTAAAAAAATTATAAGCCACACAGTATTTCTTATGTTTTGTGAAGACCTCTGGCTCATGGATTCTGCAGGTGACCATCTAATTTTTTTTTTCCAGAAGTGTTTCCTCTGAACTACTGAAAAAACAAATGCGCCACCCACTCAAATTTATATAGTAAACGCAATGGAGAAATGGCATTGGTAGCACAGGGAATGAATTTTGTGGTTGGCTCTGTTTTAAAGAAAAGGAAAGATAAAAACACAACATCTACACTTTTATGATGTGAAACAGAATGTCATCTGATGGGAATTTATACTAGGAGAAACACTAGTTATTCACCAGAGCAGGGATAACTCAGGTAGTGGTAGACCCTGTTCCTCCTGCAGGAAGCAACCCTAGGAAACTATGGCATGAGGATATAGGCTTGGATGGATGAGAAATCCTTAGATTATGCAAATTATATTAATTCTGACTAGTAACTTTGAATTGTTTTAAATATTAAAAAGATGCATAATCAGTATGTTTCTCCCGTAGATATATTGTGGACAAAGAATTCCTCATACTCTGCTGAAAAGTTAAACATTGCAAAGTAAAGGTGTATGTACTAGACTCTCATGTACGTACCCCCCAAACATACCTCTTAAGTTCCGACTACTCTGAGATATGCCGCTATTACTGTAGATACTGGGATCTGATTTGCTAATATCATCATATTTTCTGCCATCGAAGTAACATTCTAATGTCCATTAATTTCCAAAGCTTATAAAGCTGAAATGCAACAGGGTGTTCTCCTTGTAGCTTCCATGTTTACAGTGGTATTACTTGTCTTGAAGCCTGATAACCCATTGTGAGCAGCACAGCGAGCGAGCTGACCTCCTTCTGCATTCGAGCTACTGTATGCTCCGATGCAGTGCTTTTCATTTTAATTTGTTACAATTAAGATTGACAGCATTCTTGTTTGAAACACATAGCTTGTCAGTTCTACATCCTGGTCCAGTTGACCTTATTTGCTTTATTTATCTGATCTGTTTCTGATTTCTGAACAAAAACTACAAAAAGTATCTGAGATAGATAGCTGCCTGTTTCTGTATGAGAAAGTAGTACCCAGATGTTCCTTCCTTCCTTCATCTTTTCCTCCTTCCCTCCCTCCCTTCTACTCCTTGGCATTGCAAAAAGAAACAGAAAATCAGTGGCTACACTACCCACTAAAACCTGGGAGGGCTTCTGTTGCAAAGGATTCTGGAATTCATGGACTGAATTATAAATTTTGTCTTTACAAGCTCTAATATACATCAAGGGTTAACCCAGATGGTACGCACAATGTTAACCATGTGCCAATTGGAGTCAAATAAAAAAAAAATCTGGTGTCTTCCAAAAGTAATCGGAGTGCTCGCTTTATATTGTTCTCAGGTTCATGTATTTTCACACCTAAAGCAGCTTGCCCTGCCTGTATGTGGCAAAAGTACCCAAAGGAAAGCTTCTATCCTCATTTCTTTTCTCCATATTTTCAGTTCTATTGAACATCTTCTTTAATTTTGACATTATGTTTCAACCCCTCCGACAGAATTTTACACTGTTTAGGTAACTGTCTGAAGTCTCTGCTGGCAAATCCAAATCATGTTCCATTTTTAAAATGTTTTCTCATCTCCACTATTACTGCTTTCTGCCAGCTTGTGTCCTTCAGCACATTGATCACTGTTTTAGCAAAGTGCTATAATTTTGTACATTGTACTTTTGGAAATCATGTTAATCAGCACTTGGCCCAAGAATAACTGAGTCAGATGGGAAGAGGAAAGAAAAGCAATTGAAAATTACATGCTAGGTGGCTATTTATGTGATCCTTACAAAATTTAGACGTTCTATATAGCGTTTTTTTTCCTTGAAGTTCACAGGAATTATCAATCTGATATTAATGTTGCAGTAAATGGCATTATATTGGTAAAAATGGATGCATGGTAAATGGGTCCTTAATCAACACTTTGCACATTCATCCATTTTTGTGTGAAGGAAAGAGAGGCTACCCAAATGCCTGTGTTTTAAACACACTGTTCACACTGTTATCCTGAAACTGCGAGTATTAAGTTGTGTAGAGTGCTAATCCAATAACCACCCCACATCCTTTTCAGATCAAGATAATTTCACTGTAGAAGTTAAATGCTTGTTTTTGCAACAGATATTCTCTAACCTGTGTAGAGAGACTTTAGTTATTTTTACGTTACTAGAGCGCTTCTCCTTGGGAGCTCAGCGCAAATTCAGGCTAAAGCCTGTAGGACTCAAGTGTGGGGCTCCTACCCCGAGAGGAGCCCTGCACTGCTGCACGTGCCAGCCCGCTCTCGCCTAGCGGCACGTGTGGTACGCTCATGCTGCGCCCGAGTGACCGCACTCTTCACCGGACTTGTACGAAGACCGCAGAGGCACCGCCAGGCGGTACGGACACGTCTGCACACAGTGCCCTGGGCCACACGCACGCCCATGCTGGGAGTTCATCCTTTCTGTTTGAATGAATTTGGTTTCAGCCAGGGTTTTCATCTGCTTTTCCTAATGAGGGATGTGGGTGAACAGGATGTGCCACGGTCAGACTTCCTAGATCTACATTAGGGCAAATACAGGACTAACTAATTCTTCATTTTACCTGCAGTAACCAGATTTTATCAAATACAACTTTAGCAACAGCTACAAGAGCAGTAGGTGCTGTTGACACGACAAGAGACGGTAGGTGGATGTAAAGTGCTCAGAACTTACAAGGAAACTCTTTGAAGTAGCTTATAAGAAAACATGCAAAGTTTTCACAGAAGCTAGATTTTAGATCAGACAAAATGATATTTGTCTAAAATTGCCCTTGTCAAAGAGTCAAAATACCAATCGGTTTGAAGGTCCTCTTAAAAAGCGTTCAGCAAAGAAATCTTTCGTTTAAGAAAAGCGAATGTCTCACCAGAAAGTGAGAGAGAAAAGAAAATGAGTTTCACTAAAGCAACTCAGTTACAAAGGTGACATGTTCTGGGATTTCTTTGTAGATACAATTTCCTTGAATTTAGTACTACTGTCTCCACTATAATAAAGGACACAGCAACCTCAGCTTCAGCTAAAATGCCTCAGGAAAGAGAATTCCTTAATTCAACTACAAGCTGTTATCTATAAATAGACAGTGCAATGGATTCAAAAATTTTAATTTGTCATAAATATTCTACAGCATGACTGTAGTGATTAACAACCAAATTCAAATGATAAAATCCTAGAGTTTTTCAAATAAAAAAAGGATTAAAAAATCATAGGAGTAGGAGTTTGTCTTCTTGCAGACAGCATATGCTACTAAGTACATTTCATAAAATTTGGGAAATCTAAAAGTAATTTAATTCTGTAAATTAATTTCTCAAAAGCACTATTTTTGAACATCAAATCTCTTGCCAGTTTCTTTCTACTTTGCTCACAAAAATAAGATGTCACAGCTCTCATTCTTTTTGCTCTAAAAGACTAAAATGAGATTTCTAAATTTTATTCTGTCTAATGCACTATCAACTGAATTGCTTCCTGAATTATAGTCGCTTACATGACAAAACGTTCTGAAGTCAAAGTACTTTTCAAGTGTCACCAACAGCATAATTTGAAGTTAATATGGTTGTCCAGACATAATTCACTGACTAAATTTAAATTACAAGAGCTTCTGTAACTATCATTCCTGGGAAGAATCAAATCTGACTCTCATAGCCAGGGCAGACATTGCAGGATATTATTTAAAATAATTTTATTTTTTACCTGTTATAGAGTCCTTTAGGTACACAAAAAATTGTGGAAGAGCACATACTAAAAAAAGCCTTGAATTTTCGGATTCTTTTTTTAAAGCAGAGCAATGTTCTAAACTTGGCAACAGCCCAATATTCTTTCAAGATCAGAATTCTGATGTTTCTTGATATTCAACATGTAAATACAGCTCCACATATTTATGCTGAACACATTAATGCACATATGTCTATGTATATTAATATTAACAGTAATTATGAAAGCTGAAGAAGAGCTATTTCAAGTGTCATAGGTCATATTGAAGTAAGTACACTTTACATCATTACAAACTGGCTAATGTAAAACAAAAATTTGCTACTGAGCTGGCAAAAATACTATTACATTCTAATTTTTAATAAAGATAGAATTCATTCTAATGTTTCATAAAGATAGAATACATTGCTAAATTATTTTTACCAAATATGTTAATTTGTAAATGATCACCATGTTAGTGTCAGTAAAACTTAACCCATGAAGAAAGGGAGAAATCAGTATTTACCAGATAACACTGACAGATAAATATTAGGGAATTTTTCTCTTTATTTAAGATTACTGTGTTGCATTTTTGTTTCATTTAGTTAAAAGAGATAAAAATGCATTCCTTTTCGCAGAGTATATTAAATGCATTGGTTGCTCTTTAAAATGAAGGGAGTCTTTTGGAGAGCTATACTCTTCCCTGTGTTTTCAATGAGAAATATCAGATGAATCATTCAAATTAGGAGTTCTTGCTGGTACTGCCTATTTCACTTGGTGGATGAACTAGAATAAAAGTGTTAAAAATTCAGGATTACTGCCAGCTATACTACATCCAGTAGCTGCAGAATATGCCAAATTTTAATAAGGACCACTGAATACAGAGCCTCCACCTCTGGGTAGTCAGGAGAAGTAATTCAAATCCCATGGAGAAAAATTTTTACTTTCATTCAATTTTTATAAAAGCTTTCGTATCAGTATATGGTTCATAGTTTCAGGGACAAGTATCCACTTTCTGTATAAAATGGTACCTTTAAAATCCCAATACCTACACTTGAGTATAATTCCCATCATTCAGCAATCCACACATAGATTTCTCTTTGTCTTCCCTGTATATTTTTAATGAACAGTCACTGTTTCTGCTCATGATAGTCTTTAACTGCAGAAAGTTACAGTCAAAGTGGTTTTGTTTTGAAGCCAAAACCAACAGATTAGTAAATATTTGCTTGCTGTCTGATATTCTCACAACAAGGTAAAAAAAGAAGTTTCAAAAAAGAAAAAGAAGCAAAACTTAATTCCAGTCAAAATGGCAAAGAGAGAAACTCAATGGAGCTATACAGGTTTTCCTGCAGTTAGTATTGATTTTGTCAAATGATCAAAACAAGGGTTATAAAAACAAAAAGTATAAGGAGTTTTTCTTAAATAAATTAAGACAAGAAAAATTATTAATGACATAAATTGCTAGGTAAACTCTAAACGCACAGTACAGGGATGTGAAACATGGGTTCATTGCTGTCAAGTCTTGTAATAGAAGAAATAGCTTCAGATGGCAGTGAAAACATTTGGAAGAAAGCTGATAAATGGATAAGGTGTATTTGAAAGGCTCATTGCTTTTTTCCTCCAAGGTATGATTTCTCTGCTACACCTAATCAAATCAAATCCACTGAACTTCTGACTGCACGTATCGTTCACAGTTTAAATATACCTACTACACAATAGCTATTATACTACATAATAGATATTATACATGGGATAGGACTATGTGATTTCCTAATTAGACTGCAAGAAAAATAAGCCTGCATAAAACAGGGCTGTACGCTGCACAGAATGTATATTCTAGAAAAACAAAATACTTCTTCCACAATCTACAGACTATTTTATTGTCAATACTGACAGTCAGACCTCACCTAACATCAAGAGATATATCTTATTTTCCCACATAAATGTCTTAATGAGATATTAAAGTTCATTCTGGAACTCAGCATGTATGTTTAAATTCAGACTCAAGTTTTAGCAATGGAAGATGCCTTCATATTTACATACAGGCTTATTTTATCTATGCTTTCATCAAGAAAGTCCTTAAAAGGCAAAAGCATGCACCTCTTCCAGGACTAAACAATTCCAGCCAGGACCGCAGTGTTCGAGTGGGGTGGGCACATCACCTTGGATCCAGAACACTCATTTTCTCATTAGCTATTCCATCTTTGTAAGAAAGGTCCTAAATTCAATAACTCTCACTGGCAGGCCAATTTGTTTTTAACAGCTACACTCTTTGCAAGACACCTTGTACTGCAGTCATGGGGTTTTATTCATTTGAATCATATGGCTAAATATAATTACAGCCGTCAGTTAATCGTGCTTTCAAAAACACAGAAAATGTCTTACATTGTACATAAGGCACCATTAGTGGAATTGTTTCCTTCTTAACTGGCAGAGGTTGGAAGTGTTCTTCAGGCTTTTTGGATTTATGTGCTTACATGCTTGCCCTTCCCCTCACTTTTCTTCAAACTGGCCAGAGTCAATGAATTTTATCCAATGACTGTTACATGTAAATATTCTTAAACAGCTGGGAGTACAGACCAGAATCTGGACTGCAATAATTGCAGGTAAGGCATTTAATCTCCAGAAAACATAACTTACCTACACACTTCTTGACCCAATTAACCTTGAACCCCTTGCTAACGTGTGGGACAGCTTTAACAGAAAAGGTAAGGGACATCCTGGCCAGGGCTAACCTCCAGCCCTGGTGGTCAGGCCACTCTCCTGATGCGCTCCAGAGCCCTCCAGCCGATGAATGGACCAAGCAGAGATCTCCAGCATGCCCACCCCAGGCCACAGTGGGTGCAAGAGCACCAATGTATGTGGGGACAGCAGAGAGGGGGCTGGCATTGTCTCGACATTACAGCTTTTCCTCTGCAGCTCAAAGACAAAAATGAGCCCTGAATTACACTCGCAAAGAAAAAGTCCTCTGAACTTGCACTCACCGAAGCAGTGCTCCTAAAGCTAGTGCCTATCCACCTTCATCCTCTGAACACAGTCAGAGAGAATCTCACTCCAGAGGTCTTCAAGATGTAGTATCTCCCTTTCTTCCTCCAGTATGTAGGTAACTCATATATTTAGCATTTATTAAACCTTAAAATTAGGTGCGGGATAGTTACTTGAGCGAGGTGGTAGGCCCTCTGCTTCAGGGCACAATGTTGGCCTCTGTTCCTGAATCAACGCAAGCATCTCCCTGCACTGAATGAAACATCTGACGGACGGGTTTAAAACTTACTGCTATTTTTATCATCCCACCAGCTTGCTCGCTGAGCACATTGACAGAGGACACCTATTACTGAACTAACACGGTATTTTCAACATTATTCTAATTTGTCTACATACTCGTTAGTCATCTCACTTAGTATCTAGGTACATCAGCGTACAAGCCTAAACGGACTTCCAGAGAACAAGCTACTACTGACCTGCTTTCCTTCTCCCTCTTTGTGCAGAAAGTCTGAATTCGAATTCTGCTTCTAAGCAGTGAGGAATTATTATCAGCTGCCTGTTTTGAGTAATATTTTTATGTCGGTTCTTTATGTCTGAGAGCAGATTTGAGATATTTTCATGAGTTTGTATCATTCACCACGTTAGCTCTCACCAGAACTGTGTCACCAATCACATGTAAATCCAATGTTTAATTCCAATTATTCCAATTCCAATTATTAAATGTTTCCAACAGATTCTTAGGAAACAATATCCTTGGAGAATACTTTAGAACAAATTGTCTTTCAGATTTCTTTCATATAACCTACGGTTCAATAGTAATGATTTTATAGCTTACCTCTGTAGTGATAATTTTGTTTGCTTAATTTTTTTTTGACATGCTTCCTAGAAACTCACCTGGCAGTCATTACAAAATTGCATTACAAATGATAGAGAGATGCTTTTCCCAGTTTGCTGGCTAATAAATTTTTACTCAGAGGTGGGTAACAGAAAATAGGAATGTTCAGCAGCCTTCAGGAAGCCTGGGTTACGCAAACTACATTAATTCCATGAAGATGGCTTTCAGTATCTTCTATCATTAACTTGCAATGAAAAGTAACAAACTGTTTGCAGATATATTTTACTACTTCTCCAGAGTAACAGCCTCTACTGTTTGCAGACAATTCAAACTAGAGTCACAAGATTTTAAGGGGGTCAAAATGCTAAGTGCAAATATCTTACCCTTGTAAAAAAGGATGTTATTTAATAACTTTATTATTTATCCTTTTTACAATATTATCGTAGAATCACGGATTCCACACTGCAGTTCACATACCTCTTGACTAATTTCTTGGATTTCAGGAGTTTTCATGAAAATATTTACAAGTTGAGTATAACTCCCCTTAATTACTTCAAACTTTTAATCACTTCAAATGAGACACTTGTGAGCTATGCAAGCTAAAAGTTAAATTGCAACGTAACAGTTCCCTGCAATTATAGAAACTATTGAATTACTTTATGAACCCCCACTGAAAAAGACAGAGATTTCTTTAAAATCTGGATTTTAATTTAAAAGAGTATTTCCTTTCAAGTAAGATGGTACTATGTATGTACAAATACAGTGTACTTCCCACTGAAAAAATTTATCATATACTAGCAGGCCACTGCAATACACCTAGAAAATACAGAAATGACATGATGAATCTATAGTTAATGTAAACTAGAACAGCTGTATTGCTGAGTTAGGAAATGGCCTTATTTCTTAGAGATGAAAAAAGCCCTCTTTCATTTTATAGGCTAGGTCAGAGAACACAGCCAAAATGCATCTTTCTTGTTCGAGAAATGCAATACCTGTAGTTTCAGCGGGATATGTGACCTCTATAATGTGACTAGCTAGTCTGCACCATACCAAAATGTATTCTAAAAAGTGGTTTCAAAAATAAAAATCTCTATAAGCTTTTAGTCCAGTGTCTCATATATAGAAGTGTCAAGCAAACTGAAAAAATATCAGCACCTAGTCTCTCCAAGTGGTCTGAACATCAATCAGATCTGTAAATAATTACTGCTAGATGCAAGCTGAACTTTCATGAAGAACTATTTTAAGTATGTTTTTTGGATTAGTCAGGTGTTTCACACAGCAAATCAGTATTAATGAAATCAATTTTATATGTCACTACGATTTGCACAGAATTCATGTAAAGAGAAAAAAGTCTAATAATTGCCTAAAAGGTCACGGTAAAGGGTTTATAAAAGTGTTCAGACATAAAAGTAAGCATCTTTATTTCTGTGTACTTGAAACTATATAAACTATCAGGAGGGAAATGATTCACTGTTTTGCATGTACTTACCAAAACGATGTAACATTTGACAGTTCTACTTTAACACAGCATTTTATTCTCCGTAAGAAGAGGGACAAATACAGTATTTTAACTCTAACACCTTCTGTCCACAAGTAAAAGAAATTCCTATTTTTAATACTCTTTTCTCCTGTGTTCCACTGCTTTATCCATGCTTCCTCAACAAATCTAAATAACACTGTAAAGCACAGGCCTTCTTCATTGCAGAAACACAACCACAGAAAAAATACCATCCCACATAATGACATTATTTTCATACGTAATTTCACAGGGCTTTCTACATTTCGTTTTTCTATACTTTGGCAATAACCTGTTAAATGGGCGGAAAGAAGGGGCAACTTTACTTTGACAGTTATCATCCTTAGCTGAAACATTATTCAAAAACATTGAAATGAGAAAAGCAGATGTGCTTGAATCTTAAGAATATTCACTGCAGTAGGCAATTATATTTGAAAATAAACTGTGTATAATGACTCCTATACTTCAAGTTTCTCAGACTTCAAAGTCCAATAAGCAAGCAACATGCAATAAAAAGGTATATAGAAATAGGACAAGAATTGTTTTGAGAAAAACAGATCTTTGGAGGATAGGGTTATCACTCAATGGTTGAAGGTACCTCATCAAGAAAGAAAGTGTCTTGATGCTTCTTTTGTACCCTCAGTTATTAAATGAGTTAATATGGACTCTCTAAACTTTTTTCATTGGGGTGCTAGGGTAGTTGTTTTATTTGCTAAATAAACAAAGCACTCTTTAACTTTCCTTAGGTAAGGGAAAGAAATTTAAAGCAGAAGAAAGCTTAGTCTAAAATACTTGGCCACAGTTGTTTCATTCCAAACAGAACTGGAAACATTTGTTTAAATGACTATAACACATATAAAGTGAGTTAATGGATTAGAAAAATCAGAAATCATATGGGAAGCTAGCCTCAGAATTAGAAGACAATTTATAAAAAGTTGAAAGACAGTCTTGTCTACTGCTAGAGGGGAAAAAAAGAAAAGGAATATATAAAGATATTGTATTCAACATTGACAAATGTTTGTGTGAACACATGAATATATAAAAATGTAAAGGCAGAAATATATTAAACCATCATTTTGAAAAGTTGATTAATTAAAGCCTTGGAATTAAAACACAAACACAACTTGGCTTCCCACTACCTAGGGGCTAGTTTTGCATGTACGTGGAGGCTTACTCAGGACAGGACAGATCTTCACAGGGGTACGTGCTTGCAAACTTGGACACTATGCTGTGGTGGCTCTGCTCCTCCTCAGCTCCTCTGAGCTTTAGGGTTGCACATTGAAGTGGGAACTTCCCACCTCTCAGAACAGAAATACTCGGAGATGGCCCCAAAACAGGCTTCTTGAAGGATCCTGTTCCTATGCAGAATAGTGGGAAGGACTGGAGGAACATTCAGAACCTGAATTGGGGTTTTCATTCTTTGTACCGCAGCAGCGGGTTGTGTGGAGCTCTGGTCAGCTCCTATCTCCAGGAATTTGAGCACTGATGCTCTTCCAGCACGGTGCAAATGGGAACACTAATAGCAGCGCTGATGATCAGCTGGATCGCTTCAGGCTGACCATGAATAATAAAAAAATAATCCTCTGGGGAACATGCAAACACTCTGCAGACCACTCATGGCTCATGGAAAACAGGTTGGGAATCCTTAAATGCAGCATAAGCTGCTTGAAGAAAAATAATAAGAGGGGATAAAAAACACGCAGTAAAGGTACATTAGTGATCTTAAAAAGAAAACTTTTGATTTAATTGTTCCAAATAATTCATCTGTTCCTATGTTTTTTTCAGTTACACTAAAATCCCATTTGCTAATTAAAAGTTGTGCAATGATTCCAGAACATAAAATAGCCACGAACAACAACAAGAAATCTTCTTCTAGTTATTTGAGATTAATTTCTTAACTCAAGGCATTAGGTCACTTTTTTTGAACCTGAACACCCAGATTAGTACTTTAGTGACATTAAAGCAGATAGTATAAACATGCCCTAGAGCTTTTACCACAAATCAGACTCGGTTTTCTGATCCTACCAGTATGAACAGCTTGTAAATGTTGTTCCCAAAAGACTGGAGCTGTCTTACGGCTGGATAACAGTCTCCCTGGTACCCTCCGTCTGGAACTACCGGCAGGGCTTCTTGCCAGTGCATTGCTTCATGCTTAAATACCCATTTAACAGTAACTGACTAGTCAGGATACAAAATGACCACTAAGATACCTTCAGAGGACCGTTTCCCATTTTTCTCATTTTTAATAAATAAAATATCCCTGATGTTCTCCACAGAAAACTACACGAAACAAGTGTGCAGTTTTTCTCTTCAGTTCAGCTTTCAGTTCTTTCCTTCAAGGTA
This sequence comes from Dromaius novaehollandiae, assembly GCF_036370855.1. Taxonomy (NCBI): domain Eukaryota; kingdom Metazoa; phylum Chordata; class Aves; order Casuariiformes; family Dromaiidae; genus Dromaius; species Dromaius novaehollandiae. Next base: position 25,370,646 of record NC_088100.1, read on the forward strand.
TTACCCTTTGAAAATATTAAGGCAGGTATCCATTGAGGCTTACTTCTGAATGAGAACGCTCTCTTAGCCTGCTCTAAATTGATAAAGGGCAGGCATCATCTCACCTCAATGACACCCTCTGATCAGACTTTCTACCCCATGCCATTTACATTAAATAAATGTACCGGATAAAACAAGTCAATAAATAATGCATTTCTGTAAACTTTTCAGGCATGGAAGCAGGCAACTGAGTCTAGCCATTAATGTCAGAAAAGTGACTATTATATAACCAATAATCGTTCAGGAAAAAAAGAAAAAATACTGAAAAAGTAACAAAGTAGAATATGTCTATTCTTCTTTGCATGCTCAGATCAAATAAACAATAAGCAAAGGAAATGAAAGAGGATAGTCACAGCAGGTTGCCATTAGAAAGATGTACCAGTTTAGACAGAACACTGCTGTGAGAGATCAGAAAATAAAACAGGAAGGTTGGGTGTTTGGGCTTGTTTATTTAGCCAGTTTTTAAAGAAGAATTTAAATTCCAGAGTAATAGATGAAAAAATACCAGCAAGCAAAGGATTCAAATGAAGCAGTGGACTAAAGGATTTTAACAAATAATGCCAATCAGCAAAAGAAACAAATAGCCAAGTGATGTTCATTAAAAAATCCTTAAAATGGTAAATAGCAACCGAAAGCAAGACACCCAGTCAGAGCCAATAGTAAGTTATGGTCAATCAAAACTGCTAAGAGGACAAATGCAAGCTGTGAAAAAAAGAAAAAAAGGACATGATGCTTGGATAATAATGAGCATAATACAGAAAATGGGGCAATAATTTGAAAAACCTTCTACAGTACATGGACTAATAATTTGGCTATGCTATAATTAAAATCAGTAGAATAAAATCTACACTAGAAAAATGTTATTTTGATTGCAAAGTCAATTACTTAAATTGAGGAAGTCTCTGATTTATATATATTTGTCTCTTACATGTCTACATTTCACTGAATGTATCACTGACCACGTTCAGATAAAAAGAAAAAAAAACAAGAAAGCTGACTGAACACTATCAAACTGATTCCTGCAGGTATTTCTGTGGGTGTGGGTTTAGGCTTGTGTGGTTACAGAGAAATTTAGACAGCCTATATTTCCATAATTCACATTTTTGTGAGGTTGATTTTGTCACACATTCTTTCACTACAGGCTTTTTAGATTTGCCATATGTTTTGTTTTATTTGTTCTGTATAACATCCTAGAGGTTTCTTTTCAAGGAAAAAAAATCCCAACCCCCCAAATTACATTACACACAACTGGATGTATTTTTGTATATATATATAAACACATACATGAACCCTCACTGCTATCCTGCAAAACAAATGCATTCTGCTTCATCCACAAATATTTAACTGCTCTGTATTAGCAGACCACTGACCATAGCAGGAATGGAGTTATTGAGGGGAGAAGGAGAAAGAGATAATGAGCAATAGGAAATGGGCCATTGGCACGACGCACTGAGTGAAGAAAGGCAGCCAGGAGGATGTTCTTTCTAATAAACTCCATAAAATAGATATTTTGTACATAACAGCTATTCATTTAATCCTATTCCAACCACAGAATTCAAAGAATACTGAAATAATACAATTACAATTAAAGAAAATCTGCCCACCTTGTGGACATTTCTTCTATTATATAGAACAGTCACTATAGCTAAAATATATCCTCTTTAATCTATGGAGTACTTGCATTATTTCTCTCTTTCTTTCTTATTGCCTTCCAATTTATTCATGTATTTCTGGTGGTGAGATGCTTCGAACTGCACACAGTAATAGATGTGTAGTCTAGCCAGTGAAGTAGAGACTGTCATCTCTGAACAGTGATGTGATGCCCTTTTCGTGAGAGAGCATTAATTAAAAATATTTTTCTAAACACTCTCATTCTATCATACAGCTTACTGGGAAGAGAGATCATCTGCCATTTCTGCGTCTCAGCCTGAATACCACTGCAATCAGTACAGTGTAAAAAGAAGAGCATCCAACAAGAACTTGAAACATGGGGATATTTTAATATGTATTTATTATTAAGCTGTTTGTTATGCATATAAGTGGATACAGATGTCAGTTTCTCTGTGCTACATAAATTTGAGTGATGAATATATTTAATTTTGCTTTTGAAAGCTTTTATTCACAAGATGCCAGATCTTCCCTTTATATGGAAATATTAATTGATATTAGGAAAAGATATCTTTGGTGCGCACAGTTAGTATTTCTGTCATGATTAAAGCACCTCTTTAAGAGTATAGTATTGGATCAAAAATGTACGCAAAGGTGTACTATGTTCATGACTGTCTGAGATCTGATCCACAGCCTATAGAAACCAGTGAAAAAACTACTCTTGCCATCAGGAAGCTTAAGAACTGAACTCCATTTCACAGCTCTTCCTTAGGTGCATCAAATAGTAAGCGATCTTTTACCATGTCTAATAATTCTAATGATAAGACTTTTTGCATTTTATACTCATAGTACTGCTAACTCCCTAGTCCTCTAATAATGAAGAAATATCTGCTCTCACCCTTCCTTTCATCCTCTCAAAAATGAAGTTCAATAACAATTTGAGAAATCTTTCTAAACACTATTTGCAATGGTGTTGTGATATAGTTTGTTACACTGAAATACTTCAAGATAACCAAGGCAATATTTTTACCTTGTGTTTTTCACCTACATATATCCCTTATTCCTATTAGATCTACTATACAGTTTTAGTCTTAAACTGCTTTTTAATGACAAAGAAAAGACTTTTTTTTTTTTTTTAATTCTATTTACATGGCAACTCCAGGCAAACGACGATCTTTTCTATACTTTGGTAGAAAACTGTATGTGGAAGATTGCTAATCTATAATTTGTGAAAGCTTACTCAGGAAACAAGATATCATCCAGTCTAGGCAAAAACAATTTTGAGTCAGTCATCTGAGACTACCTTGACATCAATAAGAATAAGCACAAGTACCTCTACAGTTAGAAAGCATTTTGAATCAATGTACCTAAAGAAATCTTTCTCTTGTCACTGAAAAGCGTCTTTCAAATGCATATATTAAAATTTAGTAACTCATTTTCAGGCAAGTTCCAATACCGGAAGAAGTACCTGTAAAACATCTGGTTACAGACTTCAGTGGAGCTTTGCCAATATATCTCAGTTGACTATATGTCACTATTAAAAGGCATTGATTCTGTCACAAGTTATTTCCAGATAAACTCCTCTCTTGGAGAAAAATTCAGTAGAGCTCCACAACTGCTGTATCAGAGCTTAAGAACTGAGAACATATATATATATATATATATATATATATATATATATATATTTCTGCTACTCTGATTCAAACAGGCGTATTTCTTATAGATGATCATACAAGAAAAAAAAATCCAAATCTATTACTTAATAAAATACTACAATCTTTTTTTTGGTGCTGAAATCACCAATTCTTCACTTACTTTGCTGTTTTTTCTTTTCCATTTTAAGCTTCTGTAACAAGTATTTTCTGTAGAATCTGAGAAGAACACTGACCAGATTTTATTTAAAACTAAAATAAGGAAATAATATGGGTGCTGCTTGGCGTTAACACTGTTTACAAAGCAACTTTAAAAAACATATCTAAATATGCTTTAATATAGCACATTCTTGAATTTGGAAATCTTTGTTTTAAGGACATCATGTTCGTTCTTGTTTGAACACACATCGCTATGACTGGGGAGAAGCTAACTGCCTAAACAAAACAACACTCCGGATTAAGTTTTATGCATTTGCTGACCTCTAATCTATGGATAATGTATTTGTGACAACCTGAATAGGCCATTCAGGGAAAGACTAGTAAACTGTACAATCAGAAAATGGAACAATTCTCACCATTAATTCTCATTCGATCTTCCCCAGTTACCCAGTATTTGTTTGCAGAGCTGATAAGAACTACTGGAGTTCAAAGGTGCTCTTTATCGCTTACTTGAATTACATCTTCTATCAAAGGTTTACAAAAATGTTACCTACTCCAGATTAACACAAAGAAAGGAACATGCTTTATTTTAAAAATACCAGTAGTAGTCTAAGATGTTATTTACAACATGTGGCACCATAAAAGAAATGCAGGATAACAACAATAATATCATAGCAGCCCCTTTACTTGTTATATGAGTTTGGAACATCATTATTCCATGGCTGGAAGAAAAAGCTCCATAATTTATGACTTTCAACATATTCAGTATCAGTTACAAAACAATTAATGCCATTCTATATTAAATTTTAACACAATCATACAGCACTGCATTTTGTAAGGATTCTAGGCTTGTCCCACATGTCTGAGCCTTTCAGATTTCGAAGTAACTCCATCTGAAATACACCCACACACTTTGGCATCTTTACACGTGCAAATTTATGGTCAGAAATATTCCTGATTCTTTTTTCACATGCAGAAATACTGTATTTTGCTTGTAAGCCTAATTATTTCAAAAGAACTATAGCTGCATGGAAACATGGAAGAATCTTAGCAATCTCAGTCTCATTTATTACATCATAATAAATGACAAGCCCCTCAATAGGATTCCAGAGAAGTCAGTCAAATTGTTTTATATAGTTACACTCAATTAATTTTTAAGTGTCTAAAGCACCTATTGTGTGATATGGTAGGTGCAGAACCAGGGCTGAAGCTTCTTTGCAGGCTTGATCCTGCAAGGTATCAAAATATCAGTGTCAATTGATAACTGAAATTAAAGACAGTTAACCTTAAACATATGACGTCTACCTCTGATTTCAGCAGGACTACTCAAGTATACAAAATCAAATGTTTCAGGTAATACAGGTACTATTAAAGTGATCAGTTACATTCAGAATTGAGACCAGATGAATAAAAAGGAAATAAACATGAAATATAGTCTCTACCACTCCTATCAGCACCGCCCACATAGCAGAACTCATTGTCTGTATCTTTGCAAATATCTTATTTTCTGCTCTGCAAAGTCCAAATGTCTTGAATAAAAACAGACAACTTTATTATGAAGATTGCCATGAAACTTTAGCAACAATCTTTTTGTAATGAAAAGCTTAAATGCTGGCAAAAGTTAGTCTACTCAGTATACCTGCTGCCATGGAAAGTAATAATGGAAGAGAAACTTAATTTATTAACTCCTGGAATAATTTTCTCCTTATATGTTCTCAAACATAATTTCAACACACAAACATATATTATATTTAATGCATTCTCTCTCTTTTAATTCCCTCTTCCACTTTATTCCATATTTTATAAATTCAACATTTCTAGATAGCTTATTATCTCATAAAAATGAATATGAGGGTTTAAAAATATTTAACTCTCAGTACATTAAAGCACAGATGATTACCATTAAATCTGTTCTATTAAAAATTGTTCTATTTTTAGATAATTGATTCAAAGGAACTTCTTGGGACATCCAGTGAGTAATAACTAGTAAAACTTTCCATCTACATTAAATATTAATTGCTTCATATTATGACAGATTTTTTTTCTTAAAATCCCCCAATTGACCCTTAAATTGGACTGAATTTGCCTCACTCATATGGAGAGCTATTAGCAAGCTTTGCCTCAGTCACAAGTCTCTCATATTCATAGTGTATTCTACAGCGGAGGACTTTTACACAATTTACTTGTGGTTTTACTTTTTTTTTTTTTTTTTTTTTTTTTTGCAAGTGTCAGCATAATATTTATAAGTTTAATATCCACAGGGAGTATGCTGATCTGAAGGATTTCCAGATAAATAAGCAAAACACTGAATCATATGGGAGGGAAGTAATCTTTAGCATCAGTTATTATTTATACATCTATTGTCAGGTATTGTATCAGAACTGGGCACTTACAAATCCAAATCCTACACATTGCTATCTATTAATCCTAAGAAGTAGAGGTAGGATATAAAAGTGTGTTCTAATATCACAGAAGAACTAAAGAGCTAAATGTAGATTTTAATCACTGTTGTCTCAGTTAACATACAGGAACATAAGCATAATTCTACACAGAAAAATGTCATATTTATCGCCTCCCAAAGACCATGACCTGAACTACATTTGTCTCTGACTTTAAGCACCAAAGTTTCCAAGGCAGAAGCTTTGGCTCTGTAGCTCATCAGTGGACACAGACATTTATCTCCAACAGCCAATTCAGAAATAATGATTAAATCGTCTTTTTGGATGTTTCTGGACTTTCACTTATATTCTGTATGCTGTGTAAAATTGATATTGTGAGGTTAAATAATATAAGTTTATCTGTAGCAGGGCAGACTGAACGCCCAACCTGTCCATTAGTTTTCCCTGAACACCCAACCTGTCCATTAGTTTCTGCGGGTGATAAATAGCAGGCAACTAGAAAACAGAGCAAGAGAGGCCAGCCTTACAGTGACACCTCCATGTTAAACTCTCCCAGCCATTTGCACTTCAGGGACACTTGGAGCCAGAAGTAACATCTTTGCACTTTATAGCCTCGGATATATTTTTATTCTGTGAATTTGTATAAACAGCTTTTGAATGCTGTAAGCTTCTAGCATCCATTATATCCTGTGACTAGGAGTTACACAGCTTAGCCACATGCTCTATGAAAAATTACGTCTTTTTGCTGCATTGAATTTGCAACCTGAGGTATCTAAGTGATACACAGGTGGGTGTCCATAGCAGTGTTTCAGTTTGGATCAGAAATGTGCTTCTGAAGCAAACCTGACCTCCCCGCTTACCATGCTTGGATTCAACACTGCAGGGATGTCTCCAGGTGCTACTAGCTTGCTTTTGGACAAAACTAACCGGGAAGATGAATGTTGCCAATACATGTAATGTATCCCAGACACCAGAAGGGCATTTAGACCTGCCTACAGGACCAGACTGTTGCTAGTCCGAAGTGCCCCATCCCAACCAAATGCATACAAGACGAGTCCTCAAAGCCAGCTATGTCACTCTGGGGATTTGCTCCTACTACACCACACTACTTGCTCATTTAGACATAGCCTGTTTTATATAGGGAACTGTGGAACAGAATAATTTTCCATGCTATTTTAGGAGATCTTCCTCCATTTTGCACTTAAATAAAGCAGTATTCTGAAAAGATCAAAGGCAACTAAAATCTTTTTCTACACCAGTATTGTTCCCTGCTCCAAATCAAAATATATCACTCGCTGGGAGGAGCACCTGAAAAGCCCATGTCTGCACAGAGCAGAGGACAACATCAGACTGCCATTACTTTCCCTTTTTCTTCTGTTAGTGAGAGAAAGAGAACGGCATTATTACCACTTTTGCACTGAAAGTCACAGCTGTTTATATCCTAGGTGTCTAACCCAACAACACTAATGACTGCATTGGAATGACTATTTGGTTTTGATAGCCAAGTACTTTTACCATCTATGCCGGCTAAAAACCTTATCTTTTGGAGGGGGGTTATGATTTTTTTTTTAATGTAACTTTAAAGATAACAAAAGGAAATTTCTAAGACAGACCATAGGACATCTCACTATAAAGATACTGGTGATCTCCTAGAAGTCTAATTATCTAATTAATAGCTGAAAACCTCTTACAGACATGTTACACATGTGGACAGGAGCAACATATATTTTCAAGATAAAAAAATACAGTCTTTTAAAATACTGCTTTTTAAAATCTTTCATTAGTAACTAAATAGCAATAAACATTTTCATACTGATTGCATCTTAACTCCTTCATTAATGCCATTCAGAAATCTTCTCCCTCCCTCAAAGGTCTAAGAAAATTAAAGTGGATAAAACTGTAAGAATTGTCAAATATATTAGAATAGCCTATGTCAAGCAGTTGGGATGATTCTCACACTATGTCAAACACTCGACTGGTTCCCTAGGAGTGCATGGAACAGACACTGTATTTCGTGCTTCTGCTACTTCTTAGCAATTCTCTAGCAGGATAAAGATAAAAGGTAGGAAAAGATATATATTTGATATAAATTTGCCATCAGTAGCTATAATTTGATGTTCAGGTTCCCATGCTTGCAAAGGAAAATTAAGTCAGCAGATCATTTAAAACTAATGTGATACTACTAACTCTAAATACTAATAATAATCTGGAATCTTTCATCTGAATTCCCACAGTACTACATTCTACCTGTTATCCTTTTTTGTTCGAGTATAAATAGCTTTGACATTGCAGAGATCTTTTGGAGTTTCTTTTTTTCCCAATGTTATGGCGCAAAGGAGATTTTGTCAATATCAATATACATATTTTTTAACTTTACCATATCATGTTATACTATTTACTTTTTAACGGCTGCTTAACATCACCAGACATCTGCATGCTGTGCTTTCTGGGCCTACCAGATTTTTTATTTCTGAGAATGTTGCTAGTTTTGTCATTTACACGTATAAAGAGTTAAAAGTCATTTTGAAGTGGAGTAAGCGTGTAATATCTTGCTCATATCCAAGTTAAATTTAATAAGCTGCTATAATGATCTCTTTTTGAATGTTTACATGATTTTATTTATATGTACATATTATTATTTGTGTATTGTTATTATTGTTGTTGTTGTCAGTGTACAGTAGAGATAATAGATTTTTGATTAAAAAAAAAACACACAAAATGATTTGCTTTTAGTTTCACCAATTCATTATCCAGTTCCTCCTTTTAATCAATAAATATCTTGGTCTAAATGGAGGTTACTGTCAGGCAGTTTAGACCAGTAACTACCATATGTCTTGGAACGCAGACTTCTGTCATGCATCAAGATTTCACCTAGGTTATCATGCACCTTTATCATCAGATTTTAATTGAAAAGGAAAAGGGAAAAGAAAAACAACCCTTAAAGTGTCTGTCTCTTTGGAAGAGCATCTGATAAAAAGGTCAAAGCAAAAAAGTTTTACACAGTTTTGGAAACCGTGTTATGTGTTCATACCTAGAAGATACCATCAAGTTAATTATCTCAGTCAGCCCTCTCAGAAAAATTGTATGTATATGTATATATATAATATATACATGTGTATGTGTATGTGTATGTATGTATATAAATATAAAATAACATACTAAGAATGAGAGTTTGTAACATTCTCCATGGCCATAATCTGGAAGCAGCTGCATATAAAACCTGTCTGGGTTTCACCCAGAATAAGCACATATATACTTAAGCAGTGTCTGGTACAGTCCATGCTCGTGACCTCTTACAAAACAGTGCCTGTGAAGTTTCATGCCGATTAGCACTCTCTCAACTAATTCCTGGCAAGGTTTGGTAGTCCAAATATATCAAGGACCATTCTCAATAGGCAATTGCATACATGCAGCCACACCATTTTCAAGACCAAAAAATAATAGAGACTCAATGGTCATCGTAAGCTAGTGAGCCTCAGCGGCCAGGACTGCCCTGGGCATTGTAAGCTGCCACCACGGATGCAGCCTGAGAGTCACAGGGGCAATTCATTCACCTTTGTGACAGGGTAGTCTAACGGATAGGCAAAGGTGTTATTCTGGTGTAAAATGACAAAAAGCTGCCTGAAAGCAAACATTAATACAAACTCTCAGAGAAGAAAAAAAAGAAAAAGAACTGACGTGCAAGTCATGTCTTGAGAGCCCCCAGCTCCCCTCTACCTGGCCGCACACGTCGTGTCTGTGCCCTGCCACAAAGCAGCAACACACACGGACTCCTTAATGGCAGTAACTGCAGTGCAGTACCTCAGTGCATAGAAATAACTGAGTTTCCCTGAACTAACGGTGTCTGGGATCTCATGCACTCAAAGCAGACAGACCCGAGACAGCTGGCACTGACTGCTGCTTGTTCTGTACCTGTGTAAAAGACAGCAGAAAATGAACTGCAGAAAGGCAGAATATATACAAGCACAACTCTGAAAAACGTATGAGGAAAAAGCTGGTGATTAAGGCTCACTGAGGCTAGCAGAAAAAGAGACAAAGAGCTGAGAAAAAGAGGAGCAAAAAAAGTAAGAATTTAGAAGATGGTGGAGGAGGAAAGCGTTGCTATGAAGAAGAAATTCAGTAATAGCTGAGATGTCAAGTTACAATAAAAAAAAAATTACATCCTACACTTTGTAGTGTCCCAAAATAGCTTATATGGAAGAACTAGGAGATGAGAAAAATATTCCAATGACCGGACATTAATTAGGAATATTTTATGATAGGAACCGGATTAAAAATCTTGACAAGATTTTTATACTTCATGATTGTTCACTTGATTTACTAATTGCTTGTTCTGCAAAGTATTAAGTAAATGGAGTATTACCTTTTTCTACTATCCTAATAATTTCTTGAGGAATGCCAGTAGGCCAGAAAGATAATCACCGCTGGATGGAAGGTATGAACCACACTCTTAATTACCGTCCTGATACGGAGGTCGGCTATACTGCTCTTAATTCTAAAGATCACTGCTAGTTTTTTTACTAATGACAATTAATTGGCAGTTTTCTTAGTCTCAGAAGCTCTGTGTCTGAATTTTGTCTCTGATATTGTCTCTGAATTTTTTTTTAAGTAAGTCTTCTAAATTTCACTATCTATTTTTCTCCTTTTGGTTGCAATTTTCTTCCTTTTAAATTCTAAAGATATTTTCTCTTTACCATCCACTGATGAAAACACAGGATTTTTTTTGAAGTTACAGCTCCAATGCACATGGCAACAGGATAGCAAGTGAGAGGAGCTCTTATTTCAGCAAGGAAGACTGTGCCCACTACTCTAATCTTTCTAGCACTTAGATATTTCTGGCAGAGGTGACTGAATAATTGATTTTGAGTTTTATGGACAAACTGAAAAATCAGCTGTATGCTTTCATTAGCTATTTTACATAACTAAAAGTTTTTGATGAATTCTTAAAATGAACATACCATTGAAAATTTTTAAAATATAAATTCTCATTTAAAAGTCATTGAAGCTATGTTTCATCTCTTTGAGGACAAATCTTTTCACTTAAGATATAGAAAATAACAACTTAAATTTGCATTTTTGATTTACTTTCAAATACCATTTTCAGCAAGTTTCCTATTTGTCAATAATTATTTCTCATAGAGATTTTTAATAGCAACCTGATTCCATGAACCTTTCTACTTTCTTGACTCTTTTGTCCTGTGTTACTAAGCAGAAAGTGCACTATCAGAAAGAGAGTGGTTTCAATGCTATAAATGACCGTATTTAGGAAAGATAACAGACTGCATGATATTTCATTACATATGACAACACCTTTTACAAAATGTTTCTCTGAAAAATATGGAAATTATATAAATAAAAAGTGTGGATAAAAGGTCTTAAGAAATTTGTCTTTATGTTTCAGGAAACTTTCAAGTTTCCTTTTAAAATTACATTCTGCTGATACTTGGAAATTTTTACATATATATGTATATGTATATATATTTAATTAAACTGCACTTCAGTAATATATTTTTAGGATCTTTCCACAGTTTTCCTTTGGAATAAATTGTTCTGTGATCTATCATCAACCAGACATCTAGGCAGCCCATTTAACAATGTTTGTTCTAATCTAGGGAATCAAATAAGCTGCTTTCTCTGTACTAAACTATCTTACTTACAGTACCTGTAATCTCTTTTCTGGCTCATTCTTTGCTATAGGTGTGGCAAAATTTTACTCTGATTGGACAAGTCTCTTAAACTGCTGGGGAACATTCTGAAGGTCAGGATTTAGCCCTGGTGACCAAGCACCTTTCTGAGCTACAAGGAACCGATTAAAGTGATTTCTCTTATTACGCCACAATCACAAACTAGGATTTTGTCATATTCTAAATATTTGTAATATGCTAAACACCTCTAACAAAGCATCCATTCCGATGCATTCATTTTATTTTTTAAGCTTCTAGAATTAGCATAAGATGCATGACAAATCTTAAGGATTGAGAGAGCAATTAGATAAGTGATGAACAAAGAGACAGTTATATTATACCATAATCATACTTTTAGGAATAAAAACACCAGTGT